>NC_077227.1:337920937-339374111 GCF_027887165.1 Monodelphis domestica | reverse complement strand
AAGGCTGGCGCGTTATCATTCACGTCTCCAATGACCACAGATACGCTGGCTGTGGCCCAAAGCGCTGGCAACCCGCCGTCTCTCGCAGTCACCACAAGTTCATAGGCTGGTACACTCTCACGGTCCACAGAACCTTCCAGCACCAGCGAGTAGTAATTTCTGAAAGTGGACACCAGCGTGAAGGGTCCAGGGGGTGACAAGGAACAAGTCACTAGCCCATTGGCACCGGAGTCTCGGTCAGACACGCCGATTAAGGCAATGACTGTACCTGAAGGGGCATCTTCTCTGACCGGGAGAGATAACGACGTCACTACGACATCGGGAATATTATCATTGGCATCCAGGACTTCCACCAGGACCGTACAGTGACCCACCATTGGGGGACTCCCTTTGTCTGTCGCGTCAATTCGAATTTCATACAAATTAACATCTTCAAAATCCAGATGACCTTGAATTGAAATTTCTCCTGTTTCCGAATTTACATAAAATTTGTCATTAATCAAAGGTGAAGCGGGACTATTGAAAGAATATACTATCTCCCTATTGATGCCTTCGTCCGCATCGGAAGCATTCAGTTTGATCACTAAGGTTCCACTGGCTGCATTTTCTAGTATCTTCACTTCGTATTCTGATCGATCAAAAGTGGGGGCGTTATCGTTCACATCCAGAACCGTGATGAGCACCTGCAGGGTGCCTGAGAGTTCTGGTTTGCCCCCATCCGTTGCTGTCAGTATTAAGTGATACTCAGAAACTTCCTCTCTGTCTAGAGGTTTTTTCAGCACTAACTCAACTAATTTATTTTGGTCATTCTTTGATTTTACTTCTAGAATAAAGTTATCATTTGCGCTGAGCCTGTAAGTAAGCAAAGCATTAGTCCCAGTATCTAGGTCAGACGCGCCCTCTAGCGGAAACCTAGCGTCTGGCATCCTAGATTCTGAAATAAACAGCTTTTGTTTCTTCACTGGAAACGAAGGAGCATTATCATTAATATCCTTGATCTCTACCTCCACATGGAAAACTTGCAGCGGTTTGTCCACGATCAACTCCAGGTGGATGCTACAAACAGGACTGCGGCCGCACAACTCCTCACGATCTATTCGAGAATTCACAAACAAAATGCCATTCTGGACGTTTACCTCCAGGTAGTCCCTGCGGCCCTTGGACACCACCCGGAACAGCTTAGAAACCAGCTCTCCGACCTCCAAACCGAGATCCTGGGCAATTCGCCCCACAAACGTACCGTGTTTTGTTTCCTCCAGCACCGAGTAATGGACCTGGCCGCTCCCTACCTCCCAGGCTGTGTGGAGCAGCAATGAAAGTAGCAACTGCTGGGCTCCTAAGATGCCTCCCTGGGAAAACATCATCGCAAATACGCTGTGCTTTATCCCAAATGGTAGCTCAAATATATGGATTAAAGGCAAATATTGGTGTCCGTTTATCCCAGTCTTACTCTGCAGCATCCGCCATTGCTTCACATATTGAACCTCTTTCCAACACCTAAAAGATATTGTTTAGCGACATTTCGTGGTGGACAGCGACATCATGTGGCAACAAAGCGTAAGTCAAATATTTTCTTTATGGTGGAAAAGAACAACTCAACATTCCCCTTCGTTTAGTTTTGTTTCATAACTGGTTGCTTGTTTTCTTGATTTTGCGAGCTCTTGCAACACAGAACTGCAGTTTTCTCCGTCGAAGAAAAGGATATTAGCACTGTAACTACTTCTGCTTCTTCGTTCTGATGGAAATGGTGCTTTAATTATTTTATATCTTTAAATCAGTTTTAAATATTCAGAAAGAAAGTAATGTAATAAAGGAAAGAAAACGATCTTAGTACTTCCTGTTGTAGAACTAGAAAATTTGTACGTATTAGAATACTAAACATTAACTCCAGTATATATGGGAAGAGTACTACATTGGAGAATCAGAAGAGTCAGGAGTCTTGGGTCTAACTTCTGAAAGCTACTTACTGTGACCTTGGGCTTACCCTCCTAGAGTCTGTTTCTTCATATGTAAAATAGAAACAATAATGCTAGCTGGACAAGAAAATTATTTAGTGAACCTTAGAGTACTATGTAAGTGTGAACTTAATCTTGCATTTTAAAATATTTATGATGCACTTACAAATAGTCAATAAATATTAAATGCCACTTTGTGCCAGACACCATGATAAGGACTTAGTATGCAAAAAAAGAGAGAGAAAACACAGCCTCTGCTCTCAAGGAGCTCACAATCTAATAGGAGAAACAATGTGCAAACAACTGTTTATGAATAGGTTGTGTTCAGAATATAGTTTGGATATAACAGAAGAAAGACAAAGGAATTAAGGAAGATTGGGAAGGTTTCTTGTATCAGCTGGGATTTTTGGTAAGACTTTCAAAAAGTCATAGAATCCAAGAGGTGGAAATGAGTAGAGAGAGATTCCACAGATGTAGGATAACCATAGAAAATGCCCAGAACCAAAGGAAGGAATGTCTTGTTTGAAGAAAAGCAAGGGAGCCAATGCAACTGGATTGTAGAGTATATCTGTAGGACCCAGAAGTTATGTAAGGTATGAGATGACTAGAATGGTACAACAACTTATGAAGGGCTATGTATGCTAAATAGAGGATTTTTTACCTGATTCTGGTGATGATAGGGAATCATTGGAGTTTAAGAGGGGCATAATCAAATCTACACTTAAGGGAGATCACTTAAAGACTTAGGGCAGGCAAGTCTATCAAGTAGACTACTGCAATAGTTCAGGTTTAAAGTGATGAGGGCCTGTACCAGGATGGTAGAAATGTCAAAGAGAAGGTGGAACATTAAAAGATATTGAGAAAGCAAGTGAAAGAAGGCACGACAGTAAATTGGATATTGATGATGAAAGAGTGAGGAATCAAAGATGACACCTAGGTTGCAAGTCTAAGGAACTGGGAGAAGGGTAATGCATTCAACAGTAATCAATAAGTTAAGAAGATAGAAGGGGTTATAGGGTAAGATAAATACCGATGAGGAATATAACACAGGAGCCAACTTAGAAGTCAGAAAAACGTGGATTCAAGTTATGATACACACATACTGCCTTAATGTCCCTGGGACCATAATTTAAACTCTCAGTGTTCCCAGACAACTCTTTAGGACCCTCATCTCCAAAACAAATGCTGATCTACATCACAGAAATCTCTCTATCCCTAGAAGCTTCCTACCCTACCCCAATTAAATGACAGGTCAAAAATTTTGTTTAAAAAATTAATTATAATTGTCATGTACACTAACTGCATCACCTAAATTTTCCCCGAAATATTTTGATTTGATAATCCAATAAATTAATTTGATTGCTTTTTGATAGCGATTCTCCTTGACCTCCCTATAATATTTAATAGGAAAACTGTTTATTCTATGAAGAATTCCCTTTCCCCTTCATTTTTGCTTATGTAAATACTATTCATCCTTCAATCCTAGACCACCTCCCTTGCTGAAATGGTCATTAAGTTTACCATGAATGTTATAACTAAATTACTACTTTATTTATGAATATATTAAAAATGCAGGGGAAATTTCTATTGTGAAAGAAACTAACAGGAGTTCAATGCCATCCCCCATAATTTTTAGTATTCTTTCTCTTTATTTCAAATCCTTCCACTTTTACTCCTTCCAAAGAATAAAAGCATAATTATAGAGGAAATAGGTTTAGCAACCTCTGCTTCCATGAGCTAATTATCTTAACAAATAATATTTATATAATAATTCCATGAGTACAAACACAAATTGCAGATCCTGCATCTTAGAGACTCAAATTTAATATTCTCATAAAATGAACAGAGATGTCAAACATATTGGTGAAAAAAATCTCTATTCCTTCAATATCCCTAAAATTATTAAGTATCAATATTTCTTCCATAGAAATAAAACCTCTTAAGGAACTAGAGGGACCTGAGAAAGGTATAAAAACATGCAACAGAAGACAAAGGAAAATAATAATCTTCACCAAACATTAGATATTTATTAACAATCTGTGTTCCTGATCTAGCAAAATGGCCAATATTCTTTGACCACCATGGAAATGATATCTGAATGAATTCTTTAAAAGAGAGAGAGTAAATATCAACTTAAATATAATTATTTAAAACAAAAAAAGCTCTTAAAATCAGTGAGATTTTCCTTTTTTCTAAAAAGTCACTAAAATTTTTTCATATAAAATTGGTATATTCTTACCAATGAAATTGCAGTTTTAAACAGTCTTTATGATAACAAAAAGATTACTTGGTCCTTAGATTATTAAATTTACTGATGATAAAAATGACAGCACCACAATCAAAACTAAGAGCACAAGATGAATGAGAAGAAATGTATCACTTGGTTAAAACTGGCTGAAGTGACATAGTTAATGCCATCTTAAAAAGAACACTCAAGAGATGTATCAAAGCTGAATCTGAAGTTTCAGGTATGAAGAATAAAGGCACACCAGACATTGTTGTATTGGAAATTTGATGCTGCAAATGTAGAACTCAAAGAAATGAAAGACCATCATTTCAAGAACCACAGGTAGATAAGAATCAAGAAATAGATTCTGGAGGTGTAAACCTTTGACCAGACATCATCCTATGGCACATGGTATTTGAATGTACATTTTAAAGAAAATTTTGGAGAGAGCAAAACAAAGTGTTATTGGATGTCAGAGGGGAAAGAAGAGATCTTACACATGAAAATAGAGGAGGCTTCTTTAAAGTGGAATTTGGTCAAGAATATCAAGGAAATTAAAGAAAAACAGTGAAGGAAGGCAGCCTAATAGCAACAGATTTCAAATTATATTATATAGCAATAATCATCAAAGCAACCTCATACTGGCTAAGAAATAGAGAAATAGGTTGGTGGGTCCAGAGAATAGCTTAGGTACACATTACACAGAAGTAAAATGATGACTATAATTTAGTGTTTCATAAACCCAAAGGTCCAAACTTTGGGGATAAGAATTCACTAATCAAAATTGATGGAAAACCTGGAAAACAGTTTTGCAGAAACTAGGCATGAATAAACACCTCACATTATATACCAAGATAAGGTCAAAATGTGTATATAATTTAGCTACAAAGGGTGATACTGTAAGCAATTTAGGGGAGCATGGAAATTTTTTATGACAAAAAAGAGAGAAAATCATGGGAAGTATGATAATTTTGATTATATGAAATTTAAAACGTTTTGCACAAACAAAACCAATTTTGCTGAATTTAGAGGCCTCGTTTCTCAAATATTATATTCTCAAATATAAGAAATAGGACACAGACAAATATAAAAAAAATAAGAGCTATTCTCAAAATGATAAATGATCAATATGACTATTAGGTCCATAAACCAAAAAGATTAAAGAAAAGGGAAAAGACATGTATACAAAAATAAAGCAGTTCTTTTTATGGTGGCAAAGAATGAGAATTTAAGGGATGCTCATTGGACAATGGCAAAATCAGTTGTGTTATATTATTGTAATAACATACTATTGTGCTATTAAAAAACTAAGAAGGAGATGATTTCAATGAGTTGATTCAGAGTGAAGTGATCAGATCCAGGAGAAATTTGTACACAATAACAGCAATATTGTAAAGATGATCCACTGTGATCAATACAATGATCCAAGACTATTTCAAAGGAGTCATGATGAAAAATGCTATCCACCTCCATAAAGAGAAGTGATCAACTACAAATGCTAAATGAGATTTTTCTCTTGCTTTTCTGCAAGATGGCTAAAACTGAAATATCATTTGCATGATTTCACATTTATAATTACATCATTTTTCTTGCCTTCTCAATGGATGAGAGAGGGGTTAGAGGGAGGAATAGAATATGGAACTCAAAAATGTTTAATATTTAAAAGAAATAAATAATATTTTTAAAAGAAAGAGGTGGATTTCAGTTAAGTAGTAATTTAACAGCCAAACATGGAATGGAAAACATGATCTCTAAAACAGACTCTAAAAATATGAAGGAATGTTGGAGGACAAAGTATTCCATCTTGTTAAAGACCAATCTATGGAGAGGAGTAACACAACATAATTTTTAAGTTTGACTTCTGGAGGGCCTTAGTGCCAGTTAAGTCAGAAATCCATAGAAGAGAGCTACTAAAGATCACAGGAATAGGATAGAAAGACAGACAGATGACTAGATCTATGCATAAATAAATTTAGTCAAGTAGTTTACAAAAAGATAGATGGCTAAAAATCTCCATTAGTAAGAATTCTCTATTAATCTCTCTTTGACTCAAAGGTATCATACTGTGTAGAGAGAGTTTCATCCCCTCCCCCTCCTGAACTACTGGCTTGATTCATCCCATTTTTCACATGCCAGTGCTGCAATCATGAACATAAATAAAAGGGTATGAGTGAAGCCCACCACGGTCACTACTCCTGAGCAGGCAGGAGAGACAGATGGAAGATCCTGCAGGATGAGCTACCCATAGTCAGATTTAGAGTAAGAAAGAAACTTCAAATCTATGCTTATCTACCTTTTCTATTTCAAGTGATTGTTATAAAATTCATGTAAAATAAAAACCTGAAGATACTAATTTAAATCTAACAATAATACATAAGCACTTATATGTATAATTATTTAACTCAAAAATATTCCAGTACTTAAAATGAACATTTAAAATTAACAAAATTCTATGTTCAAGCAATACTAGATGTCTCTATTAAAAAAAAAAAAGGAATTTAGGTATAGGTATAGGGAAAGTTTCTGAAACTCCAAGTCAACATAAAAAAAAAATTGACCTGAAAAGTCAAACTCATACTCACTTTCCCCAAATTCTGGATATTCTCTGCCTGTTCTCCACCCTGCAAACCTGGACACGGTGGAAGATTGGGGCTAAAGGCCATGAGGTCGTTCTTGGCAGGACCCTCCCCTGAACAAATCTTCTGTCTTTGCTGATGGGAATAAGACCAGCTTCTTACAGTGTTTGAACATACTGGAGTAGACTTCCCAGGTCCACAAAAGCTCTGAGAGGGAGAGGAGCACCGAATTGCCACATACAGGAGCAGACTCAACACCAAGAGACTGGACACGGAGCAAATGGCAATTATCAGATAGACATTCACATTCATCAGGACCTTCTGCCCTACACCACTCTTTTCAAAGTCCCTAGAAGTCACAGAAGAACCTTGAAACGTCTGCCCAATCGCTGCAAGTGACATAGTCACTGTTGCAGTAGCCTTCAATGTGGGCTCTCCATGATCTTTCACCAGCACTAGTAGTGTCTGTCGCGGTCCATCCGACTCATCCAGGGTCCGTGTTGTGCTGATTTCTCCTGTGTATAGACCCACGCGGAAAGGTCTATGCCCAACACTGACTTCTGGCAGTAGCTCGTAAGACAGCCACGCATTATACCCTGAATCTGCATCCACAGCTCGGATCTTCGCCACCACATGCCCCACAGCCACCGATTGTGACACCAGCTCTGTCACTGGGCTAACACCAGAGTGAGGCGGCAGCACAACAGGTGGATTGTCATTCTCGTCCAGCACGAACACCTGCAGGCTCACGTTGCTGCTCAAGGAAGGGACTCCAGAGTCTCGGGCGCTCACCTGAAACTGCAGCAGCTCTATCTCTTCGTGGTCCAGAGGTTGCAGGGCGTACACTTTCCCGCTCTCCAAGTGCACAGACACGTAGCTCGACAGCGGACGCTCCCCCACCTGGCGCTCCACCAGAGAGTATGACACCAGCGCGTTCTCCTCAGCATCAGGATCCGATGCGGACACAGTGAAGATATGACTACCCGGGGGGTTGTTCTCTTTCACAAATAAGGTGTACGAAGTCTGCTCGAAGGCTGGCGCGTTGTCGTTAACATCCGCAATACCGACCATCACGCTGGCAGAAGTCCAAAGCGCTGGAGACCCGCCATCTCTCGCTGTCACCACCAATTCATAGACTGACATGCTCTCGCGGTCTACAGAGCCCTCCAGCACCAGCGAGTAGTAATTCCGGAAAGTGGACACCAACGTGAAAGGAGAAGGAGGGGACAGAAAGCAAGTCACCAGTCCGTTGGCTCCAGAGTCACGGTCGGACACACTGATGAGGGCTATAACCGTGCCTGGAGGAGCATCCTCTCTGACAGGTAGTGACAGTGATGTCACCGACAACTCCGGGGCATTATCATTGGTATCCTCGACATCCACTCTGATAGTACAATGTCCAACCATGGGCGGATTCCCTTTATCTGTTGCGTCAACTCGAAATTTATAAGAATTTATATCTTCGAAGTCCAAATATCTTTGAATTGAAATTTCTCCTGTATCTGGATTTATCTGAAACTTGTCATTAATCAAAGGTGAAGCGAGACTATTGAAAGAGTATACTATCTCTCCGTTGATGCCTTCATCCGCATCAGAGGCATTCAGTTGGATCACTAAAGTCCCTCTCGCAGCATTTTCTAGAATCTTCACTTCGTATTCTGATCGCTCAAAAGTGGGGGCGTTATCGTTCACATCCAGGACTGTGATAAGTAGCTGTACTGTGCCTGTCAGCTCAGGTTTGCCCCCATCTGTGACTGTCAGTATTAAATGATGCTCAGGAACTTCTTCTCGGTCCAGAGGTTTCCTCAATACCAACTCAACCAGTTTGTCTTGCTCGTTCTTTGATTTCACGTCTAGTATGAAGTAATCATTGGTGCTGAGAGAGTACGTAAGCAAGGCGTTAGTCCCAATATCTGGGTCAGAAGCACCCTCTAGCGGAAACCTAGAGTCTGGCAACCTGGATTCGTAAATAAATAGCTTTTGTTCCTTCACTGGGAACACGGGCGGATTATCATTAATATCTTTGATGTCTACCTCCACATGGAAAACCTGCAGCGGTTTGTCCACGATCACCTCCAGGTGGATGCTACAAACGAGACTGCGGCCGCACAGCTCCTCACGATCGATCCGAGAATTCACAAACAAAACGCCATTCTGCCCATTTACCTCCAGGTAGTCCCTGCGGCCCTTGGACACCACCTGGAACAGTTTAGACACCAGTTCCCCAACCTCCAGACCCAAGTCCTGGGCGATCCTCCCCACGAACGTACCGTGTTTTGCTTCCTCCAGCACCGAGTAATGGACCTGGCTGCTCCCTACCTCACAGGCTGTACAGAGCATAAATGAAAACAGCAGATGCCGGCTTCCCAGGCCGCCTACCCGGGAAAAAAACATTGCAGATCCTCCGTGGAATTGTTCTAATCAATGAATCATCTTTAGAGAATAAAGGTAAATATTGTTCTCTGATTCTTTTAAATCTATTCTGCTGAATCCGCCATCATTCACTCTCCCACTGAATAGTTCTTTTTAATGCGAAATGTGAGGTTTGGCCTTCTGGGGAGGGGAGACTATTTCGTGGTAGGCAGCGACATCATGTGGTCGATACTAAGTGGTACACAGACTCGATTTAGTAATTCTCGTTACTGTATTTGCAATAGAAAATAATATATATCCTCATTTTCCCACACTTGAGTGTCTAGGGGAGCAAAAGAATACTATTCTCACGATTTCATAAAGCAATATTATCCATTTCAGTGTTTCTGCTACCTGAATGTAGAAGTAATGCAGTCTTTGTTCAGCAGGAAAAAATTAAAACCGAGGACCGTTAAGAGATTACATGCAAAGCACTGTGCTAGACTCTTTGAATACCAAGATGAGAGATTAAGTAATCTATCCACAAGAAAAACTAAACATAATAAGAGATCTCTAACATAGGTGTGTTAACATGGCACAATATGGGGGGGGGGCGGGTCCTAAGTTTACTAGGCAGTGTGAGGAAAGAAAGAAAACGTCTTTTTAGCTTTCTCCATATGATTTTTTTATAAAATATTGATGATAACTGAGTTGTAATCAGCATGATATATTTCTTTACTTTAAAGAGTGCATCGAGAAAATGGCTATGTCTCAGAACCCAAGGGAGGAAAGAAGCAATGTTGAAGGAAATATCTTGAGGTGCTGATTTTCTGAATGCACTGGACCCTATTCTTTTGTCTCTATTTTTCTTTCGGTAATATTCCTGAGTTGAGTTATCTGAATAAGTTTGATTCCCAAATCTATAATCCAATAATAATGTCTTTCCTGAACTCCAATTCTATATTTTCAAGTAACTGTTGGATGTCTTGGATCTCTAGTTTTGGCAGAGTATGAAGGACAACCCTTCATTCTAAGAAAATTCTTTTTGAAGGAGGAAAAGAAGGATCAGAAAAGGGAAAATACTCCTCAAACAGATATAGTGGTGATAACATACAATTTCAGAAAAGCAGAATTCATCAACCCCTTACTTTATAGTTTGCTCTGTGAAGGAGAAGGAGCTTTGGACCAGAAAAGACAACATGAAAATTAGTAGGATATGTAGTAGGATTAGTAGGATATGAAAATTGAAAATAAGTTAGAAAACAATAAAAAAACCACCTAAATGAATTCAAGTCACCTGGTACTTGAGAATTGAATTTCATGCTATTGAAAGAACTGTAGATTGTGATTATGGAGCCACTGTCAAAGATCTTTGAAAGATTAAAGCCAGGCCTAGAGATGGGATGTCCTGGGTTCAAATGTGAACTCAGACATTTCCCAGATGTGTGACACTGGGCAAGTTACTTCACCTCTGTTGCCTAGCCCTTACTGCTCTTCTGCCTTAGGACCAATACAAAGCATTGATTCTAAGCTGGAAAGTAATGTCACATAACTGGAGAGTGTTATCCTGGTTTTCAAAAAAATGACAATAGAATGAATTCTACAAAAATATAAATTGTTGGGCTTGACTTCAATACCTAGTGAATATTTAGAACATATTATTAAGTAAATTGAGAGTCTACATGTAAAAATGAAAGTAACAATTACTTAGAGTCATCATAACTTACAGAATGATTCATAGCTATTTTTGACAGTTATTAAAATTTAAAACTATACCATTTGGATAGACATAGTTTTGTAAAACTTTTGAAAAAGTTTCTCATACTATTCCAGTTGTCTAGGTGAAGTTATAAGGTGAAAGAGGTAACAGTACAGTTAGATGAATTCAGAATTGGCTACATTATCAGATGCCAACATTATTTATTTATGCCTTGGTGTCATTTTGGACTTATGTCTCCAATAGAGAGCTTCTAGGATCTATTCTTGCCTGTGTATTATTTAACATTTTCATCAATGATTGGGATAACATTCTCATTAGATTTTCAGATTAAATAAATCTGAAATTAATTGCCAACACACTATATTAGAATTGCAGATTGAAGGCAAAGGGAAAAGGAGGCAGCAGAGGTTGAGATGAATAGATCGTGTGATTGAAACAATTAACATGAAACTGGACAGACTTTGAGAGATAATGGAGAATAGAAGAACCTTGCCTGCAATGGTCTGTGGAGATGTAAAGAGTCAGACATTACTGAATAACTGAACATCAACATAATATATCAGGATAATATTACTAGAGAAAATATTGTAGGTAGTTGTGAATAAACTAAATACAATCTAGCTTGAGCAGGAATCCCCCTTTTAAAAAAATATTATTAGCATGATAGTTTCCCACAAAATTAAATTCCACCAAAGAGAACTATGGAAAGAAAAGCAAAATTGACAGCTTAGAGATGACATTTTTTCACATTAGCACAAAATTGGTCACAGGGATGAAAGTTGCAAAGGAATTTCTCAAAAACAACTCCTGAAATAAAAAAAAAAAACAACTGTTCATTCTGCCTCTACTACATGTATAGATCAAAGCTCTGTCATCAACTTGTTAACATTGCATTCCTTTGAAAAGTTCCTTTCCTTGGTTACTGTAGTGCTTCATTCCCTTTCTCCCTAACTGTAGTGCTTCTCTCCCTTTCTCTCTCTCCAACAACTCCCTTTCTCTATCCTCTCCCTCTCTTTTCTTCCCTTTTCCTCACTCTCTCCATCTCTTTTTCTCTAACTCTCTCTTTCCCTGTTTCTATCTTTCTGTGTCTGTGAGTGTGTCTCTATGAAGAAATTATCAAGCTCTCAAGTGAAATTTCTTCACTTCAGTCTTCATGTTCTACAAAGAATGTTGGTGTATAAACTTCATTATGAATCTTCTGGTTTCCTTGTTATGAGTACATGCAAGCAAGATAACCAAAGATCTCATAAAGTTAAGGAAGACTAAACAACGTTGTCAGCTGATAGATCATCTACCCCAAAAAAATTTCAGAAAAAAAAAAACAAAACAGGAAAATATCCTGAGGATTTCTAACATCAAATAGAACAACTTCTCTAAAGTCACAGGAAAATGACAATAGCCACTTGCACAAAAGGACACATGATTAAGAGGCATTGGCAGGTTATGGGATAACAAAATACATTTTTAATAAAGAATAAAACCTTGCTACTTTTATCTAAGATCCTAAAGAGACTCCACTTCAGGAAATATTGAGCTCATCTAATAAAGAAAGCTAATAAAGCTACTTTAGTTTATTCAGCAAGAAATTCCACAAGTGAAAATAATTTATTTTCTGACAAAGGATCCTCCTTTAAAGATGAATAAGAGGGGAGAATACATAGTAGTAATTCTAAAGCAGAAAGTAAGAGTATTAAAAAAAACTGAATGAGTATTAAAGGTTCTTGCTACCAAGAAGGCTTTTGATACATCTCAATTACTCTTTTGAAAAGATATGTGTACACCAAAAAACTATTTTCTCTATCAAAATTATGAAGACCATTAAAATGTTCATTTAGGAACCTAAAAACATATTCAAAAAGTACTCAAAAGTATAACAAAGATTTTAGAATAAAAATGAAGTTTAAAATGACTTATTTTTCCATAATATTCATTACTGTACCAGAAGAAACTTGAAATACTGAGTCCCGATGAAAGAATGAGAATATATGTAAAACACTTGACAGACTTTAAAGTCCTACATACATAAGCTATTATTCATTATAAACAAATGAAAATATGAATGTCACCCAATGTTCCAAAATATTAAATAAGTAAAATGAAAAGGAATTAGCTGTTTGAGCTCCCAGGGGAAGTTTTCAGAAATAACAGTGTATTTTAAAGAGGGATATGGGAGGAGTACTAAATGAAGTAAATGGAGTCCAAACATGTAAATAAATTTTTGAGAAAAATAACTCCTATGATCAAACATAAAATCGAATAATCAATAAGAATTCCTAAAACCCACCTTGGCAGAATGATCCTGACCCATCGCCTGCTGCTGGACACTGTCTGCTGGGCCAGAACACGGAGGGAGGTTGGGACTGAAAGCCATAAGATCACTTTTGGCACCTCCCTCGCCAGAGAAAGCTTTCTGCCTCCTCTGCTGGGAATAGGACCAGCTTCCAACCTCACTGGAACACACCAACATAGGCTTTCCAGGGCCATACACAGCCTGTGAGGGCTCGGAACACCTTAGCACTACATAGAGTAGCAGACTCAGCACCAACAGGCTGGACACCGAGCAGATTGCAATTATGAGATAAACATTCAAGTCCAGTGCCGCTGCCACCTTCCCTGCACTTGCCATTGACCTGGACACTCCAGAGGAAGCCTTGAGCGCCTTCCCACTATCCACAAGAGATATGCTCACAGTGGCAGTGGCTGAAAGAGGGGGCTCCCCGTGGTCTTTTACAAGCACCAGCAGCCTTTGTCTTGGCCCATCCAATTCTTCCAGGACCCGTGTAGTGCTGATCTCTCCTGTGTACAGGCCCACTCGGAAAGGTCTACGCTCAACGCCCACCTCTGGCAGCAGTTCATAAGACAACCATGCATTATAACCAGAATCCGCATCCACGGCTCGAATCTTCGCCACGACGTGGCCCACATTCACAGATTGTGATACCAGCTCAGCCATTGGGTTAACGCCAGAGTGAGGCGGCAGCACAGCTGGCGCGTTGTCGTTCTCGTCCAGCACAAAAACCTGCAGGCTCACGTTGCTCCCCAAAGGAGGGAAACCCGCATCTCGGACGCTCACCTGGAACTGAAGTAGTTCCAGATCCTCGTGATCCAGAGGCTGCAGGGCGTATACTTTCCCGCTCTCTGAGTGCACAGACACGTAGCTTGACAGTGAACGTTCACCCACCCGCTTCTCCACTAGCGAGTAAGACACTATCGCATTCTCCAGAGCATCAGGATCCGATGCGGACACCGTGAAGATATGACTTCCAGGTGAGTTGTTCTCCTTTACAAAGACAGTGTATGACGGCTGCTCGAAGGCAGGCGCATTGTCGTTCACGTCCGCAATAGCCACGGACACGCTGGCTGTGGCCCAAAGCGTTGGCGACCCGCCATCCCTCGCAGTCACCACCAACTCATAGACCGGCACGCTCTCGCGGTCAACAGGACTGCCCAGGACCAGAGAATAGTAATTTCTGAAAGTGGACACCAGCGTAAATGGTCCAGGGGGTGACAGTGAACAAGTTACCTGCCCATTGGTACCCGAATCTTTGTCAGATACGCTGATGAGAGCTATAACTGTCCCTGTTGGAGAGTCTTCTGGTACCGGTAGCGACAGTGACTTCACTGCCACTTCGGGAACGTTGTCATTGGTGTCCATTACTTCAACCAAGACCGTGCAGTGACCCACCATCTTGGGAATTCCTTTATCTGTTGCCTCTACCTGGATTTGGTATGATTTACTTTCTTCGAAATCTATTTGTCCAATTACTCTGACATCTCCATTCATTTGATCTATTGAGAACTTGGACAATACATTTGAGGAGACATCTCTCGCAAATGAGTAAATTATTTGACTGTTTGTTCCTTCGTCCATATCTGAAGCAGTTAGTTTTATTACCAAAGTTCCGTTCAACGAATTTTCTGCTAATTTAACTTTATAGATTTTTTTGTCAAATTTTGGGGCGTTATCGTTCGCATCTAATACTGTAATCTGTAGCTGAACCGTGCCAGTAAGCTCTGGTTTGCCCCCATCAGTGGCTGTAAGAAGTAAATGAAGTTCGGGAGTTTCTTCTCTGTCTAGAAGTTTTTTTAATACTAGTCCAAGAGGCTTAATTTGCTCATCATTGATTTGCATATCCAAAGTGAAATAATCATTAGGACTTAGCCTATACGTCAGTACAGAATTCACTCCGATATCAGCATCCGATGCGCCCTCTAGTGGAAACAATGAATCAAGTACCCTAGATTCTGGAATAAACAAATTCTTTTCTCTAAGGGAGAACGTAGGCGGATTGTCATTAATATCCTTGATCTCCACCTCCACATGGAAAACCTGCAGCGGCTTGTCCACAATCACCTCCAAGTGGATGCCACAAACGGGATTCCGGTCGCACAGTTCCTCACGGTCGATCCGAGAATTCACAAACAAAATGCCGTTCTGCGCATTTACCTCCAGGTAGTCCCTGCGATTGGTAGAAACCACCCGGAACAGCCTCGACACCAGCTCCCCGACCTCCAGACCCAGGTCCTGCGCGATTCGCCCCACAAACGTACCGTGTTTCGCTTCCTCGGTCACGGAGTAATGGACCTGACCGCTCCCTACCTCGCAGAATGTGAAAAGGAGAAGCCAATGAGAAAGCTGCAGAAGCCTCAGGCCGCCTCGCTGGGAAAATCCCATTGCAAATATTTTCTTCTGGAATTATGTCATCTATTTATGACTCGAAATGTACATCATCTTTGAGAATTCTCGATGAATCTTTAAATCCAATTTTTCCCTCCCCCGTTTCTGGCCCTTTTCGTTTTCTCTGAAGCAGAGAGTGAATGCGCTTTCTACACTGGGGAGACTGCTTCCCTTTGTTTAAAAACCCACCTTGCGGTGAAGGGCGACATCATGTGGCTCAGTTTGTAAGTACCATCCGATTAATTAGCCGCAGGCTTTCTTTCTTTCTTTAGTCTTCTTTGGTTTTCTATTTCTTTCCATTGTCTTTAAAATATCTTGTTTATTTTATATATCTACTAGAACTCTTGAAATTATCGTTTCTTCTTGCAATGTTATTTTATATAAAATCCAAGAAAATATTAACATTTCTTCTCTTATATCTTTGGTCTCAAATGAAATTTCATAACGTACATATAAGATTACAGATATTTTTTCATTCTTAATTCTGGGAAATCATTAATGTATTGTAGTACTGTATCATCTTCCATTCGATTCGTTTTTATATTCCTTTTATCTACTATCAATTTTTAGCTATTTGCATGGAAAATGTCTTGCCTTGCCAGGTCAATCTGAGATTTCATGACTATTTCCTTAAATCCAGGCCTTCCTGAACCTTCCATCAATTTTCTCTCCATTAAGCCACATGTCCTCCCTTTAGCTTTAGGATGCTGTTATTGTTTTTAAAAATGTCCTTTCTTCCCTGTATTGTCTTTGCTAGGATTGAAAAAAAAATTTTGCCTTTCTATAAATTTTGTCAGTGTTAATGAGACATCATAGCTCAAAGGGAGAAGCTTCATTTTTTTCTCTCCTTATGCCTTACATGGGAAGTAAGAGTCTCATTTTCACCCTAATAACAATAAACTTAGATATTATAATGCACTTCATTCTTCTTCTACATCTTCAAACAAAAAAATCCTTGTCATTTCAATTTCAAACTTATATAAAATCCTATTTATTGCCAGTTGAACAATAACACTTCTTTACAAGGAATCTTAGTCTAACACAATACACATGAAACCAAATTTTTTTACATCTGAATTCTTCTAAAAATTCTCATCTATTTAAGCTGAGAAAATTTAAGATTGCCCTATTCCTTTCTTCTCCTGTACTTGTGGTTTCATTGATTTGGAGAATTTCTGATAAGTAAATCCCCTCTACCCAAGAAATTACTGCCTGCTCTGCACCTTAGAGTCTTACAATCCAACCCCTGAAAAATTAAGTTATTTGTCCTGTATTACACAAACTGCAGCTGTCATGGACAGGATTTGAACCCAGGCCTTCTTGACTTCAAAGCCAACTGCCTCCCATAATGCATAAAAATAAAATCTTAAAACTAAAAGGCCTCAGATGCTTCTTACCTGTGTGATCCTGGACAAGTCACTTAACCCCAATTGCCTAGTCTTTACCATGCTTCTGTCATGGAATCATTACTTAATCTTGGCTCTAAAACAGAAAATACGTGGTTTTTTAAAACTACATTAAAAGGGAGTATAAATGTCAAAGTACTATCTAGCCAGAAATATTCAATGTAATCATTTCTCAAGAAAAGAGTGTTCTGTCTTCATACCTCTGCATAGAATAGAGAATGAAATGCACCAGGGTTTAAAGAAAAAAACTACCTTGCTAATAGAGGCACAAGAAGTCAGCCCATATGTAAAATCATCAAGTGAGTCAATATTCTCTTTAGCACCTACAACATCCCCTTCTTGACATTCCTCCATGGGTCTCACAGTTCTAGCACTGACTTACAATCTGCTAAAATTAAAAATAATGAAAACTATTACTAATATTTATGTAGCTCTTCATTGTTTGAAAAGAAATTTTTGCCTTTATGAAAACAAAAGTTTAGAACTCTACAAGTTTTTGGAGGTTATTCAGTCCAAATACCTTATTTTATATTCAAGGAAGTTGAAGCTGAAATAAAGTGACTTGCCTACAGGAAGGTCACACTGGAAGACAGTCACAAATCAGGCTTTCAAAAGCAAGCCCTCTAATTCCAAAGCCAACATTTGTTACTCTGCAACAGAAATTATCCCTTAGCTTAATTTAGCCTCATGATAATCCTGTGAGTAATACAATTTTCACTCATAATGTAATTGAGGACAAGAGATTAAGGAATTTATATAAGATCCCAGAACTAGTACTTATGTGAAGTTCAACTTGCAGTCAAATCATCTAATTCCTTATTCAGTGCTCTCTCCTCTAAATCATATCACTGATTCACTGTAATCCTTACTATCTGTTGCTTGAGTAGAAAACCCTTTGGTCAAACAGAAAAAAAGGGTCCCAGTGTCTTGAGCCTGCCAAATGATGCATATTTATATTTTAACCATCAATGATGTGCATTTATATTTTAAAATGTATTTTCAATGCTTCCCTTTAAAAATACATATACTTCTACAAAATAATGTATTTTCAAAGTATCTGTTCAATTATGGAATTTTTGGTATTCAATGAACTAAAAAACCTTTATATACATGGCTAAAGGCAAGGCTTGTACTGGTGGTATAGAAACTGTTTTTAAATGGTATCAGGTGGATTTATCATCTGATTCAAATGAATTACTAAACTTGTGAGAAATGAGAGATCTGGGCCCCTGGACAGGCTGCATATAGCTACAAACTCCTCTGCTTAACATTATTAATTCTCAGTTGCTGCTTTCCCAGTATCCACTGCTGAGTCCTAACATAATGACCATCTGAATCTGGGTCAGTTATCCACTTTTTAATTTGTAATGAGACATTAGGTCTAATGTTTCCAGATAACATTATTTCGTGCTGTAATCTGCTGCATCATAACCTGTCATAGTGCTCAACTCTTTTCTCAATTCAGCCTGTAATTCACACAAACCTTAGAGAAAACTCTTTCTATACAAATGTTCAAGCAACTATTCTTGGTCACATAGGGTGCTAAAAAAAAAAGCAGAGGTTTAAAAAATCCTCATTGAATGTAACAAGAAATTATTTATAACATCATTCATACTTTTTAACAGTTGCAAACGTACAATTAAGTTTTATAATTAATTTCATTACAATCTGATTTATCCTAATTCCAGCTATTTGTGATTCTGGTTTCTAGTCCAATCTATTCTTTTTATCCTTAACTACATACCATATAAGCAAGGATCTCTTTCTTATTCTGAGATATGTTCTAGAAGTGAAACTGCCCATCCTCTACAACTAGAATCCCAATCCACACAAATTTTTCACCTCGGAGTCACCCAAATTACTGATGGCTTTGATTTCTCCCAACAGCTAAAACATATCCAAGGAGCACTCTAACTATCCATCAGTTGTCCATTTCTCATCTGATGTGACAAATACATTTTCTTCTTCTGTCATACAAATTGGTGACATCCTTTAATTAAGCCTCTACTTTAAAGAGCATCACTGGTTACATGTTTCAAACTACTCAAATCCCTTATTCACCTTTCTATTGCCTACTTTATGATGTTTATCTTTACTTCTTGAAAAGCAACAGCATTCCAGGTTTCACTTTTATTCACCAATACCAGGAAAACAATTGTGTTGAAAGGTTAGGTCCTTGCTGTTTAGGAAGTTTTTTATCAGTAGGTGCTTTTCTCCAGAAGAAATCCAGTATGCTGTTCTCTTTTTTACTTCTGGAACATTTTCTCTGACTTTTTCCCATGTCTGGATTGATTTTCCTCCCATGATCCAACTACTGACCTCCCTGGCTTACTTTAAGTGCCAATTAGAATCTCATCTTCTACAGAAGACTTCTGCAACCTTTCTTAATTTTTCTGCTTTCCCTCTTGCTATTTATCTCCTATTTATCCAGTATATAGCTTGTCCTATATATATTTAATTGCATTTTGTCTTCCCCATTAGATTGTAAACTCCATGAATACAAAGTATTACTTTTGCCTCTTTCTGTATCCCCAGCACTTAGCACAGTACTTGGAACATAGTAGGCATTTAATTATGTTTCTTAATTTATTGCTTGATCTCCTCTGCCAAACTGAGAAATATTTTTGCAAGTATAATTCTCCCTCTTTTATGCCTGGCCAGATGTTTATTCCTAGAAAATCATTAAGTAGGGTTAAATCTGTTCTTATATCTTCCAAGGAAATTTAACTTATAAGGATGGGGGAATATTTTATTGTAAAAGAATTTTCTAAGGCACTCTTTTATACTGTAGATTCATGTGTTTTGTAATAATCAATAACTAATAAGCACATTGAGATTGTATATTCTCTACTTCAAGACAATTGTTGAGATGGTAGAGACATGGCCCATTGTGTAAGATCTATAAAACTTTTATGATTTCCTACAAAATCTCTCAATTTCTTTGTCAATGAACTTAATAAAAATATTTTGTAAATGGAAGAGTAAGCACATAATAATCAATGTTTTCTCAGTCATTCTTTTTCAGATCATTAGGATTTGAGGGGTTTTTCCCTATTTGACTTTAACATCTTCTGTTCTTTTTAGTGCCTTGTAAATCAATCCTTCAGCGCCCTCATAAGTGGTAACATTTCCAACACGGATCTCCCCAACATAGAGTCTTCTTTATAAATTGGTTGCCATATAAGTCTTTGGTGTAGTTCATTTTAAAAGTTTGACATACACCCTGTATACTTGATCCATCTTTATTCTTCTTAAAAACATTTTACTTCATCTATAAACACATCAGAGATTGTGCTATTAGTGTTTAATTGTGGTAGTTTCACTATCCTTGATGAAGAAATGATTCAATGTAATATTTTTAAACATATTTTTTATTTTTCTTATGTTTGTAGTCCTTTTTCCATTTTCATCTTTAGATGATTTTTCTTAACTTAATATGTTGTCAACCTTTTATTTTAATTGGTTTCACCCTTCAATATATCTTGCTGTATTATGAAAAAAGATATTGATGATATTCATATATAATCTTTCTCCTAAGATTCTACAGTTGAGTTTTTATTTTAACTCCACATGTTGCATTTAGCAACCAATTATCTCTGTTCAGCCAGTATCTCATAAATTTGCTGACTAATATATTTGCTGGGCTCTTTTCATCTTATAATAAAAGATCTCCCAAAGCTTAACTTCTAAAGGAAATTGTCAGTGTCAATGTCATTTCTGTCTTCCATTGCACATTTTTACTTTCCATTACTTGTTTAAACAATACAATATTAAATCATCTTAATTGTACATCATATCTTTTTTCAATACTCTTCTTTCTTGTTTCTTAAAATTTTTGATCTCAGCTTTGACAAATCAATAGTCTGGGTGTGGGCAGAAAGCTGACTCAGGAATAACTTCCACATCCATTACAAATCTTTTGTTGTCCATTAAAATGTAGTTGACTTTATTCCTTGATGATGTCCATTGGTGCTCACTGCATCCAGTGCCTGCCATTTCTTTTGGAAGAAAGTGTTCGAGATCTAGCTGCTGTATAATCAACAAATCTTTGGCCTCTCTCTTTTTCCTAACCATACCTTCACATATATATTCTCTCATGTGTATAATTCCACAACATTCAAAATCCATAACAGTCACTTGGATT
The DNA here is from genome assembly GCF_027887165.1 of Monodelphis domestica. Lineage (NCBI taxonomy): Eukaryota > Metazoa > Chordata > Mammalia > Didelphimorphia > Didelphidae > Monodelphis > Monodelphis domestica. The sequence goes on along the minus strand of NC_077227.1, from coordinate 339,353,053 downwards.
TAATGACCATCTTGGCAATCCCTATAACAAACCTTAATTTCCACATTTGTAAAATGAAAACCACGCTACTTACCTCACAGGGTTGTTGTAAGGAAAAATGCAATAACACATGCAAAATATTTTGCAAACCTCAAAATGTTATAGAAATGCTCACTAGCTAGAGTATAGATAATTAACTGTATGATTTAAAAAGCATTCTTCATAATGACTATTCAATTCCATTAACAAACCAATTAGATATCTTTAAAGAGTACTATCTAAATATTCATTTTGCCTACCAAGGAAGTGGAATGCATTCAAGAACAATAAAATAAGAACTTAAACATGTCTACAATTAACATTCTCACTAATGATATATATGGCACAAAATAGGGAGGATTAATAGAGACATGTAATGGGAACTAGCCAAAGGAAAAATACAATAGAAGTATGTTACCATTTTTGTGCTACCATTAGTAATTGATAAATGAAAACACTGATCCGTCAAGGGACATATTTAATAGAAGAATATGAAGAAAAGAAGAAGGGGAGATGGAGCAGGAGAGCATTTATGAAATCTCACACTATTTAAGAAATGGAAAACATGATTCAAAGAGGGAAAATTTTAAATAACGGAAAGGATGAAGATTAAGCCACAAAAATTGTCAAATACGGTAAGGCACTGGTAATTTGAACTTAAACAAAAATAAAAATGCAAAATCAATAATCACCCACCTTCCCTGAGCTATCCAAGAGAGCCTCTTGCTTTTGGCCTCTTTCCCCAGAAATAGGACACGGAGGGAGGTTAGGGCTGAAGGCCATGAGGTCGTTCTTGCCTGCTCCTTCTCCAGAGCAAATCTGCCTTCGCTGCTGAGAATAAGACCAGCTGCCCATCTCATTTGAGCAGACTAAAGTAGGCTTACCAGGCCCATATGATGCCTGTGGAGGCGCAGAGCACCGAAGGGCCACATACAGCAACACACTCAGCACCAACAGGCTGGACACTGAGCAAATGGCGATGATCAAATAGATGTTCACATCCACCAGCGCAGTTTCTTTTCCCACACCAGACTTTCCTGAGATCCTGGACTCGCCTGAAAAAATATTCGACTTCTGTCCACTCTCCACCACTGACACACACACAGTGGCTGTGGTAGACAGGACTGGCTCTCCATGATCTTTCACCAGCACCAGCAGCGTCTGCCGCGGCCCATCCGACTCCTCCAGAGCCCGAGTTAGGCTGATCTCTCCGGTGTATAGACCCACGCGGAAAGGGCTGCGCCCAACACCCAACTCAGGCTGTAACTCATAAGAGAGCCACGCATTGTACCCTGAATCCGCGTCAACTGCCCGGATCTTGGCCACCACGTGGCCCGCTGCCACCGACTGGGATACCAACTCAGTTACTGGGACACCACTCGAGTGTGGGGCCAGGACCACCGGAGAGTTGTCATTTTCATCGAGAACGAACACTTGCAGGCTTACATTACTGCCTAAGGCAGGGAAACCTGCATCCCGAGCGTTCACCTGGAAGTGCAGCAGTTCCAGTTCCTCGTGATCCAGAGGCTGCAAGGCGTACACTTTCCCGCTCTCTGAGTGCACAGACACGTAGCTTGACAGCGGACGCTCCCCCACCCTCCGCTCCACCAGCGAGTAGGAAATTAGTGCGTTCTCTTGAGCATCCGGATCAGACGCGGACACAGTGAAGATGTGACTGCCTGGTGGGTTGTTCTCCTTCACAAACACAGTGTACAAAGACTGTTCAAAGGCTGGCGCGTTATCATTCACGTCTCCAATGACCACAGACACGCTGGCAGTGGCCCAAAGTGCTGGAGTCCCGCCGTCCCTCGCAGTTACCACAAGCTCATAGGCTGGTACACTCTCACGGTCCACCGAACTCTCTAGTATTATAGAATAGTAATTTTTGAAGGTGGACACCAGCGTGAAGGGTCCAGGGGGTGACAAGGAACAAGTCACTAGCCCATTGGCACCGGAGTCTCGGTCAGACACGCTGATTAAGGCAATGACTGTACCTGAAGGGGCATCTTCCATGACGGGCAGAGACAACGACGTCACTGAGACATTAGGAATGTTATCATTGGCATCCAGGACTTCCACTAGGACCGTACAATGACCCACTAATGAGGGAGTCCCTTTATCTGTCGCATCAACTCGAATTTCATACAAATTCACTTCTTCAAAGTCCAGATATCCTTGAATCGAAATTTCTCCTGTATCTGGGTGTATACGAAATGTATCTTTAATCGCAGGTGGAGCCAAACTATTGAAAGAATATAATATCTCCCGATTGATGCCTTCATCCGCATCAGAGGCATTCAGTTGGATCACCAAGGTCCCACTGGCTGCATTTTCTAGTATCTTCACTTCGTATTCTGATCGATCAAAAGTGGGGGCGTTATCATTCACATCCAGGACTGTGATAAGCATCTGCATGGTGCCTGAGAGTTCTGGTTTGCCCCCATCTGTGGCGGTCAGTATTAAATGATACTCAGGAACTTCCTCTCTGTCTAGTGGATTTTTCAACACTAGTTCAACCAATTTACTTTGGTCGTTCTTTGATTTTACTTCTAAAATAAAATAATCATTGGTGCTGAGCCTATAAGTAAGTAAAGCATTGGAGCCAATATCTGGATCAGACGCACCCTCTAGCGGAAACCTAGAGTCTGGCAACCTGGATTCTGGAATAAATAGCTTTTGTTCCTTCACTGGGAACACAGGCGGATTATCATTAATATCCTTGATGTCTACCTCCACATGGAAAACCTGCAGTGGCTTGTCCACGATCACCTCCAGGTGGATGCTACAAACAAGACTGCGGCCGCACAGCTCCTCACGGTCGATCCGAGAATTCACAAACAAAATGCCATTCTGCACATTTACCTCCAGGTAATCCCTGCGGCCCTTAGACACCACCCGGAACATTTTAGTTACCAGCTCTCCTACCTCCAGACCCAGATCCTGGGCGATCCTCCCCACGAACGTACCGTGTTTCGCTTCCTCCAGCACCGAGTAATGGACCTGGCCGCTTCCCACCTCCCAGGCTATAGGGAGAAGTAATAAGATCAGCAACTGCTGGGCTCCCAAGATGCATCTCCAGAAAAATACCATCGCAAACACACTGTGCTTTATTCCAAAGGGTAGCTCAGATATATTGGAGAGAGCTAAATATTGGTGTCCGTTTTCTCGTCTTAATCTGCAGCGTCCGCCATTGCTTTGTATCATTTAACAACAAAATAGAACCTCTTTCCAAGACCAAAGATACTGTATAGCGGCATTCTGCGGTGGACAGCGACATCATGTGGCAGCAGAGCGTAAGTCAAATATTATCTTTATGGTGTAAAAGAGCCAATCTTCATTTAGTTTTATTCCACTTGTTTTTTTTTTTCGAATTTTGTTAGCTCTTGCAACAAAGAACTGCAGTTTTCTCCATCGAATAAAAGGATACTAGCACTGTGACTACTTCTTCTTTACTATGAAGGATAGCGTGCTTTTGTTTTTATATGTCTTTAAAACAGCTTTAAATATTTAGAAAGAAGGTAATGTAATAAGGCAGGAAAATGAGCTATAACTTCCTGTTGTAGAAAGGAAAATTTTTTACATTTCAGAATGCAATAATTCCAATATATATGGGAAGAGTATTAGATTGGGGAGTCAGAATTCTTGGGTGTGACTTTTGAAAGCTGCTTACTGTGGCCTTGGATTTACCTCTCAGAGTCAGTTTCTTCATATGTAAAATGGAAACAATAATGCTAGATGGAAAATTTAATCACTTTGCAAACCTTAGAGTACCATATAAATGAGAAATTTATCTTGCATTTTTAAACATTTATGATGAATTTTAAAATAGTCAATAAATAATAAATGTCACTATGTGCCAGACACTATGCTAAGCACTTAATATACAAAAAGAGAGAACACAGACTCTGCTCTCAAGGAGCTCACAATCTAATGGGAGAGACAACATGCAAGCAACTACTTATGAATAGATTGTATTCAGGATAGATTGGAAATAGTCAACAGAAGAAAGGTACAGGAATTAAGAAGAACTGGGAAGGTTTCTTGTAGAAGTTGGGATTTTTTGGTAGGATGTTCAGGAAGTCAGAGAATCCAAGAGGTGGAAATTAGTAGGAAGAGCATTCTTCTACAGATGTAGGATAAGTAGGAAAAAATGCCCCAAGCCAAAGGATGGAATGTCTTGTTTGAGGAAAATCAAGGAGGCCAATGTAACTGGATTGTAGAGTATGTGTGTGGTATTGAGAGGTTTTATAAGCTGTAAAATTACTAGAAAGGTAAAGGGACAACTTATGAAGGGTTGTATATGCTAAACAGAGGATTTTTTACTTGATTCTAGAGGTGACAGAGAAGCACTGGAGTTTATTAAAAGTGGCATGGTCAGATCTACACTTAAGGAAGATCATGTAGAGACTTGGGGTAAGCAGATTTATCAAATAGACTATTATAATACTTCAGGCTTGAGGTAATATGGGCCTGTAAAAGGGAGATAGAAGTGTCAAAGAGAAGATGGCATATTCAAAAGAGATTAGGAAAGCAAGTGAAAGAAGACACTTGGCAACAAATTGGATATTGATGGTGAAAGAGTGTGGAGTCAAAGATAACACCTAGGTTTCAAGTCTGAAGAACTGGAAGAAGTGGGGTTCCCTCAACAATAATAGGTAAGTTAAAAAGAGAGAAAGGTTTGAAGGGTAAGATGAATACCAATGAGAATCATAACACAGAGACCATTAAAAAAATGGGGATTCAAGTTATGTATCTGATACATACTGAGTTTGTCCCTGGGACAATAATTTAAAAATTTCAGTGCTCCCACAAAACTCTTTAGGACCCTTAGTTCCAAAACAAATGGTGAGCTCTGTAACAGAAGGTTCTCTATCCCTGGAAGCTTCCTACCCCAAATAAATGGCAGGTCAAAATTTTTCTAAAAAAATATTTTATTATAATTGTTATTGACACAAACTCCAATGAACTCTAGATTATATTTTGATATAATAATCAGAGAAATTAATTTGATTGCTTCTTATTAGCAATTCTCTTTGACCTCCTTGTAATATTTTGTAGGAAAAAACTGTTTATTCTATAAACAATTCCCTTTCCCTTTCGTTTCTGATTATATAAATTTGATTAATTCTTCAATCCCTGACTATCTCCCTTGCTCAAATGGTCAATAAATTTACCATGAATGTTATAACTAAATTACTACTTTCTTCATGAATACATTAAATGCAGTCAAAATTTCTTATGTGAAAGAAACTATTAACAAGTTTAATCCCATGCCCCATAAATTTTAGTGTTCTTTCTCTCTCATTTCAAGGCCTCCTATTTTCACTCCTTTCAAAGACAGAAGAAAAAAAGTATCATAGAGGAAATATTTTTAGCAACTCCTGCTTCCATGAACTGCCAATCTTAACAAATAATACTTATGAGCAGACTCTAAGGCTCACAGACTCAAATTTAGTATTCTCACTAAATTAATAGAGCTGTCAAAAATATTGACAGAAGAAAATCCCTATTCCTTCAATATCTCTAATATTATTAAGAATCATTATTTCTTCCATAAAAAGAAAGGACTTTAAGGAATTAGAGGGGTTTGGAAAAAGCTAAGAGTCATACAACAAATAGAAATAGTAATCCTGACCAATCTTTAAATGTTTATTAATAACCTAGTCTGTGCTCAGCATGAACATAAATGTTCCAGGTTTAACAAAATGGCCAATGTCCTTTGATCATCATGAAAAAAAATACCTGAATTAGTTCTTAAAAAGAGAGATTAAGTATCAACATAATGGAACTATTAAACAAAAAATTACCTTAAAAGCAGTAAGATTTTTCATTTTTCTAAAAATAATATCATTAAAATACCTTCATGTGAATTTTTTCTATTCTTACTAATAAAATCACAGTACTCAAAAATCTTTATGATAACAAAAAGATTACTTTGCCTATTAGATAATCAAATTTACAAATTATGAAAAATTATAGTATCATATACAAAACTAAGCACAAGATGAATGAGAATAAATGTATCACTGAATTAAAACTGGCTGAAGTAAAATAGTTAATACGGTCTTAAAAAGAACAATCAAGAGATATATCAAAACTGACTCTGAAGTTACAGGTGTGAAGAAAAAAGAAAGACACACTAAACACTGTGGTGTTGGAAATTTGATGCTATAAACCTAAAGTTCAGAAGAAATGAAAGAACATCATGTCAATAATGCCAAAAGGTAGATAACTAAGAAATAGGTACTGAGGACATAAAACTTAGACCAGACATCATACCTGGGCATATGGAATTTAGGGAATCACTATAATACGTAAAAAATGAAAATACATTTTAAAGCAAATTTTGGAGCTAGTAAAACAAAGTGTTACTGGAAGTCAGAGGGTAAAGGAGAGACCTTACATATGAAAATACAGAAGGCTTCTTAAAAGAAGTGGAATTTGATCAAGAATATCAAGTATCTAAATAAAAAAGTGAAAGTAGGCAGCCTAACAGCACCAGATTTTTAACTATATTACAAAGCAACAATCATCAAAACAATCTCATACTGGCAAAGAGATAGGTTTGTGGGTCCATAGAATAGATTAGGAAGACATTACACAGTAGTAAATAACCATAATAATCTAGTGTTTCATAAACCCAAAGATCCAAGCTTTGGGGGCAAGAACTCACTAATCAAAACTGATAGAAAAACTGGAAAACAATTTTGCAGAAACTAGGCACAAATAATCATCTGACACCATATTCCCATATAAGGTAAAAATGTATATATGATTTATCCACAAATGGTAATATCATAAGCAATTTAGGGGAGTGTGGAAATTTTTATCTATCAGATCTATGAAAAAGGGAACAGTTTATGAGAGAAAGAGAAAGGGAGAGACAAATAGACAGAAACAGAGAGAATCATGGGATTTATGATAATTTTAGTTATATGAAATTTAAAATGTTTTCCACAAAAAAACCCCAATTCATCCAAAATTAGAAGAAAGGAAATTGGGAGAGGTTCATTTACAGTAAATTTCTTGGATAAAGGCCTCATTTCTCAAATATATATAGGGCACATAGTCAAATTTATTAAAAAAAAAATAAGAGCCATTCTCCAACTGAAAAATGGTCAAAAGATATGAACAGGTAGTTTTCAGAAGAACTTAAAACTATCAATATTCATATGAAAATTTTATTATTGATTATAAAGAAATTCAAATAAAATCAACACTGAGGTACCATATTATACCCTATGAGATTACTAATGTAAAGGAAAATGACAGATGCTGAAGGAAAAGGGGAAAAAGTTACACTAATGCACTGTTGATTGGAGTTATGAAAATGGGGGCACCTGTGTATACAAAAATAAAGGAGCTCTTTTTGTGATGGTAAGGAACAGAAATTTTAAGGGATACCTATTGGGGAATGGTGGAAGAAGTTGTGGTATGTTATTGTAATAGAATACTATAGTGCTCTAAGAAACTGTGAAGAAGATGGTTTCAGGAAGAACTCTATTAATTGATTCAGAGTGAAATGACCAGAACCAGGAAATAAATGTACACTATATAAAAGCAATATTGTAAAGATGATCAACTGTTAAATACTTAGCTATTCTGATCAATAGAATGAGCCAAGACAATTCCAAAAGAATCATAATGGGGAAATGCTATCCACCTCTAGAAAAAGAAATTATGAACTCTAAGTGCAAACTGAAATTTTTTTTCTTGCTTTTTTGGAAGATGGAAAATATGGAAATACATTTGCATGATTTCATATGTATAATTATATATATATATATATATTTCTTGCCTTCTCAATGGGTGGAAGAGGAACTGGAGGGAGGAATAGAATTTGAGACTCATTTTTTTTAAATGTTAAGGAGAAAGAAATTATATTTTTTTAAAGAAAGAAGTGGATTTCAGTTAAGTAGCAATTCATCAGCCAGATATGGAAAAGAGAGATATTGCTGGAGTAATGTAAAATAAAACCAAACACAAAGAGACTAAAAATCTGAAGGAATTTTTAGAGGATAAAATATTAAATTTGCTAAAGAACAATGTGTGTAGAGGAGTAACAACATAATTTTTAACAATTAGACTGACTTCTGAAGGGCCTTAAAGCCAAATAAGTCAGAAATCCATAGACGATAACTACAGGAATGGTATAGAAAGACAGATGACTTCATCTATGTATAAAGAAATTTAATCAAGTAGCTTACAAAAAGATAGATGGCTAAAAATCTCGATTAGTAATAATTCTCTATTAATCTCTATTCCACTCAAAGTTATCATACTTAATAAATATACACACATTTGTATAATTCATTACCTTAAAAATTACAATACTTAAAATAAACATTTAATATTAAAATTAGATGTTAAAGGAATACTGGATTTTTTAAAAGGAGTTTAGATATATTTGGAAATTTTCTGAATATCCCAGTCAACATAAAAAATGGCCACAGAGGTAGAAATTAATACTCACTTTCCCCACGTTCTGCATATGCTCTGCCTGTTCTGCGACCTGAGAACTGGGACACGGTGGAAGATTGGGGCTAAAGGCCATGAGGTCGTTCTTGGCAGGACCCTCCCCTGAACAAATCTTCTGTCTTTGCTGATGGGAATAAGACCAGCTTCTTACAGTGTTTGAACATACTGGAGTAGACTTCCCAGGTCCACAAAAGCTCTGAGAGGGAGAGGAGCACCGAATTGCCACATACAGGAGCAGACTCAACACCAAGAGACTGGACACGGAGCAAATGGCAATTATCAGATAGACATTCACATTCATCAGGACCTTCTGCCCTACACCACTCTTTTCAAAGTCCCTAGAAGTCACAGAAGAACCTTGAAACGTCTGCCCAATCGCTGCAAGTGACATAGTCACTGTTGCAGTAGCCTTCAATGTGGGCTCTCCATGATCTTTCACCAGCACTAGTAGTGTCTGTCGCGGTCCATCCGACTCATCCAGGGTCCGTGTTGTGCTGATTTCTCCTGTGTATAGACCCACGCGGAAAGGTCTATGCCCAACACTGACTTCTGGCAGTAGCTCGTAAGACAGCCACGCATTATACCCTGAATCTGCATCCACAGCTCGGATCTTCGCCACCACATGCCCCACAGCCACCGATTGTGACACCAGCTCTGTCACTGGGCTAACACCAGAGTGAGGCGGCAGCACAACAGGTGGATTGTCATTCTCGTCCAGCACGAACACCTGCAGGCTCACGTTGCTGCTCAAGGAAGGGACTCCAGAGTCTCGGGCGCTCACCTGAAACTGCAGCAGCTCTATCTCTTCGTGGTCCAGAGGTTGCAGGACGTACACTTTCCCGCTCTCCAAGTGCACAGACACGTAGCTCGACAGCGGACGCTCCCCCACCTGGCGCTCCACCAGAGAGTATGACACCAGCGCGTTCTCCTCAGCATCAGGATCCGATGCGGACACAGTGAAGATATGACTACCCGGGGGGTTGTTCTCTTTCACAAATAAGGTGTACGAAGTCTGCTCGAAGGCTGGCGCGTTGTCGTTAACATCCGCAATACCGACCATCACGCTGGCAGAAGTCCAAAGCGCTGGAGACCCGCCATCTCTCGCTGTCACCACCAATTCATAGACTGACATGCTCTCGCGGTCTACAGAGCCCTCCAGCACCAGCGAGTAGTAATTCCGGAAAGTGGACACCAACGTGAAAGGAGAAGGAGGGGACAGAAAGCAAGTCACCAGTCCGTTGGCTCCAGAGTCACGGTCGGACACACTGATGAGGGCTATAACCGTGCCTGGAGGAGCATCCTCTCTGACAGGTAGTGACAGTGATGTCACCGACAACTCCGGGGCATTATCATTGGTATCCTCGACATCCACTCTGATAGTACAATGTCCAACCATGGGCGGATTCCCTTTATCTGTTGCGTCAACTCGAAATTTATAAGAATTTATATCTTCGAAGTCCAAATATCTTTGAATTGAAATTTCTCCTGTATCTGGATTTATCTGAAACTTGTCATTAATCAAAGGTGAAGCGAGACTATTGAAAGAGTATACTATCTCTCCGTTGATGCCTTCATCCGCATCAGAGGCATTCAGTTGGATCACTAAAGTCCCTCTCGCAGCATTTTCTAGAATCTTCACTTCGTATTCTGATCGCTCAAAAGTGGGGGCGTTATCGTTCACATCCAGGACTGTGATAAGTAGCTGTACTGTGCCTGTCAGCTCAGGTTTGCCCCCATCTGTGACTGTCAGTATTAAATGATGCTCAGGAACTTCTTCTCGGTCCAGAGGTTTCCTCAATACCAACTCAACCAGTTTGTCTTGCTCGTTCTTTGATTTCACGTCTAGTATGAAGTAATCATTGGTGCTGAGAGAGTACGTAAGCAAGGCGTTAGTCCCAATATCTGGGTCAGAAGCACCCTCTAGCGGAAACCTAGAGTCTGGCAACCTGGATTCTGAAATAAATAGCTTTTGTTCCTTCACTGGGAACACAGGCGGATTATCATTAATATCCTTGATGTCTACCTCCACATGGAAAACCTGCAGCGGTTTGTCCACGATCACCTCCAGGTGGATGCTACAAACGAGACTGCGGCCGCACAGCTCCTCACGATCGATCCGAGAATTCACAAACAAAACGCCATTCTGCCCATTTACCTCCAGGTAGTCCCTGCGGCCCTTGGACACCACCTGGAACAGTTTAGACACCAGTTCCCCAACCTCCAGACCCAAGTCCTGGGCGATCCTCCCCACGAACGTACCGTGTTTTGCTTCCTCCAGCACCGAGTAATGGACCTGGCTGCTCCCTACCTCACAGGCTGTACAGAGCATAAATGAAAACAGCAGATGCCGGCTTCCCAGGCCGCCTACCCGGGAAAAAAACATTGCAGATCCTCCGTGGAATTGTTCTAATAGATGAATCATCTTTAGAGAATAAAGGTAAATATTGTTCTCTGATTCTTTTAAATCTATTCTGCTGAATCCGCCATCATTCATTCTCCCACTGAATAGTTCTTTTTAATGCGAAATGTGAGGTTTGGCCTTCTGGGGAGGGGAGACTATTTCGTGGTAGGCAGCGACATCATGTGGTCGATACTAAGTGGTACACAGACTCGATTTAGTAATTCTCGTTACTGTATTTGCAATAGAAAATAATATATATCCTCATTTTCCCACACTTGAGTGTCTAGGGGAGCAAAAGAATACTATTCTCACGATTTCATAAAGCAATATTATCCATTTCAGTGTTTCTGCTACCTGAATGTAGAAGTAATGCAGTCTTTGTTCAGCAGGAAAAAATTAAAACCGAGGACCGTTAAGTGATTATATGCAAAACACTGTGCTAGACTCTTTGAATACGAGAATATGTGATTAAATAATCTGTCCACAAGAAGGGCTAAACATAATAAGAGATCTCAAATGTATGATGTGACACATGGCACATTATGGTAGGGAATCGAGAAATCCTAAGCATTGAGAAAATGGATATGTCTCAGAATACAAAGGAGGAAAGAAGCAATGTTGAAGGAAATATCTTGAGGTGTTGATTTTCTGAATGCACTGGACCCTATTATTTTGTCTCTCTATATTATTTCTTTTGGTAATATTCCTATGAGTTGAGTTATCTGAATATGTTTGATTCCCAAATCTACAATCCAATGATGTCTCTCCTGAGTTCCAGCTCTACATTTTCAAGTAACTGTTGGATGTCTTCCATCTCTAGTTTTGGCAGAGTATGAAGAACAACCTAAGAACATTCTTTTTGAAGGAGGAAACGAAGGATCAGAGAAGGGAAAATACTCCTCAAACAGATATAGTGGTGATAACATACAATTTCAGAAAAGCAGAATTCATCAACCCCTTACTTTAGTTTTCTCTGTGAAGGAGAAGGAGCTTTGGACCAGAAAAGACAACATGAAAAATGATTAGTAGGATATAAAAATTTGAAAATAAGTTAGGAAACAATAGGAAACCACCTAAATGAATTCAAGTCACCTGGCACTTGAGAATTGAATTTCATGCTATTGAAAGAACTGTAGATTGTGAATTTGGAGCCACTGTCAAAGATCTTTGAAAGATTAAAGCCAGGCCTAAAGATGGGATGTCCTAGGTTCAAATGTGAACTCAGACATTTCTGAGCTGGGTGACACTGGGCAAGCTACTTGACCTCTGATGCCTAGCCCATACTGCTCTTCTGCCTTGGAACCAATACAAAGCATTGATTCTAAGCTGGAAAGTAAGGGTTTAAAAGGAAAAGAAAGAAAAATTATAAAGAGAGGTGTCACAGAACTGGAGAGTATTATCCTGGTTTTCAAAAAATGACAATAGAATGAATTCTATAAAAATATAAATTGTTGAACTTGACTTCAATGCCTAGTAAGTATTTAGAACATATTATTAAGAAAATTGTAAGTTTGTGTGTAGAAATGAAAGTAACAATTACTTAGAGCTATCATAACTTATAGAATAATCCATATCTATTTTTGACAGTGTTATTAGACTTTAAAATCAGGTCATTTGGATAGACATAGCTTTGTAAAACTTTTGAAAAAGTTTCTTATACTAATCCAGTTGTCTAGGTGAAGTTATAAGGTGAAAGAGGTAACAGAATAGCTAGATGAGTTCAGAATTGGCTCCATTATCAGGTGCCAACAATATTTATTAATGCCTTGGTGTTGTTTTGAACTTATGTCCCCAATAGAAAGCTTCCAGGATCTATTCTTGTTAGTGTAATATTTAACATTTCCATCAATGATTGGGATAGCATTCTCATAAGATTTTCAGATTAAATAAATCTGAAATTAATAGCCAACACATTATATGAGAATTATAGTTCTAAACAGTTATCTAGAGGATGAGAAAATGGACTGAATTATGTAGATGAAATCTAATAGAGATTATTGAACAATTCTAAATTTGAATTTTTAAAATAAACTTTACATTGACAAAAAGTGGGAGGCATTAGTAGAATCAGTTTTCATGAAAAAGACCTTGTAGTACTAGTCAACTCCGAAGAGTCAACAATGCAGCATGAGAATAAATAAAGCTAATTAAATTGTAGGCATCATTTAGAGAATTGTCAATAATACTAAAATGAATGTCTATACTCTCCTCTTTGCTTGGAAAACAAATGGAATAGAGTGTTCAGCTCCCAGTGCCATATTTTAAGAAGGATACTAATAATTCAGAGAGCATCCTGAGTAAAGTGACCATTGGTAATGAACTGGAGACTCTGCAATTTAAGAATTGTTTTAATGAACTAAGAAAATTTAGACTGGAGAATAGAAAACTTAAGGGAAAAATGTTAACTGCCTTTAAGTATCTGATGGACTCATATGGTGAAAAGGAATTAGATTTCTTAGCTTCACTGGAAGTTCCAAAGAGAAAATTTATAAGTAGATGTTCCTTTTTGTAAGAAAAACTAAAAATTCCAACTATATAAAAAGTGGAATAAATTTTCTTGGGAAGTATTGTTTATCCCTCACTAAAGATATGAAAATGAAGAGTGGATGGCCACTTTTATTGATGATGTAGTATAAGACAATATTGATGAAGTGAACAAATGTCATACTCCAGGAAGAGGAAGAGATCAAATGATCTTACCTTCTAAAGTCAACACTGAAAATACTTTTTAAAAACAGTAAGTTTTTCTCTGAATCATACCTGTTAAAGGGATTCATTACTAAATGGGCAAAGTCCTCCAAATGTTACTCTTTTCTGAAGAAATCCTTTTGATGACATCAAATCCCCACAAAAAATAAAGGTCTCTCAACACTCGATAACACTCAACAACCTTGACCCAAAAGAGGTTGACCTAACAGTCCACAAAGGAAAAATGAAAGGATCAAACCAACCCCAGGCAAGCAGTTTAACAAACAACCCACTATATTAATCAGTTTTGTGAGAACTATAAATGGAAAATATGCTGGGACCAGAACTAAATAGGAATAAGAGAATAGAAAGATATAATGAATTTGTGAAATTCTTCCATGATTCCAAGCTGCTCCCCAACACAAAACCCATACACAGCACTACCATCTCTAAAAAACTAAAAAAAAAAAACTTCAGGTTTCACGAAAGACAATATAGCAAGATGCACCATGAGCATCAACAGATCACATATAATCTCCATGCAAATTAAGTATTGATACCAGTATGCTCCAGAAAAATATAATGATGGAAAAACTGATTGGATATTCAAATCGACAGCTATTTACGAAGTGCTTACTACATGTATTGTGCTAAGCATTGAGAATACAAATACAAGAAGAAAGACAGTCCAGGCTCTCAGGGAATAGAGGAAGACAATATCTAAAAGGAGGTTGAAGGGAACTGGAGCACAGAAAGTTCAGAGCAGAAGCAGATTCATCTAAGAAGGCTAGAAGTTAACTGATAAAGTGCTCAAATGCTGTACTCAGAAAATGTACAGATTAAGATAAAAAACTTCCCTATATGTTGAGTATAGATTCTCTTTGAAGGACAGAGATAAGAAATGCACAGCACAAAGTATGCATGTGGTGTAACCTGTAGTATTGAAAAGAATATACTGACTGGTGTAATCATGAATCCATTAGAATAATGAATTATACTCATTTAAAATCCTTATAAGTTTGTTCTCCATGTATATTTATATGAGTAAAATTGGTTGTGTTTCAAACATCTAAGTTTGAAAATAATGAAATAATTATCCTGTAATTTGAGAATTACATTTTGAGAAGTAAATAAACAAACATTACTTTACCCTGAGAGTTGCTAAGTTTGAAGGCAAGAGAAAATTAATCTTAGGGGGCAGCTGGGTAGCTCAGTGGATTGAGAGCTAGGCCTAGAGATGGGAGGTCCTAGGTTCAAATCTAGCCTCAAACACTTCTCAGCTGTGTGACCCTAGGCATGTCACTTAACCCCCATTGCCTACCCCTTATCACTCTTCTGCCTTGAAACAAATACACAGTATTGATTCCAAGATGGGAGGTAAGGGTTTAAAAAAAATGAATCTTAGCAAACATGACTTCAGAAAAATAGTGTAGCTTACTAATAAATATTCAAAATTGAAGAGAAACTACTCTCTCTGTTGTGAGAGGCAGATTCAGTTGGACAGGGAGTTAGAAATATGAAAATGAAGGGGATAATAGACCCCTTCCTGAAGAGGGAGTCTTCTGAGCCTTTGATCAAAGTCTTAATCAACAATACTCTATTTCCCATGCACCCTTGTGTGGCTTTGAATCATAAAATACTTCAAGATAAAATTTGGAACTAAAATTTGAGGACTAGAAAATAAAGACACTTGATGGTGTGTTACTACAAATTTAATATATCAATATAACTTTCTCCTAAAGCAAAAAGGAAAAAAAAAGTTTTATGGGAAGAGAAGAGAATGTGGCATCAAATTAGGGAAGAATATTATAGTTTTGTCAAGGAGTAGGGAGTGTGATAGTACAGACAAATGATTGTGATAGTACAGACAAAAAAAAAGTATCAGAAGCATGAGTTAGTTTGACCATATATGTATCCTATATTCAAGCTTAACTGCCAGTGTTCTATGTATTTGTGCCCACTCCTAAAGACACTATGGCTATCTGTGGGAAAGTAAGCCTCTGTTTGTGGGTAGGGGAAGGAATGAAAAGGAGAGAGAAGAGTGATATTTCATAGCTAATATTATTTCTTGGTAGATCAAATGTCACCTATATGGCTAATAAATCCCTATGTCACAATGGGAAATTTAATTAAATAAAATTAGATATTTGTGAAATGGAGAATGAAGCTTCTGGGGAGTAGATAGAAAATATTCCTGGGGATTTTTCAAAAGTTCTTTTTAAAAATTTCTAATAAAGACAAATTGAGGTAGACAAATTGAGACTTACCTTCCCAGAAGGTTCTGGAACTGCCTCTGGCTGCTGACCTCTGTACCCCAAACAAGAAGGGAAGTTGGGGCTGAAGGCCATTAAATCCCTCTTAGCTGCTCCCTCTCCAGAACACACATTTGGCCTCTGCTGCTGAGAATAAGACAGGCTCCCCATATCACTGGAACACATCACAGTAGACTTTCTTGGACAATAGAAGCCCTTTAGAGGCGCTGAGCACCTTATTGCCACATAGAATAGCAAGCTCAGCACCAATAAACTGGAAACTGAGCAGATTCCTAGGATCAAATACATGTTAATATCCACCAGTGATTCCTCTTTCCTAACCCCCTCTTTGACTTCTGCACGATCTGAACTAGAGGTCTTCAGTGTTTGTCTGCTTGCCACCAGGGATACTATCACAGTAGCTGTGGCAGACAGCACAGGATTCCCATGATCCTTCACCAACACCAGCAGTGTCTGCCTCGGTCCATCAAACTCCTCCAGGGCCCGCGTAGTGCTGATCTCACCAGTGTACAGACCCACCCGAAAAGGGTTGCGCCCAACTCCCACCTCCGACAGGAGCTCAAAAGATAGCCACGCATTATATCCTGAATCTGCATCCACAGCTCGAACCTTCGCCACCACATGGCCCACAGTCACCGAATGGGACACGAGTTCTGTCACTGGGCTAAGGCCAGCATGAGGCGGCAGCACTACCGGCGCGTTGTCATTCTCATCAAGCACGAACACTTGCAGGCTCACATTGTTGCCCAGGGGAGGGACTCCCGAGTCTTGGGCGCTCACCTGGAACTGCAGCAACTCCAGTTCCTCGTGGTCCAGAGGTTGCAGGGCATAAACTTTCCCGCTCTCTGAGTGCACAGACACATAGCTAGACAGTGGACGCACCCCTACCAGCCGCTCCACTAGCGAGTAGGACACCAACGCATTCTCCTCAGCATCTGGATCAGACGCAGTCACTGTGAAGATGTGACAGCCTGGTGGGTTGTTCTCTTTCACAAACACAGTATATAAAGTCTGCTCAAAGGCAGGTGCGTTGTCGTTCACGTCACCGATGTTCACTGACACACTGGCAGTGGTCCACAGAGCTGGCATCCCACTGTCCTTCGCTATTACCACAAGTTCATAAGCCTGCAAAGTCTCGTGGTCCACCTGGCCCTCAAGAACCAGAGAATAGTAATTCCTGAAAGTGGACACCAACGTGAAGGGTCCAGGAGGTGACAGAGAACAAGTCACCTGCCCATTAGCGCCAGAATCACTGTCAGACACACTGATGAGGGCAATAACTGTGCCTGGAGGTGCATCCTCTCTGACGGGAAGTAATAGTGATGTCACTGCAACTTCCGGAGCATTATCGTTGATATCCAGAATTTCGATCAGAACTGTACAATGGCCAACCAAGGGAGGAGTCCCCTTATCGGTCGCCTCTACCTGGAATTCAAATAGTTTTGTTTCTTCGAAATCTATATTCCCTTTTATCTTGATCTCACCATTTACTTGGTCTAGGTGGAAATTCTTCTGTACATTAGGGGAAACATCACTAGTGAATGAATAAAAAATTTCCCCATTTAATCCTTCATCCAAATCTGAGGCATTCATTTTCGTCACTAATGTTTCATTCGGCACATTTTCGAATAATTTCACTTTATAAACCATCCTCTCAAATTCCGGGGTATTGTCATTCACATCCAGTACTGTGATGAGCAATTGAATGGTGCCAGTGAGCTCAGGTTTCCCTCCATCAGTAGCAATTAGTAATAAATGATGTTCAATGGTTTCCTCTCTATCTAAAACTTTCTTTAAAACTAGCGTAAGAGAATTCATTTTCTCATCCTTTTTCTTTACATCCAAAGCGAAATATTCATTAGGACTGAGGTTATAGGTCAGCAAAGCATTCTCTCCAATATCCTCATCCCATGCGCCCTCTAGTGGAAACCTAGAATCCAGTGGACTGGATTCAGAAATAAACAAATTCTTTTGTGTTACGGAAAACACCGGCGGATTGTCATTAATATCCTTGATCTCTACCTCCACATGGAAAACCTGTACCGGCTTGTCCACGATCACCTCGAGGTGGATTCTACAAACAGGGTTGCGGCCGCACAGCTCCTCACGGTCGATCCGAGAATTCACAAACAAAATACCATTCTGCCTGTTTACCTCCAGGTAGTCCCTGCGGCCCTTCGACACCACCCGGAACAGTCTCATCACAACATCCCCAACATCCAGACCCAGATCCTGCGCTATACGGCCCACAAAAGTACCGTGTTTTGCCTCTTCCGACACAGAGTAATGGACCTGGCCGCTCCCTACCTCCCAGGCTGTGTGGAAAAGAAAGGAACATAGCAGATGCTGGAAACCCAGGAGGCCTATAGACCTTGCAACCATCTCAAATCCCTTTTTTCTGCCCTTGGACCAACCTTCTGTCTTTCACAAATACATAGGATTACTAACGATTCCTTAAATCTCCATCTCAGACAGTCCCTGGTTTTCAGCTCTTCTGGGATGATGACGGAAAGGAACCTCTATCTTCCCAGGAAGGAAAATCAGTGGTTTTTTCTGTCTAGTAAGATTCTTGGTATACAGCGACACTCTGTGGATTAGTTATGTAAGTGAGATCTGCCTATTTTTTATTATTCTCTGAGTTTACAATTTTTAATATCTTATTAAAAACTTATAAGTAAAAAGTAATGCAACCAGTTAATTTTACTTGGGAAATAATTACATTTAAATTCATTAACTTTGAGAAAAATATCTATTATAATTTTTCAGTCTTTTCTTCTGGGTTCTCATAAAAATTCCTTGAACACTCATTATGCTAATGTCTGTCCATTTAGTCCTCTTACATTGTCACAGATAATGGACACTCCATTCTACCGATTACTTTCTAGACTTTCTATTTTCTTTCCCTGTTAGATGTTTTGAATCATCTTATGTAACCCTTGTAAAGCTTTCTCATATTCACTGAAGACTATATTATGCTAATATATTTTGAAAATAATAGCTATTTATTTACTGAGTAAATATCCCAGTAATATTGGCTATCGTAACTTCTCAATAATGTGTCCCCAAGAAAATGTCTTCATTTTCAAGGTGAAAGATTTTTTTGAGGTCAGGATTCCTCTGACACAATGTTACATTTTCTTTAAAAAACTAATTTTGGCAACAAAGTATTCATAGTCAGAAAGTACCACTTATTTAGTGTCATCCTTTATCTTACAAGTTTTGGAGTCCCAAAAATGTTGTGCCTATGATCATAAAGATAGTAAGTAAAAGAGCAAAGATTTGAACCCAGATACGGAATTCTCTCCACTATACAATGATAAGTTGTGGTAATAAAAATAGATGGAAACAAATTTGAGAGATGTTGAGAATCAGTTATCAAGAAGATTCAGTAATTAATGGAATATAATAGATAATTTAGAGGAAAGAATAAGAAATAACATCAAGGATTTGAGGTTTAATAAATGATGATGATAATGATTAACAGATTAACTGAAATTAGAAAGAACTCGTAGTGGGGGGAGGAAGTCAAAGAAAAACCTTTCCATTTGGAACATATTAAATTCAAGGTGAGGAGGAAGGGGATATTCAGAAGTGATGGTAATATAAACATTAAATGCATTAGTAAATCTTATTTCAAAAGTTGAATGGCCAATATTATCAGATGTTGCCAGGAGATCAACAACAATAAGTACTAGAAACCATTCACACACATAGTTGTTGATAAAGAATTGTGATATACAAAATATGAGCCTTTTATTTTTTAATTCTATAAAAGTAATAAACAATCTATGGTTTTAGTTGCAAGAAGCAGATATGGAATTTGAAACTTATATTGTTAAAGGACTTATATGTGATGGATTACATAAAATAGTCTGTTGCTCATCAAAAAGATTTAGCTCCTGCTAAAATCCCTTACAACACTACACATGCCACAACAATATTGAGAATTAACAGTGAACCATAGATCTCTCATGAAGATATTTAGCATATATATTTACAAAAATAAACACCCTGAAATTCACTGAAGAACTGAAATGTTACAAAATGGATCTGTCCTGTAGAAATTGTTTTAATGGTCTGCCTCTAGAAATGTCAGCAACTCATTTTTTAGATTTTATTTTTCTAAATTCCATGTAAAAATTTTAATATCTTTTTGAATTGTTTAAATTCCAAATCTCTTCCTTCCTCTCCTTTCCCCAAGTTGATAAGACAAGTAATTTGATATCATTATTTATGTGAAATCCTGCAAAACATATTTCCATATTAGTCATATCAGCAACTTCTTCTTGAAAAGAATAATTCCTAAGCAATTTCACCTATAAACTATTACCAAAGTTGTCCTCCACTTATAATAATGATGTCTTTAAGACATTTAGAAAACACTTCAAAAGATATGAAATGCCACATTTATTTTAAAACAATAAAATATCTAACATTTATATAGTACTCACTATGTTCCAGGCACTGTGCTAAACACAATAACTCTGAAAAGGTGGTACTATTATTATCATCTCATTTTACAGATGAGGAAACTGAGGCAAACAGCCAGTTGTGGTGGGGGGAGTATCCAGAGTCACAGAGCTGGTAAGTGTCTGAGGTTAGATTTGAACTCAAGTCTTCCTAACACTAGGCCCTGCCCTCCATCCATAGTGACAGCTACCTTCTCCATCCCACAAAAAAAAATGCTACCTATAATATATCATATATACTGTATTTAACTTATACAATATATAAGACATATTCTGTTTACATGGAGAATGCATCATGAAAAATGCTAGACAAATCAAAAGCTGGAATTAAGGTAAACAGAAAAAAATAGCAACAATCTCAGATATGTAGACAATACTATTCTGATGCCAAAAAGTGAAGAAGAATTTAGAAGTCTCTTGATGAGAGGGAAAGAGGAGAATGTAAAAGCTGGCTTGAACTTTAACATTTTTTAAAAAACCAACAACTAAGATCTTGGCAACTAGTTCCATCACTTCCTGGTAAATAGAGGGAGAAGAAATAGAAACTGTCAGGCTTTATATCCTTGGGCTCAAAGATCACTGCAGATGATGATGACATCTTCCATGAAATTAATTGCTCCTTGGAAGGAAAGCTGTGGCAAATCTGAACAGCATACTTAAAAGCAAAGGTATCACTTTGCTGACAAACCTAGAGTCAAAGGTATCATTTTTCCTATGACTTCAAGAGTTGGACCATAAGGAAAGCTGAGTATCATAGAATCAATGCTTCCAAACTGTGGTGCCAGAGAAGACTTTGGAGAGTCCCTTGGACAACAAAGAGGTCAGATAAGTCAATACTTAAATTAATTCTGGCTATTCACTGGAAAGACAAATACTGAAGTTGAAGCTTACATACTTTGGCCACATGAGAAGACAGAACTTATGGGAAAAAGACACAGATGTTGGAAAAAGATTGAAGACAAAGGGAAAAGGAGGCAGCAGAGGTTGAGATGAATAGTGTCATGGAAATAATTAACATGAAATTGGACAACTTTGAGAGATAGTGGAGAATAAAAGAACCTGGCCTGCGATGTTCCATGGAGATGTAAAGAGTTGGACATGTCTGAATAACTCAACAACAACAACATACTATATCAGGATAATATTACTAGAGAAAGTAGTATGTAGTTGTGGATAAACTAAATACAATGTAACGAGCAAGAATCACCCTTTTAAAAATTACATTTTAGATAGAATTTAGATAGAATAGAATTACAGTTTCCCACAAAATGAAATTCCATCAAAGAGAATGATGGGAAGAAAAGCAAAATTGACAGGGTAGAATTGACATTTTTGTACATTAGCACAAACTTGGTCACAAGGAAGAAATTTGCAAAGGAGTTTCTCAAAAACAAAACTCTCCAAGATTCTACTACCTGTATAGATAAAAGATTTGGCATCAACTTGTTGTATTTATTTGAAAAGTTCCTTTCCTCAGTAACTGAAGTGCTTCCAAATTTGAATTCTAATCTTGAAAAGACTTCAACTTATAATTTTGTTAAATTGTTTTCTTGATAGTATAAAGCAAATACCTCAAGAAATATTTATAACTGGATTTTTCAAAGGTAACAGCAGAAGAAAAATACCAATAGCATCTACTTTACTCATCATTCATGTGTAACTTCTTATGCTTGAAGTTCAAAAATAAATTAATACATAACACATCATTCAACAAGGGCTTTAGCAACAGATTGGTAAACTTTGCAGTCAACAGTTATTTATTCTCTTCCTACCAAATGATCCCTCATGACACATTCATAGAGACCTCCTAAATTGGTGGATTACTGGTGGTACTCAGTAGTGTCTTAAATATTTACCTCCTTTAAATTCCTAGTATGCCAAACAGATATGTTTAGTCATTCCTTCTGCCAGTTGCCAAAACTACGGACTAGTAGGTACAAACTAAGGACAGTAACAACTCCCTTTAATGATACACTTATCTTGACCCTATTCTCTTGGATTAAGAATAATCTCATACTATACTTATGAGTTGGATGGCCATAAAATTGATCCAATTATCTGGGAAATTTTTTTAACTTTCTTTAAAAAGAGAGGCAGAGAGAATCTTTAACCACATTCACTACTAATTATCCTATACTTCCTCTTCTCCCTGTGCAAAACAGATGAGGGGCCAGTTTTTAAAAATATTGTGTCCATAAGAAAGAAGAAGCTTTTGTAAAATTAAAACATTTATTCAGTCATGTGTATGGCATCTATGTGATTTCAAGAATCAAATGTCTACAATATTATAAACATTTAGAATCTTTTGAATAATTAATTCATGTTGTTTTCATTCATCCTAATATTTAATATCTTACAGGCAGAGAATGAGCTTTTCCTATTCAGAAATGTTTAAAGTTCTTAAATGAAGATACATTACAGTAAAATATTTTCATTTCAACACTAAAGGCAAAATAGCATGAAAAGCACTGTATCTAGAGTTAGATAAATTAGGTTCAATTTCTGGCATGGTATTTATTACCCAGAAGACCTTAAGAAAGTTACAGCCTCTAGACCTCATTGTCTTCTCCTTTGAAATAAATGACTGGGATTAGATGAGCTCAAAAATCCTCTCCTGATCTAAATATGTGCACTCACTTTAAATTGCAATTAAGGAAGTTGGTATTAAACACATGGGCTTCCATATTTAAAAAAAAAACTTTGGGAAAATATTTTTCAACAAAACAAATGAAAACAAAGCAAATATGTCCATGATGATTTCCTATTAGCACCATAATCATTACTATAAAACAAGAATAACTATTGAAAAAAAAGTTATTAAATCTTTAGTGAGAATAGATTTAATATCAATACTAGAATGTGAGCCTTTAAAATATCACATGAGACTTTTATTTGGCCAGAAGTTCTTGGTCTTGGCATAGACACATCAATCCCAGAAAATTCTGAAAGTTTAAAAAAATAGGAAAATCTACACTATCTCTGTCCCTCCCTCACAAAAACAAAAAAGAAAAACAAACACATAAAGGACATCCTTATCAACAGAAATGTAGAAATAACAAGAAATATGAAATTTTGGTATCAATTTATCACATTCATAACCCTTACCTGAGGCATTGTTTTCCTCCTCATATTGTTATTATTGAAAATTAATACATTTCATATAAGGTAGTCTGACAATTTGCAAACAATACCAATTTTAAAGAACTTTCGAATTAGCAGGTTAAAAGTGTAGCAGTTAAAAAGCAACAGAATTTTGGAAGTGAACTATTTTGTAATTTTTATTAAAGCCTTTTCAGGGAACCATCTATTTGTAATTTTTGTCTTAAAATTTCAACTACTTCGAGTTTACTGAACTGGGCTGAAGTTGAACTTCAAATATAGGAGAGAACTCAAGGCATACCACAAACGCAACGTACCCAAACTTCAAATGAAAGGTAGAAAAATAGTCCTAATAGACTTCTAAAAAATAAAATATAATAATTAATATATTTTATTAATTCTTAAAGGTATAAATGATGCGGAAAGGAGAACATTCAGTTCCTCCAAACTTACTTTCTAAACCCAGAGTGAGGAAACTGAATGTGTTTCTTCTATAGGAACACTCAATTCTCCAAACAAACAAGAAACAAAGCTTCCAAACACCTTGGAAGGCTCTAAACTATTCTGCTGTTGCTCAGCTCTTCCTTAGGAACAAGGACATGAAGGAAAGTTGGGGCTGAAAGCCATGAGTTCATTCTTGGCCACCCCATTTCCAGAGCACACCTTCTGTCGCTGTTGCTGGGAATATGACCAGCTTCCAACCACGCTGGAGCACACTTTCATCGGCTTCCGAGACCCATATGCACACTGATGGGGTGCCGAGAAACAGTCACATACAACAGCAGACTCAGCATCAGCAGACTTGACAGTGAGCAGATGGCAATGATCAGATAAACGTTCACATCCACTAAAGTCGCCTTCCCATCGCGTGCCCCACTCTAGATGACCCTTTGAGTATCTGTCCGCTCTCTACTAAAGACACGGTCACGGTGGCAGTCGCAAAGAGAGAAGGCTCCCCGTGGTCCTTCACCAGCACCAAGAGCACCTGCTTCATTCCATCGGACTCTTCCAAGGTCCTTGTAGTGCTGATCTCGCCGGTATATAGACCCACTTGAAAAGGTTTCCTTCCAATTCCCACCTCCAGAAGCAGTTCACAAGACAGCCATGCATTGTCGCCAGAATCCGCATCCACTGCCCGAATCTTCGCCACCACTTGTCCAGCCGCCACTAACTGTCGATAAAGTTCAGTCACTGGACTGCCACCAGACTGAGCCCCAATCTGAGGCAGCAGCACTATTGGCGGGTTGTCATTCTCGTCCAGCACAAACACTTGGAGGCTCACGTTGCTGCCTTAGGGAGGGAAACCAGCATCCTGGGCGCTCACTTGAAACTGCAGCAACTCCAGATCCTCGCGGTCCAGGGGCTGCAAGGCGTACACTTTCCCGCTTTCCGAGTGCACTGACACATAGCTAGACAGTGGAGGCTCTCCAATCCATCGCTCTACTATAGAGTAAGTCACCAGCGCGTTCTCCTGCTCAACTAGATCCGATGCCGACACATTGAAGATGTGACAGCCAAGTGGGTTGTTCTCCTTCACGAACACAACATATACAGGCTGCTCAAAAGCAGGTGCGTTGTCGTTCACTTCGCCGATGTCCACTGACACACTGGCTGTGGTGCACAGAGCCGGCGTTCCACCATCTTTCGCTGTTACTACCAGTTCAAACACCGACACATTCTCACTGTCCACCTGGCCCTCCAGGACCAGCGAGTAGTAATTCTTGAAAGTGGACACCAGCTTGAAAAGTCCAGGATGTAACAGTAAGCAAGGCACTTGCCCATTAGCTCCTGAGTCACGGTCAGACACACTGATGAGGGCGATGACTGTGCCTGGAGTAGCGTCCTCTCTGATAGGCAACGATAGTGAGGTCACTGCCACCTCTGGTGCGTTGTCATTAACGTCTAACACTTTTACCAAAACTTTGCAATGACCAGATAATGGTGGAGTTCCTTTATCCATGGCTATTACGTGCATTTCATATAATTTTATTTTTTCGTGATCCAGTTGTCCTTTTATTTCCCCAGTGATGGGATGGATTCTAAATTTTGCGGTTATGTTAGGAGGAGTGTCACTACTGAATGAATACATAACTTCGCCATTTACTCCTTCATCCATATCCGAGGCATTGATCTTATCACTAAAGTTCCGTTCATCGTATTTTCTAGTAATTTGACTTTGTAGACTTCCTGATCAAACTCTGGAGCATTATCATAAACATCAATAATTGTACTGTTCCTGTGAGCTCGGGCTTTCCCCCATCAGTAGTAGTTAATAATAAAGGAAGTTCTGGGATTTCCTCTCCGTCCAAAGATTTCTTAAGGACAAGGGACAAAGACTTACTGAGTTCATCATTCGTCTTTACATCCAAAGAGAAATATTCATTAGTGCCAAGTCTGTAAGTCAGTAAAGCATTGGCTCCCACATCGTTGTCAGATGCTCCCTCTAGTGGAAATCTTGAACCTACTACTCTAGATTCGTAAACGAAAACACTTTTTTATCTGTTACCGGGAACAGGGGCATATTATCATTAATGTCCTTGATCTCCACCTCCACATGGAAAACCTGTAGCGGCTTGTCCACAATCACCTCCAGGTGGATGCTACAAACAGGACTACGATCGCACAGTTCCTCAGGGTCGACCCGAGAATTCGCAAACAAAATACCATTCTGCCTGTTTACCTCCAGGTAGTCCCTGCGGCCTTTCGACACCACCCGGAACAGTCTCATCACCCAACATCCAGACCCAGATCCTGCTCTATGCAACCCACAAAAGTACTGGGTCTTCCTTCCTCCTGAACTGAGTAATGAACCTGGCCGCTTCCCACTTCCCAGGCTGTGTGGAGCAGAAGCAAAAACAGCAGAAGCCCGGCTCTCAGGCCGCCTGTCCTCCAATCTATCATCTAAAACTCTATTCAAATACCTTATTCATTGAACTATCACTCTACAAATTCCGAGAATAAAGCAGATGACGAAAGTCCTACAGCTCAATGGCAGAGCAATGAGAACTCTCAGGATTTTGTCAGTAAGAAAACCTGGAAGGATGTGGACGATTTTTTTTTTAACCATAGGACTGAGCCCCCTCCTTTGTTAGAAGGTAGACAGCGACACCATGTGGTCAGTTGGCTTTAACAATTTATTTGAATTCTATATTTTTATTTACTCCAACAGTATTTACAATTTTTATTTTTCTAAATTGAAGACTCTTGAATGGTATTTCTGATAAAATCCTTTTTTTACCTTCGCAAAAATTAATTATGTTTGGTTTTAAGGGTATGCGGAATTACATTTCTCAAAGCTAGCCCTTTAAAATCTACCACCACCACCACTATCTTTTTCCTCACCCTGGACGGACTTGGAAATTGGCATCAGAATGTAAGGTAAGCCCATTTATACTGAGAATGGTGAGCCTGAACCTGAGCTAAAGATTCAAGAATGCTTAATTCCAAGATGCAGAATCATACTTGGTCAGCACACCTACCTGAGATTTGGTTTTGTGAATTTTGTTTTTATTTTGTTTTTATTTTTTAAACCCTTACCTTCTGTCTTGGAACCAATACATAGTATTGGCTCCAAGGCAGAAGAGTGGTAAGGGCTAGACAATGGGGGTCAAGTGACTTTGCCCAGGGTCACACAACTAGGAAGTGTCTGAGGCCAGATTTCAACCTAGGACCTCCTGTCTCTTGGCCTAGCTCTCAATCCACTGAGCTACCCAGCTGACCCCTGAATTTTGTTTTTATGATAGCTTGAAAAAAGATGTATTTTGGACATCATTTTCCATGCTTCCTGTGCTCTTGAATACATCATATTAAGTCTTAAGTAATATTTAGACCTATGCCTCTTTTTACTCTTTTTACTCATATGGATATTCAGATGTAGCTTTTACTTTCTCCTTATCCTAAGGGAGACAAGAAAATCCTAAAAAGTCCTATTAAAATAAATTACATTTAAAAGGAACAAAATGTTTCAGGAATTATTTTCTTGCAAAATAGCAAACTATTTTCTGCAGTAAAGGATTTAATCAAGGAAAACTCAATGCAAAAGATACTGCAAACCAACATTCCACTCAGAACTCCCAGGAACTGGGACTGAAAACAAAGGGAGAGGCTGCTTTCTCTATCAGTCAGGAGAGCTCAGAGGCTATCTGACTGGTATTTCTGGGGTGGACCTGGAGAGCCAGTGGATCCCTCTTCTTTGGCTTTCTTGACATTTCTGCCTGTTCCTACTGCTGCTGCTACAGAGAAGTGGATTTCAGCTGTTGTTGCTGACATCTTACTGGGGCTGTTGTTCTGCTGTTTGAATCAAAGAGGACTCCTGTGTTGTGAAATTCTTTCACCCCTTTTGTCCTTGCCCCTTATCCCTTTAGCTAATTAAACCATATATATATATATATATATATATATATACACATATATATACATGTACATGTACATATGTATACATATGTATGTATATACATATGTATACATATGTAGTGTATATGTATATGTACATGTATACATATGTACATGTACATATGTATACATATGTATGTATATACATATGTATGCATATGTAGTGTATATGTATATGTACATGTATATATATGTATATATATATGGTTTAATTAGCTAAAGGGATAAGGGGCAAGGACAAAAGGGGTGATGTATATGTACATGTATATATATAGCTAGTTTTAACCCTTCTTTTAACCCACATATTACACTTCTCAAATTTCAATTTCAACTAGCATATTTGTTCTATGAAAAGAAAATTCTCATTTCCCCATCTACCAATCTTATTAGTAAATGCTATTATAAAAAGTATATCAACATCAATTTAATTTGTTAAAACAAATCCAGCTTATAATTTGCTTCAAGTAATCAATATACAAAACCAACAATTCATTTTATTTTAAACAGTGTGAAGAATATGCACATCCAAATTCTCCATTTTCCAATTCAACAACTATTTATGGAACATGTATTTTGTTGAGAACAAAGAGACTTTTGTGGAAAATAATAAGTATATGCTAGATCTAGTCTCTGGCTTCAAGGTGAATGCAAATAATTATCTACATTACATCATACAGTCCTAACTATACAAACAAATTTATGTGAAAATAATACCAGCCAAAATAGCATAAAGGGCTAAACAGAATATTATGAAAAGTCAACATATGCAAGAAGCTATGAGTGGCAAGTCAAGAAGGGGAGAGACTAGTTTTGGCTTAAATCATCCCAAAAAATAGCAGTGAGGTCTTTGAGAAGGAAAGATTCTATGTAGGGAGAAGATAATGAGACAGAAAAATGAGGGAATTACCTTGCAAATACAAAGGGACAGAGAGAAAGTAATGTGTTGGAGAGTAGCTAAGCCTGCATTTCACATTGGCAATGTTTAAGGATATGACAGAATACCTAAATGAAAATTACATGATGGCATTTGGTGACACGAGATGGGGGAGGGGGTAAATAAGGAGTAAAGCTGAAGAAAATGCAGGTGTCACAAAACAGTGAGCATGGTTAAACTTAAACTCACTGAGAAACTTCTAGAGGTGAAAGCAAGAACAAAATATTGAACCAGAAGGAATGTCCATATTTAGAATATGGGCACTAATGAATTCAGAAGAGAGTCCAACAGATAGAGAGAAAGACCCAAAAAAACAAGATAGTTTATTGCCATAAAAGCCAAGAGAGGAGAATTTTCACAAGCAGGGGAGGAAAATGTTCATGACTGTCAAATGCTTCAGGGTTATCAAAAAGAATGAGGAAAGGAATGATTTCTGTTTGGATAAGTCAGTGGATTTTTAATTCTACCCACAATTAGGGCAATAGCAAATAACTGGCACATAATAAAGATAAGTTTGTATTATTTTTGTCTCTCTAAATAGCTTGCAATCTAGAAATATGTTTAATTTAAAAAGTAGATATGCCATTTGGAACATTTATTTTGTTAATAGCTATGAATGTGTTGGATTAAATGAAATAATTAATCAATAGGTAAGTACCAGCCCTGTTATGACCACATCAGAATAATATTGAGAGTTTAAAATTTGTCATAGTTTTCTTTCATAAAAATACTCAACACTAAATAGTCAAGAATATGTTTTTCTCTTGAATATCTTTGTCTTCAAAGATCCAAGAATTTTTCTCACCTTTTATGAGGAAATGGGCTTTGTGTCAATGTTTTACCTTTAGAAATTTCAACCACTTGTTCCTAGGAGAAATGAAAGTTCCTAACAATAATTTTAATTATAAATTATCATCAAGGTTTCCTTTCACATTGGTTCCATTCATAGAAACAATACTTTTAAATATTTTAAGACATTTGAATCAATACTTAAAAACAATAAAGAGATGTCACACTCATTTGGTTAAAAATAGCCAGCATGAAGAGTATAACAATGAAAAATGAAAAGAATACATTTCCATGGAAAGTATATCATGAGGAACAAGGGGCAGACTTTTCCAAAAAGTTATAAAATAGCATGTAAAGGACTTGAGATTTCAGTATGATGAGACTGAGCCATCAAATTAAATCACAACCCAACTGAAGGCTTAGTTATTAAGTTCTGAGCAGTTGTCTAAGATGTGACATGCTCAGGCTAATTTTAACTATTAGCTATAGAATTTGAGCCCAACCTTTCCTAATGTTGATCAAGAGTCCATTTCTATTATTATAGTCATTGTGATAGTTGCTATAGATATCAGAGACTAAAGTCTAAGGTTCCTTGCCCTCAGTGAGCTTACATTCTATTTAGAAAAACAACAAGTACACATATAAGTAAATACTATATATAAGATAAGTGCAAAATAATTGGGAGGGAAGCAGCTTCAGGGCATCAGGAAAGGCTTCATGTTAGAAGTACAAATTAAGCTCAAATTTGAAAGGAAATTAGGATTTTGAGTTGCATATGTGAGAAGAGAGTGCATTCCAAAGTAGTCACAAAAGTATAGAGATGAGAGATAGATTTTTATAACACTCTTCTCCACTATGAACACTTCCTTAATTTTATAGTTGTTTTTTTTTTAAAGGAATTCCACTTTAGAAAACTCTGCAGGAGAAATTTATAACAGATATGGTAAAGTTAACAGATTTTTTTCATCTATAAACATTTTCAGCTAAAATATTGAATTCATGTAGAATTAGTCTAATTCCTATGAAAATTTTAATTGTCATTTTAATAGCATTTAATTTTATTTTGATCATTTTATTAACTTCATATATGAATATTGCAAGACTATAATTATTTGTGATCCCATTTGGGATTTTCTTAGAAAAGATGGGGTAGTGATTTTCTCTTATTTCCTTCTTCAGCTCATTTTATGGATCAGGAATTTGAAGTCAGGAAGATGAGTCTTCTTAACTCCATGGTTTTACTCAATCTGTTGTGGTACCTTGCTGTACCAGGCTATTATAATTACCTGCAATTGTTAATTACTTTCACTATTCTGCCTATAGAAGTAGAGATGTCATGAGCTTTCTAAGGTTCTGTCCACAAGAAGTAAAAAACTGTCACTGATTTCAAATACTTGCATATTTATAAATTAATGGAGAATTTGTATTTTCCAGAGTCCTCTTAATATTTATTACTCTACAAAAAACAGCTATATTTTTGCTTATTTAGGAGAAATTTTTAAAGCTCACACATATCACACTAAATGAGATTATGAAATATTTTCATCCTATTTTCTAAAGGTGCAATTTTTGCACATAAAACTATGTAAACATGTGTCAAACTTTAGAAGTTCCTATTCTCCTGAGTTTTGTTGTGAATATTCAGATGCTTAGTAGAAAAAAACCCAGAAATTGTATTATAAGGAAACTTTTCCTGTCAATATTTCTAAAAGGAGCTATTGGAAACAATAAAATCAGTTTTTTGTATTTAGCAGAAACCTTTATTAAATCCATAACTTAATGCTCTTATTGTGTCTCTATTTTCCTTGAAAATTATAAATACAAAAGAAAAATTGGCCAATTGCCTTCAAAGGAAGGAAGAGGAGAAGACAAGAAGAAGAAGAAGAAGAAGAAGAAGAAGAAGAAGAAGAAGAAGAAGAAGAAGAAGAAGAAGAAGAAGAAGAAGAAGAAGAAGAAGAAGAAGAAGAAGAAGAAGAAGAAGAAGAAAGAAGAAGAAGAAGAAGAAGAAGAAAAAGAAGAAGAAGAAGAAGAAGAAAGAAGAAGAAGAAGAAGAAGAAGAAGAAGAAGAAGAAGAAGAAGAAGAAGAAGAAGAAGAAGAAGAAGAAGAAGAAGAAGAAGAAGAAGAAGAAGAAGAAGAAGAAGAAGAATTGTAGAATAGGATGACAAAACGGACATAGGAATTTTGTATAAACAATTTCCATCTTCCTTACCTGAGGAATTAATTCACTTCAAAGCTCTTTGTTAATGGAACCAAATGAATAATTTATTCAGCAAATTCACAGGTCATAAAACTGAAATTTTGAAGTAATTTTTTCTACTTCCCTAGATAAAGTTATAGCAAATCACTAGCAAAAGAATTGGAAAAACAAAATCCTTCCAAGAAAACATCTAATTATATCTCATAATGCAAATTTTTCAATCCCTTCATTTGTTTGTCTTATGTATTTCAAAATAATAAAAGCCAAATATCAGTCTGCAAAATTAATAAACTAATGGTTGTGGATATGAATCATAGCTCAGAGGGAATGTAATTTTCAGGAGAATTTGAGAGAGATGAAGAAAACTATGTTGCCTGGACCTATTATTATGAAAGTAAGTGTGAAAGCTATAAGAAAGACAAAAATATGCAGTTCCCAATGACAATAATATTGAAAACTGGAGTCTGAAACTGTCAATCCCATACAGGTTTGCTTTGAAAACACATGGAATAAGCACTGAATATTTACCTAGGTATTGTCATCACTTAAGTATGTGTAAAACAAAGATGAAGGAAAATTCAATTGATGAATAAACCCCAAATTATCAACTCACCTTACAAGAAGGAGCAGAACCTAACTCTGGCTGTGGACTTCTGTCCTCAGAAGAAGGACACGAAGGGAGGTTGGGACTGAAGGCCATGAGGTCGTTCTTGAATATCCCGTCTCCGGAGCAAATCCTCTGCCCTCGCTTCTGGGAATATGACCAGCTATTCATTCCACTAGTGCATACTAGTGTGGGCTTCCCAGGACTGTAGACAGCCCGAAAGGGAGTGGAGTATTTTAGAGCCACATACAGCAACAAGCTTAGCACCAAGAGACTGGACACAGCGCAGATGGCTATGATTAGATAGACGTTCACGTCTCCCAAGACATTCTCTTTCGACATGTCCACCACCTCCGACTGGCGAGCTATCCCAGATGAGGCCTTCACTGAGAGTCCACTCTCAACTAAAGACAAGATCACTGTAGCTGTGGCAGACAGAAGAGGCTCCCCATGGTCTTTCACCAACACTAACAGCGTCTGTCTCGGTCCATCCGACTCCTCCAGGGCCCGAATCGTACTGATCTCTCCAGTGTACAATCCCACGCGAAAAGGGCTGCGACTTACACCCACCTCTGGCTGCAATTCGTAAGACAGCCATGCATTATAACCCGAATCTGCATCCACAGCTCTGATCTTCGCCACCACATGACCTGCTGCTACCGACTGTGATACCAGCTCTGATACTGAACTAATGCCGGCGTGAGGTGGTAGCACAGCTGGCGCGTTGTCGTTCTCATCAAGCACGAACACCTGCAGGCTTACATTGCTGGCCAGAGGAGGGAAGCCCGCGTCGCGGGCGC
Organism: Monodelphis domestica; assembly: GCF_027887165.1. Taxonomy (NCBI): domain Eukaryota; kingdom Metazoa; phylum Chordata; class Mammalia; order Didelphimorphia; family Didelphidae; genus Monodelphis; species Monodelphis domestica. The sequence goes on along the minus strand of NC_077227.1, from coordinate 339,319,910 downwards.
TCACCTGAAACTGCAGCAACTCCAGCTCCTCGTGATCCAGGGGCTGCAGGGCGTACACTTTCCCGCTCTCCGAGTGCACAGACACATAACTGGACAGTAGACGTTCTCCCACTTGTCGGTCCACCAGCGAGTAAGACACTAGAGAGTTCTCCAATGCATCCGTGTCGGATGCTAACACTGTGAAGATGTGGCAACCAGGAGGGTTGTTCTCCTTCACAAATACAGTGTACTCTGGCTGCTCGAAGACCGGCGCATTGTCATTTACGTCGTAGATTCCCACAGACAAGCTGGTCTCGGCCCAAAGGGCTGGCGTACCACCATCCCTGGCAGTGACCACCAGCTCATAGGCAGGCACGCTTTCGCGGTCCAGTAGTCCCTCCAGCACTAGTGAATAGTAATTCCTGAAGGTAGAAACCAGTGTAAAGGACCCTTGGGGAGAAAGTGAGCAAGTCACTTGCCCGTTGGCACCCGAGTCACGGTCCGACACGCTGATGAGGGCAATAACTGTGCCTGGAGAGGCATCTTCTCGAACTGGCAGTGATAGTGAGGTGATGAATACCTCAGGGGCGTTATCATTGATGTCCAGAACTTTCAGTGAGACTTTACAGTGGCCAGACATTGATGGAGTTCCCTTATCAGAAGCAATTACCTGAATTTCATATGATTTGGCTTCTTCATAATCCAATTGCCCCTTAATTCTAATTTCCCCGGTCCTAGCATCTATTTTGAACTTGTTCTGCACAGTTGAAGGAACATCACTACTGAAAGAATAAATGACCTCGCTATTGGATCCTTCATCTGAGTCAGAAGCATTCAGTTTGATCACCAATGTTCCGTTTGCTGTATTTTCAAGTAATCGGACTTTATAAAGTGATTGGTCAAACACTGGTTCATTATCATTCACATCCAGCACCTTAATGAGCAAATGAACGGTCCCTGTGAGTTCTGGTTTGCCCCCGTCTGTGGCGATTAACAATAAATTAACCCTTGATGTTTCCTCTCGGTCCAGAGGTTTCCTGAGCACAAGGGACAGAGATTGACTCAGTTCCTCATTTGTCTGTACATCCAAAGAGAAATATTCATTCGGACTAAGCCTATAGCTCAGCAGAGCATTAGTCCCTGTATCTGCATCGGATGCTCCCTCTAACGGAAAAGTAGAGTCTAGTGGCCTGGATTCTGAAAAAAAGAGATTTTTTGACTTCGTTGGGAATACCGGAGGGTTGTCATTAACGTCCTTAATCTCCACCTCCACATGAAAAACCTGCAGTGGCTTGTCCACGATCACCTCCAGGTGGATGCTACAAACAGGGCTGCGACCGCACAGTTCCTCACGGTCGATCCAAGAATTCACAAACAAAATACCATTCTGCACATTTACCTCCAGGTAGTCCGTGCGGCCCTTGGACACGACCCGGAACAACCTAGACACCAGTTCCCCAACCTCCAGGCCCAGGTCCTGCGCGATGCGCCCCACAAACGTACCGTGTCTAGCTTCCTCCTGCAGCGAGTAATGGACCTGGCCGCTTCCCACTTCCCAGGCTATGTGGAGCAGAAGCGAAAACAACAGAAGGTGGCTTCTAAGGCGGTTTTGACAGGAAAACATCATTGCAAATACTTGATGAACTCTTCAAGTTAGCATTTCATTGCTCAAATAAATAAAGTACCTAAATCTTTACCTTTCATGGTTCTCAGTAGTGTTGTATTTGTTTCCCTGGACTGACATAATGGAGCTTCTAGCATCGTAATGATGGAAGGTGTTAGGTTACCTTCTTAGAAAAGACTTCGTGGTGGAGAGCGACATCATGTGGCTGAATGTATAAACTCCAGCACATTGTCTATTTCACTTTTAAATTAGGATTGGGATGAAGCCCTTAGTAGTTTTCCCTAGTCATTCCCATTCATGTTTCTAATATATCAGACAAAGATAACTTGTTTTAAAATTGATTATGTTTCTGAAAAATAATAATATACTTAAACATGAACATAACAATTTTTAAAGGGGAATTATAGCAAAATAGGGGGAATTGATTTTTTTTCAGTGTGACTATAGAAGTTCTGTACATATGGGATGCACCTTTTCTCATAGTGATCTTTCTTTTGTCAGTGGTGATAGATGGGAGTCAAAGAATCCTCAAATCTCAATTCGGGAAGAAACTTTGGAAGTCATCCAACTCAACCTGTACCTGAACTATATCATCATTTTATAGCAGAGCCTTTGTTTTTATTTCTCTATGAGAGAGCACCCACTATCTCCAGCAGTAGCCCCTTCCACTTTTGAATAACTCTGAATTCTAGGAAGTTTTTCTTTACATCAAGCTTAAATCAACCTTTCTGAAACTTACATCCATTCCTTCTAAATCTTGCCCTGATAAGCAAAACAGGTCATTCCCCCCTTCCACATGACAGCCTTTCACTTACCTGAAGAAAGTCATCAATACCTCTTGAGTTTTTTTCAAGTCTTCAACTAGGCTCATACAGAAGAAGATTTAAGTAGTTCAACATCCTTATTGCCCTCTGGAAAATCTCATTCAATCAATCTCTTTGCTAAGACATGGTCACCAAAATAGAATATAATGTTCTAAATATGTGACAACATAACTATCAATTCCCTAACCCTAGGCATTATGCCTCTCAATGCAGCCTAAGATTAGCTTTGGAGAGCTGCTACATTACATTGTTGGTTTATATTGAGTATAAAATCCACTAAAATCTCCTGATAGTTTTCAGAGAACTGATGGCTAGCCATTTATCTAACATCTTGTACTTGAAGACATTATTTTTAGCCCTAATATAAAATTTCACATTTATCTCTCTTAAATGTCCTCTTATTAAATTTGATCCAGTATTGTAGCCTATTCAGAACTTTTTACATCCTTTATCTCTAATACTTTCCTGCCTTGGGATAATTTGCAAATATGATAAACACTCCAGCCATTTTTTGTTTATTGTTGATTTGTTTATTCAATCTAGTGTCTAGCAATCTCTATCACACAGGCAAATACTAAACATATGTTGAATTGAATTCATTAATATAAACATTAAATTTCACAAAACCAAGCACGGATCCCTGGACCACTCTATTAAAGAACTTCTTCCATGTTTAAATAGTACCATTAAGAAATAATCTTTGGATTCAGTCATTCAAGTTTAAGACTAATTAATCATACTGTCATCTAACTTTTCATTATTTCCCCAAGGATAATACAAACACCCTTATAAAATCTTAAAAGTATTATTTCTAAAGCAATCCAAATTTCTACTCATTTAATAAGACTGTAAAAAATGAAAGGCTTTAAGGATCTACTAGTACAAAAATATTTATAGGACCTCTTTTTCTAGTGGCAAAAAATTGGAAATTGAGAGAATATCTATCAGTTGAGTTGAACAAATTGTGGTACATGTTAGTGATGGGATGCTATTGTACTATACAAAATGATAAGCAAGATGATTTCAGAAAAAGCTGGAAAGATCTTCAGGAACTGATGCAGAGTGAAATAAGCAGAACAGGTAGAACATCGTACACAGTAACAGCAATATTGGATGATCATCATCTGTGAAAACTTGTCTACTCGAAGCAATGCAACAATCTGGGACAAGCCTGAAAGACTTATGAAAGGGAATGCTATCCACCTCCAGAGAAAGAACTGTTGGAATCACATGGATGCAGATCAAAATATGCTATCTTTCCCATTGTATCTATGGCTTTATTTTGGTTATGTATGAGTGTGCTCTTACAACAATGATCAATATGGAAATGTGTTTTGTATGATAATAAAAATAAAAAATTTAAAAATAATACATTTTGATTAGTCTGAGATGACCTGTCCTCCACATGGCCATCCTTGCTGGACCATGGTTTCCTCCTTTTTGAAAACTGGAACAATGTTTGCCTTTTTCTCAGTCTATGGTATCTCTACTGTTTCACAAGAGCTTTCAAAGATCATTGGTGACAACTCCCTTTTCAACTCTTTTGGAATGCTGATGTGTAATTCTATGGGGTCCAGGACATATGTATTATCTCTTGCTATTTTTCTACTTACCCTAAGTTTCAAAACTCTACTGACTATTTTTGTTCCTTCCTCTCCAGATCACAGATAATTCTTATAGTCAGGGGAAACAAGCAAAATAATACTTGAACAGCTATTTTATCTTTCTGCCAGCTATGATCACCATCTATTCTTCATGCAGCAGTGATCTGAGCTCTTATTTGATCTTTTTCTCTCCAATGAAAATTTTTTTAAAAACATGATGTGATTTGTATAGGACTGTACCACATTTTAAATGACTGAATAAACAAATGAAATTAAATGAATGAAAAAGTATTATTCACTTTGTGCAAAGCATTGTACTTTAGTGAAACTACAAGTAGCAAAGTTAGATAGCCACTTCTTTCAAGGAACTTGTATTTAATAGAGAAAATATAAAAATAAGAGGAGTCAGCTGCATAATATATAGAAATACCCAATGGTCCTTAGTGGTCTTGCTTTCACATTCTATGTGTATAATTTCTTAAAAATCTAAGTTCATAGATGGATTTCCAGTGCACCTACATTTTCCTTTGTAAATAGCACTGGCCTTCCTGCTTCAACAGAATTCCATTCTTAACAACTTTCTATCCTTCCTGACCTGAATTCTCATGTAGAATTTTATTAATTATACATCATTTATCCTTTTCCCCTTTGAAAATCATTTTCCAAAAATCAATGGTGTATGTCAGTATTTTCTTCCTTTTCTGTGTAAATTTGTAATGTGTAGTGGTTGTCAATATTTTCACCTCAGTAACCAGCTTCCGCCTGGTGATGAAAATTAGATTCACATCAAGTTTAATGCCATCTTATTAAGAGTAAAATTATGGTTAAGGTAAGCCACTAAGGAGTTCTGGCATATATCAAGACAAGTGAAGTTTCCTTTCATTACAGTGTCATCTTTTAATGTTGGAATTGATATGTGTTCTTGATCTCTTCTAATCTATTCAGGTGATTGGTAATAAACGTCTATGCAAGTATTTCTGTTTCTGTCTTTATTGTTCTTGACTCTCAGCATGCTAACATTCATGTTCCTTTCCCTTTCCCCCATTACTTTATTTCCTCATTTAAGTATATCTTCCTAAAATATAATACTTTCCCACCCCTCTTTTACTTCTCTTGAATAAACTCTTACAGAGCCATAATACAATAATTGATTCCATTTTCTCAAATCTCAGTAATTCCCATGAAAAATCAGATTTGCCTCTTTGCATTAGACTTTCCAGCAAATTGGCTTGTTGCTCAGGCTTTGTGCCTTTGAGTATAGTTATCTGGGATCACAGGTTTTATTTCTGGAACATTTTCTTCGATTTTTGACCCCTTTGAATTTTTGGGTCTCTCTATTAAGATTTTTTTCTTCCTACATAATTGTTACTCTCTATGATGTCTAACATGATGGCTATTCCAGCCACATCCTTTTAAAGTTTAAATTTACTTTGCAATACTTCACTAAAGGATTTTTAAAATCAGTTCTTGTTAGGTATACCCCATACCTGTCCAAGACTATATCATTTTAATATTTTAAACCATGGTTTAAAAATCCAAATTTCATTTTCAGACACCATGTTATTAAAACTTTCATTATATCTTTTTATTTTAAAATTATTGAATGTGATAATTTATATTATTAAAATTATTTTTTCTTTCTGATTACATTTTTATTGCCAACCCCCTTTTTACCTTAATTCATTAAATTCTTACTCATAGGGTTTAAAAAGAAACAGAAAAAAAAATCAGGCAATGTCAATTAATACCCTGACTATATTTAATGGTATTTGCAATATTCCACACCTAAAGTTCCCCACTGAAGGGTGAGTGATGCATTTCTTTTCAGTTTTCCCCTGGGACAAATATGATCATTATTAGAATTGTAGCTAGGGAATTTGCAAATTTGATTGACAGCCCTCAGGCCAAGATTCTGTAGAGCTGGTTGAGTTAGGTTTCTAAGTGGTTGGGCAGTTAACAACTGTCTCTCTCTGAACCTGGGATTGAGACACAGAGGCTCTGAGTCTGAGAATCTCATGAATAAATCTTTGAAGCTGCCTGCCTTGGATTATCTTCAAGAAAAAGGTTGAGTTTGAGTTGCCCATTCACTCTGGTGGACAGAAGTGATTTGGGTGTGATCTTGTCCCTTTTCCAGGATCTTAGAAGGACCATATAACTGGATTCTTCAGTCTGACACTAGCAAGGAGTATGGAAGTTTTTGAGAATCTGGGCTCTCCTTTTGGACTTTATCTTTTTAGTTTAGTTATAGATCAGTTAGGTTAAGCTTAGAGTAGAAACCTTATTGAGTTAACTATCTGGGTGGGAAATAGTTGGTCCTTCATCCCCTTCCATCCTCATCCCTTTTAGCTAATAAAACTATTTATATACTTCTGTGTGTTCCCATCTTTAAAACCCTTCCTTTCCTTTAAATTCCCAAAACAACGGTATGAAGCCTTCAATTTTGTTTTATTGCTGTTTATTACAATTTACATTATAATAATCCCTGTGCCTGTTTTTCTTGCTTCTGCATTCTTCACTGAATCTGTTCATATAAATTTTCTCATTTTTTAATTCTTAATTTTCAGTATTTCTTTAAAATTCTTTCCTCTTCTATAGTTATATCCCTCAATCACCAACAGTGATGGAAGGCTATTTGTAGGCTTACCGACTTCAGTTTCTTGCTCAAGACTTCTTTATCAATCTTTCCAACTTTTATTAATCCTTTCTGGATTGCTTATGAAAGTATCATTTGTGTACTGATATATTTGGTTACTTATTTTAATAAAATTATTTAAAAGAGCAGAACAGGAACAAAAATATATGTAAAGGTTTTATAGTCACAGACAGAGCAGACAACTAGAAAGAAAATAACCAAATGTTTCGCAAATAAAATTAAATAAATGCATCAACTACTAGAAAGAGACAAAATTCAGTAAAGAAATTGGAAAGAAGGAAAAATATACTAGTCAACGTAGGCAAACCATTAAGGAGTTCTAGTGCCAGAGAGCAAATTCAAATGGTCAGTGAGCCTTCTCGTTTTCAGAGAGAACAGAGTGAGAAAGTGCTTGCTTTGGGAGGGGAAGGTACTGGGAAGAGGATGAACAGAGCAGCTTCCTGAGTGCCGGCTCTGCGCGCATGCCACGTCTTTGCCAACGGGTACTAGGTAGTATTAATTGCCATAAAATAAGCCGGTGCTGTGAAAATTATAGTTCTCTATTAAGGAACAAAATGAAATAATCTGGATGGAGAAGTAGCAAAATGTAGAGTATTTCAGGCTGCAATATGCTAAGACCAGAGTGCAAGTTCTATCTCTTTCAAGTGCAAACGACGCGACAAGACAAATCTTTTACTCTCTCAATGCCCCTCTTAAAACCCCCGACAATTCCCAGAAAATATATCTTTCGGGGCAAGGGCTGATCTGATATATAGAGGGAGTTTCCTCACCATTGTTCTCCTTAAACCAATTAAATTCCTAGTCTGGTCAAAACAACAATTCCCACGAGCATCAGCCACAGAAAAATCAGTCGAGGCCCCAGGGAATTGTTTTTCCAGGTAGAGCTATGTTCTAATCAATTATTTGTTTGCTCTTTAATCAAATAGTATCTTTCTGAATGCTATCCACATCTTTAAAAAGAAATGTGGATATAGAAATCCGGAAAGCACGATATGTCACCTGTTTATATGGGCATGATTTGGAATTTTGGTTTTTAAAAAACTACTCTGTTACACAAATGAATAATATGGAAATAGGTTTTGATTTTTTTATTTTTTATTTTTTTATTTTGATATTTGATTATAATCACTCAAAACCTATTTCCATATTATATTATATATATGATCACTCAAAACCTGTTTCCATGTTTATATATACCCCAATGGAATTGCTTTTCTGCTCTGGGAGGGGGGAGGAAAAAGAGGAAGGAGACAACAAAAATCATGTAACCATAAAAAAAATTAAAAAACAAATAATATCTTTCTATCAAACTGAACTCTTCATGTTTTAAATTCCTAAACACATTCCTCTAAAAAGGAATTAAGTGATAACCCCAATTCTTATAAAAAGTAATCTCTATCATTCAGTTGCATTCTAACAGTAATCCCAATACAAGTAAACAAATATTTAGTACGTGCTTTTATTCACCAGGCATTATAAATTTATATTTATCCATATAGCGCTTACACAAAGACTCACTTTTCTGAAACATGAAGTAAATAGGTTTATCTTTTACAAAAATAACATATCCTTCCAATTATTTAGCTATATATTAAATAAAATGAACAAGAGGGAGTAAGATCATTTGAGAAGATGCTAAAAAGATAGCCTAAACATTTAAAAAGTTTAAAATTCTCTAAACCTCGAAATCTGAATCTGCTTTCCAGACTGCTCTGACCCGGCTTCCAGCTATTGGCATCTATCCTATTTGGAGGGACACAGAAGGCTACAGGGACCAAAAGTCATTGTTCTTGGCCTCCCAGTCTTCAGAGCACACCTGTCGCAGTTTCTGGAAATACTAAGAAATCCTATGTACTGGAGCACATCAGCCAGGGACTTCTCTGTCCCATACACGCGGGCTTATGAAACACCTCATAGATACATTAACAAGACACTAGCACCAGCAGGTTTGACACTAAGCATATGGCTATGGTCAAATAGATAAACATATTCACCCGCCAGAGGAGGTTTCTTCCACACTCCTGCGCGTGTGTGGGCTATTTATTTGAGCTCTCTACTAAAGGTATGATCCTGGTGGCAATGACAGAGGGAGGTTCCCATGGCCCTTCCCCAGAACTAGGCACCTGTCTCAGCCCTTCCAAGATCCTGAGATCACTGATCTTGTCTCTGTACAACCTCATGAGGATAATGGCTACGTCCATGTCTGATATCGTTTCATGAGATAGCCAAAGATTGGATCCGAAATTCGAATCCACAGCCTAGCTCTTAGCAGCCACGTGACCTGTATTATCTGTCTATGGATCAAGCTCCACCATTGGACTGCTTCCTAATCGGACCATCTGGCAGCAGCACTGAAGCTGGGTGGTCTTACTCTTAGTGCACTAATACCTTCCGACTCACGTTGACGTCCAAGGGAGTGAAGCCTGAGACCTAAGCGCTCACCTGGAACTTCAGCTGCTTCAGCTCCTCTTGGTCCTGGTGCAGTAAGGTGCACATTATCCAGTTCTCTGGGTATAACCCCCTCCGGATCCCCATCACACACTCTGGCAGTAAGGTCTAACTTGAAGATCGTTCCTCATGAACACCAGGTACAAAGGTCGAAAAAACCCACACAGGTTGAAGTTCACGTCTCCTGATGGCCACAGACATACTGCTAGGCTCACCTTCCTTTGAGGTCTCAGTCTGAACATTTTCGAGGTCCATGGGTCCCTTCAGAGACAGAGGTGTGTAATACCTGAAGATAGGAGCCCTAGCTCTGGGTCAGACATGCTGATGAGGAGAATGACTTTCTGGTTGGGATTCCTCTGGAATTAGTAAAGATACTACTGTTAAGTCCATTAAGAGGGGATATTACTAATGGCTAACATTAAAGAAAATTTTGTGCACCGACTCTCAATTTCCCAGTCAGAGATTCCTCTTGTGAAAATATCTTTTACCTGAATTGGTATCACATTATCAAAATTATACATGAATTATTTATTAATTCCTTCCTATAAATCAGAAATGTTTGATCTTATTACTAAATTATTGATATTATTACTAAATCTTATTACTAAAGTTTTGTTCGATGTATTATCTATAAATTAACCTAATTTTCCAGGGCTCAAACTGGGAGGCATTGTCATTCACACCAAGAGAGAGAGCTTCACTGTGCTCGAGCTTGAACTGTCAGGAAAGAAAGGGGGGGGGGGGGGGGCTCAAGAAACGTCTTTAACACCAAATCAACTAATTAGTTTACTTCCACAGTGTGAATTCCCAGTCACAAGAGGCCAGCAAGTTGGACTCAAATCCAAGGATTCCAACCCTGCCTCTGATATATATTGATTATGTGACTCTGGGCTAGTCACTTCACTTCTTGTACTAAATAAACTAAATTGTTGAGAAAGTTTCAACCTGCACTGGGAAAGGGAGTTTAATCACCAGGTATTCCTTTTGTAATTAAATCACAGGTCTGCTTTCTTCTCTAGATTTGGTACATACAGCCAGGAAGAAAATGTGTTCAACACTAAGCTGGAATTTTTTTTTTCCAGCACGGGCATTCAATGAGCCCTCTAGAGGAAATTGAAAGTCTGAAAGATTGGAATTTACAATCAACAGTTTTATTTCTGTTGCAGAGAATATGAATGGTTGTCATGAACTTTCTTAATTGCCACCTTTAAATGGAATACCTATAATAGAAGCTTGTCCAGGACCACCTCCAAGTGGATGCTACAAATTGGGTAGCTCTTCCAGGCTGCATCCAACCATATGACACTTCTCATTCATCTTCAAATTCACAAACGAAACATCCTTCTGCACATTTACCTCCAGGTAGTTCCTGTTTCCCTAAATATCACCTGGAACAATCATCACACAAGATCTTCAACCTCCAGACCCAATTCCTACACTATACTTCCCATGAACATAACATGTTTTGCTTTTTCTGGCACAGAACAATGGACCTGGCTGCTCCTTGCCTTCCAGGTTGTGCGTAGCAGAAATCAAAATTTTAGCTATCTTTTTATGAGATTGCCTCTCTGGAAATCCTCCATTTCACAAGATTCATGATCCAAATATTTGAACCAGTAGCTTTAGATAGGGTCCTCAATCCTTTAGAGGAGATGTAGTCATAGTTTATTAACTATGGTTCTGTAACAAATTTGAAACTTATGCCTAGGCTGCTATCTGATTGTGGAAGCTCAGCAGTGAAAAATGCATTATCTTCTAAGTTGACAGGGACCCCAGGTGGTTTAAAGTGTAAATTTTCATCTTACCTAAAAACACTATTTTCTTCTTATTCCTTGTCTTTTATTTTCTAAATTTGAGCGTTATTGCCATGAATCAAAATAACCTCCACAAAATACTTTTTATAATCAGTTTCAATATTATCTTTTATTATTTCAGAAATTAAATCAGAAAAAAAAGAAAACTAAAAAGTTTTCACGTTATCTCCTTCTTTAAGGAAAATGAAGTAAAGAAACTCTTAAGCTTTTCATATTATTTTTGTTCTAATGATCAAATCTAATGATTTAATGATCAAATAAATGTTTTCAAAACTCTAACTTCTACATCATCTTTCTTATTTGTTGTACTGGACTTTAAAATATATATGTATATATTTATGTATATGCCCTTACAAGCAAATTAAATATTGTGTACATTGCAATTACATTGCTTGCATTACATGGTCCAATGGTAATTTAGGAGATTTCATTGAGTAGAAAAAATTGGAAATGTTTTTGTCTATCTTTTAATAGTTTATTATTTTCATTTTTAAGGAACATGTATTTTTTTTTCAATTAATCTGTCCTTTCTATTATCCTCTTCCCAAATTAGCAATTATTTTAAAATCTAAAAAACAAAATTTACAATACTCCCATATTAACTGTGTATGGAAAATGTCTCTATATTTCAAGTTCATTAACTCTCTTTTAGAAGATGAGTGATTGTTTCATATTCACTTCTTTTATGGTTTATCATTGGTTTATGGTTTATCACGGCATTAATCATAGCTCTCAAGTCTTTCAAAACTGTTTTCTCTAAAATATTGTTATTGCTAACAACATAAGTTAGTTGTTTTCATAATTCTAACTTTGTTCTTATCAGTTAGTAGAAGTCTTCCCATTTCCAACTGAAATGATCACTTCTATACTTTCTTGTGATTTAATATTCCATTATATTTGTATGCTATAATTTGTTTATCCATTTCCATTTTATTACATTTCCAATGTAAATCCAATTTTTTATTTGGTTCCAATTTTTTATTACTATGAAAAGGTGCTATAAACATTTTGTCTTACACATCCTTTTCTTTTTTTTATTGTTCTATTTGGGTTTTAGGTCTACTTATGCTATAGAGTATAGGTGGATCAAAAGGTACACAGTTTGATAACTTCCTGGATGTAGTTCAAAATTGCTGAATGATTAGACCAATTCACACCTCCACTAACAGTGTGCCTGTTTTCCCACAATCTTCCCATCATTTATCATTTTTCTCTTTTGTTATCCTTATCAGGCTTATAGGTATGAAATGCATCCTCAGAGTTGCTTTAATTTACATTTCTGTAATTATTAATGATTTTTGAGCTTTTTGGATATGGTTTTTGATCTTTTATTTCTTTTTTTTTTAATTTCCTGTTTATGTACTATCTACTGGGACTCTTTTAAATCTGAATTAGTTCCCCATATGTCTTGAAAATGAAACCTTCATCAGAAAATGTTGTTGCAAATATTTTCCCATTATCTATTTCCCTTCTAAATTTTATTACATTAGATTTATGCAAAATATATATTTTATGTAATTAAAATTATCTTGTGATCCTTTTCCCCTTTCACTTGTTTCATGAATACTCCCATTCTCATCAAAACTGAGGTTACTTCTTTCTTGTTTCTTTAATTTGTTTATGATTTGCCTTCTCATATCTAGTGCATATATCCATTTACAATTTATGTAGGTAGAGGGTATGATATGATGAAATAAACCTAAATTCTACTAAACTCTTCTCCAGTTTCCCCAACCATTCTTTTTTGTCACATAGTGAACCCTTCTCCCAGGAACTAGGAATCTTTGGATTTATCAGACTATGCTACTATATTTGTTTAATTCTGCATTTTTATATTTAATATTTTACACTGACCATTTTATAACTGGTAGTACATTTATGCAGTCCAAGATCTGGTACTTATAGACCCCCCACCTTCTACTTTTCTTCATTGTTACCTATGAGATTCTTGACATTTTGTTTCTCCATATAAATATCATCATTAGGGTAAATGGGTGTTCCAGTAGGACCAGTACCTCTGGTGTGAGGATTTTATGAGCCCTTTTCAGGACTGCTCTTTCACTTTTAGTGTCTAACTTTCACCCAATTCTCACCTGTGACTCCAAGAAGATTAGCATTCACAACAGCCATCTCAATTAAACCATCTAGCCAGATGGACTAAACCAGATTGAGGGTAACTGATGAGCCACAAAGCTATTGGTAAGTTAGTGGGGTATCTACCCTGGACATGTGAAGACTTCCACCAGTGGAATGGGCAGACAAGACCAATCTGTTCCAATGGTCATGAAAGCCACTGAAACAGGAGCTATGAAGCACCTAGAGCTTGGGCAGACATCAAAGACACCAAGATCATCTACTGCATCCTGGGCTATCCTGCCTTTTGCCTTGCTACTGAACTTGGATGACTCTGGAAGAAAAAGTGAGACTGATGTCTTTGAGCAAGTCTGTCTCACTTAAATCCAATTCATATACAAGTCAATACATCACACCATAATTTTAATTGGTCCTCTTCAATAATAAAAAACAAACAATACTAATAAATGTCATTATTATTTAACAGGCCTATATAATATTCTTTGGGGGATTTTATTGTTAGAGGAGTGACTCAGTAAATAATTCAGGTAACAATTATCACTTTTTTATATTGGAGTGACCTAGCCTGATCTTATCCAATTTTTCCTTCCCTAACATATAGTATAGTGTTCTGAACAATAAAGTGCTTAACAAATGTTTATTTAACAAATATCTATCCCTAAAATTAAAATGTTATGCCTTCAATATATATATCCACACCTCTTCCACATAAAAGGAAAAATATTCCTTTCATATTAGTAATGCATATAAATACATATATAATGTTACCTATGTGGCTTTGAGCAAGTCATTTCACTTTATCTGGCCATAGTTTCCTCATCTGTAAAATGAAGGGATTGAACTAGATGAGCTCTATGTTTCCTTACAAGTCTAAATCTATTACCAATAATCTTACTGCTGTGTAATAGAATCAAGTTCTTATACTCTGAGTATCTTGAGTCATTCAGAGCCCCTATTTGTACTAATTTTAAAACATGATTTAGAGTTTAGACATTAGACATTAAAATTTAGACATTTCTGTCTAAATTCAACAGTTATGGCCTCCTTTTGCTCTGCAAGTAACCCTTCAATCTGTAAACATTAAATATCAGTGAACAGGAGATAAGGTTCAATATCTTATGACCTGAATGGTGACATCTCATTGATGGCATCATTTCTTACATTTCATATAAGGATAATGTTTGAGATATTTCCATTCTGCATTAGAATCACTCTATAGTCAGCTAAGGATGATAATTTAAAAGTTAAATTCTAAACGTTCTTAGGAAAATAACTAGAAAACAAGTAAATTGTAAATGTCACTCAACTCAATAGAACTATGCTTTTTTTGAATTAAAAAAATTTTTTTGGTTGAAGTAATGAACATAAGTCTAATTTTGTCATTGCCTGATCAATAAACTCTAGTGGTTCCCTATTATCTCAAAGATCAATATAAAATCCTTAATTTTGAATTTAAAGCTTCATATCTCTAGACCCTTTCCTAATTTTCTAGTCTTCTTCACTTACTCCACTCCATGTAATCTAGCTATTGGGCCACCTAATTTTTTTTAACATTATGTTCCAAGTTATCCCCCTCATTAACCAATTAGTTAACTAATTAAATCAGGTCTTAGCTAATCTTTATTTAAATCGAATACGCTTGACACATAAATTCTTTTAATTTAATTGTACCAGTTATAGTGCCCGTTCAACAGAATAAATCGGGTTGTTTTATATTGGGGGGAAAGATTTTTTTCCACATGGCCAAGTGAGAGGAGATTTTAATCCAAGACTTTTGCCTCTCAGTCTGGCATGTATTCTATTATACCACACTGCTGCTCTATTGACTAAGTGCTAAATGGGTAGGGTAAAGATTTTATTTTTTTCTTGTTACATTTTGAGTTCCAAGTCATTTCCCTCCCTCCCTCTCAACCCCACACTACAGAAGGCCAACTTTTGACCTAGATACAATACATTCTTTCATATGTCAGTTCATTTTCTGGGAGTGGATAGCATCTTCCTTTATAAGTCCTTTGCAGTTTATTTGAATATTTATATAACAGAATAGTTTAGTCATTCACAGTTACTCTTCTAACAATATTGTAGTTCTTGAATACAATGCTCTCTTGGTTCTGCTAGTTTAGCTCTTTATTTCATGCAAGTCTTTACATGTTTTTCTAGCGTCAACTTGTTCATCATTTCTTACAATACAGTAGTATTCCCACAATCATATTCCACAACTTTTTCAGCCATTTCCTGATTGATGGGCATCCCCTCAGTTTCTAGTTTTTGCCACAAAAAAAAGAGAGCTGCTGTATATATTTTAGAACATATAGGTTCTTTTCATTGTTTCCTGATCATTTTGGTAAACATACCTAATAGTGGTATTGTTGGGCCCAGAACAGATTATTTTTGGTCAGTTTTAATACCTTGTAGTGTGGATGAGAGAAATGAAAAAGCCTGCAGCACAGCTGGAGAAGCAAGACCTGCAGAACTGTCAATCAAGGAAAATATTCTAAATGGAATGGTGACCAGGAAGGATGGTTGAAGAAGGAACAGCCAAGCTGAGATACTGGGTCTTTTGCTCTGGGGACAAAAAGGAGCAGGACTGAAAATATGCTGCTCTAAATGGTTTCTCCCTACAAGACTTCAAGTGACTAAAATCTTCAAACCTGCTAGTCATCTTCCCAATTCTAGACTCTATTCCACTATCCTTCAACATAAGAGTATTTTAGGATTAGGGAAATCCCAAACCTTCTCTCCCATCCACTTCCCTTACCTTTCCCTTTCTCCTAAATAAAATCCCTTATTTAAACTTATCAAAGAGTTATCTGTTTGATATACCAAAATACTCACTCAGAGTTGATTTCAGTGATACCAACAGAAGAACCAACTGATGGGGGAAGGGAAAAGGGAGGGAGGACAGGGAGGAAGGAAGGAGAGGGAGGAGGGAAAGAGAGAGGTTGGCTGATCTGATTTTTCCATCAACATAACCCTCAGTTAATTCCCTAATAAAGTAGACAAAATGTGAATACTTAATCAGGGAATCTGTGGATATCTTTTTCTTACATTAATAGAATTCTCCTTCAACCTCTATTGAGTTTGACTGCATAGTTTTTTTTTCCCCCTTTACAGTGTAGTTCTAAATATATTCAGGAAAATTAGTATATAGCTATATCCTTCCTCTCTATTGATGATGTATAACATCAGGACAATAACAGCATGGACCAGAAATTCAGAGGTAATTTTTATCTCGCATTTCCTTTACTTCTATTTTCTCCTCTTCATGATCTATGGGAAGAAGAATGCTTCCACTCCCTGACTTTTCTAATCCTTGAGGTACGGCTCCTTTAGTCTCTTGTTCTACTTATTGTCATTATTGAACCAATATAGCAGTATTCATGGGTCAGTGGGTAGAGTGACAGGCCTGGAGTTGGGAGGACCTAGGTTTAAATTTGGCCTCAGACACTTCTTAGTTGTGTGACACTGAGCAAGTTACTTAATCCTGACTGCCTAGCCCTTGTCCTTTTAGAGTTGTTACTGGGACAGAAAGTAAGGGTTTTTATTTTAAGTAAAAATTAATATTCAGGAACTATCAAACTTGCTTTGGCTACCCTATCTCTCTTGAGTCTACTCCCCAGTCCCTGGGCCATGAAAAGATTCCTATTTGAGATTTTTTTTCTCCTTTATATTAATCACTAAGGATTATATCAAATAACTTTTTAATTCATATCTAGAATAATGCCTACAATTATAATCTTTCTCCATTTTATGAAAAAAATATTTCAGGTAATTAACAATGGACTTATATTCTAAACAAATTGCCAATCAAGCCATTAACCTAAAAAAAGAAAAAAAGAAAACATGAATCTTTTCCTTGCAAAAGGTCAGATGTTCTGTCTCTCTGTCTCTGTCTCTATATAATTTTCCTTTAGTGTTCTTTGAATCATGTGAATCTCCAAATTCCTAGATTTTATTGCCACAGTGCCAAAAAATAAACAAATTTGATTTAGTTTTAGCTGAATATATGAATTTAAATGAGGTTGATATAGTTCCAAATATTTTGCTAGGGGTTGTACTCCTACCTTCCCTCTAGATAAAGGTGATGTTTTACCATTTCAATTATGACTGCAATCCCCCCAATGCACTTTTCTTCTAATATGTCATTCTATTGACAGGAAAGCTTATAAACCAAGGTGCTGGCCTTTATCCAGTAACCTATACCTCCAGAAGTAGTAAAGTGAGTAAAGGAAATGCGAGATAAAAATTACCTCTGAATTTCTGGTCCATGCTGTTATTGTCCTGATGTTATACATCATCTATAGAGAGGAAGGATATAGCTATATACTAATTTTCCTGAATATATTTAGAACTACACTGTAAAGGGGGGAAAAAAGTAAAGTAAACTGAGTTTCCTCAGTTCTCCTTGATGTTAGTGCATTTCCCCATATTACTTCCAATTTATTCTATACATATCTTGTATTCATAGCTGTTTGCACTGTCTCTTCCATTAGTCTGAGATATCCTTGAGGGCAGGGATTGTTTTTGCCTTTCATTTTATCCCGGTGTTCGGCACAGTGTCTGGCACACAATAGAGACAATAAAATGTTTGTTGACTGGCTGCTAAAACAAACAGGTATTTGATTCTTTGATTTCCTGGTCTTTTCTCCCTGGAAGAAGTGGAGAGACTCAAGGATTGGGTTTGTTTATTCTGTCTCCAACCTAGAGACCAAACAGCTGTTAATTCCCAGCCCGCCACAGCCACGACTTTACAAAAACCTTTTTTCCCAGTTTCCTCCGCTCTCCCCGCTTCATGCTCTAAGTCCTCCCTTCCTCTCCCCCTCCCCCGCCCCCCCCCCCCCCCCCGGAGTTCTCGTGCGAGAAACATTTCATCACTCAAAGAAGGAAGGGGAAGAGGGTTGAGCTGGTGATAAAATCACAGAAGACGAGATTTCCTGGGCATTCTTGAAGTCTGATTCCTCTTCCAGTTTAGAAAGGGCCTAACGGAGATTGTTCTTAGGATCGCTCCAGGGTCGTGCCCTTTCTAAGTCCTTGGCGCAGAGATGCCAAAGTGTAGGTTCCTTCTCCTCGGCTAATTCCTATCAGGAACCATAGGACTCTAAGGCCCACATAACTCTGGATCCCCAGAAGAAAGCCTAGAGGTAACAACAAATTATGGAAATGTTTTAAAAACACTTCCGCGTATAACGACACTTCTACGCAACGACTGATCTGGGAAGATGGAGCGCAATCACTTCCAGGTCTCCGCCCTCTTCCTAGAGAGTTTTTTACTCTTTGTTTTGCCTTGATAGTCCATGGAAGAAAAACCGCGAGAATGGGACTTCTCGTCACGCTTCCGCTTCCGGTTGATCGACGAAAATTTTACGAGGTTCGATGTGAAAGCAGAATGTTAATGTTTTTTAATTGACCCCAACATTTAACCTTAATACTTTGGATAGCCAAATTGAATTGAATAGCCAGAATTGGAATCCAAACCAAAAGTTCTCTACCTCGAAATCTCGTAATCTTTCTATCTCATAATGTTTCCGTAATTCCGAATTACACTACACTATCCGTCCCTGGGGAGATTCTTTTTAAAGCCTTAACCTTGGAATTTCGTTTAACAAATAAAAGAGCCAAAGGCAAAATGAGAGAGGAGCAGACCAGGTAGGCTGGTTTCTAAGCCCTCTTCTGATTCTTATTAGTGTGTGATCCAAGGCAAATAACTTAAGCACTGGGTGCTTCAGACTGCTCCCTATTTTTTACTATTCTTTCAAATCGTATAGGACGAGATATACATAAAACAACAACCAGCTAAACCATTTTGTAAGACAAAAGAACTGTGCTCAAAGCACGGAACAACCTCGGTTTCAGAAGACAGATGATGACTTGCTATCCTCCTGACAGAGGTGATGATAATAACAATGGTTTTTGCATAATGCTTTAAGATTTGAAAAGCGCTTTGCATATATTATTTGATGTATTCAAGGTATAAATTGAGACATACAGTTTTTAAACACGAGTAATGCAAGCCATCTGTTTTGCATAGTGTAGTGTTTTTGCTACATAGGTTTTATGGGAGATGGTTTTCCCATTGAAGGGAGAAGAGAGAAAATCAATTTTTGTTAATTTTTTAAAACTAAATTTTAAATAAAATAAGCAAAAGCAACTAGCCAAGATATAAAAGGCTAGATTTAGAACAGGAAGGTCATCTAGTCCAACCACCTCAGTTTAAAAATAAAGAATGGAGGATTAGAAAGATTGTCCTATCCTCAAGTTCATAAGTGTAGTCAGGGGCAGAATTAGAACTCAAACCAAGAAGTCCTCTAATTGTCTTTCTATCTCATGATGCCGCCATAAGTCAAGAAATATTTATTGAGAACTATTAAGATACTAGGTACTATAAGGGATCCAAAGAATTGACATAAAGGACTGTGTGTACTTAAGAATTTATATTCTAGTAGGAGAGAGAAACACATGAAAATATGGTAATAAAATCCAAAGGAATAATGTGCTAAGCTGCATTAGAAAAAGTAGTGACCAGAACACAGGCAGTGATATTATGTTATCCTTGTCAGACCACATCAGTAATATTGTGTGCCACATTTTAGGAAGGATATAAACAAGTTGAAAAGCTTGGAGAGCAATATGATTTCAATGTTGCAGGGACTCAAGATCATGACATGTGTGTTTATATAATGGTCTAAAAGAAAGAATATTTTGAGAAGTCAGAAGGAAGGAAACTTGGTAACAGAAAAGAAACACAGCTAGGTTCAATTGAAAGTGAAAGGAACCAAGACAGAGAAACAAAGAGAACAATACCTAAAGGAATAGACTTAATTTTAAATCCTTCTCTACCTCAGACTTGCTTTCAGTAGCTTTGGACAAGTCCATCCAATTTCTTGTCCTACAGCTAGTCAGTTCTCACTAACTGGTTCATTGTTATTGATCACACATTCTTGTGATTCACAATAGCCACCTGCCTACTTAGTCAAAAGTTCCTTTCTTCTGTTAACTCTAAATGAATAATGATTTAGTAAGAGATAACTACACAATCAACTTTTCTTTGTCCTCATCCACACCATCAGATCTTTATCAGGTGTTAGACACAGTCTTCTCTTTGGACATAACAAACTAAAAATTATGAATAAAGTATCCTAGAAAAGTGAGATTTAGTCACTTGTCTACCTCCCCTAGCCCTCCCCTAGGCTATTCCATCTTTCCTGTGTTCCCCTTCAGATGCGGTGTGTAATTAAATAATAGAATTTCACATCTAAATCTAGGAATTCAGGCAAGGAAAGGAGTTTGTAGATGGAAAAGTAGGTCATCCTCAAAGTGAAAACCCCTCTCCCCTCATTAGCATCCCCTTTCAATTCTGTCCAACCCTTAACCATCACCACTTCTCTGTCAATTCATTCCTTCCACAGGATCTTCTGGAATTTTGCTGATTTGTTTACAAGTTTCCTTTCATCTTTGATTTTTTCCACATATCTTGCAACTCCCTACCCTCACAGAAACCTGGCTTTCTCTGGAAAACACATTCTTTAGCTTTCCAGTGCTAAAAATTCTCATCTCAGTTCCTGCCATCTGCACCCCCCCCCCACGTGTCAAAAGAAAGAACCTACATGTTTCTTATTGTCAATTGCCTCTTCCATATTGCCACCATCTCTCAGTAACTTCTTTTTCAAGGTTCATTACATAAATCTGTATTATGTGATGTTTTGTTGCTTTCATCTATCACCCTTCAAATCACAGGTTTTCCTTAATCACTGAGTACTGTAATGTTGTGGAAGAGAGAAAATGGAAAAGTCTGCAGCAGAGATGCAATAGCTGAGACTGCTGAGCTGTCACTCAAGGAGAACATTGTAATTGGAATGGTGACTAGGAAAGACTGTTGAGAAGGATCTGACAAACTGAAAATCTTGACCTCTTTGCCTTGGAGACAGAAAGGAAGAAGCGTCTCTTGGCTTGGGGACAGAAAAAAAAGAAAGACAAAAGTCCAGCTCTCTCTGATTTCTCTGCTGTGCTACAGTGACTGAATTTCCAGGCCTGTTAACCAATTTTCCCAATATGAATTATATTTCACCATCCTCCAACCTAGGAATTATTCTAGTGTTAGGGAAACCCTAAACCCTCGTTCCCTCCATTTCTTTATCTTTCCCTTTCTCCCCAATAAACCCCTTACTTAATCTTAGAGAAGAGAAAGGTGTGGTTTATTTGATACACCATAATACTCATTTTGAATTGATTTAGAAAGAGCAACAGAAGAAGAAACTGGAAGGGGAGGGATGAAGGGAGGAGGAGGAACAAACAGAAAGGATAAAGGGAGGTTGGAGGGAGGAAAGGAGGAGATTGGTAGCTCTGATCTTTAGTTATCATTTATCATTCAAATAATCCCTTATTACAGTATAATACCTGACTCAAGGTTATCCTCTTCAGCATATCCCCTTCCCTTAACACCAATGCCTTAAGTATCCATATTCAAGTACCCATGCCTCCATAGCTCATCAACTTTGATTTTGGTTTAAAGACTCTTAAGGATGAGGGATATAGCAAGGGAAGGTAAAAGTAGCAAGAGTAAGATTGACAGGCCTGGATTCCGAGAGCTACTGGGTCAAGATTCTAAGCTGTTGAAAGGAGCAGGTTTCCAACTGTCAATCTGGAGTTAAAAGTAGAGCCTTTAAGGTGAAGCTCTGATCTCTCCTGGACAGCTTGCAAGCAGCCTCTTTGAATACCATCAAACAAGGGTGAGAGGAAATTCTCCATACCCTCTGGTGGACAGAGTGGAAACTTGGAGTAACATCTCTTTCTTGGGACATCTGAGGACTCAGCTGGATTCCTGTACCTGACCCACCAAGGACTCTCTAGGTGTGAGAAATCTGGTTCTGTAAAAATAGACTTGAATCCAGGACTTCATTCCCCAGAAATCCTTGCTCCACTTCCCCATAATACCCTCTAATCTCACTGAATTCTCACCTGGGCCGAGAGTGAGATGGGGTATTTAAACCTGTTGTGAATAGGCTCGGGTCTTTTGAACTTCCATTTTGGAACAGACATGTCTCTTTTCATAATGTAGATGAGGTTGTCTAGGCCCCTGGGCCTAGACACGTGCTTTCTTATTCTGTATTTCTTTAAATCCTTAACCTTTAATAAACCTCATAAAAACAATACTCCTTGCAGAGAGAACTAATTTATACCTCTATCAGTATCCCCAAAATTTTAATCTTTACAGTTCCCTGTTGGACTTACCCTTAGGAAACTTGGGTATTTATTTTAGGGTAGTTAGATAGTGGGTTTAATAACTGGGATAACAGGTTCAAACCCTTCCCCTTATCCTCCCTTACCTTTTCTTTCTCTGTTAATAAATTCATTTTATTTATATGTGATTCTTTCCTTGGGTATAACCTTTCTTTAATCTTTCCAAAATATCACAATAACAGGAGGAAGGGGAGAGAGGAGAGAATCACACCTCTTACATCATTAGCATGCACAACTTTCATCTTCATGATTTGAAGCTCTGAAATTCTAATAACAAATGTGCTTCAATTTGTAACTTTGCCACAATCTGTACCTGCTGTTCATCTAACTGCAACTTCAGTGTTCCCTAAGTCTGTCGCTCCTACTTTTGTTTTTCTTCCTTCATCACTTGGACTGCATTGTAAACCGTTTCAACCAGTCAATGTCCTTTACTGATAAAATTCTTCACTTTTTCTTAATTATTTTATACCCTTCCAATTCTCAATCTTGAGTCACCCATACTCTCTACATTCTCTATTCCTACTCCCAACATCATGAGTATTTCTGGAGTAATTGAGGGTGTTGCTTCCTGAGTCCACCACAATTCATGTTATCTAATTTCATCTGAGTCTTCTGGGCTATGAGGTAAACCTATTCTATGTGATTAGTTGTTTTTGCTTTCAATAGATGTTCAAACCTCCTATCTCCTCAAGCCCCCAATAATATTCTGCTACTTCATCTCTCAAAAGATACCTACCAGAGTCCATTACCATTTTTATAAACTCTTCTTCACAACTCAAAATACCCTGATACCAAACTCAAACTTTTATCAAAGTATTTGAGAGCTGGAAGGGATTTCAGGAGCTATCTGGTCCTATATACACAATAGGAATCCCTACTGTACTTTACCCACCAAATGACCATAAAGATTCTTCTCGAAGATTTCATAGATCAGGGAATTAACTACCACTTTGGGGTGCCCATTTCAATTTTTTGGACAGCTCTGATTATTAGTCAATAAGCATTTATCAAGTGCTTTCTATATGCAAAATACTGTGCTAAGTGCTTGGGATATAACAAAAAGGCAAAAGATAGTCCCTGACCTTACAAAGTTAAAATATACTGGGAGTAGAGGTAAGGGGAGAAAACATACAAAAGGAAGCAGAAAAGTAAAAGACCAAAAAGCAGGTGGCAGAAAAACAGAGAAAGAACAGTCTGAGCAAGGAAATGAAGAATTCCATAACTGCAGACAGGTCACAAAGATATAGCTAACTTCAGCTCTCTCCTTAAATGAAAGCTCTGGAAGGAAAGCTTTACACTATTCAATCAGAGGAAGGAAGAAAATCCAAGGGTAACAGGGCTGAAGTGATCTTGCTGGATAAAAAGGTACTTAATGAGGACACATGTAATACCCAGTGGAATTGTGCGTCGGCTATGGTTAGGGTGGGGGAAAGGGAGGGAGGGAAAGAATATGATTCTTGTAACCAAGGAATAATGTTCTAAATTGACTAAATAAAAAAATTTTTA
The DNA here is from genome assembly GCF_027887165.1 of Monodelphis domestica. Lineage (NCBI taxonomy): Eukaryota > Metazoa > Chordata > Mammalia > Didelphimorphia > Didelphidae > Monodelphis > Monodelphis domestica. The sequence goes on along the minus strand of NC_077227.1, from coordinate 339,296,127 downwards.
AAGGGATTTGATGGAAAAGTAGAGGGGATTGCAGGAGATTAGGAAATTAATAGGAAAAATTTCCTGACATCAGGCATAAATTTTCTCCTGTAACTTCCGTGCAGTGCTCCCAGTTTTGCCCTGTTGTACAAAAACAATAAGTCGAATCTCTTTCCAAATGGCAATCCTTTATATACTTGAAGGCATCTGGTATGTTCCCCTGGAGTCTTCTCTTTGTTAAAGTGATGGAATTGTAAAAGGAGGGGATGCCCTTCAATTGGGGAATGGCTGAACAAATTATGGTATATGTTGGTGATGGACTACTATTGTTCTAAAAGGAATAATATAGTGGAGGAATTCCATGGAGACTGGAACAACCTCCAGGAAGTGATGCAGAGTGAGAGGAGCAGAACTAGGAGAACATTGTACACAGAGACTGACACATTGTGGTAACAAGAGAACGTAATGGACTCCTCCACTGGTAGTAATGCAATGACCCTGAACAACCTAGAGGGGTACAGGAGAAAAAAACACTATCCACATCCAGAGGAAAAACTGTGGGAGTAAAAACACTAAAGAAAAATTACAGCTTAATGACATGGGTCTAAGGAGATATGAATGGGGAAATAGACTCCAAATGAACACCCTATTGCAAATACCAACAACATGGAAAGAGGTTCTGATCAAGAACACAGGCAATACCTAGTCAAACTGCTCATCAGCTATGGAAGGGGTGGGTAGGGGAGGGAGGGAAATAAAATGATTTTTTTAACCAAGGAACAATGTATGAAATTAAAAATAAAAAAAATTTTTAAGTGGTGGATTTGGGGATGGTTTTAGGGAAAGGGTAACAGATGATAACAATATATATGCATGTATATATACGTGTATATATATATATATATATATATATATAAACAGGGTATATTTAATTTAAAAGTGTAAAGGGAATTAGGAGGGGATTAGGAAAATCCTATTTCTCATAATAACCCACCCAGTGAATAAATATAAAACCCTTAACTTAACTAAACTAAACTAAATTACAAATTACTAAGCGGTTATTAATGTTCATAGGGCTAGATTCTCAAAAACTCCAGATAGTAGAGTCAGCCGGCAGGATCAAGTTGTAGTGTCCTCACAAGGTCCAAAAAGGGAGCAAGTTCTCACCATTCACAATGTCCATCACTGTGAAGGGAAACACTCAACTTTTTGATAATCCAAAAGTCCTTGGCGACTCCTCAATTGGTTCTTCAGAGAGACCTCTAGGCACACTCAAGTCTGACTAGTTTCAGGGAGAGAAAGATTTCCAACTGCCTTAGAATCTTGACCTAGCCAAGTCTGGAGAATCTTGATCTTACACCATTCCAGGCTGCCAGCCTGTATTGCTATGCACCATCCCAGGCTGCCAGCCTGCATTGCTATGCCCTGCTAGAAATCCTTTCTTACATCTTCTACTTAATAAACATATCTCTATGAATCTTCACATTCCTGGATGTCCTTTTCTGAAACCTATCAAAGTTAATCATTGCTTTTCTTAAACCATAGTACCCCAACATGAAAATAATATTCTAAATGAATATGAGGTCTGATGAGGGCAGAATATAGTAGGAGTGTCACTTCCTTGTACCTGGAAATTATTACCCTCTTAAAATCCCAAAAACACATTAAACATTTTTGGCTACTAAAAGATACTGATGACTCATATGGCATTCTCAGAAAGTCAACAATCCCAAGACTTTTTTTAAAACAACTTTAGTTTTAATATGGAAATATGCTTGCATGACTTCACATGGATAATGAGTATCACATTGCTTGACTTCTCAATGAGAGGGGGAGGAGCTGAAGCTAGAGGAAGGGATGAATTTTTATAAGAAACAAACAAAAAAAGAACAGTTGTAGGTTATCCATACCCCTCTTATCTTATTCTTGTCAAGTTGATTTCTTATACCCTAGTTCAGGACTTTATATTTATCATATAGAATTTCATCTTCTTAGATTCAGTTGAGTGCTTTTATTTTACCAAGATACTTTTGGATCCTGACTATATAGAATATCCTCTATATCAGCTATACCTTCCAGCTTTGGGTCATTTGCAAATGGTGGCACAGTGGACAAAGAACTGGATCTGATGTCAATAAGACCTGGATTCACATTTGAATTTAGATAGTTACTAGCTATGTAATCTCTTTCTGCCTCCGTTTTCTCAACTGTAAGAGCTTGAAACAATCATTATTTCTCCCTATCCTTAGCTTCATATGCTAGCAAACTATTCAAACTGCCAGCAAGTATGCTCAAATATCACATATTTTAAAACAAAGCAAAACAAAAGAAACCATGCTTTACCTTGACTCTTCTTCAAGGTATTGTCTTATGTCTCTAGTCCTTTTCATTAGGGAACTATAAGGAATAATATATTTATATTCATCAACTTTCTCATCATCTATTTATACATAAAGTGAAGATTGGAATTTAGCTCTCCCCTGATTGTAACAATGAAGATACTTAGCTCTTCCTTAAATGTGAATATTAAATTGTGATCTCCTGATTGTAACAATGAAGGTACTTAACTCTTCCTTTATTGGGAAGATTGCATTGCAACCCCCAGTCTATTTTTAGATTTTAAGTCCCCAAAAGTGTTGATTCAGTATTTAAAGTAGATCTACCCACTTTAACTACAAAAAGGTGTGAACTAACTAACTACTAAAGCTGTGATCTAACCAAAAAAGGTATGATCTAACCAAAAAAAAGGTGTGAATACCCATTTCATAAATTGAGTGGGAGGTCTGTGACCCACATGTGAAAGAGTGGGAAGTCCTGCAGAGGAGCATCTGCTGTGATTGGTAGAAGTGAAATTTAGGGGAGGTGACACAAGAGAAAAAGATCTTTAAATAGAGGAGTACAGAGGCCAGAATAAGATCGAAGAACCCTGACTCAGAATTGGACTGGAGGATCATTCTCCTGAGCTTGGAGTGAAGAAGAGTCACTCAAAGGAGAGACTGGAAGACAGAAACTTGAGGAGTGACTGGAAGACAGACACTCAGACTTGGCTGTGGAACTGGACCCCTGGAGGAGCTTGTGCAGGAGATCTCAGACTGCTTTCCTTTTAGATAGTCACCTTGGTGAGTCAAAGGCTGACTCAGTTTCCCTGCCTTTCTGAAGGTATGAACCTCTGATAAAGGTCCATTATCTTGAGACTCCTTTCCCTGATTAGGGCCTTAGAATTTCTACCTGGCTCAGAGGAAGCTGAAGTTTTCTCTCTCTCTCTCTCTCTCATTCCTTAATATCTTCCCTCTATTGTAAATAAAACTATCTTAAATTCCATTCTATTTTAGTAATTCATTTTGGGATTTTGTAATTAAATTCCTGGTTACCATTGATTAATATATTCAGACTAACCAGAGATAAATAAATTTTAACAATTTTTGGCTGACCACATCAGCTGTGACAAAATACCCTCAATCTTCTTAACTTTCTTAAACTTTTCCTTTACTGTAACTATACCCAAGTCAGCTTTTAATAACTTATTTTTGATCAGCTCAACTGTAGAGGTAAATTCAATTTTTTTTTCTTAAATTAGATAAGACACAGCTGTTTTAATCCAATTAGCTGTGAGAAAAACCTGGAGAAGGGAGCCCTGTTAGAGAGAGTGATTATATTTCACCCAGAAGGTGAAGGACCACACCCAAACACCTAAAAATATGGTTAGATCCAGTATATGGCTAAATCAACAACTGGCTTTTCAGTAAAATGACCAAAATTGGACAAACATTGTTCTTTGTCTATTTCATAATCCTAGAAAATGTATGGCAATGGCAATACTCCTCATTGCTCCTGGTTGGAATTTTAATTGTTGGAGCTGTAATATTGTACCTATATTTCTCTAAGAGAAACCTGGAAAATACCATACATAAGCTAGAGAATCAAATAGGAGAATTATGTCTGTATACCCTTGAAAAATCCGTTTCTAAGTCAAACTGATCAATTGCTCCTCCTACTACTCCACAAAATGTGTAACTAAATACTTGGCTTGAGTTTATAGAGAAAAGTTCGGGGGAGCTCATAGCTTTTAAGAAAAACATTAAAAAGGACTCAATAACATCCCAGAATAGTAGTGATTTATCTCTCCATACTTCTTCCTTATTGGAATTTCTGTCCCATCCTGCTCTACACAATATGGTTCCTAGTTCTCAAACCATCCCCTCCCAAATCCTACTTACTCCTTCCCCTACTACCTAACCCACTCCTCCCCCCACCCATGCTGACTGCCCCACCCCCTCTATCCTAAGCCCCCACCCTTCCCATGCCTCCTGCCCCACCCCCTCTGCAGCCTCCCCCACAGCTACTGCCCCTTATTTTCCTTTGCCCCTCCTTCCCACCCTGCCCAATTCATTTCCCATACTGTTCCTACCTCTCATCCTTTTGGCACTATGGGCCCACAACCCCTCCCCCTCAAAGTGCCCACCTCTACCCCTTCTCTTACCTACCCCATTGAAAACAGAGCAAGAATGCTAGAGACAGAAACACAATAAAATTCAGAAAGAAGTTTATTCCCTGTAAGGGAAAATGCAATTTTCAATAAAACTGGGAACTTGGTATCTATAAGACAACATACACCTTTCAGTCCTGAGGATTTAAATAAATTCAAGGAAGACCTTCCCTCATTTGAGGAAGAGCCAATATTAATTATAAAAGATTGGAGAATATATTCAAAACTTTTGACCCCACTTGGATAGATGTCAAAAATGTATTAGAAATTTTTCTGACAAACAGAGAGAAAAATAAAGTAAAATCTTTGGCTAATCAGAAGAGAGCAAATTACTGGCCAATTGAAAATCCACATTAGAACCCCAATATTGAACCACATTATACAAAACTAAACCAGGCCAGAGAAGCATTATTGACAGCCATGAGAGTGTGCTCTGATAGACCAGATTCATGGTCTAAAATCAAAAGCACCAAACAAGAAATAGATGACTCCATCTCAGTTTATGGACAGACTTATTGATGTGGGGAACATAAATATGGACTTTGATCTATCCAGAGAAAGAGACATTAGACAAATATGTAGACAATTCATTAAGAATTGTTACACAGTGGTGTAAGGATAATTTAGGGTCATGACCAAATTTATATTTAATTTTTCATTGCCAGGAGATAACCCAAATAAAATACCCAAGTCAGTTTGGAAATCTATGGTGGTTTAATCACTATAGAGGGAAGAAATCAATAAGAGAGAGGGAAAGGGTATAGGATTTCTCCTGCCTGGCCTGTGCCAGTGGGAGTTCAAAGTCCTCCTCCACAAGGTTTCTGAAGAAGATTAGAAGCTTCAAAGTGGATAGTGTTTGGAAGGTAAAGGAGGAAAAATCAGCCTAAACTCCAAGAGAGCTCAGAGAAGATGCCTCACCTAAACTAGGTTTCTAGGCTTCCTCCAGTATGGTATTAAAGCTTCCTCAGAGGGGAGAGAGAAGCTTTAAGGTAGGAAGATAGAGAAAGGATAGAAGTTTTAGATACCATGAGGGGGATGACGGAGTCGAATTAGAGATATGAGGTGACACGAATGAGTCTTTATTAGTTATCAATGAGCCACAGCCAAGCTCTGATCAAAGGACCCTTCCGAAGGCTTTTACCAGTCCAGAGATCCAGATTCAATACCACACAGGTCGGAGAGGTGATAGAGAAAGATTAAAAATGGAGCCTGGCCAAAGGCTGCAAGGACAGCCATCAGTGCAAGCTGGAAGGGAGGAAGAGCAAAAGAGAGAGAGGCGGAGCTGGCTGGGCCCTATTTAATCTCTTTGATATGCAAATATACACAGTACATAGAGATGATTACCATTGGTTAATGACAAGGTATAGGTGTGGTTTCTCTTAACCAGGTGAGCACAAAGAAACCTGTGTTCCCGCCTAACCTGGGGGAAGCTGGGGTCAAGGGTCAGAGGCTTTCCCAGCCATGTGCAATACTAAGCATGCTCAAGACTGAGCATGCTCTCTTCTAAGGCAATCTGTACATACCAACTGTTCCCCTTGCCCATAGCTAGGGGTGGACTGCTACAGGTATCAAGGAAAACACACCACTAAACTGGACAATAGCTGCCACCATGCCAAGATGCTGAAAGGCTCAGCATGCTGCCGCCAGCCACCTCTCCACCACAAAAAAAGAGGCTGGAGAGAGGAAGTGACGTGAAATATATAGACAGTTTTACATCACTTTCCTGTGTCTCACCTGTACCAATGGTAGCTTAAGCTTGACTTAGGACAGCCCAGGGGTCTGTCAGCTGTCTCTAATTTGTCATTTGCTAGCACATGTCTATCATAGGCCATCCTCCTACATACTTAATCCTTAAGTATGGGTGTAGACATTCCTGATTTTGTTAGACCAAGTAGGGTGGAGTAACCTAAATTTCACAATTCCCCCTGATGATGATTGGGATACTAGTCTCTCCAATTGATCACTAAACATAATCACCCTAAACCTCCAAATTTTCTGACTGCAGGTGCATGCATAATTTCACCTTCTAAGACAAAACTACAATAGTTAGATAGAAGAGGGAAATGGAAGAATGACAGACAACAAAACCAATGTTTGCTGGGTACATTGACCAAAATCAATTATGGGGCAGTCCCCTTTTGGCATAATAGTATACATTGAAATAAATGTTCAATCAAACTTCAGTTCAATCAACCACACCCAAAGTTCATTCTGGATCTTCTTGATGTAGTGTAGTGTTTCTGGGATATTTCTTTTTTTTTTAAACCCTTACCTTCTGTCTTGGAGTCAATACTGTGTATTGGCTTCAAGGCAAAAGAGTGGTAAGGGCTAGGCAATGGGGGTCAAGTGACTTGCCCAGGGTCACACAGCTAGGAAGTGGCTGAGGCCAGATTTGAACCTAGGACCTCCCATCTCTAGGCCTGGTTCTCAATCCACTGAGCTACCCAGCTGCCCCCTTCTGGGATATTTCTGCAACAGTTCATTCTCTGGATTTAGGAGTTAGCAAGCTTCTTTCCTTGAAGATATTTTCTTGAACAAAAATTCAAAATCTTGGATTTTTATTAAAATACAATCCCCCTTGAAGTGGGTGTTAAGAAATATCCGGTTCAGTTCAGGATGCATGGTTGAGTTATGGGAATGTATGAGTCAATTATCAAAAGAAGAGAAAAACAAAACAAAACAAAACAAAAACCAAAAATATAAAGAGAAAAAAATGGAAGAAAGTTAAGGTTTTGGGAGAAAGGAGAAAAATTCAAAATAGTCCCTTGTTAGGGGTTAATAAATTTCTAACAGGCCCTTGTATAGGTCCAATTTAAAGTAATTTCTATACCACAAGTCTGTAGGACAGAATGCAGTAATATTTCACTTACCCATTTGCAGCCAAGACTACAGGAAGTTGCCATACTATAAGAAGAAAAAGAACTAGAATTTTATTTTGATAGGGAAGTATCATTCCCTGATCTGATTTTTTTTCATTCTCAGGGATATGGGAGTGAGAATGATAGTCAAACTTTGGTACTTGTCTGAGTACTTCACAAAGAGTGTAGATACAAGGAAATCCTACGACTTAACATATGTCAAGCATCACAACCTCGAGTCTCACACTAGTTTTCCCTGTGTGCTCTTTTTGGCACTATTCAGATTAAGTCTGTGCTCCTTGTTTTTATCCCATTTCCTAGAATCAGACACAAACATTAATCATAGTCCCATAACATTTTATCAATAAATGGCAGGTTCCCACAGTTTAAAGCTTTTGGATATGCATTGATATAGCAAGTATATATATATATATATGTATATATATGTATGTGTGTATATGTATATATGTGTGTATATATGTATGTATGTATGTATATGTGTGTGTGTGTGTGTGTGTGTGTATATTGTAGGCCTCCAACACAGGGTCAGCCAGTCCTGTGCGATCCTACTTGGGGTAACGAAAATGAGGAGTAACAAAAGAGAATGGACAGTATATGAAAAGCATAGTGACAAATTTATTTGCTTCACACAAAGTATATATAGGCAAAAACCACAGGAATTTATGACTTTACATTCCAGGAACCCAACCTTGGTCCTGGATAGGTAGGTGTTCAAAGGTTAATCCACATCTTCGTCTAATGCAAATCCAAACAAGGGGAAGAGGAGACCCACTTTACCACAATTTGCTTTTCACAGATGTTATCATTCTTCCTCTGTGTTTACTGTTCCAACCTTGGTCCCAGGATGGGTAAAGGTTAATCCACATCTTTGTCTGATGCAAAAACAAACAAGGGGAAGAGGAGGCCCACCTCTACTACATATATAATTTATATTACTACAGAAAAATAATATTAATTGTATGTACCTTTAGTATAAGAAATGAGAAAAAAAGGAAAAAATAAAATATTCTAATCAAAATAAAAGAAAGAAAATAATAAAAATAAGAGGGAAAAGAAAAAATCAGGAATTCAATGTGTTCTCAAAAAACAGCATCTACTTGTCAATGGATTATTATTTCCAATGCATGTGATAGGATACAGTCAATCAGTCTCAACAGAAGATGTTCTCTTTACATGTGAGCAATTAATCCAAGAGTCCTTCTCTCTAATCTTTGTAGATGTTGGAGTAGTTAACAATATTTGGAATGGCTCTTCCCAGGAAGGCTGAGTTGCTCCAGTACACTGGAAATTCTTAATATACACCTTGTCTCCTGGGTTCAGGTCATGAAGTGAAAAGTCTAGTGGTCCGGCTTGTACTGCAGCTCCGGATTCATGGAGTTCACGCAGTCTGTGCTGTAATTCTTTTATATAGGAAGTATCTCCCCCTAATAGTGGTGTATATGCAGGGGATAAAGACATAGCCTATATAGGTGGATGTCCAAAAAGCATCTCAAATGGTGAGATATGTAGGTCTCTTCTAGGCCTGCTTCTAAGATAAAATAGGGTCAGAGGGAGAATTTCAGACCATTTTAAATGTGTCTCAGTGCATAATTTGCCAGTCATAGTTTTAAGTTCTCTGTTCATTCTTTCAACTTGACCTGAGCTCTGGGGTTGATATGGCACATGAAATTTGGTAGTTACTCCCAAGCAAGAATATATGTGATTTAGGAAAAATCAGTAAAATTACTTCCTCTATCTGAATAAATTCATGCTGGCCGGCCAAAGTGAGGAATAATTTCTTTTAAAAGCACCTTATGTGAATCTTAAAACTTCTCAGACTCTACTTCAGAAGATTTGATTAAGCTATTCCCCATTTTTAACAATGGAGGTACTTGGTCAGGAATGTATTGAGAACTTTTAAAATTACTCCACCCTACTCAGACAGTGCCTTAGGGGAAGATAAAGTTGAAAACTCCTGATTGAACAATGAAAAGTCCCTAACTCATACTTATAGTGAAGCTAAAACCTTAAGCTAGGCCTATTTTTAGATCTAATACCAAAAGGTACTCAGTACCTATAAAGGTTAAATTAGTACCTAAATGGTCAAGCAACTTACAAAAGGCAAGCTTAACAAAAGAGGTTTGAAGTACTCAGTAGATTTAATCTAACCAGAGAAGGTGAGAACAAAAGAAGATGAGAACTAAGAATGGTCAGTCCTGGGGAAAAGCGTCTACTGTGATTAGTAGACATGAAAATTTAGAGGAGGTGACATAATAGAAAATTTCTTTAAAAGGAAGGGACTTATTGAGTTGTGGTTAGAGTTTTTGGAATGGAAGTTAGTTGGAGTTGGAATTTGGAGGTTTGGAGCTTGCTTGAAGATGATCTTGTGGTGAATGATAAAGACTGACTTGCTTTCCCTTAGACTCAGGCCTAGGCCATTTGGCCCAGGCCCTTTCTACTATTTTCTCTCTCTCTCTCTCTCTCTCTCTCTCTCTCTCTCTCTCTCTCTCTCTCTCTCTCTCTCTCTCTCTCTCTCTCTCTCTTTCCTCTAATTCCTTTATTTGTATTTATCTTCTCTTAATTCCTTTATTTGTGTTAATTAAAATCTCCATAAAACCCAGCTGACTTGGGTATTTTAATATTTGGGAATTTTCCCATGGCGACCACTTAATTTTAGATTTTAAATCAAGACACTAAAAATTATCTTTACAGTTTGGCCGAAATCTTTACAGTTTTAATCCACAGTCTTGGCAAACCACATTTTCATGGTTACACTTAGCAACGAAATCCACTGTGGCTCAGGCCACAGGAAATGCTTCTGGTCATCTGGTCAATTGATCTACTATGACTGGACAAAATTTATAATGTCCAGCCTTTGGCATTGTTATGAAATCCATATGTAGGTGCTCAAAAGGTGTGTAAGCCAGAGGATGCCCACCAAAGGCTTTGCCATGCAATGCATGTTGGTTATATGCTTGATAGGTAGAGTAGGCTGTACACACTTTAGAGGCTATAGGAGTTGTACCAGGGGCTATCCATACTCTCTTAACAGAGGCCATGATGCCCTGGGGACAAAAGTGACCATTTTTTATGAATAGATTGGCAAATTTGGTAATAGAAACTTCTAGGGAACAGGGGTTTCCCTTCAGATGACACCCATACTCCATTAATCTGCTTTGATTTGAATTTTTGCTTCCATTTTTCCACTTCCTTTTCATTATAGGAAAGTGATAAATTTAAGTCATCAGTGGTTGTTAATGTTAAAATTAATTCAGGCCTTTCTATGGCTTCTAGCTTTGCAGAAGCATCTACTCAATCATTTCCCCTAGAGACAGGGTTAGTGCCACCTGTATGGGCAGAGCAATGAACTATAGCTAGAGCTTCAGGCAGCAGGAGAGCAGAAAGAACTTTATTAATAATTTCTGCATTAGCTATGGATTTTCCAGCTGAGGTTAAAAATCCTCTCTGGAGCCATAGCATCCCGACTGAGTGACAAATGCCAAAAGCATATCTAGAATCCATATTAATTGTTGCCTTGTTATCCTTGGCAATTATACAGGCATGTTTCAGAGCTATGAGTTCTGCACCTTGAGCACTAATATTAGAGGGCAGTGAAGCTGCCTCAGTGGCAAATTCTGTGACTACAGCAGCTCCAGTATAGTGTATGCCATTCCTCATAAAAGAGGAACTATCAGTAAATAAGACTGGATCTGGATTGTCTAAGGGAGTGTCCAAGAGATTATCTCGAGGCTTTTCTGCCATGGACACTAGTGTTTCATAACTGTGTAATGGTTCTCCTGAAGTTGGTAAATCTGGAAGCAAGGGGGCAGGGTTAAGGGTTGTACAGCTTTTCAAAGTAATGTTTTTGCTGTTTAACAAGGTTATTTCATACCTTGTAATTCACTGATCCAAGAATGCCTGTGTTCTATGCCTTAGCAACAGTGATTCTACCTCATGTGGGTACATAATTGTTAATGGGTATCCCAATCCCAATCTAGATCAACAGTTTTTGTCACTAGTAAGGCTGTAGCAGCTACTCCTCTAAGACATGGTGGTGCTCCTAATGCTACTGGGTTCAGTTAGACAGAATAATAAGTAATTGGGTGCTGAGAAGGTCCCAAAGTCTAAGTTAAAACAGCTGAAGCTACCCCTCTTCACTCATGTACATACAAAGTAAATGACTTGTTGTAATATGTGATGCCTAGAGTAGGGGCAGACTGGATATCCTATTTTAGATCTGATAAAGCTGACAGGTGTTCTGTCTCTAATTTGAGGGGTTCAGGGACTGAATCCCTCCCCCATAGCAAGGAATCCATTATGTACAAAACCCTGTTGCTACTAAAATTGCTCTCAAATGTTTCTTAGTGGTAGGAGCCCTTAAATTTTGAATATTCTCAATTCATTTGGAAGAAATAGAACAGGTACCCTCACTCAGGATGAACCCCAAATATTCTACTTTAGGGAGACACCACTGAACTTTATTCTTTGAGATCTTATGCCCTCTTTTGTGCAATTGCAAAAGAAGATGTTTACTATCTTCCTGACATGCTTCTGCATCTGTTGAGGCCAAAAGTAGATTATCTATGTATTTGATTAATTTACTATTTTTAAATGTTATGTTATCTGTGTCTTGGCTCAAAATTTGTGCAAATAAACTCGGGCTTTCCATGAACCCTTGTGGCAGATGACTCCATGTATATTTAGAGCCCTTCCAGGTGAAAGCAAAGCTATGCCTAGAGTTCTCATGTATGGGTATGGAAAAAAAGGGCTCAGCACAAGTCTACTACTATAAAGTATGTAGCTGTGCTAGGAATAGAAGAAATACTCGTATGTATGTTGGAAACTACGGAGTGTCTCTTTATATTGTGGTTGTTCACAGTCCTCAAATCCTGTACGAATCTATAGAAGTGCTTGCCATCAGGCCCTATTTTTGTTTTTTTAATGGGCAGGATGGGTGAATTGTATTCATATTTACAAGGGATTATTATTCCCTGTGTAATTAATGAGTTTATTACTGGGGTAATACCTTCAATTTCTTCTTTTGAGAGGGGATACTAAGTTCCTCCTTTATTGGAAATGTTGAATTGTAACCCCCAGTCTATTTTTAGATTTTAATCCCCCAAAGTGTTAACTCGGCATTTAAAGTAAATCTACCCATTTTAACTACAAAAAAATGAGCAAACTAATTACTAAAGGTGAGAACTAACTACTAAAGGTGTAAACTAACTACTAAAGGTGCAAACTAACTACTCATGGTGTTATCTAACAAAAAATGTATTAATAGGTAATCTGTGTTACTATTGTTGTTGAACTAACTAACTGGAATGTAATCTGGCTTGACTGTGACTGGAGAACTGCTACTAGTTATGGAGATAGAAAAACTTTCTTCAGAGATATTGAGATACTGAGAGAGATGCTGCTAGAGAGATAGAGGGATACTGCCACAGAGGAATGCTCTGGGGTCTGCCTATAATCTATATTGATGGCTGATGGATCAATCTATTTCCTAATCTCCTCCCACTCTTTTCCTCCCTCACTCCCTCCCTTAACCACCTGCTTATTAAAGCCTTTTGGCTTCCTACCTCCCCCCCCCAGGTGGAATATAAAATACTCTTGTTTTCTTTCTCAGGTAAGGGGTTTATTGGGAAACAACAGGATGGAAACTGAGGAAAGAGGAATGAGGCTTTCCCTAATCTAAAATGAAGGTTATGAGCATTTGGGAAGTCACAACTGTGACAGAGGGACAGTCAGAGATGTAGGACAACTGTTTAAAATCTTCCTTCTTCACAAAGCCACCAAAGTCTTTCAGCCTAACCCCAGAAACCCCCCTAAAGGGTCCTTCAGCCTGGGACAGAAGCTACTAGGATCAGTACTTTCCCCCTTCTTCCCCCTACAGTCAGGTTTGCCTCCTTTCTTGGTCAGTCAAAACCCCCCAGAGAGAGCAGAGGTTTCTCTTTGGTCAGAGAGCCCAAAGCCAAGCCAGCCCCCAAGGGTCCTTCAGCCAGCATCAACTGCCTCTCCTCCTGGGAACATTCCATTTGGAACCTTCTTCTTGATTGACAGACAAGTCCTCAGCCTTGGTTCTTGCATCTTGGTTTGTCCTGCAAAACCTCTTCAAGTCTCTACCACAAAAGGTATCATCTAACAAAAAATAATGTGTGAACATCTATTTCATACACTGAGTGGGAAGTCCTGGAGAGAGCATCTGCTATGATTGGTAGACAGAAAATTTAGGGGAGGTGACACAAGAGAAAAAGATATTTAAAATAGAGGACTACAGAGGCCAGATGATAGATCAAAAAACTCTGACTCAGAGTTAGATTGGAGGATCAGTCTCTTGAGCTTGGAGTGAAGAAGAGTCACTCAGAGGAGAGTCTAGAAGACAGATACTTGAGGAGAGACTGGGAGACAGACACTTGGACTTGGCTGTGAAACTGAACTCCTGGAGAGCTTGTGCAGGAGATCTCAGACTGCTTTACTTTTAGATGGTCACCTTGGTGAGTGAAAGGCTGACTTAGTTTCCCTGCCTTTCTGGAGGTGTGAACCTTTGAGAAAGGCCCATCATCTTGAGACTCCTTTCCCTGATTAGGGCCTTAGAATTTCTACCTGGCTTAGAGGAAGCCAAAGTTTTGTCTCTCTCTCTCATTCTTTAATATCTTCCCTCTATTGTAAAAATAAACTACCATAAATTCCATTCTACTTTAGTAATTCATTTTGGGATTTAGAAATTAAATCCCTGGCAACCACAAATTAAACATTTCAATCCAACCAAAATAAATTTTAATAATAATTTGACTTCTGTTAAGAGAGTTTTTATTAATTTCTCCTTTCTACATCTAAGAGGAAAAGGAACAATAATATTTTAGTTATAGACCCCCTGCTGTGCAATTTATCAGTTAGAGACTCTCTGCTATGCCACTTGGCAGTTAGTGACAGTTAGAAGGGTGTGACCAGAGGGACGTAGTGAGTTGGAGAGAGTTGCAAAAGACTTTTCATCTCTGGATCTCCTAGGGAGAGGTTGTGCTATGAGCATACTCTCTAGTTTGAGATAAAGAATGGAATTAAGTCCCTAATAACCTTATTGATTATAGTGGTTATGTTTAAGATAGAGAGAGTAGGTGAGGGGTTCAGCATAGCAGAACACCCATTCTTATTAATCCCAGAATGCCCAATCAACTTTCTTGGGAGAGATTTTTTTGTGTAAAATTGTAACAACCATTCAATGTGATAAATCAGGGGAAATCTTTCTACCATTAGTTCTGTTCCATCTTAGAACAAGAACCAGTGGAGATCTGCATATCTCTCTATTTGAGATGCTATATGGACATGATTTTCTAGTACTCCAATAATTCTTAAATTGTCTCTCCTAGATAAAATTTCCAGGTCTGTTGTTTTAACAATGAGGTGTTCCATATTTTTCTGACACCCAGCTCTCACTTGTGGCTCCCAATAGCTGCTAGCATGCGGCAGTGGCCACACCCCGGGCAATGGCTTCGACAGGCCAGCTAAACCTTCTGAGAGTAGCCATCGGGTCTTAGACCACTGGTGAACCATGGCCTTGCTCACCTTGTATGTGAAGACTGCTTCGGCGGAACAGGAGGAAGAAACCAATGAGAAGGTTCAACGGCTGAGATGGCGACGCAGCAAAGCACTGTGGAGTGCTTAGGACATGTTGGAGCACAAAAGACAACACGGCCATCCAATGCAGCTGAGGAAGTCTCCAGGTGTAATGATTTTTCATGCAACTGGACCCAGGCTTTCAACGCCGAGAGAGTGGGACTGTCTCTGTGAATTGACTTTTCCACTTAAATCTCCTTCATGCACAAGTGTCTTTGTGCACACTCATCTATCAGAGATGAAAACGCACAAAGACAATCATCATCCTCGGTTACCGAGAGACTACTACTACTATGGACATACAATTTGGCAAGGAAGGACTTGTAAACTAGCTTACATTGCAATGATAGGTGGAGATTGTCAGTTAACAAAATATATACAAGCTTTATAAACAAGAATAGTAGAGTTGCACGAAATGGGCTCGATACAACAAACAGTACCCCTGGATTACAATTTGCACATCAAACCAGGAGACAAAGTATACTTTAAAAATTTCAATAGAAAATTGGCTACAGACATAAAATTAACTGGACCACATGAAGTATTGCTTGCTACCATGACAGCTATAAAAAATTCAGGGAAAGACTCATGGTTCCACTATTCCTACATAAAACCAGAAAATCCAATACCACTGTAACAAACATAGAAGATGAAGATAGCTACACAAAAGATAGTGTTGTGAAATGAAAACAAGAAAATGAAAACAAAAACTGATTAACATCAAAAAGTACACCACAAAGAAACAATAGTCACCCAAAATGTTCAAGACAACAAGATCCCAGCAGGCAAGCATACCACAGAGATTAGAAGAAGACAACTTTCCAGCCCAGAGGGAAAGCATCCCAGAGGAAAAGATTTTAAAGCATCCCAGAGGAAAAGCATTAAGAAAAGGTGCTAGAAAGAAGAAACAAAGAGAAAAAGTTGAAATGGACAGCTAAGACTGAACTTTGTAAATTTGTTTATACAAGAAGAGGACAGATGGAAAACAGGACTTATATGTAAGACTGAGTGTGGCAAAATCATAAAACAAAATTAATTTTAGATATTAGGGAAATGGTATGCAACACTACATAACTTGGAAGAAAGAAGAGATCCACTAGTCAACATGAGAAGTGGAAATCTGAAGAAAGTTGATAAGTATTAATTCAATACTACACTATAAGACACAAAACCCAAAATCACAAACTGACATATATTGGGAGACCATGTATAAATAAACAAATGTCTGAAATTGTATTCATGCAAAATATGAATATATATATATATAGTTCCATAGGGTCTTAGGAAAATAGAAAGATTGATAGATATTTCTGTTTCTATTTGACTGACATTTAGATTAGGGAACTATGTATATTATTGTATTATGTGTAAATAATCTTTATTAATAATGCATATATTATAATTAGGTTAGTAACAGTGATAGAGTCTGTAAATATTTAGCATATCATGTATATATATTATATATAATATTAGTTTATAGATTAGACTAGGGATTTAGAGAATAGTTATAATAAGTAGGGAATAGATTAGGAGTAAGTTAAATTAGATATAGCACAGACAGTTAATTATACTTGGAAACAGACAAGATAGTAATATTTTAATTGTTTATTATAAAGCTGATGCTGAAATTGTGTTAATGAAAATATATATAGATAAAATAGTTTGCAAATAATTATAGATATATAAAATAGGGAAAATGTATTAGTTTAACTTAGCAAGAGTAAGTAGTATTAGTATTAAGATTCAGATTCCTTTGTAATGTTTTGTTCAAATATTTATTGTAAAACCCTAAAACTACCCTCACCCAAACTTTCCTGCATAGAATTCCTTAGATTAGATGAAGTTAGCATAGAATAGTGATAGAGTAATTGAGGGAAGTTTTTTATTTTGGGGGAGTAATTAGAAATTAGATTTAATAGATTGGTAAGTATAATAAAAATAAATGAACCTGGGAAGGTCACAACAACAAAAAAGGGGGACAATTGTGGAAAGGAAAACTAAAGCAAGATTTTCCTCCTTCCTATTTCCTATCCATGTTTTTCTAATAATAAACTAAGCATTTTGCATTTAATAAATTGGGCACTGAATTTTGTTCAAACTCCTACCCCCAAAATTTAACCCTTCACACTTCTGACCCCACTGCTTTATTGAAACTTATCTCATTAACTCTCAATAGCCAGATGGATTCACCAGTGAATTCTATCAAACATTTAAAGAACAATCAATCCCAATACAATATAAACTATTTGTCAAAATGAGCAAAATGGAATCCTACCACACTTCTTTTTTTTTTTTTATGACACAGATATGGTACTCATACCTAAGCCAGGAAGACCAAAAACAGAGAAAGAAAATTACAGACCAATTTCCTTAATGAATATTAATACAAAAGACTTAAATATAATACTAGCAAATAGGCTAAAGCAATATATCACAAGGATTATTCATTATGACCAGGTGGTATTTATAACAGGAATACAAGGCTGGTTTAATATTAGGAAAACTATTAACATAATTGACCATTTCACTAACCAAACTAATAGAAATTACATGATTATGTCAATAGATGCAGAAAAGGCTTTCAACAAAATACAACACCCATTGTTATTGAAAACACTAGCAAATGTGGAAATAAAATGGCCTTTCCTTAAAATTATAAGTAATATCTATCTCTAACCATTAGCAAGTATCGTCTGCAATGGGGATAAGTTAGAAACCTTCCCAATAAGTTCAGGAGTGAAGCAAGGATGCCCATTATCACCAGTATTTTTTAATATTGTTCTAGAAATGTTAGCCTTAGAAATAAGAGAAGAAAATGAAATTTAAGGAGTTAAAGTAGGCAGTGAGGACACTAAACTATCACTCCTTGCAGATGATATGATAGTATACTTAGAGAATCCTAGAAAATCAACTAAAAAACTAGTTTTATATACATACATATATATGTTTTTTAGGGTTAGATCTGTTTTTAATTTTTAGATATTAATAGTCTACTAATAGACTATAGAAAATTCAGTTGTTGAGAGTTGGTTGTTGAGAGTTGGTTGGACCAGTAGTTGAAGAACTTGACTGGAGATAACTTTCTATAAAATCTATTTATTTATATTAACTTCTATAGGAGCAGTGACAGGATGAGGAAAATAGAGGTATTGAATTTGGAAAAGTTTTTTTTTTCTTTTAGTTTTTAAAACATTATTTTATTTGGTCATTTTCATATATTGTTCATTGGAAACAGATCATTTTCTTTTCCTTCACCCCCTACCCCCCCTTCCCTAACAGATGGGCGATTCGTCTGGGTATCACATGTGTCCTTGCTCTGAACCCATTTCCTTGTTGTTGGTATTTTCATTAGGGTGCTCATTTAGCGTCTCTCCTCCATCATGTCCCCTCAACCTCTGTAGTCAAGTAGTTACTTTTCCTCGGTGTTTTTACTCCCTCAGTTTGTCCTCTGCTTGAGGATAGTTTTTTGTTTTTTTTTTCTCGTAGATCGCTGCAGGTTGTTCATGGACATTGTAAAGCCATTACTAGAGAAGTCCATTACATTCTCTTGTACCACAATGTGTCAGTCTCTGTGTACAATATTCTCCTGGTTCTGCTCCTCTCACTCTGTATCACTTCCTGGAGGTTGTTCCAGTCTCCATAGAATTCCTCCACTTTATTATTCCTTTTAGCACAATAATATTCCATCACCAACATATACCATAATTTGTTCAGCCATTCTCCAATTGAAGGGCATCCCCTCATTTTCCAATTTTTGGCCACCACAAAAAGCGCAGCTATGAATTGAATTTGGAAACGTTTATTAAATGTAGTTCCATAATTCTAAATGTATCTTAACTAAAACCACCCCCAAATCTGTCTCTCATGAGACTCTCTTCTTTCTTGACCAAAGTCAAGGCTGACTTAACTACTCTGCTGTCTATCTAATCCCCAAACTAGCTATCTTTCTCTTCTAACGCTAAAATATAAACTTATACACAGGGAGAGATAAATCAGATTTCTTCCTTCTGCTCAGATGAAACTCAGCCTGTCAGAAGTCAGATACCTCCACTCAGCCATTGCTCTCTCCTGCCACCACTGGTGAAACAGAGGAACTGCAACATCACTCTTCTGTCAATCACTTTCTCTCTTTGATGCTAGGATGCTAGGGTGTTTCCAAGTGATAAATCACCAGATCATCTCAAACTCTCACAGAAGCTCCTTGGACAACCTTCCTTAATCAGGATCATACAAAGAGAGTGATCATTGGTCCAACTATCCTTCCCAAGAACCTCTGGGAAATTCCTTTTTCCCATCATCTTCTTTGACAATGCCACTCTGTATTAAAGAAATCCAGGTCACTCAAACTCATCTCTCTATACACCTATACCTAATATATCAAGAATATTTTATTGCTTACTTAATTAACAAATAAATCATTACATATATCTCTGTCCCTAGAGATGTCCAATCCTAGGTACCATTCTCCCAAGTCCATGAGTTTGTCCATGAATGTGGTGGGTGTTTCTCCAGCTTCCTGCCTGACTCTCTCAAACAAAGTCTCCAACGAAGTCCAGCAGCAAGAGTTAGAAAGAGAAATTCCACTTAAAATCACTCTAAGCAATATAAAATACTTGGGAACCTATTTGACAAGACAAACACAGGAATTATATGAATGCAATTACAAAATACTTTTCACACAAATAAAGTTAGATATAAATATTGGGAAAATATTAATTGCTTATGGCCAGGCCAAGCTAATATAATAAAAATTACAATCCTACCTAAATTAATTTATTTATTCAGTGCCACACCAATTGAACTACCAAAACCTATTTTATATGAGTAGAAAAACATAATAATAAAATTCATTTGGAAGAACAAAAGATCAAGAATATCAAGAGAATTTATGTGTGTGTGTGGGGGGGGGATTTTGCCAGTTAGTGGCAGGATCTTAAATTGTACTGTAAAACAGTAATCATCAAAATAATCTTGTACTGGCTAAGACATAGAAGGGTAGGTCAATGGGATAGAATAGGGGTAAATGGCCGTAACAATCTAGTGTTTGATAAACCCCCAAGATTCCAGCTTTTGGAATAAGAACTCACTATTTAGCAAACAATGCTGGGAAAATTGGAAAACAGTATGGCAAAAATTAGGTATAGATAAATATTTCATATCCTATACCAAGAGAAGGTCAAAATGAGTATATGATTTAGACATAAAGGTGATATTACAAGTAAATTAGGGGAACCTAGGATAGTTTACCTGTTAGATCTTTGGTGTAGGGAAGAATTTATGACCAAACAAGATAGAGAACATAACAAGGTGTAGAAGGAATAATTTTGACTGTATTAAATTAAAAAGTACAAACAAAACCAATGTAACCAAGATTAGAAGGGAAACAACAAACTGGGGGGGGGGTGGTATTATAACAAATTTCTCTGATGAAGGTCTCATTTCTCAAATATAGAAAGAACTGAGACAAATGTATAAGAATACAACCCATTTCCCAATTGACAAATGGTCAAAGGTTATGAATGAACAGTTTTCAGATAAAGACATCAAAACTCTCAATAATCTTTTTTTTAATATATTTTATTTGATCATTTCCAAGCACTA
Organism: Monodelphis domestica; assembly: GCF_027887165.1. NCBI lineage: Eukaryota > Metazoa > Chordata > Mammalia > Didelphimorphia > Didelphidae > Monodelphis > Monodelphis domestica. Next base: position 339,275,586 of record NC_077227.1, on the reverse strand, counting down.
TTCGTTAAAGACATAGATCACCTTCTTTTCCTCCCCCCCACCCCCCCACCCCCCATAGCTGACGCGTAAGTCCACTGGGCATTAGATGCTTTCTTGATTTGAACCCATTGCCCTGTTGATAGTATTTGCATCAAAACTCTCAATAATCTTATGAAAAAAATGTTCCAAATCCCTCTTGATTAAAGAAATGCAAATTAAAACAACTCTGAGGTACTACCTCATACCTATGAGATTGGTCAATATGACAATAAAGGAAAGTGATAAATGTTGAAGGAGATGTGACAAAATTGGGACACTAATGCATTGATGGTGGAGTTGTGAACTAATCCAACCATTCTGGAGAACAATTTGGAACTATGCCAAAAGGGCTATAAAACTCTGCAGGCCCTTTGATCCATTGATACCATCACTAGATCTGTATCCCAAAGAGATTTTAAAAGTGGGGAAAGGACCTACTTGGACAAAAATATTTATAGCTGCTCTTTTTGTGTAGCAAAAACATGGAAATTGAAAGGATGTCCCTCATTTGGGGAATGGTTGAGCAAATTGTGGTATATGATGGTGATGGCATACTATTGTGCTGTAAGGAATGATGAACAGGATAACTTCGGAAAGAGCAGGAAAAACCTACATGAATGGATGTAGAGTAAAATAAACAGAACTAGGAAAACGTATATAGTAACAGCAATATTGTGGAATGATCAGCTGTGATAGACTTGGCTACTATTAGCAATAAAATGATCAAATACACACCTGAGGAACTTATGGCAAAGAATGCTACCCACCTCCAGAGAAGGAACTATTGGAATCAGAATGTGTAGCATTCCAAGAATATTCACATCTAAGAAATATAAATGATGTATGGATATTGTGTCTTCAGACACAAGGTTTGAACTCTGATATTTGTGGGCGGACTCTTGACCTAGCCATGCTGCCTTTGTTCAAGGCAAACTCATTAACATTTTGTGAGGAGTCAAATTCCTTTGTAAAAGGGAGGGTTGAAGTCAACACGCCCAAAAGGTGTCATCATTACCATCCCATCCAATCTGAATTATCTATGCTTTGTTAGGTATTCATTGATCCTGGCAATCCTCAATAAAGCCTGGGGTGAAGGTGTGATTCCTTCTCTCTTGTTCCTGCAACCTTGAAGTTCTCACTACTGTCTTTCTCTTTACCTTTCCTAAGGCCTCTCTTGGCCATGTACTTTCTATCTTGGAATCCTTACTTCCACATGTCTGCAAACTTCTCACATTTTCCTTTAATTCTTCTTCCAAGGAAAATGTCATAGGGATTCATGCCTGCTATATCAAAAATGTTGACTTGTCTGTGTTCCTTCATTCTTCACCCATTTTCTCAGACTCCTTGCTCCTTCTCAAGCCCCAACCCACAAAGAAATTCTTTTTATAACAGCCACTGGCCGGCAGGTTATAGAATGCAAATTAAAGAATACGATTTTTCACTTGTTTATTTGAGTATATGTTTTGAGGCTTTAGTTTTATAAGATTATTTGCTTACAAAAATGAACAACATGGAAATATATTTTGATTGATAATACATATATAACCCAGGTCAAATCTCTTACCAACTCTTGGAAGGGGGAGGGAAGGGAGAGAGGGAGACAATTTGTTTCATATTACTTGAGTAAACTTAAGTGGAAATTTATTAATACATGCAATTGACTAAAAATTAAAATAACAGAAAAATTTTTAAATAAATTATTGCCCTAATATTCTAGAACCAGAAGGTAAAATCAAAAGAATCTGCCAATCACCTCTTGAAAGAGACCTCAAAAGGATAACTCCCAAGAATATTATAGCCAAATTCCAGAACTTACAAGTCAAGGAGAAAATATTGCAAATAGATAAAAAGAAGCACTTCAAATATTGTGGAGAGGGAGGGAGTTTAAGAGACCTTAAAGAAAAATAAGAGGGCAGGGGTGGAGGGGATATGACTGAGGAGAGACTCTAAATGAACACTCTAATGCAAATACCAACAACATGGAAATGGGTTTGAATCAAGAACACATGTGATACCCAATGGAATCGCGCATGGGCTATGGGAGAGGTGGTGGGAGGGGGAAGGGAAGAAAAGAAAATTATCTTTGTTTCCAATGAATAATATTTGGAAATGACCAAATAAAAAATAAAAAAATAAAAAAAATAAGAGGGGAGTAAGAAGGGAGGGGGGATGAGAAGGAAAGTAAAATAAGGGTGGGGAATAGGGGGTCTGATTAAAAGCATAACACTTGTGTAGAAGGAAATAATGGAAGAAGAAAGGGCAGGATTAAAAGTGGAAATCAAAATTATAGGGAATTCACAGGTGGAAATCATAACTCTGATGGCAAATGTGATAAATTCACCCATAAAATGGAAGAAGATAGCAAAGTGGATTAGAACCCAAAATCCTACCATATGTTGTCTACAAGAAATACACGTGAGAAAGGTAGATATATGTAGGGTAAAGATAAGAGGCTAGAGCAAAATCTATTGGGCATCAACTAAGAAAAATAAGGCAAGAGTCACAATGATGATATCTGACAAAGCCAAAGCAAAAATAGATCTGATTAAAAAAGATAGGGAAGGTAATTACATCCTGATAAAAGGCAGTAGAGAGAATGAGGAAATATCAGTACTTAAAATGTATGCACCAAATGGTATAGCATCCAAATTTCTAAAGGAGAAACTAGTTGAGTTGAAGGAGGAAATAGATAGTAAAACTATATTAGTGGGAGACCTGAACCTTCCTATATCAGATCTAGATAAATCAAAACAAAAATAAATAAGAAAGAGGTGAGATATGTGAATGAAATCTCAGAAAAATTAAAGTTAATAGATATATGGAGAAAAAGAAATAGGGACAAAATGGAATACACCTTCTTCTCAGCAGCACATGGTGCATCCTGTAAACTTTAAATTACTCCACCCTACTTAAACCTTACTTTAGGGGAAGATAAAGTTGTAATCTCCTAATTGAACAATGAAGGTTCTTAATTCTCACCTTATAGTGAAGCTAGAACTTTAAGCTAAGTCTATTTTTAGACCTTAATACAAAAAGGTGGTAAGTAACTATAAAGGTTAAATTAATCACAAAAAGGTCAAGTAACTAATAAAAGGTGAACTTAACAAAGAAGTGTTAAGTAACTCAAAAGATATAATCAAGTCAAAGAAGGTGAGAACTAAAAGTATGGTCAATCCTGGAGGGGAAAAAAGCCTTTAATGTGATTGGTAGATGTGAAAATTTAGAGGAGGAGACACAAGGATGAAAGGGGTATATATTTGGCTCCCTTGCTGTCTCCAAAAATCCTTATTGGCAAGAGATTCTTATTGGCTCTTTCCCTTATTGGTGGTGGAGAGTTAGCTGAGAGCAGTGTGCTGAGCCTTCCAGCATCTTAGCATGGCTACAAGCTATTTGTCTGGTTCAGTGGTGAGTTTCTGGCTGAGTTTCCTCCTTTACTTTCCAACTTTGTCCTCTTAGAAGCCTCTAATCTTCAGAGACCTAGAGGCGGGGATTTTACCCCCCCCCCCAGCATAGGCCAGGCAGGAGAAATTCTATATCCTCTTCCCTCCTTCTCCTTAAATTTCTCCCCTAAATATTAATTAAATTATTAAAATTCCAGACTGACGGGTATTTTATTTGGGAATTCCCCTGGCAACCAATTAGATTTTAAGTCACAACTCAAAAATTATCTGACAATTCACAAAAATTGACCACATACTAAGACATAAAAACATTGCAAACAAATGCAAAAAAGCAGAAATAACAAATGTAACCTTTTCAGATCATAGTGCAATAAAAATTATAATTAGTGTACATGGATAGGCAAATCAAAAATTAGTTGGAAATTGAATAATGATTCTCCAAAATTGGTTGGTTAAAGAACAAATCATAGAAACAATTAATAATTTCATTGAAGAGAATGACAATAAGGAGACATCATATCAAAATCTATGGGATGCACCCAAAGTAGTATTCAGTGGAAAATTTATAACCCTAAGTACATAAGTCAACAAATCAGAGAGGGAAGAGGTCAATGAATTGGGCATGCAAATTAAAAAAACTAGAAAGAGAACAAATTAGAAATCCTCAGCTAAAAACTATATTGAAAATCCTAAAAAATTAAAGGAGAAATTAATAAAATTGAAAGTAAAAAGAACTATTGAATTAATAAATAAAACTAGGAGCTGGTACTTTGAAAAAACCAATAAAATAGATAAAGTACTAGTTAATCTAATAAAAAAGGAAAGAAGAAAATCAAATTAACAGTATCCAAGATGAAAAGGGTAACCTCACATCCAATGAAGAGGAAATTAAGATAATTATTAAGAATTATTTTACCAAATTACATGGCAATAAACATGGCAATCTAGGCAATATGGATGAATATTTACAAAAATATAAATTACCAAGATTATCAGAAGAAGAAATAGAATACTTAAGTAATTATATATCAGAAAAAGAAATTGAACAGGCCATCAAAAAACTCCCTAGGAAAAAAATCAACAGGGCAAGATGGATTCACAAGTGAATTCTATCAAACATTTAAAGAACAATTAATCCAAATATTATACTATTTGACAAAATAAGCAAAGAAGGAATTCTACCAAATTCCTTTTATGACACAAATATGGTACTGATTCCAAAGCCAGGCCAAAAACAGAGAAAGAAAACTATAGACCAATCTCCTTAATGAACAGAGATACAAAAATCCTAGAGAATCAAATAAAAAGCTAATGGAAACAATCAATGATTTTAGCAAATTTGCAGGATACAAAATAAACCCACATAAATCATCAGCATTTCTATACATTTCCAAGACATATCAGCAGCAAGAGTTAGAAAAAGAAATTTAATTTAAAATCATCCTAGACAAAATTAAATCTATTTGCCAAGACAAACACAGGAACTATGTGAACACAACTACAAAACACTTTACACACAATTAAAACTAGACCTCAACAATTGGAAAAACATTAATTATTCATGGTTAGGTTGAAATAACATAATAAAAATAATACTCCAACCAAATTAATTTACTTATTCAGTGCCATACCTATGTGAATTTCAAAAACTACTCCACCCTACTCAGACCATACTTTAGAAGATTTGATTTAGCTATTTCCTGATTGTAACAATGAAGACACTCTCTTTAACAGAATCAGAAATGTCTTGTAGTACTTTACATTACTCCACCATACTTAGTCTGACAAGATCAGGAATGTCTGCATCCATACATAAGAAATAAGTATCTAGGACAGCAGTTCTCAACCTGTGGGTTGCAACCCCAGTGGGGGATTGAACGACCAAAACACAGGGGTTGCCTAAAGCCATCAGAAAATAAACATTTCTGATGGCTTTAGCTGCTGAGAAATCACTCTACTTTACAGCAAGATCTCGGAAAGAATGGGGACCCTGCTGCCCGCACATTGTACTAATATTAGTTACCTAACAGCAGGCCTGACCCTATGAGGAGCGATGGATTTACCCTGTTGCCTGGAGACTGGACTCCAACAGAGACCCAGAGAGAGCACCTGGGCGCTAACTCCAGAGGGGTTAAGAACGAGTCCTGGAGTGGATAACTCCTGGAGTGGATAAAGGAGCCAAGTAACCCAAGCAAAGTGAAGCCTCAGCTCGAGCTGGAGGGAGACAACAGGAAGAAGAAGGCAGCGTCTGCAGACCCCCTCCCCAGGCAGGACTTACCTCCCTCCCCAGCGCTCAGCCTGCCTCCTACTGGATTAATATTTCTCAACATATAATTAAAGATTGTTTTTGTGATTAATTACTATGTTTAAATTATGTTTGATTTTTAGCAATGAGAAAACATAATGCATATCAGTATTTACATTCCAAATCATAACTGTAGCAAAATTATAGTTTTGAAGTAGCCACCAAAGTAATTTTTTGGTTTGGGGTCACCGCAACATGAGGAACTGTTGTGACCATGAAAATATGGGTTTCAAGACTGTGAATTGCCCAAACTGTAAAGATAATTTTTAGCATCTCAATTTTACATCAAAAATAAGTGGTCGCCATGGGAAAAATTCCCAAATATGAAATACCTAAGTCAGCTGGATTTTATGGAGATCTTAATTAATATAAATGAAGGAATTAAGGAAAGGGAAAGAGACAGAGTAAGAGGAAATTGTAGGAAAAGACTAGGGCCTAAGCCTTTCTCTTTAAGAGAGAAACTAAGTCAGTCTTTAATCACTCACCACAAGATCTTTCCAAGCAAAACTCTAGTGTTCAGAGAGACCCTCCAGTTCAGCTTCTGAGCTCAACTGATCCAAACTCCCCTGAACTGGTTCAGACAGCTCCTTTTAAAGAGAATTTTCTCCTATGTCACCTCCCCATAGTTTTCACCTCTACGAATCACAGTAGATGTTTCCCAAAGAACTGGCCATTCTTAATTCACATCTTGTTATCACCTTCTTAATTCACATCTTGTAATCACCTTCTTAATTCACATCTTGTTATCACCTTCTTAATTCACATCTTGTTATCACCTTCTTGATTCACATCTTGTTATCACCTCTGGGTAGACAAAAACTTTTGAGTATTTCACATCTCTTTGCTAAGCTTGCCCTTTTAGTGATTAATTTGACCTTCATAAGTACTTAGCACCCTTTTGTATTAGATCTAAAAATAGACCTAGCTTAAAGGCTTGGCCTCACTATAAGTATGGGTTGGGGACTTTTTTCATTGTTCAGTAAGGAGTTTTACAACTTTATCTTCCCCTTAAGGTATGCCTATATATGGGTGGAGCAAGGTTAAGTTCTCAATACATTCCTGACCAAGTATCTGCATTGTTTAAATGGGGAATAACCTAACCATAACCTTAAGATAATGTTCCAAGGTAGAGTCTGAGAAATTTTAAGATTCACACTGTATTGCTGGGTCATGGCATTAGAAAGGTTGAGAACCACTGATCTAAGAGGATGGCCTTTGATAGACATGTGCAGAAACAGCTAACAGACCCCTGGACTGTCCTAAGTCAAGCTAAGATACCATTGGTATAGATAAGATGCAGGAAATTGACGTAAAACCATCTATATAGGGCATGTCACTTCCTCTCTTCACTGTCTCTCCCTGGAGAGGTGAATCTGGCTGATAACTTCCTGTGAGCAGCCTGGTTGCCAGTTCAATCCTAGAACTCAGCCTGGAGGAGCTACCTCATACAGCTTCCTTGAGAAGGTCACGTGTTGAGTGATAAGATTTATTCCCTTTCCCTTGACTCTAATTGGAGGCCTCTTGGCCAAGGCCTGTAACTCCTGCCTGGCTCAGCCTGAGCTGGAGCAGTTTAAATTAACTCTTTCCTCCCTCTCTCTCTCTCTTCTCCTTAATTCCTTCTCTCTATATTAATTAAAATCACCATAATTTCCAGCTGACTTGGGTATTTTATTTGGGATTTTCCCTGCTGACCAATTAATTTAGATTTTAAGTCACAATGCTAAAATTATCCTTTACACCTACTAAACTACCAAGAAACTTTTTTACTGAATTAGAAAAAAATGATAACAAAGTTTATTTGGAAGAACAAAAGATCAAGAATATCAAGGGAAATATGAAAAAAATGTGAAGGATGGGGGCCTAGTAGTACCAAATCTTAAATTGTACTATGAAGCAGTGGTCATCAAAACAATATGGTACTGGCTAAGAGACAGAAGGGAGGATCAGTGGAATAGACTTGGGGTAAATGAACTCAGAAAGATAGTGTGCAATAAACCCAAAGATTCCAGCTTTAGGGACAAAAACCCACTATTTGATAAAAAAACTGCTGGGAAAATAGGAAAACAGTATGAGAGAGAGTAGGTTTAAATCAACTTCTCACACCTAAACCATGATAAATTCAGAATGACTGAATGACTAGAATATAAAGTGTATCATACCAGGCATGTTAGCATCTGGGAAGTATGATTGATGTATTGATATTGTATTACCAGACACATGGTCAGACCTCTTGATGTTCATTGTATGGAAAAGGACAGTCCAAAGCTTTAGCATAGGCTGGGCCTTGGCAGCCATGCTGCCTTGGCTCAGAGTACATTCATTTGCAAATCGCTAGTTGGATTAATCTCCACCTCTTTGATCTTGTCATTGTCAATTCAACCAATCTTAAAACCTACGTCATGTTACGTATTTATTGATCCACATTCCTAAAACCTTCAATAAATACTGGGGAACTAGTGCAAAGCTCTCTCTTACTAACTCTCTTACTTTTGCCCTTCCTCTCTCTCTCTCTCTTCCCCTCCTCTCCTCTTACCTCTCTTGCTTCATTATATCTCCTTCATAACAACGCAGTCGCCCCAGTGCCTCCTATTGCTATATGAGGCACCAAGGAGTTGTGACTCCCCACTTTTCATAGCAACACTGTTGCCCTCAAAGCAGACTCTCATGTCTATAGAGTATCAAGGAGTTGGTACTCCCCACCTATTCTCTTATTTTTCTTATTTCCTTGGAGTGCGCATTACTCCTCATGTGTTTCAACTATTGCCTTTGAGTCATTATTATTCTCCCATTTCCTTAGCCTCTTCTCTCCACCTCAGGTTATTACCCACAGATAAATATTATAGGACTCCCTTGGGGGGTCGTTATATAAAGAAGGAAACTATAAGTAAATTAGGGGAACATAGAATAGTATACTTGTTAGATCTATGGGAAAGGCAAGATTTTAAAGATCAATCGATATAGAGAATATTATAAAATGTAAAATTAATAATTTTGATAACATCAAATTTAAAAGGTTTTGTACAAACAAACTATGACCAAAGGGCTTTAAAAGACTGCCTGCTCTTTGATCCAGCCAAACCACTGCTGGGTTTATACCCCAAAGAGATAATAAGGAAAAATAATTGTATAAAAATATTGATAGGGTATAATTAGAATCAGTTACCCTAAAAACTATGATCTCCAGCAAAACTGATTCATAGAACCCCACTCACTTCCTGTCCATATCACTTTTTTTCCCTTCCTGTCAAACCTTCGGTGGAGCAGGGATTTTTGAGCAGGTAGAAAAACTTAGTCATGTGGTTCTATTTTGTCAGATAATAAACTTTATAAAAATAATACTTGAAGTATTGCACATTAATTTAAATTCTACAGTAGCCATGCACTTTGTGGTGGCAAAAAAAATTGGAAAATGAAGGGATGTCCTTCAATTGGGTAATGGCTGAACAAATTGTGGTATATGTTGGTGATAGAATACTATTGTGCTCAAAGGAATAATGAACTGGACAAATTACTTGTGAAATGGAATGACCTCCAAGAATTGATTCAGAGTGAAAGGAGAAGAACCAGGAGAACATTGTACACAGAGACTGATACACTGTGGCACAATCAATGTAATGGACTTCTCTACTAGTACAAATGCAATGATCCAAGACTATTCTGAGGGACTCATGAGAAAGGACACTATCCACATCCAGAGAAAGAACTGTGGAAGTAGAAACACAGAACAAAAACAACTGCTTGATCACCTGGTTTGATGGGAATGATTTGTGATGTAGACTCTAAACAATCACTCTGTTGCAAATATCAATAATATGGAAATAGGTTTTGATCAATGACACATGTAAAACCCAGTGGAATTGCTCATTGGCTACAGGAGAGGGGTGGCAGGAGGGGAGGGAAAGAACATGAATCATGTAACCATGGAAAGATATTCTAAATTAATAAATTAAATAAACTTAATTTTTTTAAAAGTAGAATAGGCCAAATGGAAAAAGTGGTACAAAAGTTCACTCAAGAAAATCCTGTCTTAAAAATTAGAATTGGGCAAGCAAAAGCTAATGACTCTATGTGACATCAAGAAACAATTATCCTTAACCTGGTTTAGCCCATCTGCTGAGATTTTACTGGAATGTGAACACTTCACATGCTACAGCTTCTTGTACCCACAAATGAGAGTTGGGTGAAAGATACAAAAGGAGGATGAATAACCTTGAAAGGAAGAAACTAGTGGTGGAGGAAGGGGCAAGAAGGTCTCTTTGCATAAGATGGCATTTGATTTGAGTCTGAAGAAAGCCAGGGAAGCCAGAATGCAAAAAAGAAAAGATAAAGTATTTGAGACAGGGGGTACATGCCTGAAAATTGATGGTCTCAGAGTTGAGAGATGGAATGTACTGTCCAAGGAATAGCAATAAGTAGACCAATGATGAAGTGTAGAGTATATTGAAGGGATGAAAGTTCTATCTGGAGTCCTTTTTGAATCTTTTCTGGGTTGTCTGAGTCAGAGCTGGACTCCTGTACAACCTTTCACATCATCTTTACTGGAAGTATGAGATGAATTATTTTACGCATCATTTCTACGTGTAGTATTACAGTGAGGAGATTAAAGGAAAAGAAAAAGGACCTACAAAAATAATTATAACAACTCTTTTTGTGGTGGTAAAGAATTGGAAATTGAGAAGACATTCAGTAACTGAAAATAGCTGAACAAATTATGGTATGTTATCATGATGGAGTACTGTTGTACCATATGAACTGACCAAGATTGGAGGGTGGCTAATCAGGAAAAAAACATGGGAAGACTGATATGAACTGATATAAGTGAAGTGAAAACAATGTTATAATGATGATAAACAGTGAAAGACTTGACTTCCTGTGGCAGCACTGTGAGACAAGTGCCAGGGTTTGGTCATCAAGAAAGGAGAGGGAGGGGGAGAGAGAGAGAGATAAGGAAACAAGGGCCAGACAGGAAGGCATGATGTCCATGAACTCTGTTTATTGTGACAAAAAGAAAGACTTTTTTAGAGAGTAAAATAGTAAAAAGTAGATCATGGAGGGGGTACTTTCCTTCAGGATAATGTTTATGAAATGACTTCACACAAGAATATTACCAGGATTCTTAAGCAAATTGAGAAAAAGTGACTGTTTATCTATCCTATGTAACTTGGGGAAAGGAAGGTTTGGTTCAGATCATGACATTAGAAGTGCTCCTAAAAATGAGGAAGAACTCAGGGATTCATGATGATCATTTAGGAAGAGGAATCACTTCCTAATCTAAGTTACAGCCTAAAGAACAGTTGTAGCTATGGGACTGGCCTTGCCAAGAATCTCAAACTTACAGGCATGTCTTTTCTGGCTGCTTTTCCTCAGTGGAGATGATTTGTCCTAAATACTTCTACAGTTACCCTGATAATACATTGATTCATGACAAGTCCAAAGGAGAATGATACAAGACAAATCCAAAGGCCAAATGATTCATGATGAAGAAATGCTACCCATATCCAGATAGAGGTGATGAACTGTGAGTACAAATTGCAGTATAACTTCCTTGGGTTCTTTGGTAATATAGTTAATATGGAAATGTTTTACATGATTTCACATATATAATTGATATCATTCTGCTTGCCTTCTCATTGAATAGGGGGAGAGTGGGAAGAAGGGAGATGATTTGAATTCAAAATTTAAAAAGAAAAGAATGTTTAAAATAAGTAGGGGGCAGCTGAGTGGCTCAGTGGACTGAGAACCAAGCCCAGAGATGGGAGGTCCTAGGTTCAAATCTGCCCTCAGACATTTTCTAGCTATGTGACTCTGGGCAAGTCATTTAACCCCCATTCCCTAGTTCTTATTGCTCTTCTGCCTTGGAAGTTGGTTCTTAGACAGAAGATAAGGGTTTTAAAAAGCAAAAAAATAAATAAATAAATAAAATTTTGCTGTAGCATTTATTTTTTATTTATTTACTTGTAGTTTACATTAAAATTCCCAGATATCTTACTCACTCCATCCTCTGCCTCATACCACAGAAGGCATTACTTAACCAAAAAAATATACACAAGTATATATAAGCATACATAAACATACACACATATATATAAACTTAGTCTTTCATATTTCTATTTAGAAGTTCTTTCTCTGGAGGCAGATATTCACAAGTTATTCTTCAAATACTAATTCTTTAGCTATATAATATTCTCTTGGTTCTACTTGTTTTCACTCTCCATTATTTCATGTAGGTCATTCCAAGTGTATTTTTTTTAATTAGCCTGCTCATCATTTCTTACAATGGAGTAGTATTCCATAACAATCATATACCACAACCTGTTCAGTCATTCCCCAATTAATGGATATGCCTTCCATACTATACTACTACTCTAGCTACTATACTCTAAGAGACAGCTAATACAAATATTTTTAAATATATAGGTTAATTCCTTTTGTAGCAGTCCACCCCTAGCTATGGGCAAGGGAAACAGTTGGTATGTACAGATTGCCTTAGAAGAGAGCATGCTCAGTCTTGAGCATGCTCAGTATTGCACATGGCTGGGAAAGCCTCTGACCTTTGACTCCAGCTTCTCCCAGGTTAGGCGGGAACACAGGTTTCTTTGTGATCACCTGGTTAAGAGAAACCACACCTATACCTTGTCATTAACCAATGATGATCATCCCTGTGTACTGTGTATATTTGCATATCAAAGAGATTAAATAGGGCCCAGCCAGCTCCGCCTCTCTCTCTTTTGCTCTTCCTCCCTTCCAGTTTGCACTGATGCCTGTCCTTGCTGGAGCCTGGCCTTTGGCCAGGCTCCATCTCTAATCTTTCTCTATCATCTCTCCGACCTGTGTGGTATTAAATGTGGATCTCTGGACTGGTATAAGCTTTTGGAATGGTCCTTTGATCGGAGCTTGGCTGTGGCTCATTGATAATTAATAAAGTCTCATTCCTGCCACCTCATATCTCTAATTCGACTCCGTCATCCCCCTCGTGGTATCTAAAACTTCTATCCTTTCTCTGTCTTCCTACCTTAAAGCTTCTCTCTCCCCTCTGAGGAAGCTTTACCTTTCCCCCTGATTTCTGTGGGAAACAGACCCAGCTGTGATGTCTGGATGTAAGAATATATACAGTTTTATAACTCTCTCTCTCTGCATAATTCCAAATTATTCTCCAAAGTGGTTGGAACAGTTCTCAGTTCCTTCAGCAGTGTATTAGCATGCTCATTTTTTCACATCCCTCCAATATTTGTCATTTTGCCCTTCTATCATTTTAGCTAGTGATAAGTAACAGATGATATTTCAGAATTGTTTTGATTTGCATTTGTCTAATCAGCAGAGAATTAGAGCATTTTTCACATGGCTTTGATTTTCTTCATCCAAAAATTAATTGATCATATTTTCTATTTTTTAATTGGGGAACAGCTTTTATTCTTTTAGTTTGACAACATTCTCTCTACATTTATATTTTTAAAACAAAAATCCTAACTTTCTGTCTTGGAGTCAATACTAAGTATCAATTTCAGGACAGAAGAGTGATAAGGCTAGGCAATTCTCTATCCATTATGCTGCTTAGTTGCCCCTTTTTATTTGTTTCCTTTTTAAAAGGCACTTTGTCTTCCATCATGGAATCAATAGTGTGTATTAGTTCCAAGACAGAAGAGCAATAAGGACTAGGCAATGAGGATAAGTGCTTTGCCCAAGGTCACACAGCTATCTAGGCAGTAAGTAAGGGATAAAGTAGATTTTATGGCTTAGCTTTGAGAGGAAAAGAGGAGAATTTGAATACAAACCCTGGGAGAGGATTCTGAAAAGGAGAGAAGGATTGTGGATGTTTCATACTGGCATTAATGGTTTTTGTAGAAAGTCCCAGGGGGTGGGGGGCAGTGGGGGAGGACTGGGAACAGAGTTCCCCAGGTAAGGATGAAGGAAAATAAGAGAGAATACGAAAGATTGGAGTTGGAAGGATTTTGCCTTGCTGATGGCAGACAAATACAGTTTATTGCATGCTGCTAACAACTTTTTTTTTTTAAACCCTTACCTTCCATCTTGGAGTCAATACTGTGACTTGCCCAGGGTCACACAGCTGGGAAGTGGCTGAGGGCAGATTTGAACCTAGGACCTCCCATCTCTATGCCTGGTTCTCAATCCACTGAACTACCCAGCTGCCCCTGCTAACAACTTTTAAAGGTACAGATCACAAAGAAATAAAGCATTCCATTGAGACAGGTCCTTGGGAAAGGGCTGAGACAGTCCTTGGGAAAGTGTAACAAGGATGGTATATATGACACCTGGTGCAGGATAAGGATTCCAGGAATTAGGGTGAGAGAATATTTCCAAGAAATGCACATAGACACTTGGAGTAAGATTATGATTCAAGCACCATCCAAGATTCATGGAAAGGTCAGAAACAGCATGTCTTTGCCAGCAATAGACATGTATTACTATAAGAGGTCTTAAGAAGGGGAGGGAGAGGGTATTTGGGCTCATTCTCAGATAGACTCTGAGTTTCAACCTTTTGACAGAGGGCACTCAGATCTTTATCTTAGATGAGGACCAAATTATCAACCTCTGACATCTCATCCTTCTTCATTTGTTTTAATTGCAGTATTAGACTTCATAACTGTAGAAGAAGCTGATGAATGGTGGCAAACATAACAATATCAGAGGATATGATTATCATTAACAAGTTTAACAAATAATTGGTAAAATGTATGTAGTTTAACAAATAACTGATAATAAGCATGAGTATGTAAAATAAAAATGAATACTGTCAAATATATGGTTTGAATACAAGATAATAAAAAACAAACTACAATCTATATTATGCACTACAATAGACAAACTATTATTCATAATTACATTTAAAACAAATTATTTCATGTCAAATATTTCATGTCAAATTTCCCCTTTTCTTAATTGTTGAAGTTGTAATATAAGGTGATGAGAGGCAACTTGGAACTGGCCATAAGATGCCATAAAGACTCTAATAATACAGGGAATGGCAAGGCAAAGGATAAAAGTAAGAAGGGCTATTGCTCCTATGATGAGTAAATGAGGAAGGCCCAAAGGAATACATCTTAAAGCTTGCATAAAATCAACTGGGTGAAATGGGGGTAAAGTATCCAGATGGCTTTGGGATATGTGTAAAATATCCATATGTAGTTGTTTTAGAAAGCTAGTGTCATTAAATTTGTCCCATTGATTGAGGAGATACTGTTTCATTAAGTCCCATGCTGATTAATTTAGGCTCAAGGGGGAAACACAAATTGTAGTATAATCAACGTGAGAAGTGAGTTGTTGACTAAAAGCAATAGATTATATACGATCTCTGAGCCAGAGAAGGTTGTTTTCTAGGAAGTTGTATTGATTTAGAATCTTTAACCCTAGAGACTACGTTTCCCATAATCCCCCTTTCCTTTTCCTGTTTGTGCATCTCCTTACAGAGATGGGGTTTTTTGGAGTTTCCGTTTCCACCCACGAGTGGTAAGGAGGGAACATTTTGGGTGCTTGCTGGAGGTTTTTTAATTCCTCTTTGACCTAAGTCAATTTTAATAAATAATATTAAAATAATACTTAGAATATTGAATATTAATTTAATCTTTACATTTTTGGAAACTCCACCCGGACTTTAGAACTCAGAGCTGTTTTTTTTCCTAAAGCTGGCAGCCTGGCTGCAGCTGAACAACCCAGCACTGGTGTACCAGTGGAGAATCAAAATAAATCAAAGTTTTGACAGGTACTTGAGGGAGAGGGAACAGATAAATAGTAACATCAATTCTCCCTCCCCCCCCAGGCAGAGCTGTTTGAACAATGGAGTCAGATCTGACTAGAGCTGAAGGGTAAGAGAAAGTTCCCTTCAGTCTCTTTCTTCTTTAGTTGATGTATTTGTAATCCCCCCCCCCCCCCAGTACATTTAAGATGTCTGAGTCTTCAGTAAAATAAAAATAGAGGTTTATCAGGTAAGGGGTTAGGGTATAAATGAGGAGAGAAGAAACAGAAAGTCCCTGACTTATCCCCCTCCTATAGATGTCTTCAGGGATTTGAGGCACAAATCTGGGGACTAAGTCCCAGACTAGCTTAATGTCTTTGTAGATTCTAGATGATGGTATATCTTGTCTCAGAGATATACTTTTGAATGAATCATCTAAAGGATAGGCTATTGCCTTTTCTGAAGGTAAAAAATCTCTATCCCACCGCTGTAACACAGATGAATGGTCTGGATATTTTCCTGCTCAACAGGGGATTTAGGAGATTGTAGCTAAGTAGGCTCAATGAGGATTTTGCTTCTTCCCTCTTCAAGTCAAAAAGAGAAAAGAACCAGCAGTCCCCAACTGCTCTTCCTTTTCTTAGCTGGAATGTTCCATTCCCATCGCCTAATGGCATCAGAGTTCTCTCATTTTTTTATGAGATAGCTTTGCAAAATTCAGTCTTTTCATTCATTTTAGCATTCCATTTTTCCACACTGGTTTGCAGCCAAAAGCTGCTTTTTCAGCTGTGGCTCATTCCTCTAGCTCTCCTTCTGCCTTCCAAGCCTCCGGCAGCTATGAGTGTTTTACACCCCAGCCTGCTTGCCCATCTCCTACTGGCCCAGCTGCTTTAATTTAGGGGATTTGGTGCAGAAGAAGTTCCCCACCCATGGCCTGGAGTGTAACCCAATCAGCCTGATTGGCCATTCCTGCCCACAGCTTGACCAAACACCAGCTAAGCAGCAGGCCTACTCCTCTTCCACCCTGGGCCCACCCTGGTGCTGCTTCTGCAGATTCTGCTGCCCTGATCCCCAATCTAGCTGGTGAGCATAAGCTTTCCTTTTCCCCAGCAAGGGAAGCCCCTTTCCCCACTGGACAGCTGATTGCCTCCTAGGCTCTTTGCCTTAGTTGGGAAGGTCCTATCCCTCTTTTAACCACCCCAGTTTAACTCCTACCCCTTCTTGCTTTACCAAATTTGCCTTACTACCATCTCTTGGTCTCCGCCCAATTTTGTAGTTATATCCTCCATTTTGGTTTCTGGCAGTCCCTAACCACACCTCTTACCCTGAAAACCACCTCCAAACATGCCCCGAACCCCTCCCAGTTGTAGTACTGCCGCTTGGCCACTAGCACTGATTTTCCTGCTTAGTTACAGTGGTTGTTTGCTGCCACTAGATGTCAGCAATAAATAAATAATTTTTTTATTTCCCTTTTTATGAATAAAAATCCAATAAAATCATAAAAAATAAAATAAAATAAGCTAAATACCCTCGCTTTCTACCCCCACTCCTTATAATAATGATATCAATAAATCAATAAAAATATACATTTTTACCTTTTTTGATCAAAATGCTAAGAAGCATAAATGCTACCATGCATGAAAGTCTTCAGCTTTTTACCCAATCAGAGTCATGTAAAATTCCAAATTCTTTCATCCTCCTTGTTCTCCTAGGAAATTTTATTTTTCTCATCTTCATTCCTAAGACAAAAAAAATGCTACTATACGAGAGATTAAAGCAGAAATGCAGGCCGAGAGGAAAATTCAATCAAAAAATTTCAAACACTTACATGATCTAATGAAAAACATTGATCCCATCCAAAACAAGTCTGAATTTTGCAAACCTGTTCCTGAACCACAAATAGAGGATGATCTTATTTCTCCTGAAATGGAGATGAGACACCTCTCACATATATATCAGGTACAGACCCTCCTCTCTCATACTCTACAACATCTCTAATGCCCTACAACTCCTGGCTGATCTTACCACCCCTTATCCTTCTTCTAATCCCCCATACTCTCTTGCCCTTTCTTCTACCCCATGACTAGACCCAACCCCAAAGAAATCTTGTTCTGCTACCATACCTGTTCCTACCTATGTTGCATCCCCACAGTCAACTTCTAAGGAATCACAGACATTGGATGGCTACTATTAATTCCTTTCCCCTTAATGGAAGTGCCCAAAATAGGATGCAATGGTGATGTGGTGACCTTAAGACACCATATAACTTTCATTCCCCAAGAAATTAGAGAACTGAAGTATAATATACCTCCCTTTGAATGCGAACCTCTGATTGTGACCAAGAAGATGGCTGATTTCCCTTTTTATCAATATGAACCATCCTATAAGGATGTTGAGAATTTACTCAATGCTTTTGTAATGGAATGTGAGAAAAATAAAATCATCTCTTATGTTAACAAGGCCTGGGGGCATGGTGCAGCACACTATGTAATTCCTAAATGAAAACTCAAGTCAGCAGTCAACCTTTTATGGAGTTTAATTACAAACAGGATGAAGAAAGGTATTAGAGATAGAGGGAGAGAGAAAGGGGAGAGAAGGGAATAGGGCTTAAATACCCCTTCTGTTTAGGCTGGCCCAAAAGGCCCAAGCCCTTAGATAGCTGGGGCAAAGAAAGGAGATCAGTCCCTATTACTCACGTGACCAAAATGGAGAAACAGACTCAGGGGCCTCCACCTCCAGCTTCCTTCAGAGCAAGCTTCTCAGAGCACCTCTCTAACCACTCAGAGCCAAAACTCTCCAACCAACCACCCCTCAGTCCTCAGACCCCTCTCTCTTTAAGCAAACCATCCAAGTTCCCTCCCCTCAGTTCTCACATCTACCAATCACTGTCCATGTCTTCCCTGTGCCAATAGTGGCTCTAGCTTAACCCAGGACCGCCCAGAGGTCTGTGGCTTTGCACATGTCTGTTGAAGGTCATATTCTCAAATAATTAAATCTTGACCCTTTGCTACAGCCCTTCCTAAATCCTGTTACCCTGAGTAGGGTAAAGATTGGAATAATTAAATTTTGATCTATGCTGCAGCCCTTCCTAAATCCTGTTAGGACTGAGTAGGGTGGAGATTGTAATTTCCAAGACCTGGTTCTGTCATTCCAAGTATCTCTATTGTATCAATTCTAAAATCAATCATGACTCAAAGAACTTCCTGTTCTATGCTTAAGCATAGGTCAAAGCCCTTTCCATTGTTCAGCAAAAGGTTTCTGTCCTAAAGTAATCTTAAGAAGGGAGGAGGAGGAACCTCCCATGCCAATGGGGTTCACATTCCAATAGAGTTCCCACTATCAATAGGAAATTTTTCAAGTATGAAATTTCCCAATGGTGAAATTTCCAACATTTATAAGTCTAAGAAATTTTAAGGTTTACACTATAATAGTGAATATAATTTTTGAGAGTTACAAATAACATTTACCCCATATATTTATATATATGATTTGATCTTATTGTAGCCCTTAAAGAAGAAAGTTTGAATAAAAACATTTTTCCTCTTTTCACTCTCTTATTTACCTTTTCATGTTTCTCTTGATCTTTGTTTTTGGATATCAAACTTTCCACTTAGTTCTGGTCTTTTCTTTACAAATACTTGGAAAGCTTCTATTTTGTTGAATGCCCATACTTTCCCCTGGAAGTATATAGTCAGTTTTGATGGATAGGTGATTCTTGGTTGAAGACCCAGTTCTCTTGCCTTTCTGAATATTATGTTCCAAGCCTTGCTGTTCTTTAGTGTGGAAACTGCCAGATCTTATATGATCGTGATTGGTGCCCCTTGATATCTTAATTGTCTCTTTTGGGCTTCTTGTAAAATTTTCTTCTTAGCTTGGAAGCTCTTGAATTTGGCAATTATATTCCTGGGAGTTGTCTTTTGAGGATTTTGATGTCTATTTTGTCCCTTGTTCAAGAACATGAGGGAAGTTTTCTTGGATGATTTCTTGTAGTATGATGTCGAGATTTCTGTTTATTTCTGGATTTTCAGGTAGATCAATGATTCTCAAATTGTCTCTCCTTGCTTTGTTTTCCTGATCTGCCATCTTGTCAGTGAGATATTTTATGTTTTCTTCTATTTTGTCAGTCTTTTGACTTTGCTTTATTAATTCTTCTTGTTTTGCAAGATCGTTGTCTTCCACTTCCCGAATTCTGGATTTTAAAGACTGATTTTCCTTTTCAGTTTGGTCTATCCTGCTTTTCATGGCTTCCATCTGTTTCTCCAATTGGGAGTTCTTGTCCTTTAAATTGTTATTTTCTCTTTGAACTATTTCCCATTTTTCTTGCCAGAAGGCTTCCATCTTTTTGATAAGCTCCAATTTAAATTCTTCAAGAGCTTGTGGACAATTTCCATTTTTGGAAGGTTTTGGTGCATTTATTTGAATTTCCTTTTCCATTTCCTCTGTAGCCTTGGTTTTTCCTCTGTAAAAATTTTCCATGTTCAACCCTTTCTTCTTGTTTTTCTTCGGGGGAGGTTGTTGTTCCTGGGCAATATTTGCCATCACTGTGGAGGTTTTTCCTTCCCTTTTTACTCAGAAATCTAAGGAGATGGGCAGGCTCTCTGTATGGAGTTAAGGATCAAGGATTTTGCCTGAGGCAAGCTCTCAAATCTCCACAGCTTCTGCTATTTGCTGCCCTTCTCTGTGCTTTTTCCCCACCAGTGCCCACAGTCTGCGCTCTTCAGCCTGCTGGGGTTTCAGGTGTAGCTGCTCTCAGGGGTAGGTCTTTGGTGGTCTTAGTCAGATGCCTAGGACCTGTAGGTGCCCTTCAGTCACTCTAGAAGTGCCCCTTGCTCACTCACCAATTCTGGCATGTGCTGGCTCTGACTCTGGGGGAGGGTAGATCAGCTCGCATTTTGGTGGGAGCTTTTTCACCCCCTTATAGTGTGGAAATGCCCAAATCCCACATACCTTCAATTCTGCACCCTACTATTGTAAAGGTAAATTTAGGGTTGTGACTGAATATAAATTTAATTGGTCACCAGGGAAAATCCCAAATAAAATACTCAAGTCAGTTGGAAAATTTATGGTTGTTTAATTAATATAGAGGGAAGGGATTAAGAAGAAGAGAGAGGGAAAAGGGTATAGAATTTCTCTGGCTTAACCTGTGCAAGGGGGAGTTCAAAGACCTCTGCCACAAGCTCTCCTCAGAAGATTAGAGGCTTCCTAAGATGATAGTGTTTTGGAAGGTAAAGGGAAAAAAAATGAATCAGCCTAAACTCCAAGAGAATGCTCACCACCAAACCCGGACAATAGCTGCAACTACACCAAGATGCCAAGAAGCTCAGCACGCGGCTGCCAGAGCCACCCCTCCACTAAAAGAACCCAAGATAGGAAGTGGTGCAAAATATATAAACTGTTTTTTACATCACTTCCTGTATCTCACATGTACTAATGGTAGCTTAAGCTTGACTTAGGACAGCCCAGGGGTCTGTCAGTTGTTTCGGATTTGTCATTTGTTAGCACATGTCTGTCATAGGCCATACTTCTCAATACTTAATCCTTAAGTAGGGGTGTGGACATTCCTGTTTTTTTTAGACTAAGCAAGGTGGAGTAAATCTAAAATTCACAATGTAGAATCACTTTATTCTTATGAATTTGTTGTGGTTTTTTTGGTCTTTTGAGGTAGTCTATATCAGTGGGTGCTGAGGAGAAGAAGAGTCCTGTGTCTAGACTGCTGCCATGTTTATCCGGAAGTCTCCTAACTCAATTTTTGGGACCTTCTCAATGCCCAGTAGTCTATTATTCAGCCAAGCTTGACCTGGTAGCTTCTGGAGCACCACCATGCCTTAGAGGACTAGCTGCCATGGCTTTAATAGTAACTAAATTAGCCAATCTGGTATTGGGATGCCCTCTGACCATAATGTGCCCACACGAGGTCAAGGCATTGTTAGTAAGACATAGGACACAGGCATTTGCTGGCCAAATGATTACTAGGTATGAGATAAATCTATTAAATAATGAACATATCACACTAAAACACTGTGGAACACTTAATCCTGCAACCTTGCTCCTTGATTTACCAATTTCCAGAGAACCTTTACACAATTGTACATCTTTAGTGTCCCCTATTGATAAATCTCTTAATGATTTATTGGACACCCCTTCAGATGATTTGGATTTAATATTATTTACAGATGGTTCTTCATTTAGGAGGGATGGTGTGTGTAATACAGGAGCTGTGGTAGTTACTGGATTTGATACTTTGTGGTCAGCTTCCTTGCCCTCAAATGTAAGTGCACAGGGTGCAGAACTCACAGATTTGAAACTCGCCTGTATCATTGCAAAGGATAAAAGAATCACAATTTACACAGACTCTCACTACACCTTTGGCATATGTCACACCATTAGCATGCAATGGCTTCAGAGGGTATTTTTAACATCAGCCAGGAAATGTATTGCTAAAACAAACCTTATAACTGAACTTCTTTCTGACTTCCAGCTCCCCGAAGCTATAGCTATTGTTCATTGCTCTGCACATACAGGTAGCACTGATCCTGTCTCCAGGGGAAATAACCAAGCAGATATCACAGCAAAACTAGCAGCCTTAGAAGGACCTGACTTAATTTTGCCACTAACAATTACTGATGATTTGGATCTATCACTTTCATACAATGACAAGGAAGTGGGAAAATAGAAGAAAAAATTTAAAGCCAAATAAATTAGTGGATTATGGGTGTCATCATAAGGCAAACCCCTGCTCCCTAGAGCTTTCTATAACCCCATTTGTCACTCTATTCATAAACATGGTCATTTGGGCACCCAAGGCATTGTAGACCCTGTTCAAAGAGTATGGATAGTTCCTGGAATAATTACAATTGCCTCCAAAGTATGTACAACTTGTCCTACCTGCCAGGCCTTTAACCAACACACCTTTTGAGGAAAAGCTTCTGGTGGACATCCTCTTGCTTACACACCATTTGAGCACCTACAAATTGACTTTATACAAAAATCCGGACACTATAAATTTTGTCTTGTCATAGTCAATCAACTGACCAGGTGGCCTGAAGTATTTCCTACTGCTCATGCCACAGCAGCCTTTGTTGCTAAAATCCTTTTGAAATAAAACATTCCTCATTTTGTCCTGAAAGCACATATTTATTTAGATAAAGGAACTCATTTTACTGATTCGGTGTTATCTCAAATTTATTCATGTCTGGGGATAACTCCTAAATTTCATACACTGTATCATCCCCAGAGCTCTGGCCAAATTGAATGAATGAATGAAGAACTTAAAACCATGATTGGCAAATTATGCATGGAGACTCATTTAAAGTAGCCTGAAATTCTACCTCTGGTCCTATTTCATCTCAGAAGCAGACCCAAAGGTGATTTACACATCTCACCATTTGAGATGTTATTTGGACATCCAAATTTAGGCACAAGCATTTACCCCTGCCTATACCTCATTGTTAGGAGGGGATACAACCATTGCTATATATATATATATATATATATATATATATATATATATATATATATATATCAGACAAATACAAACAAAATTTAAAAAAATCCACAACTCTGGAGCTGCTGTTCAAGCAGGCCCCATTGATTTCTCACTTCATGATTTAAACCCAGGTGATAGTGTGTACATAAAGAATTTCAAACATACTAGGTCAAATGAACCTGCTTATGATGAACTATTCAAGATCCTACTAACTACACCAACAGTCATAAAAATTGGAGAAAGGGACTCATGGATTTATTGTATTCATTTAAACAAGTACCTTCTGTTAATGGTGAATAATTGCTTGCATATGATTATATTTGACTATTGATTGTTATTGGACTTCTTTATTGCCAGATTTGTACTATTTTGTTGCACTTTATTTGATTGATCCTTCTATTTGCACAAATTGCCTTGTAGGGCAGCATATATACTACTTCAAAAAAGAAAATCTATATTAATGACCTATATTGACCTGATGTGCCTTTTGCAACATTTTGTGCCTTTCCTAATTTTATTTTGTTTTTTGAATGTATTATTGCTTTATCTACCTCATTTGCACTCACGTTGTTTTATCAGTCTTATTTGCACTCACATTAAAGATTGCAAAAATTAAATTAGTTTCTAGTAATTAAAGTATTATATTTTAAAAGGTTCATTAAGGATTATTAGAAATCAAGGAATAGGAAAACACAAAATAAGAAAACCACATACCTAGGACTGATTAACCCATTCAAAATGCCCACTCTTAGCTTACTTACTACATCATTTCAATGGCTGAGCAGCACTGAAGAGAGAGAGGTAGGTGTTACCACCAGTTAAATACTCATTGTGATCTCACCCAGGTGGAAACTCATGTGAGATTATAGGGAATTCTGGGAAATAACAAGGACTTCTGGGGATTGAAGTCTAGGGTTCAAATCTCCATTTTACATACCCCCCTCCCCCCGAGGCCCGAGGAAGACAAGTCTCTCCGCTGGGTCTTGTAAACATACCAACTTTGAAATTACAATAATTTGAGGATAAGAGGAAAAGAGAACAAAACCAATAATTGCTAGGCACATCGACAAATAGCCAGTTAGGGGGCAGTCCCCTTTGGCATGAAAGTATACATACAAAACAAGTGCATTTAAATCTCACACAGTTCAAATCACCACATCTCAAAGTTCACTCTGGATCTTCTCATGCAGCTTGTGGTCTGTGGAAGCATCTTCATGGTGTCTTCTCCAAACAGTTCAGTTTCTGGATTCGGAGAAGTAGCATGTTTCTTAACCTAAAGTTTCTCTCTCAAGTAATTTAAACTTTGCAATTTAAAATAATAACATTTTACATTCCCCCCACACACCCCAAAAAGGGTGATTGAAAAACACAGGGATCACTTAGGGATGCATGGCTGAGTTATGAGGCATATGACAATTGGCAAGAAAATTAAAAAAAAAAACATCAAAAATCCCAAAATAAAAAATGATAATTTCTGGATGAAATATAGACTATCAGAGTCTTATATGTAAAAATTCTAAGTAAGGGGAAATAAATTTATAACAGGTCCTTGAATCAGAGCCCAATTAAAATGATATAAGCAATTAAGCATTTACCCAGTAAGTAGCCAGGACTACAGAAAGTTGCCACATTATGAAAGACAGAATAGGGACTGGATTATAGAAGCCAGGTAGGAGTCAAATTTGAGATACTCATCTGTAAATATTTTCAGAGTGAGTGTGGATACAAGGAAGGCCTACCTCTTAATGTATGTCAAGTGCCACAACCTCAAGTCTCACACTAGGTTCAAGTCCTTTGTATTATTGGCTTAGAATTTTCATCAACCCCGACGGGATTGGTTGGTCTCTGACCATGTGCTTGATTGGCACTATGCAATATTTTCTTGTCCTGGAATCAGACAGAATCATTAAGCAAAGTCCCATAATATTTTTAAACAATTAGTGGTGCAGTGAACCATTCATGACTTCATGGAATAGAGTTCCTCTTCCCAGGTGTTTGTGACATACCATTCCTGCTGAGTATGCCAAAACATAATAATCTCAGTTCAAAGCTACATGAACAGTCCCAAGATCTCCTGGGAATGGGTTAACTCCCCTGTTCACATTCTGGGGAGGATTGGGGACGATAGATTGTGTCTCTCAAGAAGAACTTTAAATCTGGTGTGCTGCTTACAATAAATATTCATTATCCCTCTTTGATAATGTTCCAGTCTTTCTTTCTTGCAACTCTGTAGCTGTCCCCAGCAAGTGGCGCCCAGAACAGGGACCAGCCTCCAGTTCTTTTATTGGAACCCCCGGTTCTTCTATGAACCCCCCTCGGTTCTTTTTGGAGAACCCCTGACTTCTCCGGTTCTTCCATGAACCCCCTCGGTTCTTTTTGGTGAACCCCCTCGGTTCTCTTCCAAGAACCCCCAACTTGTCCAGGTCTTCCAAGAACCCCCGACGCTGTGTGCTGGTCATGCAGAGTCCCGACGCTACAGAGATCCCCTTGGTGGTGAGTATATGAGATACTCTAAGGGTGACAGGGAAATTATATTTCAATTCTTCTAATTTGTATTTTATTAGGAATAGGTATTGGTCTTTTACTAGTATTATTTGTTGTTGTTATTTTCCCCCTGATAATTGCATTTGTTTGGTATAAATAAGATGGGTAATATTCTGGTATTCATCTCAGATGAAGATCAGGTTACAGGAATGCTACTTAGAACAGTCCTAGGGTTACATGGAGCTAAAGTAAAAGGGAGGCAGTTAAGATATTTTGTCTGGTATGTCCGGAGATTAGCCCCATGGTTTCTGGATCAATATAGAGTGACTCCAGAAGATTGGGAATGGATTGGATCCAAATTTAATGGCAATGAAGAACCACAGCCTGAATTTGCATTAATTTACAATGTTGTTAAGTTCTATTTGGAGGATAAAGAGGCAGAAAAGAAAATTCTGTTGAGTAGAACGGGATTTAAAAGTTCCTTCCTTGAAATCCAGTCAGCCTCATGAACAGTTCACCTCTAACCCCAACTGGGAGCAGATAGTAGTTTTGTCCACATACTACAGGAGCATTTTGTTAGAAATCATAAGTCAAAAGAGAGAAAGTTTAGATAGATCAGCATGTAGAGTTCAGGGAAAGTTAGGGAACCAGAAAGTCAACTCAGCCACTCAGATGGCTAATCTCAGTAACTTAGTTCAGCACAGCTTCTTCAGCTAAAGGCAGTACACTGAAACTATTTTAATGATTTTTCTCCCTGCAAATATTTCTTCTTTAGAATAGATCCTAAAACACTGATTTATTTTCAAAGCATGCTTGTCACAATATTGTATGTTTCTGTTTATCGTTGTCTTTGTCACAGTCTTGTCTCTATGTGTTCTTAAATTGGACACTCACAAAAGAAAGAAAAAATGGGATAGTTTCAAGATTGAACTTCTCTGTCAAAAATCCTCAGCAGAGGACAAAAGCAAATACCTGTTCAATTATTTTTTCCTCTTTCTTCCTTTGGATGGGCCCCCAAAGGAGTGAAAAAGAGAAAAATTCAGAACAGAACAAAGGAGATTTTCACTCCATAATTAGAGGCTACTTTTCATTTAAGATTAATGGTTCGATGTATGCAATTTGGGAGGATTGTTAATGATTTTGATATGATACAAATATAATTTCATGTATTATGGTAACTATTTGTCAGTTAAAGGTGAAATGTTAACCAGATTTTATTGAACACAACAAAACTCGTGGTTAGAACTTTGTTTTGTTAAATCTTGCTATGCATAATGGTTTCAGTGAATTTGAGAATTGTCTAAATGTGACTGATAGCCAGCTGGACACAGAGAGGGAATGTCTTATTCTATAAGGACAGAAATTGCACTGGCTACTTTATAGATATAAAAGTCATCCAGAAAAAGTTGTTATGTTGTTGTGAAGAACTTATTCTAGAATTTAAATTTGGGATTTTTTTTCAAATCAGATTTATTTTAATGCATGTGCTGTCAGGAGTAGTAACAAGAAATCATATGACACACAAGTTTTTTAAGTAACTAATCTGTTCATGGGATTTAATAATATTAGTACTAAGAATTTGGTATTTTGCAAGAGAAAATTTCTAAACGTTGTTGTCTTTGACTAAGGTTATATGAATTGCTTTTAAAATGTGTACAATGTATAGGAAGGAATATAAGGGTATATGCTATGCAAACTGCAGCCTTGAAATCAAGAAGGGCTTGTCATGAGTATTAAATAAATTCAGTACAGTACCTTTCCTCTACTTATAATAATGGTAAAGAGGAGACGCTAGAAGAAATAAGAGTAATGGATAGAGATACTAGTTGATACTATGAATTCTAGTGTTAAATAGATACAACAAATTATAAATTGGAATTTAATCAGGTATGTAGCAATATTTTGAGCTAAAAGAAAACTAAACCATAGGTTCTATTCTACTTTAGACAGAAGTTTGAGAGGAGTACAGGTAAATGCTTTGTACTTCAGTTTGGTTACACACTGAAAGATTGCTAAAGGACTTAATCAAAGTTATTTGGAAGTTGTGGAGTTCAAACTAAAATTCACTGAGAGTAAATTATTATGAAAGAGGTTGATAAATTCAAAATTTTAAATTGTAGTAAGCTCATTTATTAAAGAAGGATGGGATAAGGTTGCTAAGTAATAAAATCTAAATCAAGCCAAGCAGCCTTAGGATAAATTGCTCAGAAGCTATTAACCCCTTCCTTGCACACAGGAAGGAGAAAGTGCTTATAATTTTTCCACACTGATACTTAGGGACTGAAATCGGGACCTCAAAGAGTTAACAACCACTTTGTGATAGAACTTAAAGATGAGTATATTGTAATTGTAGAAACAGAGGTTTTAAGATGCTCAAATAAGCAAACTTTGCCAGCCCTGTCTGACCAAGTAGCTTGTTTGAAGCTGTGGAATTTTAATGCAAACATTCCATGTCCAGAATGATAAGATTATTCAGCCAACAATATGTAACTTCAGCCCTTCATTCTGTAAGACTACATTTTCCTGCTCTGTACATCATCCATTATATGGATGATATTCTTATTGCGGTTGAAGATGAATCCCAAATAAGGAAGTGCTACAGTCAATTGGAAATTACCTTGCAAAAATACTATTTAATCATTGCTCAAGAAAAGATTAAAAAAACAAGTCCTGTACTCTATTTAGGGGCTCAGTTAAATACAACATCTGTTATGCCTCAAAAAATACAATTAAGAAAGGACTGCCTTAATACTTAAATGATTATCAGAAATTGTTAAGTGATATCAATTGGGTTAGGCAATATTCATTTCTTACTACAACTGAATTACAACCGTTATTCAAAATACTGGAAGGGAGTTCTGACTTGAATTCCCCTAGAACTTTGACACCTGAAGCCTCTCTTGCTTTAGAGATAGTAGAAGACAAATTGAATCAGACTCTACTTAACCATTATCAGCCTCAATTAGCCGTGGAAGTGACTATTTTTGCAACTCCAATGTTACCAACAGGTGTCTTAACTGAGAAACAAAGAGTCATTGAATGGTTACATCTAAAAAGCAAATCGGGAAAGGCTTTACAAAGTTATAATTGTCTTATGGCTCAATTAATATGGAAAGGCATAGAACATGTGGTTTCAGGTTTCGGACGGTATCCTCATGAAATCCGGGTACCCATTGCTAAAGATATACTACAGAAATATTTACAGTCATGACGAATGGTCTTTACTATTAGTGTACCCCATTGCTATTACCACCTACACTCCACAAGGCTTATTTTCTTTTTTGTCACAACATCCTATTGTTTTTCCTCATATTCTAAGAGATCGTTCGGTATCAGGACCTAATGTTTATGTTTATGCAAATGCTACTTACAAGGCAGGAGTATACAAGGACGGTAGCTCACCTGTCATTTTTACCACTCCTTTTTCTTCTACCCAACGAAATGAATTAACAGCTGTATTACTAGCTTTTTGGTTATTTCAGGAGCCTTTCAACCTTATTATGGGCTCTAATATGTTTTTCAGTCTTTGCAGGGTATAGAACAAGCTGTCATCATATCTACTCAAAGCAATGTACAAACGTTATTCTGTAAATTACAAACTGTCATATGACAAAGGACACATCCAGTATATGTCATGCATGTACGCAGTCATACCAATCTGCCTGGACCTATTTTTAAAGGAAATGATATCATAGATCAAGCTTTGATTGCTCAATGTTACCTAACTAATATGCAATTAGCTGAGGAATCACATCATAGATTTCACCAAAATAGTACTGTTTTGCGCAAAATGTTCCAACTCACTAAAGATCAAGCCAGAAGTATTGTTTAAAAGTGTCCTAATTGTGTTCCAAACCACCCCCCAATACATATTGCTGTGAATCCCAGAGGTTTAAATAGTACAGATATATGGCAAATGGATGTGACCCATATATCGTCCTATGGACTACTTAAATATATCCATGTCACTGTGGATACTTACTCAGGATTTTTATGGGCTTCCTGCTTGACGGGAGAAAGAACTTCTCATGTTATTAATCACTGCTTAATGACTTTTCAGATGGCTGCCCCCCCCCCTGAACATTTAAAACAGATAATAGACCTGCTTATACTTCCATACAATTTTTTCTTTTTTGTCAAACTTGGGATATTCAATACCTAACAGGTATCCCGTACAATCCACAAGGACAAGCTATTGTGGAGCGCAGTAATCAGATCTTAACAACATTTCTTTTTAAACAAAAAGGGGGAGAAAGCACCCCACATCAATGATTGGCAATAGCTGCATATACTATAAATAATTTGATCTTTACCTCCAATAATATATCCAGAGCTGAAAAAAATTTTTTCTTTGCATTCTTTTATGAACAAAATTCAGGTTCCACTACTCCCGTGTTCTCTGCCCTAGAACAAAAAATTTGGCATGTGGAAAGATGATAATCAATCTTGGCAAGGACCCCACCCAGTGGTCCTGCCAGGTCGAGGTTTTGTTTGTGTCTCCACAGGTAAAGACAGAATGCTGCTCCCTTTCCCCCGAATTCGAGAAATTGACCATAAAGAGAAGGACAAGGAGAGGATGCAGGAAGCCTCGCAAGGAGACTCGACGTCTCCATAAGATACTGACTCTTCTGCTTCTATTCCAGAATGATAGGACCTTATCATGTAGACAAAGGGGTAAAATATGAAGGTTACAGCCAACTGCAATATCTAGGTTAGCTAGGGGAATCTTGTCATAGTACTTGGGGACAAGAAAGACTTATTTGTCCATATGTGATGGAATATGAACAAAGAGACACTGTTAATATATTTCCACCTTGCTGTCGTGTAGATCTAAAAGGGCATCATGTATTCATTGGGAAAATATGATTTGGGTGTCTTGGCAGAACAACGCAGGGTGTATTGGAAAGAAACTGGATTCTTATAAATTTCATGATTGTTTTATAATAAGGAGGATACAGCTTGCCTTTGTGGGTGATGGCCCCCAGAGCTAATTGGTTACGTTATGCTAATTTCACACAAATTTTGACTGATTATGGAAAGATAGCCCTGGCATTGGATAAAGTAAATATGTCTCATTATGTTAATGTTACTTATGATGGAAAAGTCCCCAAGCCAGTAAATAGAAGTGCTACATTAGACATTCAAGCTTGCCAAACAGGGAGGCATGCTTTTATAACTACAGTAAAAAGTCATCCTGAAGCTTTGAGCATTACTGAAATAACACACGAAGGAGTTAGGTATTGGAATGTAACCTGTAGCAATTGTGGTGTCAGTTATTGTGTAGGATCACAAGTGGATAGGCCGGTCTTACTCATCAAGCGACCACGCATGGCCCTTTTTGCCACTGAACATAAAGATTCATGGTATGGTCGTCCAAGGGATCAAGTTCTTCATGTATTATAACAAAAAATAAGACCACGATGTAAATGATGTGTTATTTGTATTGCATTAGGCATAGTAGCATTAGTTTCTGCATTGGCTTCTACTATAATAGATTCTATATCTTTGGCACAATCAGTTTCTAACTTACATACTCTTGAACATGATGTCAATTATTTGAAAAGCATTGGCTGCTAATGTAACTTCATCATTAGAAAGACAAAAAGAAATTGATATAAGTTTTTACAGAAAACTATGATTGATCTAACAAATGAAGTAAAATATTTGTCATTGAAAACACACATGAAAAGTGATTATAGATAAACTGCATTTTGCTTACTACCCATAACAGTAAATAATAATACAAAAACATTGGAAACAATAAAATTACAATTACAGGGATTATGGGACCATGAAAACATCACCAAAGATATTAATGATTTGGGTATATTAATTCAGAATATTGATTCATCCTTATAGGAGAACCTTGTACCACAGCATATTGCAGATTCTTTGTATAATTGGAATGAAACAAAAAAGGGATTGTTTTCCTCCTTATTTCATGATATTACTCTTCTTGTAGTTGGTGTGCTTGTGATTTTGTTTATCTGCTTATGCTTACCTTGTTTACTAAAAGCTTTAATGACTAGTTTTGCTGTATTGCAAAAAAACTATTAATTGGACCCTGAATTGGGTGGCATAAATAAAAAGGGATTGCAGTGAACCATTCATGACATCATGGAATAGAGTTCCTCTTCCCAGGTGTTTGTGACATACCATTCCTGCTGAGTATACCAAAACATAGTAATCTCAGTTCAAGGCTACATGAACAGTTCCAAGATCTCCTGGGAATGGGTTAACTCCCCTGTTCACATTCTGGGGAGGATTGGGGAGGATAGATTGTGTCTCTCAAGAAGAGTTTTAAATCTGGTGTGCTGTTTACAATAAATGTTCATTATCCCTCTTTGATAATGTTCCAGTCTTTCTTTCTTGCGACTCCGTAGCTGTCCCTAGCATAGTGGCATCATTTTCACAGTCTCAAGCTTTTGGGGCATGCATTGACATTATAGCAAATGCATTTTAAACTTGTAGAACTGCAAAATCAAAAAAGTTAAAACCTTCTTAATACTGGTGACATGTGCTTCAAATATAAAAAAGAGAGAAAAATAAAAGACTAAAATAGTATGTTGCATATGCAAGAAAAATATAATAATAAAAAAGTTTTAAATTCAAAAATGTATCAAAAATATTCAAAACTA
This sequence comes from Monodelphis domestica, assembly GCF_027887165.1. Classification (NCBI taxonomy): domain Eukaryota; kingdom Metazoa; phylum Chordata; class Mammalia; order Didelphimorphia; family Didelphidae; genus Monodelphis; species Monodelphis domestica. The sequence goes on along the minus strand of NC_077227.1, from coordinate 339,243,566 downwards.
TAATCATTGACACACTGTGTCAGCTAAGGAAATATAGAATACAAGGCCTTCTCACCAAAAAATGAGATCCATTTCCTCTTCATACCTGGCCATGATCCACTTGTGAGTGCAAGCAAATGAATTTCACAAGGTAACAGTTTTTTTAAATATAGAACAGTAGTTCAAAATCCCCCAAATTCCCAATACCCAATTAATTACAATAGGAACAAACCCACTATCATATTTTACAAAAGTAGTTGCATGACATTTAAAGAACCTATGAACTGATGGATATTTGTCACAATTTTTACAGACATAGCAAATCTTTCCACCTTGGCAAATACATTTTTAAACAAAGTAAAACTCATTTGGGTCTTGTGAATTTCAAAACTACTCCACCCTATTCAGACCATTATTTAGAAGAGCGGATTTAGCTATTTCCTGATCAATAGCAATAGAGATACTTGGAATAACAGAATCAGGTCTTGGAAACTACATTCTCCACCCTACTCAGTGTAACAAGATTAGGAAGGGCTGAAGCAAACTGAAGATTTAATTATTTGAGAATATGACCTTCAACAGACATGTGCAAAAAAAGGACAGACCTCTGGGCAGTCCTAGGTCAAGCTAGAGCCACCATTGGCACATGTGAGACGCAGGAAGTGAGGTAGAACAGCCTTTGGAGTTCTCAGGACTTCCTGTGAGGAGGGCAAGAGTCAGTTCGAGGCTGGTGCTTGAGGTGCAGACTGCTTTCCTTCAGATTGGTCATGTGAGTGATGACTGATCCCTTTCCCTGCCTTGGCTATCCAAGGCCTTAACAACCACTTTGGCTCAATCTGAGCCAGAGTGGTTTTGAGTTAAACCTCTTTCCTTCTCTCCCTTTTTCCTTCTTTCTCTCTCTCTCCCTCTAATACTTTCTTCTTCCTGTTGTAATTAAAACACCATAAAAATTTGGCAGCTGACTTGAGTGTTTCATTTAGGAATTATAGAAGTGAATTCCTTGGCAACCTTAAATTAATATATATCAGTCTTTTAAAGTGATTTCAATATCACAGTTTGGCTGACCATGTCGGTGTGATGAAATACCCTCAATCTTCTTAACTTTTTTCTACTGTGACTGTTTTTAATAGCTTATTTTGATCAGCTATACAGGTAAGGAAATTTGGATTTTTTTCTTTTCTTTTCTCCCTCTCTCGTTAAATTAGATAGAACACAGCTGTTTTAAATCTTAGCAACAGGGCCCTAAGGTCCTGACTGGGAGAGCTGTTTCTAAATCTCCTTTCCCTTAGGGAACAACTGCCTAGATTAGGAGTGGAAAAAAACTTGTAGAAAGTTTTGACTTTGTCCTGCTCCCAACATGTTTTGTGAAGATCATTAGAAAAATAATTACTATATATATTATATATACATATATATATATGAATACTATATTCTTTGACATTTATATGGTGGTTGAAGAATTAGGAACATTGAGGAATACAGCATACCTCCAATTTTATATTAATAGGTAATGTCATTTTTTAACTCCTCAGCACTGTGTTTAGAGATGCTAACATAAAAAAATTGATTGAAGATGAAATTCAGAAAAACACTAAAAAAATTGAGAACATAAAAAATATGCAAGAGAACATGCAAGCCCAATTTGAAAACTTAAAATGTTTCTTACAGGATCAATTGGCAAACATCCACCCTACCAGAAACAGACCTATTTCAGAACCTTTGAATGAGGAAATTTCCTTCCCTGAAATAGAGACGGAAAACACCTTCCCTATAGCTCAGTTAACAGACTCTCATGTAGTACAAATTTTGACTGAATTTAATCCCCAAAACCCTTTCCCTGCAATCCCAGTTTTTCATGTTGCCTCTCCTACAGAAAACCAAATTCCAGCCCAAAGGAGATCTCATCCTCCTAGAGAAACTTGTCCTAGTCAAACTGACATACAGGTACAAAATTCAACTAGAGGCCTGTTTCCTCTAAGAGAAGTACCTGAAATAGGATGGAATGGGGATGTGGTGACTTTAAGACACAGGATACCATTTACTCCCCAAAAAATAAAGGAATTTACACAAAATATCCCCACATATGAACAAGATCCCTGTCTAGTAACAAAAAAGATGGGAGACATATTTTTTCAGTATAATCCGTCTTATAAGGATGTTGAGAATTTGCTACAGGCTTTTTTAACTGAACATGAGAAAAATAAAATAATTGCTCATGTCAACAAAACCCGAGGGCATAATACAGCACATTGGCCATCTCAGGATCCCGAATGGAACTATAACAACCCTGATGATTATCTACAACTATACCATTATAGAGAGGCCATCCTTACATCAATGAAGTAATGTGTGGACAGTACAGATAAGTAGATGGAACTTGAAAACATTAAGCAAAATGAGGAAGAAACACCCTCCAGATTCATGGATAGAATAATCTAATTTGGGGACAGATACTGGATTTTGACCTAACTAAAGAGAATATTTTAAGACAAATTAGAAGGATCTTTGTCAATAACTCTTGCAACGTGATTAAGGATTATTTTAGAACACATTTTCCAAGATGGTCAGAGATGGACCTTTAAGAATTGTGAAAAATAGCTATATATGTTTTAAAGGGAAACAAAGAAAAGGAGGAAGAAAATAATGATGCCATGGAGGAAATGAAGAAAGAAATGAGATGTTTAAAAAATAAGAAAGCTAAACTAGAAAGTGGGCATGATAATGAACCCTCTTTCCCCTCTCCAGAAATCTAATTATCAATCCATTACTTGCCACTTCTGTGGGAAGAAGAGCCACAATATGGTAGAGTGTAGAGCTTTTCTCAAGAGTATAGGAAGGAATACGCAGTTTAATAACAACTACAGAAGTGATAATTATGACAATGCAAACCACAACTTTAGGAATGATGACTATAGGAATAGATATTGGGAAAATGATAATTCAAATCAAATGACTCCACAACAATATATAAAAAATGGTGCTTGTCCAAAAAATACTCAAGGTACTAATGCCCCTCAGGGGGTGCCCTTCAGAGGGGCACCTTTCAGGGGGATGCCCAAGGAACTTCCCAAACACAATGAAGGTGTCAGGGGAGGCTGGGGCACAGGAATAAGAGGATAAAACCTTTGATTTTCTAGACCCTGATGTCCTACTACTCATTGTCCCTATCCACTACCCCCCATACTAATGAACCCCATGTTACTTTAAAGGTGGGTAACACCTATTATGATTGTCTATTAGACACTGGCGCTTCCTGGTCTGTATTAAAGAGAACACCTGATTTACAATGTTGTTCTGTTGGCTCAGAGAATGTAATGGGAATATCAGGAATACACCAAAGAGTTAAAAGACTTCCCCCTAGAATGGTGTCTGTAGGACCCCTAGAGGTACAACATTCCTTCCTTTTGATGTCCTTAAAATTTGCTGGGGAGGGACCTTCTATGCAAACTCAGAGCCACAATAATTTGTTCCCCAGATAGTTCCTTATCATTGGAAGTACCAGAGGAATCTTTAAATTTACTCCCTGTAATTCTCTCAGAGAGTCAGGAGGAAAAAGAGTATCCCACCTTTGCAATACCTGAAGATATACCAGAGTCCCTTTGGGCCACATCTTCTTCCGATGTAAGCTTACTTAAGTTGGCTGTTCCTGTGCAGATAAAAACTAAATCTAGCCCACCTCCTTCCATTCCTCAGTATCCCCTCTCAAATGAGGCAATTGAGGGAATTACACCAGTAATTAACTCATTAATTGCACAGGGAATAATAATCCCTTGTAAATCTGAATACAACACTCCCATCCTGCCCATTAAAAAACCAAAAAGAGGGCCTGATGGCAAACACCTCTGTAGATTCAGGCAGGATTTGAGGGTTGTGAACAGTCATGTTATAAAGAGACACTCCATAGTTTCCAACATCAATATGATTATTTCTTCCATTCCTAGCACAGATACATACTTTACAGTAGTAGACTTGTGCTCAGCCTCTTTTGCATACCCATACATGAGAACTCCAGGCATATCTTTGCTTTCACCTGGCAGGGCCGTCAATACTCCTGGAGTCGTTTGCCACAAAATTTCATAGATAGCCCGAGCTTATTTGCGCAAATTTTGAGCCAAGATACAGATGACATAAAATTTAAAAACAGCAAATTGATCAAATATGTAGATGATCTACTCTCGTCTTCAACAGATGTGGAAGCATGTCAGGAAGATAGCCAACACCTTCTTTTGGAATTGCACAAAAGAGGACATAAGATCTTGAAGGATAAGGTTCAGTGGTGCCTCCCTAAAGTAGAATATTTGGGGTTCAACCTGACTGCAGGTGCCCACTTTATTTCTCCCAAATTAATTGAGAATATTCAAAATTTAAGCACTCCTACCACTAAGAAATGAGAGCAATTTTGGGAGCAACAGGGTTTTGTAGACAACGGATTCCTTGCTATGGGGAAACTACTAAACCCCTTATAGCACTAACAAGGGATTCAGTCCCTGAACCCCTCAAATTAGAACCAGAACACCTGTCAGCTCTATCAGATCTAAAAAAGGCTATCCTGTCTGCCCCTGCTCTAGGCATCCCAGATTACAACAAGCCATTTACTTTGTATGTACATGAGTGAAGAAGGGTAGCTTCAGCTGTTTTAACTCGGACTTTGGGAACTTCTCAGAGCCCAATTGCTTATTATTCTGCCCAACTGGACCCAGTAGCATCAGGAGCACCACCATGTCTTAGAGGAGTAGCTGCTACAGTTTTACTAGTGACAAAAACTGTTAATCTAGTATTGGGATGCCCATTAACAATTATGTTCCCACAAGAGGTAGAAGCATTGTTGCTAAGACATAGAACACAGGCATTTTCTGATCAGCAAATTACAAGGTATGAAATAATCTTGTTAAACAATGAAAACATTATCTTGAAGTTCTGTTCAACTCTTAACCATGCCACCTTGCTTCCAGATTTACCAACTTCAGCAGAACCATTATATAGTTGTGAAACACTAGTGTCCATGGCAGAAAAGCCTCGAGATAATCTCTTGGACACTCCCTTAAACAACTCAGACCTGCTCTTATTTACTGATGGTTCTTCTTTTATGAGAGATGGCATACACTACACTGGAGCTGCTGTAGTCACAGAATTTGCCACTGAATGGTCAACTTCACTCCCTTCTAATATCAGCGCTCAAAGGGAAGAACTCATAGCTCTGAAACATGCTTGTATAATTGCCAAGGATAACAAGGCAACAATTAATATGGATTCTAGATATGCTTTTGGCATTTGTCACTGAGTTGGGATGCTATGGCTCAAGAGAGAATTTTTAACCTCAGCTGGAAAATCCATAGCTAATGCAGAAATTATTAATGAAGTTCTTTCTGCTCTCCAGCTGCCTGAAGCCCTAGCTGTATTTCATTGCTCTGCCCATACAAGTGGCACTGACCCTGATTCTAGGGGAAATGACCAGGCAGATACTGCTGCAAAGCTAGCAGCCATAGAAGGGCCTGGATTAATTTTAACATTAATAACCACTGGTGATTTAAATTTATCACTTTCCTATAACGAAAAGGAAGTGGAAAAATGGAAACAAAAATTTAAAGCAAAACAGATTAATGGACTATGGGTGTCATCTGAAGGGAAACCCCTGCTCCCAAGAAGTTTCTATCACCAAATTTGCCAATCTATTCACAAAAATGGTCACTTCTGTACCCAGGGCATTGTGGACTCTGTTAAGAGAGTATGGATAGCCCCTGGTATAACTACCATAGCCTCTAAATTGTGTTCAGCCTGCTCTACCTGCCAGGCATATAACCAACATGCCTTTCATGGAAAAGCTTTTGTTGGGCGTCCTCTGGCTTACATACCTTTTGAGAACCTACAGATAGATTTCATAACAATGCCAAAGGCTGGACATTATAAATTTTGTCTAGTCGTAGTAGACAAACTGACCAGATGGCCGGAAGCTTTTTCCTGTGACCCAAGCCACAGAGGTTTTCATTGCTAAGGTGCTTTTAAAAGAAATTATTCCTCTTTTTGGCCTGCCAGCACGTATTGATTCAGATAGAGGAAGTCATTTTACTGGTTCTGTCTTAAACCAAATATATTCTTGCTTGGGGGTAACTCCAAAATCCCATGTTCCATATGATCCCCAGAGCTCAGGCCAAGTTGAAAGGATGAATAAAGAACTTAAAACTATGATTGGCAAATTATGCACTGAGACCCATTTAAATGGCCTGAAATTCTCCCTCTGGCCCTATTTTATCTTAGAAGCAGGCCTAGAGGAGACTTACATATCTCACCATTTGAGATGCTTTTTGGACATCTGCCTATACAGGCTAAGCCTTTCTCCCTGGCATATACATCATTATTAGGGGGAGATACTACTATTGCTTCTTATATACAAGAATTACAGCAGAAACTGCATGAACTCCATGAATCCAGAACTGCAGTACAAGCTGGACCACTAGACTTTTCACTTCATGACCTGAACCCAGGAGATAAAGTATATATTAAGAATTTCCAGCATACTAGACCAACTCAGCCTTCCTGGGAAGTGTGAGATTTAAAATGATTGAGGTCTTAAATTGTAGTGAGTTAAAATGGTGGAAGATATAAGTTGTGAAAGATATAAGAGAGAGTGAGTAATTTTGACCGCAGAAATATGTTTCACTACAGTGTCTTGGTTTTTAAATCAAATATAAGGTGGTCGCCAGGGAAATATTCCCAATTATTCAAATACCCAAGTCAATTGGGTTTTATAGAGATTTTAATTGACAATAAAATGAGTAATCAAAGAAAGAGAGAGTAAGAAAGGAATAAGTATGAAGGGCCTCAAGCCAATATGGCCTAGATCTGAGTCTTAAAAAGAGAAATTAGTCAGTTTTTTAACACTCACCACAAGGTCTGACTAAACAAGGATTTTAGTGATACCAGGCCAGCATCCTTCCTCAAAGAGTCTTCCAGCCAGAGATTGCTTCAAAGGGCCTCTCTCAAGAGCCTCCAGAGCTCCTACCCCAGAGGGACAGAGTCCCTCAGAGGAGCTCCTCAAGGAACTCTCCTTCAGAATGAGAGTCAGAAATCGAGAATCTCATAATGAGTCTTCTCAAAATGAGCTCCCTCAGAATCAGATCCAGTTCTTCTCTGAGCTCTTATTTTTAAGGGCAAAATCTCCTCTGTCACCTCCCCTAAGTCCTTACATCTACCAATCACAGTAGATGTTTCTAAAGGACAGCCCATTCTTAGTCTACACCTAAGAAGGTGTGGATTTTTGAGTAATTCACACCAGGAAAGCTCTGAGTAAGTTTTCCAGTTCTTTGTTCCTTGTAAATTCACAAGTTGCTTGACCTTTATAGGTACTTAGCTTAAGAAAAGTATGGGTTTAAGCACTTTTCATTGTTCAGAAAAGAGTTTACAACTTTATCTTCACCTAGGGCAGACCCAAGTAGGTAAAGTAGAATTCTCACATTCCTGCTTTAAGTAGAGTTCACTGCCGAAATAGGGAATGGTCTTAATCCAATCTTATAAAGTAGGGTCTGGGAAATTTTTTAAATTATATTTTATTTGATCATTTCCAAGCATTATTCATTAAAGACATAGATCATTTTCTTTTCCTCCCCCCACCCTCCATAGCCGCCGCGTAAATCCACTGGGCATTACATGTTTTCTTGATTTGAACCCATTGCTATGTTGATAATATTTGCATTAGAGTGTTCATTTAGAGTCTCTCCTCTGTCATGTCCCCTCAACCTCTGTATTCAGGCAGTTGCTTTTCCTCGGTGTTTCCACCCCCATGGTTTATCCTTTGCTTATGAATAGTGTTTTTTTCACCTAGATCCCTGCAAATTGTTCAGGGACATTACACCGCCACTAATGGAGAAGTCCATTACGTTCAATTATACCACAGTGTATTAGTCTCTGTGTACAATGTTCTCCTGGTTCTGCTCCTCTTGCTCTGCATCACTTCCTGGAGGTTGTTCCAGTCTCCATGGAATTCCTCCACTTTATTATTCCTTTTAGCACAATAGTATTCCATCACCAACATATACCACAATTTGTTCAGCCATTCCCCAATTGATGGGCATCCCCTCGTTTTCCAGTTTTTGGCCACCACAAAGAGCACAGCTATGAATATTTTTGTACAAGTCTTTTTGTCCATTATCTCTTTGGGGTACAGACCCAGCAATGCTATGGCTGGATCAAAGGGTAGATATTCTTTTGTTGCCCTTTGGGCATAGTTCCAAATTACCCTCCAGAATGGTTGGATCAGTTCACAACTCCACCAGCAATGAATTAATGTCCCTACTTTGCCACATCCCCTCCAGCATTAATTACTTTCCTTTGCTGTTATGTTAGCCAATCTGCTAGGTGTGAGGTGATACCTCAGAGTTGTTTTTATTTGCATCTCTCTGATTATAAGAGATTTAGAACACCTCTTCATGTGCTTATTAATAGTTTTGATTTCTTTATCTGAGAACTGCCTATCCATGTCCCTTGCCCATTTATCAATTGGAGAATGGCTTGATTTTTTGTACAATTGATTTAGCTCTTTATAAATATGAGTAATTAAACCTTTGTCAGAGGTTTCTATGAAGATTTTTTCCCAATTTGTTGTTTCCCTTCTGATTTTAGTTACATTGGTTTTGTTTGTACAAAAGCTTTTTAGTTTGATGTAGTAAAAATTATTTATTTTACATTTTGTGATTCTTTCTATGTCTTGCTTGGTTTTTTTTTTTTTAATAGTATTTTATTTGATCATTTCCATGCATTTTTCATTAAAGACAAAGATCATTTTCTTTTCCTCCCTCCCACCCCCCGTGGCCGACGTGTGATTCCACTGGTATCATATGTGTTCTTGACTTGAACCCATTGCCATGTTGTTAGTATTTGCATCAGAGTGTTCGCTCCGAGTCTTTCCTCTGTCATGTCCCCTCAGCCATTGTAGTCAGGCAGTTGCTTTTCCTCGGTGTTTCTATTCCCTCAGTTTGTCCTCTGCTTTTGGATAGTGTTTTTTTCTCCTTAATCCCTGCAGATTGTGCAGGGACATTACACCACCACTAATGGAGAAGTCCATTACGTTCGATGATACCACAGTGTGTTTGTCTCTGTGTACAATGTTCTCCTGGTTCTGCTCCTCTCGCTCTGCATCACTTCCTGGAGGTTGTTCCAGTTCACATGGAAATCCTCCACTTTATTATTCCTTTGAGCACAATAGTATTCCATCACCAACATATACCACAATTTGTTCAGCCATTCCCCGATTGATGGGCATCCCCTCATTTTCCAATTTTTGGCCACCACAAAGAGCGCAGCTATGAATATTTTTGTACAAGTCTTTTTGTCCATTATCTCTTTGGGGTACAGACCCAGCAGTACTATGGCTGGATCAAAGGGTTGTCTTGCTTGGTTTTAAAGCCTTTCCCCTCCCAAAGGTCTGACATGTATACTATTCTGTGTTTACCCAATTTACTTATGGTTTCCTTCTTTATGTTTAAGTCACTCACCCATTTTGAGTTTATCTTGGTGTAGGGTGTGAGGTGTTGATCTATTCCTAGTCTCTCCCATACTGTCTTCCAATTTTCCCAGCACTTTTTATCGAATAGTGGATTTTTGTCCCAAAAGCTGGGATCTTTGGGTTTATCGTATACTGTCTTGCTGAGGTCGCTTTCCCCCAGTCTATTCCACTGATCTTCCTTTCTGTTTCTCAGCCAGTACCAAATTGTTTTGATGACTGCTGCTTTGTAATATAGTTTAAGGTCAGGGACTGCAAGGCCCCCATCATATGTGTTTTTTTTCATTATTTCCCTGGATGTCCTTGATCTTTTGTTCTTCCAAATGAACTTTGTTATGGTTTTTTCTAAATCAGTGAAGAAGTATTTTGGTAGTTCAATGGGTATGGCACTAAATAGATAAATAAGTTTGGGTAGGATGGTCATTTTTATTATATTGGCTCGTCCTATCCATGAGCAGTTAATGTTTTTCCAATTGCTCAAGTCTAGTTTTAGTTGTGTGGAGAGTGTTTTGTAGTTGTATTCATATAGTTCCTGTGTTTGTATCGGGAGGTAGATTCCTAGGTATTTTATTTTGTCTAAGGTGATTTTGAATGGGATTTCTCTTTCTAGTTTTTGCTGCTGAGCTGTGTTGGAAATATATAGAAAAGCTGATGATTTATGTGGATTTATTTTGTATCCTGCAACTTTGCTAAAGTTGTTGATTATTTCAATTAACTTTTCGGTTGAATCTCTAGGATTCTTTAAGTAGACCATCATGTCATCTGCAAAGAGTGATAACTTGGTCTCCTCCTTGCCTATTTTGATGCCTTCAATTTCTTTTTCTTCTCTAATTGCTACTGCTAGTGTTTCTAGTACAATGGCAAATAGTAGAGGTGATAATGGGCATCCTTGTTTCACTCCTGATCTTATTGGGAATGCATCTAGTTTATCCCCATTGCAGATGATATTAGCTGATGGTTTTAGATATATACTGTTTATTATTTTTAGGAATGATCCTTCTATTCCTATGCTTTCTGGTGTTTTTAATAGGAATGGGTGTTGTATTTTATCAAATACTTTTTCTGCGTCTATTGAGATAATCATGTGGTTCTTGTTGGTTTGCTTGTTGATGTGGTCAATTATGTGGATGGTTTTCCTAATGTTGAACCAGCCCTGCATCCCTGGTATAAATCCTACTTGATCATGGTGAATGATCCTTCTGATCACTTGCTGGAGTCTTTTTGCTAGTATCCTATTTAAGATTTTTGCATCTATATTCATTAGGGAGATTGGTCTATAGTTTTCTTTCTCTGTTTTTGACCTGCCTGGTTTTGGAATCAGTACCATGTTTGTGTCGTAAAAGGAGTTTGGTAGAACTCCCTCTTTGCTTATTATTTCAAATAGTTTGTATAGTATTGGGATTAACTGTTCTCTGAATGTTTGATAGAATTCACTGGTGAATCCATCGGGCCCTGGGGATTTTTTCTTAGAAAGTTCTTTGATGGCTTGTTGGATTTCATTTTCTGATATGGGATTATTTAAGAATTCTATTTCCTCTTCTGTTAGTCTAGGCAGTTTGTATTTTTGTATATATTCATCCATATCTCCTAAATTGGTGTATTTATTGCCATATAATTGGGCAAAGTAATTTCTAATGATTGCCTTAATTTCCTCTTCATCAGAGGTGCTGTCCCCCTTTTCATCTTTAATGCTGTTAATTTGCTTTTCTTCCTTTCTTTTTTTAATTAGATTGACTAGTACTTTGTCTATTTTGTTTGTTTTTTCAAAGTACCAGCTTTTTGTCTTATTTATTAAATCAATAGTTCTATCACTTTCAATTTTATTAATTTCTCCCTTAATTTTTAGGATTTCTAGTTTGGTTTTCTGCTGGGGGGTTTTAATTTGATCGCTTTCGAGTTTTTTCATTTGCATTTCCAATTGATTGATCTCTGCTCTCCCTAGTTTGTTAATATAAGCATTCAGGGATATGAATTTACCTCTGATTACCGCTTTGGCTGCATCCCAAAAGGTTTGAAAGTATGTTTCGCCATTGTCATTTTCCTCGATGAAATTATTAATTGTTTCTATGATTTCTTCTTTAACTAAACGGTTTTGGAGTATCATATTGTTTAATTTCCAATTGGTTTTAGATTTGGTTTTCCATGTACCATTACTAATCATTATTTTTATTGCCTTGTGATCTGAGAAGGCTGCATTCATTATTTCTGCTTTTCTGCATTTGTGTGCTATGTTTCTGTGACCTAATGTATGGTCAATTTTTGTGAATGTGCCATTTGGTGCTGAGAAGAAGGTGTATTCCTTTTTATCCCTATTTATTTTTCTCCATATGTCTATTAATTCTAATTTTTCTAAGATTTCATTCACTTCTTTTACCTCTTTCTTATTTATTTTTTGATTTGATTTATCTAAATTTGATAATGGTTGGTTTAAGTCTCCCACTAATATGGTTTTACTGTCTATTTCTTCCTTCAATTCTCCTAGTTTCTCCATTAGAAATTTGGGTGCTATATTATTTGGTGCATACATGTTGATTAATGATATTTCCTCATTGTCTAAAGTCCCTTTTAACAAAATATAATTACCTTCCCTATCCCTTTTGATCAGGTCTATTTTTGCTTTGGCTTTATCAGATATCATGATTACCACTCCTGCCTTCTTTCTGTCAGTTGAGGCCCAGAAGGTCTTACTCCATCCTTTAATTCTGACCTTGTGGGTGTCAACCCGCCTCATGTGTGTTTCTTGAAGACAACATATGGTAGGGTTTTGGATTCTAATCCATGCTGCTATTCGTCTACGTTTTATGGGTGAGTTCATCCCATTCACGTTCAAAGTTATGATTGTCATTTGTGGACTCCCTGGCATTTTGATAGCCTTCCCTAACCTTTTCTTCTTCAGCTCTCCCTTTTAGTCCAGTGATTTACTTTGAATCAGTCCCCCTTTTCCCCTCCCTTGATGTTTCCCTTTTTAGTCCTTCCCTTTTTGTTCCCTCCCCCTCCCCCCTCTCTTTCCCTCCCTTTTGTTTTCCCTCTCCCCCTCTCCCCCCCTTGGTTTTCCCTTCTCCCTACCCTTGTTGGGTAAGATAGAATTCAAGATCCCAATGGATCTGGATGTTTTTCCCTCTCAGAGTTGATTTCCCTGAGATTAAGGTTTAAGTAAAAACCCCTCTCTTCCTCTCCTTCTTATAGGAGTTTTCTTCCCCTCCCCTTCCCATGTGAATCTTTGTGTGAGAAAGATTATTCTATTTGGTCTTTCTTAACCCCCTATTTATACATTACATTTTCCCCATGTGTTAGTATACATAGATTGATAGAGATGTAGTCCTTATAGAAGAGAGTTTGAATAAAAGAAGAAGATAACATTTTTCTCCTTTCCCCTTTCCTTAATATTTACCTTTTCAGGTATTCCTTGCTCTTTGTTTTTCGGTATCAAACTTTCCACAGAGCTCTGGTCTTTTCTTTGCAAAAAGTTGGAAGTCTTCTATTTTGTTGAATGCCCATACTTTCCCTTGGAAGTATATAGTCAGTTTTGCTGGGTAGCTGATTCTTGGTTGAAGACCCAGCTCTCTTGCCTTTCTGAAGATCATGTTCCATGCCTTACGATCATTTAGAGTAGAACTTGCAAGGTCTTGTGTGACCCTGATTGACATTCCTTTATATCTAAATTGTCTTTTTCTGGCTTCCAGTAGGATTTTTTCTTTTGTTTGAGAGCTTTGGAATTTGGCAATTACATTCCTGGGAGTTGTCTTTTGGGGGTTTAGTGTAGAAGGTGTTCTGTGAGCTCTGTCAGTGGCTGTATTACCCCCTTGTTCTAGAATCTCTGGGCAATTTTCTTTGATTATATCTTGTATCACGATGTTGAGTTTGGTGTTTATTTCTGGCTTTTCTGGAAGTCCAATTATTCTTAAATTATCTCTTCTCCCTCTATTTTACAGATCTGTCACCTTGTCAGTGAGATATTTTATGTTCTCTTCTAATTTCTTGGTATTTTGGCTTTGCTTTATTAATTCTTGCTCTTTTACATGATCGTTGTCTTCCAGCTGCCTGATTCTGGCCTTTAAAGCCTGGTTTTCCTTTTCACTTTGGTCAAACTGGTCTTGTAGATGCGTGAATTTCTTTTGCATTATTTCCCACTTTTCCTCCCAGAAGGCTTCCATCTTTTTGGTCATTTCTGATTCAAATTCTTCATAGGTTTGTGGAGAGTTTCCATTTCCTTTGGAAGGTGTCGGTGCATTTTCTTGTGCATCGTATTCTATCTCCTCTGTATTTTGTATTTTGGTTCCATAGAATGTGTCTAAAGTCGCCCCTTTCTTCTTATTTTTCTTGGGATTTTGGGGCTTCTGTGCTTCTCTGAGTGTGCCATCTCTGAATGGGGAGGATTAGTTTTTCTTATCTCTGTCTGGTGTTCAGAGGCTTTAGACCTGGGCAGATTGTCGGTTCTATGAGCTTTCCCTGGGTTAAATTGAGTATGCCTTCCGGCAATGACTTTCACTGGAACTGGAATGGAAGAGTTGGACCTGGGGGCCACACTCTCCCCCGGCTCTATCTGTTTCCCTGCTGCTAAGGTGCCCCCTCGACTGGACTGGGTCGGGTTGCTTTCCCGAAGTTGCCTTCAGAATAGCTGGCCGTGAGGCTGTTTTGTCGGCCCTGAGGGTTGCTGTTGTTTCAGACGACCCTGCTCTCTGCGAGGGAAGGAGTCGGGGCTTCCCAGAGCTCCGAGGGCAGTGACTTTCACTGAGACTTGGATAGCAGGATCCAGCCCGTGAGGCTGTCTTGCCCGCCCTGAGAGTTGCTGTTGTTTCAGAAGACCCTGCTCTCTGAACGGGGCAGGGCCGCGGCTTCCCGGAGCCTTGGACTCTGCACTCCTACCCCTTAGGTCCGAGTGATCTCGGATTCTGGCTTTTGAGGGGGGCCATACCTTTTGATCCAGGTCCAGGTCCAGGAGGAGGATTCCCAGGGTCTATGCTGTTGATCGTTTTGAATTTCGGCACCTTAGGAGCTTATAGTTTGAGATCGGTCGGGAAGGGTTTTCCGGAGATCTGAACTTTAGCTTTCTCTAAGCCGCCATCTTGACCAGAAGTGGGTCTGGGAAATTTTAAGATTTACAGAAGGACCATTCCAAATATGGTTAACTACTCTAACATCTATAAAGGTTGAAGAGAAGGACTGTTGGATTTATTGCTCACATGTAAAGAAAGCATCTTCTGTTGAGACTGATTGACTGTATCCTATCACATGCATTGAAGATAATAATCCATTGACAAGTGGATGCTGTTTTTCAAAAACACATTGAATTACTGATTTTTTCTTCTCTTTCCCTTATTTTTTTTATTATTGCCTTTCTTTTGAATATTTTATTTCCCCCCTTTCCTCATTTCTTATACAAAAGGTACATACAATTAAATTTTTTTCTCTCTCTCTGCAGTAATATGAGTTTAATATATACATACTTGCTATATTATTAATACATGCCCAAACAGCTTGAGACTGTGGGTACCTGCCATTCATTGATAAAATGTTATGGGACTATGATTAATGTTTGTTTCTGATTCCAGGAAATGGGATAAAAACAAGGAGTACAGACTTAACCTGAATAGTGCCAAAAGAGCACACAGGAAATATTAATGTGGACTCGAGGTTGAGACACTTGACATACATTAAGTCATAGAACTTCCTTGTATCAATTCTCTTTATGAAGTACTCACACAATTACCAACATTTGACTATCATGCTGGCTCCCTATATCCCTGAGACTGAAAGTAAAAATCAGAACAGGGAATGACACTTCCCTATCAAAATAAAAATCTGGTCTTTTTTTCTCTCCTGTAGTATGGCAACTTCCTGTAGCCTTGCCTGCAAATGGGTAACTGAAATATTACTGCATTCTGTCCTACAGACTTGTGGGATTACAAATTACTTAACTGGACACTAATACAGGGTCCTGTGAGAAATTTATTCTTGCTTTCTCAAAATTTTGTATACATAGATTTTTGATATTTTGATACTGATTTTGAATTCTTCTTTAAAAAATATATATGTATATATATAAAGGGTTTAAAATTTTTTCCCTTTTTCTTTTGTTTTTTTTAGTTTTCAGTTTTGTTTTTGTCTACTTTTGAATTAATTCACACACCCCCATAACTAAACCTTGCATCCTCAGCTGGACTGGGTGTTTTTTTGTTTGTTTTTTTTAACATCCACTTCACGGGGGGATTGTATTTTAATAAAAATCCAAGATTTTGAAAAGTGTTTTTTTTTTAGAAAGATCTTCAAGGAAGAAGATTCCTAACTCCTAAATCCAGAGAATGAACTGTTGCAGAAAGATGCCAGAAAACTACATTACATCAAGATCAAGAATGAACCTTGGGGTGTGGTTGATTGAACTGAAGGTTGATTGAATTTATTTTGAATGTACACTCTTCTGCCAAAGGGGACTGCCCCCTAATTGGCTTTTGTCAATGCGCCCAGCAAAACATTGGTTTTGTTGTCTCTCTCTCTCTATCTCAGCTATTTTTCCCTTATCTCTAACTATTGTAATTTCATAGCTGGTATCTTTACAAGACCTATCAGAGAGACTAGTCTTCCTCGGGCCTCAGGGGGGATTGTGAATTTCAAAATTACTCTACCCTATTCAGACCATTATTTAGAAGAGCGGATTTAGCTATTTCCTGATCAATAACAATAGAGATACTTAGAATAACAGAATTGGGTCTTGGAAACTACATTCTCCACCCTACTCAGTGTAACAAGATTAGGAAGGGCTGAAGCAAACTCAAGATTTAATTATTTGAGAATATGGCCTTCAACAGACATGTGCAAAAAAAGGACAGGCCTCTGGGCAGCCCTAGGTCAAGCTAGACCCACCATTGGCACATGTGAGACTCAAGAAGTGAGGTAGAGAACAGCCTCTGGAGTTCTCAGGACTTCCTGTGAGGAGGGCAAGTGTCTGTTCGAGTCTGGTGCTTGAGGTTGGAGGAGCCCCGCAGACTGATTTCCTTCAGATTGGTCACATGAGTGATGACTGATCCCTTTCCCTGCCTTGGCTATCCAAGGCCTTAACACCCACTTTGGCTCAATCTGAGCCAGAGTGGTTTTGAGTTAAACTTCTTTCCTTCTCTCCCTTTTTCCTTCTCTGTCTCTCTCTGTGTCTCTCTCTGTCTCTGTCTCTGTCTCTCTATCTCTCTATCTGTCTGTCTGTCTGTCTGTCTCTCCTTCTAATACTTTCTTCCTCCTGTTGTAATTAAATCACTATAAAAGTTTGACAGCTGACTTGAGTGTTTCATTTAGGAATTACATAAGTGAATTCCTTGGTGACTTTAAATTAATATATATCAGTCTTTTAAAGTGATTTCAATATCACAGTCTAGAACATCATCAAAAAATCTAGATTGTTCTGGTTGAAGTAAAGTGAGCTGAAGAATTATAAATAAGAGATGCTCCTCTTTTGGGAGTAATCCCGGGGTACCATGCCCTGGGATTAACTTCCCAGCTCCTTTGGTATGAGACTGTGACATCCCATCCTTTCACATTTTTATAAAAGTGGGAGGTGGGGATTATAATGGTATTTCAATTCAGCTACTAAAATGGACCTTAACAGAGTTGTTGAAAATATAATCTAAAATCATGTCTAAAGACCTTTTAAAATCAATTTGAGATATTTAACTCATTAATTTTCCAAAGATTGTTATATAATTGTAACCAATTCTTATATATGGGCTTATTCAATAATATTTGTTCAGTATAGTTACAGGGGGAAAGCAACAGAATATAACAGTAGTTAAAACCCAGTACTTTAAAATAATTCAGTGCAACAGAATAGTATTGAATGCATTAATATGTGAACTTAAAACCAACAAAATTAAATCTTAAACAAAACAATTTGCAAAATGCAATAAAATACAGAGATTTTTATAAAATATTGGAGTCTGAAAAGCCTTAAAAATATAACTTCCAGTCTCTTTAAAGTTCTTTTGTTTTATCCATTTAGATGCCTATTGTCAGAAGGCAGAAGACTGGTAAGGGGTAGTCAATGGGGGTCAAGTGACTCACCCAGGGTCATACAGATAGGAAGTCTCTGAGGCAATATTAGAACCCAGGACCTCCTGTCTCTAGGCCTGGCTCTCAATTTATTGAGCCACTGAGCTGCCCTCCCCCCATAGTGAGGATGGGTTTTAGGAATCTCAAATTGGGTCAAAGAGTTGCAGGGAGATGAATTTCTCCCCTAAATCTCAGGTGAGATAAGCAACAGAATCAGTGCACTCAAAAGATATCCTTTGAAATAAGACATGCTTGTAATTTCCTGATTGGAAAAGTCTCTTCCTTCTCCTCATTCCCCTCCCTTGTGGTCCCCTGCCACGTGGAGGCTAATTCTAGCCTAAGGAAAGATCATCCCCATTTTTATCAGCTGGTTTTTTATTCCAAAGACACAAGGGGCAGCTACCAGCATCCTGGATCCTGGGGCTGGGCCTGGGGTAATGAGCAATCTGGCTCAGAGGCCAGAGTTGCTGGGGCCAAGGCTGGGGCTGGGTCAGGTGAGCAAGATGGTTGGAGGCCAGGAGCAGGAGCAGGAGCTGGGTGGGCAGGGCCAGGACCAGGTGAGTGATCTGGGTCAAGCAGGTCTGGAGTGGATGACTGCAGTGCAGAAGCAGGCTGCAGGAGCATGTTGAATCAGAATCAGCTTTGCTGAAAAGCCTTGGCAGGAGAAAAGTGCATTAAAAATTTATCTAGGCTATCTTTTTAAAAAATTGAGTTCTTATCCCTTCGTGGTTGCCAGAACTGTAAAAATTAAATTCGTTTCTAGTAATTAAAGTACTATATTTTAAAACATTCATTAAGGATTATTAGAAATCAAGGAATAGGAAAACACAAAATAAGAAAACCACATACCTAGGACTGATTAACCCATTCAAAATGCCCACGCTTAGCTTACTTATTACATCATTGCAATGGCTGAGCAGCATTGTACTCATTGTGATCTCACCCAGGTGGAGACTCATGTGAGATTATAGGGAATTCTGGGAAATACCAAGGACTTCTGGGGTTTGAAATCTAGGGTTCAAATATCCATTTTACAGGATCATGATAAGTCAAAGAGGAAATGAATCTTATATTTTGAAAATTAGTCCCTATACTTTACCTCTGTAATTGTGAAATTTTAATAATTTTATTATTGATTATTATTATTAGCAATTTTAATATTTTGTTTTCTCCCTACATGTGTCATACAGTATTTGATTTTTCCTTCTTTTCTCATTTTTTACTTTTGAAACACATCACTAGTATTGAAAATGTTTTTTTCTTAACTATTTTTGGTTTTTGCCATAGAATAAGCTAAAATATGTTTACCTAGCATATAAAAACATACCCAAAAATTTTGGACTATGGCAAACTGCCACTAGTTATTTAAGTATTATGAGACTTTTGCTCAATGACTATATCTATTCCAAGGACAAAGGAGCACAGAACTTAACTTGCAAAGTTCCAAACGAACACATAAAATGTGAAAGAAACCAAACAAATCCTACAGGGATTGATGACATTCTGCACAAAAAGCACAATGACTTGATCATGTGTGAGACTCAGAGTTGCAGCAGTTTAACATGTGCTAAATGCAGGACTTCCTTGTACCACACTTTATATCAAGCATGTAACATTGATTGCTCTGTTTCCATTATCCTGAAAAAACAAAGAAACGGGTTGAACCAGGGAATTCTATTTCCAATTTGTCTTGAGATCTAGTCTCTTTTTCTATTTTCTCTCATAATGTGACAAACTTACTGTAGTCCAGGCTGCTAAATTGGGTTAGCAACCAATTGTTGTTGTATACTTATGGGGCATGGATAACTACAAAAACATGTTGTGGGTTGTAATATTTTTTCCTTTTTTTTCCCTTCTTCCAGAATTTTTTTCTTTTTCTTCAAGTTTTCTTTTTATATTTTTATCTGAAATTATTTTTTAATTTTAATTTCCTTGATTCCTTGATGTTTTTGATACTTGATTCATATGCCTTATGACTCAACCATGTATCCCTATGTATTTCCTACGTGCATCCCTGTATCCTCCTCAGGGGGAAATGTATTATTATTTTCCTCTGGGGGGACTATGTTATTGTTGTGAACTTTGACTTGAATTTGCGGCAAATTTAGAGCAAGAGACTACATCTCAGAATTTAGAAGGTGCTGTGAAGATGCCTTCAGATACCACACACTGTACCAAAAGATCCAAAGTGAACTTTGAGATATGGCAAATTTGAACCTTGGGGGGGAGGGTTGAAATGGTTTTTTAAAAATGTAAACTCTTAAGCCAAAGGGGACTGCCCCCTAATTGACTTTTTGTCAATGCATCTATTATTGGTTTTGTTCCTTTTCCCTTTTATTTTCCTCTTATCCCCAAATTATTATAATTTTCCTTTAAAAACTGTAATGTTTATATACACCTCTAGTACAAGTTATGTTAGTTATATTTTCATGATCCATTGAGGAGACTGGTCTACCAAAGGATCACAGGGGGTTATGTATTGCTTTAGAATCTTGAACCCAAGAGACTATATTTCCCACAATCCTCTTGTCCTTTTCTTGTTTATGCATCTCCTTACAGAGATGGGGGTTTTTGGAGTTTCGTTTACAAGTGGTAAGGAGGGAGTGATTTGAGTGCTTGCTAGTTTTTTTTTTAATTCCTCTTTGCTCTGAGTAAATTTTAATAAATTGTATTAAAATAATACTTGAATATTGAATATTAATTTTAATCTTTACAATGTCTAATTTGGACTCTATGTTAAAATCTATCTGTTCTTGTGTGTGCCAGGTATTAGATATGTTAGCAGTGAGATTATTAATGTAAACTGCAGTTTTTATTTCTTGTGTAAGGGCAACATCGGCAGCAGTGGTACATATAAGCATAATAACTAGGGGAATTATAGTTGTGATGAGAAGACCAATACCTCTTTTGGTATATATTAATTTATTTTGGATTTGTTGAATCATTTAGGCCCCATGGGAATGATATCAAGGGGTAGAAATATTTACCTGGATACAGATATCGGCTGGTTGTTGAACTATAAGTATCATATTGACATGGAGCCCTGGGGAAAGACAATTAGAAAGAGTCCAATTGATACAATCATAATTAAAAGAAAATGCACTGAAAGTAATATTTACATTACCAAACAAATACATATATGGGGATGAAATACAAGTAAGAGAAGAAATATTGAGCCGTGATAATGTCAGGGGAGTTTGAGCCATAAGGGAAGCCCATAAATATCTGTGTGTGATAATTTTTTTATTTTTTTTCTTTTTCTTTTCTTTTCTTTTTTTGGTTACATTACTCACTTTATTTCCCTCCCTCTCCTCCACCCAAGCTTCCCGAAGTCAATGCACAATTTCATTGGGTATTACTTGTGTCCTTGATCAGAACCTATTTCAATGATTCTGTTTGCACTCGGATATTCATTTAGAGTCTACATCCCCAACTATATCCCTCCCACCCATGTATTCAAGCAGTTGTTTTTCTTTGGTGTTTTTATTCCAACAGTGTTTCCTCTTAATGTTGATAGTGGTTTTTCTCATAGATTCCTCCAAGTTGTTCAGGATCACTGCATTGCCACTAATGGAGAAGTCCATTACATTTGGTTGTACCACAGTGTATCAGTCTCTGTGTACAATGTTTTCCTGGTTCTGCTCCTCTCACTCTGAATCAATTCCTGGAGGTTGTTCAAGTTGTAAAAAATAGACTCGAATCCAGGACTTCAATCCCCAGAAGCCCTTGCTCCACTTCCCCAGAATGCTTTGCAATCTCAATGAAAACTTCACCTGGGCCGAGAATGAGATGGGGTATTTAACCTGATTGCAAAGGCTTTTGTGCCTCTTTTTTCTTCCCTGTTTTCCTCTTGCAAGCAGACACAGCTCTTTTGATAATGTAGGTGAGGTTGTGTCTAGGCTTCTCTGTGGGCCTAGACACGTGTTTTCTTCTTCTGCAATTTCTTTAATCCTCAACCTTTAATAAACCTCTAAAAATATAATGCTCCTTGCAGAGAAAAACTAATTTCTACCTCTATCAGTTTCCTAAATTTTAATCTTTACAGTTTTGGCAGCCACTTCGGAAAAGCGAAATATCTCAATCTTCTGTTTCTTTTCTGGTTCTTTTATTTACTAAGTTCAGCTTTAATAGCTGGTGCCTAGAAATTTTTTTGATCCACGTTTCTCTGGCCGCGGTTTTTTTACCCTTGCAAAGCTGCTGCTTGTTCCAGCCATTAGATAGTTCACAGGCTCGCTCTGGACCTGTTGTGTTTGCCACCCACCTGGCCCCTGGCTGCTAAGTTCTGCCTGCCTGCCTGCCTGCCTGCTGCTGCCATCCGCTTCAGATGGCCGCTTCTCCCTGCTTTCATGTGTCCTTGTCTGCAGCCCCCACTCCAGGCTCCAGGACTATTTGCAGATTGCAGCTCACCTGCCCACCCTGGCTGCCCACTCAGCTCCCAACCCTGCTTGCCTGCATTACTGTCATTCCTGGCCTACTATAAAAAATAGACTCGAATACAGGACTACAATCCCCATGTGCCTTTGCTCCACTTCCCCAGAATGCCTTGTAATCTCACCTGGGCCAAGATCGAGAAGGTATTTAAGCTGATTCAAAGGCTTTTGAGGGTCTCTCTCGCGCTTGGACTTCCATTTTGGGCAGGTGTGGCTTTTTTTCATAATGTAGGTGAGGTTGTGTCTAGGCCTCTCTATGGCCTGGACACGTGTCTCTTATCCTATATTTTCTTTAATCCTTAATCTTCAATAAACCTCTAAAAAATATAATACTCCTTGCAGAGAAAAAACTAATTTCTACCTGCCTCAGTCTCCCCGTCTCCCCTAAATTTTAATCTTTACAGTTTGGCATAACCACTTCGGGAAAACAAAATATCTCAATCTTCTGATTTCTTTTCTGATCTTTAGTTCAACCTTTAATATCTAGTACCTAGAAAAAAAATTTTTTTTGAGCCATATCTCTCTGGCCAAGATTTTCTACCCTTGCAAAGCTGCTACAGGCTCCGGACCTGTTGCGTTTGCTGCCCACCCCACCTGGATCAGCCCCATCGCTTCCTGCCTGCAGCTTGCAGCCCTGATCGTCCTCACCTGGTACCTGGTCCTGGCCTTGCCCACCCCCACAGCCTCTCCAGCTCCTGCTCCTGGCCTCTCACTGGCCCGCTGCCTGCCTATTTCTGCGCCCCAGACCCACGAGCACAACCCCAGTTGGCTCATCACCCAGATCCTTGGAGAAGATCGCTCAGGACTCATTGTGACCAGCTGGTAACAGTATTGGCCACGTGGGTGGAGGGGAGAGACGAGAGGGAAAGGAGACCTGGTAATTTTCCCTTAAGCTAAGCCTCCAAGCAAACGGGGGTGTATTGGCTCCACGTGGGTGGACTGGGGCAGGAGAAGGGATCATATCAGGGGAGAGGGGAAAGAGAGAAAAGGGAGAGGAGAAGAAACAGATTTTTCAAACAGAAACTTAAAAAGCAATGGGCTGTTTAAAAGGATTTTTTACTGTTCTGATAATTTCATTGATTTTACCTGCCTGTCAGGGAGCAGACTCAGCCCAAAGATTCAACTTTAACTTTGGGGAGAAAAATAGGTGGCTCAGCGACCTGATAGCCAGACATAAAGACATTCGGTCCTGGGTTAAAATCTGGCCTCAGACACTTCCCAGCTATGGGGCCCTGGACAGGTCCCTTGAAACCCATTGCCTAGCCCTTACTACTCTGCCTTCAGACAATAGACATTTAAATGGATAAGAACCCAAGGAACTTTGAAGAGACGAAAGGCTATATTCTAAGGCATTTCAGACTCCAATGGTTTATAAAAATCTCTGTATTCTATTGCATTTTTTGTTATGGTTTAACTTTGTGATTTTAAGTTCATATATTACTGGATTCAATATTATTCTGCTTGAACTGAAGGTTGATTGAATTTATTTTGAATGTACTGAGTTTTGAAATTCTGTTGTTT
The DNA here is from genome assembly GCF_027887165.1 of Monodelphis domestica. NCBI lineage: Eukaryota > Metazoa > Chordata > Mammalia > Didelphimorphia > Didelphidae > Monodelphis > Monodelphis domestica. The sequence continues at coordinate 339,220,106 of NC_077227.1, read as the reverse complement.
TTCCCCTATAACTATTGAACAAATATTATTGTGAATAAGCTCATATATGAAAAAACAGCTTTTTTTCTATTTTGCTGAGGATAGATGGACTTCAGAACTGGTTATAATTGTATTAACAACCTTTGGAATTTTAATGTGCTAAATACCTCAAATGATTTGATTTTAAGAATTTTTAAAATATGATTTTTGGAATTTTTTTTAACAATCTGGTTATTTTTGCCAGCCCCTACCACGAGGTAAGGCCCATTAGCTGAAGTGAAATACATTTTATAAACCCCAACCTTCCCATATGTGAATGGAAGTTGGGCAGTTAATTTCAGGGCATTTGTACCCTTAAAAAGCCTCCAAAAGGAGCACCCCTTTATTTATACTCTTCAGCTCACTACTTTACTTGCACCAGAATGATATATAGATTTCTTGATTATGTTCTTAACCCTAGATGAGTTTTACTTTGTTTAAAAATATATGTTTGTTACCAAGGTTGAAAGATTGCTATGTTTGTAAAAATTGTGACAAATGTCCATCAATTCATAGGTTTTAAAAATGTCATACAGCAACTTATGTGAAATATGAAAGTGTGTTTGTTTGCTATTGTAATTAATTGGGTGATTGGGAATTTTGGGGATATTGATAACTCCATATTTTTTAACCTTGTTCAATTCATTTGCCTTCTACTCACAGTGATCATGGCCAGATATTAAGAGGAAATGGATCTCATTTTTGTTGAGAAAGCCTTGCATTTTATATTTTCTTAGCTGACACAGAGTGTCAATGATTATAAGCTATATTTTTGAATTTTTTAAAGTTCTTTTATTATTATATTTTCTTGCATGTGCAATATACTTTTTCAGTTTTTTTGTTATTTTTTCTCTCCTTTTTATATTTGAAGCACATGTCACCAGCATTAAGATTTTCTTTAACTTTTTGACTTTTCAGTGCTACAAGATTGAAATACATTTGTCAGAGCATGCCCAAAAAGCTTGTGACTATAAAAATGATGCCACTAATTATTTAAATAAATTATGGGACTTTGCTTAATGATTCTGTCTGATTCCAGGACAAAATATACACACAAGAGCCATTGCGCAGAGCCAAAAGAAAGGCCAATCCAGGATGGATTGATGCACTTCTAGGCCAATACAAAGGTCTTGAACCTAGTGTGAAGACTCGAGGTTACTGTGTTTATCATTGCTAGACATAGGCTTTCCTTGTGTCCACACTCACTCTGAAGATACTCACAGACGAGTATCCCCAAAACCTTGGCTCCTACTTGGCTTCTATAATCTGGTCCCTTCCTTTTCTGCCTCTCATAGTGTGGTACCTTTCTGTAGTCCTGGCTACTGACTGGGTAAATGCCTCATTGCTTAGATCATTTTGATTGGGCCCTGATTCAAGGACCTGTTATACATTTATTTTTCTTTTACTTGGAATTTTTACACATAAGACTTTGATAGTCTATATTTTCATCCAGATATTTTTTTCTTTTCTTTTTGATTTTTCTGATGTCTTTTTAATATCTCTTGCCAATTGATTCATATACCTCAGCCAGATATCCCTAAGTGATCCTGGTTTTTTTAATCACCCTCTTAACGGGGGGGATTTAAAAAAATATCATTATTTAAATTGCAAAGTTTAAATTCCTTTTGAGAAGAATTTTAGGTAAAGAAGATACTACCTCTCTGAATCCAGAACTGAACTGTTGGAGAAGCCACCATGAAGAAGCCTCCAGACCACAAGTTGAACAAAATTGAACTTTGGGTGTGGTTGATTGAACATTTATTTGTATCTGTACTTTCATGCCAAAGGGGACTGTCCCTAACTGGCTTTCTGTCAATGTGTTCAGCAATTATTGGTTTTATTCTTTTGTTTCTCTTATCCTCACATTATTGTAATCTTTAAGTTGATTGTGTTTTCATGATCCTTTTGGGGAAAAAATTAATTTTTTCCAAAAATGATCACATGGTGAAATGTAAAAAATAGACTCGAATACAGGACTACAATCCCCACGAGCCTTTGCTCCACTTCCCCAGAATGCCTTGTAATCTCACCTGGGCCAAGATCAAGAAGATATTTAAGCTGATTCAAAGGCTTTTGAGGGTCTCTCTCGCGCTTGGACTTCCATTTTGGGGCAGGTGTGGCTTTTTTTCATAATGTAGATGAGGTTGTGTCTAGGCCTCTCTCTGGCCTGGACACGTGTCTCTTATCCTGTATTTTCTTTAATCCTTAATCTTCAATAAACCTCTAAAAAATATAATACTCCTTGCAGAGAAAAACTAATTTCTACCTGCCTCAGTCTCCCCATCTCCCCTAAATTTTAATCTTTACACTACCCCGGTGCTCTCTCTAGCTCATCCAGTCCTTATTCAACCCAGATCCTTGGAGCAGATCGCTCAGGACTCAGAGGGAAAGGAGAACAGGTAATTTTCCCTTAGGCTAAGGGGTATTGACCACGTGGGCAGATCATAGCAGGGAAGAAAGAAACAGGAGAGGAGAAGAAAGAGATTTATGAACAGGAACTTAAAAACATGGCTATTTTACAAGGATGTCTTTTAATTGCATTGATCCTTTTATTGACTTCACCTGTGTTCCTTTTAGCTAACTTTGGGGGAAAAACTCTGCCTCTCAGCAAACTGAGAGCCAGGCCTAAAGACATGCGGTCCTGGGTTAAAGTCTGGCCTCAGATACTTCCCAGCTATGGGGCCCTGGATGGGTCCCTTAACCCCCATTGCTTACCCCTTACCACTCTGCCTTCGGGCAATAGACATTTAAATGGATAATTAATAATTAAAAAAAAACACCTAAGGAAATTTAAAGACTGGAGGTTGTATATTTTAAGGCATTTCAGACTCCAATGGTTTATGTAAATCTCTGTATTCTATTGCATTTTCCTGATTGTTTTGTTTCAGATATAACTGTGATTTTCAGTTCATATATTACTGGATTCAATATTATTCTGTTATACTGTTCATTTTAATGTACAGGGTTAACTACTGTTAAAATCCTGTTGTTTTCCCCCTATAACTCTGCTGAACAAATATTATTGAATAAGCCCATATATGAAAAAACAGCTTTTTTCTATTTTTGCCTTTGTAAATTGTCACATAGAGGATAGATGGACTTCAGAACTGGTTACAATTGCTATAACAACCTTTGGAAAATTTAATGTGCTAAATATATCAACTGATTTTAAGGGTTTTTTAAACATGATATTTTTGGAATTTTTTTTAACAATCTCTGGTTATTTTTGCCTGCCCCTAATATGAGGTGTAACGCCAATTCTAGCTGAAGTGAAATACATTTTATAACCCCCAACCTTCCCGCATTTCTAAATAGGTGAATGGAAGTTGGGGCAGTTAATCTCAGGGCATTTGTACCCCTAAAAAAGCCTCCAAAAAAGGAGCACCCCTTTATTTCTACTCTTCAGCTCACTACTTCCACCAGAATAATATATAGATTTCTTCATTATGTTCTTAACCCAAAATGAGTTTTACTTTGTTAAAAAATATGTTTAAATACCAAGGTTGAAACATTTGCTATGCTTGTAAAAAATTGTGACAAATATCCATCAATTCATAGGCTTTTAAAAATGCCATACAGCAACTTATGTGAAATATGATAGTGTGTTTGTTTGCTATTATAATTAATCGGGCTATTGAGAATTTTGGGGATATTGATAACTACATATTTGTGATACTGTTCTTTAAAAATGAAAATGTTACCTTGCTCAATTCATTTGCCTTATACTCACAATAGAGCATGGCCACATGAAGAGGAAATGGATCTCATTTTTGGTGAGAAAGCTTGTATTCTGTATTTTCTTAGCTGACACAGAGTGTCAATGATTATAAGCTATATTTTTTAATTTTTTAAAAGCTCTTTATTATTATATTTTTCTTGCATGTGCAATATACTATTTCAATTTTTTTTAATTTTTTCTCTCCTTTTTTATATTTGAAGCACATGTCACCAGTATTAAGATTTTCTTTAACTTTGATTTTGCAGTACTATAAGTTTAAAATACATTTGCTAATGCATACCCAAAAAGCTTGTGACTAAAAATGATGCCACTAATTATTTAAAAGAAATTATGGGACTTTGCTTAATGATTCTGTCTGATTCCAGGACAAGATATACACACAAGAGCTATTGCGCAGAGCCAAAGAAAAGCCAATACAGGATGGATTGATGCACTTCTAGGCCAATACAAAGGTCTTGAACCTAGTGTGAAGACTCGAGGTTACTGGGTTTATCATTGCTAGACATAGGCTTTCCTTGTGTCCACACTCACTCTGAAAATACTCACAGACGAGTATCCCCAAAACTTTGGCTCCTATAAACTGGTCCCTTCTCTGCCTTTAATAGTGTGTTAACTTTCTGCAATCCTGGCTACTGACTGGGTAAATGCATCATTACTTATATCATTCTAATTGGGCCCTGATTCAAGGACCTGTTATAGATTTATTTTTTTTTACTTGGAATTTTTACACATAAGATTTTGATAGTCTATATTTTCATCCAGTATTTTCTTTTTTTATTTCGATTTTCTGATGTCTTTTTAATATCTCTTGCCAATTGATTCATATACCTCATACCTCAGCCATGCATCCCTAAGTGATTGTGTATTTTTCAATCACCCACAACACGGGGAAATGTAAAAAAAAATATTATTTAAATTGCAAAGTTTAAATTCTTTTTGAGAAGAATTTTAGGTAAAGAAACATGATACCTCTCTAAATCCAGAAACTGAACTGTTGGAGAAGCCGCCATGGAGAAGCCTCCAGACCACAAGCTGCACAAAAGTGAACTTTGGGTCTAGTTGATTGAACATTTATTTGTATGTATACTTTCATACAAAGGGGACTGCCCCCTAACTGGCTTACTGTCAATGTGTCCAGCAATTATTGGTTTCGTTCTTTTTTTCTCTTATCCTCACATTATTGTAATCTTTAAGTTGATTGTGTTTTCATGATCCTTTTGGGGAAAAAATTAATTTTTTCCAAAAATGATCACATGGTGAAATGTAAAAAATAGACTTGAATCCAGGACTTCAATCCCCAGAAGCCCTTGCTCCACTTCCTCAGAATGCTTTGTAATCTCACTGAAAACCTCACCTGGGCCGAGAACAAGATGGGGTATTTAACCTGATTGCAAAGGCTTTTGTGCCTCTTTTTTCATCCCTGTTTTCCACTTGCAAGCAGACGCGGCTCTTTTGATAATGTAGGTGAGGTTGTGTCTAGGCTTCTCTGTGGGCCTAGACACATGTTTTCTTCTTCTGCAATTTCTTTAATCCTCAACCTTTAATAAACCTCTAAAAATATAATACTCCTTGCAGAAAGAAACTAATTTCTACCTGCCTCAGTCTCCCCTAACTTTAATCTTTACACAGTCACCATGGAATTATTCCACTTTGTTATTCCTTTGAGCACAATAGTATTCCATCACCGATAGATACCACAATTTGTTCAGCCATTCCCAAGTTGGAGGGCATCCCCTCATTTTCTAATTTTTTGCCACCACAAAGAGCGCAGCTATGAATATTTTTGTACAAGTCTTTTTCCTTATTATCTCTTTGGGGTACAACCCCAACATTGCTATGACTGAATCAAAGGGCAGGCAGTCTTTTATTGTCCTTTGGGCATAGTTCCAAATTGCCCTCCAGAATGGTTGGATTAATTCACAACTCCACCAGCAATGCATTAATATCCTAACTTTGCCATATCCCCTCCAGCATTTATTACTTTCCTTTGCTGTCATGTTAGCCAATCTGCTAGGTGTGAGGTAATACCTCAGAGTTGTTTTGATTTGCATTTCTCTGATTATAAGAGATTTAGAACACATTTTCATGTACTTTTTATTAGTTTTTATTTCTTTCACTGAAAATTGCCTATTCATGTCCCTTGTCCATTTTTCAATTGGAGAATGGCTTGATTTTTTGTAAAATTGGTTTAGCTCTTTATAAATTTGAGTAATTAGCCCTTTGTCAGAGGTTTTTGTAATAAAGATTATTTCCCAATTTGTTGCTCCCCTTCTAATTTTGAATGCATTAGTTTTGTTTGTACAAAAAACTTTTTAATTTGATGTAATCAAAATGATTAGTTTACATCGTGTGTTTTTTTCTAGCTCTTGCTTGGTTTTAAAGTCTTTCCTTTCCCAAAGATCTGACAAGTAAACTATTCTGTGTTTGCCTAATTTGCTTATAGTTTCCTTCTTTATATTCAGGTCATTCACCCATTCTGAGTTTATCTTAGTGTAGAGTATGAGATGTTGATCCAAACGTAATCTCTCCCATATTGTCTTCTAATTTTCCCAGCAGTTTTTATCAAAAAGTGGGTTTTGGTCCTAAAAACTGGGATCTTTGGGTTATCATAGACTGTCTTGCTGAGATCATTTACCCAAGTCCATTCCACTGATCCGCTTTTCTGTCTCTTAGCCAGTACCAAATTGTTTTGACGACCACTGCTTTATAGTATAGTTTGAGATCTGGGACTGAAAGTCCTCCTTCCTTTGCATTTTTTTTCATTATTTCCCTGAATATCCTTGATCTTTTGTTCTTCCAAATGAACTTGCTTATGCTTTTTCTAATTCAGTAAAAATGTTTTTTGGTAGTTCAATGGATATGGCACTAAATAAATAGATTAATTTTGGTAGGATTGTCATTTTTATTATGTTAGCTCATCTTACCCATGAGCAATCAATATTTTTCCAATTGTTTCGATCAAGTTTTAATTGTGTGGAGAGTGTTTTGTAGTTGTGTTTGTATAGTTCCTTTGTTTGTCTCAGCAGATAGATTCCTAAGTATTTAATTTTGTCTAGGGTGATTTTAAATGGAATTTCTCTTTCTAATTTTTGCTGTTGAAATGGGTTGGAGATATATAGAAATGCTGATGACTTATGCAGGTTTATTTTGTATCCTGCGACTTTGCTAAAGTTGTTGATTATTTCCACTAGCTTTTTGGTTGATTCTCTAGGATTCTTTAAGTAGACCATTATATCATCCACAAAGAGTGATACCTTGGTCTCCTAATTGCCAATTTTAATACCTTCAATTTCTTTTTCTTCTCTAATTGCTAATGCTAGTTTTTCTAGTACAATGTTAAATAATAGAGGTGATAATGGGCATCCTTGTTTCACTCCTGATCTTATTGGGAAGGCTTCTAGTTTATCCCTATTGCAGATGATGTTTGCTGATGGTTCTAGATATATACTGTTTATTATTTTTAGGAAAGGCCCTTCTATTCCTATACTTTCTAGTGTGTTCAATAGGAATCCACTCTTTGTGGATGATATAATGGTCTACTTAAAGAATTGTTGTATTTTTATCAAAGGCTTTTTCTGCTTCTATTGAGATAATCATGTGATTTTTGTCAGTTTGCTTGTTAATATGGTCAATTATGAAGATGGTTTTCCTAATATTGAACCATCCTTGCATTTCTGGTATGAATCCTACCTGGTCATAGTGAATAACCCTTGTGATGACTTGCTGGAGTCTTTTTGCTAGTATCATATTTAAGATTTTTGCATCTATATTCATTAGGGAGATTGGTCTATAGTTTTCTTTTTCTGTTTTTTGACCTGCCTGGTTTTGGGATCAGTACCGTATTTGTGTTGTAAAATGAATTTGGTAGAACTCCTTCTTTGCTTATTCTGTCAAATAGTTTGTATCATATTGGGATTAGTTGTTCTTTGAACATTTGATATAATTCATTTGTGAATCCATCTGGACCTGGGGATTTTTTCTTAGGGAGATCTTTGATGGCTTGTTCAATTTCTTTTTCTGATATAGGGTTGTTTAGGTAATCTATTTCTTCCTCTGTTAGTCTAGGCAATTTATATTTTTGTAAGTAATCATCCATATCACCTAGATTGCCATATTTGTTACCATCTAATTGGGCATAGGGGTGTATGGGGTGTACAGGGAGGGGTAATATCTCTGGTATGGAGGGCTTGTCATGCCCTTCTAGGGCAGCTCTCCAGCCTCTGACCCCCACCTGACACCCAGCTCTCAGTTGTGGCTCCTAGTAGCTGCTAGCATGAGGCAGCAGCCACACCCTGAGCAATGACTTCAACAGGCCAGCTAAACCTTGTGAGAGTAGCCATCGGGTCGTAGACCCCTGGTGAACCAGGGCTTTGCTCACCCAGCATGTGAAGACTGCTTCAGCCAAACAGACGGAAGAAACTAATAAAAAGGTTCAATGGCTGAGATGGCGATGCAGCAAAGCATCGGAGTGCTTAGGGCGTGTTGGAGCACAAAAGACAACACGGCCATCCAATGAAGCTGAGGAAGTCTCCAGGCGTAATGACTTTTCATGCAACTGGACCCAGGCTTCCAACGCCGAGAGTGGAACTGTCTCTGAGCACCTACTTTTCCACTTAAATCTCCTTCACGCACAAGTGTCTTTGTGCTACACAAAGACAATCGTCATTCTCGGTTACCGAGAGTCTACTACTATACTATAATTGGGCATAATAGTTTTTAATGATTGCCTTTATTTCCTCTTCATTAGAGATAAGGTTTCCCTTTTCATCTTGGATACTGTCAATTTTATTTTCTTCTTTCCTTTTTTTAATTAGACTGACCAGTACTTAAAATCCCCAGATGAAAACTAAATTAGAGAGCCTAAAAATTAAAGGAGAAATTTTAAAAATCGAAAGTGAAAGAACTATTGAATTAATAAATAACACTAGAAGCTGGTATTTGAGGGGGGGGAACAAATAAAATAGACAAAGTACACAACTACAAAACACTTTCCATGCAATTAAAACTAGATCTAAATAATTGGAAGAACATTAATTGCTCATGGGTAGGTTGAGCTAACATAGTAAAAATGACAATCCTACCCAGACTTATTTACTTATTTAGTGCCATTCCCATCAAACTACCAAGAAACTTTTTTACTGAATTAGAATAAAACATAATCAAGTTCATTTGGAAGAACAAACGATCAAGGATATCCAGGGAAATAATGAAAAAAAAATATGAAAGGTGACCTTGCAGTACCAGATCTCAAGCTATACTATTGTCAACATGGAATATAGGAAACCCAAACTTATGGCCTAGTGGGATCTGATGAACCCCAAGTTTCAGGACTAGCTTATAGGTTGGAGGCCCCAAAGTTGTACTTGTTCCCTGTTCCCTGAAGAAATCCAGAACTTAAGTTCTTAAGCTTCTATGAGCTTTTTTTTTTTTGCAAAACTTTGTAACCATTTAAACCTCAAGCCATTGTATCTCAATTCATGAAGAAACTTTCTTTTAATCAACTTAAAGCAGTTACTCAGACTCTCAATTGAACACTCAGGCTCTCACACTCCAAACTCGAGTTTCCCATTCAAAGCTTTCAGCCAACCTTTCACGCCTCTGACCAGCTCTCCTGGCCCTCACCTCTCTCTTATTTTTACCCTTCTCCTGGTCTACGGATTGTTCTGACCTGCTTTTTTCTTCGAGTGCATTCTTCCAGCCTTTGGTTGAAGACTTCTTCAATCTCTCGACCTGCTTTGCTTAAAACAGACTGCAGAAACAACATCCTTTCCTCATTAAGTGAACCCCACCTTGGCCAGCTTACCTTCGGATTGGCCTTTGTCACTGTTTGCCATTTATCCAATTACCTGCTTGCATCAGGTCCATACTTCGAATCCCTGTAACTCATGGCCATACTTCTAGGTGGTTCTTTGGGCTGCTGACCGCCCTCACCAAATTTTGGGACAACAGACAAGCTGTTACCCATGTCCAATAGCGCCCAGGTGGCTACGGACAAATGCGGCTGTGTACCCCACAGACACTTGACTAAGGATCCCTTAATTAAAGAGCGAGTTATTCCCAAACACGAGATGCGAGTCCTACCTCTGAGATGTGACAAGGGAATCACTTTAAAAGACTGATATATATTAATTTAAGGTCACCAAGGAATTCAGCTATGTAATTCCTAAATGAAAAACTCAAGTCAGCTTTCAGCCTTTTTTGGAGTTTAATTACAATAGGAGCAAGAAAGGAATTAGAGATAGAGAGAGAGAAAAAGGGAGAGAAGGGAATAGGGCTTAAATACCCCTTCTGTTTAGGCTGGGCCAAAAGGCCCAAGCCCTTAGATAGCTGGGGCAAAGAAAAGAGATCAGTCCCTATCACTCACGTGACCAAAATGGAGAAACAGTCTCAGAGGCCCCCACCTTCAGCTTCCTTCAGCGCAAGCTTCTCCGAGTCCACCGCAATCACCCCGACCAAACTCCTCCACACCCCTCCCGTCTCCAGACCCTCCTATCTTTTCTGTTACTAGAAAAGGATCTTGTTCATATGTGGGGATATTTCATGTAAATTCATTTATTTCTTGGGGAGTAAACGGTATCCTATGTCTTAAAGTCACCACATCCCCATTCCGTCCTATTTCAGGTACTTCTCTTAGAGGAAACAGGCCTCTAGTTGAATTTTGTACCTGTGGGTCAGTTTGACAAGGACAGGTTTCTCTAGGAGGACAAGATCTCCCTTGCATTGGAATTTGGTTTTCTGTAGGAGAAGGAACATGAGAAGCTGGGATTGCAGGGGAAGGGTTTTGGGGATTAAATTCAGACAAGATTTGCACTACACAAGAGAAGCAGTCTGTTAACTGGGCTATAGGGAAGGTGTTTTCCATCTCTATTTCAGGGAAGGAAATTTCCTCATTCAAAGGTTCAGAAACAGGTCTGTTTCTGGTAGAGTGGTTGTTTGCCAATTGATCCTGTAAGAAACTTTTTAGATCTTCTAATTGGGCTTGCATTTTATCCTCAATTTTTCTTATTTTATCATCTCTAAATATAGTATTGAGGAGTACAAAAATGACAGTACCTATTAATATAAAAATTTGGAGGTATCCTGCATTCCTCAATGCCCCTACTTCTTCAGCTGCCATATAATTGTCAAAGAATGTAGTACTCATTTTTATATGTATATTTTGTAATTTCACAAAACACGTGGGGAGCAGGGCAAAGCAACAAACTTTCCACAGGTTTTTTTTTTAATCCAGGAAGTTGTTCCTTAAGGGAAAGGATATTTAGAAACAGCTCTTCCAGCCAGGAGTTTAGAGTCCTGTTGCTGAGATTTAAAACAGCTGTTTTCTGTCTATCAGAGTCACACAGCTGGGAAGTATCTGAGGTCCGATTTGAACCCAGGACCTTCTGCCTCTAGGGCTGGCTCTCAATCCGCTGAGCTACCCAGCTGTCCCTTAAGATTAAAGGGAAGAAAAAGAAAAAACTGCTGATTCCAATTTAACTTAAGGAGAAAAGAGAAAAAGTTTTTTATACTCACGTGTTCTAGCAGCTGTGTCTTTAAGCCAAGTTTTTTGTTAAAAAAAAAAAAAGAGGGACTAAGTGGTGAGACAGTATAGTAAAAAAGGCAAGGAATTTCAAAAGTTATTTGAGAGGATTCTTTAGACTCCCGTGTGGTCAGCCACAATGTGACAATCCCTTCGTGGTCTCCACGGTGGACTCAGAGAAGCTTGCGCTGAAGGAAGCTGAAGGTGGGGGCCTCTGAGACTGTTTCTCCATTTTGGTCACGTGAGTGATAGGGACTGATCTCTTTTCTTTGCCCCAGCTATCTAAGGGCTTGGGCCTTTTGGCCCAGCCTAAACAGAAGGGGTATTTAAGCCCTATTCCCTTCTCTCCCTTTTTCTCTCTCTCTATCTCTAATTCCTTTCTTGCTCCTATTGTAATTAAACTCCAAAAAAGGCTGACGGCTGACTTGAGTTTTTCATTTAGGAATTATATAGCTGAATTCCTTGGCGACCTTAAATTAATATATATCAGTCTTTTAAAGTGATTCCCTTGTCACATTGTGGCGACCACGAAGGGACTGTCACAGAGAGAGCCGCTTACCTGGCCCTTGCTAACCGGACTCCTGACCCAACCCCAAACAGGTTGTGTGAGGTACCTCAAGTCTGGGGTCCTTGTTAGCTGGAGGCCTCAGGCAGCGAGGACTTCGGATCTTGGTGGAACCTCCATTAATGTCAACTAGAAAAAAACACAGAACTATTAAATAGTCAAAAATCACTCTTTAATCAAGGGAAAAGGGGTTAGCGCTACTAATTCGACAACAGAGCTGCTTTCCAAGACTGCACAGAGTCAAGACGCCCTGGTCACCAGCCCCTGGGAGTGCCACCGACTCAGGATGGGCTCCGAGGAACAAAAGAACTTGGGGAACCTATATACAACTCTAGGTGACCTGGGGGCTTTAGGATTAGAGGGACAGTTGATTGACTTTACAATGGTAAGAAAGGAAAATGAAGAGTTCCAGACAGGAATAATAGTGAGGGGCTAGGGCCCTACAATGGACACAAAAGGGAAAGACTCAGCCTAGGGCTGGGTCACCATGGTCATGGACCTTAGCCTAGGGGGAGAAACCATTGGGGACAAAAGGGATGCTTAATATTGTATGGGATTAGCTGTTCCCACCCAGACTACCAGGAAGTTCACTGTCTGGTGAAGAGGGACCTTCCCTCAGGGGGAAGCCTCTCTTGTGACAAGGTCAAAACCTGGGGTTTCTACACTCAAACTAAATAAACTGGGGGTCTCTATATTTCCATGTTGACACAGCAATGCAATGATCTAGGACATTTCTGAAGGACTTATGAGAAAGAACCACCCACATTCAGAGGAAAATCTGTGCTAGTAGAAACACAGAAGGAAAAACAACTGCTTGATCACATGGGTCGATGGGGATATGATTGGGGATATAGACTCTAAATGATCACTCTAGTGCAAACATTTTCAAAAGCTGGCCAGAAGGCTCTCAAAACTGAGAATTGTTTTCTGGCTAGGTGGGAAGTCTCAGGTGAATAATGAAGAATGGGAGACAGCTGAATGCTCAGAACCTGATGCTCAGGCACCACCAAGCTGCTCCGTCTGGCACAGAGTTCATGTATATTATATAGTTTCGTGGGTACACGCTTTTCTGCCACACAGTCTCATTTTTGAACATACATGATCTTCTACAGATCTACAACATACCAAGTATATTAGCATCTTGAAAGTTTTATTAGTGTATTGACATTGTATCTTATGTGTTCATATCCCAGACTCATTGTGATGTTACTTATTGATTATAGTATTTCCAAATCTTCAATCCAAAGGACAAGAGAATTCCTGAGCAGGACAGTATTTGGCACAAGGTCCTAGCTCCCACCTTGTTAGACCACATTCCTTACCAAGTCACATGTTTGATTAACCTCCTTGTCTTTGATTACATGATTTTCAATTGAGCTAATGTTAAAACATATGCCATTCCACATGTTCATTAGCTACCTCCCACTCCACATTCCTAAATTCTCCAAAACATCTGGGGACACATGTAGAGCTCTCTCTCAACTCCATCAGAGGGGACACATGATGGAGCCTTTATTTTTTAACTCCTTGTCTCTGAGTCTTTATTCCTTTGTCTCTCTCAATCTCTCTTTCTCTCCTCTATCCATTTTCCCTCAGTTTCCAATCTCCTTCTCGGGCATCCACCCACGAAAATATTAATATGTAAACACAGGAGGTTACAATTGGATATGTCACACATTAACAAATTGCTTAATCAACATTCTATGATCATATTCCATGTTGCTACAATAGAGAAATATGTGATAGAGATAAATGACATAGGCAAGGTAACCAGGGGATCAGTTCCCCCTGACCTGTGGGATAACCAGCTAAGAGAATCATTGTTGCTTTTTATCTGCTTTCATAATCAATCACAATTACTTAGGAGATAGATAATAAAACATTTTGTAGCTAGGTATGTGGTTAAAGGATAACTTAAGACAGACCAGAATCAGGAATTTCCTCAATTTCCATGTTACATTTTTCTCTGTGTTTCATTAAGGCACCTTAGCAATGTTGCCTGGTTATCATACACAAACAGAATTAGTGAAGTGTGTTGTAGCAGCTTGTCCTTAGAGGAGTGATTGATGTGCCCATGTGTTTGACTTGCAATGGGTGTGGGGGCATCTGAATGTGCCTCTGCTGAGAGAAAGAGGAGGGGGTAGTGGGTAATGATCTTTAGGTTTTAATTCTGTGGATATGATCTTTGGGGTATTATTCTAGAGAGATAAAAGGGGGCATATGTATATAAATCCTGTGTGGATTTACTCTCATGTTACTTCTCCTGAAACTGGGAAGTGAAAAATAATCCTAGCCAATAGTAAGGAAAGTTAGTGGAAGAAGTCACATAGAGGGGGTTGAGTGGGTGCTTCATCTTTTCTGAAGGCCACTTTGAAGCTTTCATTCTCCAGCTGTGACTCTGTCAGACAGCATGGATTTGATGGCTTCCCACAAAACATCAAAAATATGAAAATACGTTTTGATCAAGGACACACATAAAACCCAGTGGAATTACATGTCAACTATGGGGGGTGGGGGTTAAGGGAAAGAACATGGCTTGTAAGAATGGAAAATATTCTAAATTGACTAATTAAATAAAATTTTCAAAAATAAATTTAAAAAAAGAAAGGATGTGTGGTTTCATCAAAAGAGTAAGAGATTTGTGATTTGAGATTTGAAGACCTGGGATTTGAAGATTCTGGAACTATCCAGCTGAGCAACCTTGAGAAAGTCATTCTCTCCTGGACCACACTTTCTTCATCTGTAAAAAGAAGAGATTGGATTCGAATTCTAAAGCCTTCTCTATCTTCAACGTGCTATGGTTCTCCAATTCTTGCTTACAAGACTAGGGGATAAAGGTGAAATGCATACCAGACATTCTGTCTTCCATGTCTTCCATAGTTTTATTCAAAATTAAAGGATTATTCAAAATATTTCAAAGAATTATTCAAAATGAAGGCAAAGATTCTTTTTTTTAAAAAACCCTTACCTTCTGTCTTGGAATCAATACTGTTTATGGGTTCCAAGGCAGAAGAGTGGTAAAGGCTAGGCAATGGGGGTCAAGTGACTTGTCCAGGGTCACACAGTTGGGAAGTGTCTGAGGCCAGATTTGAACCTAGGACCTCCCATCTCTGGGCCTGGCTCTCAATCTACTGAATCACCTAGTTTCCCCCTGCCTGCATATTTATGATTGATATGGTTTTATTATTCTTATTTGTATTTATTTTTTTCCATTTGAATTAATTTATTTAGTCAATTTAGAACATTATTCCTTGGTTACAATAATCACATTATTTTCCTCCCTCCCCTCCACCTACTCTTCCCACAGTTGACACGCAATTTCATTAGGTATTACTTGTGTCCTTGATCAGAACCTATTTCCATGTTGTTGATGTTTGCACTAGGATGTTCCTTTAGAGTCTACATCCCCAACCATATTCCCTCGACCCATGTATTCAAACAGTTGTTTCTCTTCGGTGTTTCTACTCCCACAGTTTTTCCTCTGAATGTGGATAATGGTTTTTCTTGTAGATTCCTCCAAGTTGTTCAGGATCACTGCATTGCCACTAATGGAGAAGTCCATTACATTCAATTATACCACAGTGTATCAGTCTCTGTGTACAATGTTTTCCTGGTTCTGTCCTCACTCTCCTTGTTTGTATTTTTTTTAAAACCTTACCTTTTGTCTTAGAATTGATACTGCATATTGGTTCCAAGGTTGAAGAGTGATAAGGGCTAGGCAGTGGGGTCAAGTGATTTGCCCAGGGTCACAAAGTTAAGAAGTGTCTGAGACCAGATTTAAACTAGGTCCTTCCATCTCTAAACCTGGATCTCAATCCACTGAGTCACTTAAGTGCTCCCTTGTCTGTTTTAATGTGATCTATATTTGCAGTTGCCTTAAGTTTGTCGAAGCCTATAGTCACTAAGACCTTGTTTGTGTTGCAAGACCTATGGCTTACTGTTTTAAGAGTAAGAGGATTAAGGAAGTACTCTTAGCTCCCTGAGAGTTCTGAACCTACCTATCAGGCCTTCTCAAGGGTGTATAAGAATTATTCTTTCTCTTTTTTCTTTGTTAAGTACTACAAAAATACAATTGAGAAATTGGAATTCTTATTTCTCCATCTTTTATTTCTTTTTTGTTGTTATTATTGAAAGACTTTATTTTTAATCTATAGGGCAGATAGATAGTGTAGTGAGTAGAATTCCTGATCTGGAATCAGGAAGCTCTGAGTTCAAATCTTGCCATATTTACTAATCCTATGACTCTTTGTGTGTGTGTGTGTGTGTGTGTGTGTGTGTGTGTGTATGTTCATGTTGTAAAAATGGAGGATTGAAGTCCGGGGTTCAAATCTCCCAAGATGTAGTGAGTGAAATTGAATAGGCCTTTCGGCCTTCCTAGCCACATGCTTTCTATATTCATATTTTCTTTATTTCTTAATGTTTAATAAGCCTCTAAAAATATAATACTTTTAGCAGAGAAACTAATTTTAACTCCTACAGTTTTGGCAAGCCACATCAGTTGTGATGAAATACCTTCAATCTTCTGATCTTTTCTCTACTGTAACTAAGTTCAGCTTTTAATAGCTAGTGCCTAGTTGTTTTTTTAAGCCAAGTTTCTCCAAGTCTTTTTAGCAAGCTTCTTGACTCATCCTGGCTGCTGCCTGCCTATTTCTGCGACCCCAGCAGCTGCTGCTCCTGGTCTTTCTCTTGCTCACCTGGCCCAGCTGATTTCCGCACCTGGCTCATCACCCCAGGCCCAGTCCCAGGACCCAGGCTGCTGGTAGCAGACCCAAAGGCTACTATTAACCTCCACGTGGACTGATAGCAGGGGATCACAGGGAAGGAGAAAGAAAGAGAAGAAGGAAGAGACTATTCTAAAAAGGAACTTACAAGCATGGCTACTTTAAGAGCATATCTTTTGACTATATTGATTCTTTCATTTATATCACTTGAGTTTATATCACCAGGGGGGGAAATTCAGCTCCCTGCAACTCGTTAGCCAAATATGGGGAGGCAGCTGAGTGGTTCAGTGAATTGAGAGCCAGGCCTAGAGATGGGAGGTCTTCGGTTGAAATCTGGCCTCAGCCACTTCCTGGCGATGTGGCTCTGGACAGGTCATTTAACCCCCATAGCCTAACAATTACCAATCTTCTGCCTTCTGACAATAGGTATCGAAATAGATTTAAAAAACCAGGGAACTTTAAAGAGACTGGAGTTTATATTTTTAAGACTTTTCAGACTCCAATGTTTTATAAAATTCTCTGTATTCTATTGCATTTTGCTGATTGTTTTGTTTAAAGTTTAACTTTGTGATTTTAAGTTCATATATTACTGCATTCAATACTATTCTGTTACACTGAATCATGTTAATGTACTGGGTTTTAACTACTGTTATATTCTGTTGCTTTTCCCCTATAACTATGCTGAACAAACATTATTGAGTAAGCCCATATAAAATAGCTTTTCTATTTTTGACTTTGTAAATTGTCACATAGAGGATAGATGGACTCAATCAGAAAATTGCTACAATGTTTGGAAAATTTAATGAGCTAAATATCTCACATCGATTTTAAGGGTTCTTTTTTTTCTACCAAATTCATTTTATTGCTTTTTTTTCACTTTAAACATTATTTTATTTGGTCATTTCCAAACATTATTCATTGGAAACAAAGATCATTTTCTTTTCCTCCCCCCACCCCCATCCCACCACCTCTCCCATAGCCGACGCACGATTCCACTGGGTATAACATGTGTTCTTGGTTTGAACCCATTTCCATGTTGTTGGTATTTGCATTAGAGTGTTCATTTAGAGTCTCTCCTCAGTCATATCTCCTCCACCCCTGTAGTCAAGCAGTTGCTTTTCATCGGTGTTTTTACTCCAATAGTTTATCCTCTGCTTGGGGATAGTTTTTTTTAGATCCCTGCAGATTGTTCAGTGTAACAAGGAAATCACTTTAAAAGACTGATATATATTAATTTAAGGTCGCCAAGGAATTCAGCTATGTAATTCCTAAATGAAAACTCAAGTCAGCAATCAACCTTTTATAGAGTTTAATTACAAACAGGAGGAAGAAAGGAATTAGAGATAGAGAGAGAAAGGGAGAGAGAAAGGGGAGAGAAGGGAATAGGGCTTAAATACCCCTTTTGTTTAGGCTGGGCCAAAAGGCCCAAGCCCTTAGATAGCTGAGGCAAAGAAAGGAGATTAGTCCCTATTACTCACGTGACCAAAATGGAGAAACAGTCTCAGGGGCCTCCACCTCCAGCTTCCTTCAGAGCCAACTCTCAAAGCACCACCTCTCAGACCAAAAACCTCTCCAACCAACCACCCTCAGTCCTCAGACCCCTCTATCTTTAAGGAAACCATCCAAGTTCCCTCCCCTCAGTTCTCACATCTACCAATCACTGTCCATGTCTTCCCTGTGCCAATGGTGGCTCTAGCTTAACCCAGGACCGCCCAGAGGTCTGTGGCTTTGCACATGTCTGTTGAAGGTCATATTCTCAAATAATTAAATCTTGATCCTTTGCTGCAGCCCTTCCTAAATCCTGTTAGGACTGAATGGGGTGGAAATTGTATTTTCCAAGACCTGGTTCTGTCATTCCAAGTATCCCTATTGTATCAATTCTAAAATCAATCATGACTCAGAAATTCCTGTTCTATGCTTAAGCATAGGTCAAAGCCCTTTCCATTGTTCAGCAAAAGGTTTCTGTCCTAAAGTAATCTTAAGAAGGGAGGAGGAGGAACCTCCCATGCCAATGGGGTTCACATTCCAATAGAGTTCCCACTATCAATAGGAAATTTTTCAAGTATGAAATTTCCCAATAGTGAAATTTCCAACATTTATAAGTAAGAAATTTTAAGGTTTACATCAGGGACATTGCATTGACACTAATGGAGAAGTCCATTACCTTCAATGGTACCACAGTGTATCAATCTCTGTGTATAATGTTTTCCTGGTTCTGCTCTTTCACTATGCATCACTTCCTGGAGGTTGTTCCACTCTCCAGGAATTCCTCTACTTTGTTATTCCTTTTAGCACAATAATATTCCATCACCACCATATACCACAATTTGTTCAGCCATTCCCCAATTGAAGGGCATCCCCTCATTTTCCAATTTTTGGCCACCACAAAGAGTGCAGCTATGAATATTCTTGTGCAAGTCTTTTTACTTATTGTCTCTTTGGGGTACAAACCCAGCAGTGCTATAGCTGGATCAAAGGGCAGATAGTCTTTTAATACCCTTTGGGAATAGTTCCAAATTGCTCTCCAGAATGGTTGGATCAATTCACAATTCCACCAGCAATGAATTAATGTCCCTACTTTGCCACATCCCCTCCAGCATTCATTACTTTCCCTTGCTGTCATGTTAGCCAATCTGCTAGGTATGAGGTGATACCTCAGGGTTGTTTTGATTTGAATCTCTCTGATTATAATAGATTTAGAACACTTTTTCATGTGCTTATTAATAGTTTTGATTTCTTTGCCTGAGAACTGCCTGTTCATGTCCCTTGCCCATTTCTCAATTGGAGAGTTCCTTGATTTTTTGTACAATTTATGTAGCTCTTTGTAAATTTGAGTAATTAAACCTTTGTCAGAGGTTTTTATGAAGATTGTTTCCCAATTTGTTGCTTCCCTTCTGATTTTAGTTGCATTGGTTTTGTTTGTACAAAACCTTTTTAATTTGATGAATTCCAGGTTATTTATTTTGCATTTTGTGACTCTTTCTAAGTATTGCTTGGTTTTAAAGCCTCTCCCTTCCGAAAGGTCTGACATGTATACTATTCTGTGTTCACCTAATTTTCTTATAGTTTCCTTCTTTATGTTCAAGTCATTCACCCATTTTGAATTTATCTTGGTGTAGGGTGTAAGGTATTGATCTAAACCTAATCTTTCCCACATTGTCCTCCAATTTTCCCAGCAGTTTTTATGAAATAGTGGATTTTTGTCCCCAAAGCGGGGATCTTTGGGTTTGTCATATACTGTCTTGCTGAGGTCACTTACCCCGAGTCTATTCCACCGATCCTCCTTTCTGTTTCTTAGCCAATACCAAATTGTTTTGATGACCACTGCTTTATAATATAGTCTGAGATCTGGGACTGCAAGGCCCAATTCCGTTGTATTATTTTTCATTATTTCCCTGGATATCCTTGATCCTTTGTTCTTCCAAATGAACTTTGTTATGTTTTTTTCTAGATCAGTAAAAAAAATTTTTGGAAGTTCCATGGGTATAGCACTAAATAGATAGATGAGTTTGGGTTGGATGGTCATTTTTATTATATTGGCTTGTCCTATCCATGAGCAGTTAATGTTTTTCCAATTGTTCAAGTCTAGTTTTAGTTGTGTGGAGAGTGTTTTGTAGTTGTGTTCTTAAAGTTCCTGTGTTTGTCTCTGGAGATATATTCCTAAGTATTTTATTTTGTCTAAGGTAATTTTGAATGGGATTTCTCTTTCTAGTTTTTGCTGCTGAGCTGTGTTGGAAATATATAGAAATTCTGATGACTTATGTGGGTTTATTTTGTATCCTGCAACTTTACTAAAGTTGTTGATTATTTCGATTAGCTTTTTGGTTGAATCTCTAGGATTCTTTAAGTAGACCATCATGTCATCCACAAAGAGTGATAACTTGGTCTCCTCATTGCCTATTTTAATGCTTTCAATTTCTTTTTCTTCTCTAATTGCTACTGCTAGTGTATCTAGTACAATGTCAAATAGCAGAGGTGATAATGGGCATCCTTTTTTCATTCCTGATCTTAATGGGAATGCATCTAGTTTATCCCCATTGCAGATGATATTAGTTGATGGTTTTAGATATATACTGTTTATTATTTTTAGGAACGACCCTTCTATTCATATGCTTTCTAGTGTTTTTAATAGGAATGGGTGTTGTATTTTATCAAAGGCTTTTTCTGCGTCTATTGAAATAATCATGTGATTTTTGTTGGTTTGCTTGTTGATGTGGTCAATTATGTGGGTGGTTTTCCTAATATGCCCTGCATCCCTGGTATAAATCCTACTTGATCATGGTGAATAATCCTTCTGATCACTTGCTGGAGTCTTTTTGCTAGTATCCTATTTAAGATTTTTGCATCTATATTCATTAGGGAGATTGGTCTATAATTTTCTTTCTCTGTTTTTGGCCTGCCTGGTTTTGGAATTAGTACTATGTTTGTGTCGTTAAAGGAATTTGGTAGAACTCCCTCTTTGATTATTATGTCAAATAGTTTGTATAGTATTGGGGTTAGTTGTTCTTTGAATGTTTGATAGAATTCACTGGTATGAATCCATCAGGCCCTGGGGATTTTTTCGTAGGAAGTTCTTCGATGGCCTGTTGGATTTCTGTTTCTGATATTTGATTATTTAAGAAATCTATTTCTTCTTCTGTTAGTCTAGGCAATTTATATTTTTGTAGATATTCATCCATATCACCTAGGTTGGTATATTTATTGCCATATAGTTGGGCAAAGTAGTTTTTAATGATTGCCTTAATTTCCTCTTAATTGTAGGTGAGGTCCCCCTTTTCATCTTTGATGCTGTTAATTTGCCTTTCTTCTTTTCTTTTCTAACTAGATTGACCAGTACTTTGTCTATTTTGTTTGTTTTTTCAAAGTGCCAACTTCTAGTCTTGTTTATTAGCTCAATAGTTCTATCACTTTTGATTGTATTAATTTCTCCCTTAATTTTTAGGATCTCTAGTTTGGTTTTCTTCTGGAGGTTTTTAATTTGTTTGTTCTCAAGTTTTTTGATTTGCATTTCCAATTCATTGATCTCTGCCCTCCCTAATTTGTTAATATATGTACTCAGGGATATGAATTTTCCTCTGAGTACTGCTTTGGCTGCATCCCATACGGTTTGAAAGGATGTCTCACCATTTTCATTTTCCTCAATGAAATTATTAATTGTTTCTATGATTTGTTCTCTAACTAACCGATTTTGGAGTATCATATTATTTAACTTCCAATTAATTTTTGATTTGGCTCTCCATGTATTTTTATTGCTTTATGACCTGAAAAGGTTGCATTTATTATTTCTGCTTTTCTGCATTTGAGTGCCATGTTTCTGTGACCTAGTGTATGATCTATTTTTGTGAATGCGCCATGTGGTGCTGAGAAGAAGGTGTAGTCCTTTTTGTCCCTATTTATTTTTCTCCATATGTCTATTAACTCTAATTTTTCTAAGATTTCATTCACCTCTTTTACCTCTTTCTTATTTATTTTTTGTTTTGATTTATCTAAATTTGATAGTGGTTGGTTCAAGTCTCCCACTAATATGGTTTTACTGTCTATTTCATCCTTCAATTCTCCTAGTTTTTCCATTAAAATTTGGATGCTATATCATTTGGTGCATACATGTTGATTAGTGATAATTCCTCATTGTCTATACTTCCTTTTAACAGAATATATTTACCTTCCCTGTCCCTTTTGATCAAGTCTATTTTGCTTTGACTTTGTCTGATATCATCATCGCAACTCCTGCCTTCTTTCTATCAGTTGAGGCCCAAAAGGTCTTACTCCATCCTTTAATTCTAACCTTGTGAGTATCAACCCGCCTCATATGTCTTTCTTGAAGACAACATATGGTAGGGTTTGGGGTTCTAATCCAATCTGCTATTAGTCTACGTTTTATGGGTGAGTTCATCCCATTAACTTTCAAAGTTATGATTGTCACTTGTGGATTCCCTGGCATTTTGATAACTTCCCCTAGTTCTGACCTTTCTTCTTGAGCTATATCCTTTTGAACCAGTGATTTACTTTAGGTCAGTCCCCCTAGTCCCCTCCCTTGATATGCTTCCCTTTCTAGCCCCTCCATTTTTATGCTCCCTTCCCCTCCCCCCTCTCTTTTCCTCCCTTTTTATACTCCCTTCCCCGCTCCCCCTCCTTAATTTTCCTTTCTTTCTTACCCTGTTGGATAAGATAGAACTCAGGATCCCACTGGATCTAGATGTTCTTCCCTCTCAGATTTGATTTCACTGAGAGTAAGGTTTAAGTTATTCTACTTCAAGCTCTCTTCCTCTCCTTCTCATATGTGAGTTCTTCCCCTCCCCTTCCCATGTGTATCTTTGTATGGGAAAGATTATTCTATTTAGTCCCCCCCCTATTTCTTGAAGTAAATGTTAGTATTATTGATGATTCCCCCCTCCCTTTTCCTTTCTTTGCCCCCCCTTTCACCAAATCTTCTTGATGCCCCAATCTTTCCCTATGCATGATTCTTCTAACTACTCTTATGATGCATACAATTTCTGGAGTTAAACAATACATTTCCCCCACATATTAATATATATAATTTGATATAAATGTAGTCCTTATAGAAGAGAGTTTGACTTAAAGAAAAAGATAAGATTTATCTCCTTTTCCCCTTCTTTCATATTTACCTTTTCATGTTTCTCTTGATTTCTGTGATTGGATGTCAAATTTTCCACTAAGTTCTGGTCTTTTCTTAGCAAATGCTTGGAATTCTTCTATTTTGTTGAATGCCCATACTTTCCCCTGGAAGTATATAGTCAGTTTTGCTGGGTAGTTGATTCTTGGTTGGAGACCCAGCTCTCTTGCCTTTCTAAATATCATGTTCCATGCTTTGCAGTCTTTTAGTGTGTTAGCTTCTAAATCCTGTGTGATCCTTATGGGAGCCCCCCTACATCTGAAGTTCCTCTTCTTGGCTTCTTGTAGGATTTTCTCCTTTTCTTGGAAGCTCTTGAATTTGGCGATTACATTCCTGGGGGTTGTCTTTTGGGGATTTAGTATAAAGGGTGTTCTATGAACCCTTTCTATTTCTATTTCTATTTTTCCCCCTTGCTCCAGACCATGTGGGCAATTTTCTTCTATAAACTCCTGTAGAGTAGCATCGAGGTTTTTGTTTATCTCTGGTTTTTTGGGGAGACCAATAATTCTGAGGTTGTCTCTTCTTCTTCTGTTTTCCAAGTCTGTGACCTTTTCAGTGAGATATTTCATGTTTTCTTCTAATTCATTAATTTTTTGGCTTTGCTTTATTGATTCTTGCTGTTTTGTAATCTCGCTGTCTTCCATTTGCTTAATTCTGGTCATTAGGGACTGGTTTTGCTTTTCAGCTTTGTCTGCCCTTCTATTAGATGCTTCCAGCTCTTTCTCCAATTGTGAAGTCTTGTCTATCAGACTGCTGATCTCTTTCTCCCATTTTTTTCCCCAAAAGGTTTCCATCTTTTGGGTAAGCTCCAGTTTGAGATCTTCCAGAGCTTGTGGATAGTTTCCGTTTTGGGAGGCATGTTCTGATTTTGTTTGGATTTCATCCTCATTCTCTTCTTTTCCTTGGGTACTCCCTCCATAAAAGTTTTCAATAGTCACTTTCCCCCCCCCCCTTTCTTCTTGGAGGCTTGATTTTGGGACATGTGAGTCATCCCTTTGGTGGTTTTATTCCACTTTCTTTTTTTGGTCTGGGGTCTGGGTGATATGGGCGGGTTTTCTGTGAATTGAGGTTGCCTCAGACTAGCTCTTCCCAGCCTCCAAGGTTTCTTAGAGTGCAGGCCCCTGTGCTCAGCGCAGCCGCCCCTTTGCTCAGCGTAGCCTCTCAGCAAAGCCACCCCTTTGCTCAGCGCAGCCTCTCACTGCCGCCCCTTTGCTCAGCGCAGCCTCTCAGTGCCGCTGCCCCTTTGCTCAGCGCAGCCTCTCAGCTCAGTTGCCCCTTTGGTCACCACAGAATTTTCCCATGAGACTGCCCTGAGAGGTCCTTTCCTTGAAGTCTTTAGATCCCAAGGACCCTGGTGTTCCCCCCCCCCAGACAGAGAAGCTCCTCACTCACTCACTGTCCCAGTGAGCGCTCTGGTAGCTTACTCTGGTTTGGCCGGGGGGGGGGGTGGAGGGGCGGCTCAGTTCAAGTTTTTGTGTGAGCTTTTCATCCTCCTTATAGTGTAGAAATGTTCAAACCCCACCTACCTTCATTTCTGTGGGGTACTGGAGAGTCCCTCCATTCTTCCAAAGGTGATTTTTATGCTCTTTTGAGGTAGTCTATTTCATTCGGTGCTGGGGAGGGGAAGCAAGTCGCATCTAGATTGCAGCCATGTTTACCCGGAAGAAGTCCTTAAGGGTTCTTTAGACACGTTTTTTAGAATTTTTTCTTAACAATCTCCAGTCATTTTGCCTACCCCTATCACGAGGTAAGGCTCATTTTAATAGCTGAAGTGAAATATAGTTATAAACTCCCACCTCCCACATTTATAAAAATGTGAATGGAAGCTGGGTAGTTAACCCCAGGGCATTTGTACCCCTAGAAGCCTCCCAAAGGAAAAAAAAAGGAGCATCTCTCATTTATACTCTGTAGCTCATTTTACTTCCACCAGAATGATATCTAGATTTCTTGATGATGTTCTAGACCAAAAAGTAAGTTTTACTTTGTTTAAAAATATGTTTACCAAGTTTGAAAGATTTGCTACATTTGTAAAAACTGTGACAAATAACCATCAGTTCATAGGTTTTAAAAATACCATACAGCAACTTATGTAAAAATGATAGCGTGTTTGTTTGTTGTGGTAATTAATTGGGCTATTGAGAATTTTGGGGATACTGATATATACATATTTGTACTACTGTTCTTTATAATAAAAAAAGAACTGTTACCTTGTAAAATTCATTTGCTTCTAACTAACAGTAGATTATGGCCAGATATGAAGAGGAAATGGATCTCATTTTTGGTGAGAAAGCCTTATATTCTACATTTTCTTAGCTGACACAATGTGTCAATGGTAATAAGCTACATTTTTTCTTGCATGTGCAATATACTATTTCAGTTTTTTTATTTTTTCTCTCCTTTTTATATTTGAAGCACGTCACCAGTATTAAGATTTTCTTTAACCTTTTGATTTTGCATTATTATCAGTTTAAAATACATTTGCTAATGCATGCCCCAAAGCTTGAGACTATAAAAATGATGTCACTAATTGTTTTAAAAAAAATTATGGGATTTTGCTTAATGATTCTATCTGATTCCAGGACAAGATACACAAAAGAGCCATTGCATAAGGGCAATGATAAACCAATCCAGGACGGATTGATACACTTCTAAGCCAATACAAAGGACTTGAACTTAGTGTGAAGACTCAAGGTTGCTATGCTTAACATACATTAAGACATAGGCCTTCCTTGTATCCACACTCACTCTGAAAATACTTACAGACGAGTATCCCAAACTTGGCTCCTACTTGGCTTCTAAAGCAGGGGCCCGCAGCCTTCCCACAAAAGGAAAGATAGAAAGTTGACCTTGGGGAAGGACTGGAGCCAAGGAGATGGACAAGAAGCAGGCAGATACACACGTAATATTTGACAATGGAGCTCCACAGAAAAGCCCCCCACTACTTAGCTATCATGAGGACATGATACCGCTAAGCAGCCCTAAATTAACAACATGTGGAAATAGGAGTATAGAGATTAGCTGAGAGGAAAACCCGGTCTTTTAGAGTGAATACTCTAAAACCAGACCACTCCGGCTAGAGAATTAGGATGATAATAAGGAAGGGTCTTTAGAGAGAAAAGGAAAGATAGAGAGAGTAAGTTAAAGAGTGAGCTTAGCCAGAGGCTAAGTTCCAGGAAAAACAGAGATAGGTGAGAGGTGATGCGGTAAGAGAGCTGGCCTTCTGTGGAGCTCCTATTTATTACCATTGAGATGCAAATGTGCACAATACATAGGGATGAGTGCATAGTGTATTATCATTGGTTAAGGACAAGGTATAGGTGTGGTTTGTCTCAGCCAGGTGAGCACAAAGAAACCTGATTTCGCACCTAACCTGGGGGATGCTGGGATCAAGGGTCAAAAGGCTTTACTAGCCATGTGCAAGACTGAGCATGCTCTCTTCTAAGACAATCTTTACATTCTAACTGTTTCCCTTGTCCCTAGATAGGTGTGAACTGCTACATCTCTCCCTTTTTGTTTAACATAAAAACAAAGATGCGCAATATCAAAAGGGTGACAAAATTATAGCATTAACAAATACAAACACACTGGTGCATAATCATATCCTGATTCAAAAGTGATAAGCAAAGCAGATTGTAAAACTTAGGTATAAAAATCAAGTGATTTTAGTGATAAATCTAAAAAACCAAACTGATCTTCCTATCTACTTATATAAAATTAAATGTAACAGTCTTAGCAAAGATAAAAATATTAAGAAACTATTTTTCACTCTAACGATCCTGGTTCGATGAGGTAGAAGATTTATGGCTCACAGGACAGGTGCAATAATCAAACATGCCACCCTTCACAGTCAGGACTATCAGAAGTTGTCAGCCTTTTTAACAGTTAGCAAAAAGACTATCTCTGGAGACAAAGGATGAATCCTTCCTTTCTCTCATACTGATACTGCATCTTAGGGATCCATAGTGCTCTTCCAGATGCCTGCCACATAGAAAACTGGTTGCAAGCTCAATGCCAGGACGACCAGTGAATGAGAGCTTCAAAGCACCGCATCCTTGCATCCCCAACCTTGAACATCCATTTCATATGGAATATGCATCAGTGGGTGGCTATGGCTGTCTGGTCCATAATGAGATATTCATTATGATTCCCTTTTCATGCAATCAGACATCACTTTCCAGAATAGTCATCTGAAATTTAACAAATACCATCATGTTCTTATAGTTTCAGACTTTCGGGTGTCTGAAATACTAAAGTTCTTGCACCTTTGTAATCGAGGATCAGAGCATTAACCGTACTTGCCATGTACTAAAACTTTTGGCAACAGTTGTGCAAAAGAAAAATCAAAGTTAAATACTTTAAAGTGAATCAAAAGTGTTCTATAAAATGAAAATACTGACATCTTTTAAATTCTTCTCCCTTTTTGTTGCTGTTGTTGTTGGAAGAGATCCCTTCAAAGAAAAACCATCCTCTCTGAGCAATCTTGGAGGATCGTGTATATAACGTACAAAATAATCTGAGAAAATGATACTGGGAACATGATCCCCAAAATTAATACAAAATTTTAGACTCTCAGCTCACTGTTTATGTGGTATGTTTGAAGCTGAGCCAATATGTAATATCAGAATTTACATTCCAAATGATTTCCAATTCCTAATCTAAATTGACCAAAATTCGCCTTGTACATGAACATAATTTTGCAGCATTAAAGGCCTTGCAAAAACATTAATACAACAATTATTGTGAAATTTTTAACAAATACCAATATTCCCATACACATTACATTCTGATTTGTAGTTTAAATAACCAGGATAATGATAATGAAGTGACATTTCAAGTTCTGACTGCATATTTCTTATCTTATCCTTATTTAAATCTGTGCTTGTCAAAATAAACCCATGAATATGATAGCCAAGCATATAACATTACCAATATTTGCAAAATTCATTCTACCAAACCAATGTTTGGGTAAATAGAAGCTTAAGTTGTTTTTCACGTAGAAGCAATTTCTACAGTTTCTCGTACCTATAGAATTTGACATAGCTTTTTCTTTCCTAGTTGTCAATGTATAATATTCAATGTGCTTTTTCTACAAGCTTATCCTTGCCTATTATTTTTTTTTCAATACATACTCCAAAAAAGGGAAACTTAGATTATACTTTGCCCTTGCTCCATGAATGTGTGTAATAATCTGTTCCACCTAGGAGAGACAACGACTGCGCGTCCACAGAAATTGTCCAACCTAGCACACTCAGTTTACTACTGAGGATTTACTTTCATATACCAGACCGTCTTACAGTATATGAAAGGGAAGCCAATAGACCCCAAATCCAGTGGCCTGCCTGAATTCTGGGACTGTTGGGAGAGAGAAAGAAACCATTCCCATAAAGATATTACCCAAAAAGATAGGGTTTCAGGAGTAATGGTTAACAATGGTATTAACACTTAACTACACCCATGGTGGTCGGCACGTAAAGTCCACCTAGGTATTGCCAGGAACATAATCTTTGCATGGATGTAAATGATTTTTTTTCCAATAACTTAGGTTCCTGCTTAAAGATTTCATAGTGCATTTTGCCTGATCTCTCATCATTTTTTGAGAGTAACAGCAGGATCATCTGTCCATTAAACATGCCTGTGCAGCATCTTCTGCTTATCACTTCATTTTTGTTGTCAGAGGTATCAGATCTATGCTATTAATGAAAGTTTTCTGTCTCCTACTCTTTGGAGAGTCATACCAATGTCTATACTCTTGTTGATAGTAGCATTTCTTACAATACAAGTAGTAGTTTTACAATGCATACAAAATAAATTTCTTTTGATAGTATCATAGACATACAAAATGCAAGGTATACATTAGTATCTAAACAATTGTAGCTATTTTGTTTCGATCCCATAGTAAAGTCTTTGGAGTGTGGGATATATCTAAAGTCTTAGACAGACACGAGCGTGTTGTAGTCCATATGAATTAACATACTTGATATTGTTTTGGGTACAATATGTCAATGGATGTCAGCATGACATTCTTCTGGAGTGATATTAGTCACCAGTGAAGTGTCCTTCCAGCGTGCCTGGATTGTGGCTGGCGTGTAGTTAGCTGATGTCAACAGCTTCCATCTGCTTCTCTTCCTGGTCTGTGTCAGCTGGCATGAAGTGCGTTGTGGGTGACCAGATGTTTTCACTATCTATAAAGATACAAACAAAACATCGCCCCAACATTATCATCCCCTTGGGTCTCTTACAGTCTTAATCTCTTGTTGATATTCAACCCAATTCAGGTATATCATACAATGTAATCTTTATCATTACATTCAAACTGTTATTGCACAGCTTTAACTTATATTCCTTCTGGGGTGTAGAAGAGATAGATGGTTAGTGATACCATGTCCACCCTTTTTTTCTTATGAAAGTTGGAATGCCATAGTTTAACAAAATTGACTTTTAGATAAGTCTGATTCTAATAAAGACATGTTGTTGTTTGCAAATATGATGGACCCTTTAAGACAATAATCATATATACATTATGGATGATAGCAACAATTTGTGCTGCAGTTGGACAGTATTTATCGTACTGTCATAACATTCCCAATTGTACCATTCGGTATTTGAACATATTTGGGTAACATGGAACAATTCCAATAAAAGGATTGCAAGTTACATATTGTACCAATACTATTTGAAATTTTCAGGTATGTGATAAAGTTTGATCTTACAACAAACACCCATATATTCACAGAACAGAATGTCTGTGACTAAATGATATTCTTCTGTAGTTAAATTGTTTTTCATACAAGTACATTTGTGTGGATAGTGTGTTAAACCTGCCTACAAGGCTGTGTTATTTCCTTTACACTGCATGTGCTGTTTTTCTGGTGTCCTGTGCCAGACACCTCTGCAGTCTGTCCATTTTCTGAGCAGATTTTCTTGCCATGGGATGCTTTTGGTCATCCTCCATGGACTTCACGTATCTGAGAAAATAGACAGAAAATCTCGACCCCAAATGAAAGCCTCATTGGGTCTTATAAAGTTAGAAAGTAACTGAACATATATCTTTTCAGTTTTTTTTTTAACCTTGGGACTTATAAATTCCTTTGAGCTCTTTTTGCCATAGCATGCATTTAAGCCATGAGCTATTCAACCCAGCCCATCTATTGCTGTTAAAAGCACTGCTATCCCAAGATGTTTGGAATAGGCAACTGTGCACAATTATTTACAAGTTCTGTAATCACTTTGCTCACTTCTTCATTTGAGCTTAATGCCATAAATCAGGAGAGTAAGTATCTCCCATCACCTTTCAGTGTTTAACTTTTTATCTCAGGAGCATGTTGGAATGTATCCTTTGTTCCAAAATGTATAGTGGATATCTTTCAGAGGTGAATATAATCTACAACATTTTGCATTGGCAAGCAATTTCACTTGCTTGTACAACTGGTTATCTTTGAAACGTTTTACTCTTGACTTTGCAAGACCGCACACATAGATGCTTAATATTTGCCTTTTTCAAACCAACAATCATAAAAACATCATACCATAAATCATGTATGATTTTACCAATTTGTACTGTGATCTTAAGCATTTGTCTCTCTGTATACAATTTTTTGCTTTTTGCAAAATTTTTATATCGTGCAATCATTAACATTGCAGTACTGTCTTATGCTGTAAAAGTATATGCAGCATTATCAAGTGCTTGTACAGGTGTTATTATTTCTAAACTATAACAGTTAACTTCATAACTGAAAAGATCTTGATACTGTGACTAGAATTATTAATTTTATCTACCAACTTTGCAAAATTTCAC
Source organism: Monodelphis domestica (assembly GCF_027887165.1). NCBI lineage: Eukaryota > Metazoa > Chordata > Mammalia > Didelphimorphia > Didelphidae > Monodelphis > Monodelphis domestica. The sequence goes on along the minus strand of NC_077227.1, from coordinate 339,189,115 downwards.
TGCAAAAATAGATCATATTGTGCAGGTAGTATTTGAATTTGCATTATTATCATAGCTCTCATATTACTATCATGATCAGCTTCAATATCTGTAATTTGAATAAGTGGCAGTATTGCCCATTTTAAATCATTAATAAATCACTGTACTGATTAACAAATTACTTGATAACCTTAATAATTAACTACTGGTTAACAGATTGAATCCTTCCAACCATGCTTCCACTCTGCTGAGAATGTGTCTTATTTTTATAATTGAAGCTATACTAGTTATAAATCATTTGCTTTTTGGATAAAGTTGCAGTAATATGTACTTTATATAATGTTTTTGAACTTCATTCAGGTTCTTTAAATAATCTCTGCTAAATTTTTATCTTTGCAGCTCCAATGTCCTGTTTAAGAAATTTTTAACAATTCCCATATATTTAAAATTTGAAAGTATTAGCTTAGTATTAAATTTTTCTTCTAGCCAGTTACAGTGTTTATGATAAAAGCTTGTAACCTCAGTCGTACGGATGCTTCCTTCCAGGTTGCTAGATCACCTTATGTTTAAAGGTAAGCCACGTGGCTAAGAAAAAAATCCATGCAGCTTCATATCTAAGTCCAATCCTTAAAAATTTCTGTTTGCACCTTAACTACATTGTAATTTATACCAAAATTTCATTGCATATAAAACATCTCTTGTCCCTATATTCTATGGAATATCACAAAAGTCAGAAAAAGATTTTTAACTTTTCAACTTTCTCTATCACAAAATATAATGAGATATTCCTTTATAATTTTGCCATGTCCAACACAAATTAGAACAATTTAAATTCTTAAGCTTCACCATAATTTCATCCTGTTGTAACTATCTTTCTAAAAATCAGATTATCCCCCTTGTTTTTACACAATAGCTTGCCAGGAGTCTCTGGCAGTGCTTTAAAGAGCTTCCTAGATCCCTTTATATATGCTAAAAGAGTGTAGAGGTTTGCTGATAAATAAAAATCTTTTGCTCCGTTTGACTACAGAATTGCAAAATATCTTTTCAAACTAGGCTTTTCTGAATTTTAAAGTGTCTCAGAATTGTTTCAAGTTATTAATTTTGCTTAGATATGTGGTTTTATTAGCAAAGGTGTTTAGAAATTATCTCTGTTGCAAATTGATTCTGATACTTGAAGTGTCCTGCTTTGTTTGAGTCAAAGCAAACACGTGGTCTTCCTTTCAAGGTGAATTGCATTTACCTTCCTTGTAACAATTGCCTGTTAAGCCTTCACAATTTACCTGCTTAACTTGTGATATATAAGGGGCATATGAATTTCCTTATGATTTTTAGTTTGTTCCTTGCATGAATTTTGAAGGAAGTAATTTTTAAATAAAGAAAAATTTTGCAATAAACTTAGATTTGCTTGAGATGAATAATCTGGCTATGTAAATAGCTGGCTTCACCTAACTCAGTAAGCTTAAGTCAAAAGAACTTGATTACCATATAGCCTGATTTGCATTTGTTTAGAAGGCTGTATTTCAGTGCCTCTTTCTTAGGCCTTAGTGAATTAACCTTTGCAGCTTCCAAATTAAATCTTAATTCCTGTTGGAGAAGCATTTTTTACCTGCCTTTTACTTCTATTGTAGATGTGACATTCTGATTTTCCCTTGGTAATACAGGGAAAGCTAAATATTTTGCTTCCTTTTTTAATGCAGAAGGGAAGGGAACTCCATGAATTTTGGGGGAGGGGCTGCATATTGCCCTCTTTTGTTCTGGAATTCAGTCATTTCTTTGGGTTTGGTGAAGTTCTGCTCCGTTTGAAAATCACTATGGTATAGTAAATAGGGAAGAATCAAGCTTTGTGGCCAACTGCCTTTTTGGATAGAGGAGATTTCCCAAGTTACGTAAATCATGTCAGTGAGAGGTTGGGGGTGGGGTTACAGCCTTTACGGCTCCAGAATTCCTTCGCTAATGTGAATGGGGGTGGAATTCTGAGGTTGCAAATTGCTTGTGCTAATGCAAAGCTTTTTCTCCCTTTAGAATTGGAATTTTGTAAAGGTTGTTCAGATAAACAAGTTCTCACTATACTCCACGCACTAAAAATTTTCCGTATGACTCTATGCCCGTCCTTCTTGTATGTTTTCAATTTCTGACCTATGAGGTCCCATTCATCAACATTTAAAACTCCCATTGGTGGAAATTCGGGATAGGCTTTTTGAATCGTTTCAAGTAATGCCTTGAGTTTGGCTTCAGAGACCTTGTTCCCACCATTCTCAATTAGTGACATTAATAATCTCAGATAGCACATTTGAGATGAAGAAATCTGTCCCATCTCTGACAGAATAAGACTTACCCCCATTGGCCAACCGGAAGTAAACTCATTCAGACTGCAGATCCTTCATCCTCGTTTTTTCCCCAAGTGCTAAAATGCGTTCTGCCCCTCTGTGTTTGAAAAGAAAGGTAATGGCCCATGAAAAAGCGCCAAATAAAGCAGGAAGGCCGGCCCATAGCCTTCCCACAAAAGGAAAGATAGAAAGTTGACCTTGGGAAAGGACTGGAGCCAAGGAGATGGACAAGAAGCAGGCAGATACACACGTAATATTTGACAATGGAGCTCCACAGAAAAGCCCCCCCACTACTTAGCTATCACGTGGACATGATACCGCTAAGCAGCCCTAAATTAACAACACATGGAAATAGGATTATAGAGATTAGCTGAGAGGAAAACCCGGTCTTTTAGAGTGAATACTCTAAAACCAGACCACTCCAGCTAGAGAATTAGGATGATAATAAGGAAGGGTCTTTAGAGAGAAAAGGAAAGATAGAGAGAGTAAGTTAAAGAGTGAGCTTAGCCAGAGGCTAAGTTCCAAGAAAAACAGAGATAGGTGAGAGGTGATGGGTAAGAGAGCTGGCCTTCTGTGGAGCTCCTATTTATTACCATTGAGATGCAAATGTGCACAATACATAGGGATGAGTGCATAGTGTATTATCATTGGTTAAGGACAAGGTATAGGTGTGGTTTGTCTCAGCCAGGTGAGCACAAAGAAACCTGATTTCGCACCTAACCTGGGGGATGCTGGGATCAAGGGTCAAAAGGCTTTACTAGCCATGTGCAAGACTGAGCATGCTCTCTTCTAAGACAATCTTTACATTCCAACTGTTTCCCTTGTCCCTAGATAGGTGTGGACTGCTACAGCTTCTATAATCTAGTCCCTTTTCTGTCTTTCATAGTGTGGCAAACTTTCTGTAGTCCTGGCTACTGACTGGGTAAATGCATCATTGCTTAAATCATTTTAATTGAGCCCTGATTCAAAGACCTGTTATAGATTTACTTTTCCTTACTTGGAATTTTTATACATAAGATTTTGATAGTCTATATTTTCATCCAGAAATTTTCTTTTTTATTTGGATTTTTTTAATGTTTTTTATTTCTCTTACCAATTGATTCATATATCTCATAACTCAGTCATGCATCCCTGAGTAATCCTATTTTTTCAATCACCCTCTTCATGGGGTGAAGGTAAGGGTTATTAAAAAAAAAAAAGAATGAACTTTGGGTGTGGTTGATTGAACATTTATTTGTATGTATACTTTCATGCCATCATAAACTCACCCTGAGTGGTTTAGAAGAAGAAAGAAGAAGAAGGAAGGAGGGAGAGGAGAAAAGGGAGGCTGAAGAGAGGGAGGAAATGGGAGGAAGGGAGGGTAGACAAAAGAAAGAAGATAACTGCTTGATTTGTTAGTTATCAATTACCAATCAAGATAGTCTATTATTATTATTTATTACAAATGGGGGGGGGCAGATATGTATGTGTATTCAAGGGAAGTTTCCAAAGAAAAAAATAAATAGTTAGAGTCAGGGGAACCAGGAAGATTGCTGAAGGGATTAGGGTTTAAAGGAAAGAGGGAAGAAGGAAGTCCCTGCCTACTATATCTTCCTCCCCCAAAAGTTTTGGGGAACCCAGACTTTGGCAACCCTGGGCCCCAAGAGGTTCAGATATGAGGGACCCTAGTCTTTGGCCACAACAAAGCAAAGTCCAGACCCAGGGCACCAGGATCTGTGAACAGAAACCAAATAGTATTCCAGAAAAAAGTACCTTTTATTTTGAACTCCTTACTATATCCCTAGACTATAGATATTTGACAAGTGGTGGATAAATATAATTCTAACCCTAGTCCCCTCTTGGAGGTGGGAAAGTGACAAAAATTGCCAAAATATGATGGTTCTGAATCCTGGCCTAGTAGACTGGGGGCAGTAATACAACAAGGAAGAAATCACAATCTCACTTGAAGATAGGATGGGACAGATCCCAAGAAAAGTTTACTTAGCTCATGAGGACAATTATTAAACAGTGGATAATACCTCAAGATTGAAGCCAATAAAAGCTGTAGTCAGCAGACAAATCTGTAGTTCCCCATGCATCACTCTGCCCCCATAACAAGTCTTGTCCCAAATCCAATCACTCATACAACCAGTATAAGAGGAGGGTTTTATCAGATCAAGGAAGCAAATATTCTCTTTCCCTGGGGTTACTTTTATCTTTGAATGCTGAATTATATGTCATCATACACATACACATCTCTCAGACAATAGTCAATAGAAAGTCTAAGTGACTTGAAGTAAGTCTATTTCATATTTAACAACCTTGTTTGTTTATTTTTTCTGTTCTCGGTTAGTTAAATTCTCATTTTTTCCCACTTCCTTCAAAGCATATCTCTGAGAGTTGGCAAGTCCACAACACATAATCATGCTAGATTCACAAAACAGGGAACTGACCTTAGGGAAAGTTTGTTGTGTTTCAGGGGAGGCAACAGAAACTTTCTGGATCTGCTAGTCTGTTGTTGTCCAGGGATTTTAGGTATATTAGGCTCTATCTGTCTTTTACTAGTCTTTGTAAAAGAGAACTAAAACATGGGGGCTGAATATGCCCACTGTTTTCATGAAAATGAAGACTTATTTCAAAGTGATCTTAATCATGTCAAGAAAGTGATAACATTGGTACAATCCTCGTGATGTTTTTAGAAATATCAGCATTTTTTCAGGTTCCCATGGTCTTTTTTTTTAAACCCTTACCTTCCTCCTTAGAATCAATACTATGTATTGGTTCCAAGGCAGAAGAGTGGTAAGGGCTAGGCAGTGGGGGGTTAAGTGATTTGCCAGGGACACACAGCTAGGAAGTGTTGGAGACCAGATTTGAACCCAGAACTTCTCATCTCCAGGCCTAGCCCTCAATTCACTGAGTCACTTAGCTGCCCCCACTATTTAGTCTTCAAGAGTTGCCTAGAATACTGAATTCAGTGACTTGACCAAGGACCATTCTGCTATGCAGCCTGATTCTATTGAGGAACTGGGGGAAATAATAGGGTCAGAATTCATCAGGGCCAAGTGAGGAGCTACACTTAAATACAACTTGTGCATATACATGAGTCAAAAGACATCACCAATGATGTCATTTTGGTCCTCTTCAAGTAAGAGGGACAGCAACCAACCATGTCATAGGAGAGAAATTATTTCTTTTGTATTTTCCCTAGGTGGTAAAGTAGAAAGAGTGCTGAGCCTAGAGTCTAGGAGACTCATTTCCCTGAGTTCAAATCTAGCCTCAAACACTTACTAGTTATGTGACCCTAGGCAAGTTACTTAACCCTATTTGCTTCAGTTCCTCATCTGTAAAATGACTGAAGAAGGAAATGGAAAACCACTCTAGTTTTTTACAAAAAAAAAAAAAAAACTAAATGAAGTCACAAAGAGTCAGACATAGAAATCCTGGTTTGTTTATAATTTAATGCAATCAAGTTAAATATTAATCTGAGGTCTGCTAGTTTTGTCCCCTGTTAAGGATAAATTTTAGTGTTAAGACTGAATGTTTATTTTAGTGGTCACCAGGGATTTAAATACTAAATCCCAATGAAATACTCAAGTCAGAATGGAATGATATGATGGTTTATTTACAATAGAAGGAAGAAATTAAGAATGAGGGAGAGAGTGAGAAAGGGATGAAGATCTTTTCCAGGGGGAGTTCAGAGGCCTCAGCTAAGGGGCCTTCCCAGAGGATTATCTAGCTTGGCTTCCAGCCACAAGTCCTCCTCCAAGATGAGAGGCCTCCTTAGAGGCTAGTGCCTCCAGAAAGAGCCAAGGAAAGGGGGAGTCAGCCTTAACACTCACCATGTGTTCACCTTGCTAACACATGCGGGTCATAGTTCTTCCTCCCCCACAGTTAATCCTTAAGTGGGGGTGTATACATTTCTGGTTGCTAAAATTCTAAAGACTAAGCAAGGTGGAGTAAATCTAAAATTCACACCACATTGCTTTTTTTTTCCTTCTGTCCTTCTGCTCTTTTTTTTACAGGTTATCACGTTTTTTTTGCATTCTCCTAATTTTGTTTTGTCCTATGTTGTTGTTGCTAAATTAACCTTCCATACAAGTAGTGATGGAATTGGATTTCACAAGGAACTGTTTCCCTAGCAACTGGAAAGGGAATATTTAGATTTGTGTTTTCAAAGGCAATTATACAGGGAATTTAGGGAAAGAATTCCTGTAAGTAACATAATTTTATGATGGAATAATTATGATGATGATTTTATGATTATTATTGAAATTATCCTTTCCCTAACTACAAATGAATAAACGTTTTTTATCCTTATTCTTCCCCTATCCCACCCAAAAAATCCAAAATCAATGTGGAAAATGAAGAGCATTGATCTTACAATATCTACTCCAGCTTCTAGGGGCTTTTTAAATAATTCATCAGAGGCCTCAAGGTCTAAAGATTTCTCAGTCTTCCCCCAGAATATCTAATCAACTGCACTCCACCATGTTGTCTTCTCGTTCCTTGCTGGTTGGATTCTGGCTGGCCTCATTTATTTAGTTGCTATCCTGAAGACTAGAGTTCCCTACCTAATGGGAGTACTGACCCTCCCCCAAAATACACACTTACATATACAAATTGTATTAGGTGGTTCCTTTGCTAAGTTGTTTGTGGAAATTGGAGGTGCTGGGCAAACACACTGAGTGATAAGGTAATGAGAAGTCAGAATTCTTACTCCCTTCTCCCCCCACCAATTTTCTGTTATCTAGTTCAGTTGAAACAAGCTGAGATTCAGAATTGGTAAATTGACTTAAATTTTAACAGATAATTCACTCTCTAAATATCAGAAAACAGGGGTTTATTTTAAAGGAAGGAGGGGTAAGGGAATTTGGATAGGAAAGAGGGAATTTAGGATTTCCCTAATCTATTAAGAATCTCAAGATGTATAAGTAAAATTATATAGTCATTCAGATGGATATTCACAGGTCTTCAGAGTCTAACTCCAAATATTTCAGGGAGAAGATAAATAACCAGAAAATGCAGAGAAATCTCCTTTGGCTCTTCCTCACAAAGATTTCAGGAAAAAGAGTCGTCCCATCCCCCCCCCCCCATTTAGAATGTTGGTTTCATGGAAATCCCTTGAACCTTTGGCTATCCTAACATTTGTTGAGCCTTCAATTTATATTTTCAAATCTAACTGCTATTTCACTTCCAATACATTGACTATGATTAATATTATCAACTGTATTTTCAGCTCTATTTTCTTTTAGATTTGAAATTTTCAAATTATTTACTGTACGATGAAAAATTTCAGCTTCTGAGTTCAAGCTAGATATTTTTTCTAAGGAAATCTGTACCATATAGCTTTTAGAAGTTTTAACAGGTTCATGTGGGGTTTTCTGGTTGTCTGTGAGTTTTTGTAAATTTTGTATAGCTCCAGTAAAAGTTTCTGTAATACTAACTTTAGTCTGTGTTTTCCTATAGTTATTTTGTTGTAGGTGTGATTTTTAAATTCTCTCCATCTTGTTTTGTCTAGCACCCAGGAATGTGAACACCCACACTACATGGGCATGTGCTAGCTAATGACAAATCAGAAACAACTAACTACCCCCCTGGACTGTCCTAAGCCAAGCTTGAGCTACCATTGGCACATGTGAGATGCAGGAAGTGAGGTAGAGAACTGGCTCTGGGGTTCTTGTGAGTTCCTGTGGAGAGGGAGAGGCGCCAGTTCTATCCTGGAGCTCCAGCTTGCAGGAGCCCCACAGACAACTTCTCTTCAGATTGGTCACTTGAGTGATAAGGACTAACTCCCTTCTCTGCCTTGGCTCTCCAAGGCCTTAGACTCCTGCCTCGGCTCAGCCTGAGCCAGAGCAGTTTTTGAGTTAACCTCCTTTTCCTTCTCTCCCTCTCTCTCTTCCTCTAATAATTTCTTCCTCCTGTTGTAATTAAATCACCATAAACTCCATTCTGACTTGAATGTTTCATTTAGGATTTTATAAATAAAATCCTTGGCGACCAATAATTATTATGTTCAGTCTCAAACCCTAAATTAAACTTAACAGTTTGGCTGACCACGTAGGTTGTTTGACGAGTCCCCTCAAAAATTTCCTGAATTTTCTTGCCTCCTACTCTACTTCCTCCTCACTCAGTCAATCCTTTTAACTGCTAACTTGGCTTAAAGACACAGCTGTTAGAACAGGTGAGTATAAAACAATTTTTCTCTCTTCTCTTTTCTCCTTAAGTTAAATTGGAAACAGCGGGGTTTTTTTTCCTTTTTAATCTTAAGGGGGCAGCTGGGTAGCTCAGTGGATTGAGAGCTAGGCCTAGAGATGGAAGGTCTTAGGTTCAAATCTGACATCAGATACTTCCCAGCTGTGTGACTCTGGGTGAGAAAAAAAAATCTAATTAGCTGACCCTTGCTGATTAGCAGTGAGGAAACTTTGGGAAAAGGAGCCCTTGCTTTGATATCTCGCAACAAAAACAGCTAGATCACCAGAGTAAAAGTAGTGAGCCAACTTAAAGCCCATTTTCCTGCTTTTCAGCCTCTCTAGTTTTAAAAATTTAAGTGGGCTTTGCTCTAGCATGTGGTCCTAACAGTTTTAGCCTGAGGGCTAAGGAAAGATCACTAGAGACCTCTCCCAAACTTACTTTTCAAAGACCGCCTCAACCCCTTAGGCACAAGGCTTTGTTTTGACTACCTTCTTACTTGTGACCCCTCCCAAACTTTTAAAGAGAGCTCAGTCCCAGGAAAAAGTCTTCCTTTTGTCTTCCTTACACACTGCAGAACTGAATAGATTCCCACACAAAAGCCTAACCAAAAAGAAAGGAAAGGAGAATTTACAACAAAATAAGACCCTTGGCTATAAGGAGAGCCATCTACTGACAAGGGGCAAAAGTTACAGGCAACTACGTGATTGACTTTAGAAAAATGTGGCTACAGCCCTTATATGATTTACTTAAGAATTGGCTTATGAGCTCCATGACCAAATTTGTAAATGTACTATTCCTTGTCTCTCTAAAATGGCTCATCCCAGAGGATTTATGGCTATACCTGATCGCTGAAATTCTCCTCCTTGGGATTGTAATTGTTGGAGCTGAATTATTATATCTAATATTCTCTAAGAGAGCCCTGGAAAATACCATACATAAGATAGAGAAACATATAGGATTATGTCAGTCTCCCCCTCAAGACCATGTTTCCCAACCAAACCAAGCAATTGTTCCTTTTATTACTCAACGGTTTGCAAAACCAGATGAGCTCATGAAGGAAAGAAGGGGGGGAGATCATAGCTTCTATACAAAGCATTAAAAGAAACTTAAGGGCATTCTGTAATAGGAGGAATTTATCTCTCCATTTTCCATCATTATCAGATTCCCCGTCCCACCCTGCCCTACAAAATTTGGCTCCTAGTTCTCAAATAGCACCCCCACTCCTAACCAACCCCCTTCTCCCCCTGATCCCTTGGCTCCCACCCCTGAGCAACAGGAACCTCCTACTCCTAACCAACTGGCTCCTGTCCCCTGCCCTGCCCCCTATTCCTGCCCCCTATCCTGCCCCCTCAGCCCCACCCCTATTCCTACCCCCTGTTCCACCCCCTCAGCCCTACCCCCTATTCCTGCTCCTCCCCACCTTAACTACAGTCCCTCCCACCTATGCCTTTTACCCCTTCCCCTCAGCCCTTCCCCCCACCCATGTTTCCATCCCCAATTCCCTTGCCCTGACTACCCCACACACCCATGTTACCTACCCTGCCCACACTACCCTTAACCCATCCCAATCCTTTCCCTTCTCTTACCTACCCCATTGAAAACGGAGCAAGAAGCCTAGAAACAGGAACACTAGATAATGTACATAGAAGTTTATTTCCATTAAGGGAAATACTCACCTTTAATAAAGATGGGAACTTGGTATCTGTAAGACACTATACACCTTTTAACCCTGATGATTTAGATAAATTCAAGCAAAATGTTCCATCATTTGAGGCAGAATCAATATTAATTATACAAAAATTAGAGAACATATTTAGAACTTTTGACCCCTCTTGGATGGAAGTTAAAAATTTGTTAGATAAATTTCTGACAAAGAGAGAAAATGTCATCTCTCTGGCTAATTAGAAGAAAGGTAAAGGAGCACACCATTGGCCAACTACAGATCCACACTAGATCACATAAAACTAACCCTGGCTAGAGAAGCATTATTTGCAGCCATGAGAGCGTGCTCTGATAGACCTGAAACATGGGAAAAATTTGAACTGTCCCAACCTCCCAATTTATGGACAGACTTATTGACGTAGGAAATACATATATGGACCTTGATTTGACCAGAGAAAGGGACATTAGACAAATACACAGGCAATTCATTAAGAATTGTTGTTCAATGGTAAAAGACTACTTTAAAACTAGCTGTCCTGATTGGGACTCTATGGACCTCGAAAAACTGAGGAAAGTAGCAACCTATTTCTATAAGGGTCATACAAAAAGACCTGAAATACACAATAAGTCAGTGGAAGACTTAATGAAAGAAATTTAAAGGATACAAGAACAATTGAAAAATAAGGGAGAGACCATAGCCCCTTTGCAGGAATCTACAGATAAATCATTAACATACCCTTTCTGTGGGAAGAGAGGCCATGCAATGATGGTCTGTAGGGGCTGGCTACAGGAAAAAAGATATAATAACAACTTTAGGAATAATAACTATAGGAACTATAATGCCAATCAAAATGACAGTGATCCAAATGAGGAAAATGATAATACCCAACAAAATTCCAAACAATATATAAAAAAATGGAGCTCGACCACACTATATCCAGGGTGAACACCCCCAACAGCATGGAGGATCCCAAAAAACTGCCCAAGAATCTTTATGAAGGTGTGAATGGGGGGTGAGGGCCTTGGAATCAAAGAGTGAAACCTTTGATTTTCCAGTCCCTGATATTTAAATGCCAATAATCCATATACATTCCCTCCCAAATAGTAAGGAACCTCATGTCACTTTAAAGGTGGGAAATTCATACTGTGATTGTCTTTTGGACACTGGGGCATCGAAGTCAGTTTTGGTAAGCAAACCAGATAGAAAATGTGACTCTGTTGGCTCTCTAAATGTCATGGGAGTATCAGGAACACCGTTAAAGGTCCCAAAACTTTCTCTTTGCATGGTATGTGTGGGATGCCTAACTGTTGAACATTTTTTTCTTTTAATGACTGGATCCCCCCCCCACAAACTTGGTGGGAGAGATTTACTATGGAAATTACAAGCCACAATAATGTGCACACCAGATGGCTCTATGTCCTTGGAAGTGCCTGAGGAATCCTTAAATTTACTCCCTTACTTCTATCAGATAGCCAGGTGGCAAAAGAGCCTCCCATCTTTGGAATACCTATAGATATACCAGAGTCTCTTTAGGCTACATCTTCTTCTGATGTAGGCATACTTAAATCAGCTGTTCTTGTGTAAATTGAAACTAAATCCAGCCCACCTCCTTCCATTCCTCAGTATCCTCTCTGAAAGGAGGCAACAGAAGGCATTCCCAGTAATAATCTCATTAATTGACCAGTGAATAATAATCCCTTGTAAATCTGAATACAACACAGCCATCCTGCCCATTAAAAAACCAAAAAGGGGGCCCGATGGCAAGCACCTCTATAGATTCATACAGGATCTGAGGGATGTGAACAATCACATTATAAAGAGTTTCCAACATCAATACTGTTATTTCCTCTATTCCTAGCACAGCTACATACTTTACAGTAGTGGACTTGTGCTTAGCCTTCTTTTCCATACCCATACATGAGAACTCCAGGCATATCTTTGCTTTCACATGGCAGAGCCATTAGTTCTCCTGGACTCGTCTGCCACAAGGTTTCATAGAAAGCCCAAGCTTATTTGCACAAATTTTGAGCCAAGATACAGATAATATAAAATTTAAAAATAGCAAATTAATCAAATATGTAGATGATCTATTCTTGGCTTCAACAGACACAAAAACATGTCAAGAAGATAGCAAACACCTTCTTTGGAATTGTACAAAAGAGGACATAAAATCTCGAAGGATAAACTTCAGTGGTGTCTCCCCAAAATAGAATACTTGGGGTTCATTCTGACAGCTAGTGCCCATTCTATTTCTCCCAAGCGAATTGAAAATATTCAAAAATTGAGTGCTCCTACCATTAAGAAATAGTTAAGAGCAATTCTGGGAGCAACATGGCTTTGCAGACAATGGATCCCTTGATTTGGGGAAATTACCAAGCCCCTTATAGCACTAACAAGACATTCAGTCCCTGAACCACTTAAACTAGAGTAAGAACACCTGTCAGCTGTATCAGACCTAAAACAGGCTATCCTGTCTGCCCCTGCTCTAGGCATCCCAGATTACAACAAGCCATTTACTTTGTATGTACATGAGTGAAGAGAGGTAGCTTCAGGTGTTTTAACTCAGACTTTGGGACCTTCTCAGTGCCCTGTTGCTTATTATTCATCCAAGCTGGACCCAGTAGCTTCAGGAGGACCACCATGTCTTAGAGAAATGGCTGCTACAGTTTTAATAGTGACAAAAACTGTTAATCTAGTATTGGGATGCCCATTAACAATTATGTGCCCACATGAGGTAGAAGCATTGTTGCTAAGACAGAGAACACAGGCATTTTCTTTTTTTAAACTCTTACCTTCTTTTTTTATATAACATTATTTTATCTGGTCATTTCTGAGAATTATTCATTGGAGACAAAGATCATTTTCTCCCCCCTTCCCCCACCTATCCCTTAGCCGACGCGTGATTCCACTGGGTATCACAAGTATTCTTGATTCAAACCCATTTCCATGTTGTTGGTATTTTCATTAGAGTGTTCATTTGGAGTCTCTTCTCAGTCATATCCCCTCAACCCCTGTACTCAAGCAGGTGCTTTTCGTCAGTGTTTTTACTCCCACAGTTTGTCCTCTGCTTGTGGATAGTGTTTTTTCTCCTAGATCCCAGCAGATTGTTCAGGGACATTGCATTGCCACGAATGGAGAAGTCCATTAAGTCGATTGTACCACAGTGTGTCAGTCTCTATCTACAATGTTTTCCTGGTTCTGCTCCTTTCACTCTGCATCACTTTCTGGAGGTTGTTCCAGTCTCCATGGAATTCCTCCACTTTATTATTCCTTTTAGCACAATAGTATTCCATCACCAACATATACCACAATTTGTTCAGCCATTCTCCAATTGAAGGGCATCCCCTCATTTTCCAATTTTTGGCCACCACAAAGAGCTCTGCTATAAATATTCTTCTACAAGTCTTTTTCCTTATTATCTCTTTGAGGTACAAACCCAGCCGTGTTATAGCTGGATCAAAGGGCAGACAGTCTTTTATCACCCTTTGGGCATAGTTCCAAATTCCCCTCCAGAATGGTTGGATCAGTTCACAACCCCCCCAGCAGTGAATTAGTGTCCCTACATTGCCACATCCCCTTCAGCATTCATTACTTTCCTTTGCTGTCATGTTAGCCAATCTGTTAGGTGTGAGGTGATACCTCAGAGTAGTTTTAATTTGCATCTCTCTGATTATAAGAGATTTAGAACACTTTTTCATGAGCTTATTAATAGTTTTGATTTCTTTATCTGAAAACTGCCTATTCATGTCCCTTGCCCATTTATCAATTGGAGAATGGCTTGATTTTTTGTACAATTGATTTAGCTCTTTGTAAATTTGAGTAATTAAAACTTTGAGGTTTTTATGAGGATTGTTTCCCAATTTGTTGTTTCCCTTCTGATTTTGGTTACATTGGTTTTGTTTGTACAAAAACTTTTTAATTTGATGTAATCAAAATTATTTATTTTGCATTTTGTGACTCTTTCTAAGTCTTGCTTGGTTTAAAATCTTCCCCTTCCGAAAGGTCTGACATGTATACTATTCTGTGTTCACCTAATTTTCTTATAGTTTCCTTCTTTATGTTCAAGTCATTCACCCATTTTGAATTTATCTTGGTGTAGGGTGTGATGTGCTGATCTAAACCTAATCTTTCCCACACTGTCCTCTAATTTTCCCAGCAGTTTTTATGAAAAAGTGGATTTTTGTCCCAAAACCTGGGATCTTTGGGTGTGTCATAAACTGTCTTTCTGAGGTCACTTACCCCGAGTCTATTCCACTGATCCTCCTTTCTGTTTCTTAGCCAATACCAAATTGTTTTGATGACCACTGCTTTATAATATAGTCTGAGATCTGGGACTGCAAGGCCCCATTCCGTTGAATTATTTTTCATTATTTCCCTGGATATCCTTGGCCCTTTGTTCTTCCAAAATGAACTCTGTTATGGTTTTTTCTAAATCAATAAAAAATTTTTTTGGAAGTTCAATGGGTATGGCACTAAATAGATAGATGTGTTTGGGTAGGATGGTCATTTTTATTTTATTGGCTCGTCCTACCCATGAGCAGTTAATGTTTTTCCAATTGTTCAAGTCTAGTTTTAGTTGTGTGGAGAGTGTTTTGTAGTGTTCATATAGTTCCTGTGTTTGTCTCAGGAGATAGATTCCTAAGTATTTTATTTTGTCTAAGGTAATTTTAAATTTCATTTCTCTTTCTAGTTCTTGCTGCTGAGCTGTGTTGGAAATATATAGAAATGCTGATGACTTATGAGGGTTTATTTTGTATCCTGCAACTTTGCTAAAGTTGTTGATTATTTCGAGTAACTTTTTGGTTGATTCTCTAGGATTCCTTAAGTAAACCATCATATCATCTGCAAGGAATGATAACATGGTCTCCTCCTTGCCTATTTTAATGCCTTCAATTTCTTTTTCTTCTCTAATTGCTACTGCTAGTGTTTCTAGTACAATGTCAAATAATAGAGGTGATAATGGGCATCCTTGTTTCACTCCTGATCTTATTGGGAATGCATCTAGTTTATCCCCATTGCAGATGATATTAGATGATTCTTTTAGATGTATACTGCTTATTATTTTTAGGAAAAACCCTTCTATTCCTATGCTTTCTAGTGCTTGTAATAGGAATGGGTGTTGTATTTTATCAAAGGCTTTTTCTGCATCTATTGAGATAATCACGTGATTTTTGTCAGTTTGCTTGTTAATATGGTCAATTATGTGGATGGTTTTCCTAATATTGAACCAACCCTGCATCCCTGGTATAAATCCTACTTGATCAGGGTGAATGACTCTTCTGATCACTTGCTGGAGTCTTTTTGCTAGTATCCTATTTAAGATTTTTGCATCTATATTCATTAGGAAGACTGATCTATAATTTTCTTTCTCTGTTTTTGCCCTGCCTGGCTTTGGAATTAGTACCATGTTTGTGTCATAAAAAGAATTTGGTAGAACTCCCTCTTTGCTTATTATGTCAAATAGTTTGTATAGTATTGGGATTAGCTGTTCTCAGAATGTTTGATAGAATTCACTTGTGAATCCATCAGGGCTTGGGGATTTTTTCTTAGGGAGTTCTTTCATGGCCTGTTGGGTTGCTTTTTCTGATATGGGATTATTTAAGAATTCTATTTCTTCTTCTGTTAGTCTATGCAATTTATATTTTTGTAAATATTCATCCATATCACCTAGGTTGGTATACTTATTGCCATATAGTTGGGCAAAGTAGTTTTTAATGATTGCCTTAATTTCCTCTTAATTGTAGGTGAGGTCCCCCTTTTCATCTTTGATGCTATTAATTTGCCTTTCTTCTTTCCTTTTTTAAATTAGATTTACCAGTACTTTGTCTATTTTGTCTGTTTTTTTCAAAGTACCAGCTTCTAGTCTTGTTTATTAGTTTAATAGTCCTATCACTTTTGATTTTATTAATTTCTCCCTTAATTTTTAGGATCTCTAGCTTGGTTTTCTTATGGGGGCTTTTAATTTGTTTGCTTTCAAGTTTTTTGATTTGCATTTCCAATTCATTGATCTCTGCCCTCCCTAATTTGTTAATATATGCACTCAAGGGGGCAGAGTCAAGATGGCAGCTTAGCAAGCAGCAAAAGTTCAGAACTAGTGGAAGACCCTTCCTTAACTGATACAGACTGAATGCTCCTAGGGCACCGAAATTCAAGCTGAACAACAGGACAGAAGCGGAGAACCCTCCTTCTGGACTCAAATCAAAAGGTCTGCCCCCCAAAATCCAGAATCTGAGAATACTCAGGGCTAAGGGGAAGACAGAAGGAAGGTCCCAGGACCCCTCCCCCCAAACCATAGGGCTGAGCCCCCAGCAGCAGCTGGAACCTCTGAGAGGGCAAAGGTGCTGGTTTGAAGGGTCTACCTTGTGAGCAGTGGGGCACCAGGCTCAGAGCATCCAGCTTGGACAGCGGGGAGGGAACCAGGGAGAGACGGGCCGTGGCTGGGTCCCTCCATCGGGCTCCAGTCTCACTGTTGCCTCAGGGTACATCCAGGCCAATCCAGTTAAACCTAATCCCATCAGAACTCCTCAGAGTTTAGGGAGGCGGGCAAAGGCACTTGGGGACAGTGGAGAAGCAGCTGGAGAGAACTGGGGAGAGCCTGGGTGGCCCAGCCTTCCAGGAGTCTTCAGAGCCTCAGAGCTTCATACCACATACAGCCCAACCCAGTTGAACTCAATCCAATCAAAAGCCTCCAGCGGACAGGGAAGCTAACATTCCTCCCCTAGAGACTGTACCAAGAGATCTGACAAAGCTCCAAGAGGGGAGACTGACAGCCCCAAAACCAAAACAAAATGAGAGGAGCAAGAGCACAGCCAAATACAGGGAGCAAAGAAGGGGTAAACTCAAGCAAACAACAGAAAAAGAAGAAAGAAATTACAATAGACAGCTTCCGCACAGGTAATGAGCAAAGAGCAAATGAAACAGAGGGGGAGGGATCAGCAAAGGAAAAATCAGAAATCCCAGCGAATTGGATACAGGCTTTGGAAGAACTCAAAATGTAATTCAAAACACAATTAAGAGAGGCTGAAGACAATTGGGAAAAGAACTTAGAAACTAAGATAAGTCATCTGGAAACAGAAAATAGTGTCTTGAAAGCCAAAATCAACCAGCTGGAAAATGAGGCAAAGGAGATGAAAGATGAGGTAAAGCAGATGAAATATGAGGTGAAGAAGATGAAAGATGACCTCCAAAGAAAATCCGACCAAAAGGAAAAAGACGACCAAAAAACTAAGGATGAAATCCAGTCTTTAAGAACCAGAATTCAACAACTAGAATCAAGTGACCTCACAAGGCAGCAGGACACTATAAAACAAAACCAAAAGAATGAAAAAATTGAGGAAAATATGAAGCATCTCATTCACAAAACAGGGGATTTAGAAAATCATTCAAGGAGAGACAATTTAAGAATTATTGGCCTACCAGAAGACCATGACAAAAGAAAAAGCCTGGACATTATATTACAGGAAATTGTTAAAGAAAACTGCCCCCCAAATCCTTGAATAAGAGGGGAAAGTGGAGACTGATAGAATCCATAGATCACCTCCTGTACTTAATCTCCAACTGACAACACCCAGGAATGTTATAGCCAAATTCAAGAATTATAAGATCAAAGAAAAGATATTACAAGCTGCCAAGAAGAAGTCATTCAGATACCAAGGAACCACAGTGAGGATAACTCAGGATCTGGCTGCATCCACACTGAAAAGAAGAAAGGCATGGAATACGATATTCCAGAAAGCAAGGGAATGAGGTCTACAACCAAGAATCAACTACCCAGCAAAACTGACTATATTCTTACAGGGGAAAGTATGGTCATTCAAGAAAATAGAAGAATTTCAAGAATTTGTAAAGGAAAGACCAGACCTGAACGGAAAATTTAATGTCCAAGCACAGAACTCAAGAGAATCATCAAAAAGTAATTAAAAAAAGAGGGGAAAAAAGAAAAACAAAAAAAATTATAAGGGACTCAATAAATTAAAACGATATGTATCCCTAAAAGAAAAGAGGTCATTGGTAACTCTTAAAAACTGTTGTTATTACCTGGGCAGCAAAAAGAAGTATACTTAGAGGGAACAGCAACAAACTGTATAGGATGAAAGGACAAGACATAAATAGGTATATAGATATATGAATGCAAAAATATATAAGCATGAGTATGCATATATATATAACTAGAGCTTTAAAATAGGTTAATATTAAAAGAAATGGAAAAAGAAACAAATGGGGGTAAATTTATATGTCATAAAGAAGCTCATGATGGGAGGGGGGAGAACATCAATAAGCTGGAAGGGTAAAGAAGTCGGAGATAGGAAATACTCAACTTTTACATGCTTTGAAAGTGACTCAAAGAGGGAAAAACAATCTAATCCATTGGGGGCAGAGAATAGATTTGCACCCTATAGTGGAGTAGAAGGGTAATAAACTGACTGGTGGGGAGGGAAGCAGTACAAGGGAGGGAGAGGGTGGAGGGGTGATTTTAGAAAGACTACAGGGAAAATAAGGGGGGGATAAATAGGGAGGGAGTAGAAAAAGAAGTAAAATAAGGATGGGAACAAGGGGGACTGTTCAAAAGCAAACATTGGTGTAGAAGGAAATAGTGAAAGAAGAAAAGGCAGGAAAAGGAGCAGAAATCAAAATGCTGGGAAATACACAGCTAGTAATCATAATTCTGAATGTGAATGGAATGAACTCACGCATAAAACGCAAGCAAATAGCAGAGTGGATTAGAGTCCAAAACCCTACCATATACAGTCTACAAGAAACACATATGAGAAAGGTAGATACACATAGGGTGAAAGTAAGAGAGTGGAGCCAAATCTTTTGGGCATCAACTGAAAAAAAGAAGGCAGGAGTCGCAATCATGATATCTGACAAAGCCAAAGTAAAAATAAATCTAATTAAAAGAGATAGGGAAGGTAATTACATCCTGATAAAAGGCAGTATAGACAGTGAGGAAATATCTGTACTCAACATGTATGCACCAAATGGCATAGCATCCAAATTTCTAAAGGAGAAACTAGAGGAACTCAAGGACAAAATAGATAGAAAAACTATACTAGTGGGAGACCTGAAACTTCCTCTATCTGAACTAGATAAATCAAACCAAAAAATAAATAAGAAAGAGGTAAGAGAAGTGAATGAAATCTTAGAAGAATTAGAGTTAGTAGACATGTGGAGAAAAATAAATAGGGATAAAAAGGAATATACCTTCTTTTCTGCAGCACATTGTTAGATTTAAAATAGTTTTGAGCTTTAAATAGTTGTAGATAAGAGAGTGGGAGCCATAAAATGTGATAATTAAAATGTTTGGGAGCAAAGGAAATATATAACAATTATGACCGCTGAAATATGTTTTCTACTGTGTCTTGGTTTTATTTAAATATAAGATAGTCGCCAGGGAATATATTCCCAATTTATGAATATGCTCAAGCCAACTGGGTTTTATAGAGAAATTTAATTTATAATACACTGATTAATCAATAGAAAAAGAGAGAAAGTAAGAAAGGAATAAGAATGAAGGGCCTCAAGCCAATAAGGCCTAGACCTCAGTCCTAAGAGATAAATCAGTCAGTTGGTTTTATCACTCACCCAAGATCTCTCTAGGTAAGGCTTCTCATGCCAACCTCAGGCTCCACCTTCAAGAGAGTCTCCTTTCAAGAAATGTTTCCAGAGAATCCTCCTCCTGACTCGTCCTGAGTTCTCCTTCCACAGCCTCCTTCAAGACCTCTCCAGGAGCTCTCCCTCCAGGACCTCTCTCCTCTCAGACCTCCTCCAGAGCATCAACCCTCTCCCTCTCAGACCTCGCTATCTTTAAGCAAAAAACCTAAGTTCCCTCCCCTCAGATCTCACATCTACCAATCACTGTCGATGTCTCCCCTGTGCCAATGGTGGCTCTAGCTTACCCCAGGACCGCCCAGAGGTCTGTCCCCTTTGCACCTGTCTGTTGAAGGTCATATTCTCAAATAATTAAATCTTGATCTTTGCTGCAGCCCTTCCTAAACCCTATTACTCTGAGTAAGGTGGAAATTGTAGTTTCCAAGACCTGGTTCTGTCATTCCAAGTATCCCTATTGTATCAATTCTAAAAGCAATCATGACTCAAAGAACTTCCTGTTCTATGCTAAAGCATAGGTCAAAGCCCTTTCCATTGTTTAGCAAAAGGTTTCTGTCCTAAAGTAGTCTTAAGTAGGGAGGAGAAGGATCCTCCCATGCCAAGAGGTTTCATATTCCAATAGAGTTCTTACTATCAGTAGGAAATCTTTTCAAGTATGAAATTTCCCAATGGGGAAATTTCCAACATTCATAAGTCTAAGAAATTTTAAGGTTTACAACATGGTACATTCACAAAAAATTGACCATATATTGGGGCATAAAAACATTGCAAACACATGCAAAAGAGCAGAAATAATAAATGCAACTTTCTCAGATCACAAGGCAATGAAAATAATAATTAGTAAGGGAACATGGAGAGGTAAAACAAAAATTAATTGGAAATTAAACAATAAAATTCTCCAAAACCAGTTAGTTAAAGAACAAATCATAGAAACAATTAATAACTTCATTGAAGAAAATGACAATGATGAGACGTCCTTTCAAAACCTATGGGATGCAGCCAAAGCAGTACTCAGGGGGAAATTTATATCCTTGAGTTCATATATTAACAAATTAAGAAGGGCAGAGGTCAATGAATTGGGCATACAAATTAAAAAATTAGAAAGTGAACAAATTAAAAATCCTCAGATGAAGACTAAATTAGAGATCCTAAAACTCAAAGGAGAAATTAATAAAATTGAAAGTCAAAGAACTATTGATTTAATAAATAGACTAGAAGGTGGTACTTTGAAAAAAAACAAATAAAATAGACAAAGTACCAGTCAGTCTAATTAAAAAAAGAAAAGAAATAAACCAAATTGACAGTATCCAAGATGAAAAAGGAGACCTCACCTCTAATGAAGAGGAAATTAAGGCAATCATTTAAAACTATTATGCCCAATTATATGGCAACAAATATGGCAATCTAGGTGATATGGATGAATACTTACCAAAATATAAATTGTCTAGACTAAAAGAGGAAGAAATAAATTACCTTAACAACCCCATTTCGGAAAAAGAAATTGAACAAGCCATCAAAGAACTCCCTAAGAAAAAATCCCCAGGTACAGATGGATTCACAAATGAATTCTATCAAACATTCAAAGAACAACTAATCCCAATATTAAACAAACTATTTGACAGAATAGGCCAAGAAGGAGTTCTACCAAATTCATTTTACGACACAAACATGGTACTGATCCCAAAGCCAGGCAGGTCAAAAACAGAGAAAGAAAACTATAGACCAATCTCCCTAATGAATATAGACGCAAAAATCTTAAATAGGATACTAGCAAAAAGACTTCAGCAAGTCATCTCAAGGGTCATCCACTATGACCAGGCAGGATTCATACCAGGAATGCAAAGATGGTTCAATATTAGGAAAACCATCCACATAATTGACCATATTAACAAGCAAACTGACAAAAATCACATGATTATCTCAATAGATGCAGAAAAAGCCTTTGATAAAATACAACACCCATTCCTATTGAAAACACTAGAAAGTATAGGAATAGAAGGGCCTTTCCTAAAAATAATAAACATTATATATCTAAAACCATCAGCAAACATCATCTGCAATGGGGATAAACTAGAATCCTTTCCAATAACCATCAGCAAACATCATCTGCAATGGGGATAAACCAGAAGCCTTTCTAATAAGATCAGGAGTAAAACAAGGATGCCCATTATCACCTCTATTATTTAACATTGTATTAGAAACACTAGCAGTAGCAATTAGAGAAGAAAAAGAAATTGAAGGTATTAAAATTGGCAATGAGGAGACCAAGCTATCACTCTTTGCAGATGATATGATGGTTTACTTAAGTAATCCTAGAGAATTAACCAAAAAATTACTCAAAATAATCAACAACTTTAGGAAAATTGCACGATATAAAATAAACCCGCATAACTCATCAGCATTTCTATATATCTCTAACCCATTTCAGCAGCAAGAATTAGAAAGGGAAATACCATTTAAAATCACCCTAGACAATATAAAATACTTAGGAATCTATCTGCCAAGACAAACACAGGAACTATATGAACACAACTACAAAACACTTTCCACACAGCTCAAATTAGATCTAAACAATTGGAAAAACATTGATTGCTCATGGGTGGGATGAGCTAACATAATAAAAATTACCATCCTACCCAAACTTATTTATCTATTTAGTGCCATACCCATTGAACTTCCAAAAATTTTTTTTTACTGGGTTAGAAAAAAAACACAACAAAGTTCATTTGGAAGAACAAAAGATCAAGGATATCCAGGGAAATCATGAAAAAAATGCAAAGGAAGGAGAACTTTCAGTCCCAGATCTCAAACTATACTATAAAGCAGTGGTCATCAAAACAATTTTGTACTGGCTAAGAGACAGAAAGGAGGATTCCGTGGAATAGACTTGGGTAAATGATCTCAGCAAGACAGTTTATGACAAACCCAAAGACCCCAGCTTTGGGGACAAAAATACATTATTTGATAAAAAGTGCTGGGAAAATTGGAAGAGAGTGTGGGAGAGATTAGGTTTGGATCAACACGTCACACCCTACACCAAGATAAATTCAGAATGGGTGAATGATTTGAACATGAAGAAGGAAACTATAAGTAAATTAGGTGAACACAGAATAGTATACATGTCAGACCTTTGGGAAGGGGAAGATTTTAAAACCAAGCAAGACTTAGAAAGAGTCACAAAATGTAAAATAAATAATTTTGACTACATCAAATTAAAAAGGTTTTGTACAAACAAAACCAATGTAACTAAAATCAGAAGGGTAGCAACAAATTGGGAAACAATCCTCATAAAAACCTGTGACAAAGGTTTAATTACTCAAATTTACAAAGAGCTAAATCAATTGTACAAAAAAAATCAAGCCATTCTCCAATTGATAAATGGGCAAGGGACATGAACAGGCAGTTCTTAGCCAAAAAAATCAAAACTATTAATAAGAACATGAAAAAGTGTACTACATCTCTTATAATCAGAGAGATGCAAATCAAAACAACTCTGAGGTATCACCTCACACCTAGCAGATTGGCTAACATGACAGCAAGGGAAAGTAATGAATGCTGGAGGGGATGTGGCAAAGTAGGGACACTAATTCATTGTTGGTGGAGTTGTGAATTGATCCAACCATTCTGGAGGGCAATTTGGAACTGTGCCCAAAGGGCAATAAAAGACTGTCTGCCCTTTGATCCAACCATAGCACTGCTGGGTTTGTACTGCAAAGAGATAATAAGGGAAAAGACTTGTACAAGAATATTCATAGCTGCACTCCTTGTGGTGGCCAAAAATTGGAAAATGAGGGGATGCCCTTCAATTGGGGAATGGCTGAACAAACTGTGGTATATTTTGGAGATGGAATACTATGGTGCTAAAAGGAATAATAAAGTGGAGGAATTCCATGGAGACTGGAACAACCTCCAGGAAGTGATCCAGAATGAAGGGAGCAGAACCAGGAAAACATTGTACACAGAGACTGATACACTGTGGTACAATCGTAGGTAATGGACTTCTCCATTTGTGTCAATGCAATGTCCCTGAACAATCTGCAGGGATCTAAAAAATACTATCCACAAGCAGAGGATAAACTGTGGGAGTAAAAACACCGATGAAAAGCAACTGCTTGACTACAGGGATGGAGGGGATATGACTGAGGAGAGACTAAATGAACACTCTAATGCAAATACCAACAACATGGAAATGGGTTTGAATCAAGAACACATGTGATACCCAGTGGAATCGCACGTGGGCTATGGGAGAGGTGGGGGAAGGGAGGGAGGGAAGAAAAGAAAATTATTTTTGTTTCCAATGAATAATATTTGGAAATGACCAAATAAAAATTAAAAAAAAAATATATATATATATATATATGCACTCAAGGATATGAATTTTCCTCTCAGTACTGCTTTGGTTTGAAAGGATGTCTCACAATTGTCATTTTCCTTTATGAAATTATTAATTGTTCCTATGATTTGTTCTCTAAAATATTATTTAATTTCCAATTAATTTTTGATTTGGCTTGCCATGTACCCTTACTGATCATTATTTTTATTGCCTTTTGATCTGAAAAGGTTGCATTTATTATTTCTGCTTTTCTTCATTTGAATGTCATGTTTCTGTGACCTAGTGTATGATCTCTCTTTGTGAATGTACTATGTGGTGCTGAGAAGGTGTTTTCCTTTTTGTCCCTATTTATTTTTCTCCATATGTCTATTAACTCTAATTTTTCTAAGATTTCATTCACCTCTTTTACCTCTTTCTTATTTATTTTTTGTTTTGATTTATCTAAATTTGATATTGGTTGGTTCAAGTCTCCCACTAATATGGTTTTATTGTCTATTTCATCCTTCAATTCTCCTAGTTTCTCCATTAGAAATTTGGATGCTATACCATTTGGTGCATACATGTTGATTAGTGATAATTCCTCATTGTCTATACTCCCTTTTAACAGAATATATTTACCTTCCCTATCCCTTTTAATCAGGTCTATTTTTGTTTTGTCTTTGTCAGATATCATGATTGCAACTCCTGCCTTCTTTGTATCAGTTGAGGCCCAAAAGGTCTTACTCCATCCTTTAATTCTAACCTTGTGAGAGTCAACCCGCCTCATATGTTTCTTGAAGACAACATATGGTAGGGGTTTGGGTTCTAATCCAATCTGCTATTTGTCTACGTTTTATAGGTGAGTTCATCCCATTCATGTTCAAAGTTATGATTATCACTTGTGGAATCCCTGGCATTTTGATTTCCTTCCCCTAATTCTGACCTTTCTTCTTTAGCTATAACCTTTTGAACCAGTGATTTACTTTAGGTCAGTCCCCCTAGTCCCCTCCCTTGATATGCTTCCCTTTCTGGCCCCTCCCTTTTTATGTTCCCTTCCCCTCCCCCCTCTCCTTCCCTCCCTTTTCATACTCTCCCCCCCCCCGCCTCCTTAATTTTCCTTTCTCTCTTACCCTGTTGGATAAGATATAATTCAGGATCCCAACGGATCTAGATGTTCTTCCCTCTCAGATTTGATTTCACTGAGAGTAAGGTTTAAGTAACACCACTTTGCACTCTCTTCCTCTCCTTCTCATATGAGAATTATTCCCCTCCCCTTACCATGTCTATCTTTGGGTGGGAAAGATTATTCTATTTAGTTTCCCTCCCCTCTATTTCTTGAAGTAAATCTTAGTATCATCAATGATTCCACCCTTCCCTTTTTCTTTCTTTTCTCCCCCTTTCACCAAATCATCTTGATGCCCCAATCTTTCCCTATGTATGATTCTTCTAACTACTCTTATGATGCATACAATTTCTGAGAGTTAAACAATACATTTCCCCCACATATTAATATATATAATTTGATATAAATATAGTCCTTATAGAAGAGAGTTTGACTTAAAGAAAAAGATAAGATTTATCTCCTTTTCCCTTTCTTTCATATTTACCTTTTCATGTTTCTCTTGATTTCTTTGATTGGATATCAAATTTTCCACTAAGTTCTGGTCTTTTCTTAGCAAATACTTGGAAATCTTCTATTTTGTTGAATGCCCATACTTTCCCCTGGAAGTATATAGTCAGTTTTGATGAGTAGTTGATTCTTGGTTGGAGACCCAGCTCTCTTGCCTTTCTAAATATCGTGTTCCATGCTTTGCAGTCCCTTAGCATGTTAGCGGCTAAGTCATGTGTGATCCTTATGGGGGCCCCTCTATATCTGAAGCTCCTCTTCTTGGCTTCTTGTAGGATTTTCTCCTTAGCTTGGAAACTCTTGAATTTGGTGACTACATTCCTGGGGGTTGTCTTTTGGGGATTTAGTATAGAGGGTGTTCTATGAACCCTTTCTATTTCTATTTTGCTCCCTTGCTCCAGAATATGTGGGCAATTTTCTTCTATAATCTCCTGTAGTATAGCATCAAGGTTTTTATCTCTGGTTTTTGGGCAGACCAATGATTCTCAGGTTGTCTCTCCTTCTTCTGTTTTCCTGGTCTGTCACCGTGTCAGCGAGATATTTTATGTTTTCTTCTAATTCACTAATTTTTTGGCTTTGCTTTATTAATTCTTGCTGTTTTGCAAGCTCACTGTCTTCCAGTTGCTTATTTCTGGTCTTGAGGGACTTGATTTGTTTTTCAGCTTGGTCTACCCTTTTTTTAGAAGCTGCCAGCTCTTTCTCCAATTGTGAGGTCTTGTCTATCAGACTGCTGACCTCTTTCTGGATTTTTTCCCATTTTTCTTTCCAGAAGGTTTCCATCTTTTGGATAAGTTCCAATTTGAGTTCTTCCAGAGCTTGTGGATAATTTCCATTTTGGGGGGCATGTTTTGATTTTGTTTGAATTTCATCCTCTTTATCTTCTTTTCCTTGGGTACTCCCGCTGTAAAAGTTTTCAATAGTTACTTTTTTCTTTTTCTTCTTGGAGGCTTGATTTTCGGCCATGTGAGCCATCCCTTTGATGGTTATTTTCCCCTTTCCTTTTTGGTCCAAGGTCTGGGTGATATGGACAGGTTTTCTGTGGATTTAGGTTGCCTCAGACTAGTTCTTCCCAGCCTCCACGGTTTGTTTGCATGCCTGCCCCTGTGCTCAGCGTGACCCCGTGCTCTGTGATCTCTTCTCACTGGTGCGCAGGAATCTCCTGTAAAACTGCTCTGAGGGGTGGATCTCTGGTGTTGCCTGTCAGTTTCCAGGGAGCCTGGCATGCCCCCCTCTCACTACAGCGAGGGGCAACACTTTGGCCTTAGGCAATTTTTACAGACTCTCAAGACTACTCACTGTTCACAGTTTGCAGGGGCCCCACCATCTGCATGCTCTGCAATGCACAAGGTTCTCCCATGAAACCACCTTGAGAGGTTGTTTCCTAGCCGTCTTTAGATCCCAAGGACCCTAGTGTGACCCCCCAGACAGAGACGTTCCTCACTCACTCACTGTCCCAGTGAGCTCTCTGATCCCCTACTCTGGTTCAGTGGGGGCGGTGGAAAGAGGGGGAAGGGCAGCTCAGTTTAAGTTTTTGTGCAAGCTTTTCCTCCTTCTTGTAGTATGGCAATGTTCAAACCCTACATACCTTTGTTTCTGTGGGGTACTGGACAGTCCCTCCATTCTTCCAAAGATGATTTTTATGCTCTTTTGAGGTAGTCTATTTCATTCTGTGTCAGGGAGAGGAAGAGATTCGCGTCTAGATTGCAGCCATGTTTACCCGGAAGTAATACAGACATTTTCTGATCAGCGAATTACAAGGTATGAAATAACCTTGTTAAACAATGAAAATATTACTCTAAAATGCTGTACAACCCTTAACCCATCCACCTTGCTTCCAGATTTATCAATTTCTGGAGAACCATTACACAGTTATGAAACACTATTGTCCATGGCAGAAAAGCCTCCAGATGATCTCTTGGACATTCCCTTAAACAACTCAGACCTGCTCTTATTTACTGATGGTTCTTCTTTTATGAGGGATGGCATACGCTACACTGGAGCTGCTGTAGTCACAGAATTTGCCGCTGAGTGGTCAGCTTCACTGCCCTCTAATATTAGTGCTCAAGGGGCAGAATTCATAGCTCTGAAACATGCCTGTATAATTGCCAAAGGTAAAAAGGCAACAATTTATATGGATTCTAGATATGCTTTTGACATTTGTCACTCAGTTGGATGCTATGGCTCCAGAGAGGATTTTTAAGCTCAGCTGGATAATCCATAGCTAATGCAGAAATTATTAATAAAGTTCTTTCTGCTCTCCAGCTGCCTGAAGCCCTAGCTGTATTTCATTGCTCTGCCCATACAAGTGGCACTGACCCTGATTCTAGGGGAAATGACCAGGCAGATACTGCTGCAAAGCTAGCAGCCATAGAAGGGCCTGAATTAATTTTAACATTAACAACCACTGATGATTTAAATTTATCACTTTCCTATAATGAAAAGGAAGTGGGGAAATGGAAACAAAAATTCAAAGCAAAACAGATCAATGGAGTATGGGTGTCATCTGAAGGAAAACCCCTGCTCCCTAAAAGTTTCTATCACCAAATTTGCCAATCTGTTCACAAAAATGGCCACTTTGGTACCCAGGGCATCGTAGACTCTGTTAAGAGAGTATAGATAGCCCCCAGTATAACTACCATAGCCTCTAAATTGTGTTCAGCCTGCTCTACCTGCCATGCATTTAACCAACATGCCTTTCGTGGAAAAGCCTATGGTGGGCGTCCTCTGGTTTACACACCTTTTGAACACCTGCAGATAGATTTTATGACAATGCCAAAGGCTGGACAATATAAATTTTGTCTAATCATAGTAGACAAACTGACCAGATGGCCAGAAGCATTTCCTACAGCCCAAGTTACAGTGGCTTTTGTTGCTAAGGTGCTTTTAAAAGAAATTATTCCTCACTTTGGCCTGCCAGCATGTATTGATTCTGATAGAGGAAGTCATTTTACTGATTCTGTTCTAAATCAGATATATTCTTGCTTGGGGATAACTCCAAAATTCCATGTTCCATATCATCCCCAGAGCTCAGGCCAAGTTGAAAGAATTAATAAAGAACTTAAAACTGTGATTGCCAAAGTATGCACTGAGACTCATTTAAAATGGCCTGAAATTCTCCCTCTGGCACTATTTTATCTTAGGAGCAGGCCCAGGGGAGACCTACACATCTCACCATTTGATTTGCTTTTTGGACATCCGCCTATACAGGCTAAGCCTTTCTCCTCAGCATATATTTCTCTATTAGGGGGAGATACTACTATTGCTTCCTATAATCCAGAGCTGCAGTACAAGCTGGACCACTAGACTTTTCACTTCATGACCTGAACCCACGTGACAAAGTGTATATAAAGAACTTCCAATGTATGGGAGCAACTCAACCTTCCTGGGAAGGGCCATTCCAAATATTGTTAACTGCTCCAACATCTATAAAAATTGGAGAGAAGGACTTATATTCATTGCTCACATGTAAAGAGAGCATCTTCTACTGAAACTGATTGACTGTATCCTATAAATAAATTGGAGATAATAATCCATTGACAAGTAGATGCTTTTTTTCTAACACATTGAATTCCTGAATATTTTTTCTCTTTTCTCTTTTTCCTTATTTTCTTATTTTCTTTTATTTTCATTAAAATATTTGATTTTTCCCTTTTCTCATTTCTATGTACTTAAGGTACATACAATCAATATTAATTGTTATACTATTATAATATAAGTTTAAATATATATACTACTATAATATTAATACATACCCAAACAGCTTTAGACTATGGGAACCTGCCATTTATTGACAATTGTTATGGGGCTGTTATTAATGTTTGTGTCTGATTATAGGAAACAGGATCAAAAAGGAGCACAGAGATAGCCTGAATAGTGCCAAAAGAGCACACAGGTCAACAAAGAAAAAACCAATTCTGGTAGGATTGATGCACTTCTAAGCCAATACAAAGGACCTGAACCAAGTGTGAGACTCAAGGTTGCAGCGCTTGACATACATTAAGATGTAGGCCTTCCTTGTATCCACACTCTTTGTGAAAATACTTACAGACAAGTGCCAAAGGTTGGCTATCAACTTGGCTCCCTCTATTCCTGAGAATGAAGGTAAAATCAGACCAGAGAATGACTCTTCCCTATCAAAATAAAAATCTGGTCCTTTTTTCTCTTCTGTAGTATGGCAACTTCCTGTAGCCTTGGCTGCAAATGGGTAAGTGAAATATTACCGCATTCTGTCCTACAGACTTGTGGGATTAGAAATTACTTAATTGGACCCTAATATAATGTAGCAGCCCACAGCTGTGTTTACTCAAGAGAGATAATTAAGCTATAAAGTTGGCCTGAGGAGGGCGCATTCTCTGTCCTGTGCATGGCCAATAAGACAATGAAGTTTGATCCCAACTAGTTTGAGCGCGAAATCAGGTTTCTTTGTTCTCCCCAGGCTGAAAAAGGATCCGCCCTTATCTTATGACAATTTACCTTTCTACCAATGATAATCCACTATGTCTCCTATTAATATGTATTATGAACATTTGCATATGAATATTAATAAGAGGCGAGCCACACAGAGGCCAGCCTACTCTCACTCTCTCTCACTCTCTCTCTCTCTCACCTTTCCTTTCTTCCTGCTCTATGTTCACTCCTTTCACTCTGTTGTCTCTCTGAGGCACCTTTCCTGCTCTACTCCCTAACCATGAGCCATAAAAGTCAGTGCATCGAGCGAAGCTTGATGGGACTGGGCTCCGCTCTTTACTGATCTCTGAACACAGTTCTGATTTCCATGGTTATGGTCACCTCATAGTCTCCTGTCCTTGGGAGTTGAGGGGCTGAGCTTATCTGTGGGCTCGATTGTCATATATGATTTGTGGTTGATTCTTTCTTCCATCCCTCCCGACTTCAGATTCTTCCCCCAAGCAGTAAAACTCCTATCTTTCTTTCCTGTGGGAGGCTGCTGGCCAGCCTCCCTTACACCTGGCGCCTACGTAGGCTCCTACCTTTCCTTTCAAGCACAGAGGTTTACAGTGAGTGCTCCGGAGCTTGGGGGCATAGCAAGGACGAAGGTCTGAAGTTTGAGGGCGTTCCCCCTCAGGTGTGATCCAAGGTAAGTCTTCTGTCAGGGATGGAACGAATTTCGTAATCTCAACACTGCTATCTCAAACTACTAAGATCAGTAATTGAGAATAGCATAAATAAGGTCTCAAAAGAAGAGTGGGACCTGATAGGACATAAGAAGGAAGGCCACCGAATCGGGAAAATGATTTGTAATTCATGGGCATTTATAAAAATGTGTTCAGTTGCTCTATCTATCCTAACTTCTGATTCTAGAGAAAAGGAGGCCTGGAAAACTCCAGTTACAAAGGAACAGGCTTTAAAAAACTATTCCAGGGCTTCAGCAGAGGCTGAAAGCAGAAACAAACAGGAGCAGCCCACAGCTCCTGGGATTTAACTAAACAAAAGACTAATTTACAAGCTCAGAAATTTGTTCTCCTACTCATGTTATCACGGTTAAGGAATGCCACTCCCCTCCCCTACCACCGGGGCCACCAATGCAATGCTCTGCTGTGGCCACCCCTCCCCCACCTGGATCTCCTGAGATTACAAAGTCTGTATTGCACAGGGAAAATCCTCCTGAAAATCTGGAGAAGGACAAGGAGGATGTTTCAGCTTTCCCAGTCATATTTCTTTAATATGGCAGGGGAGAATTTTAGAGGCACCTATCGAGATACTGCCTTAAACCGGGGGCACTAGCTTACTTCTCCCAAACTCTTTTCCTACCTAATTACTAACACTGTACTCTTGGCTCTCTTCTTTCCATATCCCCTCCCCCAATGTCAGCTCACTGCAGGAGTGGGCAACTCCATTACCCTGCTTGATTTCATCTTTTTCCTTTCTAATAAAATGTTTAAGGCAGTATAACAATAGTGTTACATCTATAGAAGAAATAAACAGGTAAAAAGGTTTCTCCAACGGGAATTAAGATTTAATTTTGAAAGTGCAAAGTCAAATTTACTGTGCCCTAAAAAAACGTAAGTTCGGAGATCCAGGCTTCTATACATATGCAAGAGCAGGCAGTATGCTAATCAAGTTCTTTAGCCAAAGGATAAAAGGCTAGATAAAACAAACAGAACAGAATCTATGGAAAAATCATTCTTATTAATTGCATATAAGTTTATTGCAAAAGAGTTCTTAACTTAAACATTGCTCATTGAAAAAGTTATGCAAGGAACAAGCCAAAAATCATAAAGAAAACTCGTGTGCAATAACTCTGTGTTATCCAGCAGAAGTTATCAGGCACAGGTAAATTTGAATGGCTAATTAGGCCATTGTTCAAAGGAAAGGAAGTACAAATGTTTGCTTTGACTCTAGCAAAGCTGCATGCTTTTAAGAATCAGAATCAATTAACAACAGAGATAGTTTCTGAAAATTTTTTTTCTAATAAAACCACAGGTCTCAGCAAAATTAGTAAATCAAGGTAATAATCCTGAGTTATTTTAAAATTCAGAAAAGCCTAGTTGGAAAAGATATTTTGCAATTCGGTAGTCCAACAGAGCAAACAGCTTTTTATCAGCAAACCCCTCCACTAAGTTAACATATCAAAAAGGGATCTAGGAGGCCCTTTGTTTGAAGTTCTGCCAGAAACTCCAGGCAAGCTGGTATGTAAAGGCAGGAGGAAAAATCTGACTTTTAAAAGATAATTACAACAGGATGAAATTACAGTGAAGTAAAATTTAAAAATTAAATCGTTCTAATTTAGATCAGACATGGCAAAGTTATAAAGGAATGTCTGATTATATTCCTTAATAGAGAAAGTTAAAAAGTTAAAAATCTCTATCTGACTTTTATCATATGCTACAGAATATTGGGACAAGAGATGTTTTCTCTACAATGAAATGTTAACTGTAAATTAACCACCAAGGTGCAAACAGGATTTTTTAAGGTTTTGGCTTAGATATGAAGCTGCATGGAATTTTTTTTCTCTCTCAGCCATGTGGCTTACCTCTAAACATAAGGTGATTTAGCCAACTAGAGGGCAGCATTCCTGCAACTGAAGTTACATACTTTTATCACAAACAATGAATATTATCAAAAGGCAAATTATTACTAGGTGTAATTGCTTCTATAACTAGCATAAATTGGAATATGCTTTAAAGAAGTTTCTAATACATTCAAATTTTAAATATGTGGGAATTATTAAAAATCTCTTAAGCAAGACATAAGAGCAGCAAAAAAAATTGGCAGAGATTATTTAAACAGCCTGTATGCGGTTCAGAAACTTTTTATGAGGCATATTAATGCGACTTCATCCAGAAAGCAAATTATTTATAATTAGTATAGCTTCAATTATAAAAAATGAAACACACTCTCAGCTGAGTGGACACAGTTGAAAGGATTCAATCTGTTAACCAGTAGTTAATTATCAAGGTTATTAAGTAATTCATTAACAAGTAACATGATTTATTAGTGATTTAAAATGGGCAATACTGCCACTCACTCAAATTACAGATATTGAAGCTGATCATTATATTAATATAAAACCTATGATAGGAACACAAATTCAAATACTACTTGCACAATATGATCTATTTTTGCAGTAAAATTTTGCAAAGTTGGTACATAAAATTAATAATTCTAGTCACAATATCAAAATCTTTTTAGTTATGGATTTAACTATTATAGTTTAGAAATAATAACACCTATCCAGCTGTTTGATAATGCTGCACATACCTTTACAACATAAGACAGTGCTATAATGTTAATGATTGCACGAGATAAATTTTTGCATAGAGCAAAAAGTTGTGTGCAAATAGACAAATGCTGAAGATCACAGCACACGTTGGTGAAATCATACGTGATTTATGGTATGATGTTTTTATTGGTGTGGAAAAGCAAATATTAAGCATCTATGTATGCGGTCTTGCAAAGTCAAGAGTAAAATGTTTCAAAGCCAGTGCAAAATGTTGTGGATTATGTTCACCTCTGAAAAATATCCACTACACATTTTGGAACAAAGGATGCATTCCAACATGCTCCTGAGATAAAAAGTTAAACACTGAAGGGTGATGGGAGATAGTTACTCTCCTGATTTATGGCATTAAGCTCAAATGAAGAAGTGAGCAAAGTGATTACAGAACTTGGAAATAATTGTGCACAGTTGTCTATTCCAAACATCATGGGATAGCAGTGCTTTTAACAGCAATAAATGGGCTGAATTGGATAGCTCATGGCTTATATGCAAGCTATGGCAAAAAGAGCTCAAAGGAATTTATAAGCCCCAAGGTTCAAAAACTGAAGGTATATATGTTCAGTTACTTTCTAACTTTATAAGACCCAATGAGGCTTTCATTTGGGGTCGAGATTTTCTGTCTATTTTCTCAGATACGTGAAGTCCATGGAGGATGACCGAAAAGCATCCAATGGCAAGAAAATCTGCTCAGAAAATGGACAGACTGCAGAGGGGTCTGGCACAGGACACAGGGAAAAACAGCAAATGAGCTGGAAAGATCATCACTGCCCTATAGGCAGGTCTAACACACTATCCATACACATGTAATTGTATGAAAAACAATTTGCCTACAGAAGAATATCATTACGTCACTGACAGATATTCTGTGTTACAAAAATATGAGTATTTGTTATAAGATCAAGCTTTATCTTACACCTAAAGATTTCATATGGTATTGGTACAATATGTAACTTACAATTATTTTAGTGGAATTGTTCCATGTTACCCAAATATGATCAAATATCAAATGGTACAATTGGGAAGGTTATGACAGTACAATGAATACTGTCCAATTGCAGTACAAACTGTTGTTCTTATCCAAAATGTATATATGATTATTGTCTTAAAGGGTCCATTATATTTGCAAACAACGTGTCTTTATTAGAATCAGACTTATCTAAAAGTTAATTTTGTTAAGCTGTGGCATTTCAACTTTCATAAGAAAAAAGGGTGGATATAGTATCACTAACCATCTAGCTCCTCCTCACCCTAAAATGAATATAAGCTAATACTGCAATAACAGTATTGAATATTTGAATATAAGGTTAAAGATTACATTGTATGATATACCTGAATTGGGTTGAATATCAACAAGAGATTAAGACTGTAAGTGACCCAAGGGGATGATAACATTGGGTAGAGGCCTTGTTTGTATGTTTACAGATAGTGGAAACATCTGGTCACCCACAAAACACATAATGCCAGCTAACACAAATACCAGGAAGAGAAGCAGACGAGCATCAATGCTGTTCCCTGTCAGCTACTTCCTGAACATGGTCAAGGCACTGGGATCCAATTCATCACTGGTGAATGTACTCACATCAAACACTGGCATTGCATTTCTGCTAATGACATTCACTATTTTCACAATGATGGACACTTGTCATGCTGACATCCATTGATATATTGTATCCAAACCAATAGCAAGTATGCTAACTCAGAAGGACTAAAACACACTCGTGTCTGTCTAAGACACCAGATAAGTCCCACATTCCAAAGACTTCATTATGGGATCAATACGGAATAGCTATAATTGTTCAGACATTAATGTATACCTTTCATTTTGTATGTCTATGATACTGTCAAAAGAAATTCATTTTGTATGCATTGTAAAACTACTACTTGTATTGTAAGAAATGCTACTGTCAACAAGAGTATAGACATTGGTATGACTCTCCAAAGAGCAGGAGATAGAAAACTTTCATTCATAGCATAGATCTAATGCCTCTGACAACAAAAAATGAGGTGCAAGGCAGAAGATGCTACACAGGCATGTTTAATGAACAGATGATCCTGATGTTACTCTCAAAAAAGGATGAGAGATCAGGCAAAATGCACTCTGGAATCTTTAATCAGGAACCTAAGTTATTGTAAAAGATCATTTACATCCATGCAAAGATTATGTTCCTGGCAATACCTAGGTGGACTTTACGTGCCGACCACCATGGGTGTAGTTAAGTGTTAATACCATTGTTAACCATTACTCCTGAAACCCTGTCCTTTTGGGTAATATCTTTTTGGGAACGGTTTCGTACTCTCTCCCAATAGTCCCAGAATTCAGGCAGGCTGCTGGATTCGGGGTCTATTGGCTTCCCATTCAAATACTGGAAGACTTTCTGGTATAGGAAAGTAAAGCCTCAGTGGTAAACTGAGTGCGCTAGGTTGGACAATTTCTGTGGATGCACAGTTATTGACTCTCCTAGGTGGAACAAGTTAATAAACACATACATGGAGCAAGGGTAAAGTATGATCTAAGTTTCCCTTTTTTGGAGTATGCATTGAAAATATGAAAAAATAGGCACGGATAAGCTTGTAGAAAAAGCACATTGAATATTATACATTAACAACTAGGAAAGAAAAAGCTACATCAAAGTCCATAAGTACAAGAACCTGTAGAAATTGCTTCTACATGAATAACAACTTAAGCTTCTATTTACCTAAACATTGGTTTGGTGGAATGAATTTTGCAAACATTGGTAATGTTATATGCTTGGTTATAGTATTGATGAGTTTATTTATTCAAGCAGAGATTTAAATAAGGATGATATAAGAAATATGCAGCCAGAACTTAAAGTGTCACTTCATTATCATCATCCTGGGTATTTAAACTACAAATCAGAATGTAAAGTCTATGGGAATATTGGTATTTGTTAAAAATTTCACAGTAATTGTTGTATTAATGTTTTTACAAAGCTTTTAATGGTGGAAAAATTATGCTCATGTACAAGGCGAATTTTGGTCAATTTAGATTAGGAATTAGAAATCATTTGGAATGTAAATTATGATATTACGTATTGGCTCAGCTTCAACCACACCACATAAACAGTGAGCCAAGAGTCTAAAAATTTAGTATTAATTTTGGGATCATGTTCCCAGGATCATTTTCTCAGATTATTTTTTATGTTATGCACATGATCCTCCGGAATTGTTCAGAGAGGATGTTTTTCTTTGAAGGGATCCCTCCCAACAAACAAAAAAAGGGGGGGGATCTTAAAGATGTCAGTATTTTCACTTTTTAGAACACTTTTGATTCACTTTCTATTATTCAATTTTGATTTTCATTTTGCTCAACTATGGCCAAAAGTTTTAGTACATGGCAAGTACCGTTAATGCTCTGATCCTGGATTACAAAGGTGCAAGTATTTTACTGTTGCAGGCACCCGAAAGTCTGAGACTACAAGAACCTGACAGTATTTGTTAAATTTCAGATGACTGTTCTGGTAAGTGGAGTCTGATTTATGAAAGTCTCTTCATGAAACAGACAGCCATAGCCACATGCAGATGCATATTCCATGGGAGATGGATGTTCAAGGTTGGGGATGCAGGGACATGGTGTTCTGATCCTCTCATTCACTGGTTGTCCTGGCATTGAACTTCCAACCAGTTTTCTATGTGTCAGGCATCTGGAAGAGCACATACGGATCCCTAAGATGCAGAATCAGTACGAGAGAAAGGAAGATTTTATCCTTCATCTCCAGAGATAGTCTTTTTGTTAACCATTGTAAGATCTGACAACTTCTTATAGTCATGACTTGTGAAGGGTGGCATGATTGTCTATTGCATCTGTCCTGTGAGCCATAAAACTTCTACATCATCCAACCAGGATCATTGCAGTGAAAATTATTTTCTTAATGTTTTTAGTATTATTACAAAGGTTACATTTATTTTTGATAAGTAGATAAGAAAATCACTTTTACCTTTTAGATTGAGCACTAAATCAGTTTTTGCTGATGGTCACACTTAATTTTTATATCTAAGTTTTATAATCTGATTGGATCTTCACTCTTGAATCAAGATATGGTTATGCACCTCTATATTTATATCTGTTAAAGCTATAATCTTACCACACTTTTATTATTGTACTCCTTTGTTTTTATGTTAAACAAAAAGGGGGAGATGTAGCAGCCTACAGCTATATTTACTCAAGAGAGATAATTAAGCTATAAAGTTGGCCTGAGGAGAGCACATTCTCTGTCCTGTGCATGGCCAATAAGACAATGAAGTTTGATCCCAACTAGTTTGAGCGCGAAATCAGGTTTCTTTGTTCTCCCCAGGCTGAAAAAGGATCCGCCCTTATCTTATGACAATTTACCTTTCTACCAATGATAATCCACTATGTCTCCTATTAATATGTATTATGAACATTTGCATATGAATATTAATAAGAGGCGAGCCACACAGAGGCCAGCCTACTCTCACTCTCTCTCACTCTCTCTCTCTCTCACCTTTCCTTTCTTCCTGCTCTATGTTCACTCCTTTCACTCTGTTGTCTCTCTGAGGCACCTTTCCTGCTCTACTCCCTAACCATGAGCCATAAAAGTCAGTGCATCGAGCGAAGCTTGATGGGACTGGGCTCCGCTCTTTACTGATCTCTGAACACAGTTCTGATTTCCATGGTTATGGTCACCTCATAGTCTCCTGTCCTTGGGAGTTGAGGGGCTGAGCTTATCTGTGGGCTCGATTGTCATATATGATTTGTGGTTGATTCTTTCTTCCATCCCTCCCGACTTCAGATTCTTCCCCCAAGCGGTAAAACTCCTATCTTTCCTTTCTTGTGGGAGGCTGCTGGCCAGCCTCCCTTACATTTAGGGGCCTGTGAGAAATTTATTCTTGCTTTCTCAAAATTTTGTATACATAGATTTTTTATATTTTGAAACTGATTTTGAATTCTTTAAAAAATATATATGTACATATATCAGTTAAAAGGGTTTAATTTTTCTCTCATTGATTTTTTTCTTTCTTTTGTTTTTGTTTTTGTTTTCATTTTCATTTTTGTTTTTTGAATTGACTCACACACACCCATAAATAAACCTTGCATCCTCAGCTGAACTGGATATTTTTCAACACCTTCTTCAGTTGGGATTGTATTTTCATAAAAATCCAAGATTTAAATTTTTGTTTGAGAAAGATCTTCAGAGAAGAAGCTTGCTAACTCCTAAATCCAGAGAATGAACTGTTTGCAGAAAGATACCTAAACCCTTACACTACAGGAAGATCCAGAATGAACCCTGGGGTGAGGTTGATTGAACAATTATTTTGAATGTACACTCTTACACCAAAGGGGACTGCCCCCTAATTGGCTTTTGTCAATGCCCCCAGCAAAAACATTGGTTTTGCTGGCTCTCTCTCCTCTATTTCCCCCTTATCTATAACTATTGTAGTTTTCCTCTTAGAGGGTAAAATTTTGTATACACCTGCAGTTAGAAAATTTTGGGGTGCAGGACACTTATGTTTAGTGATCAATTGGGGAGACTAGTCCCCCAATTATCATCAGGGGGGATTATGATTTTTAAATTCTCTCCATCTTGCTTGGTCTAGCACACAGGAATGTGAACACCCACACTACATGGGCATGTGCTAGCTAATGACAAATCAGAAACAACTAAGTGCCCCCCTGGGCTGGCCTAAGCCAAGCTTGAGCTACCATTGGCACATGTGAGACACAGGAAATGAGGTAGAAAACTGGCTCTGGGGTTCTTGTGAGTTCCTGTGGAGAGGGAGAGGCGCCAGTTCTATCCTGGAGCTGGAGCCTGCAGGAGCCCCACAGACAACTTCTCTTTAGATCAGTCACGTGAGTGATAGGGAATGACTCCCTTTTCTGCCTTGGCTCTCCAAGGCCTTAGACTCCTGCCTTGGCTCAGCATGAGCCAGAGCGGTTTTGGAGTTAACCTCCTTTTCCTTCTCTCCCTCTAATAATTTCTTCTTCCTGTTGTAATTAAATCACCATAAACTTCATTCTGACTTGAGTGTTTCATATAAATAAAATCATTGGTGACCAATAATTATTATATTAAGTCTCAAACCCTAAATTCAACTTCACATAGGGAATTGAAATTTTGTTTCACTGTGTCTTTTAAGAACTCCTGATCAGGTTTATGTGAGTTTTTATGAATCCTTTTTGTCCAAAATTCAATCCCTGTGTCCAATTTGCACTGAAAAAAGTTTTCTAAATGTTTTTATTTGTTTTCTGCTTTTTTCATGACTGGTTACTATGCCCCTTCTGTCTGAGTCTCTAATATCAGCTTGCATCTGTGCAATTCAATTTTTAATCTCCTTATCTAACTCATGTACTTGTCTTTGCTTTTCACTCAATATTTGGTTTGCTTTGTCACCTGCTGGGGGCCATCAGTCCATGAAACCTTGACAGAGTCACGCATGGTAACTGGGGAAACCACAGAGTGGTCCTTGGCGAGATGTGACTGCCCACTCTATCCCCCTTGCATGACTTCTTTCATCAATGCCCCTTACCTATGAATTGACATGATTATTATTCCCCCTAGTCTCAAAAGAAATAATGCAAGAGCAAAACACATGTATCCTTATTCCCTAAAACATCACCAAAAGATCAGACCCTTAAACCCAATCCCAAAAAGACTATCATGGGTTAACTTTTACTTAGGTACATAAGTCCCAGCAAAATAGCAGCTACAGGCCAAGCCCAAAACTTTCTCATGAA
Source organism: Monodelphis domestica (assembly GCF_027887165.1). Lineage (NCBI taxonomy): Eukaryota > Metazoa > Chordata > Mammalia > Didelphimorphia > Didelphidae > Monodelphis > Monodelphis domestica. The sequence goes on along the minus strand of NC_077227.1, from coordinate 339,148,974 downwards.
GTCAGCACACAAATCAATCATAGAGGTACAGGTACAGTACAGGTACACTAAGCTTCAATATGCCTCAGTGACTCAATTACACAAATCAGTAACTCAAATTCCCTAGTAAGCCATCTGTGATGGAATCATTTATCTTGTATTCTGTCTGTAATCACAATACAAAAATATAGAATGTTAATCAAGTGATTTGTTAAAAGTTAATGTGTAGTAACTTTTCCAATTATCTCTCTTTGATTTTGTATACCTGCATGCCAAGAATATGGGTATAAAAATAAAGATCAGACATCGAGATAGCAGAGCAACTGAGATGCAAAGAAATCCTATGGCCATTATGATTAAGCTGTCTTCCATCTGTTATTTATTTTATTTTATTTATTTTTACTGATCGTTCACCACCCGTCAGGAACCCTGGAGTTGAGTGTGAGGCTGGACCCTGACTGTGGCATTCTGGTGCCGGAACAGGACCCTCCCAGCTAGATAAGTCCCCTTCCCCTAACCCTAAAAGTTTGGAACAGATCAGGTTCTCCCCCCAGAAGAGGTCCCAGGCCCCCCTGTGGATAGAGCAGGGCTTGGGGGGTAGTAATCCAGGGCCCCCAACATAAGGGGGCGGGCTCCCAATATAAGAGGAGTGGGCTCCCAAGCAGAGCAGGTTCAGAACAGGTAAAGTTAGGAGAAGAAAAGGGCCACCTTGAGACACAGTGAATTGAAAGAAAGAAAGCTATTCACTGAAATAATTAAACACAGTTTTCAGAAAAGGGAGTAAAGGAGAGAAAAGCAAGCAAGTCACAGCTAAGTTCTTGGAGTTTATTCAAAATTGCAGTCTGTGGTTCCCCAATGTATGGACGTTAGATTTAGACAGAAGAAAAAGTTAGCTCCAACTTAAAATCTTATAACATCCCCATTTGGGCTAGACAACCACTAACATCCCCCTCCCATCTGAGGGAAGGAGGAGTGGATGGACAGGAAATGAGGGGTCCCCCTCCTCCTCCACCTGCACAACCCCTAGATCCTTGGCTTTAGCAAAGAAAAGCCCATTTTTCAACCCCTTGTCACCTGCCTTTTCAAATAAGGCTTGTGGAGGCAAAAACTTTTTTCACCTCTCACAGTTTTAAAGGGATAGTACCTTTGTAGCATATCAGGCATGTTAGTATCTGGGAAGTATGGTTGATGTATTGATATTGTATCATATATATTCATTTACCAGACACATGATCAGATCAGTTAATGATTATTGTATAGAAGTTAGAGTCCAAAGGGCAAGAGAATTCCTGAGCAGCCACAGGGGTCTAGCTCATACCTTATCAGACCACATTCCTTTAAGAGGTGAATGTCAGGTTAATCTCCACCAATGTTAAAAACCTATACCCTGTTACCTATTCATTGATCACCTCCCAATCCACGTTCCTAAAACTTCCAATAAATACTGGGGAACAAGCATGAATCTCTCTCTTACTTTCCTGGATCTTCTGACTGCTCTGTTCTATCTTTTCTCGTGACGCTATCGCCCCCCATGCTTCATATTAATCCTCTGGCACTCTTGTCCATAGGAGGAATTAAGGAGTTCTGACTCCCCACCTGTTTTCTTTTTCTTCAAATTTCCCATTAATTACTTGTCCATGGGAAATATAGACAGAGATCACAGTTCTCCCCATGTATTTTAACGTTTTGTCTGTGAGTCTTTACTATTCACCTATTTCCTTCAGTCTCCTTTCTCCTTCTCAGGTTATTACCCACAGGTAAAAAATATATAGGGACCGCAGGCCAGTCCTGGAAACATCAAGATGGATTTTTTCATTCTTTCTTCTTCCTTTTTCTTTCTTTCCCAAGATCTTGAGTAAACACCTTAAATCTTAAAAGCATGCTTCCTTTAGTATGTGTTTAATGTTTGTTATGTGTGATTCAATGTATGTCTGTGTCACAAGTTTTGTGTTTGTGTTTCCTTAATTGGTCATTTACAAAAATTGCTTCAAAGTCCTCTGCCAAAAAGAGGTAATTTATGTTCCATAAATCTTCTCTCCTTTTGTTTTGGAAAGGGCCATCCAGAAAAAAAAGGTGAAAAAATGATTTGGAACACACAAAGGGAACTTTTATCCCAAAAATTGGCTATTCTCTTAGATTTGATATTAAAGATCTATATAGGTAACCTTGGAAAACTGCTAATTAGTCTGAAAATGTACTGTGATAAGTGGAATTTTATGATGATGATTGTATCTCAGTTAGAAGTGATATGTTAGCTAAATTCAATTCTGTTCAAGCCAGAGGTCTATTTATCAACAGTGGGACCAATAAGAAATAGCGATTGCAATAAGTTTAGAACTGGTTGAAGGTAATTAATAGAGAGCTTGATACCAAGAGGAATTTTTCCTTTTTAAAAGGCAAAAATAAGATGTTTATGTGTAAAATTCAGTCAGATAACAGTTATAGTGGAGAACTTTTTCTAAGAATTAAATGTTGGATTTCAAAATGAGCTGTCCTTCAAAGACAGCAACAAGTGATTGCATGTTAGCATCGACATTTTAGAAGTTCAGAACTGGTAATAAGCATAAGTGAATTTGCATAGTTGTTAAGTATGTGATGTATGGCTAAGGTTGGAAGTGTTAAACAATGTTATACTTTATTGGGAATATATGTTCTATGAATAAGAAGAAACATATCTATTCAAATATAATTTGTTATAATGTCATAATAGATGTACACAAAATATTGTGCTGTGAAGAAAATTAATTTTATTCAGATTGTGTATAGTGCAATTGGCAAAGGAAATTTGACCAGTCCAGAAGTCAAATAAAATTCATTATTAGGCTATTAAAAAGGTAGTCACCTCTCCCTATTTATAGTAAGAATAATAGAAACAAAAACTGAAGGTTTTATTCTGCTTGGAGCGGAAGTTTGAAAGGAAAACTGGAATCTTAAGGAAATGTTAGGGAATGTTAAACAAAGTGAATTTGGAAGTTGTTAAGTTTTTAATTAATATATTAGAAATGATTTAATATCAAGGTTTTAAAAACATTTAACTAAAGTGTTTAAAAAGTATTGGAAAGAAGGGAAAGATCTTCTCAGACTACAAGGGCAGTCAAGCATCTACTGTCTTGGAAACGTTCCAAAAGTAATTTAGCCCCTTCCTCAGGTACAGGAAGGAGAACAAAAGTGCTTGTAATTATTTTACATTTATATTAAGGGACCAATACAACAAAATATTTTAAACAGATAAAAGTTTTCAGCTACCTTATCTAAACTTTAGAGATATAATTTGAAAAACCTGAGAGGTTAGCTGATAGCTGGAATAAATCTTGATCTGATAATAAGACATATTACAACTAAGGCTTAAAGAAGCAACAGGAAATTTAAGAGTTTTTTTGAGTATGCCTAAATATTATAATTTCTATAAACTACTATTAAGTAAAAACATGAGTTTTTCTAGAAGCAGACAGTAATAAGTTTTTTTAATTGAAACTGCACAATTTAGCTATGTGATACAACTGCAAAAGTTCAAACTATAAATCCAGAATCCTAAAGAAGCTCATGTTAGAGAACATACCTTCCTTTTAATAACAACATTTGATATATTACAGTTAGTTAAACAAAAATAAAAATGCAATGATTTATGAATAATTGGATTAACTGTTCAAGATGCTAATGTGAATACATTAGAATTGAAAGACTTATGGTTCAAGTGGTTAGGATAAATTTTTGAGAAAATATCTAGATGACCTTTTATACATCAACATATCAATTTTTTCTATAAATGCTTCTGTGTGAACCATAATACATTCACGATATAAATTTAAGACCACATTTTGAAAAGTTAAGTATATTAACCCCTCAAAGGATTTGTTTAGAATTGCTAGGATACAAACTTGATGACTCATTCTGAATCCTTGCTACCCACTCCCTTTTTTCTCTCCACAGCTAGAGTTAAGTAATCCTTCACTAGCTGTCAAACAGAAGCAGTTTTTGATTACAAATAATTTCATTGATTATTAAAAAAGAAATTCCATTATCCACCTTTATGTATGGGAATCCACATATAATTTTGAAAACAATAACCCTATGACTTTAAAATAATACTATTAAAGATTTATTTTAATTGTTGAGTAAACCTGTTTCATCACACTCATCACACCCTTTCTCCCATTACAGCAAGTTTACCTGTTACCCCTTCCTCTTCCTACTACAGTAAAGAGAATTCTTAGAGAGAACACTAAAAAGTTCTATTGTGATAGAGGCTGGCATAAAGAAAAAGTGTCAGACTGAAGAGTATGTGAAATTGATCACCTCGACAGGGGAGGGACTCCAGGAGTGAATTTCCTGAGGAGAGAAGACTCTGGCTGGAGAGCAGTGAGGGTCTCTCCATCTTGAGACGTCAAAGAGAGAAGGTGGATAAAGACTTTCTCCTGAGGATTACCTACTTTTCCTGCTGGTGACTGGAAATCTTCCCCCCCCCCAACACTTCCCAATTGAAGAGACTTTCTGAAGAGAAACCTGAGCAGACTTTATCTCTACTCTTATTGCCCAGGGATGTCAACCTGGTTTTCTCTCAGGGGGCTCCAGCTGCCAAGGCCTGAGTTCCCCCCTAAACTCAAGGAGGGAGGAAAAGGGTTTAAATAGAGACATGGACCCCCTTACATTCCCTTCCATTTTCTTCCTTTATTTTTTAAAACAGTTGGCACTCCAGATTAGTAAGGACCCAATTTATTTAAAAAATAATAACTTTTAGTGACTAACTGTCACCAACTGCCATCAACTGTCAGTTGTCAATTACAACTCCTGAGACGAGCAGCCTTTGTCATTGACTCTGGCTAGCAGTTTCCACACAGGATCAAAAGCATCTTGATTCCTTGCTGGGGAGAGAACTAGTCAGTTACCAACTACCACTCTGGTCAGTTACACAACTGAAAGAGAGTATCTATTGTATAAGGGAAGCTGTACTATCTATCTAGAAGCAAAGCTTGTGGGGACAACAACCATTTTCTAACTGTTAACTCCTGGTACTTAGAGCCTAGAAAAGATCTAATGGGGAACATGTTACAACTAATACTATGGTTGACTGTGCTAGGAATAATTGCCATTTATTGGGGCTACTGTACCATTTATAATACAATAGCAGGGATGATAGACAATGTTCTAGAGACATTAACCAATATGACTATAGGATGGACACAATTGCCTATGAATTATCTAGATGTAAATTACCTCTGGCAAATCATACCCCAAGTCTATTTCATGTTCATGGCAATGACTAACATCTTAAAGAATATAAAATCTGGTGCCAACCTGATCTTCCCAAAGAAAACTGTACATGCTCTAGTCATAGGTGATGGATTATGGGCATTTCTTGGTCAGATCCCTATTATAACTGAAATGTGCCAGGATTATATGCAGAGAAAACAAAGCATGGGTAAGGGAACCAACAAGGAGACTGGGGATATGACGAGACAAACTAATAAGGACAATGTAGTTACTAATACTAATACTGAGACACCATTAGGTGCAGTAGGGGGAAATGACCTTGCCAATAACATACAGGCACCAATTAATGTATCTGCTAACAATCTTGCAAATTCATCAAAGGCTCAAAAGATTATACCTTTGCATGATATAGCTAAGGTCACTGACAACTCTGGCATTTTACATGCAAAGGTTCATCGGTCATTCACCACCCATGACTTAGAATCTTTACGTAAACAAATGCCTAAATTTTTATTAGACCCTCACTTCACAATTAAAGAACTGAAAAGAGCATTTTGCCTCTATGAACCAGATTTTAAGGATGTAAAAATTCTTTTATATGAACTTTTTGCACCCCAGGAACATAAAAATTTTATTGAGCAAACTAGAAAAGATACTTCACTCACAAGCTGGCCAGAAGTTTTTGAGGATCTGGATTTTTCTAATCCAAGATCAATGGCTTATCTAATAAAATTCCATGAGGATCTATTTCAGGGAATGAAGCAATTGTCAGAAAGACCCAATGCATGGGGAAAATTTGACAGATTATCCCAAGAAAAAAATGAACACCCAAGCACATTTCTTGATCGCCTTATTGAAAAAACTGAGGGACTGTTGGGTTTTAGCCCTGATTCAAAAGAAGCAAAAGTACACATGAGGAGGCAATTTCTCAAGGGCTGTGATAAGCATTTGAGGGATTTCTTCAGGAATTATTGCCCTAAATTTGACACCAGCTCACTTAATGAACTTAGAGACACTGACACCTATCTTCATGATAATGAGGTAGATCAAGAAAGAGAAAAGAATGATCTAAAGAAAAAGCTCCAAGAGACTTCCAAAATATTAAGGCAGAAAGAGTTAGAGGAGGTTAAAAACCTGGCTACAATTAAGACATTTAACAAACGAACCACATAGTATAGACAAACACCCCAAAGTCAACAGAGGGTGCAAAGAGATACCAGGACTTGCTTTTTGTGTTCTCGTCAAGGATACATAGTAAGAAATTGCCTGATGAAACATCACTATGAATAGGGTCAAAATAAGAGAGATGGAAAAGGTCAAAATACATATAATCAGGGGAAATTATATAATAACAAAAACTATGGGAGACAGGAATCTAATAGCAAGCAGTGTTGCTCTCACTGCAGACTTAGAGAACAAGAACACCTAGACCTGAAATCCATGAAAGCAGCAATAGCTTCTGGAGCAAAACCCCATTATTCAGAATTTGTAGCAAGAAATAAGCATTATACCACATGATGCCAGGCTCTGGCATTATCTAGTAAAACAGAGACGAATTTGGAAGATACCCCAGGGAGGACACATGAGGGCATGAGCATAAAGTGCACAAAGGGAAATGGTAGAAAGGAAAAAAGAAAACTTTAAAATTTTAGTGGTGGAGAACCAGAGAATTCGGCAAGATGCCAAGGGAAGCAACTTAAGTATAAAACAAAAAGCTATAATTGGGGTGGAAAATGAAATTGCACAGATAATAGCAGGCATGAAAGATAACATTTATGGTTCACAATACATGGGTACACAAACTACATGGAGAAAAGCAAAGAACAGATTAAATCCTTTTGGGAAAAATTTTTAGCTTGCAGAATGGATCTAGACAGTGGAAAATCAAATGGGGCTAGCAAATCTTTCAAACAGCAACTTAAGTATGCAGACCATTCTGACAAGATAGCTAAACGAGACACTGTTGCAAGAGACTTTGGAGCTGATAAAATTATACATCTAAGAGGGGAAAGAAAGGAAAATTAAGGGAGAACTCAATTAAATCCAAAAGCCAAAGAATCTTACCCACGAAATCCTATAACACTCAAAGATACCAGTCCTAGGGATGGGTTTAGCACAGATCAATATCAAACTTCCAGTGACTTTATATTCTCTGAACCAGAGACTGCAAAACAATGTAAAGGCATGGGAACAGAAGAGTCTTTGATAGTGAAACCTCCTCCAAGAAGTTCTCAAACTGAAATTAATACAAACACAAACCTTTCCTCTGAGCAAGCTGTTAGCTCATGGACAGCAGTGGTCCAAAGTGATACAAGTGTATTACAAACCCTGGGGCAAGAAAGCAAAGATAATAATAGGAAATCTGTGCATGTAAACACCATATAGCTAATGTACAAGAAACTCCAGAACCATATCTTGGGACAAAAGTGGGAGAACAAAAGCACAAACCTCTCACTGATATAGGGGCAAGTGGATCTGTATTGAAGTCATTCCCAGAAGATACCACCATAGAGGGAATGGTTTCTATGTCAACAGATTCACAAGAGGGAGTAGATACACAAGAACCTGATCCAAAAGATATGGTAGAACCTGTGCACTCCAGTAACATAATAGCAGATTCGCAGGAAGCAGTAAACCCACGAGAATCAAATTTGTCACCACAGAACTCAGAATTAGAGCATATTACTCATCAACAGATAGAAAAAGAATTGGGAAATATAGAAATCACTGAAAGACGGCCAGACCAAGACACAAAACCTGACACAGAATTACATCAAGTCACTGAACAAAAGCTAGTGAAAGACATGGAGGGTACAGAAATCAGTAACCAAGAGTCAGACTCAGACCAAGATGATACAATACCAAATGGCACAATAATGGTTGAACAAAACAGTGATGAAGAACATGAACCTTATGAGTACATTAAGCTGTATGATAAAGTTCATAAAGATTTAGATGAATGGGACACAAATTGGCATAGTGAACACCTGAATTCAGAACAAACAAGATTTTCTGATTCTCATTCTGATTCAGCAATTGAAAATATAGGTAACTCATTATCAGTACAGGAAATACTGTATATTACTGGAGTAAGTAGTTTTGAAGAATTTTGTAAGAAATATAACTTAGGGGACAGTGACACCGAATTGGAAGTAATATGATAGAGAACTTGGTACCAGGACTGGTTTGAGTTATATAGGGTAGCAAACAACACGAATCCTTATAAGAACCCAGACTGGTACTAAGCATAAGATCTGACACATGATCCACAAAGAAACCTTATTTGAATCAGGAAAACCCCTAAGCCCATAGTGACAATCCCTGGCTGAAGAAAAAAAAAAAACTGAGACAAGTTCATGAACCCCAGTAAATGTAAATGAGAAACATCCAAGATGCTATTGGAGCATCTTACCCAAACAAAAGTTATTACATGAAACCAAAATAGAATAATGTCTAAGACAGATAGTATAAATTTGGGTTAGTTAGATCAGGGAGGATTAGCATAGCCTGTGAAACAGGAGAAGCGTGTAGCAGTCCACACCTATCTATGGACAAGGGAAATAGTTAAAATGTAAAGATTGTCTTAGGAGAGAGCATGCTCAGTCCTGTGCATGGCAAGTAAAGCCTTTGACCCTTGATCCCAGCTTCCCCCAGGTTTAGGCACGAACTCAGGATTCTTTGTGCTCACCTGGCTGAGATAAACTGCGCCCCTATCCTGTTGTAATTTACAAGTAATCCAATGGCAATCCACTATGTATTCATCCATATGTATTGTGAACATTTGCATCTCAATAATAATAAATAGGAGCGTCCACAGAAAGCCAGCCTCTTACTGAATTACCTCTCACCTGTCTCTGTCTTTCCTGAAACTTAGCCTCCGGCCAAGCTCATCTTTAACTTCCTCTCTATCTCTCCTTCTCTCTCTAAAGACCTTTCCTTATTATCATCCTAATCCTCAAGCCGGAGTGGTCTGGGTTTAGAGTATTTACTCTAAAGGACCCGGTTTTCCTCTCAGCTAATCTCTATATTCCTGTAATCACGTGTTGTTAATTTTGAGCTATTTAATGGTATCATGTCCTCGTGATAGTTAAGTGGGATATGCTGGGGTCCATCAGTCCACGGCACCTTGACAGAGTCACGCATGGTAACTGAGGAAACCACAGAGTGGTCCTTGGCAAGATGTGACTGCCCACTCTATCCCCCTTGCATGACTTCTTTCATCAATGCCCCTTACCTATGAATTGACATGATTATTATTCCCCCTAGTCTTAAAAGAAACAATGCAAGAGCAAAACACATGTACCCTTATCCCCTAAAACATCACCAAAAGATCAGACCCTTAAACCCAATCCCAAAAAGACTATCATGGGTTAGCTTTTACTTAGGTACATAAGTCCCAGAAAAACTGCAGCTACAGGCCAAACTCAAAACTTTCTCATGAAGCCAGCACACAAATCAATCATAGAGGCCCATACAATATGTACAGGTACAGTACAGGTACACTAAACTTCAATATGCCTCAGTGACCTATAAGAGTTAAAATGGTGAGGTTGTAAACTGTAGTGAGTAAAGTAGTGGAAGATATAAATTGTAGTAGATATAAGAGTGGGTGAGTAAATTGTGACCGTAGAAAATATGTTTTCACTACAGTGTCTTGTTTTAAATCAAATATAAGGTGGTCACCAGGGAAATATTCCCAATTATGAATAGACCCAAGTCAACTGGGTTTTATAGGGAATTTAATTAATAATACAATGAGGAATTAAAGAAAGAGAGAAAGAGGAAATAATGAGAAAGGAATAAACCGGCCCTGGCCAGTCCTGGCCAACCCAGGCCCAAGCCCTAAGAGAAAAGATCAGTCAGTCCTTAATCACTCACCACAAGATCTGTCCAAGCAAGGATTCTAGTGACACCAGGCCAGCATCATCTCAGCTGCCTTCACCAGCTCAATTCTCAATCTGAAATGTCCCCGAGAAAGTCTCGAGAGAGACCCTTCAAGGCAGCCTTTCCCAGCTGACTGTTTTTAGAGAGAGCTTTTTGTTTCCTTTTAAAGAGCATTTTCTCCTTTGTCACCTCCCCTAAATTCTTACATCTACCAATCACAGTAGACGTTTTTCAAAGGACTGACCATTCTTAATTCACATTTTGTTATCACCTTCTTAATTCACATCTTGCTCTCACCTTTTCTGGGTAGACTAAAACTTCTGAGTAATTCACATCAGGAAAGCTCTGAGTAAGTTTTTACCTCTTTGCTCCTTGTAAGTTCACAAGTTGCCTGACCTTTATAGGTACTTAGCACCCCTTTCTAAAAATAGGCATGGCTTAAGTACGGATTTAAGTACTTTTCATTGTTTCAGTAAGGAGTTTTCTCCCCTAAAGCAGTCTTAAGTACGGGTGGAGTAGAAGTCTTCCCATTTCTGATCTAAGTAGAGTTCTCACTTTCCAAATGGTCCCAGTAGGGAATTGTTCCAGTGAAAAATTTTTTTAACATTCACAAGTCTGAGAAATTTCAAGACTCACAGACTCAATTACACAAATCAGTAACTCAAATTCCCTAGTAAACCACCTGTGACAAAATCATTTATCTTGTATTCTGTCTGTAATCACAATACAAAAATATAAAATGTTAATCAAGTGATTTGTTAAAAATTAATGTATTACTTTTCCAATTATCTCTCTTTGATTTTGTATACCTGCATGCCAAGAATATGGGTATAAAAATAAAGATCAGATATCCAGATAGCGGAGCAGCTAAGATGCAAAGCAATCCCATGGCCAATATGATTAAGTTGTCTTCCATTTCTTATTTATTTTATTTTATTTATTTTGACTGATCATTCACCACCTGTTGGGAACCCTGGAGTCGCGAGTGAGGCTGGACCCTGGCCGCGGCATTCACCATCATTTCCCACAGACTCATTAAATTCAGTTTTCTGTTTCACCCTTGTATTTTCTCTTCTCTGTATTTGCTTTTGTTTCACTCCAGCAAGTCCTTCACTGCTTCCTACATCCTGTAATACCTTTTGTCTATCTCCTTTTACAATACTAAGTATTTTATGGTCCTGGCTTCATAAATCCTTTCTCCCATGAGATACAATATCTGAATACTTAGGTTTAGCCCCTGAATTAATAGCTAAATGCATAGATTCAGTGTCTGAAGCTTCTTCGTCTGTCCATAGTCAGTAATGCTTACAGCAAGTGTCTTTCTTTGATTTTGTAATAAGTTTTTCCCTGTATGCCTTTATTATTTGCCTCATACTTGTTTTTTAAATAACAATCCTTTATTAGGTGTCCAACCTTGTGGCACAAGAAACACTTTCTGGTTTCTCTCTGTCCCCTACTCTGTTGGTATGAGGGTCTGGAGTATGTCTTAATTGTATGCAAATTCTTTTTTTTTCCTTTTAACATTATTTTATTTGGTCATTTTCAAACATTATTCATTAGAAACAAAGATCATTTTCTTTTCCTCCCCCCCTCCCAACACCCCTCCCATAGCTGACACATGATTCCACTGGGTATCACATGTGTCCTTGATTCGAACCCATTTCCATGTTGTTGGTATTTGCATTAGGGTGTTAATTTAGAGTCTCTCCTCAATCATATCCCCTCAACCCCTGTAGTCAAGCAGTTGTTTTTCCTTGGTGTTTTTACTCCCACAGTTTGTCCTCTGAATGTGGATAGTGTTCTTTCTCATAGATCCCTGCAGATTGTTCAGGGACATTGCATTGACACTAATGGAGAAGTCCATTATGTTCAATTGTACTACAGTGTATCAGTCTCTGTGTACAATATTTTCCTGGTTCTGCTCCTTTCACTCTGCATCACTTCCTGGAGGTTGTTCCAGTCTCCATGGAATTCCTCCACTTTATTATTCCTTTGAGCACAATAGTATTCCATCACCACCATACACCACAATTTGTTCAGCCATTCCCCAATTGAAGGGCATCCCCTCATTTTCCAATTTTTGGCCACCACAAAGAGCACAGCTATGAATATTCTTGTACAAGTCGTTTTCCTTATTATCTCTTTGGGGTACAAAACCAGAAGAGCTATGGCTGGATCAAGGGGCATAAAGTCTTTTATTGCCCTTTGGGCATAGTTCCAAATTGCCTTCCAGAATGGTTGGATCAATTCACAACTCCACCAGCAATGAATTAATGTCCCTACTTTGCCACAACCCCTCCAGCATTCATTTATTTCCTTTGCTGCCATGTTAGCCAATCTGCTAGGTATGAGGTGATACCTCAGAGTTGTTTTGATTTGTATCTCTCTGATTATAAGAGATTTAGAACACTTTTTCATGTGCTTATTAATAGTTTTGATTTCTTTATCTGAAAACTGCCTGTTCATGTCCCTTGCCCATTTATCAATTGGAGAATGGCTTGATTTCTTCTATAATTGCTTTAGCTCTATAAATTTGAGTAAGTAAACCTTTGTCAGAGGTTTTTATGAAGATTGTTTCCCAATTTGTTGCTACCCTTCTGATTTTAGTTACATTGGCTTTGTTTGTACAAAACCTTTTTAATTTGATGTAATCAAAATTATTTATTTTACATTTTGTAACTCTTCCTAAGTCTTGCTTGGTTTTAAAATCTTTCCCTTCCCAAAGGTCTGACATTTATACTATTCTGTGTTAGCCTAATTTACTTATAGTTTCCATCTTTATGTTCAAGTCATTCACCCATTCTGAATTTATCTTGGTGTAGGGTGTGACGTGTTGATCCAAACCTTATCTCTCCCACACTGTCTTCCAATTTTCCCAGCAGTTTTATCAAATAGTGGATTTTGGTCCCAAAAACTGGGGTCTTTGGGTTTGTCATGGACTCTCTTGCTGGGGTCATTTACGCCAAGTCTATTCCACTGATCCTCCTTTCTGTCTCTTAGCCAGTACCAAATTGTTTTGATGACCACTGCTTTATAGTATAGTTTGAGATCTGGGACTGAAAGTCCTCCTTCCTTTGCATTTTTTTTTCATGATTTCCCTGGATATCCTTGATCTTTTGTTCTTCCAAATGAACTTAGTTATGGTTTTTTCTAATTCAGCAAAGAAGTTTTTTGGTAGTTCAATGGGTATGGCACTAAATAAGTAGATTAATTTGGGTAGGATTGTCATTTTTATTATGTTAGTTCATCCTACCCATGAGCAATCAATGTTTTTCCAATTGTTTAGATCTAGTTTTAATTGTGTGGAGAGTGTTTTGTAGTTGTGTTCATATAGTTCCTGTGTTTGTCTTGGCAGATAGATTCCTAAGTATTTTATATTGTCTAGGGTGATTTTAAATAGTATTTCCCTTTCTAATTATTGCTGCTGAGATGGATTGGAGATATATAGAAATGCTGATGTCTTATGCAGGTTTATTTTGTATCCTGCAACTTTGCTAAAGTTGTTGATTATTTCCACTAGCTTTTTGGTTGATTCTCTAGGATTCTTTAAGTAAACCATCATATCATCCGCGAAGAGTGATATCTTGGTCTCCTCATTGCCAATTTTAATACCTTCAATTTCTTTTTCTTCTCTAATTGCTACTGCTAGTGTTTCTAGTACAATGTAAAATAATAGAGGTGATAATGGGCATCCTTGTTTTACTCCTGATCTTATTGGAAAGGCTTCTAGTTTATCCCCATTGCAGATGATATTTGCTGATGGTTTTAGATATATAATGTTTATTATTTTTAGGAAAAACCCTTCTATTCCTGTACTTTCTAGTGTTTTCAATAGGTATGGGTGTATTTAATCAAAGGCTTTTTCTGCATCTATTGAAATGATCATGTGATTTTTTTCGGTTTGCTTGTTAATATAGTCAATTATGTGGATGGTTTTCCTAATATTGAACCATCCTTGCATTCCTGGTATGAATCCTGCCTGGTCATAGTGGATAACCCTTGAGATGACTTGCTGGAGTCTTTTTGCTAGTATCCTATTTAAGATTTTTGCATCTACATTCATTAGGGAGATTGGTCTATAGTTTTCTTTCTCTGTTTTTGACCTGCCTGGCTGTGGGATCAGGACCATGTTTGTGTCGTAAAATGAATTTGGTAGAACTCCTTCTTGGCCTATTCTGTCAAATAGTTTGTTTAATATTGGGATTAGTTGTTCTTTGAATGTTTGATAGAATTCATTTATGAATCCATCTGTACCTGGGGATTTTTTCTTAGGGAGTTCTTTTATGGCTTGTTCAATTTCTTTTTCTGATATGGGGTTGCTTAGATAATTTATTTCTTCCTCTTTTAGTCTAGACAATTTATATTTTTGTAAGTATTCATCCATATCACCTAGATTGCCATATTTGTTGCCATATAATTGGGCATAGTCGTTTTTAATGATTGCCTTAATTACCTTTTCATTAGAGGTGAGGTCTCCTATTTCATCTTTGATATTGTCAATTTGGTTTTTTCTTTCCTTTTTTTAATTAGACTGACTAGTACTTTGTCTATTTTATTTGTTTTTTCAAAGTACCAGCTTCTAGTCTATTTATTAAATCAATAGTTCTTTGACTTTCAATTTTATTAATTTCTCTTTTGAGTTTTAGGATCTCTAATTTAGTCTTCATCTGAAGTTTTTAATTTGTTCACTTTCTAATTTTTTAATTTGCATGCCCAATTCATTGACCTCTGCCCTTCTTAATTTGTTAATATATGAACTCAAGGATATAAATTTCCCCCTGAGTACTGCTTTGGCTACATCCCATAGGTTTTGAAAGGAAGTCTCATCATTGTCATTTTCTTCAATGAAGTTATTAATTGTTTCTATGATTTGTTCTTTAACTAACTGGTTTTGGAGAATGGTATTATTTAATTTCCAATTAATTTTTGATTTACCTCTCCATGTTCCCTTACTAATTATTATTTTCATTGCCTTGTGATCTGAGAAAGTTGCATTTATTATTTCTGCTCTTTTGCACTTGTTTGCAATGTTTTTATGCCCTACTACATGGTCAATTTTTGTGAATGTACCATGTGCTGCAGAAAAGAAGGTATATTCCTTTTTGTCCCTATTTATTTTTCTCCACATGTCTACTAACTCTAATTTTTCTAAGATTTCATTCACTTCTCTTACCTCTTTCTTATTTATTTTTTGGTTTGATTTATCTAGTTCAGATAGAGGAAGTTTCAGGTCTCCCACTAGTATAGTTTTTCCATTTCATCCTTGAGTTCCTCTAGTTTCTCCTTTAGAAATTTGGATGCTATGCCATTTGGTGCATACATGTTGAGTACAGATATTTCCTCACTGTCTATACTGCCTTTTATCAGGATGTAATTATCTTCCCTATCTCTTTTAACTAGATTTATTTTTTCTTTGGCTTTATCGGATATCATGATTGCAACTCCTGTCTTCTTTTTATCAGTTGATGCCCAATAGATTTGGCTCCACCCTCTTACTTTCACCCTATGAGTATCTACCTTCCTTGTGTGTGTTTCTTGTAGACAGCATATGGCAGGGTTTTGGATGCTAATCCACTCTGCTATTCGCTTGCGTTTTATGGGTGAGTTCATTCCATTCACATTCAGAATTATGAGTATTAGCTGTGTATTACCCAGCATTTTGATTTCTTCTCCTTTTCCTGACTTTTCTTCTTTCACTATTTCCTTCTACACCAATGTTTGCTTTTGAACAGTCCCCCTTGTTCCCACCCTTATTTTACTTCCCCTTCTACCCCCCTCCCTTCTTATCCCCCTTATTTTCCCTGTAGTCTTTCTAAAATTAACCCATCGCCCCCTCCCTCCCTTGTACTGCTTCCCTCCCCACCAGGCAGTTTGTTACCCTTCTACTCCTCTATAGGGCAAAAATCTATTCTCTGCCCCAATGGATTGGATTGTTTTTCCCTCTTTGGGTCAATTTCAAAGCACGTAAGAGTTGAGTATTTCCTATCTCCGACCTCTTTACCCTTCCAGTGTATTGATGTTCTCCCCCCTCCCACCATGAGCTTCTTTGTGACATATAAATTTACCCCCATTTGTTTCTTTTCCCATTTCTTTTAACATTAACCTATTTTAGCTCTAGTTATATATATATGTATATATATGCATACACATGTGTATATATTTATGCATTCATATATCTATATACCTATTTATGTCTTGTCCTTTCATCTTATATAGTTTGTCACTGTTCCCTCTAAGTGTACTTCTTTTTGCTGCCCAGGTAATAACAACAGTTTTAAGAGTTACCAATGACCTCTTTTCTTATAGGGATACATATCATTTTAACTTATTGAGTCTCTTAAAATTTTTTTTGTTTGGTTTGGTTTTTCTTTTTTAATTACCTTTTGATGATTCTCTTGAGTTCTGTGCTTGTACATCACATTTTCTGTTCAGGTCTGGTCTTTTCTTTATGAATTCTTGGAATTCTTCTATTTTCTTGAATGACCATACTTTCCCCTGTAAGAATATAGTCAGTTTTGCTGGGTAGTTGATTCTTGGTTGTAGACCTAGTTCCCTTGCTTTCCAGAATATCATATTCCATGCCTTTTGGTTTTTCAGTGTGGATGCAGCCAGATCCTGCAATTTCCTTACTGTGGTTCCATGGTGTCTGAATGACTTCTTCTTGGCAGCTTGTAATATCTTTTCTTTGGTCTGATAGTTCTTGAATTTGGCTATAACATTCCTGGGTGTTGTCAGTTGGGGATTAAGTACAGGAGGTGATCTGTGGATTCTTTCAATCTCCACTTTTCCCTCTTGTTCTAGGATATCAGGGAAGTTTTCTTTAATAATTTCCTGTAGTTCTTTTGTCATAGTCTTGTGGTAGACCAATGATTCTTAAATTGTCTCTTCTTGAACAATTTTCTAAATCCTCTGTTTTGTGAATGAGATGCTTCATATTTTCCTCAATTCTTTCATTCTTTTGGTTTTGTTTTATAGTGTCCTGCTGCCTTGTGAGGTCACTTAATTCTAGTTGTTGTATTCTGGTTGTTAAAGACTGGATTTCATCCCTGGATTTTTGGTCATCCTTTTCCTTCTGGTCTGATTTTCTTTGGAAGTCATCTTTCCTCCTCTTTACCTCGTCTTTCATCTCCTTTTTCTCATCTTTCATCTTCTTCACCTCATCTTTCATATCCTTTGCCTCATTTTCCAGCTGGTTGATTTTGGCTTTCAAGACACTATTTTCTGTTTCCAGATTATTTATCTTAGTTTTTAAGTTCTTTTCCCAATAGTCTTCAGCCTCTCTTAATTGTGTTTTGAATTGCATTTTTAGTTCTTCCAAAACCTGTATCCAATTCGCTGGGATTTCTGATTTTTCCTTTGCTGATGTTTCATTCGCTCCTTGCTTGTTACCTGTACAGAAGCTGTCTATTGTAATTTCTTTTTTCTATTTCTGTTGTTTGCTTGTGTTTACCCCTTCTTTTATCCCCATATTTGTCTGTGCTCTTACTCCTCTCATTTTTTTTTTTTTGGTTTTGGGGCTGTCAGTCTCCCCTCTTGGAGCTTTGTCAGGTCTCTTGGTACAATCTCTGGGGGAGGAATGTTGGCTTCCCTGTCCTCTGGAGGCTTTTGTTCAGATTAAGTTCAACTGGGTTGGGCTGTATGTGCTCTGAGGCCGAAGACTCCTGAAAAGCTGGAGCCACCCAGGCTCTCTCCAGTTCTCTCCAGCTGCTTCTCTGCTGCCTGTGTTCCATGCTCTGAGCCTGACACAGCACTCTCCACAAGGTACACCAGTGCCTTTGCCCACCCAGAGGTTCCTGTCCTTGCAGGAGGCCCTGCACTCTAGGGGGGAGGGGTCCTGGCCTCCCTGATATCTGAGGACTCCTGATGGGATTGGTTCAACTGGGTTGGTCTGGATGTGCCTTGAGGCTAAAACCTCTGGTGAGACTGGAGCCAGATAGAAGGACCCAGCCACTGGGCTGCAGACTCTTCGGTCTCTCTCTCTGGATGCTTTCTTGCAGCCTGTGTTGGACGCACTGAGCCTGGCCCAGGTTGCTCTCAAGGTACACTCTCCAGACCAGCACCTTTGCCTGCCCAAAGGTTCCCACTACCTCTGGGGGCTCAGCGCTTTGGGTTGGGGGTGAGGGGTCCTGGGACCTTCCTTCTGCCTTCCCCTTAGACCTGAGTGTTCTTGGATTCCAGCTTTTGGGGGGTGTACTTTTTGAATTGAGTCCAGAAGGAGGGTTCCCTGCCTCTGTCCTGTTGTTAAGTTTGAATTTCAGTCCCCTAGGAGCATTCAGTTTGTGATTGGTAAGGAAGGATTTTCAGGGGTCTGAACTTTTTCTGCTTCTAAGCCACCATCTTGACTCTGCCTCCTGTATGCAAATTCTTAATCTCCTCTATTTCCCTTTGTTTCAATGTTTCCTGTGTGCTTTTCAGTTTTTGTTTCAATTCTGTCATTTCTTTTTTCTGCTCATTATGATTTTTCTATAAATAAGATGCAGCTTCATGAAGTTGAGACAGATTCTCTATGTCATACTTAGGGAAATAGATTTTTTTTAAAGTTCTTTAGGTTAGGGGTACAACCCCTAAGGAATTGTCTCCTCACATGAGCCACAGACTCTTCTGAATCTGTCACAATACCTATAATGGACTTGGCTGTTTCTGAGAGACAATCAATAAAGTTAGCAGGATGTTCTGAGCTCTCTTGAACTAGCTAATCAAACTTTCCTCATGAATTGGGCTTTGAACAGAATGATTTAATAGCCTGGAGAAGATCCTCCCTGCCTTTTCTTAGATATGTCATGCATGCAGGATTTGAAAAATCAAAATCTTCCCTCTGTTCCTCAGGAGACCAGCTAGTTAGGGTGTTGTCATTCCTAGTCCTCTCAATGAATTGCCTCTCTTCATGGGGGCTAAATAATTGAGACAGAAGGAACTCTGAATTCTCAAAATTTGCCTCAAATATTTTAAACGCTCTCTTCAATTCTTTATGAGCTCGGTGAGGTTCGCTGACAAACTTTGGGAATCTACAGCGTATGGAATCAAGTTCCTGTGTTGTAAACTGTTTATGTACTTTGGAATGAAGCACTCCTGCATTATCTGATATCTTAGCAATGTCTCTTAATGGGAAAATTTTTTCAGCCTCAGTGTTGTTATCCTTGCCTTTTTCTTTGCCATTGTCTTGTGCTCCTGTCTTATTTTTTTCCTTAGCTTTCTTGTTATCTTTTCCTTTGTCATTAAGCCCAGTATCTTCCTGCCCACTTCTAATAGCTTGGTCTAATCCCTGTTTTTTTCAGAAACTCCTCACTCATATTTTTCACTAGTTGTTCCAGGTTTGTATCAATAACCATAATCTGAGCCGCCTTCTTTGGTGTTAAGATTTTGAAAATATTTTTTAGATAAGTGAAGGTCTGTATGGCAGCCATGGTAAACACATAGAACTGAGTGAGGATTTGTCATATGATGCTGTCAATGGAGAAAGGCGTGTTCATTATAAAGGATGTAGAATTAGATATAAGCCCTATTATATCCATTACAAAGTTAGTCACTGCACTGTACATAATATTGTAAATCCAATAACAGTCTATAACAAAAAGTACCACCATGCCACATGCTATTTCTTTCTATGCAGCCTTCAATATTTTTGGGATAGGGTAAGATTTTTCCCGGGGTGCCAAATTGTATTTTATGATTTTGAAATATATTATATCATTTGATATTTGATTTCACAAGAGAGTTTCTTTTGTATAGTTTGCTTCTCTGAGATGTTCATGTTAAGAGATTCTTTTGATTTTTGAGTTTTTCTTGGAGATAGAATTCTGCTTTTAGCTTGTGGGTTTCTGTGTTCTTGTTAGTATAGATAGAATGATACATGAAGATATAATGTATTTCATAGAGTCATGTCTTCTTAGTCAAGTAACTTTGTTACATTGCCATTGTTGCAATTCTTGGCAGAGACAATTTTTCATCAGAGCTATAATTCTAATGTGTATGTATTTCTAGAGCTATTTCATCTTTGCTTTTGCAGTGCTTATTTCTGTTTTAATTTGTACTTTCGTGTGTTTCTTTTATGTTATTATATGCAGTGCTTTCATGTGTGTTCTTTATGTTTTCTCATTCATAGCTTTCCATTTATAGGGACTGTTGTTAAATATTGCTAGGGCTATTTGTCATTGTAGCTATTTCCTTCTTCTCCATTGCTGGTAAGGTAATGGGTATAATGTAATTTTGCATGTGAAGCATGAAACATGGATCTTTGTGTTCAACCTTCACAGATGTAGGCGTTACCATGATGACATTTAAAGGACCTATCCATCTTTGTTCTGTAGGAGATTCTCTATTAAAATTCTTGACATATGCTTTGTCTCCTGGTTTTATCTTACGCAATGAAAAATTCAATGGTATTCTTTGTGCTAGTAATCCTAGCTTCCTTAATTGTTCCAGCCTATTTTGTATTTCCATTAAATATTCATGAAGTACACATTCCCCTTTTAACATAGACATATAGGATGGTTTTGCTGTCCTACCATGCCAAAGTGGTTGACCATATAACATTTCAAATGCCAATACATGCAAGTCACTTCTTGGCCTTGTTCTTATTTGAAACAAAGCAAGAGACATAACATCTGTCCATTTCAAGTGTTTTTCTGAACAGTTTTCCTATTTGTGTTTTTAATTATTTGTTCATTTGTTCTATTTGCCTGAACTTTGAGGTCTATAAACATCGTGATAATTGCATTTGATACCCAGGTTCTTATATACTTCTTGCAGAATCTGGGAAGTGAAATGTGACCCCCTCTCTGAGTCTATGGTAACGGGAATGCCATGCCTAGGCATAATTTCTTTCAGTAGAGATATCACTACTGTGGTTGTATCATTTTTCTTATCTGGATATGCTTCAAAGCATCTCATCAGTCTATCCACAATAACCAATGCATACTTGTATCTCTTGTCTTTGGACATGTTAATGTAGTCTATTTGAATACATTGGAAAGGCATATAGCTGAGAGGTCTGCCTCCCAATGCTATGTTCTTAAAATGTCCTTGATTGAATTTGCTACATGTTTCACATGCCTGACAAGTTCTAATGGCATTTGTTGTTATTCCAGGCACCATCCAAAAAGGCTGTACTGTATCCAGAATACCCTTCACCCCATAATGTCCTTTTGCATGAATCACAGTGCATAGATGTTGATATAATTTTCTAGGGAGAATTGGTTTACCCCCTTGAGCAACCCAGATGCTTTTGATTAATTTAGCACCAAGTTGCTCTTCCCATGACTGAAATTCATCTCCACGGTAAGCTTTGGTAAGATCATGATTGTCCACCAGAGAGAAATTCAGCACACGTTAGGGATCAAATATCACAGCATATTTTGCTGTAACATCCACTCTTTCATTCCCTAAAGATATTCTGTCTTTTCCATGAGTATGTGCCTTGCATTGGATTATGGCCACTTCTTTTGGAAGTTCCAAAGCTTTTATAAGATGGTCTATTAATTTGCCATATGCAATTGGTTTCTCAGCTGATGTTCTGTACCCTCTGTTTTTCCAAATAAATCCAGATGAATGAATAGTTGTAAAAACAGATGACAAATCTATGTATATGTTCACTCTTTTGCCTTTTGCCAACTCCAGGGCTTTGAGCAGTGCTTTTAACTCAGTGCATTGGGCACTAACATGACTTGGTAATGATGCATACCAAAGCATTTTATTATTGTTAACTATAGCAGCCCCTGTGACCCTGTATCCTCTGTGAATTTATGAGGAAACAACCATGCATAATTACATATCAGGGTTAATAAGAGGTGTGTCTTTAAGATCTTTTTTAGGTTTATACATCATTTCCACAACTTGGTTGCAGTCATGCAGTGGTAAATCTAGAATCAGAGTAGCTGGGTTTAATGGTATACATCTATGAATGGTGATGTTTTCATTCCCTAGCAAAATAATTTCATACTGAGATATTCTTGCATCTGTAAAAGAATGCATATTCTGCGATCATAGCAGTTTTTCTATTTGATGTGCAAAATACACATGTAACTTGCATCCCAGTATAATATCATATGCTTTCTTCACCATATGCTTTCTTCAATTTTTTTTAGAAACTTTATGTCCTCTCTTATAAAGCTCTATTAATAACTTCTTTGAATCTTCCAAACATGTTTTTGGGTAAGGTGATGCTAGCAGTAAGTCATCTACATAATGTACTAGCTTGCTATGTTTGAAAGTGATGTTAGCTAGATCTCTTTGTAGACGCTGACAAAATATAGAAGCCAATTCACAAATCCTTGCACTAATCTAGTGTAAAAGAGTTGATTTTGTCCCCATTGGAAAGCAAAAATGTTCTGGGAGTCAGGGTGCAATGGGTTAGTAAAATATGCATTGCTTAAATCCAACACTGTGTACCACCGGGCATCTGGAAGTATCTGTGTGATTATATCATTTGGTGAAGGTGTTACCATGTATGTCTTTTTTATAAAGTTGTTTGCTGCCCTAAGATCCATCATAAATCTCCAAGATTTTTTCCATCTGCATTAATATTTAGAGAGTGAGTTATCTGTCAAAATTTCAGTCAACTTACCCATTCTGAATCTCAGCTTGTTTCAACTGAACTAGATAACAGAAAATTGGTGGAGGGGGAGGAAGAAGTAAGAATTCTTACTTCTCATTACCTTATTGTTCAGTATGTTTGCCCAGCACCTCCAATTACCATAAACAATCTAACAAAGGAACCACCTAATACGATACATACATACACACATACCCTAAGTGGTCTCTCTTCAGGATGGTTGCCATAAAAGAGTCAACTGTACCACAATTTATGGGGATATCCTAAACAATTCAACTCCTTACCCTAACTTTTTCCAAGTGATCCAAGTGGAAAACTACAGTGCCATGGAAAGAAACAGCCCTACCTGCCTTTGAAAATATTACAGGATCATAACAAAATATAGTAAAAAAGAATTGCAATGCTGCAAAATGCCAAATAGTGTAGAATGAAATTTTGTCTAACCCTGAATACATATTAACAAAAGAGAAAATGGAAGACTAAATGAATAATTGATTAAAATGGAAAATCCACATTGTAAAACAAGCATATAGGAGATTTTTTAATTGAAAGTAAAATAGAATTAAAAAATGTAATTCAATTAATGAAACAAAAACCTTTTTATGAAAGACTAATAAAATGGATAAATTACTAACTAGCTTGATAGAAATCAAAATACGAAATCAAATGGAGGGGAAATAAAAGTAATTTATAATAGAATACCATAACAAATTAAATACTAAAACTAAGAGCCTAATAAAAATAGCTATAAAAATATGAAATTTGAATAGGGTGTTGAAAGAGTCATTCATCCAAGAGTTGCTATAGTAAGTGTTCTAGAAAGCCCTTTGGGGATGGTAAAAGGAAGCATGGCACTCACTGCCCTACTGGGAAGGCAGGGGGTGATGATAGATCCTATAAGGAGATTTGAGTACTACTCTTGAAACTGAAAGGGTTAAAATAGGAGTTTTGACAAAATAAGAGAACAGCTTTTAATTAAATTTTATTGAGAATATAGTAGAGTTGTAAATTAATATTATCCCTTTAAACCAGAGAAAAGAAAACTTCTAGCAGCTTTTAACAATTAACAATTTAGTTTAATTAAAATAGAGATAGTAAAAATAGGAATTTGACAGTGAGGAGAGCAGTTTAATTAAAAAGAAACTTTATTTAATTTAAGAATGAAGTACAGATAGAAAGATAGAAAAGAGGAGAGAGATTGCTTATCTTATACCCTATAAATATACCTAAAATTCCTAATACTACCTCTAACTGTCTTCTGAGGAGTTTCTTCTGCCTGGCACAACCCAGGCCTAATCTAACCTAATTTATAAATTATTCACTAACTACCTAACTCCCTAAAATAATAGACAGCTACCACTCACTCACTCCTTCAATCAGTTTTCTATAGCAGTTCAAACTGTCGGTAGCCAACCTACAGCAGATCCTTGCCTATGAGACAGACCTCCTGATCTCTAGAGATCCCAGCGACAAAAAGCCCTTTAAAGGCTAAAGCCAAAAGCCCTCTCAGTAAGCTCAGTCCTGCCTTTATATTCCAGCAACTAAACGCCAACCCACACTACCCACAACCAACCCCCAATGACCAACTCACACCCAGCAGCCAACTTCCCTGCAACTGTCCCCACAACTGTCCCTGCAACTGACAGCCCTAACTGTCAGCAACTGACTCACCAACTGTCAGCAACTGACTCTCCTGTCAGCAACTGAGCCTGCAACTGATGCTGGCTCAGCAGGGGGCTCCCCAGGTCCTACTTCCTGTCACTATGGGCTAGTTAATCCCTTCACATCTCTATGGTTAGAGGACCACCAGGTCCCCTGTTAAATTAAAGAAATAAAAGAATTCCTTTTTACAAAACATAAGATTGATAAGATCAACAGTCAGTTTATGGGGGTGATACTAATCTACCAAAAAATCCAGCACCAATACAATCAAGGCCCATTAGTTCAGCCATTTGACTACAAAATAAAATACTGTTGAACACCAACAAGGAAACCAGGAAAACCTCAATGGGTTTCTCAAGGCACTTTCCATGGAGATTTAGAGGAATAGACCATTGAAAGGAAAGGAATAACAAGCTCTGGGAAGTTTGTATCCACATCACCCTTATGGTGGCCTCTATGTTAATGATTATTATTAAGAATTATAATAATTATTATTATTGGTTCATTAGCATCCAAATAAAACTCTTGGAGTCACTTGATACATTCCATATATTATTGTCATAAAACAATCCCAAGTCCCAGGAAGAGTGAAGTCTATTTGCTTCCTTCTGGTGGAAGTTAAGGAAGGAGGAGCATTTTGTTACACCTATTCCCATTGCAATAACCCTGTGGGGCCTGTTAAGGGAAGTAGATGGAAACTGGCAGCTTCCAGCTGACTACAGGGAGCCACCTGACTTGTCACACCAGTTGCTGAGGTTGTTCCTAATATCTTTGATGTGTTGAGTCAGTTTCTCAGATCCAACAGGTGAGTATTATTGAAGCCTGTCAACTTTGCTAAACTTTCGTTTTTGTTGATGTCAAAATTTTTTTCAATTTTTATTTTACCACATTAATATTACATAATCTGTTCAACCATTCTCCAATTGATGGGCACTCTCCTTAGTTTCCAGTTTTTGCCACCCCAAATATAGTTGCTATAAATATTTCTGCACATGGGAATCCTGCTCCTTATTTCTTTGATCTCTTTGGGGTACTTTGACTAGTAGTCAGAGCTTATGCACAGTTTAGTGATTTTGGGAGCATCCTTTTCCAGAATGGCTGGACCAATTCCCAGTTCCACCAACAGAACTTTAATTTCTACTTATTTTGTTGTAGTTCTCCCAACATTTGTCATTTTCTTTGTTGTTGTTGTTGTTGTTGTTGTGATCTTTGGCAATCTGATGTGTGAGGTGGAACTTCAGGATTGTTTTAATTTCCATTTATCTAATTAGAAGTGATTTAGAGCATTTTTTTTTCATAGGGTTGTTAGTAACTTGGATTTCTTCCTTTGAAAACTGTTTCTTTATATCTTTTTTATCAATTTATCTTTTTTATTTATCAATTTTATTTATTTATCAATTGGTGAATGGTTCTTATTCTTATAAATTTGAATCAGATCCATATATATCTCGGATAGAAGATATTTCAGAGAAACTTACTACAAAGATACATATACATATCCCAAAAGAACTATTTCCCTTCTAATTTTAGCTGCATTGATATTGCATGTGTAAAACTTCATACCTCTTTAGTACCCCTCTCCTTGGGCTTCTGCCTCCCTCTAATTGGAGAACGTAAAGGATGGAAATGGTGAGCTTCTCCCAGATCTTCTATTTAAGAAAAAGGCTTAGTGGAGATATGTTACCATTTCCCCAACTAGGCTGGAAGATTTCATCCTACTCCTTGCTCAGGAGTCTTCCCTTCTCTCTCCCTAGCTCTTCAGTTCCCTTTTTATAAGCTATCTCCCCCATTAGGTTGTGAATTTCCTGAGGGCAAGAATTGTCATGTGTATGTGTGTGTATATCCCTAGAACTTAGAAAAGTCCCTGACACATAATATGTTTACTGTCTGTTAACTAATTCTATCTTATTTAACAAAAAAATGTCCATTTTATATTCCACGATCCTCTGGTTTGGTCTTGAACTCTATCTATAGTGAAATAAAAATAATTTTACTTCTTCCTTGGTAAAATCATTTCCTTGCTTCTCTAATTTATTTACGATGCGACCTTTTGTATCTAAGACATATCTTTTTTGAACTTGATATTTATTTTGTGGTGTGAAGTTTACTTTTACTTCTATTGGGAAGGAGTCCAGCATAGCTTCACCATTCTTCCCCAGGACTAAATGAAATCTTCTCTTGTACTGCCACAATCTGATGGACAGAGACCTTAGTGCTTATGGGCAACAAGGGTTATCAGTATGGAAATGACATAATAGCCAGACTAGATTTGGACAGCGTGGCAAACTACCATCCATTTGAGGGGAAAGGACCCTTATAATTGATCTTAAGAAAATCTCAGGCTTAGTCATCTGAATAAAGTTTTCATAAATATTTTGGATTAAAAAAAACCCAGATGAGAAAATGATATAAACTGAAAAGGACCACAGAGGCCAATTAGTTCGATCCTTTTATTTTAGAAATGGGGAAATTGAAAGTTAGGGAAGTGAAATTAATTAACTCGCCTAAGGTCAGTCAGATGGCACATCAGTAGACAAGCTGATGGTAACCTCGATGCCACCCTCAGGAAGTTAGAAATAGGCAATAGCCATGGATTATTCATAGTGTTCATTCAAGATGATACAACTGACAAAGACATTGAGCCTAGGCCCAATGTCCTCCCTGTGCTGCTAACCAAATAGGCTCCTGACCACTAGAATATGGTTCCTAAGCATATATTTCTGGTCCTATTCATTGGCAACCACTGCAAGAGAGGTATTCACATATGAAACTTATCAGTCTGGTAAAAGGAGATAAACTAAAGAATGAAAGTATCCCTATGGAGTGAACATGTCTGGAATGCAAGAGAGTTTTAGGGATTGGAACTAATAAGGTCTCCATCTCCCCTTATTCCTGGCTGGGTATTGGTCTGCCCAAATGGGTTAGAACCTAGAAAAAAATAGATCTGGACAAT
Source organism: Monodelphis domestica (assembly GCF_027887165.1). Lineage (NCBI taxonomy): Eukaryota > Metazoa > Chordata > Mammalia > Didelphimorphia > Didelphidae > Monodelphis > Monodelphis domestica. The sequence goes on along the minus strand of NC_077227.1, from coordinate 339,121,735 downwards.
TAAAGGCCCTCCCCTTTGGGATAAGGAAAATGGTAGAAGTTTGTCAACACCACTTTCCTCATACATCTGTGAGACATTTTTTTAATTGAAAATTTTTATTTAATTAACTAATTTAGAATATTTTTCCATGGTCACATGATTTATCTTCTTTCCCTCCCCTTCTCCCCCTTCCTTCTCCCATATCCAATGCACAATTCCACTGAGTTTTACATGTGTCATTGATCAAGACCTATTTCTATATTATTCATAATTGCACTAGGGTGACCATTTAAGGTTTACATCCTGTGGGATATTTTGGCACCCATTACAAACATATGTCCTTTGCTAAGCTGACCATCCAGATTGATGTCCTTATAAGAACCGTGAGGATTAAAGAAGTAGATATATCACCAACCTGGAAATGGGGGTCATGATGCTTAGTTCAGTGAACATGGGACCATTAAGGATAAGGTGGCTATTTCAACCCAACAAGATTCTTCATGTCAGTCTTTTTTTAAAACTCTTACCTTCTGTCATCTCAATTCCAAGGCAGAAGAGAGAGAAGGGCTAGGAAATTGGGATTAAGTTACTTGCCTAGGGTCACACAACTAGAAATTATCTGAGGCCATATTTGAATATATGTTCTCCCAACTTCAGACTTCTATCCACAGTCCTCATATTGGTCTTAGAATCTAACTCTGAAAGATTAGTATGACATGATCTTGAAACAACATTTCATTGCCATGTTGATTTGGTAGTTGAGAATTGGGCTACTTCTCAGAGCACCCAGAATGAAAATAAAGATGACTACAAACTTTGTACAGAGCTGATTCAGAAGGATCTGAAAGAGGAGAGTCAGACAAGAAATATAAAGACAAGCACTCACTAGGTATTGTGGGGCCCATATTCATTGTTGTTGTCTAGTTGTTTCAGTCATGTCTGAGTCTTTATAACCCCATTTGGGATGGGGTTGACAGTTGACAGAATGATTGGCAAAGATACTGAAGCAGTTTGCATTTCCTTCTTCAGTTCATTTTGGAGAGAAGGAAACTGAAGCAAATAGGGTTAAGTGTCTTGTCCAGGGTTACATAACTACTAGTTCAATAAATGAGAATCCCAGCCAAGATAACTACATAAATAAGAAAGACTGCCTAACTCTTGAAAAAATCTAAAGTTTGAATTAGACCTAATAATGTTCAAGAAATCTAATGAGAGGGCTCGCACCCGCCCTCCCACTGCCACACACACACACCACACACCACACACACACACACACACACACACACACACACACACACACACACACACAAGGGGAGGGATTTAACACCAAGATGGCGGACAGCCCAGATGAGTACGAGAAAGAAGCAGGCTGTGTCCCCATTATCCATCCGGAAGAAATCAAGCCTCAAAGCCATTATAACCATGGATATGGTGAACCTCTTGGATGCAAAAGCCACATTGATGATTATAGCACATGGGACATAGTCAAAGCTACACAATATGGAATATATGAATGCTGCAGAGAGTTGGTAGAAGCAGGTTATGATGTGAGGCAACCAGATAAAGAAAATGTCACACTTCTCCATTAGGTTGCCATCAATAACCGGATAGACCTAGTAAAATATTACATATAGAAAGGTGCTATTGTGGATCAACTTAGAGGAGACCTAAATTCAACTCCACTCCATTGGGCTACAAGATAGGGTTATTTATCAATGCTTGTACAGCTTATGAAATATGGTGCAGATCCTTCATTAATTGATGGAGAAGGATATAGCTGTATTCACCTAGCTGCCCAGTTTGGACATACTTCTATTATTGTTGCTTATCTTATAGCAAAAGGATAGTGTGGATCCAACTCGATTGCTTTTAACATTTAATGTTTCAGTTAATCTTGGTGACAAGTATCACAAAAACACTGCGCTACATTGGGTGATCCTAGCAGGAAATACTACAGTCATTAGTCTTCTTCTGGATGCTGGAGCTAATGTTGATGCCCAGAATATCAAGGGAGAATCACCACTTGATTTGGCAAAACAAAGAAAAAATGTTTGGATGATCAATCATTTACAAGAGGCAAGACAGGCAAAAGGGTATGACAATCCGTCTTTACCTCAAAAAGCTAAAGGCTGATAAGGCAATAGTTGAACTTGCAGAGACAGGAAGTCTGGACCTCAGTATACTCTGCAGTACCTGTTTGATACAGAAGCCAGTGAGGTCCAAACATTGTGGTGTATGTAATCGGTGTATAGCAAAATTTGATCATCATTGCCCATGGGTGGGTAATTGTGTAGGAGCAGGCAACCATCATTACTTCATGGGCTATCTATTATTTTTGCTCTTTATGATCTGCTGGATGATTTATGGTTGTATTTCTTATTGGGGCATCCACTGTGAAACTACTAACACAAAGGATGGATTTTGGACATATATTACTCAAATTGCCACATGTTCACCTTAGATATTTTGGATGTTATTGAACAGTGTTTTTCACTTCATGTGGGTAGTTGCATTACTCATGTGTCAGATGTATCAGATATCATGTTTAGGCATTACTACAAATGAAAGGATGAATGCAAGAAGATATAAGCACTTTAAAGTTACAACAACATCTATTGAAAGCCCATTCAACCATGGTTGTCTAAGAAACATTACAGACTTCTTTGAATTCCGATGCTGTGGCCTCTTTCGTCCTGTCATTGTGGACTGGACTAGACAGTATACGATAGAGTACGACCAAATTTCAGGATCTGGCTACCAGCTTGTGTAGCACCCCTTTGTCTTGTAAGCAAGTCTTCTCTGAGCAATGCCTGGGAATCGTGTCTGTTTCTCTATCTCTTGAATCCACACCCTTTGAACAATACCGTGCTCTGTGTAGGGCTAACCCTGAATCTTACAGCACCTTCTCTTCATCAGCTTTATCATAAAAGCGAACGTGAACAGAATGCACTGCCACTGCTGAAAAGAAGGAGAAAGACCATCAACAGGATATGACTCGTCTAAATGTGGGAATTCACTGCGTCCTCGCCTTTTTGGTTTTTATTATTGTAATACTATACAACAGAAGCACAACTTGCTTAAAAAGTTGACAGAGGCTGCACAGATCAGAAATGCTCCTCAAGTGAAGTTAAGATTTGAAATAAAATACTATATTTGATGATGCGGGTTGATATGAATAGCATTGCATTTAGTTCTAGTGGTAGGGCCTTAATTCACTTGAGTATGAAATATTTTGAAAAATGTATGTTTGAAGACTATGATGAAAATCATGTCATTCTATTTGGGATCCATTGTAAGATTGCTATTGAAGAATGAATGACACAAGAAAATAATGTTCGCAAGAATCATGCTGCATGTGGCTTATTCCTGTTGGCTGATATGAAGCTAATCTCTTTATAGGACAATAAAATAATTGTAAACACTTTTTTTTCTGAGGTTGTGTGGTTTGATAATGAGTACAGTTTCCTTTGTTTTAGCTTACATGCCCTTACACAGTGCATGATAGGCCTCTGAATGGATGTTAGAAGATATGATCCAATGAACAATAAATTGGAATTTATTGTGATATGTTGAATATCATAGCAACAGTTTTTCAAAATTATGTTACCTGAATACTAGAAATAGGCTAAACATAAAAACAAAAAACTACTAAAAAAAAAAGGAAAGGTGACATTTTTCAATGAAAACCACATAAACAGAATGAAAGAAGTGAGTAAAGAAGCTCCGTGACCTAAAGAAATGGCTTTCTTTCCTTTTAGTTCCACGTTGCAATATAAATTGTAGGCATAATAATGAAATTCAGAAAAAGGCTATCATCCCTGAAAATTGCCTATGTGAATTATAGAAACCCAAATGGTACATTCTGATAACTATGACTTATCAACAAGTGGAATTTAGCCCCCAAATATAGCTAAATGTACACAAGTTGAATATATTTTTTAAAGTTTTTCAAGCTATCTGAAAGAATCTCAGAAAAGATTTTTACTGTTCAATGTGATGCACTGATCATTTTTGGTTACAGCATTTCAGTAAACTCATGGTGAACCTAATTCACTGCTTTCTTAACTATTGTTTACAGAGTGAGACTTGGTTGGGTCCTCTTAAGTGCTGTAGCAAACTAGTGGTTCGAGAAACCTGTGAGAAGAAACTGGGAGGGGTGGGAGTGAGGGGAGGCTAATGACAGATCCTAGACCAGTGTAAAGAATGTGTATCTGCACATAAATAATTTATTAAACAGTTTTCTCTTTGTGAGTGTGTGTGGTAGTATATTTAAAATTGTTCATTTCATTTTATCCAACCAAAAAGAATAGGAAAATATCTAATGAGCTTCTAGTGATGTTCAGTATTGCTGTGAATAGGCATTATGCCCCACAAGTTCACTGCATGTCTTATGCTTGGTAAAATTAACATTTCCTGTAATATGGAAATTACAGGCATTAAAGCAATCTAGTGGTATTCCCACCCCTTGCCTTAGTAAGAGGAGCAGTGAAATTGTAAATAGTTAATGTTCAGTATTTGCAAGTACCATTTTTTCCTCTAGCTGTTTCTTTTATCACAAGACACACAGCAAAAATGCAACCTTTAAACCTGAAAGATTTAATACTGGAAAATCAACAACTATATTTTATTTTTAGAAAGGGAAGAGGTGGGTAGAGGGGTGGCAACAGAGTTGTACCATTTTGTCATAGAAAGTCAAGCAACTGGTGAATTTTTAAAATGTCTCTGCTATTTTTAATTATTCGCTGGGGGGAAACCTCAGATAATTTTTTAATTCAAAAGTTATTTATAAAATGTTAGAATTTATTATTTTAACTTTTTATATTTTGAGTCAATTCACATAAAGACTCAGTTGCAATTTTTATCAATGGTTGAGAAACAGTGTATAAATGTAAGTGGTTTGACCAAATTTGAATGAATATCGTTACCATGGGCTTTCTTTCTCTGTGGTACAATATTCTTTCTATGTGTTTAAAAAAAAGACTAGATGAGCTTGCCTTTCAGAATAATAGAAATGTCCATTGAAGTCACAAGTACCTAGAAAAATATTCTGGATTTAGGGCAGATGCTGACATTTATCTTTCATCTTAAAATACAGTGAGATTGCTAATTTTGAAATGGTCAGAAGGTCAAGAGCCAACTATGCAGCAATGTACCATCCACATAATTATTTTAGGGGCCTTATTTGTAGGGAACCCACTTACCCACTTAAGAATTTTTGTGTGAAGTTGATCCAGACTACGATTAGTTCAGATCAGCTGCATTGGACACATTTTAAGTAAGTAGGAATTTAGTCAGTCTCAGCCCTGAATGTGTATTGTTTCTTTGAAGGTTTTTATGTTTTTGTGCCCACCCTAGTTAAATTGAGATACTAATGTGCACAATACAGCATCACTACATCTTAGTTATGGATATTTTGGTTTTACATTTTGTTTATTTACAACTGTGCCAAGTATTATTTTACTATGGTCAGGATCTTGTTGTGCTATATTGTGAAACAAAAACCCTGTAAAACGTTTAATAAATTAGCTCTCCTTACATAAATTAAATATGTCAGATTTTTGTAAATTATTAATCAAAATAAATATTGACTATTAAATATAAAAAAAAAGAAATCTAATGAGAAATTACAGTAAGAGATTGCATCTACCCTAGAACTAGACAAGAGGCTAGCCAGAAACACATTTTGCCTGCAGGCTGGTATCTGGAAATGACAGAAATGGGAAGCTTTCACAAAAAAAGCCAAAGGATCAGAAAGCTGATGAGTCTGGACAAGCCTTAGTCTCCTTTCCCCTTTCCCTGATTAGCCCCACTCCTTCCCCTGCACCTGCTGGAACTCCAGAACAAAGCAGTTGTCCTATTCCATAGGACACTATTACTACTTCCCATGCTGTGACCCAACAGATCCATGAGGGATTAATGTTCTGGACCTATTCTGCCTGTACCATATTAGGAGCCATACAATCATGAGAACCAGCTACTCCCACCCTGAAATAGCCAATGAGACAAGGACCAGATTACCTAAACCCTGCACCCCCTAACTTTCCCAAACCCATAAAAACCTATGCATCCCCATCTAATGGAAGCTCTTTGCTAACTCTCAGATTTGAATATCTTCCATCTGTCTTTGCCTAATAAACCTTGCTGTATCATCCTACTCTGGTCTCATATTGCCTCTTGCATCAGACCCCTGTCAGTCAGGTCTGACAAAAGCCTCAGGCTAAAGACACTGGAATTGCTAGGACTACCAGCAAGTAACCAATAGCACAGTACTTGAGTTCAGATCTGGCTTCCCCAAGCCAAAGAGCTCTGAGGTCCCCAACATTGTGGATTGAACTATTAGAACAGGCCCTAAAAATCCAACATTATGAGCTCCAAAGATCAGGGCAAGGCTTGCCTTGAGAAGTAGAAGTCTGATAAATAACCCAGAAGACTTAGGGTGAGATCAGACAGGGCTTACCCCACATCTAAAAGCATAATAGGCGATGTCTTTGTTGAATGGCCTTTCTACTATTAAGTAAACTTTTTAAAATTAAATGTTAGAATTATGAGTATTTCTTTTCATGTCAGTTCCACACCTGAGCTGGCCTGGGCTAGCCTAAGGCAAGACTGAGCCAGAAGATAACAAAAATACCTAAATCAAATAGTACAATCACAAAAAGAGAGGCTGTAAAGTCCAGGAATGAACTTCCATGAGGGGGAAAAGTGCCTCTGATTCCAGCTGGATTTAGAAATTAATTCAATCAAATGTTTAAAGCATAATTAATCCCTATATTACATGAACTATTTTCAAAAAATAAGAAGGCATGCCACCAATACTCTCTCTTTTTTTTAATCCTTATCTTATGTCTTAGAATCAATACTACATATTGGTTCCAAGTCAGAAGACTGGTAAGGCCTAAGCATTGGGGTTAAATGACTTTCCAGGAACAAACAGCTAGGAAGTGTCTGAGTCTACATTTGAACCCAGGACATCCCATCTCTGGGCCTAGCTTTCAATCCACTGAGCAACCTAGCTGCCCCCACACCAATACTCTTCCAATGAATACAAACATGGTTCTGATTCTCAAACCAAAGAAAGATAAATAGAGATATCAAACTATAGATTAATATTGCTAAAGGACAGTGATATAAAATACTAGGAAAGCAATTATAGTAATATGTAAAAATATTATTCATTAAAGCCAAGTTGAATTTTTCAGGGATAGTTCAATATTAGGAAAACAAAAACCATGATAAATCACATTAACAACAACCTCATGATTACATCTATAGATTCAGAATATAACACATATGATATATAGCACATATGTACATTAAAGCATTTTAAAAAACATAGGGATAAAGTGATACATTCTTAATATGACCAAAAACATTCATCTAAAGCTATTTGTTGTGGAGGAAAACTTGAAGCTTTCCATAAAATCAGTAATGAAGCAATGATACCCAGAGTCACACTACTTTTTGCTATAGTCCTAGGAATATTAACTGTAATAAGAAAAGAAAAAGAAATTAGGGGAATAAACTCTAGCAAGGGGAAGAAAACTTTAGCTCTATGTACAAATGATGCAATGTTTTCCTTAGAAAACCCCGGAGGATCAGTAAAAAAATTCATAATGACAATCATCTCAATAAAATAACATGATAGAAAATAAGTTCAAGGGCCATAGTATTATATATACATATATCTTTTTGTTAAATGATGCCTTCTCTAATGGGGGAAAATGGGAGGGAGTTAACTAGGTATTTAGATGTAATGAATAAATAAATAAATTCAAAAGAAAAAAAAGGAAACAAGTTCACAAACCATCAGTGTTTCTGTATATCACAAACAAAAACCCATTAGAGATTAAAATAAAATTACCAATTAAGGAATAAGATATATTAAATATTTAATAGCTGACCTACCAATACAGAATATATAAATGCAACTACAAAGCAATGTCTCCAGAAATAGAGGAAGACCTAAGTAAGTAAAGAGGCATTTATTGAATGTTCATGAGTAGGCCATGTCAAAGAATAATAACAATGTTATCCAAATTAGTTCATTGGTATAAAACTATAATGATCAAATTACCACAGGAATGTGCTATAGATTTGGATAAGATGATTTTAGATTGTATATAAAAACATGGAAAATATGCTCCAAATCACTATTGATTAGAGAAATACAAATTAAAACATTTCTAAAATACTACCTCAGGAGGCGGAGTCAAGCGAAAGTTCAGACCTCTGAAAACCCTTCCTTACCAATTAAAAATCAAATGCTCCTAGGGGACTGAAAACCAAATCTAACAGGACAGAGCTAAGGAACCCTTCTGCTGGACTCAACTTAAAAGGTACACCCCCAAAAAGCCTGAATTCGAGAATACTCAAGCTTATGGGGAAGGAAGAAGGAAGGTCCCAGGACCCTTCCTCCATCTACAGTACTGAGCCTCCAGCAGTGGCTGGAATCTCTGTGTAGGCAAGGGTGCTAGTCTGGAGGGAGTACCTTGCAGGCAAAGCTGTGCCAGGCTCAGGGCCCTAATCACAGGCTTCGGGGAGGCAGCTGAAGGAAAACCTCAAAGAAGGCAGCCCAATCGCAGCTGAGACACTCCATATTGCACCCCCTTCCTGAAATACTACCTCATACCTATCAGATTGGCTAAAGTTACTAAAAGGAAAATGATAAATGTTAAAGGGGATATGGGAAAATTGGGACGCGAACACATTGTTGGTGGAACTGTGAACTGATATAACCATTCTGGAGAGCAGTACAAAACGAGGCTCAAAGTTGCATAAAGCTGAGGGGTGGTCCATCACTTGGAGAATGAATGAACAAGTTGTGTTGTATAGCTGTAATGGAATATTGTTGCACCATAAGAAACAACAAACAGGATGAGTTCAGAAAAACCTGCAAAGACCTACATGAACTGGTACAAAGTGCAGTGAGCAGAATCAGGAGAACAAGGCATACAGTAACAGAAATATTATGCAATGATCAACTGCGGACTAAACCATTATGAGCAAAGCAAGTCTCTAAGATGATCACAAAGAACTCATGATGCAAATGCCATCCACAGCCAAAAAAGGAACAGTTAGATTCTGAAGCAGATCAAAACATGCCATCTACCACTTTAATTACTTCATGAGTTTTTAATTGTATGTGTGATTTGTGTCTTCTATCACAACATGAGCAATATGGAAATATATATTGCATGAAAATACTGATATAACCGATATCAAACTATATACCTGGGGGGGGGGGGTGGCAGAGAAGGAGGAAATCTGAATCCTAAAATGTCAGAAAACAATTTTCAAAAATTGTTTCTACATATAACTGAAAAAGAATTAATTTTAAAATAAAATAATGTATTTTTTTAAAAGGCCAAGAATACCTAGAGAAAAACAGGGAGAAGGGAAGTATGAATGATAAGTGCTTGGCATGAATAGATCTCAAATTATATTACAAAGATGTAATTATCTGGAAAAAGGCTTTATTGAGGAATTCCTGATCAACTGAGACCCCTAATTTGTTTGATGAAGAAAAAGATTAATCTAGAGCTAAAGGAATTTTAGAGATTATCTAGTCCAAGCCCTCATTTTATAAATAAGGAAAATTTGAAGACCCAGGGCTTATTTGCAAATGAAAGGATCAGCAAACTGCTCAGGATTGGCAAAGTCATGAATCTACTTGAGCAGCCTCAGTGAGAGTTTTTAAATGGGAAAACTGACCCTAATAGAAAAGAGTAAAGACAGCTAAGAGGAAAGTTCCCAGAATGTTCCTAGGGTTCAATACATCAAAACTCTCTAGTATTACATAAAAGCAAAAACATTGATCAACAAATCTGCATTAGCTTACAAAGCTTCATTGGCTCCCTATTGCCCCTAAGATAAAATACAGTCTCCTGTGTTTGTCATGTAAAACCCCTTTACAATATGGTTCCAATCTACAGTTGCAGGATTTTTTAAACATCATTCCTTCTTATGCATTTTGTTCCTGCCAAATTGTTCCTCAAACTTGGCATTTCATCTCTCATCTCTGTGCCTTTGTACAAAATATTCCCCACTGCCTGGAACATGCACCCTCCTCACATCCACCTCTTAGAATTCCTAGCTTCCTTCAAATTCATGGGCCACAACCTATAGGAACTGAACTCTTTAGTCATTAGTACTTGCTTTCTACTCAAATTATGCAAATCTGATCTCAGACACTTGCCAGCTGTGTGACTCTGGGCAAGTCAATTAACCTCTATTGCCCAACCCTTACTGCTCTTCTACCTTGGAACCAAGACATAGTATTGATTTTAGGACAAAAGGAAAGAGTTTTTTAAAAAGAGAGACTGACAACCTATTGGTTGTGGTGGAACATGCCTGCTGTCCCTGCTACCAAAGAGAGTGAGGCTAATGTACTTGCTTGAGCTTGGAAGTTCTGAGCTGTGGAAGAGTTACAGTCAATTGAGTGCCCATACTAAATATGGCATCAATATGGTAAGCCTCCAGGATGTGAGGGTCAGGGAGAGTGTCACCATGCTGCCTAAGGAAAGGACAATTGGCCCAAATCAGAAACTGAGAAAAAATTCCCAGGACCAATCAGCAGTGTGATGGGGCTGCTTCATTTCCAGCCTTGGTAAGATAAGGAGATCTATTTTAAAGTAGATAGATAAGTAAATGAATAAATGAAATATTGAAATCCTGCATCCATGTAGTATTCAAATTGAAACCATAACTAAAGCACTAGCTTTCAGAAAAAAAAAACATTAAGAAAATCTGAAAAAAGAAATAAAAGAAAAAGAAAGTCTGAAGCAGAATCCATTGTACTTAAGAAACACCATAAAAATTCCAAAACTTTAGAAGAATTCAAAAAAGAAAGCTGAAAAAAGAAAAATTCTTGCAAGAGAAATGACCTAGAAATGGTGCAGAAATTTTTGCTGCAGGCAAGCTCAAATGTATAGCATTAAAATGCCATGTAACAAAGAACCAGACAGTATGTGTACAACAAGGGTTTATAGATAGATTGGGAAGAACATACTCTACATCTTGGAGACTAGAGTTACACCTGTGTAGGAATTAGGACAGCCATGATTTAATGAACTTTCCTGTCTTCAAGAGAGTATAAGAGAAAGAGATGACCCAAGGCTTGAAATTATAACTAATTGATTCTCCTTTTTCTTTCTGTCCCTTTTTCTCTCTCATAAAAGGTCTCTCAGCCAATCAAGAGTCATGTCACTCAAATGTCAAATCAAATGGGATGTTCTAGGAGAACTAATATCTTTTGTGTAAGGGCTTGCTAAGCACTTTTCAGCGTTGCTCATCCACCTTTCACCGAATTCTCATATGTGACTGCAAGAAACTATAGCATGCACAGAAGCTACAACCCAGTAAAGCCATCTTGGCAAGATGGGCTAAAGCAGGTTGAGGGTAACTGACAGGCCTCAAACCACTATCAATGAGTTAGGGGAACATCTACCCCAAACATGTGAAGATATTCCCCAATGGAATGGGCAGATGAGAACAATTTGTTCCAATGGCCATGAAGTGACTGTGAAGGTACAGTTGCTGTGGGGTACCTAGAGCTTAGTCAGACATGGAAGATACAAATGTAGATATGAATAATTCTTTGAAACCAGGGATATCACCGGTCATCTGCAGTGATCTTGACTTTTGTCTTTTCATTGGCCTTGGATGACTCCAGAAGAGAGAGTAAGGCTGACAACTTTGTGCAATTCTGGCTCACTTACATCCAATTCAAACACAAGTCAAGACATTACCCCCCATGATGTCATTGGTTCTCTTTAAAAATGGACTGATAACAAAAACAACAATAATGTCTCTCAAAATGTATACAACCTTGGAGCAGCTGGGTGGCTCAGTGGATTAAGAGCCAGGCCTAGAGACAGGAGGTCCTGGATTCAAATTTGACCTCTGACACTTCCTAACTATACGAACCTGGCAAGTCACTTAACCCCCATTGCCTAACCCTTACTGATCTTCTGCCTTGGAACCAATACACAGTATTGATTCTAAGATGGAAGATTAGGGTTTAAAAAACAAAAGTATACAACCTCAAGGGTAAATCAAACTTAGGCACTATCAAACTTGCCTGTGGGTGGAACTATAATTGTTTTTACTCTGCAGGGCATCTCCATTTTAGGAGGTGATATAACTCTTCCACCATCCTCCATAAGATTTAACAAATAAGTTTATAATCTATGGAAACAAGATTCCAGACATGTCCTTCACTAGTGTACTTCTTGTGATAAATATTGCTACAATGAAAAATGAATGGTCTTGACATTGCTCCTAAGGAACAATGGAAAATTTTCTTTCCCACTGGAAACAATTTTACCTCTAGATGAAACAATGGAAAACATCTACCAAGTATGCTATAATCAAATTTATTGCCAATGTGTCCCAGATTCCATGGAATATCCTGTCCTACCTCTCAAATATAAGACTCTTCACTAAGTGGAGGCCCCTTCTCTGCTGGTGACAAAATTAACTATAGCTAATTTCTTTAGTATGCCCAGTGAACTGACTCTTCCTTTGAAGTCAAAAGAAATAAAAGAACATTTTAGCCCCCCCCCCTCCCAAAAAAAAAGCAGGAAAAAGAATCAATCCTTTCAGATTTATGCCCTGGGGAGCAGTGGGAAGCTAGATGGCTCAGTTGATTAAAAGCCAAGCCTAGAGATGAGAGACCCTAGGTGAAAATCTAGCCTCGGGCATTTGCTAGCTGTTTGAACCCGGGTAAATCACTTAACCCTCTTTGCCTAGCCCTTGCCACTCTTTTAACTTGGAACCAATACACTGTATTGATTCTAAGATGGAAAGTAAGGGTGTTGTTTTTGTTTTTTTTAATAAAAATGAAAAAAGGCTTATGCCCTAGATGAGTCTCTCTGTCCTTTCTGAGACCAGTTCCACCATCTTTTCACCCACACCGGGATTTCCACCATAAGTAGGAATTTCTTGCTTGACTAAGGTTGCTGGATTCCTGCCTGGACTGCCCCATCAGAAGACACTGGATAAACTAAATGCTAAAATAAGGCCTGGCTAATATATTCTTTGGAAGGGATCCTAATAGATGAACATTAATTGTCCCTGTCTTGATTAAAAGGTTCCCCTGTGAATTTTGACAATTGTCCTGAAGGCAGGTCCTTCCAGTGTTGGCTTCTCAGTTTGCCTGGCGGTTCTGCTTTTTTAAATAGCTTCTATTGTCAATACTTGATTTATTTGTCTTGTGTCTCATTTGAAGATATCCTTTCCCTTCCGGTTTAGCTGTCCAAGGTGGGAAAGGTTTGTTAAGCTCTGACTAAAGATAAGATCAGTTTCAGATCTTCGAAGTTCAGCTTCAGGGTTTTGTTTCTATTTGCCTTTTCTGAAAGCCAAGAAACCTTCGTCTACTGGTATTATCTGAGCACCTTGGAATTTTCTTGGTCCTAATTCCTGTCTCTCTGTTGGTCTAGCAGCTTGGCTTTTTTCCCCCCCATTCTGGTTGCTTTTTGCCAGATATGAATCCCTGTCATTTCTACTGTACTTTCCTGGTTTAAGTGTTGAGTAGGATCTGGAAAAGTGAATGGGAAGGGGGAGAGAGAAAAAGTAGATTTAAGGTACCCCTACCTTCCATAGATGTGAACCATTATTATTTGTACATTCCCATATAGATGCAGGGCCTTTCAGCTTTTAGAAAGTGAATGTATTATACCTAACGCAAAGGTAAGAAGGATCTTTTTATCGAGGCAAAATAAATGCACTTTAAGAAAGAAAAAGGGGGGGAAAAAGGACGAGAAACAAGTCTCTTCTATGTGGATCTGAAAAGGGAGTGGGGGGGAAGGCGATTGTTTAAACTTCAAAAAATTAATTGAGCCCTGAGAGCCTGCCAGAGCTAAAATTGAACCGGATCCCACAAAAGGTTTATAACCATAATGTTGTCTTTTAATCTATGTGTAAAAGCCCGCAAAAATGGGCTTCCCACTTCTTTCCTGAGTGTATAGATATGATTAACCCCCTTGGAGGGAATAAACACTGCTGGTAAGATTGGAATCAGTTTTAAAAGGAAACAGACGCGGGTTCGGGCTGCGGCTGCGCTACGGGAACGGGCGCCAGGGTCGCTGTGCTGCCGTGTCCTCTGCCACTGCTTGCGCACGTCGGCCCGACAGCGACAGCGGCGCGCGCGGCGGCGGCGGCGGCGGCGGCGGCGGAGTTGGTGCGGGAGCTGGTGCTGGTGCTGGTGCTGGAGCCGTGCTGGTGGGGCCGGGAGCCGAGGAGCAGAGCGGGCGGAGACTCATCGGACCGCGGGTCATGGCGCACGATCTCGTGGAAGAGCGCGTCCGGCTCCTCGTCTATGGTGTGGTAGCGCTGGGGCGGCGGGGCCGGGGCCGGGGACGGTGCCGGGGCCGGGGCCGGGGCGGAGGCGGAGGCGGAGGTGGAGGCGGAGGCGGAGGCGGAGGCGGAGGCAGGGGCCGAGAAGAGCTGCCCGTGCGCGGGCCTGGTCAGCAGCGGGCCGGGCGACCGCGCCTCGGCCCTGGGCTCGGGCTCGGGCTGCGGCTAGCGCTTGGGCTGAGGCTCCGGCTTGGCCTCGCGCTGCGCCTCCGCCTCCGCCTCCGCCTCCGCCGCCAGCGCAGCCTAGAAGCCGTGCAGTCCGGTGCGCGGGGGGCGGCCCCAGCCGGCGCTCGGGAAGCAGAAGCGCTTCTCCGAGGCGATGACGTGGGCCTAGTGGCCGGCCCGGCCGGGGCCCTGTATGGAGGAGCAGCCGCGGGCCATCTACAGGAGCTTCCGGGGCCCGGGATCGTCTCTGTCGCGGGGCCCGGCCAGATCCGTCTTCGGCTCCGGCTCCCGCTCCGCTTCCGTCTCCCCCAACTCGTGAGGCTGCGGGAGAGCCCCGGGTCCACCTCCGGCCGTGGCCGTGCTGTCCCGGCTTCGGACCGAGTCCTGGTCGCGGCTCTGGTGAGACGCCGCGGCGTACAACTCCAGAGAGGCCCTCAGGCTCCAGACGACCCGATCAATGGTCTGCTGCTGCTGCTGCTGCTGAACCCCTTTGCTGCTGCTGCCGCCGCTGCTGCTTCTCTCCTGAGGGGACTTGGGGACTCCACCCTCGGCTCCGGCGGCTGCTGCTGCTGCTGCTGTTGCCCCCGCCACCTCAGGGAACTCTAGCCTGAAACATAGCCCAGGCTGTTGGAGGCACTGCTTGCTGTCCAGAGCAGCATCGTTTTACAGGCCGCCATCCTCTGAGACATCACGCTAGACTGTGGATCTGGAGGCCCAGCTCAAAATCCATTTACTTTGCCACAACAGGAGGTGAATTGCCCAGTACCTCGGTGTACTCATCTGTCAAAAGGGCTTCGTTAACCCCTGCCCATCTCTTGGAGACTAAAATCAAGGCCTCTCAGAAGATTTCAGCAGTGTCAACTACTGTTATGGCTTTAAGAGCTACGTTTAATTAAATGATCTCAGCAACTGGTGGCCTAAAAATCAGGAAAACAATTTTTTTTAAGAAAACAGGATTTTTCCCTATTGAAGATCCTTTCTTTCTCCTGGACCATTTAGTCAGAATATAGGAGAGATTGTGCTAATTGCTGAGAGGAAAAGACTTTCTTGTTTATGAGATTAGCAGAAAAACTAAATTCATGATGCCACAAAAAAAGGAAATATATGAATTAAATCAGGCATGATTCCTTTGCATATGAATTTTCAAAATATGTTGGAAACAGAATTTGAGTTTATATTTGTAGTGCCCCAAAGCATCCCCCAGCTTTTAAGGTAGGTTCTCCCATGGGTAAACATCCCAGGTTTAAAGGATTCTGAGGGTCTGTACCCCTAAAAATATAGCACAAGGGTCCCAACTGATGTTTGTCAGAGAACACAATTAGCTCAGAGCAAAGGCATTTGCTGAAATAGCATAGTAAGAAAAATAGCACCCCTCCCCTCCAAAAAAAAAAAAACTTTACCTATAATCCTAAGGGAAATTTTACCACAAATTCAAATAGTACCATGGGAAAGATTGGGTCCCATAGACGTTATAAGTTAAGAGGAACAGACAGGTAGCCAGGACACATGTAGAGAGCTGTTGTGGCCAAGCTTTTTTGAGGGGTTGCTAGTCATTCTTCTGATACTATAATTACATTACAGGGCTTCTTATTCTAGGCCAGGTCCAAATTGGCCGAATCATTCCTGCTTAAGGGTCAAGACATAACAAAGCATTTGTGGAACAGAAAAACTGCATTAAAAAAAAAAACACTTAACCAACTAGGGATTAAAAGAATACACTTCAAAAATTAAAAGAATGCTATTCCCCTCCACAGGCACACAAAGATAGAAACTCAGGAAAGCAACTTTGGGCAATAGAAGCTCAAGTATGATTTCTAACAACCATTCTTCTTGCTAGGCTTTTTATATCTCAAATGACCTTCCTAGCCCTAAAGAAACAGCCCAGGCTACATGTTCTCTGAGCTACAAGTGATGATGAGTAGTACTAAGGTAGTAGAAGGAAAAAGAAAGTGTGGTAGTGGGGATAAAAAGGAAAGGAAAGAGAGGGGCTCCAGCTATAGTTTGTTGAGGCACAAAAACAACACTCCTGTCATCAGTGTTGCTCTCCCCAACAAAAGTCATCCAGGTTCTCATTCGCCATTCACATAAAACCATATATCCTTTTATGACATACTTGTTCTTGGTGGCAAGGTCCCCAAAATTTTCATTACCAAAAAATTTTATTTACCATTGAAACAACCTTAAAACAACTCTTAAGAACTTGACAGGCATTGCAAATAATGAAAACAAAACCATATTAACAGTCTTTTTTAAAGGTGAGGGAAAGGCAAGGTATAAAAATCAGAGACTGCATAAAAAAAAGTCTTCTGAAGTAAAAACATTGATGATGGCCAGGAGCAATACCAGAAACATCAAGTCCACCAAAAAGTGAAGATTCCTCTTGAGCCATCACTGGTCTCCATTACTGGTCTGGATCATCTGAATCAAAAATAACTAAAAAGGCATAGGCTTCCTGCATGTAATCTATTGGGCCTGAGGTGATACCAGGACCCACCTCTCTCTTCCCCCTAGAACACTCATTTGGTGTTCCCTAATGCATATTCTAGGAGCCACTTCAAGAGGATGGTACCAATTTGTAGTCCCTTTAAACACCTTTACCGAGGGATTACCTTATGCTCCCATAGGAGCATAAAGACTGCCCTTGAAAAGATCACCAAATCAGCCGAAGGATCTCATTTTTCCAAATGAGCTGCCTCTTACTGTGGTTGTAAAGACAGTTTTGCCTTCTCCATATCATTAAAAAGCAAAATCACGCCTAGTAGTTAACCCTTAAATCCCTCAAACTTTTTCAGAGAAGGAGCTGTCCAAACTATCCTAAGGGAAACGTAAACAGCCATTTAAGGAGTATTTGAACCACTTCCCCTGAGGAGAGGCAGAAGTCTCTAAGTGTGGATGACAACATAGGGAACTTCACTTGGGATGAGGAAAGACTAGAGAGGGTTATCTGGGACTATGTGCTCCATCCTGAACAGGTATCTTTCTGAAGGCTGAAAATCAGAAACTGCTGTTGTGGAGAACCCTCCTTGTATTCGGGGTAATGATGATTCATCACAGTCACAACCTTGAAATGGGGGTTGAGGGAGGGGGAAGATAATCAGGTATATAATGACAAAGCTTTTGTTTTGAAAGTCTGTTCCAGTGTTCCATAGTACCAGCTGTCTTCGGATAACATGGAAGATAAAAAGACTAGTAAATGTGTTGGGCCTAATCTCAAACCTTTTTCGGAAGTGAAATTAATACTCCATCAGAGGGAATTGCATGGGGCTGGGAGAGATGGGGACTATAGGAAAGAAAGATATATCTTTAAGGGCCGTAATTGTAGTTGCTGTGGTAGAAAATTTAATTGACACCATAATCCCAAGTAGGTCAGCTCCAGCGAGGGGGGAAAAAAATCTCTTGCCCTGAAGTGAAGGAACAAGACCAATATAGTTAATTTGCTGATCAGAAGCAGGTCAAGAATCTTGTGACATTATGCCATCCTGATCCTTTAAAGGAAGGTGCTCTGATTGGCAAGAGAAATGTATCATCCAGTAAAAATACCTTCATTGTTCTAAAGGGATCATATGATCCCCTACCCACTACAATATAGCAGCATGATAACCATGATATCATACTGATAACTAATCCAATATCCAATTTTTGCTATTCTTGTGAGATCATCAACCTGGGTATTGAATTCAGCAGAGTGCATATGATATCTTCAATGTGCTCTAACTAGCCCCACAAATACCTGTATCTGAGAGGCATTGTCAAAACCTTCCATTAGACCCATCTCCAAAGAATCTAATTTTGTTCTCTCCAAGTCTCAGACTACTCATCCAAACCCATAGTCACTGCCCAAGTTTTAGTACAAATAAAAATAAGATTTGCCTTACCACTCAAGGGTCTCTTACAACACAGCCCATTCAGAGGATTTTCCAGGGCCCTTATGTCTTAGGGGGTTCCTGGATTACTGGCTGCTAAGATCCAATTGTATATAGCTTTCTCAAAACAAGCAAAATTATCAGAAAGTCAAGTAAAACAATGTTCCTTAAGGACTAGGTCTTTTGATGGTGAAGAATGCTACCCACTTCCTGATAGACAGATGCAGAATGAGACACATATTTTGGGGCCTGGCTAATGTGGGCATTTGTTTGCTTGACTATGTATATTTGTTAAAATAGGGTTCTTCCCCCCAAAGTAGTGGATGAGGCAGGAGGAGATAGGGAGGGGGGAAATAAATGTTTGATAATTGAAATTTAAAAAAAAAAGAACTTAGTATGGGCCCATTGAGTTAATGGAAGAGATAAAACATTGGGACTGAGACTAGAGGCCTCAACCTCATAACTTATTCATTAATCAACCAACAAACATTTATTAAGTGGTTACCACATGCTAGCTACTGTGCTGGGAACACAAATAGAAACAAAAATAAAGATATCCCTCTTCTCTGTGAACTTATATTCTAATGAAGGACAACAACACAAAAGGGAGGTGGAAAGGGAAGGAAATGGGGGGGGGGGAGGGGGGAGGTAAGCAAACATGGCCAAAGCAGATTAAGGTGTGGAAGTCTAGAATCAGGAACAGAGCTGGGGGACTTGGTGAAGATTCTTTGGCCTGAGCACAATTCAAAATGGATATTCTGTGAAGAACTCACCAATAAGAGAAAGGGGCTGAAGGAGCATCTTCCAGGCTGAAAAGGCTACAAAAAAGAGGCATCTTCCAAGGTGAGAAAGCAGCTGAAGAATGGTGTCAAAATCAAGTCAGGTCAATAAGCTTAAAAAAAATTTTTAAAAACTTTGCCTTCAGTCTTAGTTCTAAGACAGAAGAGCTGAAAGGGCTAGGAAATAGGGGTTCAGTGACTGCCCAGGGTCACACAGATAGGAAGTATCTGAGGCCACATTTGAACCCAGGTCTTCCCAACTCCAGGCCTATCCACTGTGCCACCTAGCTGCCCAAGTCAACAAGCTTTAAGAGCTAAGTCCCAGGTATATATATATATATGCTAGGTATCAGGGGTACAAAGAAAGGCAAAAGAGGTCCAGTTCTGAAGGAACTCACAGCCTAAAGGGAAAAGAAAACACAAACAATTATGTACCAGCAGCCTATACCCAAAATAAATTTGAGATCAGCAACAGAGGGAAGGAATTAGTATTAAAGGGAGTCAGGAAAAGCTACTTGTAGAAGGTGGAAGGGCCAGAAAAGTAGAAGCTGAGCCAAGTCAGGAATGAAGGATGGTTGTCCTTGCAATTCTTCAAAATGGAGGTTCCAGGAGAAACTCACTCATGGGAGGAAGGGGGTAAAGGTAAGGGTGCAAGCATTGCAGGATAAGAAGGCAACTGAAGAATGGTGGCAAAGTCATCCATTCATTATCAAGAAGGGACCAAGAACATGTAAGCAGTTGTTTTTACTAACTTAGTATATAGCAAGTGTCCACTTTAAGGAGTGTAAGATTAAAATTAATATCCAATAACTATGAATATTATATTTTGTGAGTTATTAATAATCACTTGAAGTAAAGGAATAAAAAGATAATTATCTAAAAAAATAAAACCAGGTGCTCAAGCTCTCCTTGCCTGTTTAAAAGAACTGCTCCATTAAAACTGCATCAGGAAATGAAATGACCAGGGAAAGAAGAGAGGGAGGGAGGAAGGTTTAAAAGGTTAAAAAAACAAAGGCAAGGTTACACAAACATTCATCTACAAAGCATAAGGACATAACATGGAGACGAAAGTGGGATTCTGGGAAATGAAGTCCTAGGGTACAAAATTCTAATTACACAGAGTTTACAATTTTAGTTTACAATCTAGACACCCCTGAGTTCCTGCCAAAAGCACCATTCAGCCTGATCACAGTGACTTCCAGAGGATCATAATTATGTACCCAAGTGGAGAGACTATTGGACAAGCCACTTTAAATCTACCAAAGTAATAGTCTGTTCAGGGCCCCACTAGAGCCAGGAAAAGGCATATTTAAAAGTAACTCAGTAGATGGTGGTCATCAAAATTCTCGGGTTGGAGACAGGTTCTCCCAAACCTGAAGAGTCCAACAAGTAACAGGGGTTCTCTTAGAACGTGTCATATGCACACATACAAGTTCTAATTCCCAACAACTCATGACATCCATGCCCACAATAAACTTCTTCTGGCCAGCCCACAACTGAAACCCAAGAAGGAAATCAACCATTCATCGCTACATGATCAAGGGTAATCCTTCCCCTCATGTTTCCAACTGAAATTTCCAATAGAAATGAGAACATCTCTATGAAGCTATTGAGGGTCCCTCAGTGTAATAGTAAATACTTGGTTGTACCCTAATTCCTTTCCAAGCTACAGGTGTCTCATGCGTGTGGCCTCCAATTCCCTCATGGTCCTAGAGTTAAAATAACACATGCCTCAAGGGAACTTCAATCCTCATCCCAAAGAAATTCATTCTGAGAGACCTTCAAATCTAGACACCAAGACAGGTGGATCTCCACGACCAAGTAGATAGGAGAATGGCTAAATAAAGTAGATATCCTAAATTTAGGCCAACCTGGTGATAAGCTCTATATACTTTTTTACTAAAACTCTTACTTTCTATCCTAGTAACAACTCTAAAACAGAAGGTTGAGAGCAAGTACTAGGCAATCAGAGAGCAAGTACTAGGCAGAGTTAAGTGACTTTCCCAGAGTCACACAGCCAGGAAGTGTCTGAGACAAGATTGGAACTGACTCTAGGCCTAGTGCTCTATCCACCATCCTACCTAGCTGTCCCCCCCCCCAAACACATATCTACTAACATCCACATAAAATGATCATCAGTGATCTTATCCATCTTATTTTTGAATAGCCATATGCAAAAGTTCCTTGCAGGAAAAAGTACCATCACCTGAAGACATCTGAAATGGTTTGAAGCCATTATGCCTCTTCCTGATGGAGATAAGCAATGAGGAAGATGGAACCCTGTGCTTTGAGATCCTCTGCTTTTCACCCATTAGCAAATATTGCAAAATAGAATGAAGAAGAGTATATACCACCCTGTGCTTTCCCTGTGCCTTCCACCCAGCTGATAAAAGCTTGCCAAATATTCCAGACCTGTAGAGGAAAGTATCCAAGACATCTAACAGGTTGATAGGTGATTTTAAGCAGGACACAGGAGAAAATATAACACATACACACTAGGATCTTTGCAGTCAAAGGAAATTCCCCAAACCTGCACATGTGCGCCTTTCTCCGTTTTTGTGTTCTAAGTTTACCTTATGATATGTAAAGCCTTAAAACACACCTTTACCTGAAAGAGTACCCACCTTCTCAATACCCATTTTCCAGGGGTTTTAGCTGGCATGCTCCAAAACCCCAGGGAATGAAAATTCTGAAAAAAGGTAGAGTTCCAAAGAATATAGGGAGACAGTCCTCTCAACCTTCTCAAGATCCTCAACAGATCTAGAAATCTGAATCCCTGAAATTACTATTCCATCACCCTGGCCACACAATCTGTATCTTCATCAAATAAATATTTTCATGTCTTCAGATGAATGGAATATTTGGGTTGAGAATCTGCCTTTGGTTTCTCACAACATTCAGTCTCCCACAACATTCCCATGATCACCAGAGTACCTATTGATGGGCTTCTTATCCAGATAGCTGCCAAAGCGGCTCCCAATTCACACACACACACTTCAGATGTTACCCATTGCTTTGCTCAGGCCTATGCAGTGAACAGGCAGTAAAAGCTATTCTTAACTTGATATTTATATTTCTCTTACAAACTTCCAAGTAATTTAATGTAAAAAATCTCCCACCCTCTAATTCCCTCATACTGGAGTCATTCTTCAGGAAGTCCTAGGTATAGCATGAATCTTATTTTATCACCTGTTGTAATTTCTACACATGATTGCTGCCACTTCTGTGTCATTTCTTACAATCCAACTCTCACTAGATCTACTGTGCTTGCTTCTGATCTCACCATTCAGTAAAAGCTTCAATTATCTTTTCTCAATCCTGATTCTTCTTGACCTTTCTGTAGCATTTGACATATTTGATCACTCTTTTCTGAAATATTCTCACCTCTCTAGTTTTATACTCTCCCAATTTCCTGGCACTTCTCCTCTCCATCTGGCCACCCTTGTTTCTTTTGGGGCTCTTCACCCTCATCACACCCTCTTAACTATGGTTGTCCATCAAGTCCACCTTGGGCCCCCTTCTTTTTTTCCTCTCTGTACTATCTCACTTGATGATCTCATCAGCCTCCCTGGATTCAATTATCATCACTCTTCAGTCAATTCCCCACTAGAGGACAGGGAAGAGAACAAGCAAGGGAGGGGGGAACGTGTAAAATTATTTTTAAAGAGATAGTTTTCAAGGATTAGGTTTTTTATCACATCTCCCACTCCTTTTGATCTATATCATAAGATCCCTTTATAATTTAAAAAAACCTTTTTTTAAATAGTGGACATAGCAAATATATATCCTAAGGCAAATGAAGTAGATTTCACTATGAAGATTAACTGAAAGATTGTATTAATTATTGATGAAATGTAAAGCAGTTAAATGAATGGTTTTATGTAAACAATTTCTTTTGGATTTAATCTAAACATGTTAATCAAACTCAACATTTATTATTTTTCTTAAATGTGTTTTTACCCTATTGTACACAAATTAGATGCAGATGATTCTCAGATTCATTAATGCAGCTCAGACTGAAGTTCTTATCTACAACTACCTCTTGGACATTTTGAACTAAACATCCCATAAACATCTCCAACTCAACATGTTCAATACAGAACTCATTATCTTTTGGCTTGCACTCTCCCTCATTCTGAACTTCCTATTACTCTCAAGAGCATCACCATATTTCCAATCAACTCTAATGTTATCCTTTACTTTTCATTCAAACTCACTCCACATATGTAGTCTATTACTAAATCTCACCATTTCTGATTTCTGCCCTTTTAACTCCTCTCATATACATATATATCCATATCTGCACTCACAGAGCCACAATATCAGGCCCCAATCTCTTCTCCCCTGAATTACTAAAAATAACCTCAACGACTAATCTCACTGTTTCAAATCTCTCCCTACTCCAATCCATCCTCCATTTAGCTAACAAGATGATTTTTCTAAAACATATGGCAGACCATGTCATTCCCCAGGTTAGTGATTCTAGTGGCTCTCGTTTCCTCTAGGTTCAAATAAAAAGTCTTCTTTTGATCGTTTAAAGTCATTTATTAACTGACCCCTTCCTCCTTTCAAGTGTTCTCATACTTTACTCCCTTCCACTCACTCTTCAGTTAACCTACATGATGTACTTAAAAGTTCCTCAAACAAGACTCTCGGTCTTCTATCTCTGTCTTTTCCCAAGCTGTTTTAGATCCCTGAAAAGCTCTACCCCTTCCATTCTGCTTCTTGACTTACCTGGTTTCCTTTAAGACTCAACTCAAAGCCCATCTCCTGCAGTAAGTCTTTTCCAATCCCTCTAGATGCTCATGCCTCCTCCTCAGATAACTTCCTTTCCATTCTATATTTATTTTTTTAAACATTTTTTTATTTGGTCAATTTCAAACATTATTCCTTGGTTACAAACATCATTTTCTATTCCTCCCTCCCCTCCCATAGCCAATGAGCAAATTCCACATGTGTCCTTGATCAGAACCCATTTCCATATTGTTGGTATTTGCACTAGGATGTTCATTTAGAGTCTACATCCTCAATCATATCCCCTTCGACCCATGTCATCAAGCAGTTGTTTTTCTTATCTGTTTGTACTCCCACAGTATTTCCTCTGAATGTGGACAGTGTTCTTTCTCAAAGATCCCTCCAAGTTGTTCAGGATCACTGCATTGCCACGAATGGAGAAGTCCATTACATTCGGTTTTACCACAGTGTATCAGTCTCTGTACAATGATCTCCTGGTTCTGCTCCTCGCACTCTGTATCACTTCCTGGAGGTTGTTCCAGTCTCCATGGAATTCCTCCACTTTATTATTCCTTTGAGCACAATAGTATTCCATCACCAACATATACCACAATTTGTTCAGCCATTCCCCAATTGAAGGACATCCCCTCATTTTCCAATTTTTGGCCACCAACCACAAAGAGTGCAGCTATGGATATTCTTGTACAAGTCTTTTTCCTTATTATCTCTTTGGGGTACAAACCCAGCAGTGCTATGTCTGGATCAAAGGGCAGACAGTCTTTTATCGCCCTTTGGGCATAGTTCCAAATTGCCCTCCAGAATGGTTGGATCAGTTCACAACTCCACCAGCAATGAAATAATGTCCTGACTTTGCCACATCCCTATATTTATTTATTTTACTTAAACCTTACCAACTCTTTTAGAGAGCAATAAAGGCTAGGCAATTGGAATCAAGTAATTTACCAAGGGTCATACAGCTAGGAAGTGTCTGAGGCTAGATCTGAACCCAAGATCTCCCATCTCTATACCTAGCTCTCTACCCACTGAGCCACTTTGCTTTCCCCAGTATTCATTTTTTTATATACGTAGTTATTTACATGTAGTCTCTCAAATTAGGATGTTTTCTATTTGAGGCCAGGAATTGTTTTTTGCCTTTCTTTGCATTCCCAATATGTATCATAATACCTGAAACACAATAAATGAGCACTTTTAAAAAATACTTGTGACTGACTGACTGCATAGTTCAAAGCATTCTCCAGAGAGCATGTTCTTTACTTGAAGCCTGTTGGCCCCCAACCCATTAATACTGATCTTTTCAATTCTGTGATGAACAAACCAATTAAACATTTTTTTTATTCAAAGTCCAATTTTTAAACATCCAACTCTCATTTACCATGGACTCTAATTGCCTAACACACAAGGAAAATTAACTTTCACTCTCTAAGCTATGGTCAGAGTTCCTTCTCTTTCCTTTTCCTTTTATTCAGACCCCCTCATTTCCTTTCCCTTTTTATCTCAGCAGCCCCACTCAGTACTTCATACACTAGACTGCTGCTTCAATCCCATGGTGTCAGGAGAGTTAGCATTAAAGTTGTTCGTTAACCCTTCTTCTAATAGTTATTTCCCTTTCTTCTCTAGCCTACAGCTGTTTTTTTTTTCTTTTCAACTTAAAAGGGAAGCTTTTCTTTTAACACTTAGAAAATTATTGTTCATACTTTGTTTTTTTAAGAAGACCAAAGCTTTTAAGTGAATTAGATTTAAGTGAGACAAGAGTAGCCAAAGTCATCAGCCTTACTCTCTCTTCCAAAGTCATAGAAATCCAGTGGCAAAAGAAAAATCAGAATCTACTGATGATGGCCTAGAATACAGGATGACTCTGGCATCATCCATGTCTAACCAAGCTCTGAGCACTCCACAACACCTGCTTCTGACACCTTTATGGTCATTAGAACAAATTGTTCTCAACTGCCCTTCCCACTGGAGTATGTCTTCACATGCTTGGGGTAGAGACCCCTAATATACCAATATGTTTGAGACCTGTCAATTACTCTCTTTTTTTTTAAAACCCTTACCTTCCATCTTGGAGTCAATACTCTGTATTGGCTCCAAGACAGAAGAGTGGTAAGGGCTAGGCAATGGGGGTCAAGTGACTTGTCCGGGGACACACAGCTGGGAATTGTCTGAGGTCAGATTTGAACCTAGGACTTCCTGTCTCTAGACCTGGCTTTCAATCCACTGAGCAACCCAGCTGCCCCCCTGTCAGTTACTTTTTGACCTGGTTTAGTCAGTCTGCCAAGACCGTTTTCTTTTAAAACCCTTACCTTCTGCCTTGATGATACGAAGAATGGATTCTAAGGAAGAAAAACAGTAAGGGCTCAGTTGCCTAACTGGAGTCAAGTGACTTGCCCAGGGTCACATAGCTAGGCAGTTTCTGAGGCCAAATTTGAGCCCCAGATCTCCCATCTAACTCCAGGCCTGGAAATCTTCCACTGTACTACCTACCTGCCCCTATGGGAGAATTTTACTCAAGGGTGGCCACTGTGTATGCTATGACTTATTGGAGTCCAGGAGAGAATTGGTGAAAAATGTATACCAGATGTGGATGAGAAGCCCTTAGGTTTTGCAAGATCTCACACTAGAAGTGCTGTTCCTCCTGAAATACCCCATACATCCCAACTCGCAGAAAAACAAGTATTTGGGAAAAAGAGAGATTTTTACCTCCAAATGTTTTCATCAATATAACTTTAGGAGGAAAATATCATTTGCCTGTGAGTTTAGTTTGAATATACAATTTGATTAAATTAAATTGTATAGCAATTTAAAGCAAAGTATGTGCAAATCTAATTGTAATTATATAAGCTCCCCTAGGAATTAGTTATAAAAAGGGGAAATGCATTTGGAAATCTGAACATTTTCATCTCTGATAAACCAATAACAAAGTTGTGTAATTAATTCCAAAAAAAATTGCAAGGTGCATAGAGCTAAAAAAGTCCATATGGTGCATCCTGAGCAATGGCCTGTTTAAATATGAAAGACAAATTTTTCAAAGAATTGATTACCTAGATCAAAATGCTCCCCATACCAGGGAAGGAAGAGGGAGAGAGAGAATTTGGAATTCAAAATTTGAGACAATGATATTAAAAGTTGTTTTCACACATAATTGGAAAAAATAAAAATAATTTTTAAAAGAATTCATTACTCCATCAGACAGAAAAGTGTGCTAAATTACAAAGGAGACAAAAGCAGTAAGAAAAGAAAAACTAAAACTAATGATGTAATTAGAATATGAAACATGATTTAAAATAAAAAAGCTTAAGAAAAAGAAATTAATTGTAGATAATTAAAGTAAAATGTTATAGTTGTGCCAAGAGAAATGTAGCAATTTGCTTTAGAGTCTGTCTGAATTAGAAGACATTTGCAAAATATAAGATCTAGAGAAGTGAATAGAAGCAAAGAAAGATTTTTTTTTAGACCTCATCAAAGCAAGAGGAGAATTAGAAAGGCACCCAGGAGGTTGAAGTTTTTATGAATATTCAGTCTTGAATTCCATGCAGAGAAATGCTTGTTTAAAATGTTGAGGGGAAGAACAACTTTGTTAGCAATAATTTTTTAAATTTAATGCTAAATTTTTCATTTTTTAATTGCAAGGGGAAGGAGAATCCCCATCACAGGTGAGGGTTCATACGGTAATGACAAGGAATTTACATAGAATTCCCAAGCCAAAAAGACAAGAGAAAATTGAGGATAGAATGAATGAGAAGTTCAATAGACCAATGAAAAAGAGGCACAGGCAGCTGTTAGAAACTGTCTGGGGCAGGAGACTGTCTTAGAAGATACAATTTCTCTCCAGGGAGTCAGGAGATCTATAAATATTTTCAAGCTAATTCTCACAGATGCTGATATCTTGTTGAAGATTTGGAAGAGAAAGATAAAATCATAGAGTAACCTCACTAGCTTAGCACAGTATCTAACACATAGTAGGTGCTTAATAAATGTTTATTATTGGTTGATTATAAGTGAGCAACTTTAATTGATGAGAGTTGGGTTTGATAAATTAGTTGGAGATAGTTATCATCCCTGGTATAGTTGTTCTATGTTGTATGTTATAATTGACAGACACAGCTTTGTAGCTGTGACATAAATACTGATAGGTGTTCTTTGATGGGTTTTTTTTTAATACAACTAGCATGAAATGCTAAAAATTGAAAGACACATCTATATAGGGTGTAAGGTGGTACCTCAGAGTTGTTTTTATTTACATTTCTCTAATCAGGAGGGATTTAATATTTAATTTTCATGTGCTTAATGAGAGTTTTGATTTCTTCATCTGCCTATTCATATCCCTTGACCATTTGTCGATTGGGGAATGGCTTGATTTTTTGTAAATTTGTTCCTTATTTATTTTGGAAATTAAACCTTTGTCAGAGAGTTTTGTTATAAAGACTTTTTCCCAATTTCATATGCTTTCCTTCTAATTTTGGTTATATTGGTTTTGTTTGGACAAAACCTTTTTAATTTGATGTAATCAAAATCATTCATTTTTTTAGATTTTGTAATATTCTCTATCTCTTGCTCTGTCTTAAATTCCTTCCTTTCTTACAGATCTGACAACCTAATTTATTCATGATTTCATTCCCTATATTTAAGTCATTTACCCATTTTGAATTTATCTTGGTATAGATAAATTCCTTTATAGATAATTTGGAAATGAATTCAAATGGGCAAATAATTTTGGATTGTTGGTGATGTCTTGGGCATGTTTTAATCCTTTATAATATTGTTTTGTGTTGAAGACATGTTTTTGTTTCTTGAATTATAATTTTGGAAAATGTTATAAAGCTGTGGTGTTACTATTTAGGAATGATAAAGTGTAATCTATGTGTAACTGTAGCATTCCCTCTGCCAGCCTTCCATATCTGCTAGGGGTGGACTACTTCAGGTTCAAGGAATTACATGTCCATATTTCTAACATTATCGTTCACAAGCCCCCACCAGCATGTTTAACTTTTATAATCAGCTACTTCATTATTTCAAAGTCAAGGCTTTTACTGAAATGGCATAGCATGAACTTAATAGTAAAAAGCATTGCCCATATAAATCTGGAATATACCTTCCTACAAAAACACATAGTATCAGTAGGGAGAGTTCCAGAAACGCTCATACAAAACACTTCCCCTCCTTCTCCAGAACCCAGTCTCCTAGCAACAGGCCGGCATTCATTCAGAGAGGAACCTTTGCAGTGCTTCCAGCACTTCAGTCCTGACATCCCAGGAAAGGAGAACTGAAGATAATTGCCTGGGGATATATTTAGGCCTAATAATGACACCTTCCCAAGACTGCTGTACTGTTTACCAAATGCACATTGACACTTTAACAAACCAGAGTATACACTTTTGAATACTTAAGATAGTCCCAACCAAAGGAAGATTTTCTTTACAGCAGAAAGTCTCTAATAAGTAATATAGTCGATAAGGAAATTTGGTGAAGGTGAATTATTGCTGGGGGAAGAATTTTAGAGGAGTTGCACCAGGAAGTAAGCCAAAGAAAGAGACTGAATCTTGAGCCCCTCCCCTACACTACTTCCTGTTTCTTTTCCCCACTGTCGGGATGAAGATCTTCTCACAGATGGTAAGTTGAAGATTTTCCCACGAATAGCCAAATCCCACAACTAGTACTTTAACTAAAGGATCTTTTATTCTTTGGGGAGAAGGGGTAAGAAGAGGTTGGGGGAAAGAGGGTAATTAGGGTCTCCCTATTTTCTAAGTTATCTTGTTGATTGAAGATTTTTAAATAAAGTCAATTCAGAAAACAAAATTATCTTCCCCTAAGGGTAGATATTAACAGTACTGCTGACAAGTCTCTTCTGGGCATAATCGAATCTCTTTTCGGCTCACAGTATAGGTAGAAGGCAATGGCCAGAGAGGAGATGAAGGGCTCTGTCTTCCACCTTCAGGCAGAAACAGCTAAGAAGAATGAAGTCTCAGACAGCTGGAGCCTCCTAACTGCTTCCTTCAAGGTTCCATTGGAAGTCTCTCCTCCTCCGCTGATTTGTGTTCCAAAAGTTCTGAACTCCTTTGCTTTGCAGATCCATTTTGCTTTGCCCAAAATATTTTCATTTACAGTAAGAGCCCAAATTCCTAAATCAAGCATGGCATTCTGATCCAGGAGCTGCTAACCTAATGTTACAAATGAATCGTAGTATCATTCTAAATCAAAAGCACTTCTATAAATGATTTTCAAAAATCACAGTGCAAAGCACTATAAGTAGTTCCAACATAAACCACTCTCATTGTCTTAAAATGTGAACTCAAAACTCATTGTCAGGCAAATCCTCTCTCAGTTTGAGTTGTAAAATGGAGATAAAAATAGTACCTACTTCCCAGGGTTGTTGCGAGGATCAAATAAGATAACATAGGTACAGCAGTATAGTCTTTTTAGTATCCTCAAAAACCTTAAAGCACTATATAAATGCTAACTATTTTTATTGATGTTGTGACAGTAGTAGTTGTTATTTACCATCCCATTAAATGCATCCCCAAAAGAGCTATAAAGAAAATCCATTCCATTCATTTACCAGTCTTAGCATTCTATGTTAGTTATATTCAAAACCCAATATGGATTTTATTATTTTATTATCCCTTTTGCTCTCATAAAGTCAAAGATGTGACACCATAGATTAACTACGTTGTGAATAATAATTATCCCCAATTAATATCTCATTTGAGACCAAATTTTTAACTGCCCAATTTTAAAACTTGCTCCATGATTCCAAATACTTTTCCACACCCACAAGAATCCCAGAACCTGTGGAATCAAACTTGAAGATCATTAGGAAAAACTAATTCCACGTTCCTGAGGAAGAAATAAGCATTCTTCCAAATGGAGTTTCCCAGCTCTCTGTTCAGTCATTTCAGTTGTGATCCAATTCTTCATGACTCCATTTGGGGTTTTCTTGGCAAGGATCCTGGAATCGTTTGCCTTTTCCTTCTCCAATTCGTGTTACAGACAAGGAAATTGAGGCAAACAGGATTAAGTGACTTGCTTAGTGTCACATAGCATGGCATTTTGGTTAAACTCTTATTTTAGTGAGGCCTAAACTTCCTGGATCTTTCTACATCTTAGGCTTTTCTTTTGGTCACTGAAGGAGATCCTGATAGCTGGCAAAGAAAATGAAGACTGTAGGGCCTCTGTTTAAGTTAAAAATCATTCATTCTATTTACCTGCTATTGAGAAAACAGAAACTGAAACCACTTCCCTGGACCCCAGACAACTTAATACCACTATATGCAGAGTTGGTTTGTGTGTTTTATTTAGTGGTTTCTATTTTTAAAAACGCCTTATACATTTCTTATTGGCTTCAGGTCTACATTCTCTTATAAATTATTCTAATTTCCTTTTTAATTTTCTCTCTTTTTGAAACTAATTAACCCAAACTGAGCCTTACAAGTCTTAAGAGAAAATGATAAATTTAGGAAGAGATATAGGGGGAAAAAAACAGGACACTATTGCACTTTTGGTAGAATTGTGAACTGATTGCATCATTCTGGAGAGCAATTTGGAGCTATACCCAAAGGACTAAAAACTGTGTATATTCTCTGATCCAGTAATACCACCACTAGGTCTGTACCCCAAAGAACTTCTTTTTAAGGGGAAAAAGACCAATTGTGCAAAATAGTCATAGCAGCTCTTTTTGTGGTGGCAAAGAATTGGAAATTGACAGGATGTTTAACAATGGGAAATGGTTGAACGAGTTGTGAATGTGCTTGTAATGGAATACAACTGTGCCATAAGAAATAATGAGCAGGATGCTCTCAGGACTTATATGAACAAAGTGAAGTTGAGCAGAACCAGAAGAACATTGTACACAATAAGAGCAATATTTTTTTGATAATCAACCATGAATGACAGCCATTTTCAGCAATAAAATGAGCCACCTCCAGAGAAAGCTAATAGAGACAAAATGCAGATTGAAGGATACCATTTTTCACTTCATCTTCTTTGTGGGTTTTTTTTGTCTTTTTTTCCACAACATGACAAATAAAGAAATGGGTTTTGTATGATAGCACATATATAACCTATATCAAATTACTCACTGTCTCAGGAAGAGGGGAAAGGAAGGAGGAGAAAAATGGAGAGAATTTGGAATTCAAAATATTAGAAAAGGAATGCTTAAAACTGTTTTGCATATAATTGGTAAAAATATTACTGAAGAGTTAAATTTTTTCAATTTCAATATTTCACTTTATAATACTATTAATTTCTTAACCTTTTACTTCTGCTTTCAAATCACTTTTCAAATTGTGCTCAGATTTCATTTCCTTTTCATCATTGAATCTATTTTGCAAATTAGCATAGTTTTCTTATGCATCTCAAATTCATTGTGAAACTTTGCTTTTAACTGATTAGAGCTGAAATGTGGAGTTTTATAGAGTTTCCTATTTTGCCTTGAAGAAACATTTCCAGTTTTGGTCTTCAGTAAAAATTTGTCAAGACATGGTCTATCTTAATTCTTTTTAGGTAACTTTGCTTCTAACATAATTAAGCAATTCAATTTTGCCAAATCATTCAGAAACCCACTCATAATAAGAGTAAACAAACATGAAAAATGAAATTTTGCCTTTTCCTAAATTATTTTATATTTTTCAGACAAAACCTCTTTTTTCCATGCCAAGACATCTGGGTTTTTGTTTTTGTTTTTAATTTTATTTAATTGATTAATTAAGAAAAATTTTCCATGGTTACATGATTCATGTTCTTTCTCTCCCCTCTTCCCACCCCCTCCCGCAGCCAACAAGCAATTCCACTGGGTTTTACATGTGTTATTGATCAAGACCTATTTCCATATTATTGATATTTGTACTAGGGTGATTGTTTAGAGTCTACATCCACAATCATATCCCCATCCACTCATGTGATCAAGCAGGTGTTTTTCTTCTCTGTTTCTTCTCCCACAGTTCTTTATCTGGACGTGGATAGTGTTCTTTCTCATAAGTCCCTTAGAATTGTCCTGTATCATTGCATTGCCACTAATGGAGAAGTCCACTACATTTGATTGTGCCACAGTATGTCTTTGTGTATAATGTTCTCCTGGTTCTGTTCCTTTTCACTCTGCATCAATTCCTGGAGGTCATCCCAGTTCACATGTAATTCTTCCAGTTGATTATTCCTTTGAGTACAATAGCATTCCATCACCAACAGATACCACAATTTGTTTAGCCATTCCCCAGTCGAAGGGCATTCCCTCCTTTTCCAATTTTTTGCCACCACAGAGAGTGCAGCTATGAATATTCTTGTATAAGTCTTTTTCCTTATTATCTCTTTGGGATATAAACCCAGTAGTGCTATGGCTGGATCAAAGGGCAGACAGTCTTTTAGCGCCCTTTGGGCATAGTTCCAAATTGCCCTCCAGAATGATTGGATCAATTCAAAACCTCTTTTTTTTCCAATCTGGAAAGAAGAGTTAAGGAAAAAAAAATCTGTAAAAGAATTCTTAATCACCAAATAAGGTGAGATAAAAATGGCAGCTTTTCCAGGGACAGCCATTTTTATTTTTTTTAAACCCTTATCATCCATCTTAGAATCAATACTATATATTGGCTCTAAGGCAGAAGAGTGGTAAGGATTAGGCAATGTGAATTATGTCTTTTCCAGGTTAACACAGTGAGAAAGCACCCACTTAATCTGTCACTTGACAGACATTTTTAAATGCTTAATTTATCAGTCTGAGATTCTTCTGACTTTTCCCAAGTCAGATCCTCAGTGATGACTTACCTACATAGTGGAGGATCTGTTCTCCAAACTCATTGACTCACAGGAGCCTGATTCCAGTAGCACTGCTATAGAATGGAACCTGGTCTTTTTTTCTGAGCACAAAGGTATCGCTAGGCTCACTTTCCATTATGAAGAATCTATTGGCATTAAGGTCAGCCACTCTCACACAGGAAGATCCACTAACCCATTTTGGTCATCCAAAATGACCAGCAGGATCTCTTGAGGAAGAGGTTAAGCTCTTCTGAAGATTGGGGAAGAGGATTATTTTTGTGACCTCATGATCACACACTCATTTACAGAAAAGGATCTCATATTCACTCCTATAGATCTTTATGCCCCTTAACAAAAAATAGATTGATAGACACCAAAATAAACAGAAAAAAAAAACCACAAAAACTATCAGACATCTCTTTTAGCTAGTTGAGAGCCTCTAGATATGGGGAACCATGGAATTCCCAGACACTGGCCCACTAATCATGGATGATCTCCTTCCCAATACTAAAAAGAAGAAAAACTTGTCACCTGGCTCCTCACTAGCTCCCTTACTAAAAAGACTTACAGAATCACCAGCATTCTGGTGCTACCTGTAACTGACTTAGTCTTAGACCAGGAGGTGATTTAAAGTTGCTAAAGGAAGGGCATATACTGTTGTAATATAAAGCTTACTTTATACAACACACAAAATGAAGTGGTCATAGCCCAGACATGAACAGATATGCAATGATACCTCTGACCATATCTGCCAGACTTGGTTGTTCTCTCAAATGGTCTAGACTTTGTGAGTCCAAACAGAAATCAGAAAATCTGGGGCAGCTTTTCCTATTTAAAAAACAAAAAACTTCCTATAAGGACTTAAAAGGTCCCTTGCCACTATTCAGTTGGCCATGGAAGATTTTCTAAAAGAGATAGACCTGGGGCTAGCTTTCCATTAAGCCTTGGTATCCAAGGAAAGCAAAATCATTAAACGTTTTAAAAAAATGCTAATATTGATAATGTTCTCTGTGATTTAGGCTCATCTACCAAAAATAATTTTATTTAATTTAATGTAAACTTGTATCCAAGTCATTTCTAGTTTGGAGAGAGAGCTGCCCATACTAACTAATCTAATGCCTCATGCCCTCCAAAATGATTCTATGCCACAAGATTTGAGTTAAAGTTTATAGAAATCTTGAGTAATCAAAAATTCTTACTACATTAAAATATGTTTAATATTTAACAGATTATTGTTTTGCAAATGGACAGAAAGCAATTGTTTAAAAATCATTTCTACACATAATTGCAAAAAATAAAAGAATAGAAGATGGGAGGAAAAGAAATATGTCCTTCATATTTCACAAGCTACAAACATCTTTATTTCTTTCCCTCCCTAAGAATCAATCTCTCTCTCATATTCAAGCATAGATGGTATATAATTAAGCCTAAATCTTATTCCCATACTTTGTTTATATTTGTCATAATGCAATGTGCATAAGTGTAGTGGAGATGATTTAAACAGCTAGAAAGGTTGGTCTTAGAAAGATGGGAAGAATCATTGTTGGAGGTGAAATGAAAAGATGGGCA
Organism: Monodelphis domestica; assembly: GCF_027887165.1. Taxonomy (NCBI): domain Eukaryota; kingdom Metazoa; phylum Chordata; class Mammalia; order Didelphimorphia; family Didelphidae; genus Monodelphis; species Monodelphis domestica. The sequence goes on along the minus strand of NC_077227.1, from coordinate 339,086,529 downwards.
CACTATTGGATTGTTGGAATTATGTATTAGCATAATCCTTCTGGTAAGCACTTTAGAACTATTCAAAGAAAGTAGCTTCAAATATCTATGACTTTTGACCCAGAGGTTCTTCTGCTAGCTATATACCCCAAAGAGGTCATTGATAAGAAGAAAGTTCCCATTATATGCCAAAATATTTATAGCAACAGTCTGAGGAATCATAATCTTTTACAGAATCTTTGCAGTCTGAGGAATCATAAATTTGAAGATATTAACATTCTTTTGTGTCATATTTCAATGACACTTTTCCTCTTGCTGACAGATTCCTGTTGTGGCTACAATCTTAGAACTGGCAATGACAGAGTAATTTTAATTTCCACAATATTAGGAATACACTCCTATGCTATAGATATAACATTTCTCCTTTGAATTTGTCTTCTAAAACATTGACGACAAGTTCACAAGTATAGAGGGTGTGTGTGTGTGTGTGTGTGTGTGTGTGTGTGTGTGTGTGTGTGTGTGTGTGTTGCCTATGTAGGTTATGGGGTCTGACTAGACAGGGCTCACAGGGAGGCATGAATAGGAATCTCAAGAGTCTCTTCCACCTACCTTTTTCCAAGGGAAACTTGATTCCCATCAAGAGGGAAAATAAGAAGCTGGAACCACAAGGCTGGCCCTTCTGCTCTCCTTAAACAGGTGGAATATCTGTCTTACCCTACTAAATATTGTTAGTTTAAGGAGATCTGCATTAGGTTAAAGCTGAGCTTCTGACTAATGTCTCTTAACAGGGAAGGAATGCCCCAAGCTATATATCCAAGGCTTATCCCTCTTTCTACCAATACCAATTCCAGAATGAACATGAGCACATGTAGCAAATAAGCCCATTTGCCTCTTTTACTCCATCTACTAATACTAAAGTTAAACAGATTTGAAATTACCAGAAAATACATTACATGAATAATCTGGGAGCCCTAGGAGTGAGATAGCTCAGATCAACCAAGAGAGACAAAGCTCCCAATCCTACTCAAGGGGAAAATATCCAAAGTATCCAAAGTCACAAGTTTGGTAAAGTAGGGATAGGAACATAATGGAAATAATGGTTTCTCTTCATGTTAGGTTCTTACCATAGTCTTTCTTTTCCTTCAGGAACTTCTCCCTAAAGAGAATCTAGAGCTATGTGTCTTCTTTCTGGAAGCTAGAGGCCAAAAGACACTTCTCTCAACATTCTGCCAACTCTGCATCTCATGCAGGCTTAGGGAATTAAGTACCAATCTCTACCAATGAAGAGAAATGTACACATGTGGGCTTTGATAAGTGGATTACATCAGTGAGACTTTACAAGCATTCTAATGGAAAAGACCAAACTAACTTGTCTATTACCGCTTTATTCAGAGCTGCTGCATAGTCTTCTAGATTTTATGAAGGTTTTCTTTAAGAGAAACTTTTGTTTCTGCCTGGGGAAGCATCCATTTCCTGTGATAAAATTCACATTGTTACAGTCCACACCTATGTATGCACAAGGAAGATAATTAATCTGTAAAAATTGTCTTAGGAGAGCGCATACTCAGTCCTGCACAAGGCAAGAAAGGCACTGACCTTTGATCCCAACATTCCTAAGGTTTAGGCACAAACTCAGGTTTCTTTGTCCTCACCTGGCTGAGACAATCCACACCTCTGCCTTGTTGTAATGTACACCTGAACCAATGGCAATCCACTGTGTCTTCATTAATATGTATTACATACCTTTGCATCACAATGTCAATAAATACAAGCAGCTCACAGCAAGCCAGCCCTTTTTTAACTCTTTCACCTGTCCCTCTCCTTTCTGGAGCTTGGCCTCTGGCCAAGAACAGCTTTCTCATGGAATTTCCTTTATCTCTGTGAAAGCCCTTTCCTTCTTAATCTCCTATCCTCAAGCCAGAGTGATCCCGTGCTTAGAGCACTGGCTCTAAGCGATCAGTGGCTTTTCTCTCAGCTGATCTCTATACTCATTTCTGACTCCCATGTTGTTGATTTAAAGTTATCTAACTGCCTCATGTCCTTGTGAAGTTAGGTAGCTGGGGCTTGATCTGTGCAGCTCACTCATTGTTAATATTGCCTTGGTGTCTGCTTCCATTCTTATCCATCCCCTCGGCTTCAGCCCTTCCCCCAAGGGTCAATCTTCTATCTTTCCTTTCTTGTAAGGGCTGTTGGTCAGCACCTTACACACATACAAGAGAGTCAGCTGAGTCCTTCTTCTCCTGTGTTCTAGACATAAGACTCAAGAACTCAAATTTGAGGTTTTAAAGATACAGGCACTAAAGAACCATAAAATGGGCAACTAGGTGGCACAATGGATAGAGTGCTAGGTCTGTAGTCAGGAAAACTCTTCTTGAGTTTCAAATCTGGCCTCAGATACTTACTATATATGTGACCCTGGGCAAGTCACTTAATCCTGTTTGACCCAATTTCTTCATATTGAAAATGAGCCAGAGAAGGAATAGCAAACCACTCCAATATCTTTTGCCAAGAAAGCACCAAATGGGGTGATGAAGAGTTGAACACAACTGAAAATGACTCAACAACAGCAATACACCATAAAATCTGATTAAATATTATTTTAGTAATTAGAAGTTAAAATAACACATTTTAAAAGAATATATTTTGGGGACAGCAAGGTGGCTCAGTGGATTTAGAGCCAGATCTAGAGACAGGAGGTCCTAGGTTCAAATCTGACCCCAGATACTTCCCAGCTGTGTGATTCTGGACAATTCACTTAACATTCATTGCCTAGCCCTTACCAATTTTCTACCTTGGAACCAACACACAGTATTGATTCTAAGACAGAAAGTAAGATGTTGGGTTGTTTTTTTTTTAACTGTGCATTGGTTCCAAGGCAGAAGAGTGGTAAGGATTAAGCAATGGGGGTTAAGTGACTTGCCCAGGGTCACACAGCTGGGAAGTGTCAGAGGCCAGATTTGAACCTAGGATCTCCCATCTCGCAGCCTGGTTCTCAATCCACTGAGCTACCCAGCTGCCCCCAGAAAGTAAATTTTTTTAAAAGGTACAATTTAAACATTTTTAAAAGACCTAAAAATTATTCCTCTCCAACTCAAAATTTATAGGGACATGAGAATCCTTCTAGGAGAGGGTCCTATAAGCAGTTATGTCAATCTCATGGCAACCAATCATATAAGCTTGGCATTCTCTGATCACTAAAACAAAAATCCAGCAATCTGTCAGGCAATTAACCTGGAGTTTCACCTCATATAGTGGGACTTTAGCCACATTCTTCTATCAATCTTTTCTTCATCAGACTAAGCTTTGTATTCTTAAAGCTACCAGGTGTGTAATAAGCTAAATCAAGGGGTGAGGCAGAAGAAAAGACTACTCAACAGCTATCAGTTCCACTCTCATTGCTGTAGTTGACTGTCAAAGGCCCATCACAAATATATTAAGGAGATATAGAAAATCATCCCTGAATAAAAAGCAAATCCTTCTAAAGTAAAAGACTTGAGAGAATTTGTTACTAGATTGCTGTCGCTCTCTTCTTTACTAATGACAGAGATAGCATTTTACAGGACAATAATAGCTAACATTTATATAGTTGTAACCTCCATCTCAAGGTCCATTGGAATAGGGCTCTCTCCTTATTGGTGGAGATGAATGCCCTGACCTGAGTAGACAAAGTTGGAGAAAATCAAGAGAGCTTCCAAGTCACTTCCCGTCCTTTTTGAGACTATTTAAGCTGCAAGACTTGTTCGGGACTCTTCAGCAGCAAAACTGTGAGTTGTTTCTGGTACTCCTGACTTCCAGCTTCCAGAGGGAAGATGGCAGAGGTCAATTCCACTTTTGGTTGCTGAAGGAAAAGACTATAAGAAGTCATGAGAAGAGTTTGCAGTCTCCATCATATGAGAAGAGTTTGCAGTCTCCATCATAACTCTATCCCCAGTTTCCTACTCTAGAGACTGCAGAGAGTTTCCCTTTGTGTGAGATCAAGGACAATTTCTCTTGGTTGAACTGAGTAACCTTCCTCTCAATAGGAGAACCCCTTTACTATGTATTGTCTGGTATATATTTTCTTATATAGACTTTCTCTGATTTTGACTTTGCAAGCATTTGGATAAATGTTTTCTTTGCTAATCGATAATGTATGTTCATTGTGGTCAAGGGTCAAGCCTCGGATATAGAATTTGCAGTCTCCCATCCCCTAATAATAATGATAAAGGGATCAGAAGTTAGAAGGAACCTGATCATGTCCCCTTGGATAACAATATTTAAGGAAGAAGATAGATACACGTCTATCCCAGTACCCACTTTCTCTAAGGAGAAGTGGCCTCTGGCCCCACCTTTCTTGGCAAGAATGAAGTTTCCCTTGGAGAAGGGATCGACCAGTTCAGGTGTAGGAGCAGAGATATTCTCTGTCTGTCTCCTCCATTCTTCTGGAATGAATGGAAAAGGGAGAGAGAGGGAATTTCCCAAAAATTAAAACCTCCCAGAACAGACAAAAGCTAGAACATAGATGGATAACACAGACAACCTAGACAGCAGAGACATATTCCAGCTATTTCATACACTCTGACAACATAGAACATAAAATTATGGCAACTAATTACTAGGCTCTTCTTTTCACCCTGGCATAAAGACGAATTGTTACAAATCATAGCTATACAACTAAAGAAATCTGTTGGGGGAAAGAAGGCGCATTAATAATGAAGGAAGAGAAAATAAAAAGAATGCTTGGATGATAAGAAAATTAGAATTGTCAATGTAGTTATCTAATTCTTGCTCCCTGAGTAATTGGGGCAGCAGCGAGAAAGATTAATTTGAACACGCTTTTTATATTTCAAGAGTTAGTCAGAAAAGGGGTTAACTTTTTGTAAAAAGTTAGGGCTGATATTTGACAAATCTCAATTCTAAATTACTTTTCATGCTCCAACAGACTCTGAAAGCTTCCTAAGTTTACTTCCTAATCAACATACACAATTTTCTTCTGAGAAACTGAGAGGTTTTTTGATGTGGTAGTGGAGAGACAGCAGTGGAAAGGGGAAGAAGTGGGTCAAGAAAAGAAAGGTAAATTCGTGGCAAATTGACTAATAAGGATACAGGTTCCTGCTTATTACCAGGAAGTGGCTTTAATACTTGCCTGAATAATTTCCATGCATTCCACATTGCTGGAGAAATTGTTTGTTTGATAAAATACTGCAGTGGAAGTACACACTGCTGGTAAGATCAAAAGGGCAATGGGAAGAGAAATATCTATCCTATGTAGCTGAGCTTTAGAAAAAGCTTGATTTAACTAAGTGCAGGACTTGCTGGTTTTTGAAAATTGTTAAGACTTTTTAAAATGGTCTGTGGTTATTACTAAATGGAATCTTTGGGGGGGGGTACTTGTGGGCAAAAGAAATTACTTGCAAAAGCAATTCTCTCTCTTTCGAAACATACATATACAGACACATGCTGGTTTGCCCCCTATTTTACTCCAGATATTCCTCCCTATACTATTACTTAATTCCCCTACCACCACAGAGGAGGTCCAACTCACCTGGTATGCCTTTCCTGCTCTATGGAATAATGCCCCTATCACTTGGGGGAAAAGTTTTCCTTATCTGCAATCCCTCAGTGTGCCTCCAGGGGTGCCCCATGGTCAGGTGCCATTTGTCAGGGCGGCCTAAAGAGCCCTGACAAACATTCGGGGGTCCCGAAGGGGTGAGGAGAATGAGACATGGTGAGAAGGATGACACATGTCAGGAGGGCCACTGGTAGTAATCAGAGTAATCAGAGACCAGGTTTATTGATCACAGCTAGTATTTTATAGAGAAAATAACATAGCCTAAGGGATTAGGTAACCTTGGTAACCATGGACAATGGTTAGAAATGATTTACAATCTTAGTAAAATAACTTCGTTTATCTCACCAAAGCTTAGACAGAGTTTTCTATAGGATAATAAATCACAGGTAAAATATGTAACCATCTAGCCCAGATTCTCTGGGAAATATTTGCTTCAGTGGGTTTGTCAAGAACAGTCAGTTATTACCAAGTACAGCAGAGGAGGGGTTGAAAGGGAAGGGCTTGGGGGGGCCTCATGTGAGAAGTGCTATGTGACTGATTCTGGTCAGACCATGGCTTTGATTTTACTGGGGTCCACTCTCACTACTAGGGGAAAGAAAGGAAGGAAGGAAGGAAGGAAGGAAGGAAGGAAGGAAGGAAGGAAGGAAGGAAGGAAGGAAGGAAGGAAGGAAGGAAGGAAGGAAGGAAGGAAGGAAGGAAGGAAGGAAGGAAGGAAGGAAGGAAGGAAAGAAGAAAGAAAGAAAGAAAGAAAGAAAGAAAGAAAGAAAGAAAGAAAGAAAGAAAGAAAGAAAGAAAGAAAGAAAGAAAGAAAGAAAGAAAGAAAGAAAGAAAGAAAGAAAGAAAGAAAGAAAGAAAGAAAGAAAGAAAGAAAGAAAGAGAGAAAGAGAGAAAGAGAGAAAGAAAGAAAGAAAGAAAGAAAGAAAGAAAGAAAGAAAGAAAGAAAGAAAGAAAGAAAGAAAGAAAGAAAGAAAGAAAGAAAGAAAGAAAGAAAGAAAGAAAGAAAGAAAGAAGGAAGGAAGAAAGAAAGAAAGAAAGAAAGAAAGAAAGAAAGAAAGAAAGAAAGAAAGAAAGAAAGAAAGAAAGAAAGAAAGAAAGAAAGAAAGAAAGAAAGAAAGAAAGAAAGAAAGAGAGAAAGAGAGAAAGAGAGAAAGAGAGACAGAGAGACAGAGAGACAGAGAGACAGAGAGACAGAGAGACACAAAGAGAGACACAGAGAGAGACACAGAGAGAGACAGACACAGAGAGACAGAGACAGAGAGAGAGAGACAGAGAGAGACAGAGAGAAAGAAAATAGTTACCCACATATCCAAGCAAAATACTAAAGATTGGCCATGGGAAGTTTGCCCTGCAGGTAATTGCATATTTATTGTTGCACATATTCATTACTACATGGTTGACTATATTTGTTTATTGTGGTCATTGTGCTCTTTTGACTGTGTTTTGTGTTATGTTCAATGTCTATTCATTGTTTTGCATATATGTTTGTGTTCATATTTAAGCTGTGTTTTTAAAAATATGCATCTACTTGATAGTGTTATCACTGTGGTTGAGGTGTAGGAAGTGTTCCATGGAGGACTAGCATCTCTGGTATGAAGAATTGTCAAGTCCCTTTCAGGATTGCTTATGCACCTTTGTTGTATATCTTTCACCCAAGTCTTACCTGTGGCTCCAAGAAACTCTAGCAACCACACTCAGGTAGAACTCTCTGGGTAGACAGACTAAACCAAGCTAAGAATAACAAATAGACCTCAAACCCTTCAGTAAATTGGAGGGAGGATATCTACACCAAGCATGCAAAAACATCCTCCAATGGAATGGGCTTATGAGAACAATTTGTTCTAATAGCCACATGGGTGGCTGAATCAGGAGGCTCTATGGAGTACCTAAAGCTTGATTAGACATTGAAGAAGCCATTATCATCCACTGCATCCTGGGTCATCACCAATCATCCTGACTTTTGTCTCACCACTGGACTTTGATACCTCTGAAAGACAGTGAGGCTGATAACTGTGTGACTCATCCTCACTTAAATCCAATTCAGGAGCAAGTCAAGACATCCCCTTGGTCTACAAAAATGAAAGACAAAAAACAGTTGTGGCTAAGTAGCTTTGCCTTCTTAATTGGTCATGCTTTGTTTTGTTGTTTATTATTTTATGCTGCATACTGTGGATATATGTGGTCTCACATTTTTTTAACCCTTAACTTCTGTCTTAGAGTCAATACTAAAGCAGAACAGTGGTCAGGGCTAGATAATTGGGGTTAAGTGACTTACCTAGGGTCACACAACTAGGAAGTATCTGAGGCCAGATTTTAACTCAGGACTTCCTGTCTCTGGGCCTGGTTCTCAATCCATCAAGTCACATAACTGCCCCAAATGCATGTTTTCTTGAGCCATGCATGTTCTATGTCCTGCATATAACTTGGGCATGTTGTCATTAAAATACCCTGTCAGGAGAATCTCTGTGTAGTGTCATGTCTATTGATTGTACTGTTAATGCACAATTGTTTTCTTATGTTTTCAATTGCACCATAGATTCATTACCTGGAAAGCTCAGAAAATCATAATTGATGTTTTAAAGTACTGATGTTTATGTCTATACTGTATAATTACAAGTTTCAAGTTACTTCAAGCCAATTTTTCCAATATATTGCAAAACTTTCAGCCCAAGGAAAAATGTAACCTGGCTTATGCCCAAACCTAGGAAGTTTAGCATGCTGCTACATACATAGAGGGAGAAAATCATGACTCATAATTAGTCAAAAGAATGATGAAAAAGACCCTGCATACCTGCTGTTAGGGACTTAATTGATAACGTTTCAGAGGCATGTGTTGAAAAGACTTCCTAGGAGATGGTAAAAAGAGAAAAAAATGTTCATAGGAAGCTGAATCCCTCTGAGCTACAAACATGTATCAGAGCCAGCCTCATCATTTCCTGCCTGACCCCTAGGGCCTTAAGTTCTAGTAAATGCAATGAGAGTTTCTCTCTTTTGTGAGAACACTCTCTCCCTCTCTCTCTGTCTCTCTCAGTCTGTCTGTCTCTCTGTGTGTCTGTCTGTCTCTCTCTCTGTCCCTCTCTCTCTGTCCCTCTCTCTCTGTCTCTCTCAGTCTGTCTGTCTCTCTCTGTGTCTGTCTGTCTCTCTCTCTGTCCCTCTCTCTCTCTCCCTCTCTCTCTGTCTCTCTCTGTGTCTGTCTGTCTCTCTCTGTGTCTGTCTGTCTCTCTCTCTGTCCCTCTCTCTCTGTCCCTCTCTCTCTGTCTCTCTCTCTCTCTGTCTCTCTCTCTTTCTTCTCTCTCTCTATCTCTCTCTTTGACTATCTCTGTCTTTGTCTTTGTCTCTGTTTCTCTCATCCTATTTCCTTCTAAAAAGCTCATTCATGTGCTTTAATATATTCTAAACTATAGATTTATACAATTCCTATTTGCCTCTTTACTTAGTGTGAAGGTTAAATTAACTCTCCCCTGCCCGGGATAAATGAGTATAGTCACTATTGCTTTCTATGGGTCTTTTCATGACTAGTTTTGAGTGTGGAGTGTCCCCTTTAAGAGCATTCAGAGAAGCAGCTTTTTTTCTAAACTTAAACTTCTATTTCCTAAAGCAGAGATATTTGAGAGGTGGCAGATAGTTATAATTGTAATCTGATATTCCTGTTGGAGATTGGAGGGGAAAATGCCCAGCCTTGGCCTTTCCACATAGTGGTATAGTTATCCAATCCACATTTCAACATTCTCCATCATAGTTTCAATGTGTCATGGGATAGCATAAGAAATAGAATGGGAATGTCACAAGAATCATATATCAATCAGGTGGGTTTTATACCAGAAATGTAGAGATGGTTCAATATTATGAAAACTAGCAGCATAATTGACCATATCGGTAACAAAGGCAACAGAAACTATATGATTATTTCAATAGTTGCAGAAAAGGCATTTGATAAGATACAACACTCATTTCTTATTAAAAGGATTAGAAAACACTGGAATAAATGGAACCTTTCTTAAAGTGATAAATGGCAAGGATAAAGCAAATATGTCCATTATCACCACTACTCTAATATTGTACTAGAAATACTAGCTATAGCAATAAGAGCAGAAAATTAAATTGAAGGAATTAGAACAGGCAATAAAATAATAAAGTTATTACTCTTTGCAAATGATAAGATGGTATACCTAGAGAATCAATCAAAAAACTAATAGAAATAATTAACAACTTTAGCAAAGTCACAGTATACAAAATAAACTCAAAAAAAAAATCAGCATTTCTATTTACCACCAATGAAGTCCAACCACAAGAGATAGACAAGGAAATTCCATTCAAAATAACTCTAGACAATACAAAATACCTGGGGTATAACTACCAAAACAAACCCAAAAACCACATGAACACAATTACAAAACATTTTTCACACAAATAAAGTCAGATTTAACCAAGTGAAACACATGAATTGCTAATGGATAGGCAGAGTCAATATAATAAAAATGATAACCCTACCCAAATTAATTTCCCTATTCAGTGCCATACCAATCAAGCTACCCAAAAATTATTTTATAGAACTGAAAAAAATAAAAACAAAATTTATCTGGAAAAACAAAAGACCAAGAATATCAAGGGAATTATACTATAAAGTGGTAATCATCAAAACAATCTGGTTCTGGCTAAGAAATAAAGAAGTGGATCAATAGAATATATAAGGTAATCAGCATATGGTAGTTAATGTCTATAGTAACTTAGTGTTCAAAAACCCAAAGATCCAATTTTGGGGGGAAAGAACTCCGTATTTGACAAAAACTGCTGAGGGCCTTGTGTCTTAGAATCAATACTCTATTGGTTCTAAGGCAGAAGAGTGGTAAGGGTAAGGCAAATTGGGGTTAAGTGACTTACCCTGGATCACACAGTAGGACATGTCTGTGGTCAAATTTGAACCCCGGAACTCCCATCTCCCATTTCCACTGAATAAAATGACCAACCACAACTTTAAAAAACTGACATATTTCCCACCTCTTGGCAGAGAAGTGATGGATTAGAAGTGCAGAATGAGAGATACATTTTTAGATGACCAATTTTTGGGTTTTGCATAGTTGTTACAAGAGAGCACTTTTATGGAAGAGTAGTATAGGGAGTAGCAAATGATATTTGAAAAGGAAGAAAATAAGGAAAAGATCATCAATTAATTAATAAAATAAACAGAAGAGAGCAGAAGGGCATTCAGAACTGGGCAGTTTTAGAACTACCACATTAAAATAAAAATTTACTTTTTTATTTTAATATTTTTCCATGTTAATGTGATTCATTTTGTTTCCCTCCCCTTTTCTGTCCCCCCTCCCAGAACCAAAAAGCAATTCCACTAGATTGTACAAATGTTATAACTTTATTCACAAACTTATTTTTTTAATAAATTGTTTTTAGTAAAGATTCATGGTTTCATATGCAATTCTATTTTTCCCTTCTTTATGTGAGGAAAAGTTTCTTTATATTCATCAAGTTCATCAAAACAAAAAGAAAAATTTACTTTAAAAAGAAACAAATATGAAAAATGCAGAGAGCATGGGAGGACTTAGATCAACTGATGCACACAATCATACTCAATAACCACATCTATGCAAATGGAAAGTATAACAAAACAAAACTGAACAATGTATAATTATAATGATCAAAGTTATTCTTGAAGGAGAGATGAGAAATGTTTCCTTCCTTCTTTCCTTTGCAAAGTTTAGAATATAACATATACTGTCAGACTCCTTTTATGTGTTTGTAAGTTACAAAACTGCTTTTTTTTCTTTTTAGTCTTTGTTTCAAGATGATCTGGTGAATAAGGGAGGGAAATATATTAGGAAATTAAGGCATGTCAGTAACAATATTTATCATTTGGGTTAGAGTTGTTTTTCTTTAAAAGGTATTAAAACCATCCTGGACACTTAATGGGTCCAGAGAATTGAGGCTCAGGCCATTAAACTAGCTAACTGGTGGCCTAAGGCCAAAAAAAAAAACAGTCCATAAGGAATCAAAATTGGTGCATGTATGAAGCAATTGGTCAAGACTTTGAAAACTTGTTCATATGTGTCCACCAAAGGGTTTTGTGGGTTTTAAGAAAACCTCTCATTTCTTTTACTTCCACTTTTGGGCTGCTTCAGTCATAAAAATTTGGTGGTTCAGCAATGGCTTCACTATTCTTAACAAGTTTGTGATGATAGCATGAAATTCTGGAGGAGGTCTTAGATCATGAAGATCCTTTCATATGATCTAGTCAGGAGAACTTCTGTCTTCTCTGAGCCAGAGTTTCCAACTTTTGGAGATACTATTGTCTCAGATTTAAAGCTCTATAAATCTGACATTTGTCAGTTTAAAACTTTTGACCAAACAAAACCAATGCAACCAAAATTAGAAGGGAAGCAACAAATTGGGAACAAATCTTTATAGCAAAAACCTCTGACAAAAGTCTAATTACTCAAATTTATAAGGAGCTAAATCAATAGTACAAAAAAATCAAACCATTCTCCAATTGATAAATGAACAAGGGACATGAGTAGGCAACTTTCAGATAAAGAAATCAAAACTCTTAATAAACACATGAAAAAGTGTTCTAAATCTCTTATAATCAGAGAAATGCAAATCAAAACAACTCTGAGATACCACCTCACCCCTAGCAGATTGGCTAACATGACAGCAAAAGAAAGTGATGAATGTTGGAGAGGATGTGGGAAAATTGGTACATTAATGCATTGCTGGTTGAGTTGTTAATTGATTCAACCATTCTGGAAGGAAATTTGGAACTATGCCCAAAGGGTGCTAAAAGACTGTCTGCCCTTTGACAAGCCATACCAACTGCTGGGTTTATACCCTAAAAAGATAATAAGGAAAAAGACTTATACAAGAATATTCATAGCTACGCTCTTTTTGGTGGCAAAAAATTGGAAAATGTGGGGATGTCCTCCAATTGGGGAATGGCTGAACAAATTGTGGCATATGTTGGTGATGGAATACTATTGTGCTCAAAGGAATAATAAAGTGGAGGAATTTCATGTGAACTGGAACGAACTCCAGGAATTGATTCAGAGTGAAAGGAGCAGAACCAGGAGAACATTGTACACAGAGACACTGTGGTACAATTGAATGCAATGGACTTCTCTACTAGCAGCAATGCAATGATCCAGGACAATTCTGAGGTACTTATGAGAAAGAACACAATCCACATTCAGAGGAAAAACTGTGGGAGTAGAAACAAAGAAAAACAACTGCTTGATCATATGGGTCAATGGGGATATGATTGGGGATATAGACTCTAAATTATCACTCTAGCACAAATATCAGCAACATGGAAATAGGTTTTGATCAAGGACACATGTAAAACCCAGTGGAATTGCTCATTGGCTACAGGAGAAGTGGGGGGAGGGGAGAGAAGATACATGATTCTTGTAACCAGTGGGAAATGTTCAAAATTGACTAATTAAATTAAATTGTAAAAAATTAAACACAAAAAAACTTTTGACCATTTTCTTCTAATAGATCCAGTACTGTACTTTCATCAAGCTCCCCAGGTCTTTCCAAAGAATGATATCATCAAGGCATACCAGTACTAGCAGGTAGTTCATGTCTCCAAATACTAAAGTGGCAAGCGCCTCCTAAGATGCCTTGGGTCATGAACTCAAAGTAGTAAAATCCAGTTCTGCAAATGACAGTAGTCTTCTCCCTATTTTCCTCTATAATAGGAATCTGGCAGTTCCCACTGCATATGCCCCAAACAGAACCCTTGGCTGCCTAACAGATGGTCCAGGCCATTTTGAACTCTTGGCATGATGTACTAAGACCACTTTGTTTCTTTTGTTTACAGAATCCACACATAAATATCTTTCCCTTCTGTTTTAATACCACAACCATAAGTGATGCATATGTACTATTGAAAGCTTTAATGATACGATTTAATAGTGAGTTCCTGATATGGCCAATTAGTGAGTTAGTAAGTCAAATAATACTTCTTAAGCATTTGCTATTCTCCAGGCACTGAACTAAGTGCAATGGATGCAAAGAAAGATAAAAGACAGTCCTTGCTCTCAAAGAACTCATAGCCTAATGGTCTCTATGGTCATCCATAACAGTCAAAGGAATTTACCATGACCATTTCCAGAACAGTCAGAAGTCAGTGAGCTAAATCTTGTGAGTTGCTTCTCAAGCATCCTATATCCCACTCATTCAATAATAACACTCCCATCCTCTTGCTGAGCTTTTGCCTATAATACTCTCAATTATTCTGGTAGTGAGGGGACTACAAAGTCAAGTTTCTCAGGACCCATTCCAGAGGTTGCAGAGCCAGTGTTCTTGTGAGGTTCATTGCCACCACTTAATTCTATCCCATGCACAAGCGACATGGATGATCAAAGCATTTGGTATTGAGTACTATTGTACTTATTAGCTTATTGTTTGCAGGACTCTGCTAATATCTTAATCAGAATGGAAATAATTTCAGTTAGATCTACACACCAGTGATTGGTGGTAGATCTCATAACATCAGAGCCAGAGTATTCACTGCCCTGCTGATACCAGCAATTTCCTTGGGAAATTTCAAAATTATTTCAATATATTCCAAGTATGGGGGTTTTTGTCACTCAGTCTGTCAAGGACAAAGCCTTTCAGAGACTACAAAGTTATTTCCCCCAATGTCTCTCATAAAATGACTGAAATGTAATGGTCACTTTTGTGCCACTATCCAGAACAGCATAAAATATACATTCTCAACTTTCTCCCTTATTTTTGAATGTCATGTAAAAGATTCAAAAGGAATTGTAAATGAGATTGTGCTCAGTGTTTTCAGTGCCCAAGCTAACTTCCTTTCCTAAACCCTTCTCTACTTCCTATAGCTAATCGAATCATCCCTAGTTTCTATACCACACAGTCACATAGCCATGTTTTTCACAGGTATAACAGAAAGTAGTTCTACCTTTCTGGTTATATCTATATGGTAGCATTTGTGAGTCAGGATGCGATAACTCCCATTCTCCTGTCCCCTTGACTTTCCAGTTGATATAGCTTTATCCATTGGTCTAATTTTCATCTTTTTTTTTTAATTTCCTTGTTTGACTTTGCACCTGCAGGGTGGTTCTCTTGTTTATTTTCCATAGACTATATATAGAAAGGGGTATCTGGAATTGAATATTTGCAAAAATCTTGATTGGCCTTTGCTACTCCCCTGATTTTTCAGACTATTTTAAAGCCACCATGGGTCTATTGCCATAGCAGTACTTAGGGATATTACTAAATCATCAATGTTGTGGTCCTTTGATTACTTAAGTCATTTTGGTCGTGTCTAATTTTTCACAGGATACCTGTTCTTTTCTTACCAACCTCAATAGGTATCTATTTATTCATCCACTCCAAGAATTGTGATGACAGTCCTATTTGTGCTGAATATTATTGCCAAACTCTGAAAACACCATTTCCTCCATTGTGTCAAAGTCATAGAATGATTCAAAATCTTTTCAATATTCTTAGTATGTGATTTGAATTTTGGGTTTCATTCCTTTCAGCCCTCCAAACATTTATTAGGGGGAGGGGTCAAAGCAATACTATTTAGTAAAGCGGCATTGTAAGAATTTAATTCCATTCAATAAATATTTATTAAGCATCTACTACGTGCCAGTCACTATGCTAAGCTCTGAGGATACAAATGAGAAAAAGATAGTCTCTGTCCTCAAGAAGCTTACAAATCAAGTAGGGGAAGACACACAAAAGGAAGATGGAAAGAGGGGGTGATCTCATGGTTGCCTAGCATGAAGGCATCATATTCTTTGGAGTTCAAACCAAGAAGACCTACATATAGAAAAAGAGAGTTATCTGGAGGGTCCATGTCTAGCTCTCTATAAAGGAAACCTTTGGGAGAAGTTCCATGGAGTACATAGGAGGTTCAGAGAAGACTACCCTAGTCTGAGTACCTCTGGTCTAAGAGTTTGCCAAGCCCTTTTCAGGGCTACTCATTCTCCTTTGTTTCCACCTGCCATCCAATTCTCATTTGTAGTTCTAAGAAGCTAGAGTATGTCCAGTGGCCACACTTTCATAAAATCCTCTAGACAGTCAGGCTAAATCAGGTTGAAGGTAGTCAACAAGCCTCCAACTCTTCAGTCAGTTGGAGTGGGAGGGACAGCTACTCCAGGCAGACAGGGCAGATGAAAAAAAATTGTTCCAACAGCCATGAAGCCAGCTGAACCAGGAGCTGTGGAGCATTTAGCTCTTGGCTAGACATTGAAGCCAAGATAATACACTGCATCCATTACCAATAGTCTTCATTTTTGTCTTGCCACTAAACTTTGATGACATTGGGAAAGAGAGTAAGGCAAATGACTACACAACTCTGCCTTACTTAAATCCAATTTATTCATGAGTCAAAAGACATCACCAATGTCATTTTCATCCTTTTCTAGTACAAAGGACAACAACCAGTGCTCTACCCTCCAGTCCTTCAATCAGAAGGGGGAGGAAGCCATGGGAGTTGGGAAGGCACGATGATGATATTTCAGGCAATCATCTTTTCCAGGGAGGAACATCATGATCCTTGGAGTTCAAACCAAGCCAAGATGCTGATTGGAAATGAGAATTAGAAGAAAAGCTACAAAGCATTCTCCCCATAAACATGAGATGCACTTTCCCACAAATACTCACGATGTTAGTGGAAAGAATGAGCAAGTGCATAGAATACACTAGTAGAGAAGAACACACTTGAAGAACACAATGGCTAAGTTACCTCCTGCCTCTGGCACTGTAGGGCCCCCACATCCTTTCTCTTCTTGTAACCTCTCGCCAGCAAGAAGCCACAAGGTAAGAAAGATAGAGAGAGGATAGTAGTTTAGGATTCCGTGAGGGGCATGGCGGAGCCAAGTTACAGATATGAGATGGCAGAAATGAGTCAGAAACCAGGCCAAATTGATTACAAAGGAGCCACAGCAGAACTCCGATCTATCTGGACAACACAAGGCATCAATCATCCAGTGATCCAAAATCAATACCACACAGGTCGGAGACATGATAGAGAAAATAAAGTGCTTGGCCGAAGGCCAGGTTTCAGGTGAGAGAGATAGAGAAGGAAAGGAATTAAAGACGGAGTTTGGCCAGAGGCCAAGCTCCAGAAAAGACAGACATAGGTGAGAGCTAAGATCCAAGAGAGGGAGGAGACTGCTGTGGCTCTCCTTTTAATCTCTTTGATATGCAAATATACACAATACATAGGGATGATTATCATTGGCTAACGACGAGGTATAGGTGTGGTTTTCCTTAGCCAGGTGAACACAAAGAAACTGGTTTTCCCGCCTAACCTGGGGGAAGCTGGGATCAAGAGTCAGAGGCTTTCCTAGCCAAGACTGAGCATGCTCTCTTCTAAGCCACTCTGTGCATTCTAACTGTTTCCCTTGTCCATAGCTAGGTGTGGACTGCTACACTTCTCATGGTATTCACCTGCAAGTATTCAAATCCAGAGTCTTGGGTACTTTCCATCAGATATTTTATCTTATTTCTCTCTGATAACTGGCAGCCCTTTAGCAGCATTGCTGCAAGTCTGACCCAAACCTCTATAGAATCTTTCCCAGGAGAGCAGGGCTCCAACTCTGATAAAATTCCTGTATTGGTCCCATTTTTGTTGCTGTCAATAGTGAGTTATCTCATCTGAGATCTACTCACAAGTTAAGTTTCTCTTTGCAATCCAAGAGATCCCACCCCAACCTGCCATAAGGAGAGCTATGACTTTCTACCGTACTAGAAGTAGCCACAATTCTTCCTAAGGTAACATTCTGCTGCCTGGCTCAGAGAGGACATTATCCCTCTGCCTTAACAAAGGTAGCACTTCTATTTCTACTATAAAGAATAGGAGATCAGTCTCACTCACAAATGAGGTACCTGGTCCTTACAGAAAAACTGTTGCCTCAGTTTCTGATACAGATCAGACCCCAAGAATATATTCAATTCTGTATTCTCAACTGCTGTGCCATGTCATCATGTGATTCAGTAAGATGGCAATTTTTCTACAGCATCCTTCCACCAGCAAAGGAGAACTGTAAACCAGATTCCAGATACTGTTCCTTATTTAGATGTTGTCAGGAATTTGGGAATGATAACTGCCCTTGGTAATTCACAGAGCATAATCTTTAGGGAATTCTCTTAATCTAATATAGACTCCCCTACAATGGTCCCCTCCCTCAATGTTTTCAATATGTCCTTCACATCTTTTATAATAACCCTAACTTTCTAGGCTGGGTTGGTGCCATATAGTAGTTTCCTATGGGGGACCATAAGGACATTAATGCCTAGTTACCCAGGTAATACCTTTCACATCGAGTGCTCAAAAATTTAAGATATTAATCCAAAATGCCATATATACCTTTATATAAGGTAGTATACTTTTCCCAAGGACACTTTTTGACTTTCCTGAGGAGTAGAGATTGGAAGTGAGAGGAGGCAGAAACTAGGCCTCTGTTGGTGAACCTATGGAACATGTGCTAGAGGGGGCTGCTCCCTTCTTTCTCCACCATGCTTGAGGACATTTTTCATATCACCCACCTCTCTGCCCAGCAGTCCAATGGGAGAACTTTCTCCCTCCTGTCTGGGGTAAGGGGGTGCCTCACATGTGGCATGAGGGTGTAGTTTGGGCACTCGGTCTATAAAAGGTTCACAATCACTGAACTAGGCTATCTTATCTTCATTTATTTTTTGTTCAGACCTGTTATTTCATCAGTGTGAGGAGCTCTTGGTAAGGATCTTCTTAGAAAGCCACTTGGGGTTCCAAGAGATTTTAAGACTCCTTCCCAAGGGAAAATTGTATCAGAGACAGGACTTGAACTCTGGTCTTCCTGCTCTAAGACTAACTCTTTCTCCAACATGCTGTTTCCTTTGTCATCTGATCTTCATTAAAGTTTTTTGTACCTCCAACCTGTTAGTGGCAAAAAAAAAGGCAAAAACAAACTAACTTTGCAATATTACATTATATAGGTGCCTTAAAGAAGTGCAACAGGGTAGCTAAGTAGTTTAGAATATAGAGTACCAGGTTCAGAGACAGAGGTCCTGGGTTCTAATCTGACCATAGACCATTCCTAGCTATGTGACCCTGGGCAAGTTACTTAACCCTGATTGCCTAGCCCTTGCCTTTATTTCTTACAGTTGTTGCTAAGACAGGAAGTAGGTTTATTAAATAAATAAATAAATAAAATTAAGTAGTTCAAGGAAGCTATGTGACTCAACAGATAGAGCCTCTGACCTGGAGTCAGAAAGACTTGAATTTGAATCTAATCTCAGACACTGACTAGGTGTGTGGTCGTTGGCAAGATCTGTTTGCCTCAGTTTCCTCATCTGTAAAATGAGGTTGTAGAAGGAAATGGTAAACCACTCTATCTTTGCTAAGAAAACTCCAAGTGGGGTCATGAAAGAGTTAGATAAAACTAAAAAGTGAGTGAACACCCAAATTTAAAAAAAATTAACAGCTTATATCAGTGGGTAAATATGCAAATTAGCAGCAATAATACCAACAGTGCTCCATTTGTGTACCAGTAGGTCATTAAATAATAATGTATGTATCATTAATTAAAAGATTTTCATATGAAAAAGCAACATAAGGATATAACAGATTAGGTGCATGAAAGA
Source organism: Monodelphis domestica (assembly GCF_027887165.1). Taxonomy (NCBI): domain Eukaryota; kingdom Metazoa; phylum Chordata; class Mammalia; order Didelphimorphia; family Didelphidae; genus Monodelphis; species Monodelphis domestica. The sequence continues at coordinate 339,067,391 of NC_077227.1, read as the reverse complement.
CCAGGGAAGCTCCAAGATAGATTTCAGGGATTTGTCTGTTACTTCAGACACTAAAGGCTGTGGAGAGATGGGAAAGGCAGAAAGTCAATCACCCATTGCTAGATGTTCTTCCTAGCCTGATGGGAGAAAGACCAGTTTAGTCCTGCCTTATCCCAAAAGTTCTTAGAACTCCTTGGGCTCCAGAAGATGCCATGTAAGTAGGTTAGCTTTAGCTTAACAGTTCTTCTGACTGCAACTATTAGACTTTGATTGCTATCTTCCAAATGTTTGAGTCCCATGAGGACTTAAAACTTTTTTTTTATTTCTTTTAAAAACTGTTACTTCTGTCTTAGAATCTATACTGAGTATCAGTTCCAAGGCAGAAGAGAGTTAAGGTTTAGGCAATTGGGGTTCAGTGACTTCCCAAAGGATCATATAACTAGGAAGTATGTGAGGCCAAGTTTGAACACAGGAACTCCTTCATCTTTAGGCCTGACTTTCAGCACTGAGCCCCCTGGTTTTCCCCTTAAAGCTTTCTAATATGGAGTGCATCAGCTAATAGGCATTGCATTCCTTGAATATCGAGCCTGGAAGACATCAGGCCACATAGTATGTCCCCTCACATAAAGTGCTTCCTCCCATTTTATTTTATTTATAGATGGCACAGTGGGTAGAGCACTGGGCCCTGGAAGGGAGGAAGACTCGAGTTCAAATCCAGCCTGAGACATTAACTAGCTGGGTGACCTTGGGCAAGGCCCTTGACCTCAGTTTCCCTAACTGTAAAATGGAGATAATAACGGCTTCTACCTCCCAGGGTTGATTTGAGAATCAAATGAGATAATATTTGTAATGTGCTTAGCACAGTGCCTGACTACATATGAATGCTTAGTGTGGCATTTAAAATGGTTAGATGTCTTAAACTGTAAGAGTTAAAATAGTTGAGGTTGTAAACTGTAGTGAGTAAAATAGTGGAAGATATAAATTGTGATGGATATAAGAGTGGGTGAGTAAATTTGTGACCGCAGAAAATATGTTTTCACTACAGTGTTTTGTTTTAAATCAAAATATAAGGTGGTCGCCAGGGAAATATTCCCAATTATTCAAATACCCAAGTCAACTGGGTTTTATAGAGAATTTAATTAATAATACAATGAGGAATCAAAGAAAGAGAGAAAAAGGAAATAATGAGAAAAGGATAGACCGGCCCAGGGTAGCCCTGGCCAACCCAGGCCCAAGTCCTAAAAGAAAAGATCAGTCAGTCAGTTATCACTCACCATAAGATCTGTTCAAGTGAGGATTCAAGGGGACAGAGTTTCCCCAGAGGGAGTTCCAGCCAGAGTCAGGCCCAAGGGACTTCTTCTCAAGAGATCATCTTCAAGAGATTGACCTCAAGAGCTCTCTCCAAGACATTGTCCTCAGAAGAGATTCTATCTCAAGAGACCCTCCTTAGAGTCTGTCTCTCAAGAGCTCTTTTCTCTCAAGGGTCCTATGTCACCTCCCCTAAGTTCTTCCATCTACCAATCACAGTAGACGTTTTCCAAAGGACAGCCCATTCTGAATTCACAGCTGAGTCGACTAATCCCTTTAGTAAGTTTGAACCAGAAAAAACACAGCTGAGTCGACTAATCCTTTTAGTCAATTTGAACCAGAAAAAACTTCTGAATAAGTTTTCACCTCTTTGCTCCTTGTAAATTCACAAGTTGCCTGACCTTTATAGGTACTTGGCATCCTATTGTATTAATTCTAAAAATAGGCATGGCTTAAGTATGGGTATAAGCATTTCTCATTGTTCAGCAAGGAGTTTTCTCCCCTAAAGCAGTCCTAAGTAGAGTAGGTGGAGTAGAGGTCCTCCCATTTCTGGTCTAAGTAGAGTTCTCACATTTTAGATGGGGAATGGTCCCTAATAGGGAGTTGTCCCAATGGAGAATTCCCCAATGGGGAATTTTTTAACATTCACAAGTCTGAGAAATTTCAAGATTCACAATCCCCCCTGATGATCATTGGGAGACTAGTCTCCCCATTGATCATTTAACATAATCATCTTATAGTTCTAAATGCACTTCTAACTATAGATATACACAATATTCAATTTTCTAAGAGAAAAATAGAGTAGTGAGGAAGGAAATAGAAAAGAAAAGAAAGCAAAACCAATGTTTTGCTGGGCGCATTGGCAGAAAGCCAAATTAGGGGCAGACCCTTTTGGCATAAATATGTACATTTACAATAAATGTTCAATCAAAGTTCAGTTCCATCAATCATATGCAAAGTTCATTCTTGATCTTCTTGATGTAGTGTGGATTTTCTGGCATCTTTCTGCAACAATTCATTCTCTGGATTTAGGAGTTTCAAGCGTCTTTCTTGAAGATCTTTTCTCGAACAAATCAAAATCTTGGAACTTCATAACAATACAATCTTAAACAAAAAAATCAAAATTCTTGGATTTTAAATTAAAATACATTAGCATTATTATTGTTGTTATTATTATGATTTCCTTCTGGGATGACTCCCTCAGCCTAAGCTACCTTCACATTGGCAAGTCTGTATTTTCAGACCATGCTCAAACCCAATACTCTGGGATGACACCTACCAGGTCTTATTGTGGAAGCTGATGCAAAATCATCAACAACTCTGTTCAGAGTCTTTCTATCACACTCTCACTTGTGGACTGCCTGGGAGCCTGGGCATCCAAGGAACCCTTGACTTGCTTTCTACTAGAGACAAAAAAAAAAAAGCCTTAGACTTTGGGGGGAAGCCTGCACTTGTGTTTCAAGAACTATCACAATATCTATTGGCACCCAGCTGCTTGCAGGATATAAAATAAATTCACATAAATCATCAGCATCCCTGTATATTTCCAACAAGCTCAGCAGGAAATACTCAATTACAAATAACTGCAGAATGAATGTGAAGAATACAAAAATCCATGGAAAGATTTACAGGATCTGGTACAGAAGGAAGAAACTAGTGCTAAGAAAACAGTGTACCCAATGGCTACAACAATTTGAAGGAAAGAACAACCACATTTGTGGTAGGTGGCTCAATAGATAGAGCCATGCCTGGAGATGGGAGGTCCTGGGTTCAGATGTGACCTCAGACACTTGCTGGCTATGTGGCCCTGGGCAAGACACTTAAGCCCAATTGCCTAGCCCTTGGCCACTCACTTGGTATTGATTCCATTAAACTTATTTATTTAGAATAATTTCCCACGGTTACATGATTCATGATTTTTCCCTCCCTTCTTTCCAATCCCCTCCAGGAGCTGTCAAGCAATTCCACTGGGTTATACATGTATCAAGTAATGATTTAAGATGGAAGATACGAGTTTAAACAAAAGTAAAGGTAGTGTAGAATTATAGAGAGCAAGCCTAGCTCCAAAGAAGAGATAGACATTTCCATCACTTCAGTCTTTTGTAGAGGTGGGAAGTCCACAAGGGAGGCATATTGTACACATTTTCGTTCTTATTTTATAATAATTGTGTTTTCCCAATTTTTCTTTTTTTTTTCTTTAAAAATACTATTTTTACATATAATGATTCCTTTGGAGAGGGATACTGAGAGAAATTTTGGTGATATAAAAAAGCTGGAGATATCAATAAAGATAACTACAGAATATATTACATATTTAGCATGAGACATTCAGGAACTATATGAATCCAACTACAAAACACTGTAGAAATACAGATCTAACAATAATTGAAGAAATGTTCATTGTCAGTGGGCAAGTCAAGCTAATGTAAAAAAATGAGAATGCTACCTCAATTAACTTATTCAGGTGTGTACCAGTCTACCAGTGAATTAATTAATAGAACTAGAAATAATAAAATGCATGTGGAAGAAGAAAAGTTTTCTTGAAGAAAGTAACTCTGAAAAAAAGAAAAGTGAGAAAAGGGGGCCTAGAAGAATCATACTTCAAACTATCCTACGAAACAGTAATTATTAAGGTGATTTAGTACTTGTTAAAATGTAGGAATATGATGCAAACCGGGCCTCAGACATTTCTAGCTGTGTGATTCTGGGCAAGTCACCTAACCCCCGTGGCCTAGCCTTTGTCGAATCTTCTGTTTTAGAACTGTTACTAAGACAGAAGGTAAAGGTTTAAAAAAGAAAGAAACGATGAGTAGAGCAGATTAGTTCCACAACATACTGGCACAAAGGAACTAAGTGTTCAGTTAAATAAAAGTCTAGTTACCGGAATAAGGAGTCACTAAAATAGATGCTTGCCAAAAAAAAAGATTATAAAGGAAAAATGTTTCCATGAGAAGGAGGGGAGCAGGCAGGTAATCGGGCAGAAAATGAAGTGTCCCACTTCAAAAGCACAAAATCAGGAAGGAAAGAAGCCTTTGATCAGTATAAAAAAGCTATTCTGCTTTCCAAGTAACTTGAAGAGAAGTTGCCATATTGCCTGACATAAAATGCGTGAATTTATGCTTGACAAAAGGGCCAGGAAGCGCCCGCGGGGCTCGAACGCCTTAACGTTAGTCAGAGCAGGAAATGTTCTGAAATGCCGAAGGAACCGCTGGGCTAAAAGCCGGCCCGGCAGCACTCTGCATCCTACCGCTTAATAAAGAATCGTTTTAGCTTCACGTCATGCCACAGGGCAGGTCTCTAAGTTTCTCTCGTCCACACCCCTTAGGATGACTCACTGGCCCGCAAGCCTGCCTCCTTCACTGCACGTCCAACCACCAACCTCCACAATCTCTCTGGTGGCACCTCACACGCACCCGAGCTCCCACACGCAACACGCTTGGGCCACAACTCGCTCGCTCACACTTCACCAACATCGCCGCGATTCCGCCGTGGCGTGTTATTCCGAGGGGAGCTACCGGGAAATCCACACCTCTTGTCGCCTCAGCATCCCCACTCCCTAGCCCAGTGCTTTGTCCACGGTAGACCGGGCTGGAAACACGCCCTGGGTTTGGAGGATCTTTTCTTTTTAAAATTAGTTTTGATTTCTCTTTTGGTTCTATGTCACCTTTATTTCCCATTAGAGGCTTCCTCCCTTGCCCCATCAATATTGCCATCCTCCCTCCCTTTGTGACAAAGAATGGGAAAGGAAGGAGCCTGCGTGAAAGTCTGGCAGCAAATAATCAGCAAGCCCATCAACATGGCCATACATACAGGGTTCTCCGTTCATAATCTCCAAACCCCACAAGCTGGCCAGAGGAGATGGAGGTGCATTCTCAGAAGTTCTTCTCTGATGTTGTTAACACTTACCTACTGTCTTAGAATCAATCCTGTGTATTGGTTCCAAGGCAGAAGAGGGGTGAGGGCTAGGCAATGGGGGTTAAGTGACTTGCCCAAGGTCACACCCTGGGCAGGAAGTGACTGAGGCCAGATTTCAGCCCAAGACCTGACTCTCAATCCACTGAGATACCCAGCTGCCCCCCAGTCTCATATTCATCAGGATCTAGCTTGGTCACTATAGTTACACTGATTTCTTTTTCTGCTTTGTGACTTGGGGTTTACCTTTTTATCATAGCATATATTTTTTTCCTGTTTCTGCTTACTTCCCTTTATGTCGATTTATAGGTTTCTCCATCCATTTTTTTTTCACTAAAATTATTTCGAATGTTTTTTATTGCTACCCTTTGGTTTTGTGATTCTGTGACCTTGGGCAAGTCATTTAATCTCTTAGTAATAATTGGCAATTAGTAATTTTCTAAGACTAAGAAGGTGCTGACATATTGATCAAGAGAGTTTCCTCACCAGGAAGTTCTCTACACTAACAAGACTATAAGCTCAGACCTTAGCTTCTCTCTTCCAATTTTTTGTTTTTACGGTTCTCAGGGCATTTTTTCCCTCTCTTCTTCCCAGAGAGCCATCATTTGTCATTTAAAATTAAAAGGGAGAAAAAAACTGTTCAGCAAAACTAACCAAAACATTGAAAAAGTCCGACTTTAAATATCCCATGGGCCTCCATTTATGGTAGAAAACAATATATACAATGACAACAAATAAAGTGAAGATAGAAAGGATGGGGGTGGGAGAAGGTAGGTAACTTATATGAATAAACTTGTCCCCAGATAAAAAACAAAAATGTGAATTTCACAAAATGTGTTAAGAGAAGGGAACAAGGTGACCCAAAACAGGGAACCTAGAGTCAGGAAGACCTGAGGTCAAACTTGATCTCTGGGCAAGTCACTTAATCCTGTTTGCCTCAGTTTTCTCATCTGTTAAATGAGCTGGAGAAGGAAATGAGGATAAAACACAAAAGCAACATAGTCCTGCTCTCAAGTAGTTCACATTCTAATGAGGAAGACAATACATATAGCTTCCAGTTGCAAGTCAGATATGGAGAAGTCCCAGGGTCCTTAGAGGAAGGGCAAATGATAACACATCTTCCTTAATGTCATTTCTACTGATAAAATCATATTCATTTCTGATGCCCAACCATTTCATGATGCCAAAGAGTGTGGTGGAGATTGAACAGCAGATGCTGTTGAGAGTGTGAAAGAAGGTGGGTCCCATCCTCACAGGGATTGCTCCCCTCAGGGATACCTGCAGGAACTAGGCTGGAAACTGAGCCATTGGATCAGGAACCTTTGATATTCTCAAGGCTCTTGGGTTCAGGGTCCTGAACTATGTCCTTCAGTATTTGAGGGGAGGTGGTAGTCTGGGTAATACTGGTGATTCCGTTTATCTTTAATAAATAGGGTTAGGAATATAGGATATAATTTGTCCTGAAGATGGTGTCATGATGAAGTTTTAAAAAAAATCAACATTTCTATTTAGTATCTAGTGAAAATGTGGGGGCTTTCTTAAGTTTTTAAATTTTTGTTTTAAGTTTTTTTTTTATTTTGAAGATAAGATTTGAAGAATTTAAAGTTAAAATACAATTTTTTCAACCCTTACCTTCTGTCTTGGAATCAGTGAGTGAGAGAGAGAGAGAGAGAGAGAGAGAGAGAGAGAGAGAGGCGATATCCCTATATGCTGTATCATAGAGTGCCTGGTGAGGAATTATATTGGACAAAACTGGAAAAGTAGGATAGAGCCAGATGGTGAAAAATTTTAAATGCCAAACAATGGAGTTTATATTTGGTCTTAGGGGTAATGAGGAGTCCTCGAAGTTTATTGAGGGTGGAGGGAGTGACATGAACACTTTTTTCTTCCTGCATTCTCTCTTGGTCATTTTTTCAGTTCCCAGGGAGCTAATGGTCCTCTCTGAGTGGATGACTTCCGAATGTCAGTAGGCAGCCCTCTCTACATTGTCTCCTGATCTCTTCCCATTTCGCCAACTACCTAATGGAGGAATGGGCAGGAGGAGGGAATCTGCTGCTAGGACATTTTCCAAGAAGGACAGTGTTGGAGGCTTTCCAGAGACGCCTTTGCTTTGTTTTGTGCTAGGGAAATGATGGCTTGCTTTTTAAATTCAGTAAAGCTTCGACCGTTAAGAAGCCCGAGTTCAGGATTGGTTTTTATTCTTTTCATTTTCTTTTCTCACTCTTTGTCAGAGGGGGTGACTCTGTTTAAGCTGCATTCAGAAACATGGGTAATGTAAAAAAAAACCCAAACCAACAGACCATAAATCTCAAATGCTAATTTCGTTTTCCCATTTTTAAAAATAGAGACCAAAAGGGCCAGAAAGCGCCCGTGGGTCTCGGATCGGCTCAGGACGCGAACCGCCCGCGAGGCGATCGGTACAGGCGTGGAGTCAAACACGTAGAAGTCGAAGGAACCACTGGGCTAAAGCCGGCCCAGAAGTCAAGCTCCCTTCATTTGCTTTACGAGCGGGAGCACATCTACGTCACCAAACAGGATGACATTGTGCTATGACTGGCTCCCTTCCTCTCAGGGAAAAAAGACATCTAGACTGACCTACGTACAGTAAATACATAATGGACAAGGACAGCGAACCGGGATGTGCGGACGTCTGCGCCCACGCGCACGCACGCGTACGCACATATATCCTCCCACTAGTAAAAGATGCAAAGTAGAGCAGATGCTCACAGGTGCACCACAGAAAAAGCGCCCCGGCTTTGGGACACTTGCTAGGTCACTATAGTCCTCGCAAAACTACAGCTCACAATCACCCGTCACGGTGGTTACTTTTACCAGCCAGAAGTCATTTCATCCAACAACAAAGTGACGAGAGAAAATTTCCCGTCATCAGAAAGAGTATCCCCTGGAGTCAGGAAAACCCGAGGTTATAGCCTGGCTTAGCTACAGTTCCCCCAGGTATAAAATCGGGATAATCATAAAACCATCTTCCCAGGCTTGCTGGGAAGGCCAAATAGAATTATGTAGTATTTTGAGATTAAGTAGCCAGAGGAGAAAGCCTCAGGCCTAGAGTCAGGAGGGGCGGACTTCAAATCCCACCGCAGGCTATTTATTAGCTGTGTGACCCTGGGCAGGTTTCCTCATTTGTAAAATGAGCCAGAGAAGGAATTGGAAAACCACTTCGACTTCAGTCTTTTGTCGAGAAAACCCCAACGGGATAAGAGTCAGACACGACTTAAAATTTTACAAAAAATCAAGCTAGCAATTATTATTAGTCTCTCTTACAGGTGACTACTAACACGGGGGTAGGGCACAAATGAGAAAAACTACATGGGGCAAAGGAACAAGAATGGATGGGCTACGCTTGCAGCAGTTGATACGCATGCAAGGAACACAATGTCCAGCAGAGGGCGACAACATCGTCAAGCTGCCAGCGTCCTCCGGTGACATCATTGTAATGCTTTCCTCTGGACATCTCCTCTAGTCAGGTGGTCACACTTGGGTTCTCCACGGCTCCTTATTTCAAACGTATTGGACTTTTTAACTCTTCAGGGCCATCTTCAAGTCCCTGTGCGCCCATCCACTGAAGACCAGTCTGACGGCTATTTTCATATGCAGCAGAGGCCCAGACCCCTTACCTACCCAAGGAGAGTTTAACTAAAGACCGTTAAGTGCCTTTATGTTCTTTATTTCCATATCTCCTGTTCACCTCTGATTAGGATCCCTGGCCCTAAAAACTATTTCAAGGACTCTGTGCAAAATACACACGCAGGGAGCACTGAAGAAAGTGCTGATGAAGACCATTCCAATGAACAAAAAAAAGCATCTAAGCCTTTATTGTGTGCCAAGCACTGTGCTAAATGCTGGGGATGCAAAAAGAAATGAGCCTGATGGAGGGGGTAGATGAGAGGGAGAGGGAAAGAACATGATTCATGTAACCATGGACAAATATCCTAAATTAATTAATTACATAAATTTTTTTAATTAAAAAAAAAAAGAAGTGAGCCTGTGTGTGTGTGTTTGTTGCCTATTCACACATGCATCTCTGTTCTTTGTAGATTATATATTTACATAGGTCTGTCTAAATGTGTTTTTTTCCTAAGAGGAAGGAAACCGATCATAACTTGGTTTTACCTTGCTTGATGATATTGGTGCACTCAGCTCCTTAAGCACAAAAAGGGAAGATTTTTCTCTGACTGACTTTAGCCCATCAGTAACTTGGATTAAGACTAAACAAATAGTTCTCTTGCATTCTGCGATGATCTGGACACCTGGCATTTTGAGGCTCCTTTCAAAAATAGGAAAATACTACCTGCAGGAAGCTCACATTCTAACAGGGATAGGGGGAAAAAATGTAAAAAGGAATGGAATTCCTGGACGGGAAAGGGTATTTTGTTTCAGAAAGTCCCTGGGATGATGAGTGGAGGCAAGAGTGAATAAACTGGCATATCTTTTTTACATTTACAGGGGCAATGTTGAATTGATTTTGATTCCAGTAAAATGGTAGAGGAGGGAGAAGTGAAGAATGTTCAAAGTAGCTGGCAATCCTCACAAGAGGGAGCCTCAATTTGAGTCACTCATCAATCAGGACTTCAGGATGTTCAATCCTCATAGCCACTCTGCCTGACCTGCAAATTATTTCGACAGAAAAACAAAGCTAATCCACCCTCCTTCTATCTACCTCTTGCCTTTATTCAATATATCTGCCAGAAATTCCTCCATGACTTTTTTTTTATTATGTTAGCTCATCCTACCCATGAGTAATTAATGTTTTTCCAGTTATTTAGATCTAGTTTTAATTGTGTGGATAGTGTTTTGTAGTCATGCTCAAATAGTTCCTGTATTTGTCTCAGTAGATAGATTCCTAAGTATTTTACATTGTCTAGGGTGATTTTAAGTGGAATTTCTCTTTCTAACTCTTGCTGCTGAGATGTGTTGGAAATATATAGAAATGTTGATGACTTATGTGGGTTTGTTTTGTATCCTGCAACTTTGCTAAAGTTGTTATTTCCACTAACATTTTGGTGGATTCCCTAGGATTCTTTAAGTAGACCATCATATCATCTGCAAAGAGTGATAGCTTGATCTCCTCATTACCTATTTTAATACCTTCAATTTCTTTTTCTTCTCTAATTGCTACTCAGTAGGCTAGTGTTTCTAGTACAATGTAAAATAATAGAGGTGATAATGGGCATCCTTGTTTCACTCCTGATCTTATTGGGAATGCATCTAGTTTATCCCCATTGCAAATGATGTTGGCTGATGGTTTTATATAAACACTGTTTATTATTTTTAGGAAAGACCCTTCTATTCCTATACTTTCTAGTGTTTTCAATAGGAATGAGTGTTGTATTTTGTCAAAGGCTTTTTCTGCATCTATTGAGATAATCATGTGATTTTGATTGGTTTGCTTGTTGATATGGTCAATTATGTGGATGGTTTTCCTAATATTGAGCCATCCTTGCATTCCTGTATAAACCCCACCTGATCATAATGAATAACCCTCATGATCACTTGCTGAAGTCTTTTTGCTAGTATTCTATTGAAGATTTTTGCCTCTATGGTCATTAAGGAGATTGGTCTATAGTTTTCTTTCTCTGTTTTTGACCTGCCCGGCTTTGGAATCAGTACTATATTTGTATCATAAAAGGAATTTGGTAGAACTCCTTCTTTGCAAATTATGTCATATAGTTTGCATAGTATCTGGATTAGCTGTTCTTTGAAGGTTTGGTAGAATTCACTTGTGAATCCATCAGGCCCTGGGGATTTTTTCTTAGGGAGTTCTTTGATGGCTTCTTCAATTTCTTTTTCTGATATGGGGTTATTTAGGTAGTCTATTTCTTCTTCTGTTAATCTAGGCAATTTATATTTGTGTAAATATTCATCCATATCACCTAGATTGCCATATAATTGGGCTAAATAGTTTTTAATGATTGCCTTAATTTCCTCTTCATTAGAGGTAAGGTCTCCCTTTTCATCTTGGATACTGTTAATTTGGTTTTCTTTTCTTTTTTTATTAGATTGACCAGTTCTTTGTCTATTTTGTTTGTTCAAAGTACCAGCTTCTAGTCTTATTTATTATTTCAATAGTTCTTTCACTTTCAATTTTGTTAAATTCTCCTTTAATTTTTAGGATCTCTAATTTAGTTTTCATCTGGCTGTCTTTAATTTGTTCCCTTTCGAGTTTTTTTATTTGCATGTCCAATTCACTGACCTCTGCCCTCCCTAATTTTTTGATATATGAACTCAAGGATATAAATCCCCCCCCCCCACTGCTTTGGCCACGCCCCATAGATTTTGAAAGGATGTCTCATCATTGTCATTTTCTTCAATGAAATTGTTTCTATGATTTGTTCTTTAACCGGGCTTGGAGAATCATATTATTTAATTTCCAATTTATTTTTGATTTGGCTCTCTGTGTACCCTTACTAATTATTATTTTTATTGCATTATGATCTGAAAAGGTTGCATTTATTATTTCTGCTTTTTTTGCACTTGCTTGCCAGGTTTTTATGCCCTAGTACATGGTCAATCTTTGTGAATGTTTGTATTTTAAATTTCCCAGTCTCATTCCCAGGCAGAAGCAGCAAACCAGGTGACTCCCTACACCCTAAATCTAACCTTAGCCTCCTACCTCATGAACCAGATACTGCCTTCTTGCCTTTCAAGCAACAACTTCTAGGTTCTCTAGGACAGTTTGGAAAAATTAAGATTCTGGATTGTACTTAACCAAAATGACTATATCGTGGGAAAGCCTTAGGTCTAGATAATTTGTAGCTCCAGGGTTGTCACCAGAGATTTTCAAGAAGCTGAAGCTGCACTCATAGCCTTATTTGAGTGAAGCAATGTCGGGAGATCTAAATGAGCATTCTGCCCATTTCTGGTCCCTCCATCCCCCAAAACTAGCATAGGTCTCTTGCTATTTGGCAAGACTGTTCTCCCTGTAATCTGAGGTTTATCTTCAGTCACTAAGATACATTTGTGTTTCTAGCCCATGGGAAACTATAGGAAATAGGACTGCCAAGTTCTTATACTGCATGTCCCCTGACATAAAAGCAATAGAGAAATCTGACATCAAGGAACCCCAAGGCTAAAGCCCCATGGGCGGTTTTTGCCTTCTGGAGGCTAAAGACCTTTGAGAAGGGGAATGATGAGACATGAGAAACCGCAAAACATCTTTGAAAATAACCAGTAGAAACAGTTTAACTTTGAATAGAAAAGATGCCATACAAACTCACTTCATTTGGTTGCCTGTTTGGTGCAAGTGTACCCTCTAAAATTTTGATACAAACTTATTATTCGAGGTGTAATTAATACAGGGTTTCAGGCAGGGATGAGGCACATTAGAAATATTTCTTATAGGCACTGGCAATGTCATCCGAATAAGAAAAGCCAGGCAAGAGTATTAGTTTAAAAAAACAAACAAACAAACAAACAAAAACCCAAACCCTGAACCTAAAATCCTTCCTCTCACCATGGCAACAAAGGCAGTTAAGAAACTCATTAATATCTTGCCTAAGGGTGCCAGCCTGATTATGAAATAGGTATAAGAGCTGGAATACTTAACACAATCAGATCTCTTTTCTGTGCTTAGGCTATTGGGGAGGGGAGGGATGGTCAGGGGAGGGAGTGCTAGTGCAAAATTTTACCAAGAGACCGCTTGGAACCCGTCTCCTCCCTTCCACTGGAAACCCTCCCAGAAGAAACTATCCTCTTGCCAGTCCAGAGTCTAAGGTTCGTCCATGCCACCCCCCCCATAAAATGTTTCAAAATGTTTATCAGTACCCTTTCATGCCTCTGAGCACAATTGCTAATACTTATGCCTGCTGGAGCTGCCTACAGCTAGTATTGAGCTGTTGTGCTAAAAGTCAAGTCTACAGTGACTCTATTTGGGTCATACAGAAGTCAAAGAACAGGTCAGAGTTGACTAAGAGAGGCAGAAAGATGAATTTTTCAGGAGCAAAAAAGCCTAGAGACTCATATCAAAAGGCTCATAGGAACCAAAGGAAAGGAAAATTTAAGGTCAGGCTTTGTGCAAAAAGCATCAGTGTGAAAAGAAGCAAAGAGCACAAAAGAAAAAGATGGTGCATCCAGTACCAATATGAAAAATAGTCCCAGCCAACATACTTTTTCCCTTTTTAATTCCATGTGAGTTTGTCCCTGGGCACACACAAAATCCCATACTGAGGCTTTTTGTATCAGTTAAGACTCATATTGGAGCCTAAATACATGGAAGACAAAAACATATTAATTCCCATTTGAAAGATACAAATAAAAGGCTAAAACAGCCCAGGACTAAAAAAAAATCAAACAACTCATCAGAAACAAACCACACCAAACACTCATCCACTTAATTCCCCATTACATGCTCTAAAACGAACCACAGGAGGTACCTGTAGCCCAAGATATCAGGAATGAGAGAAGCTATGGCCTTACTGCTCTGGCTCCAGCCCTCTACAGGAATTCTTCATGCACACACACACACACACACACACGCACACGCACACGCACACGTACACATATGAGTACCTGGCAGAAACACTATATGTGTACACACATGTCCACAGAACATTAGGAGTAAACAGCCAGAACACTGGAGGTGTAAGGTGAGGTAGGGCAGAGAAGGCAAGAGAACAAAAGCAGAAATTTGGGGAACTTTATGATAATCATGAGAGAGGGAGAGGGGAAGAAAGAAGGATGGATGCAGGAAGAGGTTTGGGGAGCAGCTGAAGAGTGGGAGGTTTCTTTTTTATTAGGAAGTTAGGACAGATGAACTGCAGCTCCATCAAATATGAAAACTCGAAGGCTGGAATCCAACTTATCTAGATCCTGGCCCCACTCTTGAAGGAGAGAAACAAACTCCATTTTTCTCTCCATATGTCAGGTCTTTGAAGAATTTCCCCAAATGCCTTGGATATTAGTGATCCCACAGTCAGGCTTGGGAATAAGACAAGTTCAGAGGACATCAGTAGCTCTTTTTGGTGGAGCCAAAGCCAGAGAAGCCCATAACAGCTGCCATCTCATCATCTTCTTCGAACGTTAAGTCTTCTTCTGCCCTTCGTTTCTTTTCCTTCTGTTTCTCCTTCTTGTAGGCTTTGGCCTTCTCTTCCTGCAAAGAGCCACAGAGGATGATTTTAGCTTTTCTAATCCACAGCAGTGTTATGAATCTCCAAATCAGGAGCCCAAAACAAACTTCACTAAGAAGAGGGAAAACTAATCATCCACAGACATTGCTGTATGGGTCACCTACTAGAAATTCCCACCTATCTCACGAAAATGGTCCAAAAATTTCCTTTTTTCTACTAGCAAGACATTTACAATTAAAAAGATGGAATTTCAAAGGTACAGGATGAAGAAAGAGGTTTGAAAAGGGCACTGGGAGGTGAAAAACCGATGATGGCAAAAGCTTCTTTTTCTTTATTTTAACATCTGTTCACTTAAACATCACAAGAGATTACTAGGTCAGAAACATTAGCAATCAGGAATTAAAAAGATATTCCATATCAAAGGGTTCCCTGCTAAAGGATGAGTGCTGGGGGCTATCAGTCCAGGCCGCCTTGACAGAGTCACGCATGGTAGCTGGGGAGACCACAGAGTAGTCCTTGTGAGATGTGACTGCCCACTCTATCCCCCTTGCATGACTTCTTTCATCAATGCCCCTTACCTATGAATTGACATGATTATTATTCTCCCTAGTCTCAAAAGAAATAATGCAAGAGCAAAACACATGTACCCTTATTCCCCAAAACATCACCAAAAGATCAGACCCTCAAACCAAATCCCAAAAGAGTATCATGGGTTAACTTTTACTTAGGTACATAATTCCCAGCAAAACCACAGCTACAGGCCAAGCCCAAAACTTTCTCATGAAGCCAGCACACAAATCAATCATAGACGCCCATACAATATGTACAGCTACAGTACAGGTACACTAAGCTTTAATATGTCTCAGTGACTCAATTACACAAATCAGTAACTCAGACTCCCTAGTAAGCCACCTGTGACAAAATCATTTATCTTGTATTCTGTCTATAATCACAATACAAAAATATAGAATGTTAATCAAGTGATTTGTTAAAAGTTAATTTATCACTTTTCCAATTATCTCTCTTTGAACATGTGTGTTAGGTAATGTGATCTGCATGCCAAGAAAATGGGTATAAAAATAAATCCCAGGCCTGGGAATGTCAGAGCAGGGGAGATGCAAAGCAATCCCATGGCTGTTATGATTAAGCTGTCTTCCGTTTGTAATTTATTTTATTTTATTTATTTTGACTGATCTTTCACCACCTTTGGGAACCCCGGAGTGGTAAGTGAGTCTGGACTCTGACTATGGCAGATGAGTATCTCCCCTCTGGAAAGTAAGCAAGTCAGGAAAATGGTATTGGAATTGGGATTTACATGTTGTGATCTAGACCTATTTATTTCATTACTCATTACTGGGCTTTGGAAAACCAGAGAGGCAATACAGAGACAGGGAAAGGGGATGTTCTGTGGCAGATGATTCACTCTACATCATGCCGGGAGGAGAAGAATGCTTCTAGTGGATCTAAAAGCCATATTTTTATGGAAATATCCACCCGGAGAGGGCAGCTTAAACCTTACCTCCTCTCTCAGTTCTTTCATCCTCTCCTCAAAGTCATAGTCCTTTTGCTTTTCTTCCATCTTCTTCTTGTTCATTTCAAATCGTTTCTTCACCTGATCCAGGGTAGAACGCTGCACACGCATAGACATGCCCAGATTCCGTTGATCTGAAGGGGGAGGACAGAACCATGCTCTGTCCTTCCAGCTCCTTCCCTCCCTACTCTCTCAAATCTCTTCTCTCCTCCACCTCCAGCCCCCATCGCCAAAATTAGGACCTTAAGAGCAAAGAACATCTAGTTAAATTCCTTTGTGTTACAAATGAGGAGAATAGGGTCCAGAGAAATGAAGTTACTTGCCCAATGTCAGGATTTTAAGCTATGGCTCCTGTCTCCATCCAAATGAATAAGTCTGCCACATTATCATGCTCCCTTAATAAACCCTTTCCAAGATGTCTCTCTAAAACCAAATGGTTTTAGGAAAAAAGAGACAACTGCTGAAGGCAGTTCCAAGAGACCTATTCTGTCCCTGCATCTAACAAGCTCAAAGAACAAGATAGAAGTGTCTATATCTGGGCAATGAAGGTGGATAGCTAGGAAGATATGCTAATTGGATTGTAGAACAAGAGAGTATGAGGTACCTCATGAGCTCCATAAACATCTACTGATGAGGATAAAGGAACTCCCTGTGTAAAGGCAAGAAAAGCATCTAATCTGAGCCTTCAGCAAGAGCTGTGGGAATTCCCAAAACCCATTCCAAAATTTCCTCATTCCTTACGTTTCTTGCCATTGATGTGATCCAAGAAGTTGATGGAATCTTTCACCACACAGTCACAGACATTGCAGTAATACCTACACAAAGAGAAGTATTTATTATTTGACCTGCCTGAAACATGTCATATCCCTTGCCTTACTGCAAACTTTAGGTCAATGCTTTCCAACTTTTTATTTCCTAAGTATCCCAAGGTCACCTGGAAGAATTGCTAAGAAAGAAGCTCCCCAAAGAAGTGGATGGTAGGGTATAACTGCCAATTGCCAGTTCTGACAAAAATCTTAGCAAGTCCCACAGAAGAAGGGCCTGGGGTCTGCCAGTTAGATATTTAAGACCTGTTGGTCAGTCTCCGTCTCCCGTTTTATACAACAGACACGAAGTAAGGAGAAGGAACTCTCTGTCACTGTGATAAAGCTCCATTCCCAGGCTGCCAGAAGATCTGAGTCTCTAAGCTCTGGGAAGTCTATATTAATTATGACATGCCAACCCCTGGAAATCTCCCCAGCTACTTCTCCTATTAATAGTGTACTTCCAGGTCCATCACTACCAAAAAACTGTTTCAACAGTCTTGGACTTCACTGACTATCAATCAATTCACAATGGCATATCAGTAGGTAAAAGTTTGTTATAGGAAACTCTTCTCAAAGTCAACTGAAATTATCACAGTTATACCATGTTGGCTGTTACTACTGACTACTCATAAATCCCACCCTTTGTGGTAAAATGAAAGGCTACTCACCCTCCCATTTCAGACTGTGGGGTGGTCTTGGTGATAACAATGGTCTTTCCCAGCTTGGACTCCAAGTCAACTTTGTAGTCCCTATGTCGCAAGAGCTCCCGCTTGACAGGCTGCACTGGTTTTCCTGAAAGAAATATGGATGTAGTCAGTGAGACCTGGTTGGGGAAGGGAATCCTAAAAACTATATCTCTTTTCAATGCAAGTATTCCTCTGCTAGGAACAAAGGGGTATCTTGGTATACACAACAGTTTAATTTAATTCCCCCTTTTCTCTAGACTCAGATACTGCTACAACACACTATCCCAAGGATCTTACCCTGGGATCCACAGAATCTCAAGGAGTCTAAGCATATTTGCACAAGTGAGAGAGAGAGAGAGAGAGAGAGAGAGAAAGAGAGAGAGAGAGAGAGAGAGAGAGAGAGAGAGAGAGAGAGAGAGAGAGTGTGTGTGTGTATTTGGGGGGTCCTATGAGCTTAGGTAGGGGAAAAAAAACCCACACAATTCCTACCCCCCCAAAGTTACATGAAATTGAGTATCTCCTTCAGTTATGTATGACTTTAAAAACAAAAACTACATTACTGAGTTGGGGTTCATGGCACAGAAAAGGTTAAGCCCCACTCTTCACACAGTAGACTCCTTAAAGATGTCTAACAGACTGACTTCCACCTCCCTAGGACACCAACTCCCTAGTACATGGCCTGAAAATGTAAGAATGAGTTAAAGGAAAAATAACAGCCACCTGTTCCCCAACTTTGGCAAAGCCTCCAACAGTAGCATATTGCAAATAGTGTTTTAAGTCAAATTAGATGGGTCTGTAGTCTGCCTGGGAATTAGTACTTCAAAAGTCACAGGAGGGGGCAGCTGGGTGGCTCAGTGGATTGAGAGTCAGGCCTAGAGATGGGAGGTTCTGGGTTCAAATCTGGCCTCAGATAGTTCCTAGCCATGTGACCCTGGGAAAGCCACTTCATGCCCATTGCCTAGCCCTTACCACTCTTCTGCCCTGGAACCAATACACAGTATTAATTCTAAAAAGGAGGGTAAGGGTTTAAAAAAAACAAAACTTAATTGCAAGAGATCAGGAAAGAGGTGATATGGGTTTGATATACTATAGCACCTGTGACTAGAAAGATGGAGAGTATGAATGATATCACAAAGTTAGAAGTGACAAGGCTTAGCAGCTGTTAAGATACTTTATTCATTGAAATAGCTTCTTAGGCCAATGAAGAAATAATGAGGCATAGCTGTCAGGAAATAATAGGTAAAAGGTGGCACATGCAAGATTCAGGACCCAGCTGAGGAGTAAAAAGGGAAAACTGACTACTGAGCAAGCCAAGTGGGAGCAGAAAAAAAGGAAATAACCCTTAACCTCTTATATCACCCAAAGAACCAATATATTAAGGATTAAGGTCAGATTTGACACAGTGTGACTCAAAGTACCTATTTTCACAAACTTTACTATCTAGAGCTCTGCTTTTTTCATAGCCTAACTGAAGTTTCTGGACTGGGACATAAAACTTCCCATCTCAAACTAAAGATTTTTCTGTGTATGAAGGTAGAGAGAAGTATCCACAGTAATGAAATTCACACCCACTAAAACCTTTGTCTCTGAGCTCTGAAATACCCCTGGCCTCATGGCAGCAACTAAAGAAAGGAGGCAAGGTAAAAAGCAAAAAGCCATAAATTTAAAGCTGAGGCCTAAAGTAGTGTGGTAAATGTCCCAAATGCCAAAGAATATGCTAGCAACATAGCAGGGATCAGAACCAAATTTCTTAATTCAACTCTCCCACTAAACTTATTTCTGCAATCCAATCTTCTGCATGCTCAGAGAAGGCAGAAATCCACAGGAGTTTTACCCACCATCTTTTTTCTCTCTTTCTTCATTAAGTCGTTTTTCTGCGAGTTTCTCATATTCATCTTTGTCCCACTTTCGGCGGAAGTCCAGGTTTTTAGTCTGTCAAAAAGAAAGCACTTCCGGATTTTCCACTACCCTCCCCAGGGAAACCTATCAGTTGGTCATTATCCAGTTCCCAAACATGAAAAAACAACAACATAGGGCTGTCTTAGTGCTGATTGTGAAAGTTTGGAATATCAGTCCTCCCTCTCCTCTCCAATTTGCCTCTTAAACACATTCTATAAAGGGATACTTAAATGCCATCTCCTTCGAGGGAATCTTTCATCACTATCTATCCACATCCTCAGAATGCACAAAGTACGACTCATTTAATATCATGTGCTGTAACTAACTGGGTTGGCATCGAGGCCTCACAATCTTAAGTAAACTTTCTACGTGCTTCACTGCTTGGCACCTTGCATTCAGTAGGTACTTAACGAAGGCCCATCTCATCTGCTTGTGAGACCTGAAGGCTTTCAGAAAACCAAAGGCGACTCAAGCCACAGTGAGATCCTCGTGCACAGCTGCAATAAGCGAGCAGCAAGCCTCGGAGGCTGACGCCCGCTCGTCCGGGTACCCGAGCCCGGCTCCGAAGGGGCAGCTTTGGACCCTCGGACACCTACTCCTCCGCACAAATTTGCGCCGAAGAAAGCGGCCGTGGCCCTATGACTCCCGGCTCTAGAGCTAGGGAGCACCGAAGCTCGGTGATGAAAAAAACCATTCAGACTCAACTAAATCCCCCGAAGCGACTAGGGCTTCCCCGCCCCCGTAAGACACCTACCCCGCTACCAGACGCCATCTTCGCGGTGGAGTGAAGATAAAGACGGAAAATAACGTAAAGGCTCTCTGGAGCCGTAATGCAGAGCAGTCCTCCGAAGTCTCTATCACGCAACCCAGCTAGAGTAGCTAGCGCACGCGCCCACAGCCTTTTTTCTTTACTACACACAAGGAAAATGCCTACGGTTTTATATTTTGGTGATATCGTATGTCACTACCTGTTTCCTTCTTTTCTCCAGTGTTGGCAATATCTGACTAAAACCGCTGCTACGAAGTTCGTTATTCTCTTGACTTTTCTGGATTTTAGGATTTACCCTTTGCCAACCCAAAAGCCATCATCAGCCTGTGTCGTCCCACTTCGGGCCCACTTTTGGAAAGTTAATAATTTGGCAATGGAAGATCATGGGAGTGGGATGGGGCGCGGGGATGGTGCTGGATTTGTCTTCGTGGCTGTGGCTTCAGTTAAGTGACCAGAAACGAGGCAACGCTCGCACCCCGATGCAATTGTCGCCTTTCTGGGAATCCTGTTCCCAAGCAGTCCCCTCTCCCCGTTCCTGCGCATTCTGATTCTGTACTTAGTGCTCGGAGACTGCCACAGCTTCTCCGCCTTTAGTTTCCCCATTCGTAAAACAAGAGCTGGGCTTGAATTATTAACTCTTTAAATGACATTTCAAATCGGTGCAGGAAATTAGCATTGTAATTCCCATTGCTCGAAAAGCAGAGCGTGCGCAATTCGTAAGGGGTGCATCTTAACTCTATGGGCAAGCCGGAAGTGCTTACCTCGGAAGTTGTTAATAGCTGCTCTAGCTTGGCTGCACGATAGAGACTTCGGAGGACTGCTCTGCATTACGGCTCCAGAGAGCCTTTACGTTATTTTCCGTCTTTATCTTCACTCCACCGCGAAGATGGCGTCTGGCAGCGGGGTAGGTGTCTTACGGGGGCGGGGAAGCCCTAGTCGCTTCGGGGGATTTAGTTGAGTCTGAATGGTTTTTTTCATCACCGAGCTTCGGTGCTCCCTAGCTCTAGAGCCGGGAGTCGTAGGGCCACGGCCGCTTTCTTCGGCGCAAATTTGTGCGGAGGAGTAGGTGTCCGAGGGTCCAAAGCTGCCCCTTCGGAGCCGGGCTCGGGTACCCGGACGAGCGGGCGGTCAGGTCAGCCTCCGAGGCTTGCTGCTCGCTTATTGCAGCTGTGCACGAGGATCTCACTGTGGCTTGAGTCGCCTTTGGTTTTCTGAAAGCCTTCAGGTCTCACAAGCAGATGAGATGGGCCTTCGTTAAGTACCTACTGAATGCAAGGTGCCAAGCAGTGAAGCACGTAGAAAGTTTACTTAAGATTGTGAGGCCTCGATGCCAACCCAGTTAGTTACAGCACATGATATTAAATGAGTCGTACTTTGTGCATTCTGAGGATGTGGATAGATAGTGATGAAAGATTCCCTCGAAGGAGATGGCATTTAAGTATCCCTTTATAGAATGTGTTTAAGAGGCAAATTGGAGAGGAGAGGGAGGACTGATATTCCAAACTTTCACAATCAGCACTAAGACAGCCCTATGTTGTTGTTTTTTCATGTTTGGGAACTGGATAATGACCAACTGATAGGTTTCCCTGGGGAGGGTAGTGGAAAATCCGGAAGTGCTTTCTTTTTGACAGACTAAAAACCTGGACTTCCGCCGAAAGTGGGACAAAGATGAATATGAGAAACTCGCAGAAAAACGACTTAATGAAGAAAGAGAGAAAAAAGATGGTGGGTAAAACTCCTGTGGATTTCTGCCTTCTCTGAGCATGCAGAAGATTGGATTGCAGAAATAAGTTTAGTGGGAGAGTTGAATTAAGAAATTTGGTTCTGATCCTTGCTATGTTGCTAGCATATTCTTTGACATTTGGGACATTTACCACACTACTTTAGGCCTCAGCTTTAAATTTATGGCTTTTTGCTTTTTACCTTGCCTCCTTTCTTTAGTTGCTGCCATGAGGCCAGGGGTATTTCAGAGCTCAGAGACAAAGGTTTTAGTGGGTGTGAATTTCATTACTGTGGATACTTCTCTCTACCTTCATACACAGAAAAATCTTTAGTTTGAGATGGGAAGTTTTATGTCCCAGTCCAGAAACTTCAGTTAGGCTATGAAAAAAGCAGAGCTCTAGATAGTAAAGTTTGTGAAAATAGGTACTTTGAGTCACACTGTGTCAAATCTGACCTTAATCCTTAATATATTGGTTCTTTGGGTGATATAAGAGGTTAAGGGTTATTTCCTTTTTTTCTGCTCCCACTTGGCTTGCTCAGTAGTCAGTTTTCCCTTTTTACTCCTCAGCTGGGTCCTGAATCTTGCATGTGCCACCTTTTACCTATTATTTCCTGACAGCTATGCCTCATTATTTCTTCATTGGCCTAAGAAGCTATTTCAATGAATAAAGTATCTTAACAGCTGCTAAGCCTTGTCACTTCTAACTTTGTGATATCATTCATACTCTCCATCTTTCTAGTCACAGGTGCTATAGTATATCAAACCCATATCACCTCTTTCCTGATCTCTTGCAATTAAGTTTTGTTTTTTTAAACCCTTACCCTCCGTTTTAGAATTAATACTGTGTATTGGTTCCAGAGCAGAAGAGTGGTAAGGGCTAGGCAATGGGCATGAAGTGGCTTTCCCAGGGTCACATGGCTAGGAACTATCTGAGGCCAGATTTGAACCCAGAACCTCCCATCTCTAGGCCTGACTCTCAATCCACTGAGCCACCCAGCTGCCCCCTCCTGTGACTTTTGAAGTACTAATTCCCAGGCAGACTACAGACCCATCTAATTTGACTTAAAACACTATTTGCAATATGCTACTGTTGGAGGCTTTGCCAAAGTTGGGGAACAGGTGGCTGTTATTTTTCCTTTAACTCATTCTTACATTTTCAGGCCATGTACTAGGGAGTTGGTGTCCTAGGGAGGTGGAAGTCAGTCTGTTAGACATCTTTAAGGAGTCTACTGTGTGAAGAGTGGGGCTTAACCTTTTCTGTGCCATGAACCCCAACTCAGTAATGTAGTTTTTGTTTTTAAAGTCATACATAACTGAAGGAGATACTCAATTTCATGTAACTTTGGGGGGGTAGGAATTGTGTGGGTTTTTTTTCCCCTACCTAAGCTCATAGGACCCCCCAAATACACACACTCTTTCTCTCTCTCTCTCTCTCTCTCTCTCTCTCTCACTTGTGCAAATATGCTTAGACTCCTTGAGATTCTGTGGATCCCAGGGTAAGATCCTTGGGATAGTGTGTTGTAGCAGTATCTGAGTCTAGAGAAAAGGGGGAATTAAATTAAACTGTTGTGTATACCAAGATACCCCTTTGTTCCTAGCAGAGGAATACTTGCATTGAAAAGAGATATAGTTTTTAGGATTCCCTTCCCCAACCAGGTCTCACTGACTACATCCATATTTCTTTCAGGAAAACCAGTGCAGCCTGTCAAGCGGGAGCTCTTGCGACATAGGGACTACAAAGTTGACTTGGAGTCCAAGCTGGGAAAGACCATTGTTATCACCAAGACCACCCCACAGTCTGAAATGGGAGGGTGAGTAGCCTTTCATTTTACCACAAAGGGTGGGATTTATGAGTAGTCAGTAGTAACAGCCAACATGGTATAACTGTGATAATTTCAGTTGACTTTGAGAAGAGTTTCCTATAACAAACTTTTACCTACTGATATGCCATTGTGAATTGATTGATAGTCAGTGAAGTCCAAGACTGTTGAAACAGTTTTTTGGTAGTGATGGACCTGGAAGTACACTATTAATAGGAGAAGTAGCTGGGGAGATTTCCAGGGGTTGGCATGTCATAATTAATATAGACTTCCCAGAGCTTAGAGACTCAGATCTTCTGGCAGCCTGGGAATGGAGCTTTATCACAGTGACAGAGAGTTCCTTCTCCTTACTTCGTGTCTGTTGTATAAAACGGGAGACGGAGACTGACCAACAGGTCTTAAATATCTAACTGGCAGACCCTAGGCCCTTCTTCTGTGGGACTTGCTAAGATTTTTGTCAGAACTGGCAATTGGCAGTTATACCCTACCATCTACTTCTTTGGGGAGCTTCTTTCTTAGCAATTCTTCCAGGTGACCTTGGGATACTTAGGAAATAAAAAGTTGGAAAGCATTGACCTAAAGTTTGCAGTAAGGCAAGGGATATGACATGTTTCAGGCAGGTCAAATAATAAATACTTCTCTTTGTGTAGGTATTACTGCAATGTCTGTGACTGTGTGGTGAAAGATTCCATTAACTTCTTGGATCACATCAATGGCAAGAAACGTAAGGAATGAGGAAATTTTGGAATGGGTTTTGGGAATTCCCACAGCTCTTGCTGAAGGCTCAGATTAGATGCTTTTCTTGCCTTTACACAGGGAGTTCCTTTATCCTCATCAGTAGATGTTTATGGAGCTCATGAGGTACCTCATACTCTCTTGTTCTACAATCCAATTAGCATATCTTCCTAGCTATCCACCTTCATTGCCCAGATATAGACACTTCTATCTTGTTCTTTGAGCTTGTTAGATGCAGGGACAGAATAGGTCTCTTGGAACTGCCTTCAGCAGTTGTCTCTTTTTTCCTAAAACCATTTGGTTTTAGAGAGACATCTTGGAAAGGGTTTATTAAGGGAGCATGATAATGTGGCAGACTTATTCATTTGGATGGAGACAAGAGCCATAGCTTAAAATCCTGACATTGGGCAAGTAACTTCATTTCTCTGGACCCTATTTTCCTCATTTGTAACACAAAGGAATTTAACTAGATGTTCTTTGCTCTTAAGGTCCTAATTTTGGCGATGGGGGCTGGAGGTGGAGGAGAGAAGAGATTTGAGAGAGTAGGGAGGGAAGGAGCTGGAAGGACAGAGCATGGTTCTGTCTTCCCCCTCAGATCAACGGAATCTGGGCATGTCTATGCGTGTGGAGCGTTCTACCCTGGATCAGGTGAAGAAACGCTTTGAAGTGAACAAGAAGAAGATGGAAGAAAAGCAAAAGGACTATGACTTTGAGGAGAGGATGAAAGAACTGAGAGAGGAGGTAAGGTTTAAGCTGCCCTCTCCGGGTGGATATTTCCATAAAAATATGGCTTTTAGATCCACTAGAAGCATTCTTCTCCTCCCGGCATGATGTAGAGTGAATCATCTGCCACAGAACATCCCCTTTCCCTGTCTCTATATTGCTTCTCTGTGGTTTTCCAAAGCCCAGTAATGAGTAATGAAATAAATAGGTCTAGACCACAACATGTAAATCCCAATTCTAATACCATTTTCCTGACTTGCTTACTTTCCAGAGGGGAGATACTCATCCTTTAGCAGGGAATCCTTTGATAGAGAATTTATTTCAGATTCCTGATTTCCAGTGTTTTCTGGTCTAGTGATCTTCTTTGATGTTGAGATGAACGGAAGTTGAAATAAAGAAAAAGAAACTGTAGCCATGTATGAGATTATCTGTTTTCTACCTCTGTGAATTTTAGACTTACTCCACCCTGCTTAGTCTAACCAACAGGAATGTCTACACCCCTACTTAAGGATTAAGTGTTGAGAAGGATGATCTATGACAGACATGTGCTAGCAAATGACAAATCAGAAACAACTGACAGACACCCTGGGCTGTCTTATGTCAAGCTTAAGCTACCATTGGTACATGTGAGATGCAGGAAGTGATATAAAAAATGGTCTACATAATTCGCATCACTTTCTCTGAGGGATTTTATCAGAGAGATGGCTCTGGCTCTCTTTGGTGACAGAGAGGCCTTGGCGTGCCTCCAGCTTTTGTCCAGGTCTGGTGTTGAGCATTCTTGATAAGGTAACTGGGAGAAGCTTAGTAGTGTGGTTAAGGTTATGCATCTTCCTTGAGCTTTCACGGAGTTTAGGCGGATTCCTTTTTTTTTCCTTTACCTTTCCGAAGAATGCCATCCACCTAGGAGGATCCTCATCTTGGAATAGACCTTGTGGCTGAAAGGTCTCTAAACTCCCCTTGGCTCAGCCTAGGCCAGAGAAATCTTATACCCTTTTCCCTCTCTCTTCTTCTTAAATCCTTCTCTCTATATTAATTAAACCAACATAAAATTCCCAAAATAACTTGAGTATTTTTACTGGTATTTGAATTAATCCCTGGCGAGCATAAGGATAATATGTTATTAGTCAAAAACCCCTAAATTTACCCCTGATACCTCCCAATGCCCATTTGCAACCTCTTTTATTTATCCTGTACCTTCGAAATTCCATCATTTTTATAGTAAATATCATAACTTACATAGGAGTTTGGTTTGTTTTATTTTTAAATCTTTCTGTCTTAGAATCAATACTGGGTATTGACTCCAAGGCAGAAAAACAGTAAGAGGTAGGCAGTGGGGTTAAGTGACTTCCCCATGATCACATAATTAGGAAGTGTCTAATTCTGGATTTGAATTGAGGACTTCCTATGTCCAGACCTTGCTCTCAATCTACTGAGGCTCCAAGATGTCCTCCAAGTAGGAATTTTTGGTAGATGATGATAGACCAATGTCTGTGGATGATTAGTTTTCCCTCTTCTTAGTGAAGTTTGTTTTGGGCTCCTGATTTGGAGATTCATAACACTGCTGTGGATTAGAAGAGCTAAAGTCATCCTCTGTGGCTCTTTGCAGGAAGAGAAGGCCAAAGCCTACAAGAAGGAGAAACAGAAGGAGAAGAAACGAAGGGCAGAAGAAGACTTAACGTTCGAAGAAGATGATGAGATGGCAGCTGTTATGGGCTTCTCTGGCTTTGGCTCCACCAAAAAGAGCTACTGATGCCCTCTGAACTTGTCTTATTCCCAAGCCTGACTGTGGGATCACTAATATCCAAGGCATTTGGGGAAATTCTTCAAAGACCTGACATATGGAGAGAAAAATGGAGTTTGTTTCTCTCCTTCAAGAGTGGGGCCAGGATCTAGACAAGTTGGATTCCAGCCTTCGAGTTTTCATATTTGATGGAGCTGCAGTTCATCTGTCCTAACTTCCTAATAAAAAAGAAACCTCCCACTCTTCAGCTGCTCCCCAAACCTCTTCCTGCATCCATCCTTCTTTCTTCCCCTCTCCCTCTCTCAGTGATTATCATAAAGTTCCCCAAATTTCTGCTTTTGTTCTCTTGCCTTCTCTGCCCTACCTCACCTTACACCTCCAGTGTTCTGGCTGTTTACTCCTAATGTTCTGTGGACATGTGTGTACACATATAGTGTTTCTGCCAGGTACTCGTATGTGTACGTGTGCGTGTGCGTGTGCGTGTGTGTGTGTGTGTGTGTGTGTGTGTGTGCATGAAGAATTCCTGTAGAGGGCTGGAGCCAGAGCAGTAAGGCCATAGCTTCTCTCATTCCTGATATCTTGGGCTACAGGTACCTCCTGTGGTTCGTTTTAGAGCATGTAATGGGGAATTAAGTGGATGAGTGTTTGGTGTGGTTTGTTTCTGATGAGTTGTTTGATTTTTTTTTAGTCCTGGGCTGTTTTAGCCTTTTATTTGTATCTTTCAAATGGGAATTAATATGTTTTTGTCTTCCATGTATTTAGGCTCCAATATGAGTCTTAACTGATACAAAAAGCCTCAGTATGGGATTTTGTGTGTGCCCAGGGACAAACTCACATGGAATTAAAAAGGGAAAAAGTGTGTTGGCTGGGACTATTTTTCATATTGGTACTGGATGCACCATCTTTTTCTTTTGTGCTCTTTGCTTCTTTTCACACTGATGCTTTTTGCACAAAGCCTGACCTTAAATTTTCCTTTCCTTTGGTTCCTATGAGCCTTTTGATATGAGTCTCTAGGCTTTTTTGCTCCTGAAAAATTCATCTTTCTGCCTCTCTTAGTCAACTCTGACCTGTTCTTTGACTTCTGTATGACCCAAATAGAGTCACTGTAGACTTGACTTTTAGCACAACAGCTCAATACTAGCTGTAGGCAGCTCCAGCAGGCATAAGTATTAGCAATTGTGCTCAGAGGCATGAAAGGGTACTGATAAACATTTTGAAACATTTTATGGGGGGGGTGGCATGGACGAACCTTAGACTCTGGACTGGCAAGAGGATAGTTTCTTCTGGGAGGGTTTCCAGTGGAAGGGAGGAGACGGGTTCCAAGCGGTCTCTTGGTAAAATTTTGCACTAGCACTCCCTCCCCTGACCATCCCTCCCCTCCCCAATAGCCTAAGCACAGAAAAGAGATCTGATTGTGTTAAGTATTCCAGCTCTTATACCTATTTCATAATCAGGCTGGCACCCTTAGGCAAGATATTAATGAGTTTCTTAACTGCCTTTGTTGCCATGGTGAGAGGAAGGATTTTAGGTTCAGGGTTTGGGTTTTTGTTTGTTTGTTTGTTTGTTTTTTTAAACTAATACTCTTGCCTGGCTTTTCTTATTCGGATGACATTGCCAGTGCCTATAAGAAATATTTCTAATGTGCCTCATCCCTGCCTGAAACCCTGTATTAATTACACCTCGAATAATAAGTTTGTATCAAAATTTTAGAGGGTACACTTGCACCAAACAGGCAACCAAATGAAGTGAGTTTGTATGGCATCTTTTCTATTCAAAGTTAAACTGTTTCTACTGGTTATTTTCAAAGATGTTTTGCGGTTTCTCATGTCTCATCATTCCCCTTCTCAAAGGTCTTTAGCCTCCAGAAGGCAAAAACCGCCCATGGGGCTTTAGCCTTGGGGTTCCTTGATGTCAGATTTCTCTATTGCTTTTATGTCAGGGGACATGCAGTATAAGAACTTGGCAGTCCTATTTCCTATAGTTTCCCATGGGCTAGAAACACAAATGTATCTTAGTGACTGAAGATAAACCTCAGATTACAGGGAGAACAGTCTTGCCAAATAGCAAGAGACCTATGCTAGTTTTGGGGGATGGAGGGACCAGAAATGGGCAGAATGCTCATTTAGATCTCCCGACATTGCTTCACTCAAATAAGGCTATGAGTGCAGCTTCAGCTTCTTGAAAATCTCTGGTGACAACCCTGGAGCTACAAATTATCTAGACCTAAGGCTTTCCCACGATATAGTCATTTTGGTTAAGTACAATCCAGAATCTTAATTTTTCCAAACTGTCCTAGAGAACCTAGAAGTTGTTGCTTGAAAGGCAAGAAGGCAGTATCTGGTTCATGAGGTAGGAGGCTAAGGTTAGATTTAGGGTGTAGGGAGTCACCTGGTTTGCTGCTTCTGCCTGGGAATGAGACTGGGAAATTTAAAATACAAACATTCACAAAGATTGACCATGTACTAGGGCATAAAAACCTGGCAAGCAAGTGCAAAAAAAGCAGAAATAATAAATGCAACCTTTTCAGATCATAATGCAATAAAAATAATAATTAGTAAGGGTACACAGAGAGCCAAATCAAAAATAAATTGGAAATTAAATAATATGATTCTCCAAGCCCGGTTAAAGAACAAATCATAGAAACAATTTCATTGAAGAAAATGACAATGATGAGACATCCTTTCAAAATCTATGGGGCGTGGCCAAAGCAGTGGGGGGGGGGGGGATTTATATCCTTGAGTTCATATATCAAAAAATTAGGGAGGGCAGAGGTCAGTGAATTGGACATGCAAATAAAAAAACTCGAAAGGGAACAAATTAAAGACAGCCAGATGAAAACTAAATTAGAGATCCTAAAAATTAAAGGAGAATTTAACAAAATTGAAAGTGAAAGAACTATTGAAATAATAAATAAGACTAGAAGCTGGTACTTTGAACAAACAAAATAGACAAAGAACTGGTCAATCTAATAAAAAAAGAAAAGAAAACCAAATTAACAGTATCCAAGATGAAAAGGGAGACCTTACCTCTAATGAAGAGGAAATTAAGGCAATCATTAAAAACTATTTAGCCCAATTATATGGCAATCTAGGTGATATGGATGAATATTTACACAAATATAAATTGCCTAGATTAACAGAAGAAGAAATAGACTACCTAAATAACCCCATATCAGAAAAAGAAATTGAAGAAGCCATCAAAGAACTCCCTAAGAAAAAATCCCCAGGGCCTGATGGATTCACAAGTGAATTCTACCAAACCTTCAAAGAACAGCTAATCCAGATACTATGCAAACTATATGACATAATTTGCAAAGAAGGAGTTCTACCAAATTCCTTTTATGATACAAATATAGTACTGATTCCAAAGCCGGGCAGGTCAAAAACAGAGAAAGAAAACTATAGACCAATCTCCTTAATGACCATAGAGGCAAAAATCTTCAATAGAATACTAGCAAAAAGACTTCAGCAAGTGATCATGAGGGTTATTCATTATGATCAGGTGGGGTTTATACAGGAATGCAAGGATGGCTCAATATTAGGAAAACCATCCACATAATTGACCATATCAACAAGCAAACCAATCAAAATCACATGATTATCTCAATAGATGCAGAAAAAGCCTTTGACAAAATACAACACTCATTCCTATTGAAAACACTAGAAAGTATAGGAATAGAAGGGTCTTTCCTAAAAATAATAAACAGTGTTTATATAAAACCATCAGCCAACATCATTTGCAATGGGGATAAACTAGATGCATTCCCAATAAGATCAGGAGTGAAACAAGGATGCCCATTATCACCTCTATTATTTTACATTGTACTAGAAACACTAGCCTACTGAGTAGCAATTAGAGAAGAAAAAGAAATTGAAGGTATTAAAATAGGTAATGAGGAGATCAAGCTATCACTCTTTGCAGATGATATGATGGTCTACTTAAAGAATCCTAGGGAATCCACCAAAATGTTAGTGGAAATAACAACTTTAGCAAAGTTGCAGGATACAAAACAAACCCACATAAGTCATCAACATTTCTATATATTTCCAACACATCTCAGCAGCAAGAGTTAGAAAGAGAAATTCCACTTAAAATCACCCTAGACAATGTAAAATACTTAGGAATCTATCTACTGAGACAAATACAGGAACTATTTGAGCATGACTACAAAACACTATCCACACAATTAAAACTAGATCTAAATAACTGGAAAAACATTAATTACTCATGGGTAGGATGAGCTAACATAATAAAAAAAAAGTCATGGAGGAATTTCTGGCAGATATATTGAATAAAGGCAAGAGGTAGATAGAAGGAGGGTGGATTAGCTTTGTTTTTCTGTCGAAATAATTTGCAGGTCAGGCAGAGTGGCTATGAGGATTGAACATCCTGAAGTCCTGATTGATGAGTGACTCAAATTGAGGCTCCCTCTTGTGAGGATTGCCAGCTACTTTGAACATTCTTCACTTCTCCCTCCTCTACCATTTTACTGGAATCAAAATCAATTCAACATTGCCCCTGTAAATGTAAAAAAGATATGCCAGTTTATTCACTCTTGCCTCCACTCATCATCCCAGGGACTTTCTGAAACAAAATACCCTTTCCCGTCCAGGAATTCCATTCCTTTTTACATTTTTTCCCCCTATCCCTGTTAGAATGTGAGCTTCCTGCAGGTAGTATTTTCCTATTTTTGAAAGGAGCCTCAAAATGCCAGGTGTCCAGATCATCGCAGAATGCAAGAGAACTATTTGTTTAGTCTTAATCCAAGTTACTGATGGGCTAAAGTCAGTCAGAGAAAAATCTTCCCTTTTTGTGCTTAAGGAGCTGAGTGCACCAATATCATCAAGCAAGGTAAAACCAAGTTATGATCGGTTTCCTTCCTCTTAGGAAAAAAACACATTTAGACAGACCTATGTAAATATATAATCTACAAAGAACAGAGATGCATGTGTGAATAGGCAACAAACACACACACACAGGCTCACTTCTTTTTTTTTTTAATTAAAAAAATTTATGTAATTAATTAATTTAGGATATTTGTCCATGGTTACATGAATCATGTTCTTTCCCTCTCCCTCTCATCTACCCCCTCCATCAGGCTCATTTCTTTTTGCATCCCCAGCATTTAGCACAGTGCTTGGCACACAATAAAGGCTTAGATGCTTTTTTTTGTTCATTGGAATGGTCTTCATCAGCACTTTCTTCAGTGCTCCCTGCGTGTGTATTTTGCACAGAGTCCTTGAAATAGTTTTTAGGGCCAGGGATCCTAATCAGAGGTGAACAGGAGATATGGAAATAAAGAACATAAAGGCACTTAACGGTCTTTAGTTAAACTCTCCTTGGGTAGGTAAGGGGTCTGGGCCTCTGCTGCATATGAAAATAGCCGTCAGACTGGTCTTCAGTGGATGGGCGCACAGGGACTTGAAGATGGCCCTGAAGAGTTAAAAAGTCCAATACGTTTGAAATAAGGAGCCGTGGAGAACCCAAGTGTGACCACCTGACTAGAGGAGATGTCCAGAGGAAAGCATTACAATGATGTCACCGGAGGACGCTGGCAGCTTGACGATGTTGTCGCCCTCTGCTGGACATTGTGTTCCTTGCATGCGTATCAACTGCTGCAAGCGTAGCCCATCCATTCTTGTTCCTTTGCCCCATGTAGTTTTTCTCATTTGTGCCCTACCCCCGTGTTAGTAGTCACCTGTAAGAGAGACTAATAATAATTGCTAGCTTGATTTTTTGTAAAATTTTAAGTCGTGTCTGACTCTTATCCCGTTGGGGTTTTCTCGACAAAAGACTGAAGTCGAAGTGGTTTTCCAATTCCTTCTCTGGCTCATTTTACAAATGAGGAAACCTGCCCAGGGTCACACAGCTAATAAATAGCCTGCGGTGGGATTTGAAGTCCGCCCCTCCTGACTCTAGGCCTGAGGCTTTCTCCTCTGGCTACTTAATCTCAAAATACTACATAATTCTATTTGGCCTTCCCAGCAAGCCTGGGAAGATGGTTTTATGATTATCCCGATTTTATACCTGGGGGAACTGTAGCTAAGCCAGGCTATAACCTCGGGTTTTCCTGACTCCAGGGGATACTCTTTCTGATGACGGGAAATTTTCTCTCGTCACTTTGTTGTTGGATGAAATGACTTCTGGCTGGTAAAAGTAACCACCGTGACGGGTGATTGTGAGCTGTAGTTTTGCGAGGACTATAGTGACCTAGCAAGTGTCCCAAAGCCGGGGCGCTTTTTCTGTGGTGCACCTGTGAGCATCTGCTCTACTTTGCATCTTTTACTAGTGGGAGGATATATGTGCGTACGCGTGCGTGCGCGTGGGCGCAGACGTCCGCACATCCCGGTTCGCTGTCCTTGTCCACTATGTATTTACTGTACGTAGGTCAGTCTAGATGTCTTTTTTCCCTGAGAGGAAGGGAGCCAGTCATAGCACAATGTCATCCTGTTTGGTGACGTAGATGTGCTCCCGCTCGTAAAGCAAATGAAGGGAGCTTGACTTCTGGGCCGGCTTTAGCCCAGTGGTTCCTTCGACTTCTACGTGTTTGACTCCACGCCTGTACCGATCGCCTCGCGGGCGGTTCGCGTCCTGAGCCGATCCGAGACCCACGGGCGCTTTCTGGCCCTTTTGGTCTCTATTTTTAAAAATGGGAAAACGAAATTAGCATTTGAGATTTATGGTCTGTTGGTTTGGGTTTTTTACATTACCCATGTTTCTGAATGCAGCTTAAACAGAGTCACCCCCTCTGACAAAGAGTGAGAAAAGAAAATGGAAAGAATAAAAACCAATCCTGAACTCGGGCTTCTTAACGGTCGAAGCTTTACTGAATTTAAAAAGCAAGCCATCATTTCCCTAGCACAAAACAAAGCAAAGGCGTCTCTGGAAAGCCTCCAACACTGTCCTTCTTGGAAAATGTCCTAGCAGCAAATTCCCTCCTCCTGCCCATTCCTCCATTAGGTAGTTGGCGAAATGGGAAGAGATCAGGAGACAATGTAGAGAGGGCTGCCTACTGACATTCGGAAGTCATCCACTCAGAGAGGACCATTAGATCCCTGGGAACTGAAAAAATGACCAAGAGAGAATGCAGGAAGAAAAAAGTGTTCATGTCACTCCCTCCACCCTCAATAAACTTCGAGGACTCCTCATTACCCCTAAGACCAAATATAAACTCCATTGGTTGGCATTTAAAATTTTTCACCATCTGGCTCTATCCTACTTTTCCAGTCTTGTCCAATATAATTCCTCACCAGGCACTCTATGATACAGCATGTAGGGATATCGCCTCTCTCTCTCTCTCTCTCTCTCTCTCTCTCACTCACTGATTCCAAGACAGAAGGTAAGGGTTGAAAAAATTGTATTTTAACTTTAAATTCTTCAAATCTTATCTTCAAAATAAAAAAAAAAAACTTAAAACAAAAATTTAAAAACTTAAGAAAGCCCCCACATTTTCACTAGATACTAAATAGAAATGTTGATTTTTTTTTAAACTTCATCATGACACCATCTTCAGGACAAATTATATCCTATATTCCTAACCCTATTTATTAAAGATAAACGGAATCACCAGTATTACCCAGACTACCATCTCCCCTCAAATACTGAAGGACATAGTTCAGGACCCTGAACCCAAGAGCCTTGAGAATATCAAAGGTTCCTGATCCAATGGCTCAGTTTCCAGCCTAGTTCCTGCAGGTATCCCTGAGGGGAGCAATCCCTGTGAGGATGGGACCCACCTTCTTTCACACTCTCAACAGCATCTGCTGTTCAATCTCCACCACACTCTTTGGCATCATGAAATGGTTGGGCATCAGAAATGAATATGATTTTATCAGTAGAAATGACATTAAGGAAGATGTGTTATCATTTGCCCTTCCTCTAAGGACCCTGGGACTTCTCCATATCTGACTTGCAACTGGAAGCTATATGTATTGTCTTCCTCATTAGAATGTGAACTACTTGAGAGCAGGACTATGTTGCTTTTGTGTTTTATCCTCATTTCCTTCTCCAGCTCATTTAACAGATGAGAAAACTGAGGCAAACAGGATTAAGTGACTTGCCCAGAGATCAAGTTTGACCTCAGGTCTTCCTGACTCTAGGTTCCCTGTTTTGGGTCACCTTGCTCCTTTCTCTTAACACATTTTGTGAAATTCACATTTTTGTTTTTTATCTGGGGACAAGTTTATTCATATGTTACCTACCTTCTCCCACCCCCATCCTTTCTATCTTCACTTTATTTGTTGTCATTGTATATATTGTTTTCTACCATAAATGGAGGCCCATGGGATATTTAAAGTCGGACTTTTTCAATGTTTTGGTTAGTTTTGCTGAACAGTTTTTTTCTCCCTTTTAATTTTAAATGACAAATGATGGCTCTCTGGGAAGAAGAGAGGGAAAAAATGCCCTGAGAACCGTAAAAACAAAAAATTGGAAGAGAGAAGCTAAGGTCTGAGCTTATAGTCTTGTTAGTGTAGAGAACTTCCTGGTGAGGAAACTCTCTTGATCAATATGTCAGCACCTTCTTAGTCTTAGAAAATTACTAATTGCCAATTATTACTAAGAGATTAAATGACTTGCCCAAGGTCACAGAATCACAAAACCAAAGGGTAGCAATAAAAAACATTCGAAATAATTTTAGTGAAAAAAAAAATGGATGGAGAAACCTATAAATCGACATAAAGGGAAGTAAGCAGAAACAGGAAAAAAATATATGCTATGATAAAAAGGTAAACCCCAAGTCACAAAGCAGAAAAAGAAATCAGTGTAACTATAGTGACCAAGCTAGATCCTGATGAATATGAGACTGGGGGGCAGCTGGGTATCTCAGTGGATTGAGAGTCAGGTCTTGGGCTGAAATCTGGCCTCAGACACTTCCTGCCCAGGGTGTGACCCTGGGCAAGTCACTTAACCCCCATTGCCTAGCCCTCACCCCTCTTCTGCCTTGGAACCAATACACAGGATTGATTCTAAGACAGTAGGAAAGTGTTAACAACATCAGAGAAGAACTTCTGAGAATGCACCTCCATCTCCTCTGGCCAGCTTGTGGGTTTGGGGATTATGAACGGAGAACCCTGTATGTATGGCCATGTTGATGGGCTTGCTGATTATTTGCTGCCAGACTTTCACGCAGGCTCCTTCCTTTCCCATTCTTTGTCACAAAGGGAGGGAGGATGGCAATATTGATGGGGCAAGGGAGGAAGCCTCTAATGGGAAATAAAGGTGACATAGAACCAAAAGAGAAATCAAAACTAATTTTAAAAAGAAAAGATCCTCCAAACCCAGGGCGTGTTTCCAGCCCGGTCTACCGTGGACAAAGCACTGGGCTAGGGAGTGGGGATGCTGAGGCGACAAGAGGTGTGGATTTCCCGGTAGCTCCCCTCGGAATAACACGCCACGGCGGAATCGCGGCGATGTTGGTGAAGTGTGAGCGAGCGAGTTGTGGCCCAAGCGTGTTGCGTGTGGGAGCTCGGGTGCGTGTGAGGTGCCACCAGAGAGATTGTGGAGGTTGGTGGTTGGACGTGCAGTGAAGGAGGCAGGCTTGCGGGCCAGTGAGTCATCCTAAGGGGTGTGGACGAGAGAAACTTAGAGACCTGCCCTGTGGCATGACGTGAAGCTAAAACGATTCTTTATTAAGCGGTAGGATGCAGAGTGCTGCCGGGCCGGCTTTTAGCCCAGCGGTTCCTTCGGCATTTCAGAACATTTCCTGCTCTGACTAACGTTAAGGCGTTCGAGCCCCGCGGGCGCTTCCTGGCCTTTTGTCAAGCATAAATTCACGCATTTTATGTCAGGCAATATGGCAACTTCTCTTCAAGTTACTTGGAAAGCAGAATAGCTTTTTTATACTGATCAAAGGCTTCTTTCCTTCCTGATTTTGTGCTTTTGAAGTGGGACACT
Source organism: Monodelphis domestica (assembly GCF_027887165.1). Lineage (NCBI taxonomy): Eukaryota > Metazoa > Chordata > Mammalia > Didelphimorphia > Didelphidae > Monodelphis > Monodelphis domestica. The sequence goes on along the minus strand of NC_077227.1, from coordinate 339,030,782 downwards.
TCATTTTCTGCCCGATTACCTGCCTGCTCCCCTCCTTCTCATGGAAACATTTTTCCTTTATAATCTTTTTTTTTGGCAAGCATCTATTTTAGTGACTCCTTATTCCGGTAACTAGACTTTTATTTAACTGAACACTTAGTTCCTTTGTGCCAGTATGTTGTGGAACTAATCTGCTCTACTCATCGTTTCTTTCTTTTTTAAACCTTTACCTTCTGTCTTAGTAACAGTTCTAAAACAGAAGATTCGACAAAGGCTAGGCCACGGGGGTTAGGTGACTTGCCCAGAATCACACAGCTAGAAATGTCTGAGGCCCGGTTTGCATCATATTCCTACATTTTAACAAGTACTAAATCACCTTAATAATTACTGTTTCGTAGGATAGTTTGAAGTATGATTCTTCTAGGCCCCCTTTTCTCACTTTTCTTTTTTTCAGAGTTACTTTCTTCAAGAAAACTTTTCTTCTTCCACATGCATTTTATTATTTCTAGTTCTATTAATTAATTCACTGGTAGACTGGTACACACCTGAATAAGTTAATTGAGGTAGCATTCTCATTTTTTTACATTAGCTTGACTTGCCCACTGACAATGAACATTTCTTCAATTATTGTTAGATCTGTATTTCTACAGTGTTTTGTAGTTGGATTCATATAGTTCCTGAATGTCTCATGCTAAATATCTAATATATTCTGTAGTTATCTTTATTGATATCTCCAGCTTTTTTATATCACCAAAATTTCTCTCAGTATCCCTCTCCAAAGGAATCATTATATGTAAAAATAGTATTTTTAAAGAAAAAAAAAAGAAAAATTGGGAAAACACAATTATTATAAAATAAGAACGAAAATGTGTACAATATGCCTCCCTTGTGGACTTCCCACCTCTACAAAAGACTGAAGTGATGGAAATGTCTATCTCTTCTTTGGAGCTAGGCTTGCTCTCTATAATTCTACACTACCTTTACTTTTGTTTAAACTCGTATCTTCCATCTTAAATCATTACTTGATACATGTATAACCCAGTGGAATTGCTTGACAGCTCCTGGAGGGGATTGGAAAGAAGGGAGGGAAAAATCATGAATCATGTAACCGTGGGAAATTATTCTAAATAAATAAGTTTAATGGAATCAATACCAAGTGAGTGGCCAAGGGCTAGGCAATTGGGCTTAAGTGTCTTGCCCAGGGCCACATAGCCAGCAAGTGTCTGAGGTCACATCTGAACCCAGGACCTCCCATCTCCAGGCATGGCTCTATCTATTGAGCCACCTACCACAAATGTGGTTGTTCTTTCCTTCAAATTGTTGTAGCCATTGGGTACACTGTTTTCTTAGCACTAGTTTCTTCCTTCTGTACCAGATCCTGTAAATCTTTCCATGGATTTTTGTATTCTTCACATTCATTCTGCAGTTATTTGTAATTGAGTATTTCCTGCTGAGCTTGTTGGAAATATACAGGGATGCTGATGATTTATGTGAATTTATTTTATATCCTGCAAGCAGCTGGGTGCCAATAGATATTGTGATAGTTCTTGAAACACAAGTGCAGGCTTCCCCCCAAAGTCTAAGGCTTTTTTTTTTTTTGTCTCTAGTAGAAAGCAAGTCAAGGGTTCCTTGGATGCCCAGGCTCCCAGGCAGTCCACAAGTGAGAGTGTGATAGAAAGACTCTGAACAGAGTTGTTGATGATTTTGCATCAGCTTCCACAATAAGACCTGGTAGGTGTCATCCCAGAGTATTGGGTTTGAGCATGGTCTGAAAATACAGACTTGCCAATGTGAAGGTAGCTTAGGCTGAGGGAGTCATCCCAGAAGGAAATCATAATAATAACAACAATAATAATGCTAATGTATTTTAATTTAAAATCCAAGAATTTTGATTTTTTTGTTTAAGATTGTATTGTTATGAAGTTCCAAGATTTTGATTTGTTCGAGAAAAGATCTTCAAGAAAGACGCTTGAAACTCCTAAATCCAGAGAATGAATTGTTGCAGAAAGATGCCAGAAAATCCACACTACATCAAGAAGATCAAGAATGAACTTTGCATATGATTGATGGAACTGAACTTTGATTGAACATTTATTGTAAATGTACATATTTATGCCAAAAGGGTCTGCCCCTAATTTGGCTTTCTGCCAATGCGCCCAGCAAAACATTGGTTTTGCTTTCTTTTCTTTTCTATTTCCTTCCTCACTACTCTATTTTTCTCTTAGAAAATTGAATATTGTGTATATCTATAGTTAGAAGTGCATTTAGAACTATAAGATGATTATGTTAAATGATCAATGGGGAGACTAGTCTCCCAATGATCATCAGGGGGGATTGTGAATCTTGAAATTTCTCAGACTTGTGAATGTTAAAAAATTCCCCATTGGGGAATTCTCCATTGGGACAACTCCCTATTAGGGACCATTCCCCATCTAAAATGTGAGAACTCTACTTAGACCAGAAATGGGAGGACCTCTACTCCACCTACTCTACTTAGGACTGCTTTAGGGGAGAAAACTCCTTGCTGAACAATGAGAAATGCTTATACCCATACTTAAGCCATGCCTATTTTTAGAATTAATACAATAGGATGCCAAGTACCTATAAAGGTCAGGCAACTTGTGAATTTACAAGGAGCAAAGAGGTGAAAACTTATTCAGAAGTTTTTTCTGGTTCAAATTGACTAAAAGGATTAGTCGACTCAGCTGTGTTTTTTCTGATTCAAACTTACTAAAGGGATTAGTCGACTTGGCTGTGAATTCAGAATGGGCTGTCCTTTGGAAAACGTCTACTGTGATTGGTAGATGGAAGAACTTAGGGGAGGTGACATAGGAGAAAACCCCCGATATAAGAAAAAGGGATCCCTTGAGAGAAAAGAGCTCTTGAGAGACAGACTCTAAGGAGGGTCTCTTGAGAAAGAATCTCTTTTGAGGACAATGTCTTGGAGAGAGCTCTTGAGGTCAATCTCTTGAAGATGATCTCTTGAGAAGAAGTCCCTTGGGCCTGACTCTGGCTGGAACTCCCTCTGGGGAAACTCTGTCCCCTTGAATCCTCGCTTGAACAGATCTTATGGTGAATGATAACTGACTGACTGATCTTTTCTTTTAGGACTTGGGCCTGGGTTGGCCAGGGCTACCCTGGGCCGGTCTATCCTTTTCTCATTATTTCCTTTTTCTCTCTTTCTTTGATTCCTCATTGTATTATTAATTAAATTCCCTATAAAACCCAGTTGACTTGGGTATTTGAATAATTGGGAATATTTCCCTGGCGACCACCTTATATTTTGATTTAAAACAAAACACTGTAGTGAAAACATATTTTCTGCGGTCACAAATTTACTCACCCACTCTTATATCCATCACAATTTATATCTTCCACTATTTTACTCACTACAGTTTACAACCTCAACTATTTTAACTCTTACAGTTTAAGACATCTAACCATTTTAAATGCCACACTAAGCATTCATATGTAGTCAGGCACTGTGCTAAGCACATTACAAATATTATCTCATTTGATTCTCAAATCAACCCTGGGAGGTAGAAGCCGTTATTATCTCCATTTTACAGTTAGGGAAACTGAGGTCAAGGGCCTTGCCCAAGGTCACCCAGCTAGTTAATGTCTCAGGCTGGATTTGAACTCGAGTCTTCCTCCCTTCCAGGGCCCAGTGCTCTACCCACTGTGCCATCTATAAATAAAATAAAATGGGAGGAAGCACTTTATGTGAGGGGACATACTATGTGGCCTGATGTCTTCCAGGCTCGATATTCAAGGAATGCAATGCCTATTAGCTGATGCACTCCATATTAGAAAGCTTTAAGGGGAAAACCAGGGGGCTCAGTGCTGAAAGTCAGGCCTAAAGATGAAGGAGTTCCTGTGTTCAAACTTGGCCTCACATACTTCCTAGTTATATGACCCTTTGGCAAGTCACTGAACCCCAATTGCCTAAACCTTAACTCTCTTCTGCCTTGGAACTGATACTCGGTATATCTTAAGACAGAAAATAGTTCAATTTAAAATTTAAAATTTTCCCCCATTGTTACATGATTCATGTTTTCTTCCTGCCCTCTTCCAAGGTTGAGATGCAATTTCACTGGGTCATACATTCATTATCACTCAAATCTTATTTCCACATTATTCATTTTTGTAATAATCTTTTAAAATCAAAACCCCAAATCATATACACAAATAAATAAGTGATAAATCATGTTTTCTTCTGTATTTCTACTCTCCCAGTTCTTTCTCTATCCAGGTGGATAGCATTCTTTCTGATAAGTCCCTCATGATTGTTCTGGATCATTGCATTGCTTTTAGTAGCAAAGTCAATTACATCTGACTGTCCCACAATGTTTTAATTATTGTGTATAATGTTCTGCTTCTGCTTATTTCCCTCTGCCCTAAGAATGTAAGGGTTTTGAAAAGAAAATTTTAAGCAATCATGGGACTCAAACATTCAGAAGCTAGCAACGGAAGACTATTGATAGTTGCAGTCAGTGAGCTAAAACTGGCCTACTTAAACCTTATATTGAGGAGCCAAAGGAGTTCTAAGAACTTATCATGGGACAAGGCAGGACTAACTGGGTCTTCTTCCCATCAGGCTACAAATAATATCCAGCTATGAACAGGTGGCCTACTTTCTGCCTTTCCCACCTCTCCACAGCCTTAAGTATTTGATGTTAAAGGCAAATCACTGAAGTTAGTCTTGGAGCTTTCTTAGTCTCTCAAATATGCAGTTTTCACTGCAATGAATCTGCTATAAACCAAGACTCTAGATGCCATTCACAACTTGGTGCCTTTCCAAGAACATAATTAGTTTCTTATTCAGAAAAGACTAAAGATCTATAGAAATATCTGACGATGTAAAGGAAAGCTCTATTCCCAGATCAAAAACAGTTCAGACTTTTATATCCAATCATTCCCCATATTTGATGTAAACAAATGCCTCTAATTCCAAATTATCCAAATTACTTATACCTTTAATATATTATCAAGTAATCTCTGAAAAGCTACTCATGATAAGCCACAGCAGCTGTTTTGGGAAAAAGATCAGAACAATAGTTGTACAAATATATCAGTGAAGAGGAGAAACCACATCCTTTTAGTTGTTACAATTCATGGAGACATAATTCATACATGCACAATTGGAGACATCTCAAGAGGTCATCTGTTGAAACCTCTTCACTTAAAAGATAAAGACCTGAATGAAGAGAAGAGATAAGAGTGTGAACTCAATATTCAAAACCATGAGGAAGCTAAGCATTAGCTTATTCCTGGCACAAGGGAGAAAAGCTGGGAGGGAATTAGCTGTCCATTCCACACCCCCTTTTGAGCTTAGACTCAACCAAGACAGCCACTGTTCTTTCCTTTCTGTCTCCGTTTAACACCTAAAGCAAGACATGGTTAGTTCAAACCTTAGTCTTAAATCTGGCCTCAGACATGAGGAAGTATCTTGATATATGATCAAGTTACTTAATTCCCATTTGCCTGGCCCTTGCCCTTCTGTTTTAGGATTATTATGAGGATAGAATGTAAGGGTTAAAAAAAAAAGAAAGAAAGAGAAAGAAACTGAGGGTTTGAATTCTGACCTCAGAAAGAACTCCCTCACATTTCAGGATTTCTTCAGTTTAAACATTTTCAGACTGCTCAGAGAACACAATTCAACTTACTTCTTGTTTGTAGTCGGTGACAGGACAGACTGTAATGTCTCTCTGACATAGTCTTACTCTAGAAGACACTATACCCAGCTGTTAAAAGTGGATGTTCTGCTTTCTCTCAAACACCAATGATTTTAAAGCAAGAGGAATCAGGAGCCTATGTACCATTGATTCTCCCCCATCTCCAAACAAGGAGCATTGGGAGGAAGCTGCTAAGAAGAGGTAGAAGGATGTGCAGTCAATCCTGGCTCAAAAGTGAAACTGGAGAGCCTCCATAATGGACTAGATTTATACCAGTGGGAACAAGTAGCAGATGAAGAATAGATATGATCAGGATTCAGACATTCTCCTCTGGATTTCAGTTACAATATCTTCCCGTTTAATGTCTACCTGAAACATGAAAGTAGTCATGTGAATTATGTAAAAATAAACTTGGCAGCTCAGTTGCTTGCTAGCTCTTTTACTTATATGTCAGCAACTACATATGAATTCATCACAAAGGTGTTTACATGTATATTCTTAAGTATTTTTCTGGAAGATATATCTATCAAAATTAAACTAAGCTCATAGAAGGTAAGATTATGTAGTATGTTTATTCTGTTTAACTAGCTTTTGAAATCTAACCACATAGATGTTATGTCATCTTTCTGACCAATCTAATTTCTGAGCCCCTTGTCCCAGGTTACAGTGGCGGTGATCTATCTTCTCTAAGATTTCATCTACCCTACAATTTGCTATTTCCAAAGGATTTTCTAAGTATAGTTCTCTTAGACAGTTTGTTATACCCTTCCCCTGCTATCACTGTCTTACCTCTTTCCTACTAGCCACAGAACGAAGCTTAATGACACCATCCTTTAGCTCTTGCTCTCCAATGATGGCCACTAATGGGATGCCTGTCTCCTCACAGTAATGTAGCTGAGTCAGGAAACTGGGATTCTTCTTATACAGCATCTCAGCCTTAAAGCAACAGATAAATGCTGGGATTTTGGTTTATCTACCTATCCCCTATCTCACTACCTGCTTTCCCCACAAAAAGATGGAGCCCAAGATCTGGCCCTCCTCCCCCTAGAAAGCTGCTTCAATGCTGAGCAGAAAGACTCCAAGGAGTGTTTCCCCAGACTACAGGATGTTGGCACCTGTTCTATCATACCCTGATCCCAGCATCCCAGAGCTCTGCAATCAGTTTCATTCGTTCCCTAAGAAAATTCTTTTGTGCTGTAGCCACAAGGACCTGTGTCTCTGTTGTTTGTATTTTCTTAGTGGCCTAGAGAAGAGATGGACAAATACTAGATATAATTCCTCTTCAACAAATCAGGATAAGAAAGCCCCTACTTTCAGAAAGAGGATTCAATTACACTGTTAAAAAGTATAGGGCTTATCCACTTACTCTAATCAGAGGTCCTACCTCCATCCTTTGTTCCACAATGGAGAAGATCCTTTCAACCCCAATGCTGAGCCCCACACATGGCACCTTGCGACCCTTGGGGTCAAACATGCCAACAAGTCCATCATAGCGCCCTCCAGCAGCCACACTGCCCACACCAAGTGCTTCCTCCCCCTGTTGGGTTGGGCTCTGAAGAAGCACTGCTTCATAGATCACCCCTGTATAATAGTCCAGGCCTCGAGCCAGGCTCAAGTCAAAGGAAATCTGTGGGGACATGGAGATATGGTTAGTCCCTGAGGAGAGAAAAGTTCTGGGATCCTCAACAATATGCCCTAATCTACCCTTCCCCTACTCACCTTCTCTGCAATACCAAACAGGGTCAGATACTCAAACAGAAGTTTCAAGTCCTTTAATCCCTCTAGGGCCTGCTTGTTCTGTGAGAGTTTGGGATCCTGTAGTAGCTGCTCTACTAGGGACACTCCACCTGGGAAAGTCAAAACACAAAAGATATGTTTGATTATCTTTAGATAAATAGGGAAAAGAGGATTTTGGGGACTTCATATGTGCAGGCCAAAACCACATTACAAATAAAAGCAATAAAAATGGCTGGCATTCAAAATGTTTTATATATCTTATTTAACCTTTTTTTTAAACATTATTTTATTTGGTCATTTCCAAACATTATTCATTGGAGACAAATATCATTTTCTTTTCCTCCCCCTTTCCCACCACCTCTCCCATAGCCGAGCGCAATTCCACTGGGTATCACATGTGTTCTTGATTCAAGATTTCCATGTTGTTGGTATGTGCATTAGAGTGTTCATTTAGAGTCTCTCTTCAGACATGTCCCCTCAATCCCTGTAGTCAAGCAGTTGCTTTTCCTTGGTATTTTTACTTCCACAGTTTGTCCTCGGCTTGTGGAGAGTGTTTTTTCTCCTAGATCCCTGCAGATTGTTTAGGGACATTGCATTGACGCTAATGGAGAATTCCATTATGTTCAATTGTACCACAGTGTATCAGTTTCTGTGTACAATGTTTTCCTGGTTCTGCTCCTTTCACTCTGCATCACTTCCTGGAGATTGTTCCAGTTCCCATGGAATTCCTCCACTTTATTATTCCTTTGAGCATCACCAACATATACCACAATTTGTTCAGCCATTCTCCAATTGAAGGGCACCCCCTCATTTTCCAATTTTTGGCCACCACAAAGAGTGCAGCTATGAATATTCTTGTACAAGTTTTTTTCCTTATTATCTCTTTGGGGTACAAACCCAGCAGTGCTATGTCTAGATCAAAGAGCAGACAGTCTTTTATCGCCCTTTGGACATAGTTCCAAATTGCCCTCCAGAATGGTGGGGTCAATTCACAAACCCACCAGCAATTAATTAATAATATCCCTACTTTGCCACATCCCCTCCAACGTTCATTACTTTCCTTTGCTGTCATGTTAGCCAATCTGCTAGGTGTGAGGTGATATCTCAGAGTTGTTTTGATTTGCATCTCTCTGATTATAAGAGATTTAGAACACTTTCTCATGTGTTTATTAATAGTTTTGATTTCTTTATCTGAAAACTGCCTATTCATGTCCCTTGCCCATTTATCAACTGGAGAATGCCTTGATTATTTTTGCACAATTGATTTAGCTCTTTGTAAATTTGAGTAATTAAACCTCTGTCAAAGGTTTTTATGAAGATTGTTTCCCAATTTGTTGCTTCCCTTCTGATTTTAGTTACATTGCTTTTGTTTGTACAAAAGCCTTTTAATTTGATGTAGTCAAAATTATTTATTTTACATTTTGTGACTCTTTCTAAGTCTTGCTTGGTTTTAGAGTCTTTCCCTTCCCAAAGGTCTGACATGTATACTATTCTGTGTTTGCCTAATTTACTAGTAATTTCCTTCTTTATGTTCAAGTCATTCACCCATTTTGAATTTATCTTGGTGTAGGGTGTGAGGTATTGATCCAAACCTAATCTCTCCCACACTATCTTCCAATTTTCCCAGCAGTTTTTATCGAATAGTGGATTTTTGTCCCAAAAGCTGGGATCTTTGGGTTTATCATATACTGTCTTGCTGAGGTCACTTGCCCCAAGTCTATTCCACTGATCCTCCTTTCTGTCTCTTAGCCAGTACCAAATTGTTTTGATGACCTCTGCTTTGTAATATAGTTTGAGATCTGGGAATATCTTATTTAATCTTAACAAGGTTAAGTAGCACATAAGTTATCTCTACTGCATAGATGAGTAAAGAGAGGTTCAGACAGATTAAGTCACAAAGCCAATAAATCTCAAAGGCAAGATTCTGATTGAATCTTTTCTGATTTCAGGTTCAGTGCTCTTTTTATTCTATCTTTCAAAAAAAATCCACACCATATTGTTTGAGAGAAGTCGCACTACCACTGTTATTACACTGAGTTTACTTTCTTCCATCTAAAGAAATAAAAATAGGAAAAGGCTGACAAGTTCCAAACCAGCTTTGTCCCAAAGGACCTGTCTCTGTCTATAAAAGTAGGCTCGATATTAGAGATGTAACAAATATAGCTCCTGCCCATTCCCTAATATATTTGTATTCAATTCTTTGGGAGAGAACTTCCATAAAATGGCCACAGAGTAGACGCAAAGGACTTCTCCTCGCCATTTACTGATATAAAGCACCTCAAAAGGACAAAAACCAAAATTAGACAAGTAAAGGGACTCATCTGTAGGGCACAGCCTTGAAGGTAGGCAGGGTTTGGACATTTCTGTGCTATAAGGGAATAAAATTACTTCTACCAAAGGCTGAGCTGATCACCTTCCCCCACTCCACCTATGGTGCCAGTCAGAGTGAGCAAGGGACAATCACTAGGTTTCAGGGTCGAGGGGGGCTGGCTGAATGAGGATACCACAGACTTACCCCAGAGAGCAGAGGGACTTGGGACCCCAGGAGGCTAAGAAGCACAGAGATTGGGCAGAGGGGCTGCGCACAGCAGACCCGGGGAAGATGGTAAAATAGCCTCAGTATTTCCATACACAGAGAGCCTGCCCTCCTCACTCAAGACTTCTGACTGGAAAGGGAAGAAAGAACTAGCACAGAAATGGCCAGCAACACCCAGGAATTACAATGAGAGAGAGTGAGAGAGAGAGAGAGAAAGAGAGAGAGACAGAGAGAGAGAGAGAAAGAGAAAGAGAGAGAGAGAGAGAGAGAGAGAGAGAGAGAGAGAGAGAGAGAGAGAGAGAGAGAGAATTTTAAAATTTAAAATTTTTTTTAATTTTAAATTTTAAAATTTCCATTTAAAAAAAATGGAAATTGGTCACAAAAGCTCTTGAGGATCAATTTGAGATGATGAGCCAAGTGAGAAAGACAGAAGAAACTTGGCAAGAGAAGTGGCAAATAGTTTAAAAAAGAAAATAACAGTTTAAAAGACAGAATCTCCCTCTTGGAAAAAGAAGCCCAGAAATCAAATGAAATGATAAGCAAATTGAAGACTAGAACTGACATGCTAGAAGCTATGAAAAGCAGGATAGACCTAACCGAAAAGGAAAATTAAAAGATCATTGCTGAAAACCAGTCTTTAAAAACTAGATTTGAGCAAGTAGAAGCTAATAATCTCACAAGACAGCAAGAATTAAAAAAGCAAAGTCAAAAGAATGTCAAATTAGCAGAAAACATGAAATATCTCATTGAGAAGATGGTTGTCTTGGAAAAGAGATCTAGGAGAGACAATTTCAGAATCATAGGCCTACCTGAAAACCTGGGAATAAACAGAAATATTGACAACATACTATAAGAAATTATCCAAGAAAACTGCCCTGATATTCTTGAACAAGAGGGCAAAAAAACATTGAAAGAGTCCACAGATCACCCTCTATATTAAATCCTCAAAAGACAACCCAAGGAATGTGATTGCCAAATGCAAGAGCTTCAAAGCTAAGGAGAAAATATTGCAAGCCAGAAAGAAACAATTCAGATATCAAGGAGTACCAATCAGGATTACACAGGATCTGGCAGCCTCCACACTAAAGTACTGCAAGGTTTGGAATATGATATTCAGAAAGGCAAGAGAATTAGGCCTACAAGCAAGGATCACCTACCCATCAAAACTGACTATATACTTCCAGGGAAAAGTATGGGCATTTACCAAAATAGAAGGTTATCAAGTATTTGTAAAGAAAAGACCAGAACTAAATGGAAAATTTGATGTCCAAATACAAAACTCAAGAGAAACATGAAAAGGTAAAAAAGAAAAGAGTAGGAAAAAAATTTGTTTCTTTTAAAGGCTTCAGTAAAGTCAAATTGTTTATACTCCTATATGGAAAAATGTATCTGGAACTCTCAAAAACTGTATTAACTATCATAGTAGTTAGAGGAATTATTCATAGGTAGTGGTTGGGGTACTAAGTGGTTTAAGATTATATTTTAAAAAAAAAAGAAAGTGGAGGAATAGAAGATGGCACCAAGAAAAACTTGAAGGAATAAGAAAAATAGGATAAATTAAAGAGGCACATGAGAGGGGGAGGGGAAGAATACTATTATAAGGAGAGGAAGAGAGTAATACTTAAAAGAGAGTAATAGGTAATACTTAAACCTTACTCTCAATGGAATCAACTCTGAGAGGGAAGAGCAACTAGATCCACTGGGGTATTGAACTCTATCTTACCCTACAGGGAAGTTGAGAAGGGAAAACTTAGGCAGGGAGTGGAGTGGGGAGTACCAAAAGGGAGGGAGAGAGGAGGGAGGGAATTCAATAGACCCTACAGAAAAATATAAAGGAAATAAGAAGGATGGGGATGGGAAGGGAAATAAAATAAGGGTAGGGAGTAGGAGGACTGATTAAAAGCAAAACACTGGTGTAGAAAGAAATAGTGAAAGAAAGAAGAGCAGGACTAGGAGAGGAAATCAAAATGATGAGGAATACACAGGTGGTAATCATAACTCTGAATGTGAAGGGGATAAACTCACCTATAAAATGGAATTGGATAGCAGAGTGGATCAGAAAGTAAAATCCTACCATATGTTGCCTACAAGAAACACACCTGAGGCAGGTAGACACACACAGGGTAAAGGTAAGAGGCTGGAGCAAAATCTATTGGACATCAACCGAGAAAAAGAAGGCAAGAGTCATAATCATATCTGACAAAGCCAAAGTAAAAATAGATCTGATTAAAAGAGATAGAGAAGGTAATTACATTCTGATAAAAGGCAGTATAGACAATGAGAAAATATCAGTACTCAACATATATGCACTAAATGATATAGCATCCAAATTTTTAAAGGAGAAATTATGAAGATGGGATTAACTCTCTCCTATTTATTCTTTAGATTTTAGCCACAAGGAATGTACACATCCCCTCTTAACCCTTAAGGGGGGGGCGGTCTATGACCCATGTGGGCTAATAAGTGACAAATCAAAACCAACTGACTACCCCCTGGGCAGTCCGAAGCAAAGTTAAAGCCTCCATTGTTTGCATAAAAGTGGACCAAAGGCACAGGAAGTGATGCAAAGAACTATCTTTAAATATGTTGATTAACTTCCTGTGAAACTGGCTTCCCCTCTCAATTTGGTCTTGGAGGAGGTTGGGCTTGAGATCTCAGACTGCTTCCCTTTGGACTGAAAAGTGGGTGAATGAAAAAGGCGAATTCCTTTTCCTTGGATTTTCTGGAGGGACCAGCCTATGAAGAGGCTCCTCATCTTGGAGGAGGCCCCGTGGCTAGAAGCCTCTTTGCTGGGGCCTCTGAAGGAGTTATATCACTCTCTCATTTTCCTTACTTTCACTCTCTCTCTATTTGTAAATAAACTACCATAAAAGTCATTCTGACTTGAGTAATTCATTTGAACTTAAGTAATTAATTCCTGGCGACGATACTCTTAAATATTCAGTCCAACCATAATTTTACCCCTTAAAAACTACTGGAGCTGAAGGAGGAAATAGATAGTAAAACTATACTAGTGGGAGACCTCTATCAGATCTAGAAAAATGAAACCAAAAAATAAATAAGAGGTAAGAGAGGTGAATGAAATCTTAGAAAAATGAGAGTTAATAGATATATGGAGAAAAATAAATAGGGACAGAAACGACTACACCTTTTCAGAAGCACATCATACATTCACAAATATTGACCATGTACTAGGGCATAAAAACATGGCAAATAAATGCAAAAAATCAGAAGGAATAAATGCAACCTTAGGAGATCATAATGTAGTAAGAATTATAATTAGTAAGGGTACATGGAGAGGCAAAACAAAAATCAATTGGAAATTAAATAATATGATTCTCCAAAACTGGTTGAAGAACAAATCATAGAAACAATAATTTCATTATTAAAAATCCCCCGATATAAACTAAATTAGAAATTCTAAAAATTAAAGGAGAAATTAATAAAATTGAAAGTGAAAGAACTATTGAATTAATAATCAAGACTAGAAGCTGGTACTTTGAAAAAACAAATAAAATAGATAAAGTACTGGTTAATCTAATTTTAAAAAAAGAAGAAAACCAAATTAACACTATCAAAGATGAAAAGGGTGACCTCACCTTCAATGAAGAGGAAATTAAGATAATTATTAAGAACTATGTTCCCCAATTTTATGGCAATAAATATGGATGATTATTACAAAAATATAAATTGCCTAGATTGACAGAAGAAATAGAATACTTAAATAATATCATATCAGAAAAAGAAATTGAACAAGCCATCAGAGAACTTTCTAAGAAAAAATCCCCAAGGCCTGATGGATTCACAAGAGAATTCTATCAAACCTTCAAAGAACAGCTAATCCAGATTCTATGCAAACTATATGACGTACTGATTCCAAAGCCAGGCAGATCAAAAACAGAAAAGGAAAACTATAGACCAATATCCTTAATGAATATAGATGCAAAAATATGAAATAAAATACTTGCTAAAAGGCTACAAGTTATCACAGGGATTATTCACTATAACCAGGTGGAATTTATATCAGGAATGAAAAGATGGTTTAATATTAGGAAAACTATCCACATAATTGACCATATCAACAACCAAACCAACAGAAACCACATGATTATCTCAGCAGATACAAAAAAAGCCTTTGACAAAATATAACACTCATTCCTATTGAAAAAATTAGAACGTATAGGAATAGAAGGGCCTTTCCTAAAACTAATAAATAGTGCATATATATAAACCATCAGCAAACTTCATCTGCAATGGGGATGATAATAATAATAATAATAATAATGGGGATCTTCTCAATAAGATCAGGATTGAAATAAGGATGCCCATTATCACCTCTATTATTTTACATTGTACTTGAAACACTAGCAGTAGCAATCAAAGAAGAAAAAGAAATTAAATGTTTTAAAATAGGCAGTGAAGAAACCAAGCTATCACTCTTTGCAGATGTATGATGGTCTACTTAAATAATCCTAAAGAATCAACTAAAAAGCTAGTGGAAATAATCAACAACTTTAGCAAAGTCGCAGGATACAAAATAAACCCACATAAGTCATCCACATTTCTATATATTTCCAACACATCTCAGCAAGAGTTAGAAAGAGAAATTCCATTTAAAATCACCCTAGACAATATAAAATATTTAGGAATCTATTTGCCAAGACAAATACAGGAACTATATGAACACAACTACAAAACACTTTCTACACAATTAAAACTAAATCTAAACAACTGGAAAAACATTAATTGCTCATGGGTAGGATGAGCTAACACAATAAAAATGACAATCCTACCCAAATTTATTTACTTATTCAGTATCTATCAAACTATCATAACAAAGTTCATTTGGAAGAACAAAAGATCAAGAATATCAAGGAAAGAAAAAAAATATCAAGGGAAATAATGAAAAAATGTGAAGGATGGGGGCCTAGTACCAGATCTCAAACTATATAATTGTGAATTTTAGATTTACTCCACCCTGTTAGTCTTTAGAATTTTAGCAACCAGGAATGTACATACCCTCATTTAAGGATTAACTCTGGGGGAGGATGGCCTATGATCTGCATGTGCTAACAAGTGACAAATCAGAAACAACTGACTAACCCCCTGGGCTGTCCTAAGCCAAGTTGAAGCCATTGGTACATATGAGACACAGGAAATGATATAAAGAAGTGTCTTTATATTTCTTGTCACTTCCTGTGAGAGGGTTTATGTGGCCTTGGTGGTGGTACTGGACTTGGAAGAACTCCAGCACGGTACCTCAGACTGCTTCTCTTAGGAAACCACATGGTGAGTGTTAATGCTGAATCCCCTTCCCTGGCTTTCTGATGACACCAGCCTCCAAGGAGGCCCCTCATATTGGAGAAAGCCTTGTGGAAGCCAAGCTAGATTTAATCTTCTAGGAAGGCCCCTTGGCTGAGGCCTCTGAACTCCCCCTGGCTCACGCCAGGCTGGAGAACTTCCCCTTCCTCTCTCTCTCCCTCATTCCTAATTTCTTCCTTCTATTGTAAATAAACCAACAAAAAATTCCATTCTGACTTGAGTATTTCATTGGGATTTAGAATTTAAATCCCTGGCAACCACTAAAAATATATTCAGTCTCAGCCCTAAAATTTACCCTTAACACTATAAAGCAGTGGTCATCAAAACAATATGGTACTGGCTAAAAGACAGAAGGGAAGATCAGTGGAATAGACTTGAGGTAAATGACCTCAACAAACTAGTGCTCAATAAACCCATAGATCCAGCTTTTAGGACAAGAACTCGGTATTTGACGAAAACTGCTGGGAAAAATGGAAAACAGTATGGGAGTGATTAGGTTTAGATCAACATCTCACACACTACACCAAGATAAATTCAGAATGGGTGAATGACTTAAATATAACGAAGGAAACCATAAGTAAATTAGGGGAAAATAGAATAGTTTACCTGTCAGATCTATAGGAAAGATTTTAAGGCCAAGCAAGAGACAGAGAATATTACAAAATGTAAAATAAATAATTTTGATTACATTAAATTAAAAAACTTCTGTACAAACAAAACCAATACAACCAAGAAGGGAAATAAGAAATTGGGAAAAAAATCTTTATAACGAAAACCTCTGACAACAGTCTAATTACTCATATTTATAAGGAGCTAAATCAATTGTACAAAAAAATCAAGCCATGCTCCAATTGAGGGATGGGCAAGGGACATGAATAGGCAATTTTCAGATAAAGAAATCAAAACTATCAATACGCACATGAAAAAGTATTCTAAATCTCTTATAATCAGAGATGCAAATCAAAGCAGCTGAGATGCCACCTCACACCTAGCAGATTGGCTAATATGACAGCAAAAGAAAGTAATGGGTGTTGGAGGGGATATGGCAAAATTGGGGCACTGATGCACTGCTGGTGGGGTTGTGAATTGATCCAGTCATTCTGGAGGGCAATTTGGAACTATGCCCAAAGGGTTTTAAAAAGATTACCTGTCCTTTGATCCAGCCATACCACTACTGGTTTTATAACCCAAAGAGATAATAAGGAAAAAGACTTGTACAAAAATATTTATAGCCATGCTCTTTGTGGTGGCAAAAAATTGGAAAATGAAGGGATGCCCCCCAACTGGGGAATGGCTGAACAAATTGTGGTATCTATTGGGGATGGAGTATTATTGTGCTAAAAGGAATAATGAACCGGACAAAGTCCACATGAATTTCCAGGAGTTGATGCAGAGTGAAAGGAGCAGAACCAGGAGAACATTATACACAGAGGCACAATCCTATATAATTGACTTCTCTACTAGCAGCAATGCAATGATTCAGGACAATTCTGAGGGACTTTATGAGAAAGAATGCTATCCACATCCACAGAAAGAACTATTTAATCACATGGTTCCATGGATATATGACTGGGGATGTAGATGTGCAGTAGTGCAAATACTAATAATATGGAAATAGGTCTCGATTAATGACACATGTAAAACCCAGTGGAATTGCTCTATGGGGCGGGGATGGGAGGGAAAGAACATGATTCATATAAGTATGGAAAAATACACTAAACTAATTAATTAAATAAACTTTAAAAAAAAATTAGGTGTGAAGATTGGATTTGGCTCTCCCCTGATTGTATCAATGAAGGTACTTAGCTCTTCCTTGATTGTGAAGATTAAATTGTAATCCCCTATCTATTTTTAAATTTAATCCCCAGAAGTGTAAACACTCCACTTAAAGTTTGAGTATAGAGATCTGTCTATTTTTACATTTTAATCCCCCAAAAGCATAAAGCACAGTACTTAAAAGTTGAGTATGGGGATCTATCCATTTTTTAACCACAAAAGGTGCAAACATCCATTTTACACATTGTGTGGGAGATCTGTGACCCACGTGTGAAAGAGTGGGCAGTCCTGGAGCAGAGCACAGCAGTGTTTGGTAGACATAAAAATTTAGGGGAAGTAATGCAAGAGAAAAGGTCTTTAAAAGTGGAGTTCAATTTGGAACTTAAACCACTTGGAGTGGAACCTCCTTTGAGAAACAGTTCAGCTAAGACTTCTGCTAGAAGCTACTGGGAGTTCTACTGGAGTTGAGGCTGACAATGAGGAAGCTGATAAAGAATCTGCTGATTGAACTGACATGCAGAGAGTGTAAAAGCTGACTCCCTTTCCCTTGGCCTTTATGGAGGCACCAGCTTCCAGAAAGGCCCATCATCTTGGGACTCCTTTCCCTTGGCAGGGACCTCTGAACTCCTGCCTGCCTTAAGAGGAGGCCAAAGCAGATATCTCTCTCTTTTTCTTCTCTTTCTCTCTTCCTTAATATCTTCCCTCTTTATTATAAAATAAACTACCATAATACCATCCATTATGATTTTAGTAATTCATTTGCAATTTAGTAATTAAATCTCTGGTGACCAATTAAAATATTATTCAGTCATACCATAAATCTAACATAGGAAACCTGCTTCTTACCACACTGCTGAATGTAATCCCCAATTTGATCTGCTACATCAGGGGTGAGTCCAATCTTTCCTGTCATCTCTTGTCTCACATCCTTCCAGGACATCTGCAGATAGAGAAATATTAGCGAATATCAAGACCCTACTTTCAATCATTAAGCATTTGTACATCTACATCATGCCTAAACTCTATAACAGATGAGTCAGGAAAGAATATTGGATAGAGTGAAAATCTGTATTTAAGAAAGAACTAAGTTGGAATTTTGTCTTCAACATTTATTAGCTATATGAACCAAGGCAACTCCCTTAAACTGTTTGTTTCCTAATTGGTAAAGTAGGGCCAATAATAATTTTAATGGATTCCTCATAGGATTGTTTTGGGGAAAGCACCATATAAACCTTAAAATTCCTATACTAATATGAACTATTATTAGGCACAGAGCTTAGACTCCTTTCCCTATTAAAGGATTGAAATAAGTTATTGGTTTAGACTTTCTCTATAACTCTTGCCCTGGCACAGCTTACATGACACACTGTTCCTCAAGTTACTGAAACAAAATGGCCTACAAGGAGGTAAACTATAAAAACTGAAATGAAGTAAAGTAAAAACATCTTCCTTTGTTACCTTGCCAAGCTTATCCACTGAAGCACAGATAAAACGAAATTTGTTATCAGGGACACCACAGACAGCAAACATACCATCCACAACTCTCCTGTCATTCACCTGTGAATTCCACATGCACCAAATATTCCATCAACAATTATTTCCAAAAGAGAGACCCATTCTCCTTTCCCAGTGATGCCCTGTAGTAAATGGGAAGTTTTACAATCAGACTATGTAGAGTCATCTGCTAAAGCCAAATAAGGTTGGGACCACTATGGAGGTAAGATGAGAACCTGAGTTTCAGGTTATACACACCCAACTTCTTTTTTGTCTCCACATTCACCTTAATTAGGAAGTCTCCCAATTGCAATGTGCTGAGAATTTCATGTATGATCTTTAAACACTCTGCATCAGGGATCATGGGATCAAATTGCCCTGCAATGTCAAAATCCTGTAGCAAAAGAAAACAATTTAAAATTTGAAAAATCTTCCAATTAAATCTGTGTTCCCAAGGGTGTTTCTGAGAGAGACCCCCTCCCAAATGCCCAAGGATACAATCACTCACGCATTGGCAAAACTCCCGATATCGACCTTGAATTATGGAAGGACTCTCCCTTCGCCAAACCTTCCCAACATGATAGCGTTTCATCTTCTTTATCTTATTCATGGCCAGATAACGAGCAAAAGGGACCTCACGAGAAATCATTAAGGAAGAAGCATTCTCCCTTCCAGAGCTGGCATCAAACTACAACTATATAAATCATTTACTAGGGAAACTCATATCTCTAACAATAGATTCCACATTTTGACAAACTGAAAATTCAGACAAGGAGGGGGTTAAAATAAGGACCTAAGTGGACCAAGACCCCTAAGATCCTTTCTTCCTATTCACCCCAATTCTTTCTTCTCCAACATTATTTGAGAGCCTGACATTTACCACTACTTTCAGTCCTTACTTTAGTATAGGAATGTCTCCTTAAGCCATCTAACATAAAACAGGAATTAGAGCTGCAGATCTGACCAAGATATTCTTAGTTCCCTTACTTGGAAAAGAGCAGACTAAAATAAAGTAAAACACTTCTAAGAAGGATACTGTGAGGTCATATCGAAGAGCTAGCAGCTCCCCACCCTGATCCTTCAGTTCATAGATGAGCCTGGATTCTTCTCCATACTTCTCTGTTAATATTTCCTGGACAAACATAATTCTATAGCTTAAAAAAAATCTCATTTGGGATACAAGAGGCTAAGAAGGGAAGAAGTTCAATACTGTTTCTCCCCCTTCCCCCTTTCCTTTCCTTTTTTGTCACCTTTAGTTCAAACACTGGAGTGTCTATTCCTTTAGCTCCATGGCACTTGAAACAATTGATGACAGCATTAAGGATTTTCTCTCGAATAGCCATCTGTTGAGGGCTAAGATCTCTGGTACCCTATAAGCCAAAAGCAACCGGAATAAAGAGAAACAGGGGAAGAGTTTAAAGGCAAGTTGTAGAGGAGTCAGGGAATAGAGAATCTTGGACAGGACTTACATTGATGGTTTACACTTAAAAAGTACCTTAAGGTTTGTAATACACTTTACATGTATGATTCTTACAACAGCCCTATGAGGAAAGTACTAGTATTCCTATTTTAAAAATTAAGAAACTGACAAATGAAATACCTAGACCAGAGTCAAAATGGTTAGTAAATATCTGATGTAGGATTTGAACCCAGCTCTTTCTGACTCCAGGAGCAATTCTATCCACTATATGATATAAACTCTAATTCACTGCAAGGTCCCACCTCAGGTAGGGACAGATTGCTTTTCCCAAGCACCCAGGCTATTGTAAAAGGAGACAAAAAGGGAAGAGAGGAAAGGATTACCTTGGGAGTCTTGATAACAAAACTGGATTTCTCTTTATTTAATTCCAGCTGAGTCTTCATTCTGGCCTCTGCAAACTGGAAGGCAATGATTGTAGCACATTAAGTTGCCACCATAGGACTCTAAATGTCTTGAATTTCCAGTCTTCCAGATACAAAGAGAAAAGCTCTGCAAGCTCTAAGCTTGTGTCCACATTGTGTCCAGAAAAGATTTGGAATGAAGGCTGACCTTTCCCCCATGCTGTCTAGTTGAATTAAGAGAGATTCTTCCTTCCATAAAATGTGATTTGTTCTGCCTGTGGTTTTTTCCATCTCTGGGAGTGTCAAAAACCAGTTGTACCTCTTAACAAGTCAAACTCAGCTAGTCAATCCTACTCAAGACTTTTTGGCAATTTATACCCAAAGAAACTAAGACCCAGAAACAAACAAGAACTTACAAAAAAAAAAAAAGAATAAGCCAGTGGCAAGACCAGGAACTAAAAAGGGTCTTTACTTTTAGCTTCAAAAATAGTAACAAAAATAAATCAGAAGAGTGACTCCTTTAGACCTAGGTTAGGTTCTGAAAGAAAGATGCTTTATTGAGAGGAGTTAATAATCTGGTGTTAACAAATAAAAGTCTAATAAATTATTCTTGTTGAATCTTTATTCTAAAGCAAGCTGTGTAACCCAAGGAAAGTCACAATCTGTTTGCCTTAGTTTCAGTTATTCAACAGTTATTCAATAATAAAACCTGCCTTTACCTCTCAGGGGTGCTATAGGGTTCAAATGAGATATTTTTTAAGTGCTTAAGCAGAGTGCCTGGCACATAGTAGGTGTGATGTAAATGTTATTCCTTTTCCTATCCCTTCTCCATGAAAGGACAAAAGATTTAAGTGCTATAAGGGTCCTTAGAAACCATCTAAATCAACCCCCTCATTTAAAAAATACAGTTAAGAAACCTGAGACCAAGAAAGTTTCTGCAGCTTGCCTAAGGTCACACAAAGTTAGATTTAAACAAATCCAACAGTTTTCACAGCATCACAATACTAGGCAGTAAGTTCTTCAGGGGAAGAGACTGTCATTTTCCAGGCCCAAGTGGGAAAAATTTTAATTGAATAAAAAAATTAGATAATTATGGTAGGTTATTTAATAAGACTTCTCAAAAACCTAAGGAAACAACTAGAGTTGTAACTCAAGATAAGCTCTGTATTGCTACTTAATAACTGGGTGACTGTGATTAAGTCGTTTAATTTCTCAGGGTAGCACATTTATTTAATATTTTAAAATTTGCAGTGTGTTTTCCTCACACCTCTGAGATAGGCAGTATGCAAGTAGGATTCCTGTTTTTAAAATGAGTAAACAGAAATTTAGCGGGATTAATATTTCTGAATCATAGGACTACAAAATCTCTAAAGAAGGACATTATTACCTGCTTTTGCCCTGGCCCATAAGGACCAGGGGCCCTTTCTATCTGACTTGCAATTAAAACCTTCTCTAAATGTGGTTTTCTCTACTAGAATGTAAATTTTTTGAGAACAGGGACTGAATAGCTTTTCTATTTGTATTCTAAGTGCTTAGCACAGTAGTTTGAGCTTGGTCCTCACTGAATATTTTTTCATTCATCCAATATTAGAAAGGGTCTCAGAGATCAATTTTCACAATCTACTCTACAATACAAGAAAAGTATCCCATCTAGCCTTTGCTTGAATACCTCATTCCGGTGAGGACTTCAGATTTTTGTGCATGATTCGACTGAGGTTCTTTGTATATGTTTGAACAAAATTTGTAAACATAAATAAATGAATCAACTAAAATCCTAGCATCATAGATTGTAAGGTTTCAGTAACAAACCCTAGAGGGCAAAGTCCTGTGGTCCATTTGCTCAGAATCCGAAGGTAACTCTGGTCTATCCTAACTAACCAATTTAGAGGTTAAGAAGGCAAAATTATGGAAATACTAGAACTAGAAGGAGCCCATTAGTTCAACCCTTCGTTTTCTTGAAGAAGAAACTAAAGCTTTTTAAATAAATCAAGCATTTGTTTAAAAGCCTACGTCTATCGTAAAACTTGGATTCCTTGCTCTGAACGAGGTCAAAGTGATAGAACCAGGTCGAGAATCCAATTCGAAAACTCAATCCAACAACGAACCTACTAGGTACTAAAAAGACCATAAAGCTTTGGCCCTCAGGAGGTTTACACCCTAAAGTGGAGAGATAAGAATTGAAAAAGAAGGTGACAGAAGTTCTAAGCAGTATCCAGGAAAAAGCTATGAAATGTGAGGAGTCGGAACATACCTCCCGCGCGCTGGACTGCACCAGGCCTCCTTGCACGCAGTGGAAAAATAGCCCCCCGGTGTTGGGGGAGCGGGAAGAACGCAGGAGATGGAGGGCCAGTACGGTCCAGGCCTCCCGCGACCAGGGTCCCAGGCGTTGCATGGTTAGGGATGGAAGGCTTCTTTTCCCAGGGCTTTAGGGTCTGTGCGATTCTGCAGAAGGCAGGATACCAGGGCGATGGACGTGGGGAGGAAGGAGCTGGGCAGATCCCAGTCTGGATTCAGGGAATGAGACAGGGCTGGTCATTAGGGAGAGTGGTGCAGAGAGGGCCAAAGGAAAGTGGAGAGAGGGTCTCCTGAATTACCGCCAGCAAGGGGCGGCACCTGGCAAGTGGCTGGTAAATAGAGGAAACACCCCTCCTCATCCAAAGAACTAGATGGCTCTGGCCTCTACATTTCCGCTCTTCCGGGATAGGCGCGCACCGGCCGGAAGCTGTCTCTGGGAACGCAGTCCGCCAGCCCAGCTCGGTGGCCGGAAGTAGTCCGTGACTGCAGCAGCCGTTTCAGGGATGGCGGACCGTGCGACCCTGGAAGAGGCCGTGAGGCTCCAGGGCGAGCGAGTGCGGGGTCTCAAGCAGCAGAAGGCGGGCGCCGAGCTGGTGAGAGCCTCGACCCAGCCGGGATGACCGGACCGGGTCTCGGGGCTAAACGGAATTCTGGGTCCGGGGTCTGGTACGGAAGCCGGGAAGGGGCTGGGCAACAGCCTTGAAAGAGGCTAGACTGGTACTGAAAGCAACGCTTCTGTTGTTGTACCGACTATTTAATGTGCTTTACATTCATTCTCTCCCATGGGCCTTACAGTGCCTGAGAGGTTGGCACTGCCATTACCCCATCTTACGGATGAGAAAACTGAGTGGCCCGTGGTCACATAGCTAGCCATGAGTCAGAAGTCTGGGATCCCGGTACCCTACGTGTCTCTTCAAAATAAGGATTGAGGAAGGCTTGGGAAGAGACCAGATTCTTCCAGATTCCCTTGTTTATTGAGGTCCTTCCTTCTAGATCGAGGAGGAGGTAGCCAAGCTCCTAAAGCTGAAGGCACAGTTGGGCCCTGATGAAGGAAAACAGAAGTTTGTGCTTAAGACTCCAAAGGTAAATATATTTTTAAAGAACTCTTTCCCTTCCCCCCCGCCCCCCCCCCAGGATCTCTGATGAACCTTACTGCAGTGTCAGTTAAGATTTTTAATTTTTTCCCTTTTTTTTATTACATTTTGAGTCTCCCTCCCAAACCCACACTAGAGAAGGTCAACATTTAACACATAAACATACATGTAGTCAGTTCAGTTTAACAAGTTTAAGACACTATGAGACACTGAGGATACAAAGTTGGTAATATTTCAGCCCTGTCTTCAAAGAATTTAGTGACAGAAACCTCAAAAGGGAGTGAAATAAATTCAAAAGGAAAGGTTTAGTCATCATGCTACTAGAGACTTGAATTTTGGCTACTCCTAAGGGGTGTAAAGGAAGAAATGTTTAGCTTCAAAAAGCAGGCTTTGGACTGGAATGGAGTTGCATCCGGGTGTTACCTATTTGCCAAGATGGTCAGGATCTCAGGCATCCCAACCTGTAGGAGAACTGCCACTTCTGCATATTCTCAAGGAGGATTTAATATATAGGTAGACAGCTCCTCTATATGTTGAAATGCCTAGTCTGCTTTTTTAAAATACACTTTCCAGTTGATTAGTAGGAATTTCAATGGTTATAGAAATAGGATGTAGATTATCTTGAGAGATCATATAATTAATCTAGTTTTCAAAAATTAGAACCATTAACAACTTAAAACCAACTAATCAAATATCCTTCTCCTAACACAAGTCTAATGTCACGAGTTCAGGCTTTTTTTGTTTAAATGATCTTACTATCTTACTGACTTCCTTCCAGTCCATGCAGATTTGGCTTGGTGGTTAAAAGAGAGTTACGTGCAAGTCTGTTTTCTTACATTTAAGAATATAAATAGAATACTTCTGAATGTTCTGAAATACTACCTCCTCCTGGTTTCTTACTACTGAATTGGACATTTGTTTGGTTTTTTTCTCCTTCGGTTTGGTGACTACTCTTGATCATAAGGGCACAAGGGACTACAACCCTAGGCAGATGGCAGTTCGAGAAAAGGTTTTTGATGTGATCATCAGCTGCTTCAAGCGCCATGGTGCAGAAGTAATTGATACTCCTGTGTTTGAATTGAAGGTGAGGCCCAGGGCCAAGGAAAAAGTGTTTGTCAAGGAAATTGGAAGGAGTACCAGACAGATACATAGTAGGTTAGATATCAAGGTGAAGTTGTCATGAAGGTTCAGCTGTTAAGATGGGTACACACAATCCCAACCCTTATTCCCATATTCCTTATGTGCTGAAACTTGATTTCCATTTAAAAGGAGGAACCAACATAATTTTCCTTACATTGATTTCTGTGGCCCTGATTCTTGTTTCTAGATATCTGTTTTTACTTCGGAGATTAAGGACAGCTAGAATTATTTTTGAAGCTTTCTAACAGAACACTTTATAGGATAATTGATTGTTGGCACTCCTTAGATTATATATGGGTTATAAAACATTAAGCATTGTTATCTACAGTTAAGCTCAGTCATTGAAATAATTATATATTTTCATCTTTTTCCTTCCAGGAAACACTGACTGGAAAGTATGGGGAGGACTCTAAACTTATCTATGACCTAAAGGATCAGGGTGGTGAGCTGTTGGCCCTTCGTTATGACCTCACTGTATCCTTTCAAAGTTAGCTCCATGATGCCATTGTTTAGATTGGACTTTATTGTGGGTAAAATTAAATCTAAAAAAATCTAAAGTTCACAACTTTAATTAACAGGAAGTAATGGAATTGTCAAATTTGGAGAATTTGAGCACAAATAGGAAGAAGTCTTTGGATTAATAGACCAAAGAATCAGTTGTAGATTGAGTTATATGAAATGTTCCTCTAAAATATAGATATAAATTCTGAGTAGCAGAGCCCACCCCTGGGAATAGCACAGTATCATAGACCATATCTGAAAGCATTATAATTCTCCTGATTCTGGAATGCCATTCTTTTACCCTTAAAAGTCTATTCATACAATTGGGCAAATCTTCAGTAAAGAATGATGTCTTTTTCCTATTAATGATACAGAAAGTATGCTTATAGCACCGTGATGAGTCCATCTGTTCTGATTATGCCAAAAAAACAATCGTAGCATGGTCCTGTTGATACTAAGCATAATATAGAATTTCTGCTTTACCTCAGAGGAATTTAGAAAACAGATATAGTCAGGGCAGCTAGGTGGTCAGTCAGTAGATGGCCAGGCCTGGAGATAGGAGGTCTTGGATTCAAATTTGGCCTGAGACATATCCTGGCAAGGAAACTTACCTACCTTGGTAAGTCACTTAATCCCAGTTACCTAGTCATTACCACTCTTCTACCTTAGAACTGATACTTAGTATCTCAATTCTAAGACAAAAGCTATGAGTTAAAAAAAAAAAACAGATCAAGTTAAATTAGAAAGGGATGTTAACTTTCACAGTGGATTTTTTACAATATCAAGGATTAGCCCTTTGAGTATTCCAAAGTTCTTATATCCTTTACTGTCATAATCCAACTATACAAGGATACTGGGGAGAGGGCAGCCACTTTGTTTTAAGGTAGCTTCTGCTGGTGGTGGTAATTAGTTCTATTCAAGAGGAACTTTCTCCTTAACCCATTGTCAGGTTCCTTTTGCTCGATACTTGGCAATGAATAAATTGACCAACATTAAACGCTACCACATTGCCAAGGTGTACCGACGAGATAACCCTGCAATGACTCGTGGTCGTTATCGGGAGTTCTACCAGTGTGTGAGTGTCCCAGAACCAAGAAAGTTCATGGCATTGAGACCTCACTTTGATCAGTTAGATTTCGTCAGTATTGACTTTACTGAATGGCTTATGTAGACACAGACACCATGTCTACATATATCAGGATCAGAACAAAGGATGAGGAGCTTGAGGTGAAGATATGAAAATTAGCTGTGTGCACATTGTCATTAATCACAGCTTCAGACTTGGTGGGGAGCAAATAAATGGCTAAAGGAAAAGCCTATAAGGAGAGATTTAGCTAAAAGAGAGGATGAATATGAATAGAAATAGAGTAAGTATCATGTTCTGTAGAGTCTTAGAGCTGTGTTATCTTCCAAATTAAACTTAGAAGCACAGTGAAGGAGGTCAGTAAGGTCTATAGTCTTGCATAGTAGGGAAAGGACATTGCCTATGAAGTCTGGAGGTTCTGGAACTTTGCTTGGAAATTAGTCCTCTTCTGACTAATTCCTGTCATTTTATTGTGCAGGATTTTGACATTGCTGGGCAGTTTGATCCCATGATCCCTGATGCAGAATGTCTGAAAATCATCTGTGAGATCCTGAGTGCACTTCAGCTGGGGGACTTTCTTATCAAGGTGAGTGGGAAAGCTGTATCCGACCAGGTGGTACTAACAATCAGAAGTAGTCTGATCTTCCTCCTTTTTATAGTTCAGCCCAATTTTTCTTACCTCTCTTATTTGATTTGAGCTCCTTCAGGAGCTCTTTTTGGGCATGACACCATTTTACATTTTCCTTTGAAAACTTCACATGTAGGATTTTGGCATTGTTGCCCTCTTGTTAGTTTGTGTTTGGATCTGCCTGGTCACCAAAGTAACTTTCTGTGGTCTGTTTTTTTTTTTTGTTTGTTTGTTTCTTTGCCTTCCACTCATTTTTTCAGCCTATTTTGTGACCTTTGCCTCACTGTTCAAATTTGGCTCTGTTCCTAGGGTGGAGGAAACACTTCTTGAGCTTCTTGTGTCTGGGCTTGCTTTGGTACTGGCCTGGCTGGTTTGCTGTGGGAAAGCTTACAATTGTTTTGCCAAAATTTGCTAGATAGATTAAACTGGATTTTACTCCTCTTACTGGTTTGTCTAGATGTAGGAAACTAGATTGCTATCCCTCTTACCCCAATGAGACAGGCTTCTCCTGCTGACCTTTTATGTTGTCTTGGACTGGGACACTTTTTCACCCCATCTTTTGTTGGTTCTACTGTTCCAGAATTCATTTTGAGGCTTTAAAAAAGTAGTTGTTTGAAATTATACAGTCTGAAACATTGTAGGATGATCATATGTAAGTGACTTTGCTACTGATGCAATGATCCAAAACAGTCCCAAGGGACTTAAGAGAAAGAATGCTGTCCACATCAAGAAAAAGAACTATGGGAGTAGAAACACAGAAGGAAAATATTTTATTTTTCATTTGTTTTTATGGTTATTGGATATGGGATTTTGATTTTTAAAAGATTACCCAAAAAAATGAATAACATAGAAATAGGTATTGATTAATTATACATGTATAACCCAGTAGAATTGCTTGTCAGCTCTAGAAGGTGGGAGGGAAAGAACATGAATCATGTAACCATGGAAAAATACTTAAATTTAAAAAAAAAACATTTTTTTAAGTAGTTGTTTTAAGAAGGTGGATTTGGGCAAGTCAGCGTTCCTTCCCTATTCCATATGGCTGATCTCTCCGGTCCAGTTTAGGGAGTAAAAAAATACTGTAGCTGTCATAGATCTTGAAGGGAAATAGTTGAAGGTAGGCATTCCCACTTCTTAAAGTGACTTTGGAATCCTCAGGTGAATGACAGGCGAATTCTGGATGGGATGTTCAATGTCTGTGGCGTTCCTGACAGCAAGTTCCGTACCATTTGCTCTTCAGTGGACAAGCTAGACAAGGTGACAACTAGCTTATTTATTTGTATAAGTCCTATTTCTCTTCCCTGAAATTTCTCCTGCAAATGGAAAACAGAGTCTGGGAGGGAGAGGGTTCTTACTCTTGAGTTGTGAGGCAGAGACCTCAGCCATAAAGATTCTTTATACTGAAGAATAAGGCCCAGTTTCCACTGATGTAAATCCATTATGGGGCCCTTGAATCCATTGTCTATGCAGATGTCATGGGAGAATGTGAAGAATGAAATGGTGGAAGAGAAAGGCCTGGCCTCTGAGGTGGCAGATCATATTGGGGCCTATGTGAAGCAGCATGGTAAGAATTTGAGAGGGGATAAGGTAGCCCTCTGATGACCTTTGGGGACTTGCTGGTTTTCCTACCTTTCATGAACCAGTCCTCCAGTGCATGTTGTTTTCATTGAGCCTTATTTCCTCATTTCCCTAGTGGTGTAATAGATTTTCTTGCCATTTTTGACCCCTGTGTTTGAAGTAAGTATTCATATTGGTTGAAGTTATTAGGTATTTAGGGTACTGAAGTTATGTTAGATTGTGGTGAAATGCAAGTAATCAGTGAAAGATTAATGGGTAGTGCCATTTGCTCTCTTTATCTGCTTTTCTTAGGTGGAGTGTCCCTAGTAGAGCAGCTACTGCAGGATCCCAAACTCTCACAGAACAAGCAGGCCCTGGAGGGATTGGGAGACCTGAAACTTCTGTTTGAGTATCTGACCCTGTTTGGTATTGCAGAGAAGGTGAGTAGGGGAAGGGTAGATTAGGGCATATTGTTGAGGATCCCAGAACTTTTCTCTCCTCAGGGACTAACCATATCTCCATGTCCCCACAGATTTCCTTTGACTTGAGCCTGGCTCGAGGCCTGGACTATTATACAGGGGTGATCTATGAAGCAGTGCTTCTTCAGAGCCCAACCCAACAGGGGGAGGAAGCACTTGGTGTGGGCAGTGTGGCTGCTGGAGGGCGCTATGATGGACTTGTTGGCATGTTTGACCCCAAGGGTCGCAAGGTGCCATGTGTGGGGCTCAGCATTGGGGTTGAAAGGATCTTCTCCATTGTGGAACAGAGGATGGAGGTAGGACCTCAGTTTGGGGCATGAGTGTCAATTCTATTTCACAGTCAAGGAGGGGAGAAAAAGATAGCTAATTAGCTTTCTAACTTAGATGCCAGTTAGTGTGTCTACCCCCTAAAGAGTCCTATATATAATTGGGAAAAGAATGGGGTTTTTTGTTTGTTTGTTTGTTTGTTTGTTTTCTGTTGGGAGCTTCAATACAAGAATATCAATATACTGAGTTTAGTTTATTTGGTATTTAGGCCCTGAGTACAGGGTTTATCTGCACCACTCAGACACTTGAATTAATGGCCCCCTTCCATGTTGTTGGTCTCTGTCTTCTCTAGATACTTCACCTCTGCTGTTATTTACAAAACATTTATTTGGTGCTATTGCATACAAAAGTATTGTTTGAAGGGAGGGGTGTAGAATAGAGAGATAAGGAAAAAGCTGTCTGGATTCTAAAAGGTGGGGGATGGGGGCAGTACATTCTCATTTGTAGTATCATTAAGTGCATAGTTTGTAATTATAGTAACTAACACTTTACTAATTTATAGAGTGCATAAAAGAGGTTGAGAAGGCAGTAGAAAACTAACTGGGAGGAAGACCTAGGCTTTTAAGTGTCCTCTCTGACCCTTCATCTCATGGGAGTTTTGGTGGTGAGTCACTGAACTTTTCAGTGCTCCAGGTAATTCTCCAACACCGCCTGAGCCTGAGCCAGGCTTCAGTAGGGAAATTTCTCCACCAGCAGCTTCCCTTACTGGAGAAATCTCAGCCCTGTTTTAAAAAATAGACACATTGAGGCACAAACCTACACCAGGACTTAATGTGGGGAATGGAAATGCCCAGCTTGAGATCATTGGGTGACCTTATCTGACAACCACTCATTGTATCTGTTGCTCTTAGTGAGTTCTTATCTGCTGCCTTCTGTTATTCTGCCGGGCTGAAGGGAACCAAAAGCTGATTTAAAGACTGAATGACCTTGGGCCAAACCTAACCTCGGATAGATATTTAACTGTAATATGAAGATGGCAGTAAGCTCTCTGAACCGAAATATCTTCATCTGTCAAATGGGAATGATATTATCTGGGAGACCTACCTTCACCTCTGTTGTGGGTAGGGCTCTTAGGAGGCTGAGGCTAATGACCTCATTTACAAATTGTCTGCTTGGGACTTCTGAATGATTCAGATTTTGAAGCCTCTTTCTCCTTACTAGATACTATAGGTATGTAGGTGGGCATGTAACCATATGGGGAAAAATTTTTCTGAGATTCTGGTTGTGAATTTAGTGTAAAAAGAGGGAAAACAGGAGCTGAAACTTTGTTAATCAAAGATATCCTCCTGGGGCTATGTAAAAGTAAATCACTTGTTCCTCTGTTGTCTGGTTTCTCCTTTGTTTTTTTTCAAATGTGACCTTGTGAATATTCATGTGTTATACTCCTGGGTCTGGGAAATGGACTGTGAGCCGGGATTGACTTTAAATCACTTGGAGAAGATTTGGTGGGTGGGATAGATTGACTCTCAGACTGCTATTCTCAAATTCCTCCAGGTCTAGAAGCTTGAGCAGATCCAGCTATGCCAAATTGCTAATCTGTCATAGACAAAGCTTACCCAATCTGCCCTTTCCTTAGGCTTCTGAGGAAAAAGTTCGGACCACGGAGACCCAGGTGCTTGTGGCTGCAGCCCAAAAGAAGCTCTTGGAGGAAAGGTTAAAGCTTGTTGCAGAACTGTGGGACAGGGGAATTAAGGTATGAATGAATGACCCTGGAAGGAAGAATTATGTTCTTTTGCTTTAGAACTAAATTTTATTCGTGGCTGTGGTATTCCTTTTGATTTTTCATGGTGGGTCAGCAATGGTAATTCCTGGAACCAAATGAACTACTAGCAAGAAAACAATCTTGTGGGCCAAGCAGGAGTGTTCTCTCCAAAGCAAAGGCTTGTCTCAGCCCTTACTCTGCCCTGGTCTCTTTAGGCTGAGCTACTATACAAGAAGAACCCCAAATTGCTGACCCAGTTGCAGTACTGTGAGGAGACTGGCATCCCACTGGTGGCCATCATTGGGGAGCAGGAGCTGAAGGACGGTGTCATCAAACTGCGCTGCGTGGCTAGCAGAGAAGAGGTGAGTGATCCCAGAGAGAGGGAATTGAGGTAGAAGGCCCTGGTATGGTTGAAACTAGGTAAGCTTTCCTTTTTAGCCTCAAATGAGACTGTAGTAATAATGCTCACCTTCACAAATTTGATCCGGCATTTATCTTTTTTCCCCTGAACTTTATCTCCTGGGTTTTCAGGCAGGCTGTTTGCTTCCCTCCACCTGAATGCACTCCATTCTCATCTCATGTCCTCAAACTGTTCCCTCTTCAGGTTCTCCTAGCATATTTTGCCTCCACTCTCCTTTGTTCACCTCAATGCACTCTGCCTTGATTTATGCTCATTTATTTATCAGAGGCAGTTTGACACAGTTGGTAGAGTGCCCAACTTGATGCTTGAAGATTTGGGTTCCAACCTCCATTTCTGTGACCTATGAATAGATCAACTTGATTTTTGTGAATTGGGGACAATTCTCTGAAACTACAAATTATATCAGGTTAAACTGAAATGACAGGTCCTTGTATTTTTTTTTCATCTCTCATTTCATTCCTAGAAGGGTTTTTCCACCAGTCCAATCAGGTCTTTACACCTAGAAGACTAGATTAGAATTGGACCTTTGATTTCCTTGGTTTAGAGAACTGTTGGAATGGGAAGCTCTCTACCCCAATAGTTATTTATGCAGTTCTAGATCTCCTTGAATTGCCTAGAGCTCAGGAAAGCTGCTCAATTAGATTAGAATGTAATTGGGAAATGTATGATAAAGTAAATAAATACAATACAACATGGATAATGTTAATTTGAGGTTTTCTAAGTCAATATTAACCAACCAAGCCCCCCTTCCCCCCTTCCCTTTCTATTTGAGTTTGACACCACTGGTCTACAGGTTGTGGGGGTTAAGTGACTTACTCAGGGTCTCTGAAGCCTGCATGTCTGGAGATGGATATGAACTCAGTCTCTTGCTCCGAGACTGCCTCCAATACTGTCTTACATGTAGGAATGTGTTACAATGCTTTTTAGGTGTTGAAATAAAAGTCTTGGATAAGGTAAAACAGATCAAGCCTGCCTCTACAGAAACTGCAAGGGCAGAAGTAATTCTGGTTTTTCGATCTGTGGAGGTTTAGAATCCTTTGAAAAACCTTGTTTTTCTATGAGCAGTATTTGGATTGTTTTATCTCTAAATCCAATGCTTTGGTTCCTAGTTAAGGAAATTTGAAGCATTAGCTAGCATATGGGGAGGGTATTTTGGTGGAATTTAAGTTTTCCTGATGGCCCTGAAATCATATTGCAACTTATTCATCTTAATGGAAATCCTGGCAGTCAATTCCATTTCTCAGTGCAGCCCTTTGCCTTTTAGCATACCAGCCACCATTTCCTCAGTCTCAGTCTGTAGTTATCTGTTGTGTTGTGTTGTGTTGTGTTGTGTTGTGTTGTGTTGTGTTGTGTTGTGTTTAAACCCTTACCTTCCATCTTGGAATCAATACTGTATTGGTTCCAAGGTTCCAAGGTGGTAAGGGCTAGGTAATGGGACTAAGGGACATGCCCAGGGTCACACAGCTAGAAAGTGTCTAAGGCCAAATTTGAACCCAGGACCTCCCATCTCTGGGCCTGACTCTCAATCCACTGGGCCACCCAGCTGCCCCTGTTGGTTACATGTTAACTGTGACTTATAATTGAGGCAGCTAGGTAGAGAGCTGGACCTAGAATCTGGTAGACCTGGGTTCAAATTAGACTTCTGATACTTACTAGTTGTGTGACCTTGGGCAAGTCACTTAAAGGGTTTGTCCCAACTTCTTCATCAGTAAAATGAGAATGATATGATAATAGCACCTACCTTCCAGGATTTTTATGAGGATCAAATGAGATATTTGTAAAAAAAAAAGTGCATACTACGTGCCATATAGATCCTAGCTATAACAATTATTGGATAGGGAAGTTTGAAAGCAAAAAGGGAGATAGAATATAGTAGGAACAAAAGGGAGAACAGACATTTCTCATGCTCTCTTCTTCCCCTTTTGGCCAGGTGGATGTTCGGAAAGAAAACCTTGTAGAAGAAATCAGGAAACGAACAAGCCAGTACCCTGCCACCATCTGCTGAACTGAAGGAAGTCAGTGGATAGTAGAAATTGCACTACTTGGAAGCTGGTCCATCTTCTTCAGTTGCTTTGCACAATCTACTCCCAGAGGGAAGAATTAGAGGAAGTGCAGAGCTAATTAATGTTTTCTTGTAAAATCACTGGCAAGGATAGCCAGCATATAACTCCATTTTCTCAAAGAGGTTGCTTTCTGGAGCTGCCCAGGACATGGATATGAACTGAATCTTCCCAGGCTGGGTTGGCCCTGGGTGTCCTCTTTCCTCTCCCACCCCCACTAGTGCATTATGTGTGCAATGTCCCCATGTTTATGGCAGAAATGCCTTGATGCCAACATTTCCCATCAATTTTGTGAAGCCGATTGCCTGTGGGTCCAATAAAATGCCTAA
Organism: Monodelphis domestica; assembly: GCF_027887165.1. Lineage (NCBI taxonomy): Eukaryota > Metazoa > Chordata > Mammalia > Didelphimorphia > Didelphidae > Monodelphis > Monodelphis domestica. Next base: position 338,996,825 of record NC_077227.1, on the reverse strand, counting down.
AACTTCTGTCTGTTTCCACTCCTGTCTAGATCCAGGAATGATTGTCTGGGGGGGGCTCCCTCTTATATTTTGATGCCACCCCAGTTTGAGAGCAATACTCTGGTGACCCGCTTCTGCAAGGTGTTAATACATGTGGGATTTGCTGTAATTTTGCTCTTTCTCACACATGGGTTTAGTTAAACTCCTGAGTGGTTTCTTGCTTCTCTGAAATTGGAAAGGGCAAATGGGCACTGCGGATCGCCTAAGCCCCTCCCCCAGCTGTTTTCCTACTTCCACCTGTTTATGCCCTGGAGAGCAGAGCACGTGGCCCTTTCCCCCCCCACCCTCTCCATAGGGGCGGGGTCTCAACCCTCGACCAATGAGAGTCTGGGGGGCTGGGGAAGGTTCCAGAGGCTGAGACCGAGGCTATAAAGGTGTGTGGAGGGGTGTGTCGCCTCCAAACATGCAGTCCAAGCGGGAATGCGAGGTGAGTGCCTTAGATTGAGGGATCCCCTGGTGAAATGATGCGGGGGCGGGGGCGGGGAGCTGACCCTCCCCTACTAGCGTTACCTTGCAATGTGTCTTGGAGCCTAGTGCCAGCACTCACCCCTTCTTTCACCCTTCCCAGTTATGGTGTGAGCGGGTGAACCCAGTGAACAAGGCTGCGCTGGAGGCTTGGGTGAGGGAAACGGGCATCCGGCTGGTGCAAGTAAACGGGCAGAGGAAATACGGCGGTCCACCCCCAGGTAATATTTGCACCGCAATTGGGGAGGGGGGCGCGCCTTGAGCCTCCCCCTGCCGGGGACAGTTAGACGCCATACCCCTCCCCCCAAGGCTTGGGGGAGTGGCCTGTGAACCGACCTTCTGCTGAGTTGGTGAGTGAAGTGCCCATTAACTGCCCCTGATTCGCACCCCGGAGGAAGGAAAAACCGTTCAAGTTATTCTATACTGTTAAGGCGAGCTAAACTTTTTGAGCACTCTGAAGCTAGTTTCCATTTGCATTTTAGAACAATACAATGGCATACTCACATACCCAGTAATCATATTGAAACGGACTTTTTAATTTAGTGCAAACTTCTAAATTTTACAGTCCAGAGTAAAGTTCAAATCGAGTGTATGCCCAGTTAATAGCAAAAGCCAGTTCGAGGCTCCCCGGTTTGGATTAGTGTGCCCACCTGGGGCAGCAGTTCAAAGACCACTCTCTCCCCAGGCTGGGTGGGCAGCCCTCCACCAGCAGGTTCAGAGGTGTTCATCGGTCGCCTGCCCCAGGATGTATATGAGCACCAGCTGATTCCACTGTTCCAGCGAGTGGGGCGTCTTTATGAGTTTCGCCTCATGATGACTTTTAGTGGCCTGAACCGAGGTTTTGCCTACGCCCGCTACAGCTCCCGGCGTGGAGCTCAGGCGGCCATCGCCACACTTCACAATCACCCTCTTCGACCCGCCTGCCCGCTGCTGGTCTGCCGGAGCACCGAAAAATGCGAGCTGACCCTGGATGGTCTGCCCCCAGCCCTGAGCCACCAGGCCCTGCTTCAGGCCTTGCAACCTCTAGGCTCCGGTCTGCAGGAAGCCCTGCTGCTCCCCAGCCTTATGCACCCACACACACAGATTGCGCTGCTCAAGTTTAGCTCCCACCGGGCTGCAGCTATGGCCAAGAAAGCTCTGGTAGAAGGTAGGAGGAACGCTGAAGTTAGGGTGGGGTCGAGGAAAATGGGTAGCCATCTATGTCATTAAGAGCTGTAAGGGGGAGGGGGGGTGGATGAGCCTCATAATCCGTTAGAGAATAGGTAGTGTTTGTTGGAAAAGGTGGGTTGTGTGCAGATTTTACGAAGCTAAGCATGGGTGTGGTTGTCTTCCAATGACACCCATCATCACTCCTGTGTGTCCTCTGTCCCGCAGGGCGCTCAAAGCTCTGTGGAGACCAGGTGACAGTAGAATGGTTGAAGCCTGACCTGAAGCAACGACTGAGACAGCAAACTGAAGGTCCTTTATTTCGGGGCTTGGGGCCTGAGACAAGCCACGGGATCCTACCTGAGAAATTAGGGACCCCATTACCACCTAGCTGTGCCCAGACCACCCTTGAGACACTGTGCCAACAGAAGCACTTGGGCATGCCTGTATTTCTCACCAAGTGCTTGGGAGTGGGGCCTGCAGGCTGGCACAGATTCTGGTACCAAGTGGTGATTCCTGGTCACCCAGTGCCTTTCAGTGGCCTAATCTGGGTAGTTGTGACAAAGGAGGGGCCAAGTGGACATGAAGTGGCCAAGAATGCTGTGTCCCTGCGCCTCTTAGAAGCATTAGGTGAGCCAAGGGGAAATGAAAACCCAGGGTGGAGGTGGTTTTCCTGCTAAAAAAAAAAAAAGCTATTGTTTACTTTCTGTTGAATGTTTATAGCCAGTCAAAGAGATAGGGTAGAGTCCCTTAGTCTTTCAAGAAGGGCAGGGCCCTGAAGTTGGACAACTGGGAACACTAGCCTTGACCTAGAGGGACAACTTCCTCGATTCCCTATTGCCTTCCCTCTATGCCAGTTACATCTCCACCCACTTAATCCTTATGTGTGTTCTGGTTTTGTCCCTCAAGCTTTTTCCTTGATGGCTAGTTAGACCTTAAGTCGATTCTTTGGTTCCTCTGCTCATTGTTGGTCCTTCCCCCCTTGGTATTCTATGCCTTTGTGCTGAGTTTCAAGTCTGTTTTGCTTCTCTTTAATTAAAAGCCTGAGGTTGGTATATATGTGTCCATGCTGTGTCTGCTACAAGGACTCTTCTCTTAATTCTGATAGAGCCCAGTTGGAGCAGATTGTGTTCTTCAGTTTTCAGCTTTTTAAGTGGAAGACTACAGGTAGTAGTCTTGACACTATAATCCAAGAGTACAGAATTCTGTATTGTTTTGTCACCCTGTCTTTGTGCTCACTAAAAAGAACAAAAGTCCAGTTTAACTACTAAGCCTGGTGATTTTTAACAGGTTCCTCCCCCCTTCCTTAGAACCAGTGTGGTCTCAGTTACGCTTGAAGCATCCTCTAATAGAAGATCCTTAAATAGACTTTAAAAACTGCTGTAAAAAAAGCAGCAAGGGGGCTGATATACTTAGCTGCAACAGAAGGTTTTGGATGATCCCCACTACCATCCTCTCAGTCACTGTCCTCACTTTCTTCTTCCACTGGATTAGGCACTATGTCTTCCTCCTCTTTAAGTCCAGCAAAAAAATCATCTATGCCCCAGGCTTTACTGCTCAGAGCCTGTAACTGGCCACCTTTCTTCTTGCGCTTCCGATAATCATCAACTACCACTGAACGAAGCTGTGTCACATCCCAGAATTTGAGCCTATGGTCATGGCCACTGCTGGCAAGAAGTTTACCACAGTGAGAGAGAGCTAATTGCTCCACAGGTTCACCGGCATGTTGCCCCACACTGCCCACAACTCGGTTTGGCAGGATATTGACTGCCCTATGGAGAAAACACAAAATAAGTACCATGGGAAGTGATTTGCCCAGTGCAGTGCCCCATCCTTTCACCACCAGCTTTATCCTTCTCATTTACCTAATAATCCCATCAGTAGAGGCTGTGCATAGCAAATTGTCTGTGATGGGCACAATGCAGTCGATTGACTCTGCCTTCAGGGCAAACCGGTCACTAGTTGCTCCAAAACCATTCCAGTTGAAGAGGTAAATGGTCCCTTCACTAGAGCCACAAGCAACTTTCTTTCCCCTCTGCAAGAAAATGGAATCTTTTCTAGGGAGTGGCAAACAATCCAAGATCTGATGATCTGGATTGGTCTTTCCTTGATTCCTCCCCAACCCCACCCCAGTCTTCTCTCTGGTACCTTCATTAGTGTAACAGAGGTCAAATCCCCACTCTGTGCTTCTGATAGAAGTTCAAATCGATGGCGTTTAATATTAAAGACACCAAGGCAACCATCCCCACTGTGAAAAAAGCAAGCAATAATCATTATGGAGGCAACCTTACAAAAAGTTTGGTGGGGAAGAAGAAAAGGGAAGTTTCCCAAGGCTCTTTACCTGGCAGTAAGAAGAAGCTTCTTAGCAGGGTCCAGAGCCATATCTGCTATGTATTCCTCATGTTGCTTCAAGTCCATGATTGGACCCTCTTTCCTCTGGTCCCAGAGTCGAATACTGCCACCATCATCCCCAGTAGCTAATAGATACTCGTCTACTAGCAACAAGCTATTGATAGGTACACTGTAGAATCAGATTAGGGGTTGGCAGTAAGTCAAAAAATAAGTGATGATGAATTAAAAAAAAACCTGTCTTGCATAATCTGAAGGAAGATTCCAACTTTCCTAAATTTCTTAATTTTCCCAATGGCTGCATACCTGTGAGCCTTGGAGATTCGCTTATCCAGTCGCCCTTGCTCAACATCTAGGATATGAATGGCTTTATCCTTGGAAACACTGATAAGTTCTGGTGGAGACAGATAAAAATGAAGAGGAAGCAGTGGTCTGACAGATTATCCCAAACTTCTCATTTAAAAAAAAGGAGGGGGAGTTCAAGGATCACTCCTTGCTGAATATCTCATTGCCTGATTCCCAGGCTATGGCTATTCTATTCCCATTCCATAAAAACTCCACAGATCTCACACTGGAAGCGACCCAGTTCTAGTCCTACAGACATTTCATCAGAAATCCCTCAAGTCCCAGCTCCTCCACAGAAGGTTACGGTGGTTGGCTACTCTTGACCTCCAATAGACTGAGGAGCTCCCCTTCTCTTCCAAACTCACTCTGTCCGTCTTCGGAAAAGGCAAGGTCCCGGCAGGACTTGAGATGGTGTCCTGAGGACCAGAGCTCTTTGGTTTCACCCTCCCAACAGGAATATTCAAAGCTGCGGGAGGAAGAGAAGGGACAATTATATACTACTGGACAAGAGACACTTTCCAGGACTGTTTCTTCTTCCGTCAAAGGAAAGGCCTAGACAGTGACTGCTCCAGCCCCTTCTAGCAGTGCTCCTCTAAGGGTGGGAGGGAGGTGACATTAACCACAGACCCCATTGCCCCCGGCAATAGCCTTCCCCGAGCTCACACGAACACGTCCCCGTCCACGTCCCCCGCGGCCAGGAGGTTCCGAGCCGGGTGAAAAGCCAGCCCGTTGGCCGGAGCCTCCAACACTATGTCTTCCGGAGTGTCCCGCTTCCGGGGAGCCACGGTCTCTATCTCGGACTCGACCTCAGACTACAAGGGAACACCCGAAGGAAATGTAGTCGGAGTGCGCTGATATTCTCCCTCCGCCACCCCAATGCCCGTGGGTGTCCCATTCCATTGCTCACCTCGCTGGAGGCTGCCATGCTGATAACAACTTCCGGGTAGAGACCGGAAAACGTACAAATCTTCTCAGGTACCACCGAGATGAAAAGGTCTGGAACCCGGCAGTTCCACTCACTTCCGCTTTTCAAGCCTTGGGCGTGGTCGTGGACCGGAAGCAGCACTCTGAGCATACTCTATTGCCAAACGGGCCGAATGAAGTCGAGGTGGGGGGATGGGAGGTGGGGAATGGACTATCCAAACTTCCTAGGGACTAGCTGAGAGAAATTGACCCCCGACCAGTTGCTAGGACCATTCCCGAGGCTTTGGGCCCCAATGACTAATCCACACCGAAGTTCCTTTTAGGCCTTGCCAGCGTGGACTCTTAAGCCCTGGAAATGGGGTCCAGACAAGGCAAAAAGAATCACAGGTACCAGGCAAAATCACCAAACCAAGAAGAGCCAGAAGTTCCTGCAGATCTCAGAGAGGTGGAGGTGCTTGGTGGATAAAAGCCCGCGGGCAGGCACCATCTACAGCCCTCCACACTGCTCCATTCAATGCGGCATCATGGCTCCCCTGTTCGTCTGGCTGGCCAGTTCCCAGAGCTTAGGATAGGCCCTGTAATGGCTACACCAGGTCCTGGCTAGTTGCTCTGCATCCATTACAGGAAGTCGAAGGCTACCAAGTCTGATGTCAGTGGAAAAAATCCTAATTTCCAAGGTTCTAATGGCTGCATGGACTGCTTCCAGTAGGACTGTGCACTTACACTAGAGAGATTTAAAAGAGCTGAAAGAGCAGGCAACGGGACAGCAAGGAACCAGGTACATTCTGGTGAATGACTGCCCTTTTTTAAAAGAGGTGAAGTAGATGGGCCCCAAAGCATTGAGGACTTTAAAAAATTTTTTATTTTAAAATATTTCCCCATGTTTCCATGATTCATTTTCTTTCCCTCCCCTCTTCTCTCCCACTCCCAGAGGGGACAAGCAATTCCACTGAGTTGTACAAATGTTATCACTTGATATCTATTTTGCAATTATTCATTTTTGCTATAAAGTGATTTTTTTTAAAAGCCTAAACCCCAAATCACATACCCACATATAATGTAATATGTCATGTTTTGCTTTTGCATTACTACTCCCATAGTTCTTTCTCTCAATGTGGTTAGCATTCTTTCCCATAAGTCCTTCAAGAGTGTCCTGGCTTGTTGCATTGCTATTAGTATACAAAGTCTATTACATTGGATTGTTTCTGTGTACAATATTCTCCTGGTTTTGCCCATTTCACCCTGCATCAGTTCATTGAGGTTCTCTTAGTTCACATAGAAATCCTCCAGATCATCATTCCTTATAGCACAATAGTATTCTATCACCATCATATACCACAATTTGTTCAGCCATTCCCTAATCAAGGGACAACCCTTCATTTTCAAAATTTTTGCCACCACAAAGAGGGAAGCTATGATTATTTTTGTACAAATATTTTTCCTTATTAAATCTTTTGGGGTACAAACCTAGTAGTGGTATTGCTGGATCAAAGGGTATGCATTCTTTTAAAACCTAGAGGTCTTTTTCTGTGTGAGAACAGAACTGAGCTGTCTGCCATTTCCAAAGTTTCTTCCACAAAAGCACCTTTGACTAGTAGCTGGGTTGGTTGGACTGGTAAGATAGCCAATATCCTACTGCTGGGGGATCACTGGACTACTTTTATACTAGCCATCAGAGCCATTTTCCTTTATCCTTAATTATGCTTGCTGCTTACACCCCACCAAATTAGAGGATTACCATAGGTGTAAAGCAGAATTGTAGAAAGCTAATGTACTAATGTAATACACCCACAAAAACTAAGTTAAGCTCAATCTCTTTGATTACCTACAAAAAGCAACATCTGCTTGGACTTCTAACATCCCTAACTGATTATTTAAAGTTAATTCTTTAAACCTTTACCTTCCATCTTAGAATCAATACTGCGTATTGATTCCAAGACAGAAGAGTAGTAAGAACTAAGCAGTAGTGGTTAAGGAACACACCCAGAGTCACAGAGCTACAGAGTATGAGAGTTCACATTTGAATACAGGACCTCCTTTTTCTAGGCCTGGCTCTCTATCCACCTAGCTGCCCCTCTAAATTTTTGCAAGGAATCCAAGTTGAAAGTTGAACTAGGATCTGGCAAGTCAGGAAGAGCTGCATTAGCAGGACTGGTAATGGCATTTAATAAGCCAGTGGGCCACTAGCCCAATGATACACCAGGAATTGAATGTTAAGGCTAGCTGCCAGAAAGGAGCCAGGGAGGAAAAAAAGTGATTCAGAAGCCAGCCTTGGTGTTTTTGTTTTTCTTTTCTGAATTGACTAAATAAACTAATTCAAATAGGAAAAAAAAAAGAAGCCAGCCTTGCTGAAGCTCTCTTATAGCTAATGGAGCAAGTAAAGGATTTCATCTGCACCTTAGACTTAGAGACATAATGGCATTACTATTCCATATAAACACAGACCAGGGTAAGAAAGGGCTAAACAGGAGGTAGCTGGGTAGTTCAGTAGATTGAGAGCCAAGCCTAGAGATGGGAGGTCCTAGGTTCAAATCTGGCCTCAGACACTTCCCAGCTGTGTGACCCTGGGCAAGTACTTAACCCCCCATTGCCTAGCCCTTTATTGATTCCAAGACAGAAGGTGAGGATTTTAAAACAAATGAACAAAAAGAAATTAGATAGTATTAGTGTTAGACAACGACAGCAGTTTTTAGGAAAACTATGATCAATAAATGATAAACCATAGAGTCAAGCTCTCAGGATGAGACTGACTACCCACTTCCTGCCAGAAAGGAAGTAGGTTTAAAATGCAGAATGAGACTGATTTGGGGACAGGGACTACAAATATTTGTTATGAGGGTTTTATTTCTCTCTTTATTTGTAAATAGGGAGAGGCAATGGGAGAGATAAATACTGGTAACAATAATGGATTTATTTTTTATTTTAAAAAAAGATTGCTATCATCTTCCCCTTTCCCTCTCCCTTCCTTTATTCCCCAATGGTCAGAGCAAAAGTTGAAGGAGATGATCGACGCATGTAAAAGACAGTGGAATTGAGCATTGGCTATGGGAAGGGGTTGGAAGGAGGAGAGGCCACCACTAGACCTCTTTCCTAATTAGCCCATTCCATTAGGCAAGAAGTCATAAACTAGGATACCTTTGAGGAACTAGAAGTCCTCTATATCTGTATTAGTACAATGGATAGCAGGACAAGTTAACTTGTTTTTATTCCCCAAAATGTGTCTTTACACATACCTGCAGCCCCTTTATACAACCTTTAGTGTCCCTGAAGTAGAATATTTGGTAAAGACTGATGTGAAAAAATTAAAATAGTTTTTTCAAAAAAGGAAAATGTGAGACTAATAATCTTTCCCTCCTTTTTCTGTTTGAAACTACACTAGTAAGGGGCTCTCAGGTAGTGTTATTTTCAGCTGAATACATGTTGGAAAGAGAAATATTTAGTATTTGCTATCAACATTTAGATCACAAGCTATAACACTGAAATCTCAGCTTGTAAACAGGTAATTAAAATTACTTCCCATATGAAATTTATTACACCCAACTATGTGCTGGAATGTGAAGGGAGAACAAAACAGTGAAATTGGTCAAACTGATGTTTTTAAAAAAACCTAAGAAATGGGAGGTGATCTCATTATCCCCCATATCTTTCCCTTCATACAGAATCTCTTCAGCAGAAAAGAAAATAGCAGTTACCTTGGATTTTAATAGTCAAAACAATTCAATCTCATACATTCATACACATGAACACTACAGCCTCTCTAAGGAAAGTGTAAGGGGAGAAAAGGAAGTTGGGAAATATCCAGATAAGTAATCTTCCAGGAACTAGAGTGCTGGACTAATATTTTGGTCTTTTGACCTCAACCCTACAATGGAAAAACAAACAAATAGTATCAATAATAATACACTTGTTCAAATTACCCCCCAATCAAATAAAAAGTGTCTTACCCATCAGCCTCCATTTTCTTTCTTTTCTCAATAATCTGCAAGAAGAACAAAGATAATTAAGGTACCATACATCTAAGCCTACCTTGACCGGTGAGAAAGAGAAGGAAGACAAGGACCCATGGGAGCTCTTGGACACCAGATGGGCTATCTCAATTCCCCTGATATTTCCTTCCAAGCTCTCTCAACCCCAAGTCTAAGGGATGGAATATCTGGACCTCTGGTCCCATCTACAGCTTCCCACCTCCCTAGACTCACTGCACTGATCTTTTTCCACTGTCGATCAAGCTCTGCCTTGTCATTTGTTTCTTTGAAGCGTCTGGTTTTCCGCCCTTCTGACATCTTAATGCCATACTGGAACGCAGCTCTAAAAGGTTGATGGGAAAAGTCAGGGTGACAATATAATGGAGTTTAATGGAGCAAGCAAGATTCAAAGGAAGGGTCCTAGGTGGGCTCGACTTGGCCAGCCTGGCCCCTCTTCCACCCCCTTCCCTGCTCCCAGGAACAGGTTTGGTTTCAGTGCCAGACTCACTTGGGTAGAGCCTCTTTGTTGTTCATATACTCGCTATACTCTTCCTGAGTGTCAAAGTCCCATCGACCCAGTGGCCCCTTCTTGTTCCCCTATAGCAGGAAAGAAAATCATGGTCATCAAGAATCTTTCTATTTTGCAATACAGGACTTGTGTGGGCTACATTCAACACTGTTTCAGGACAGGGCCTGGAAAATCCAAGAAGGATCTCTCTCTAGTTGTAGGCTTCTTTGGAGATAATGGAGCTGCTTCAAAAATAATCTATTACCAAGATTATCAGACATCCAAGCCCTCTCTGCTATCTTAAGAAGAAAGGCTAAAGCAATCTCATTTGCCACTCAATAAGCAGAAAATCTTGAAACTTGGCTAAAATTATGTTATGACAGTTGTTTCCACCCTCCTACCTTGAGCCTGAGTTCAAAGAAAAATCTTTTTAAAGATGGTAACCTAAACTTCATAAGGTGAAAACATTTTAAACTCATTTTTATTTCTGTACAAAACTATTCATTTGAGCTACTAATCCCACCACCATCCAGGCTACTGTTTGATTTTCTCAATGGAGCACTGAATAGTGGTCATAGAAAATATAAAACATATACTTTCAAATACCTTGTTCCTTTTTTCCTACATACAAAGACAGACCCATAGACCAGCTAAAAAATAACCCCAGTTCTTAATCTAAACTTTACAGATATATACCTGGTCCATTTTGCTATAATCCACCTCTTCATCACTGTCCACAGCCATGTCATCCATTCTAAAAAGAGCCAAAAAAGAGACTTAATGAATCAAGACTGCCTAGGAACCTGAGCAGGCCCTTTGCCCTTGGGCTAGTAAAACTTCTTACTTCTCTTACTCCTCCCAGCTGACTCAACTGGCACAGGCAATCCTGACATTTTTCTCCTGAATGACAGATATTTTAGACTCACTTAACTGCCCAATTCCCTTATTTGTAGTTTCAATTTTCCAGCTATCCTACCCATACCCCTCTTCCCAGAGTAAAGCCTTACTTACGTTGCTGGATAACACTCTGCATAACTGTTGGACATGCCAAAGAAATCTCCCAGCTGCTTCTTATCTTCTGGTTTCTTCAGTGTGTGCTATGTTAAAGTACAACAATAAGAAAGGGCAGCTAGATAGCACAGTGGATAGAATGCCAAGCCCAGAGTGGAGAGGACCTGTGTTCAAATTTGGCCTCATACTTCCTAGCAGTATGATCCTGCACAAGTCACTTAACCCCAAATGCCCATTCCTGACTGCTCTTCTGCCTTGTAACTAATACTTAGCATTTTGATTCTTTTTTTTTTATCAATTTCAAACATTATTCCTTGGTTACAAAAATCATATTCTATTCCTCCCTCCTCTCCCCCTCCCCTTCCCATTGCCGACATGCAATTCCACTGGGTATTACATGAGTCCTTGACCAGAACCTATTTCCATGCTGTTAGTATATGTTGGTGATGGTATACTATTGTGCTCAAAGGACTAATAAAGTGGAGGAATTCCATGTGAACTGGAACAACCTCCAGGAAGTGATGCAGAGTGAAAGGAGCAGAACCAAGAGAACATTGTACACAGAGACTGATACACTGTGGTACAACCTAATGTAATGGATTTCTCCATTAGTGGCAATGCAGTGATCCTGAACAACTAGGAGGAATCTATGAGAAAGAACACTATCCACATTCAGAGGAAAAACTGTGGGAGTAGAAACACAGAAGAAAAACAACTGCTTGATTACACTGGTCGAGGGGAATATGATTGGGGATATAGACCCTAAAGGAACATCCTAGTACAAATACCAATAGCATTTTGATTCTAAGACAGAAGGTAAGGTTTTTTATATTTTTTAAGTACAATAACAAATGCCACAAAAAGCAGATGTCCATATATTGGTTGCCCACTGGAGAAGAACTTTTAAATCTGGTATAAGAATATAACAATTCTGTGTGAAATGTTATGATTACTAGAAAGATGAGAATATGAACTGATATAGAATAAGTAGAAGCAAGAAAATAATACACACACTAACTAAAGCAATGTAAATGGAAAGAATAACAAAACAATCACATGTTGAGAAATTACACTAAACAAATTTGGTTCCAAGGAAAAGATATGAGTGTACCTCTTTTCCTTTTTTTGCAAAGATGAGGGACTCTTGAATGTGACTGGTGAGAGATGTGTTGGTGAGATTTGTTGAACTAGTTTCTCTTTTTATTATTTGTTAATAGAATGGCTGTCTTAAGAGGAAGAAGAAGACACTGAAACAAAGGGTGGAGTCCAGAGAAAAGACAGAAGAACAAGCCCAGAGGATAAAGGCCATAGAGAGATTGTAAACCTAAAAGAAAGAGTAGCTAATACCAACATGCCCTATGAGGAAAGGGAAATCCCAAGTTAAACTTCTCTATATAAAAGAGAACTGTAAGGTAAGACTTTGAAGGAATCAACGATAGGAGGCAGCTAAAAAATTATGTTAGAATTCATGACCCTATTTTATAGTAAAGGATATGATTCACCACCTTCCCAACCAGTAGAACCAGCAAATTTTTCATTGATGGACTTTATCAACTCCTTGGCAGATCCAGGACCTATGAGTAAAAAACCAATGTCTTCTTAAAAGAGACTAGGGCCAGGACCCAAACCTACTCAAGCCCAGTTCTTAATAGGACTGAGGAGTTTGGGGGCCTCAGATCCCTCCATGATCTCTAGCAATAATTCCTGTATCTAGCCACTACTGTGCAAATACCAGGGTTCATCCTATGTCAACATAACAAAAGCAACAGTGAGATAAAGCCCTACCCTGATTCCTTTGAGCAAATTATGGACACTCTCACCAAGAATCAGACAGCCCCATGCATACCATCTCTATTCTGTGCAGTATATCAGAATTTAAAGCCAGGTTTCAATAAAAGACAGAGGACAGGATGCAAGCCTCAGAATATTCAGGTACTTCATGACACCTGCTTAACAACATGAATTTAACTCACCTTTGTCAATGTCAATGGGCTGAAAAGGGAAAAAAGAGCATGGTCAGTATCAAATATCAGAAATATCTACTTTTTATTCTCAATCTCAATCTCAATCACATTTCACAAATCTACTGTCCTTTCTAGCCTCTTCCCCTCTCATCCACTCTTCCTAACTTCCACCATCTTTCTGTTTTTTCCCCATTCTGTTAGAAAGCTAATATGGAGATATTTTACTTTCCTCTATGGCCAAAAATTTTATCAAGTAGGGCTGCCATTCCTCTTTGTATAATATCACCATCCAGAATACTCTCAATGATTCTGGAAAAACCTACTCCTAATAGGTATTCAACTATTAGCCTCATATCACACTTTTTCCAGTCATTGCTATGATTTAAGGAGTGGGCCTACTACCCTTAAATCTCTCTCCTCTGCCTCTGAATTTCCATTATCCCCCCCCATAAGTTTGCAGAAACAAGATGGAAACAGGAAAAATGTTACTAACACAGAATTTCCTGATTATATTCCAGGAAGGTTCAGTTGCCACAGAAATTATATTAGATCCCTTCAAAGCATTTTACAGGAATTTCTGTCCTGAGAATTTTAAGTATTTAAAGTCAGTCTCAGTAATTAGTCTATCTTCCTGAATGTGTTAAAAGATTCTGGAACCCGTATTATGACTCACCTCATCATCCACTTTGGGCTTCTCAAAATAGCTGTGTCGCTTCTTTTCCTCTTCCCTTTCCCGATCCCGCTCTCTTTCTCGATCCCTTTCCCGATCCCGCTCTCTTTCTCTCTCCCGTTCTCGGTCCCGATCCCGGTCTCGTTCCCGTTCACGATATCGTTCCCGTTCTTTTTCCCTTGGAACCTTAGTTGTTGATGGTACATAATCTCCAATGTCTTCAAAAATGCTATCAAGTCAGATACCCAGAAGTCAGTAGCAACATAAAGATGTGGACCCTACTATGTTGTTGGGTTCCTAGACTAGGCTTCCCACAGACTTCCAGAATATCTGGTCTCCCACAAAGTTTCCTTCCTATTGTGATCACTTACATAAAAAATTAATATACATACTTCATATCAGCCTCTGGAGGTTTCTTCTCATCCAGCTTTCCTATAAAGAAAGAATAGGAATAAGGATAACAAGTTAGAGCCACTTCATTCCCAGTGTCACCATCAATTTTCTTCTCTAAATATTACTTTAAAAAATCCACCAATCAAAACCATTAATAAGCACATGAAAAAGTGCTCCAAATCTCTTATAATCAGAGAGATGCAAATCAAAACAACTCTGAGGTATCACCTCACACCTAGCAGATTGGCTAACATGACAGCAGAGGAAAGTAATGAATGCTGAAGGGGATGTGGCAAAGTCAGGACATTAATTCATTGCTGGTGGAGTTGTGAATTGATCCAACCATTCTGGAGGGCAATTTGGAACAATGCCCAAAGGGAGCTAAAAGACTGTCTGCCCTTTGATCCAGCCATAGCACTGCTGGTTTTGTACCCCAAAGAGATAATAAGGAAAAACTGTGCTCTTTGTGGTGGCAAAAAAATTGGAAAATGAGGGGATGCCCTCCAGTTGGGGAATGGCTGAACAAATTGTGGTATATGTTGGTGATGGAATACTCTTGTACTCAAAGGAACAATAAAGTGGAGGAACAATAAAGTGGAGGAACAACCTCCAGGAATTGATACAGAGCAAAAGGAGCAGAAGAACCAGGAGAACATTGTACACAGAGACTGATACACTGTGGTATAATCGAATGTAATACACTTCTCCCTTAGTGGCAATGCAGTGATCCTGAACAACGTGGAGGGATGTATGAGAAAGAGCAGTATCCACATTCATAGGAAAAACTGTGGGAGTAAAAACACCAAAGAAAAAAGAACTGCTTGACTACATGGGTCGAGGGGGATATGTAGACTCTGAATGAACATCCTAGTGCAAATACCAACAATATGGAAATGGATTCTGGTCATTGACACATGTAATACCCAGTGGAATTGTGTGTCGGCTACGGCAGGGGATGGGGTGACGGGAGGGGAGGGAGGAATAGAAAATTATTTTTGTAACCATTGTAATTGGTTGTAATTATTTTTGTAATTGTAATTATTTTTGTAATGTTCGAAATTGACCAAATTTAATTAAAATTTTAAAAATTCACCAAGAAGCACATTCCTCACTCTCAGAAAAGAAGTGATGGAATGAGGCACATACACAAGGACCAATGTATAAATTTGTTTTGCTTGACTGTACCTATTAGTTAAAAGTAAGAATCCTAAATTTAAAAAAAGGATCATATTATTTGATGGGAAGTTATTTATTTTAGACTATTAATCTTTTAAAAAAAAGGTCAATAAAATATTTAAGAGTAAAAACCAAAAGAAGATAAGGTCAGGACAAAACCTTGCCACAGTCACTGAAGGCTCCAAAAGAACAGCAGCCAGCAAACAATCCAGAGGGAGAATGTAGGAAGCTAGAAAGAAGACTATGGTGTTACAAAGGCTGAAAGAAAACAATGAGAATAAAAGGATGACAAGATTATTTCTAAAAAGGGGAGAGGACAGTTACAGTCTAATATAAAAGAGTGTCAAGAATTCGAAGAGAATAAGAAATGGAAAAAGTCTCTGGATTTAGCAGTTAAGAGTTCATGAGGAGAAGGTAAATAGGTGGCTCAGTGAATTGTGAGCCAGGTGAGACAAGAGGCCTCAGATACTTCCTAGTTGAGACAAGAGGCCTCAGATACTTCCTAGTTGTGTTACCTGGGCTAAGATGGAAAGTAAGAATTTTTATTAAAAAAAAAAAAAAGTTCATGAGAAGCAGTTAGGTGACTCAATGGTCAGGGCACCAGGCATGGAAACAGAAGGTTATAGGTTTAAGTAGACAATTTCTAGCTACATGACCCTGGGCAAGTCACTTAACTCCAATTGCCTAACCCATACAGTTCTACCTTGGAACTGATATTTAGTATCAATTGTAAGACAAACATTAAGAGTTTTTATTAAAAAAAAAGAGTTCATGAGTATCTTTTGGAAGCATAGTTTTAGCTAAGTAGTGAGAACAGAGGCTAGATTTCAAGAAGCAGAGGAATGGGTAGTGAGAAAGAAGGGACACCTGGTATAGACTATAACACTATAATTAATAAGAAAAGATTTTGTCATAATCACAATGGAAAAATACTTCTACTTACTTATTTTGGTATGTTGTACTAAGCAATACAGAAACTGAGAGTTAGCATACTGTAAATATCTATGCAAAAAAAAATCTATCCCCTGTAGTATCTAGCATAGGATCTTATGTATACAGTAGATGCTACATAAACACTTTTTGATCAGGGATGCAGGAGCAAAGAGAGTCTAAAGGAAATACTAACAACATTGTTCTTAATCTGCCCCATACCACTTCACTACCTCTCAAATTGGTAAGGGAGAAATAAATGGTCCAATTTTATGCCAGTCCTATCTGTGAGAATGGTCCTCCTCTTTCACAATTAAGGCTCCCCCTTACTGCCTGTATCTCTCCCAAAGCAAAGGGGACAAAAGAGCCCTTGAACAAATATCACTAAATAAATGTCACCAAAAGACTCAGTCCCCAAGGAAGACGAAGGTCTTTCCCCAAAATTTTCCAGGCACCTTTGTCCTTTTTCTTCAGCTTCTTGTTCCGGGTTCCTTGCCGCAAGTAGGAAAGGATCTGTGTCAACTTGCTAATGACAATATCATTTGTGGTTAGAGTTGTCTGGGCCTGAAAATTTCAAGAAGAAAATAAGTCAATCAACTGAGAAAAGACCATTTCTAGGAAGAAAACATCCATCTCACCTTTCATAAAAAGGCCATTCCTAGGGAATATTTGGGCAAGTACCTCCATGGTAGGACAATCAGCTTTGCTTCGGATAAGCGTGGTGGGGATATCCGTGTCTGCATACTCATCATCCAGATCTACTACATAGGCCATGCGGCCTGGGAGAAACAGTTCATTTCGTTCATAAGCTTTGTTCTTGAAGAGCATACGGTAAACGTTGCGGCCTAAGAGGAGGAGATAATTCAATGAGTGCCTACTGTGAGCCTAACACTGTCATGTAACAGTCTTAATTTTCAAAGGGCTTACAATATAATTGAGGAGACAATCTTAATAAAAATAGCAAAGAAATAGGGAAAAAATACTGAAATGGAGAGCAGGGACTATCAGCACTACAGAGAGCTATAAAGGGGAGAAATCAATGCTCTAATGAGTGGTCAGATCTTTTATAAAAGGAGACAGACAAGACTTGAGCTGGACCATGAAGAATGAATAGAAATTAGACAGACAGAAGAGAGAAGGATATTCTATTTGGGATGGAGAAAACAAATAATACCACAGAGGCAAGAAAAAAGTTGGAGACTAAGAGACTGATTCTCTCTTAGGAAGTAGTGGAAAGTAAAATTAGATAGCTAACTAAGATTAACAAATTAAATACAACAAAAGATTTAATGTAGAATACAGACAGGATCCTACAGCCACTAATTTCTCCATTCATCTTCTCTAATAGTCTAACATTTTCCATAATTGTACCATTGGGAATTTAAAAAGACAACTTTAATTGGGAAATTTATGCAACGGTCAATCCAAAGGGCCTTAAATTTTTTTCCTTCAAATAGGAATTATTCTCTACTAAGCTCCATTAGAAGTGTCTAAGTCTTAAAACTTGCCATGAAAGCAAAAGACATAGATTCTCATGTGAGTAATGATCTGTCTCAATAGTAATATAATTCGGACATTCTGCCATATTTAAATGCTTTAAAAGAAGGACTTAAAAGTTAGACTGGTGATGTTTTTGCTCTACAGTGAGTTTTTCAAGCAAGTTTTCATAGCTATGGCAGAAAATTGATAAAAGATACCATAGGTAACATAAATTTTAAAGTTTGCACTATCCTATACAAATCTCAATCTACCTTTGTCTAGGCTTACAGAATATGTAACATCTCTCATTATATGCCTTACAAAATGTGAATTAAAGTAATGTAAAATAACTTTATAGGAAAGTGAAATTTAAATGTCTATTTTCTATCTTCATTTATGAAAACATAGAGTTGAAGTTAGATTAAGCCTCAAACTACCATTCAATGTTTAGCGTCCAGGGCACAAGTTAGAAATACTGTAATCTGGGAGGAGGCAAGAGAAACAACAAATATGTGGAATTTTTTAAAATTCTGCCATAATTGCACAATTCTGCTGCATTTTTACTTGATGATGTTTAAGTTTCTTTTAAGATGTATTCTCATTGAAAACAAAAAGTATCTAGGCATTAAAACAATATTTCTGCTCTTACCCAAACGAGTTTTAAATTCAATTTTATTCTCAGGATCTTCATCTTTCCTGAAGAAACAAGAAATAATAAGCTATTAGTCGATTCTATTATCAATCCAAGTCCTGCTACTCTGCCTCTAAAATCTTCCCCATTATGTACTCACTTTGTTTCCTTCTGAGGTTTTTCCATCATCTCCTCTTCTTCTTTCTCTTTGCTAGCAATCTCGGCTCGAACCTAAAAGGAGAAACCAGAGGCATGTTTGAGACAATTTTGACTATACACTAAAACTCTAGCTTCAATCATCAAGAGAAAATACCAGAAAAGACAGAAATTGGTTTCTTCCAATTCACCAAAGCTATCCTGCCCTGAGGACTAAAGACTGTTCAGCATTCCAAGAACATCACTAACTCACAAACAAAACAAAAATATCTCACCTTCTGAAGAAGGGCAAAATCTAAGCCTTTCACCAAATGAGTATGTTCCATGTCACCACCCAAAAACTTGGACTCTTGAATCAGCTGTCGCCGCTTCTCTGCCGCAGATTTGTCACTTTACAACAAAGGAGATCATTATAAGTTCAACCCAGTATTACTGACAGGGTTGTTCTAGTGGCTTGGCTTAAGATGGGTAGGTGGCTAGAGGTTCAATGTTACAGCATACAATAAAGACCAGAGGAATTAAATGGCTTGCCCAAAATTATGCAACCCAACCAGGGATGCTGACAAAATTAAGTCTTAAATGAATGTAGGCCAAAGTATACTCACGCCTCAGCAGTAGGTCCCACAGCCCTATAGTTAGCAGTAGTACTAATCAACTCTGTTTCCTCATAATCCTTGTTTACACCATCTCTCCGCTCTTTGGCACGGTCCCGATACTTTTCAGCCAGCTCCCTTTCACGCTCAATTTCTTGTTGCCGGAGTTTGGCATAGTAGCTATGAATAAGACAGTGTGTAAGGCATTCAAATATATGTATAATAAATCTATTCCTGGATAGTGGTTGGAACCCTGTTCTCTAAATTTTTACCCTCGTGGCTCATCCACATACCTATGGGCCAAAGAACACACTCCCTAATTCCCAATTACTTATGTTGCTACCTTCTCACAGTGGTTCCCTTTCGCTGAACAATGCAGTTTCCAATATAGTTACAATGGAAGATGACAGTTAATGCTCTCTCAGATGAGCTCCTTCCTGCTTAGTCACCTCCAAATTACTGAGTCTCTATTAGTACTAAGCCATTTCCTTACACAGCTCCACAAGATTAATATGGGTTTCCAACTCTTTATAAATTTCAATTGACATTCTGGAGGGCAATTTGGAACTATGCCCAAAGGGTTCTAAAAGACTGTCTACCCTTTGATCCAGCAATAGCACTGCTAGGTTTGTACCCCAAAGAGATAATAGGGAAAAATATATGTACAAGAATATTCATAGCTGTGCTCTTTGTGGTGGCAAAAAAATTGGAAAATGTGGGGATGGTCTCCAATTGGGGAATGGCTGAACAAATTGTGATATATGTTGGTGACGGAATACTATTGTGCTCAAAGGAATAATGAACTGGAGGAATTCCATGTGAACTGTAATGACCTCCAGGAATTGATGCAGAATAAAAGAAGCAAAACCAGGAGAACATTATATACAGAGACTGATATACTGTGGTACAATCTAATGTAATGGACTTCTCCATTAGTAGCAATGCAGTGATCCAGAATAATTCAGAGGGATTTATGAGAAAGAATACTACCTACACTCAGATGAAAAACTGTGGGAGTAAAAACACAGAAGAAAAACAATTGCTTGATCACATGGGTCGGTGGGGATATGATTGCAGATATAGACTCAAAATGATCATCTTAGTGCAAATAACAACAACATGGAAATAGGTTCTGATCAAGGACACATGTAAAACCCAGGGTGGAATTGCGCATCAACTACGGGAAGGGTTGGGGGAAGAGGGGAGGGAAAGAATGATTCTTGTAACCAAGGAAAAATGTTCTAAATTGACTAATAAAATTTTCAAAAAAATAAAATAAATTTCAGTTGAATACCTCATAATTCTTTTTGACCTACCCCAAAACAAAAAATCAAAATACTAGACCCAGAGAGAATTTCTGTGATTTCTAAGTGAAAAGTTCCCTTTAAGCACAAATCTCCCCCTAACAATGAAAAAACCTCAGAGCTTCTAAGAAAAATAAATTTCAGATACTTAAGAACTATGTTCCAATACAGCTAACTCCCATGACCAAACTTGATCCCACTCTCAGTAAAGACAGTATCCTCTTTTAAGATCTAACCTCCCCTTCCTTTTCTCTCACCTTTTCTTCTTCCTCCTTCTTGCTGCTGGATCTTCATCCTCATTGTATTCTCTAGGCATCCTAGAGGTAGAAAATTTAACATATAAATGGCTACTATAGCCTCACCAATCCCAAGAGGAGGCCTAAAAAAACCTGACAATGAACAATAAATCCCAAAGGAATGTATGTGGAAGAGACTGACTCCCAACTCAACCAGAGCCTCAACAAAATGGTCCTTCCTACTCTTTACTTTTCTAAATATTTCCTATAAGAAAATATGCAATAGGAATAAAGAAACAATTGTTAAAGTGACTAGAAGAATATATCTGCTTACTCATGATGTCGAGATTTGGATGGTGGTGCAGATGTGGGCGCAGCTCTAGGTGTCATAAGAAGCTTCCTGAAGTCTTCATTGGTGAGTTTGGACCTAGTGAAACAAGATGTAAGATTATAAAATATAGAGACAAAATGAGCACTTCTTCATCATCTTCTTTCTAGTGCCTCTTTTCTTCCACCAATAGTTATTACTTCTCTAAACAACTAGTAATGTTGTGTGAAGTAAACAAATAGGAACATTCCTTATTTGAAGTTCCCTTGATTCCAGGTAATGTTCCCTTGCCATAGATCCCAAACCATTCATATTTTAGTTTTATTAAATAAAGATCTTCCTATGAATGAAGAAATTCATCACCTAGCAAACTGTCTTCTATTAAATAATGAGCCTTTCCAAATTGTAAAGAATCATGGAGATCATCTAGTTATCCTTCCTCAAAAAGATAATGAAACTAAAGCAGAAAGAGATTAAATAACTAGCCCAGGAATGAATAGCAAAGTCCAAATGAGAGACAGAGGTCTTAACTCCAAATTCTGCCCACTACAGCAAGTACTGTCTTCCCAGATAAGCTAGTGCCCAAAAGCAATACAGAGTGTCACTACTGAATGGCCCACATATGAAACTGTAGCACTACCTTCTTAAGTTTATGTTCAGCTGGCATTGTCTTTAAGAACTAAAAGTTACTTCTACAATCGAGGAATATGAGGTGCAAAAAATCTTAAAGCACAAGATCAAATATCAGAGTCCCACCCTACCAAAGAAGCCCCCTCTGTTCTTTGCGCTACATGACAGTACACTTACTGGTGGAAGGAGTGAGGATCGTCCACATCATGGCCATCGGGGGCTAGAGGGTTGGAGAATGGTTCACCTAAAGAAAACAAAAGACTGAGCTCCTCTCCTCTCCTCGGGGCGCGTTTGCTGGACCCCGGAGACCCAACTTGGAGCTGTGACAAGGGCCTTCCTCATCCCCCGCGCCCCGTCTGGCCCTAAGAGCCCCAAGACAGCCGCACCAAAAGCCCTTAATGTCTAGGGCTGACCCGAGGGAGAGTTCCAGGGGGAAGGAACAGAGTGCAGCACTTACTATCTCGTTCCGGCATCGTGACTGCGACTTCAGCACCAAAAAAAAAACCGGGACCCCTGGAGGCCCAGGCTCGGAAGCTAGTTACTTACAGGGCGACCCGAATCGTAACCCACAATGCTCTGCGATAAGGTCGGCTTCCGCCTTAAATTGGCCCCACCTTCCCCACGAGTCATTACCATGGCAACTCTGCTCACGTAGACGAGAACGACTCCAGAGGAAATGAGCAAAAAGTGGGCGGAGAGTAAACCGTCGGTCCTCCCAGTAGCTCTGATGTAATTGGCGGAATTCCACGTCGCCTTTCCCTCTCCCCTCCCCTTTCCCTGCGTCTGGCCAGTTCTAAGGGACTACAGATACGATTCGCCGAGAAGGGCCCAGCAGCACCAAGCTGATTGATGAGGTGAATCATGCCTCCCTCTGATTGGCCATACAAGCGGCTTTACTTCCGAAGACTGCTGAAGTAGAAGTCATTCCCATATCTCTGAAAAAGATGGCGGCTGCTGCAGTTCGCGGGATCGCGTCCAAGGTGGGCAAGAATCTGAGGGAGATTCGCATCCACTTGTGCCAACGCTCGGCCAGCAGCCAAGGAGTGAGGTGTGGTTGGGCCGGAGGGGCAGACTGGGCGGAGGCCGGAAGGTCACGACCTTGCGGGGGGGTCACTTCGCAGTGGGTGGCCGCGGGGGAAAGCCAGCGGGGAGGGGGGAGGGCCAGCTCTTGCTGACCCCTACTGCCCCATGAACTAGTCACTCAGCCCCTCAGATTCTCAGTGTTCTCACCGGTAAAACGGGGATGAATGGCTGAGATTTCTAACATCTTTTTACCTACGTTTTGATGGTCCCCTAACCTTAATATGGAATATAAAGGCGAACTACTACTTCTTTCTAAACTCCGTCCTTTAGGGACTTCATTGAGAAGCACTACGTGGAACTTAAGAAGGCGAACCCCGACTTCCCCATCCTGATCCGTGAGTGCTCCGAGGTGCAGCCTAAACTGTGGGTCCGCTATGGTGAGCTGGGGTATGGTACTCCCATGGGGCAGGTGGGGGGCAACCTAGCCCATGGTTTAGAGGACTTCTGGCCTAAGACATTATTTAGTGCAGCCCCCACTACAACAGTGAAGGGTTTTTCCTAATAGGGGAGAACTATAGATGTAATCGTATGGAAAGGCCTAAAAGGCAGAAAAGGAATCCCAGGGTGAAGAGCTAGGTCAAACTTCTTAACTTGGACCTACTGGCACAGTAGAAGAGATGATTGCAATGACAGGGTGGCCTGGCCCTTTGCCTCATCTTTTTTATTCCACCCATATATGATCTCAAGTGGTGGTTTATCACCAAAGCTACCAAGAATTTTTAAACTTATACCATCAGGTAAAAATAGGAAAGCCCCTAGGTAAGTTTTAAGACCCTTTCCTCCAAAATCCCATAATCACTACAGCCCATCATGATTTATCCTTTTTTCTGAATGTCAGTAAGTCATTTAGTACTTAATATAAGCCATTTGGATCAATGTACATGCATAGATGATTCCTAAATATTTTATCCCCAGCTTTCGGCCAGGAGAAGAATGTTTCATTGAACAACTTCAGTAGTGAACAAGTGGCCACAGCCATAGCCAACGTGATGAATGGCAAAGCTTGAAGTTTCAAGAAAACCCATTATGAGAAGAGCTTCCTCAGAGCTTGGGCTCTGATGGACTGAGAATGAAATAACCACATATTTTAAAATTATCCTTCCATGTAAACTTTGTATTGTATTGAACTGTGATTTTCCTGAATCTCTACCTACCTGAACCTCTACCTACCTCTACCTGAACCCTCTACCCTCCCCAAACACATACATTTTACCACCAATGTTGTGACAGAGGAAATTTAATGTAATACAACTTTTCGTTTCTAGGGGAAGCTGTGATATATGAAAGAGGGAAAAGGAAGAAGGGAGGGAGGGGGGACAAGAAATGGGACAGGACTGAGCAGCCAGGACCTGGTGCCCATTTATTCATTCTTAAAGGGAAACTTATAACTTTAGCATGGACGATTAACTTCTGAGCCATAGTGGGACAGGCAAAGGAGAGGTTATGGCAGCGCCAATGCATTCGGTACAAGTGAACTTCCCCCCAGTGCCACCTCCTGGAGAGCTTGGATACGGTCTTGGAGGTCCACCTCTTCTTTATGTTTTTCCAAGGCCTGTAGTCCAGCATGCTGTAAGAAGTCCTGAGCTGCCTGGTTAGGAAGCAAGAAAGGTTTTTTGGTAGGGCATTAAATTTCAATTTTTCCTATCTCCTCAAGGAAGGTTCACATCTTCCTTGCGCTTTTCTAAAGGATAAAGAGAACCTAAAGAGGTACTGAGTCTTGGGAGGTACCATATTCTCTGCATTGAATAATACAGGGGAAATGCTTTTTGTTGAGGGAGGTGTGGCAGGGGAGAGAATATCTGCCTATATAGAATAGCAAGGCTGGGGGGCAGCTGAATAGCTCAGTGGATTGAGAGCCAGGCCTAGAGACGGGAGGTCCTAGGTTCAAATATGACCTCAGCCACTTCCTAACTGTGTGACCCTGGACAAGTCACTTGACCCCCATTGCCTAGCCCTTACCACTCTTCTGCCTTCGGAAGGTAAGGGTTTTAGGGGGGAAAAAAAAAAATATATATATATATATATATCAAGGCTGGTTGGGATCCACCTTGAGCCTACAAAACTAAGGGCTCAAAAAGTATGTACATAGAACCTAAATCAAAACCTACCTCAGGCTGGTGTACAAACAGCAGCTGTAACAGCTCTAGGCTCTGACCTACCACTTCTGAGTCAGAAAGGGTCAGAATATCTAGCAAGTGGGGGAGAAGAGGACCTGGCCAGAGCCTTTGGCAGTAGAAAGGACCCTTCTCTGCAATGTTGCACAGGATTGTGAGCACCTACAAATACAATAACAGTTATATAGCACTTTAGAACTTATGAAGTGTTTTTAGTTAGCAAGCAAATTATCTTCATTTTATGGATGAGGAAGCTAAGGCTTCAAGTGGCTAAACAACATCCATAGCCATAGCTAGTAAGATTTAGATGGAAACAACTTGACTCCTTACTCCTCTATTTGCTCCTTGCTATACCAGGCTAACAAAGGACAAAATAAGTTCTTCAGTGCCCCTAGCCTCTAATTGAACAAAAGCTCCATTACTTACCAATATACGAACCACCCGTGAAATGGGTAAGAGTTGCAGGAGAGGAGCAACCAGATCCAAGGAGAGCAATGCACTGCAGAGGCCAGGATCCTTTACTAGAGGAGAGGCACCATGACCAAGTTAACTCACAAAATGAGTCCAAACCATTTGTAAAAAGGTAATGAAGGGTTAGAGGGGGGCAACTGGCTCAGTGGATTGAGAGCCAGGCTAAGAGTACTTACTAAAAACAGAATAAGGGCTTTTAAAAACAGTAATGAAACACCTTTCTAATCTGTTTCAATCTCAGTTTAAACTGAGAGATCCCCAGAGGTTTAGAAAAGCTATTGTTACTTAAAAAGTCATTGTAGTGAGCTGACTTGGTCCTATCACATACCAGTGAGATTATTGAGGACCCAGAGGCACTCCGGAACCAGGCTAGGTTGATGCTGAATGAAGAACTCCATGAGGATAAACATGGCCACTATAATTCGCTCATCTCCAAAATCTGCTCGTACCCCTGCATCAGCTGCTCCTTCCTCTGCCAGCAGATTACCAAAGCACCGAAGTACTGGGCAGGCCAACTGCAAAGGTAAGACGGGTGGCCAGGAGGCAAAGAGGACTAGCTAGACACTGATGATCATGGGAAGGTAAAATGTAAAGAGTAATGCAAGGCCATCCCTTGTCACTAAGTAGTGTTGAAGACATACCTGGTTTTCCCAAGGGATGAGGAATACCTCAGTGCTGTCCCTTTACTTACCAGATCCAGTCCTGTATCCACAGATCCAGAGGCAGCCCTAGCCAAGTCCAACAGTAATATACCCAGGCTGGACAAAGCTCCTCGAGCAATGAGCAGGGGATTATTCACCTGGCTGGAGTGGAGGAGAAAGTTTAGTCATGTCCCCACATCCTGGGAGTTGATCTAAGCCAAGAAGCCAGGAAAAGAAAATTCTGTTACTAGCTTGGAGGCAACCAGAAGTGGTATGACCCCTAGGACCTACATTGGGTGAACTAAAGGAGAAAAATAGTGTGTTCCAAACCTCAAGAAAAGAAAAAGGTATGAATTAAGAACTTGTCACACCCCTCTCCCTGCAGTATTAGGAAATGCTATGCTGTAGCTTTTTTATGCCATAGCCATGGGTGTATAGGGTCATGTTCCTGAGTAAAGTTATGGGTGGCATTCCTAGTTTGGGCTCATAGTACCTGCAGATGATGTAGTGGAGACACCAGGCAAACTCCACAGCAACACTAGCCCCCAGTTCTGGGTTAGGGTGTAGAAGTCGTAGCATGTTCGGTAGGATGGCAGAGTCCAAGACAAGACTGTGGGTCAAAGGGGCCCAATGAGTTGGAGACTGAGTATTAAATGCAAGGTTCCCATCAAGAACCCCACTATGAGTGAAGATGACACTCAAACCTAAGGCCCTTCTCAGTAGGGTAGGAAATTAAGAAAGTAAACCAGGAGGGAACCATATCCCTGGCAATAAGTAGGCTAAGGCTCCCTGGTCACCACATTCTGCCCTTTCTGGTACTTCCATCCCAAATGATTGAAAATTTACTTACGGAATGATTTCTTTAGGAGCTTCATTGGCCTGCAAAAGTTGTGACAAGGTGTAACCAAGAGCTTCCAGAACAGCTGCATGAGGGGACTGGAATAAGACAATGAGAATCTTAATGAAGGAGTAAGCTTTGTGAGGCCAAGTACATCAACTGCCTTCTAGGCAGAAAGCAGTGACTGACATCATCCTACCCAAACAGTAAAGGCATGCAGGGGGTAAGAGGAAGGAAAAACAGGATCCCTCACCTGGATGCATGTAGCAAGAGCTGGAATAATGCCCTGTGGCAGAAGCTGCCTCCTCACAGCCTCACTCTCCACAGCCAGATTGCCTAGCGTATAGAGACATAGCTCCTGAGAACAAAAGGGAACAAGAAAGAGTTCTGAGGTTTTTCCCTTCCCTGGACTAAGAAGAGAATACTTGAAACCTTTTTATCAACAAATCTGAGCCCAGGAACTCTACATTTCAACAAGTGAACATTGGCCACCCCCAGGGTCCTGCCCATGCCCCTGAGGGATTAACATCAGACTGGACACATTGGCAGAGTTGTTCATTCCAGAGTATGGGAAATCAGAAGCTAGGGTTCAGTACCTACTCATTCTTTATACCAGCCCTTTAATTAATGCTAATAATATGACTTATAAAGGACATGTGACATAATGTGGGTCCAAGAGTCATTGATTCTGATAATAGGTCCTGTAGTGGAATGGCAGTGGGAGACAGGGTTTCAGGCATCTGAGCAGTGGATTGACAGACATGAGTCTGGAACCAGGCCCTTGGATCCAAATTCCATCACTAGGTGTCTGACCTCAAAAAGACCAAGAGGAACAGAGAGAAAACAAGTCATTCTTAGCAATAATATACATCTGATTATGTACCTGCTGACAAAGGTAAAGGCTAAAAATTGGCAAAAGATTATATCCCCCATGATCCGATATTTCCTTTGTCAGAAATTACTCTGAAAATCTTAACAAAAATTTTGTGCAAAGGTTATTATCATGACAGTGTATGTAATTTTTAAAAATAGAAACAGATGTTCAATAGGAAAATAGTTAAATAAATTGTTCTACACAAATGTAATGAGATAATAATACAATTAAGATAAAATAAGTATAAGGCATACAAAAAATCTGGTGTGACCAGCATACTATAGTGTAAGAGAGGAGGTGGGGTCAAAGGATCTGGGTCCCAGTTCTGTTACCTGTGAGACCTTGAATAAGTCATTTAACCTCTCTGGCCTCAGTTTCCTCATGTGTATAATGAAGAATTTGGACTAAATGATTTCTGAGCTCCTTTCTAGCTTTCAAACTATGGAACCTTTATGAAATAATGTCAACTGAAAAAAGCAGAACCATAAGAATGGAATATACATTATGCTATATAAATGGGGAAATGAATAAGAAGAAATGAACAAAGAATCTGAATGAAGACTTAAATCGCTGTACTTTATCTTTCTTACATCACATTTCCCTTTGGCAGGCTGGCAAAACCTTTGGAACACTTCTCAGAATGCTTTTAAACGCATAAAATAAAACCTTTAGGATTGCAAAGGAAACATTACATTAAGATAGAACTGTCAAACTTTTTTAAGTTCATGGGCCAGAGAAAATTATTGAATTCTGGATACAGATTGAAACATACTTTTTTCACTTTATTTTTTGTTGTTCTTTTTTGGTGGCAACATGGCTAATATGGAAATGTTTAGCATGATTTCACATGTATAATTGAGATCATATTGCTTGCCTTCTCAATGGGTGGAAAAAGGGCTAGGGAGAGAGAGTGGAAAATTAGGTTTTTTTAAATGACTATTAAAATGAATAAAGTATAATTTTTTTAAAGGCCATGGACCCCCAGGCTAAGAACATCTGACATAAAAAGATAACAAAAATGTATATGTGGTGCTTTAAAAAAAATCCTTATCTTCAGTTCTAGAATCAATACTAAGTATGAATTCCAAGGCAGAAGAGCAGTAAGGGCTAGGCAATTGGGATTAAGTGGCTTGCCTGGGGTTCACATGGTGAGGCAGTATCTCAGGCTAGATTTGAACCCAAGGTCCTCCTGACTTCAGTATGATGCCTTTTGAAAAACTAAACCTACAAATTTCATTCATTGTAGGAAACTCCAGGTGAAGAAACTCTCTGCCAACTCAGATCAGAAACTGCCCTGAGATGGTCTCATCAATTTGCCTGGACACTAAACAGTCAAGCAACCTGACTAGAGTCACACAATATGTACCAGACAGGACTTGAACTCAGGACTTCCTGAATACAAGGTCTATTCCCTACCTACACCATACTGCCTCTCTTCTTGTATGATGATTTATGCACTGAAATAAATTCAAATATAAGTGAATAACTTAAATATAATAATTACTAAGCAAGCTTACTGGTTTATTGGTGTTCAATGTTAAAAGTTTAATAGAATGACAAAATTTAAAAAGAAATAAAAAGTATATATTCTCCAAAAGACCAGCAATTTAAAGTAATACTAATGAGAACTATATATTAGCTATATGATTTTGAGGCTGGCTCCAAAATGAAAAAAAAAAATAGGATAAATGGAGGCAATAATGTGGCAGAAAGAACACTGGCACTGCTGGGTTCAGGAATCTCAGCTCTGCCACCTGCTTTATGTATGATGCTTAATGTCTCTGGGCCTCAGTTCCATCAACTGTAAAATGAGATGATTGGACTGATGATCTCTAATTAGCCCCCTTTGGATCCCATACACTGAGGGAAGAGTGGAAGGGAACAGGGGAGCTCTTACTATGAAGTCAGCACTGTGCCCAGAAAGGTAGGTGAGTAGGTAGGATGTGGACGGCAGGCAAGCTTCCGCCACGTTGGGCTGGTCAGCATGGGAGAGCTCATGCAGACACCGAGCTGCCTCCATTTGAAGTGAGGCCCAGTTGCTTGTCAAGAGTCCAATTAGTGTTCGAATACTGCCTTCAAGCCTGCAATACCAAATGCCAGAATTCAGCTCAGCCCCAGCAAGCTGGCTCCTCCCCTTTCCATCCCCAAACCAATCCAGAACAGGATTCCCAACTCAGCTCTACAACTGGCCTTAGGCTAGAAACTTCACTTCCCTGGGTCTCATTTCCCAATCTCCAAAACAAAGGAGTTTGACTACAGGATCCTGGGAGATCTAGCCACCTACCTAGGTGGCCTGCCTTCCCCAGGAATCAGGTTTCAAGGCTTCCAGGATATCTCCACACCCAAAGTACTTAGGCCACTGGGGAAATCTGTACTAACCGGATAAAAGTCTGCTGGGTTTCAGGATGCTGCAAGCTATGCCGGAGGCTGATTAATGCCTTCTCTTTCTCCTTCTCAGTTCCCCGCTGAGACATCCTCAGCAAGTGTAGCACCTGGAGGGTCCAAAGACAAGGTGAGGCAGGAAACAGTGGAATTATTCAAAGATAGAGCACCTGGTGCAGAAATCTTTCAAAGTGGGTAAACACAGGCCTACCCCAGGTAAAACATACCAACAAAGCTTTTAAGCACCAGTAACAGAGTAAGTGCTCTGAATTCACTTGGATAGTGTTTCAAGGTACAACACAGCCTGACTGGAACCTCTTATCCTGCCTGAAGTCACAGGTACTGCTCGAGATATCTCACCTCCAGCTCTTCCAGGGGTCTGTTTGGGAACTCATCTCTGGCTTCTTCTAGGTCACTGTCCCTCAGCAGTCTCTTGCTGACCAGGTGCTGTTCCCGCCTGGCCTTCCTTAGAGCTGGGGAACAGAGAGGCCAGGAATTCAAGCCCAAACAAGGGGACATGGGGGATAAGGGCAAGGCTAGAGGACATGGACCAAAAACTCAGGCCAAAACTAGGAGACTGAGGCCAGAGGTTCAGGCCAAAGCTAAAGGAGAGGCTGGAAGTCCAGGACAAATCGGGGAACGGGGGTGGGGTGGGGGTTAGAGACCAAAGGTTCATGCCAGAGCTGGGGGCTAAAGGGGCCATAGGCTCCAGTCATAAGGGCCAAAGACTCAGAGCCAGAGATCACAGAGGACATTGTTTGAGAGGGATGGATGGGCCGAAAATGCCAAGAGCTCAGGCCTGGGGCTCATGTTAGGGCAGGACTGGGATCAGAGGGGGGGAAAGGTAGGGTCAAAGGGGCCAGGGACTGGCAGGGCTGGCCGGGATATAGGGTTCTGGGGCTCTAGGTGAGTAATGGGAGCAGGGAGAAGAGGAGGGGTCAGAAGGACCTAGGGCTGGAGAGGAGGTGGGGGATGAAGTAGAAGAAGGTTGTTAAGCTGGAGAGGGGAAAAGGTGTGTCAAAGGACCCACAAGCTCAAGATGGGTGGGGATGGGGGGGCTCAAAAATCAAAGGCTACGGGGAAATTACAAGTGGCCAGGGACTTGGAAAACCATCACAGGGAAGGGGAGCTGGGGGGGAGGTAATAAGCGGGGAAATCTAAGCGGTTAGGGAGGAGAGGTGTCACAAGGGCCCGGGGGTGGAGGGAAGAGGGGGTAAGAGGGGTGTCGGGGTCGGAGGCTGGAATGGGGCAGGAATTAGATCGGTTAAGGGCTCTCGGAAGGCGATCGCAGGGGACAGAGACCCTGGGTGTGGTAGTGGGGGGGGGGGTGAAGAATCTCAGGGACTGGAGAGGAGAGTGTCACTGGGTCTAGGAGCTGGGAATCAGAGCGGCTAGGGATCCTTGGAAGGCAATCACCCAAGCAAGGGACTAGGGGAGAGGGAGAAGGGTAATCTTTGAGCAGCTGGAGACGGGGATCAGAGCCTCCAGTGGCTGAGGGGTGAATCATAGGGTCCAGGGATGGAGGGGCGGGGTCAGAGGGTCCGGAGGCTCTGGGCTGGGGACCACGGAGATGGGAAGGAGGATGCCACCCCGGAGCTCCAGGGCAGCTAGGGCGCTGGCCGCACCTGCCTCCCGCTCCCGCCAGCGATCCCGCTGCTCCTGCAGGTTGTAGCCATGGGCCCGAAGGCGGCCGCTGCGATGACTCCACATGACCCCGGGCGCTCCGCGGGCACAATAGGACCAGGCCGAGAACGGGCGGCGGCAGCGGCTGGGGGAGGAGGATGAGAAGGAGGGGCAGGAGGTGTCTAGACTCGCCCAGCAGCTGCACTTCCGGTGGCTGGTAGCTGGGCGGGGCTGCGAGAGCGCGGGGCGGAGCCTCCGGATCGCGGCCTGCGAGGACAAATCTGGTTTCACTTCCCCAATTACTGACTTCCTAAAGGAAGTTAGTGATCTCATCCTTCTCATTCTGCAGGAAAGGCTGAGACCCCCTCCCCCATCTCTTTCCTCATGCCCGCTCCCCCGGTTCTCCCCATCCCCCTCTGTTTTCTCTACCAGAGCCCAACATTCCTAATGACCCGAGACGGTATCCTGACCCCCCCAGTTGCCTTTTCTTCCCTCCAGCCTTTTCTAATCACTGCATTTGGGTGATGAATTTTTTGCATAGAAATTAGCACCTCATGGGCCCTGAACTGAGTGGGAAATGATGTGATGTGGCAATAGTCTTAAACCTGAACAAATCCATCTGTTTTATACTTTTCTTCTGAAAATGCAGAATTGAGAACTGTAATAGTAATAACTTGCATGTATATAGCTAGTTTTAAGGTTTACAAAGTATTTCATAAATGTTATTTCATTGCATCTTCACAGCAACTCTGGGAGGTAGGTACTATTATTATCCTTAGTTTATAGATGAAGAAACAGGCTGAGCAAGATTGACTTGCTATGAGTCATACCAGTAAGTGTCTGAGGTTGGATTTGAATTTAGGTCTTGCTGACTCCAAATCCAGCACTCCAGGTGCCATCTACTTATTGATCTTATATTAATAATATATTACATATATTATTAGTTTATTACATATATATTGCATGTATTAGTAACAAGTCCATAAGGACATTCTGGGCCCATTGAGGCAAAAGCAGCCAGAAAAGACATATTTGTAGATCTGCCTCAGACCTTGGCAAGGATCAGTCTTGACCTTAGAGGTCTACAAATCACTATCTAAGAACACCTGGCTTTCTTAATTGGCACAGAACATCCTGACCAGCTAACTTACTATCACAAACCTCAATCTCTGGGACAAGTGGCCTTGGTACTTTTGTACTTCTAAAGAAAACCTTATGTCAGTGATGACAGATCAAAAGAAGCTTTTGAAGATTACCATTGGGTGAAGAGTCCTCCTAACTGCAGCTGGACCCTCAAATTGGCACCGAGGATGTGTACTCTTGATATGTTATTTTCCTTTGATCATATAGTGTAGAAACTATGTAAATATTGGACCTATATGCTCAATAAAATGGAATTCATGGTCTCATTCATGGCCCCCTTGACCCTGTCAACTTCTCATCCACGAAAGATTTCTCTCTTCTCCCCTGAGCCCATCTCCAGAGAGAACCAGCTCTTATCAGATGGCGCCCAACTCGGCTTAAACAAGACCCAGCCAGACTTCTTCTGACCAGAAGACTCACTTCACCTCACCACCCAAGTGGAAGTCTCCTTCAAAAAGCTCCAGGCTATGAGTATCATTGTGATTATAAATCTCATTTCACATTCAGGGTAAAGGAGAGGATTTTTCTTCAGTCAAGGTTAAATTAATGGCAGGCATTATATACTTCAGAGATATGTACTCCCTACACTTTAGTTTCACGGTGAGTCAAACAGCAAGGAAAGAAACAAGGCAAGAAATGCACAATGAGAAGAGTACATCACCACTCAACAGGCTAGAACAGAGCAGGATAGCTCACTTCCATCAGAACTAACTCATTCATTTAAAGGGCCAATGCCCTGGAAAACACAGAATGAACTTTTTCAGCCTTAAAGATTGATATATAACTTTGGAAAATTGCTAATGATTCTGATATGTACTATGATACAGTGTAATTTCATTCATTGTGATAATTGTTAATCAGTTAAATATGAAATTTTAGCTAAACTTCATTCTGCATAAAACTTAGAGATAATTATTTCTTCTTATTAGGACTTGCAATATGTAATGGTTTCAGTGAATTTGAGAATTGCCTGAATGTAATTAATAGCCAGCCTGACAAAGAGAGGGAACTTTTACTTTATAGAGGCAAAAACTGTACTGGCTACTTAGTAAACATAAGATCTATAATATAAGTGCAAAATCCATTTAGGAAAAAGTTGTAATGTAAGGTGGAGAACTTTCTCTAGTATTTAAATTTTGGATTTTCAAATGAGATGTTATTTTAACACATATACTGTTAAAACTAGCAACAAGTGATCATATAATGACATTGGGATACAAAAAGTTTTAAATTTGTTAATCTGCGAATGTGAATTAACACAGGTATTAAGAATTTGGTATATTGCAAAAAAAATGGAATTTCCAAACAGTATTGTACTTGATTAGGATATATGAATTGTTTTTAAAGTATGTGCAATGAATCAGAAGGAAGTCACTGTCTAGGGATTAACATATATTCAAATACAATTTGTTAGAATGTAATAATGTGTGAACGCAAAGTATGTATGAATTTGTACTGTAAAGAAAATTAATTTTTTTCACCTGAATTGGTTAAGGCTATATATACAAATGTGATATGCAAACTGTGTAGGAGTATAATGCAATTGACCAGTACAGAAATCAAATAGGACTCCATATAACATTATTAATTATAGGCAATTAAGCATAGTTACCTTTCCTCTATTTGTAATAAGGGTAAAAGAGAAGCCAAATGAGATAGGAGTAATAGGAAAGGAGATAATAAGTGAGCATTCTAGTGCAAAATAGATACAACAAATGATAGATCAGAATAGTGAAATTCAATCAGTTATATAGAAATGTTTTGAGGTGTAAGGAAGTTCTATTCTGCTTTAAGCAGAGGTTTGAAAAGAAAGAGTAAATGTTTTGAGACTAAGTTTATTTGAATAATGATGTTGACAAAGCAACAAGAAGAAGTGAGAGGATGTTGCATTGGAATATGAAGGAAACATTGTTAAAGGACTAATCAAAGTCAATTTGAAAGTTGTGGAGCTTTAATTAATATCCATTGAGAGTAATTTATTATCAAGGTTTTAAAACATACAAATTTTATAAGTATATTCATCTAACTTGTTAAAAAGGAATAGAAGGACAAGGTTGTTAGTAATAAAAAGATGTTTTTTCCTCATTTCCCAAGCAATATACACTTACTGGGAGATGAAGCCATGCTAAATCACAAGCAAGACAGCTTTGAGATAATATTGCTGAGGACTTTGAACTTCCTACAAACATATTAACCCCTTCCTCACACACGGAAGGAGACAAAGTGCCTACAATTATTTTACACTGATGTTCAGGGTCTAAAACAACAAAACAGTAAGTAAGAATGACTATAAGATTGATAACCATTGTATGATAAAATTTAAAGATGAATATACCTTAACAATATACTTCAGAGATTTACAGTCACCAGCCCTGACAAATCAAATGGCTTGTTTGAGCTATGGAATTTTAATACAAACATTCCATGTCCCAATTGACAAAATGAGTTGAGTGATAAGTTACTTTATATGAACTTTAGAGAAATAACTTAAGAGCCCCTGAGATGTTAGTTGACAACTTGATTAAATTTTGATCTGGTATAAAGATAAATTGCAATCAAAGCCAAAGAGTAAGTAGGAATTTTTTTAATGGTATATATGTGAAGAAGGAAATTTTAAAATGAACAAAAGGCAATTAGAATGGATGAAAAAAATTCCTATGAAAATTCAAGGTTGTTTTTTTTCAAAATGTAAAAAATTTTTACCCAGTAGTTTATGAGTTTCTTTGGTAATATATCCAGATACTACAACCTTTATATACAATCACTGAGGAAAAATATGAGCTTTCCTTGGGGACTTGGAGGAAAAAAGTGTTGTTTTTTTTAAAATAGACATTAAAACTGCATAAAAAACTCCTCTAGAACTGTGGCCTATGCAAAATAATCTGTGAAACTACAAATGCTAATGCGATATAATTCTCCCAACTAGAGTTTATACCAATACCACATGGGCACTCTTAGTGAAACTGTAGATCCCAAACTATAAATTCAGATATAACAAATTCTAATGTATGAGCCTTAAGTTTCAGGATAAAGAACATGCTTCCTCTATAGACACAAAAGCTAATATGTTGGGAGTTAGATTAAATTAGTAATTATACATTAAGAAAAAAAAACAATAAGGTAAGAAACTACACCTTCTTTTCAATGACTTATGGGTAATAACAATTGGATTAACTACTTAGATACTAATATGAATATATCAGAAATAAAAGAGTCATGGTTAAGATATTTAGGAAAAATTTTATGGGAGAAAATCTAGGATTATCTTTCAATATTAACATGTCAGTTTTTCATGTAAATGCTCTTGTGTAGATCATAACACCTTCATGTTATAAATTAATGATTATATTGTGAAAAGCTAATTATACTAGCCCATATGAAAATTGGAAAATGTGAATTTCAAAACTACTCCACCCTATTCAGACCATTCTTTAGACTATGGGATTTAGCTATTTCCTGATCAATAACAATAGAGATACTTGGAATAACAGATTCAGGTCTTGGAAACTACAATCTCCACCCTACTCAGGGTAACAAGATTAGAAAGGGCTACAGCAAAACTGAAGATTTAATTATTTGAAAATATGGCCTTCAACAGACATGTGCAAACAAGGACAGACGTCTGGGCAGTCCTAGGTCAAGCTAGAGCCACCATTGGCACATGTGAGACGCAGGAAATGAGGTAGAGAACAGCCTCTGGAGTTCTCAGGACTTCCTGTGAGGAGGGCGAGAGTCAGTTGGAGGCTGGTGCTTGGAGTTGGAGGAGCCCACAGACTGTTTTTCTCCAGTTTGGTCATGTGAGTGATAAGGACTGATCTCTTTCCTTGCCTTGGCTATCCAGGGCCTTAAGCCCGCTTTGGCTCAGGCTGAGCAGAGTGGGTATTTAAACCCTCTTTCTTTCTCTCTCTCTCTCTCTCTCTCTCTCTCTCTCTCTCTCTCTCTCTCTCTCTCTCTCTCTCTCTCTCTCTCTCTCTCTCTCTCTCTCTCTCTCTCTCTCTCTAATACTTTCTTCCTCCTGTTTGTAATTCAAACACCATTGGCAGCTGACTTGAGTGTTTCATTTAGGAATTACATAGCTGAATTCCTTGGCGACCTTAAATTAATATATATCAGTCTTTTAAAGTGATTTCAATATCACAAAAAGTAGAAGGAAAGGTTGAAGGAAAACCTTTTAGTATATCTCAAAAGAAATTGTTTGCTACCCTGATAGGAAAGAATTGACAGAAAACAAACTTGATGACTTACCCACTGATAAATTGTTTGAGTAAAAATTTGGAGACTAGAGCATTCCCCTCCCCCACTTCCCCATTTTTCCATGCCCAGCTCCCCATCCCCTTCTCACAGCCTCACTAGCTAAGGAGATAATACTAGTAGCCAAACAGAGAAGAATCTCCTGACCACAAATTAATCTCATTATTTATTGGAAAAAAGATTCCATTATTGACCTTTAAATAAGAGAATCTACATAATTTTAAAAGCAGAATCCCTATTATTTTAAATACGTGACTATATACTATTGAAGATTTTCTTTTTTTTAGAGAGCAAACCTGTCTTGTCACTCCCCCACCTCCTGCCACAATGGAGGAACAAACTAGGAAACCCTGATTATTAACTTTGATAATTAATAACTTTAAATAGAATTTAAGTAGGATAGGATAGTTTTTTAACCACCGTAGTGACATGAATATAAATAAAGCTTCTAATACAAACATGCAGAAAAGTTAATGATAAGCACAAATTTCGCAGCTTGTTTACAAATTATGAAAATGACTGGAATTGGAATGTTATTAATAATGTGTAGAATTTTTTGTCATTTAAGAAAAAAGAACCACACCTGAGATGGGCACTCAGAGGAAGAGTGAATGGTTGGAATAGGCCACATTGGGCCTCAGTCCATATAGAACCTTTTCTGAACCTAGATTCTGGTGGTCCCTGCGTGAATTGGCTCTGGCTACACATCCTGTTACAGCCTTAGTCTGTATATTTCAAGATCTTTTCCCCTCCATTTCTTCTATGACAAAAATCTTTTTAATTGATACCAAATGCAACTTGTGAAGTAAGAATTTCCATTTAAAAAAAAAACAAAGCAGATTCATAGACTATTTCAGCAATGACTTTAGATCACTGAGACTAATTGATCTACAATTAACATGTCACAAGTACTCATTAACTACTTAAAAAAGAAATAAAATCTAAATTTTATATTGAAGTTTAGGACCTCAGGAATCCTTATATCTCCTGAAATAGAAGAATTTATTTAGCAATATGTTAGCTTTGCAAAGAATTTTTTCCTAATAGGGGGACTCATTCAGAGATTCTGCTGAGGGAGGCTGGAAAATGGCCAAACTTGAGAAAACAGGAAGGCCTAACAAGCTGACCTGTCAGAACCATAAATATACCAAATCCTAGCAGGAAGGCCTAATAAGCTGGTCAGCCTTGAGAAACTTGTCAGAACCATAAATATGCCAAACCGCCAGCTGCAGTAGGTACCAGATAAAGGCCAGGAGGACCCCAATAAATATGTCAAGCAACAGGCCAGGAAGACCCCAATAATATAGAATTGTCAAAGTTCCAAGAATAGTAGGAAGCCGATAAGAGCCATACATGCAGGCAAAATTCCAAGGATGGTGTAAACCTCAAAATTTCTTAGACTTATAAATGTTGGAAATTTCACCATTGGGAAATTTCATACTTGAAAAATTTCCTATTGATAGTGGGTCTTGGCTATTGGAATGTGAACCCCATTGGCATGAGAGTTTCCCCCTCCTCCCTTCTTAAGATTACTTTAGGACAGAAACCTTTTGCTGAACAATGGAAAGGACTTTGACCTATGCTTAAGCATAGAACAGGAATTTCTTTGAGTCATGATTGATTTATACAATGGAGATACTTGGAATCAATCTCCACCCTACTCAGTCCTAACAGGATTGAGGAAGGGCTGCAACATAGATCAAAATTTAATTATTCCAATCTCTACCCTTCTCAGGTTAACAGGATTTAGGAAGGGCTGTAGCAAAGGATCAAAGATTTAATTATTTGAAAATATGACCTTCAACAGACATGTGCAAAGCCAGAGACCTCTGGGCGGTCCTGGGTTAAGCTAGAGCCTCCATTGGCACAGGGAAATTGATGGACAGTGATTGGTAGATGTGAGAACTGAGGGGAGGCAACTTGGATGGTTTCCTTAAAGAGAGGGGGGTCTGAAGACTCAGGGGGGGGGTTAGGAGTTTATCGGAGTGGTTGCAGTGTGCTCTGAGAAGCTTGCTCTGAAGGAAGCTGAAGGTGGGGGCTCTGAGACTTTCTCCATTTTGGTCACGTGAGTAATAGGGACTGATCTCCTTTCTTTGCCCCAGCTATATAAGGGCTTGGGCCTTTTGGCCCAGGCTAAACAGAAGGGGTATTTAAGCCCTATTCCCTTCTCTCCCCTTTCTCTCTACCTCTATCTCTCTATCTCTAATTCCTTTCTTCCTCCTGTTTGTAATTAAAACTCCATAAAAGGTTGACGGCTGACTTGAGTTTTCATTTAGGAATTACATAGCTGAATTCCTTGGCGACCTTAAATTAATATATATCAGTCTTTTAAAAGTGATTTCCTTGTCACTTCGTGGTCGCCACAATGGTATATAGTAGATAAGGTACCTACAGAAAAGTATAAAAAGCCCAGACTGTCAGAAGCAACTTGGAACTCTGATGATAGAGGTTCCCACTGATGCACGTATCAGTTCAATAAATGGCCTTTCTCTGCCAGTTTGCATTGTTCGTGGACTTCCATGGTGGTGGGTGAAATCCCGGACCTTAACACTGCAAAAAACCAGGAGCACACCGACTAGAGAGTCCAGACAAACAGGAGCCATAAAGGGGAAGATACAGATGAAGTTAAAAGAATAGCAATGTTATTAATTGTTATTGTTATTGTAATATACTTGTTGTGCCTTGTGTGACCCTAAATTCACCTAGGTGCTTTTAGAATGATGCCTTAGCTGCAAAAGTAGATCTCCTGGAACAATCAGTACTTTATTTAGGCAATGGATTGGAAACTATCAAAACAAGATTGTCACTGAAATGCGATTATAAATGTGTAACACCTTTTTATTTTAACCAATCTGATGAAAAATTGTCATGGACAAAAATGAGAGCTAGATTATTAGGAGCATGGCAATCAAGCAATCTATCTCTAGATTTAGAAGAAACAGAAGCTCTTACTCATACTATAGAAAATAGTTATATTCCAGGTGTTAATCCAAACACTATAGCTAATTCTATATTGGATACGGAAATAACTATTTTGACACTTAAATAACTATTTGGGATAATTGTAGGTTCAGGGGGATGATATTTTAGGGCCAGTAATCTGGTTTGGGAAGGATAGACAAGCTCAGGGCAGGCAGAACCAGACCCTGAGCTAATAAACACAGACAATATATAAGCACAAGACAGTTTGGGTTTAATAATAAGGGAAAGGTAAAAAGGGGTTTGGGATAGCTAAAGTAAAGAATATAAATAAAGATCCCACTAAATCTAGCTGGTAACTTCAGAGAGATGGTATCTGCACTGTCAGTTACCTCTTTACCTAAAAGTCCCAATTCCTATAATAAAATACACTTCACTAACTCAAATCACCCCTTAGATGGTGATAGAAGTAGTAAGGTTGGAAGTTAAGCAGGGACAGGGCTCAAAGGAAAGGTCTCACTGACAAATGGCTTTAGGTGTCTCAAGCAGCTCTGTAGGGATATCTCTCAGTCAGCATCAACAGGATACACAGGAATAGGTAGTTGGTAAGATGGATCACAAGGAAAGCCACAGGAGAGAGAATATAGCTAGTTCACCAGGTCCACCTTAGGGGACTAGACAACCTCAACCCTCAACCTCCAGCTTAACGGTCTGTTAGAAGACAGTCCTGTCACTTCTCTAGAATTCTGGAACCTTCCTGCTTCTGCCTTTTTAGCAGCTCCTGTTCCTGCTCATTTCCTTATAATAATACTTTCAAATCTCTTCATCCTTTTGGAAGTTTGTTTCAAATTTTGGTGGATACTATTCCTGTTATTGTTATTTTTCTCATTTGTTTAATCATAGTACCTAATTGTATACATTTTATTCTATTTACTCATAATAGTGCTAGAGATTTATTGCCCTTGGTCCATGAGATACAGCTTCATAATTTTAAAAAATGGGTGGGGTGGGGATGACAATTCCATAAGGACATTCCAGGCACATTGAGGCAAAAGCAGCCAGAAAAGACATATTTGTAGATCTGCCTCAGACCATGGCAAAGATCAGTCTTGACCTTGTAGGTCTACAAATCACTATCTAAGAATACCTGGCTTTCTTAATTGGCTCAGTGTGGGAGGCTATCATACCCTGACTGGCTGACAAGGGCACAGTCTGAGGAAATGGGGTCTGCAAGCAGCCCCCAGAAATTGAGGCTCCCACTGATCCCCCTCTGATTTCTCTTTTCAACTTCCCCCACTAATGGACTTGCTATGATTACTAATCTCTCCCCATTACAGGAGAAATAATATGAGAGCAAATACTTGTAGGATCAATAAATATATATATCCCACTTTAATCCCCCTAGATTAGTACCCCAAAAAGATTACAATTACAGAATTAAAGCCCAAAGATTATTGCACATAACCCCTCCTTTCTCAAGCACAAGATACGCTTCAAAGCTTTACAATAAACACTGGCCAAATGCTTGAGCACCATAATAAATCTTTCCCTACATTTATCACACTCCAATGAATTTGTTGATGAACAGAAACCAAGCATCATTTCTAGGCACTTCAAAGTAACCCAAGAAAAACAGAACTTGTAAATTAAGGAAAACCCCAAAACTGGTCTGCTTTAGGTCCTCACACCTAGATATGATGATGTTTTGTTATTCATCTCCCAAGCAATTGTGATTGATAGTGAAAGCTGACCAAAAGCACAATGATCCTCTCAGCAGATCAAGGGGTACTAACCTACAAATGGCTTTATTCACATTTTTCATATCTATCACAGAGTGTTGTAGAAATGTAGTAAATAATCACAGAATTCTTTGTTGTAGTAACATCACAAGAGTGTTGTTTAGGTGATTTGATAATATCCAATCAAAATGTAGAATGTCACCTACTTAGAGAATTGATTGTGTGTATGTATCTGAAAACCTATATAGTAAATGAACCACAGTATTATGGCAGATCACTGTGTGTGATGCCTGTATACATGGGTTGAATGCATGGTGTTTCTCATCTTATTCTGACTGGGTCATCACATCTGGGCAGAGAGACCCTTGGATCCTCAGAGAGGCCACTGGATGGACCTCACTAGCTCAGAACATCCTGACCAGCTAACTTACTATCACAAACCTCAATCTCTGGGACAAGTGGCCTTGGTACTTTTGTACTTCTAAAGAAATCCTTATGTCAGTGATGACAGATCAAAAGAAGCTTTGAAGATTACCATTGGGTGAAGAGTCCTAACTGCAGCTGGACCCTCAAATTGGAACCAAGGATGTGTGCTCTTAATATGTTATTTTTCTTTGATCATATAGTGTAGAAACTATGTAAATATTGGACCTATATGCTCAATAAAATGGAATCCATGAGCTCATTCATGGTCCCCTTGACACTGTCAACTTCTCATCCACCCAGAATTTCTCTCTCTTCTCTCCTGAGCCCATCTCCAGAGAGAACCAGCTCTTATCATATTAGTATATATGTTATAACATATTGTTATATGTTTATATATATAATTTATAACATATATACTAATATGATAAGAGCTAGTTCTCTCTGGAGTATATATGTTATATACTAATATATTTTATAATGAAAACAGGACAATTGAGAAGTAGCTCTCAGGTAATGAAAAGATCACTGGCCTAATCTTTCTTATCTCTAAGACAGGCAACTAGCCAGTTTACTTAACTGAGACTAACCAGATAATCCAATGAGAGAAGATCTGGCATAATGAAAAGACCAGTAGTATGTCTAGAGTTGCAAGACCTGGGTTCAAATCACCTGTATGACCCTGGGCAAGTCACCTGTTTCAGTTGCCTCATCTGTAAAGTGAGGGCCTTGGATCCTATCTCTGTGATAGTTTTCAACTGGAGATTCTATAAACTTTGAATACAACTATAACCTATGTGGGAGTTGAGGTAAATTACATTAAAGGCTTTTGCTGCACATCACATTTGCTACCACACTCCCAGTTAGCAGATAGATTTTTGAGTGGGTCCAGGGCAGTGTTACATACAAAAGAGTGGTTGTCATAAACTGTGACCGCGAAATATATGGTTTCAAGACTGAATAGTCAAAACTGTAAAGATAATTTTTAGTGTCTTGGTTTTATATTAAAAATAAAGTGGTCGCCATGGGAAAATTCCCAAAAATATGAAGTACCCAAGTCAGCTGGGTTTTATGGAGATTTTAATTAATACAAATAAAGGAATTAAGAAAAAGGAGAGAGAATACCTGAGCCTTAAGAGAGAGACTAGTCAGTCTTTTATCAACTCACCACAAGATTGTCCCAAGCAAGTTCTAGTGTTCAGAGACAGCCTCCTCTGACTCCTGACCTCCATTCAGCTCCAAAGCTGAATTAAGTTCAGAGCCCTCCAGCTCCTTCCTTTTAAAGAAAAATTTCTCCTGTCACCTCCCCTAAATTTCTATGTCTACCAATCACAGTAGACATTTTCCAAAGGACTGACCATTCTTAATTCACACTGAGTAGACGGAAACTTTTTTTTAATTTTTTTTATTTTTTTTTATAATAACCCTTACCTTCCGTCTTGGAGTCAATACTGTGTATTGGCTCCAAGGCAGAAGAGTGGTAAGGGCTAGGCAATGGGGGTCAAGTGACTTGCCCAGGGTCACACAGCTAGGAAGTGGCTGAGGCCAGATTTGAACCTAGGACCTCCCGTCTCTAGGCCTGGTTCTCAATCCACTGAGCTACCCAGCTGCCCCCTAGACTGAAACTTTTTGAGTAATTCACACCTGAGTAGACTAATCTTGTCCTTTGCAAGTTACCTGATTAATTTGATCTTCATAGGTACTTAGCACCTCTTTGTATTATATCTAAAAATAGACCTAGCTTAAGGGTTCTTGCTTCACTTTAAGTATGGGTTGGGGACTTTTTATTGTTCAATCAGGAGTTTACAACTTTATCTTCCCCTAAAGTGTGCCTAAGTATGGGTGGAGTAATGTTAGAGTTCCCACTTACATTCCTGACTAAAGTCCCTTCATTGTTTTAAAATGGGGAACGGTCCTAACCAAATGTTCTAAGGTAGAGTCTAAGAATTTTTAAGATTCACAAGTCTGAGAAATTTTAAGATTCACAGCAGGGATGGACAGATTTGAAGGAAATGAGGAAAAGTTGGAAGCTTTAAATTCACTTATACTTCCACTTCCACATTCTCCAACCCCCACTCCTCATCTGAGTCAGTTTTGGACTGAGGCTGTGGTCAGTAGCTTAGTTCTAACTCCACCAGCTCAACTAGTTA
Source organism: Monodelphis domestica (assembly GCF_027887165.1). Lineage (NCBI taxonomy): Eukaryota > Metazoa > Chordata > Mammalia > Didelphimorphia > Didelphidae > Monodelphis > Monodelphis domestica. Next base: position 338,952,932 of record NC_077227.1, on the reverse strand, counting down.
TTTCCTTTACTGTTGGAGCAAAGGTAATGAGTTATTGAGTAATCCTAAAAACTCCCACCCCACCTCCCTTCCCTAAACAAAGAAAGACAGTCAACAGAGAGACCAAATGAGAGGAAAGTTTAGAATTTTACAGATTTGGAAACAGACTACAAAGGACTCTAAGGCTCATTCATCAAGTCTACTCCAGTACAGATAAGATTTCTCTCTTTGCTTCCTGTCCTGTTTGTCACTTCCCAGAAACCCAATAGGGATTTCAAAAAAATTGAGAAAGTGAAGAAAGCTTAGAGGAAATGGAATTTTTTATATGAATTATGGAGATGTCTGGTTCCATCCCAGCCAAGATTTCTAGAAGCAGATGGCTGATGGTAGGATTGTAGGGCTTGGGGACAGGAGTACAATAGAGTTGGAGGACTAAATCAGGCGGAGAGGAAGGACTCAGTGTTTGTCTTCCTGGTACTCCCAAAGTGTCAGTATCTGTTGTTTTTGGTACTGGGATCTCCTGGATTACAAAACTATACAGAAGGGAAGTTGGGGGTGGAGTAGGGGGTGGAGACAGAAATTTGGGTTTAATAGAACTTAAAAAGACTACGGTTATTCAAAACCCAAGACTCAAATCCCAGAAGCCAGATAACTCAGCTCTAAACAGAAGAGGAGCAGTAGGTAAAGAGGCTACCGGGACCAGCCATGGTAAATGCCCTGTTTCTCACCTTACTGTCCAAACCTGAGCCCTAATCCCTCTCAGTATTGATTTGGGGCCAACAGTCTAGATTGGGGTGTAGTGTAGGGCAGGGATAATTGGGGGGGGGAGGCAGAGAGGAAGGGCGGGCAGAAGGATGGGATGAGAGGAAAGAATAAATGAAAGGAAAGCAGGTTTGGATTCTGAGGTCCAACCCGGTCCTAGTATTCCAGCCATTCGCACTTCTCTGGCTCCGATGATTCCCCAGCAGTGGGACCAACCGTGAGATAAGCCCCTGATGTCATCCCCAGGAGACCTGGCAGAGGTGGCCACTGCTGTTGCTGCTAGCTCCCCTGCTGTTGCTTCCCTCGTCTGCCTCAGCTTCCTGTGTGCTGGACGAAGAGGGCGATAATTGCCACTGCAACTTTTCCGCTCCGAAGCCTGAATGGGATAGAATTGCGATGTGCATTTCCGCAGTACAGGTAGATCTCCATGGGGGCGGCCACAGCTTGGACATCTTTTTGCAGAAAGAAATTGCTGACCCAAGCAAAATCGCGGACATATTGAAAGCGCTGCGTCTAAGACGGCTGACGGTAAAGGGGGCCCAGGTCCCGGCCCCACTTCTGCATCAGCTCCTGCGGGCTTTGACCTACACACGGATTGAGGAGCTGTCGCTAATAGACTTGGTGATTTCGCGGCCGCCCCTGCTACCTCCGGCAATCAGTGGGAGTGACCTCAGGCTGAGAGCCCTGCACCTCCACGGAGTTTGGTGGACCGGAGAGGGCAGCCTACTGGCAGCGGTAGGGCCTTGGCTAAAACCTGGACTGAAGGCACTGAGCTTGACTGGTTTAAACCTGAGCTATGTGCCCTGCCCAGAGTTGGGCGCCTTTGAGGAACTGAACTCTCTAGATCTGTCGGACAATCCAGAGATAACAGAGAATAGCTTAACTTCGGCGCTTTGCCTCTTGAAGCTCCAGGCACTGAAGGATCTGGCGCTTCGGAACACTGGCCTCCAGTCCTTGGGGAAAGTGTGCCAGGCCCTGGAGGCGACGAGGACAAATGTGCAGCGACTGGACATTAGTTACAACGAGCTGGGGAAGACACCCTGGACTCAATGTACCTGGCCAGCCGCCCTGCTCTCGCTCAACCTGTCCCACGCGAATCTGAAGTGTGTGCCGGAGCCTCTGCCTATGAAGTTGCAGCAGCTGGACCTAAGCTACAACCTGCTGAGGAAGCATCCTCGGTTGCCCCAGGTGACCGACTTAAACCTTGAAGGGAACCCTTTTGCCTTCGCCAGTGCCTCAGCCAGACTGCAAGGGGAGCAGCTGACAGAGGACTGCACAGTCCCCTCTCGCGGGAGCAAGTTCGCTGGCACCACGCTAGCCTTCCTTGTCTCTGCCGCAGCCTTGGCGCTGCTGCGCGGGACCGGAGAATTCGCCTTGTGGGGAGCAAACTAGGGAGAGGAAAAGAACATTCAAGTTCCCACCTGACTGACTTGTGATTCCAGGGAATGCAGGGGAACCCTGCCAGGATCTCAACCTCCACCACTTTTTATTACAAAATAAAAATTAATAATGATTGAGAAATAAAATGTCTGCACGCCTTTTTTCTCTCTTCGTCAGAGGCTCTGAAGCCTGGTTCGTAACACTGGAATGGAGGGACTGGGGGGAGGGGGAGGGAGAAAAGGGGCGCGGGCGGAGGAAGCAGGAAGAAGGAAATATTTTTTCCAACTAAGACTGGTTCTCCTTAATAGAAGTTCCCGACAAGATGCTAGTCCTTATGACTCTCCTCCCCCTAACTGCGAGCTACCTTCCGGAATCATAAATTTAAGACTGAAAGAGTTGGAGTTCACCAAGACCAGGGGTTCTTATATCGAAGTCCCTGAACTTAAAAAAAAACAATATGTTTTTGTATATTTTTTTGTAATGTTACAGGTATTTAATTTTATGCATTTCCAACATTAAAGGGGCATATGAAAAAGGGTTTAAAACCCCTGTATCCGTCTCCCTTCCTTTTCTTTGGCTTCACCAGGATGGTCAAATCCCAATGAAGGTCTAGTACTTCCTCCCTAGAGGAAACTGATTTGTGCGGAATAAATTGATTGTATTAGGAACTTGGAGGCTTGTGGGTGGGTCAAAGGCAGAATTCTGGGAACCAGACACAGGTTGACTGAAGATAGCCTGGTGGACTTGGATTGGGGGACAGCAGGCCCCGCCCTAAACCAACATATGGGTCGTGAATTATTGAGGAGAACCCTAGAGGCTCCAGAACCATGACAAGCAGTGAACAGGTAAGGAGAAACTTGCCCTCTGGACTTCCCTGGCTACTTGGTCTCAGGGCCTAGGCCTCATTATCTTCTCCTACTTCAGGCTGAGGCTGCAACAGTGACAGCAATTATAGAAGTGGCATCCATACCAGAGACAGGTGAGAAATCCCATCCAAAAGCAATTCTGGAGGGGACTCTGAAGTCGGGTTTCCTCTGTCCTGGACAGAACACTAAAGTAGAAGTCCACAGTCCTGAGTAACCCACCACTCTATTACAGATCATGAAACCTACAGCCACCGATTCCTTACAGAGGGTCCTAGAATGCCTTTGCTAGATCCAGGAGACCCTGAGACTCTGGTACTTTTGGGGTTGGGAAAGATGGGGCAAGGCATGAGGAAGATGGAGGAAAATGAGGGTGTAAACAGGAATTGATCTGACTTTAGTCTTGCACTTAGGAGCGCCCATTCACATTGGACCAAGTCTTGGGCCCAGAGCATGCTCAGGTAGAATAAGGGGGTAGGTGGAGGGTGGTTGACAAGTCTGTGTCTCCGTCTGTCTCATTCTATTTCTCCTCCTTGTATCATCCTGTATACTGTCCTAGAGACAACCTGTTGGTGCCTTCCCACTTTGGAGCCTGTTGTTTAGGAGGTGTGTGACAGGGAGGCAAGGGAGGACTGTGATGTCCTAGGCTAAAAGTCTAGGGGTCCAATGGAACAGGGAGCTAATGTTCCCAGAGAGGTGAGCTCTTTTCTATCAATACAGGAAACAGAACAGAAGTTCTTGGAGAGCATCCGGGCTGTGCTGGGCTCAGTATCCAGAGGTTATAGTGTGTCTGTGCTGATTAGGGGCAGAGAAGCCAAGCAGCCAGATCTGGTTCCTCAGGTGAAGAGCTGGAATTCACTTTGCCCTCCCTCCCTCCCATACAGTCCTCACGGTGATGATGGGGGTGTCAGAGGGACTTTTCTCCTCATCCTCACTCTATCCCTACCCTCTCTAATAATTTTCAGTTGCTGGCAATGCTGTTTGAGGAGATTCAACCTATAGTTGCCTTTGGACCCTCCCTCAGGACTCTAAGTCTAGTGCAGGTGACAAATCTTGAAAGGGATTTGTAGGGACTAGGCAGATCTAGAGAATGCTTTTCAGGATTTGGAAGCTTTTAATGGGTTCCATACAGGTGTACCCCATGTGCTTCCCACACCTTCTCATTACTTTTAGCTCAGTTCTAGTGGGAAGGGTCAAGACTTATTATCTGGAGCTGGGGACCTGAGCTTGCTGGATGTGTGCCCACTGGGTCTGTGAGTATGCTACTTCCCCCCCCCCCCTTTATTCCAATGACAAATTTGCCCATAAGTTTTCCAAGGTTACATGATTCATGGAGTTGACAAGCAATTCCACTTGGGTTATAAATGTATTCTCACTCAAAACCCATTTCCATATTATTTGTTTTCATGAGTAATCTTACAAGACCAAAACTCCAAATCATGTACCCAAATAAACAAGTGATAACTCATGTTTTCTTCTGCATTTCTACTGAGTATGACACTTTGCCCAGGATAAGGAATATTTTCTCCCAGCACTTCCTCACTCCCCTACTCCATCCCAAGCATCATTCCCACAAAAGCCAGACTGGAGGGGCCTATTCTGGAGTCCAGTAGCTTGCAACTTTCTGGGAGAAGATGAAGCAGAAAAAGCACTATCTTCCCTTATGGACCTTTGTTCTCTCAGAAGCCTGCCTTCTGCCCAGATGCCCTATTCAGGGCTTGTTTGTCTATAAACTAGGGTTACCTGCTCATTATGTTCTTATGCCTGGGATTCAAGGTTTTTGAATGTCCTGTGGCAGAGGGTCATACTCCAGGGTGTGATAAAGGATGAAAAGCTTTGCAATTTGCAAAACTGTTGCAAAAAACTGGAAAATGCAAACCTTTTCATCCTTTATCACAAGGGTCCTTTCAAACCTAGGTTTCCACCTTTTTCCCAGGGTAGTGGAAGGAGCTAGTGAAGCAGAGGTCCTTGACTCCAAATCTGGCTGCCAACTTTATCTCAAGGCAATGGAGGGCTTGGACAGGTATGTGAGTCTGTGATCCCTGGTAGAAAGGATGAGGGGAGGAGAAAGAAACTTAGAGGGCAACCTAAGGAGCCCTGTCCTGAGTCCTAACCATCTTGATCCCCAGGGCCTACTCCCTTCTTACTGTGACATTTTCCTGCCTGGAGCCCAGCACCATAAAGAGGCCCTGGGTCAGAAGCCTGTGTCGAGGCTCACTGAGAGTCCTGCAGCTTCCAGAAGCTCCGTGAGTAGCTTGGGGTGGTATCCAGGGCAACAGTTTGAGGGTCCCATATAATAAGGGGTGGTTAGTTCTCCAGCATAAGAACATAATGAGCAGGTTACCCTAGTCATACAAACAAAGAAACCCTGAAGAGGGGAGCTGTGCAGAAGACAGTTCCCATCACAAAGACCTGCATTGTGCCTGGTCTTAGTTCTTACTCCTTGTAGGAACTGCCCTTTATTGCTAGCACTGGCAGGGAAAACCTCGAAGGCCCATGTGGGCTCATTACTTTGGATTGTGACTCAGTTGCTCTTCGGGAATAGTTACAGTAGCCTGCTGCTCTACTTGGATCCACGAGGTATGAGGTTGGGGAGGGAGGGAAGGGAAAAGAAGAAGTGAAGAGAGAATTAATTCTTTTGGGGGAAAACTCTGCTCCCCAGGCTTCCAAATCCTGTCTTGACCTCTTCTCCATTAGCACCAAGGTTCTCACAGAAGCTTCTTATCTAGGTTTCTCACTGAAAAGTGAGTCTTCCATACCTAGTTTCAGTCCAGTGGGGAGAAGCCCCATTAGCAGGAGAGGTTGGGAGGAGTGGACAGGATTATCCTTTGACTACATCAAAAGTCCATCCCACTCCCCATGAATTGGTCCCTTTGATTGCCTGTTCTCCCTGGCAGTCACCCCTTTGGAACTGCTCCTGGCCTCACTATCAGGGGCTAAAAGAGCCCAGGACCCAACTCAGTCAAAGCAGGTTTCTCCGATACTGTGGGATGCTTCAGAAGAAATCCAGGCCCGGCGGGCAGCTCTTCAGGTCCTGCGCTCTGGGCTTTCTGGAACCACTCTGCAGGAGAGCCAGCTTACCCAGATGAGCCTGGTGCTCAGGGAATTGAAGGTGAGACAGAACCAGGTATCATCCTTTCACCTAGGGCAAAAGAGGCTTTGGAAATTGTTGACTGAACCTGCTATCTGCAGGTATTGAAAAACCAAAGCCGGTACTATGAGACCATGATGCTCAAGGGACCTGGAGCCTCTGCACCTGGGCTTCCAAACATACAGGTATGTGGGTGTCCAATTCCCTAGACCAGTGATGGTAAACCTTTTAGAACTTTTTAGGGACCTGTGCACCTGTGTTCTTAGTCAGGGCAGGACTCTCAGCTGGCCAAGCAGGTGTGTGTGTGTGTGTGTGTGTGTGTGTGTGTGTGTGTGTGTGTGTTGCTAAACGTGCCAACAGAGAGGTCTCTGCATGCCCTCTTTGACACAGGGCCATCACGGCCCTAGACCTTGAGATTAGCATTTTATCACCACCCATAGAAGATGGCTCTGGGGATAATATTAAAGCATCCTTTCCCAGTATATTTGATTCCAAATTTGCACTTAGGGTGCAAAAAGGGACATTTTGTTATAACTTTTTATAATTGGCCTATTTTAAGGTGAGGCAACTTGGCATAGTGGATAGAGTACTGGACTAGCAGTCTAGAACATCTGAGTTTAAATCCTACCTCTTAAAATTTCCAGTTGGGCTATGATACTTAAGACACTTAACATCTCTGAGCCTTCAAAAAAATCTGTGTCAGTTATAGATAGGTTGAGGTCTATCTCCATTGTATACTTTAAATAGAAGAAAATTCTGTTTTCCACAAGAGGTACTTTTATGATGAAAAGTCCTCTGTGTTAATAATGAATCAGAGGTTGGAGCAGCTAGGTGGCTCAGTGGATTGAGAGCCAGGAGGTAGTAGGTTCAAATTTGGCCTCAAATACTTCTTAGCTGTGCAACCTTGAGCAAGTCACTTAACCCCCATTGCCTAATCTTTATCACTCCTGTCTTAGAACCAACACACAATATTCATTCTAAGAAAGAAAGTCTAGGAAAAACAACAACAACAAAATAAACAGTGAATCAGAGGTCAAAGGCTCCAGTGAATAGTAATAATTTTGAAACCTTTGAGGGGAAGGGAAGAGGATGAGCAGAAGTACAAATACATTGCCAAAGCTTTCCTATTTTTCCAACTTCCTAGAGGGATGTCTCTTTCATATGTTCCTGCTGGTACATCTCTTACATATAGAGTGATGACAGAGAAGAGACAGACCTCAGACTCATTAACCCCAATTCCTATTTATTAATTTAAAACCCTTACCTTCTGTCTTAGAATCGATAGTAAGTGTTGGTTCCAAGGCAGGAGAGCTAGGGTTAAGTGACTTGCCCAGAGCCATACAACTAATAAGTTTCTGAGGTCACATTTGAACCCAGGATCTCCAGTCTCTAAGCTTGGCTCTCTATACACTGTGTCAACTATCTGTCCTTCTTCCTATTTATTTTGGTACCTTGTTAATCTTGGTATCTGTTTATCTTAAAAAAAGGAAGATAAGTATCCTAAGTACCCTTAAGATCTGGCATCTGATCTCACAATATTACTCTTTGCTTTTTAAATTTAAGTAAATTTTTTTCAAGTAACCAAAAATCTACCTTCTCTCCCTTCTCACCTGCTTCCTACTCCCACTGGGGAAAAAAAAAGAAGAAAGAAAACAAAGCCTGCATAATAATATGCATAGTTGAGCAAAACAAATTCCTATATTGGTCAGACCTAAAAAGCCTGTTGCAATTTGGGCTCTTTCTCTCACCAGGAAGTGGGCAGCCCTGTTTCATCATGAGTCTGCTAGAATCAGAATCTGGCCAAGTCACCTCATTTGTTGATCAGCATTCTTAAAACATTTAAAGATATTTGTCTTTAAGTATTGTTATCATAAGAATCTTTTCAAGGTTCCTGATTACATTTTAATGATATCTACAGTTGCTTAAAAATCACTTTTTAAAAAATGAAATTAAAATCTCTACAACCTTTCAAGAAGGAAGCTTTGTTGTATTATGACACTTTTCTCTAGGTGCTAGATTCAAAAGAGACCTTTTCTCCTGTTTTCCAGAAGCACCCCCAAGGTGAGTTCAGGCCCTGTGACCCACACACTATCTTCTTGGAGTTCCTCTTAGTTTATCTATCTTCCCCTAGAATAAAAATATTTCTCTTTGGCAGCATGCACTTCAGAAACTCTGGGCCTGGGAAAGAAGTCACTCCTATCAGCAGCACCAGGAAACTACCCTCCTGGGGGCTCCAAGAAAAAGGCAAAGCTTCACCCATTCCTATAGAGAGTACATGGGGAACAGATGTCCTTTTCTGTGGGTAAAATTAGGTTAAAATGAACACTATGGGAAATCTGAAAGAAGGAAAGGAGTCATAAAAGGGCAGGCTGAATTACGGAAAATATCTGGGAGGGAAAGGCCCACTGCTTTATCTTGGTGATTGTGGTAACAATCAGGTATGGTTTATGCTTTTCTTAGACTAGGATTTAGATTTGGAGAGGACCTTAGAGATCATTTAGTCCAATCTCATTCTCCAGATGAGGAAATTAAGGACAGTAGAGAATAAGTTATTTTCCTAAGAGTACATAGATAATAAGTAGCAGAGCAGACATTTAAATTCAGGTCCTCTGGGACAGCTAGGGTAGGGCAGTGGATAGAGAGCCATGCCTGGAGTGGGGAGGACCTGGATTCAAATCTAGCCTCACATACTTTTTAGCTGTGTGACACTGGGCAAGTCACTTAACTCCAATTATCTAGTCCTTAGCTCTTCTACCTTGAAACCAAAACCTGTATCAATTCTAAGAAAGAAAGTAAGAGTTAAAAAAAATTGATACTAGAAGGATTAAAAAAAAAATTCAGGTCCTCTGACTCCAAAGCCAATGATCTGATCATGATCCCTTTTTTTAGAAAGAGTTGGCAAAGTTACTTTCTATTTCTCTTGGACTTAGCTGATTTTACTACTCAGGAATTCACTACCAGTAATACTGAATCCTCTAAATTTTAGGTGGGGACAGTGGGAACTGGGAACTTTGTAAGAGGAAAAACCAATGGACTCAGTGGGGAAAGTAGGCCTTATCTCTAAGGCAGTAGTTTTTTAAAAAATTAAATTAAAATTAATTTAACACTTTTTTAAAGTTCCAAATTCTCTCCCTCCCTCCCACCCCTTCTCCACCCATTTGAGAAGGCAAGCAATATGAAACCCAACATACATGTGAAGTATGCAAAACACATTTCTATATTAGTAAGGTAAGAGTTATTAAATTTTTGTTGTCATGGACCGACCCATTTGGTAATCTAGTGAAACCTCATACTGCTATGGCTCGTTGGCTATATTCATCACTGAAGGAAATGCTGGATTTCAGATAACAGTCAATTAAAATAAATATCTAATTTTCCCCCTCCCCCATCCAAGTTCAATAGATTCATAAAATCTAATGTACTCCAGGTTAAGAACTCTTGCCTCTAAGGGAAAGGAAAATGGAACTTGGCCAAATGAAAACCAGAATGTAAGTCCTCCTTGTTGGTGTCTATTCTATCTCTTAGCCCCCTGACATAGCACTGCAGTTTATGTTAGCACGGGCCCATAGGCAGCTGCTCCGGGAGCATCACCGATCCCAGATCCAAGAGAAACTGAGCTGCTTGAAGCAAGACAAGGAAACAGCAACAGATCAGGTTAGTCCTAGATATCTAGGAGGAAAATGTTAAAAAGAGACCAAGACTAATGCTGAAGCTAAAGAGTAGGCTTCTTCTGTCTCTGCAAATACTGGTGTTCTGTCCTTAGATCCCAGGCCAATCTGCTGAGAATCTGAGCTGGGGGCAGGATCACACAGCACTGGCTTTACAAGTGGAGGCTCTGAGATTGGAGCGAGATGCAGCTGAACAGGACCTAGAGGCCCTGTACAAGCTGTATGTCCAAGGAACCCGGACCCAGACTTGCCACATCTTGCAGGTTAGTAGTAAACAAAGAATGATGGTGGAGGAATGATGAAGCTCCGGCTTAATAACTCAAGTTCCTGTTTGCCCGTTCTATGTCCTGTGTTGGCAGGTGGGCACTCAGGTCCCAGCTAAAGAAATAGGTGTCTGAATTCCTCTAACCAATAATCTTCCCATTAAAAGCACAGGTGTTCCAGGCTTGTCAGGGGCTGTGGAAGGAACAGGCTGCTGCCAGAGAGTTCCATCACCGAGTCCTGTTGGCTGGAGTCTTACAGGATGCTGTCTCTCTGGCCACACAGAATGAGCAGCTCCAAGTCCAGAATGAGCAGCTCAAGCAGGGTGAGGACTATGAGAAGGAGTGTAGGAAAGAAGTGGGGTTCAAATGATAATAAAAATAGGAACTGTTTCACTAATCTTAATCTGAGAGTATATCCCAGGGCTCTGTCCTGAAGTACAAAGGATTATTATTAGAAGAGATGAGATTGGGGTGCTGACAGTCTTGGTCCTCCAACAGGGCTTCAATGATTCTATGTTCCACATCTCCCAACAGAAATCACAGAGAGGAGGGGAAAAATTTAAGCTCTGGCAGTCTGCCTAAACACATTTTCCTCAAAGTAAATCTAATCCAGGACTGCCTTGGCCAACAGACATGGCCCCACAAGTCATACCTGTTCTTCAAGAATCAAATTAAAACCATGCTTTTAGTAGCCACAGCCAAGAATCTTCCTTATTGTATAAATTCAGCCCTACTTCTGGGGAGTAGATCACCAAGTATTTACTGCCACCCAGCTGGAAGGCTGTGCTTTTTTATTTCCAACTCCCAAGAATTTGGAGAAAAACATAGTATCACAAAACCTTGGAATATAGAGAGACCCAGTCAGCTGGCACTTGCTCTGTCCTGGCAAACTCCTTTCTCTTGCATTCCTAATCTTGATGACTCAATTTTAGCATCTGTTGAGTGGAAAACTGCCCACTCCTCCTACCCCCTGCCCCCTATCAATTGTAACCTTTCCCCTTGTAACCTCCTGTAGTTACATCTTAAAATTCTTGTGAGTGGACACCTGAGAAGGAGATTGGAAACTGAGGGAAAATGGATAGAGGAGAGAAAGAGAGAGACAAAGGAATAAAGACTCAGAGACAAGGAGTTAAAAATATGGGCTACATCTTGCCATGCCCTTCTGATGTAATTGAGAGAGGGCTCTACACGTGCCCTCAAACTTTTATTGGAGAGTTTAGGAATGTGGAGTGGGAGGTAACTAATGAACATGTGACATGGCATAGGCTTTAACACTGGCTCAATTGACAATCATTAATCAAAGAGGAGGAGGTTAATCAAACATGTGACTTGGTAGAGTGTGGTCTAACAAGGAGGTAGCTAATACCCTGTGGCAGCCCTGCCCAGGAATTCTTTTGACCTTTAGACTGAAGATTTGGAAATACAATGATCAATAAGTGACATGACCATGAGTGTGGTATATGAACACAAAAGATACAATATCAATACACCAATAATACTTTCAAGATTCTAATATGCCTACCCCTACATAATCCCTTTCTTCTTCTTCACTGTCTTTCCTTTGTGTCTCTGGAAATCCTCAACTACTGTTAAGAAACATCTCCTCTTCCTAGATCTCTCTGGTTTATTCTTTTTTTCCTTTTTATGGCTGCACTAAAACTTGACTCTTCAGACACTACATCCCTGGACATCTGGTGGCTGACACTTCTCCCTCTGGCCTACTAACTAAAGACCACTCTATGTTAAGAATAGTTCTCATACTGCTTGATTTCCACTGACATTTTCAGATCCTCTAGCAGTCAATGCCAAACAACCACCTCTATATAATTGTGCAGATCCTTGCTGTTGCCTCTGGGTCCCTCACCCTCTTTTCACAAGGAATGTAGTATCTGGTTCATGGTTCTTCCAAGCTACCTCAGTTTGGGGTTTAGATTTAGATGTATAAGTCACCTCAGAAACTACCTAATGAGGGTACAGAGGAAAAGAATACTGACTGGAGTTGGAAGAATTTCTGCCTCTGATACTTGCTATCTGAGTGACCAATGATCCAGGACTCAGGTTCTTCATCTGTTGGAATAAGATCCCATGACCTTGGTCCAACTTCTCTACTTATAGTAAAGATGAGGAAAATAGAGCTCAAGCACATTAAGTGATTTGTCTCAGGTCACACAGACCCAGAATTAGAACCCAAGTCCTCTTGACTCCAGAGCACTCTCTTTTTACTGACACACGGCCATCTTTATCCTTGAGATGCCTCTTCAAACACCCTGGCTTCCATTACATATTTTTTTAAAAGTATTGATATATTTTGTTTGGACAATTTAATAATTTCCCAGTAAAAACTTTCCTATAGAATCTTTTTTAAAATGTTTGTTTGGTTACATTAAAATTCCCAGGTATCTCTGACTACCTGTCCCACTTCCCACATCACAGAATGCATTACCCAGCTCCAAAAATGTGTGTATAAATGATGTCTTTTGTGTTTCTATTTATTGGTTCTTTCTCTGGAAGTGGACATTCAAAAGTTGTCCTTCAAATATTAAATCTATAGTTGTATATAATGTTCTCTCGGTTCTACTGGTTTCTCTCTTCATAATTTCATGTTGGTCTTTCCAGATTAAAAAAAAAATTAACCTGCTCATTATTTCTTATGGTGCGGTAGTATTCCATCACAATCATATACCATCCCCTATCTTGCCATAAAAAATTTAATCAAAACCTTCTAATTGTGACTTACAGAGCATACAACTTTCTACTCTTAAAAGTTTCTCTTTTCTTAATAGAAAGGAAGCATTTTAACCACAGACCATCATTTTTCAGCCACAGAGATCATCATGTCTTAGATCTTTTTTTTTTTAGTCATTACCTTTTGTCTTAGAATCCATACCTTGTATGGGATCCAAGGCAGAAGTGGTAATGGCTAGGCAATGTGGGAGTTAAGTGACTTGCCCAGGGTCACTGAGTTAGGAAGTGTCTGGAGCCAGGTTTTGAACCTAGGACTTCCCTAGGCCTGGCTCTCAATCCACTGAGCCATATAGCTGTCCCTTCATGCTTTAGATCAGTGGTTCTCAACCTTTCTAATGCCGTGACCCTGCAATATAGTTCCTCATGTTGCAGTGACCCCAAACCAAAAAATTATTTTGGTGGCTACTTCAAAATGTAATTTTGCTAGTTATGATTCGGAATGTAAATACCTGATATGCATTATGTATTCTCATTGCTACAAATTGAGAGGTTGAGAACCTCTGCTTTAGATCTTAATCTCACCTGTATCTGGGTCCCCTCCAAGATCTTCAACTATTATACCCTCTGATAACAATCTCCTATTTTATCTCTCCTTCTGTTGGATTCTTCCTAAACCTATTCTTTATATTCACTTTGATCAACAAGTCCTATTCCAAGTCTGTTCTAATCTAGTTTCACTTTTCTCCCTTCCCAGGTTGAATGGTAGTTGACCAGTCTAGCCAAACTTTGTTCGTTACCCAAAATTCTTTGCTCCCTTGACCTACGTCCATTCAGACCTGCTAATATCTTCTGTCCTGAGATCACCTCATTATCTGTTGCCCACTGGGTTCAAATTCATGCTATCTAAAATAGGTCTTTGTCATTTCATTTATTTTTTACTTTTTTGGAATCCTTTTTCTCTTCCTGGAGTGTCTCAGAGTTAATGCAAACCTCTTCTTTCTTCAAGTCTCTTATTTCCCTCTTCTCTCCCATCAGGACTTCAACTTTTCTAACTGAAGAAAAAAAGCAAAGCCAAACCAATCAAACAAGTCCCTTTCATCTTTCTTGCTCCAAGTCTCCTGTGACACTGAGAAAGTCACTTAAATCTATCTGTTTCAGTTTCCTCAACTGTAAAATGAGGAGAGTAACAGGACAACATAGGTTGTTGTGAAGATTAAATGAGATATTGGTAAAGCACTTAGCACAGTCATGGGTGATAGCAGTTCTTGTTCCCTATCCCACCTTACCCCAATGCAGATGTTTGATTTAGATATCTAACCCTCATTTTTCTTCTGAGTCCAAGATCCATATCACTACCTGACAGGCATTTCCATCTAGTTTGAGTCAAAGGAATCTCAGATTCAATATGGCTAACACTGAACTTATTTATCTTTTCCTTATATCTGCTAAGAGCATTGTCCTTCAAGTCCCTGGTACACAATCTCAGCTACAATTAACTCTTCACTCTCTCCTCCATATTATTCTATTAATGACTCTCATCAATTCTTTCACTATCTTGCCTCTGGTCCCTTTCTCTATTCTCACTTGGTCACCAGCTTAGTTCAAGCCGTATCATCTTACTATTGCAATAGCTTCTTAATTAGACCACTTGTCTCCAGTCTTTCTTCTCTCATCCTTCTTTCACACAGCAGCCAAATTTACATACACACACAATATCTCTTTGGGATAGTTATAATTGAGGTATTGCTGGGATATGCATTTTATAGCCCTTTGGGCATAGTTCCAAAATTTTCTTCAAAATGGTTGGATTAGTTCACAATTCCACCTACAATGCATTAGTCTCAATTTCCCACATCCCCTTCAACATTGATCACTTTCCTTTTCAGTCATATTAGCCAAACTGATAGGTTTATTCTTAAAGCACATTGTTTTTTTTTGCTTAAGAAACATTGGTGCATCTTTCTTTCCTAAGGACAAATATCAACTCCTTTGGCACTTAAAGTCCCATACAAGATTCCAATTTATATTTCCAGCCTGACTTCCTATTACTTCCTAGTGTGGACCTTACATTCCAGCCAAACTGGCTTCTTTGCTATTCCCTGCAAAATATTTCATTTCCTGCCTGCATATCTTTGAAAAAGCTGTGGCCCCTGCCTGAAATGCTTATCCTCCTCAAATTTACCTCTCAGTTCTACTTCCCTTCAACGAAAAAATTACTTCAGATGTGTACTTGCTGCAGCCACCAATGGCATATAAGATCCTTAAGGAAAGGGACAACTTGTATCTTTGATTCCCCAAGTGCCTTGAAAATTACTTTTTGGCCTATCCTTTTAATTTCTCTGGCACAGGGAATTCCCAGTGAGTAAAATTCCTGTACCAAAGCAAAATGGCATCTGTCCTATAACTGAGACAGCCAGATGCTTAATACTCATTGACAGATACTGAATTAAAAATTAAAAATAGGGTCAGGTCATGGTTAGGGAACAGGGAATTTTCTGTAAAGGGTGTAGCAGAAGATATGAGAAATGTGGAAGTGTCATGAAAAAGTTGAGCAACTATCAAGGAGATGGAGATAAGAGAACAAAGACAATTTTGAGGTTACAATTCTCTTACTGGGAAGTCAGCAACTCCCTCAAAGAGAAACGGGGAAAATATGAAGGTGCTGGTTGTGTGTGGGGGAACATGGTAGCTGTCAAGATAATTAGACATTCTGAATCTGCAGTGTCAACTGGACATCCAGGAGCTGTTTAGCAGACAAATGGAAAAAAATACTATTGGCACTTGAGAGGACTCTAGATATAGATTTTTGGGAATATTATGCAAAAAGACAATTGAACCCATGGGAACTGAAAATTTGACAAGGGAGAAAGTGTAGAGAGGAGGGTCTAGGATAATATCCATGTTAAAAAAGCCAGGAGATGATGGTTCAGCTAAGGAACAGTGATAAAGGAAAACCAGAAGAGATTGACCACAGAAGTCAATGGATTATCCAGGAGAAGAATATCACTAATATTAAAAGTGACAGAAAGATCAGAGGACTAGAATATGGAAAAGGGCATTTGATTTAGCCATTAAGTGACTGGCAATTTTTGAGGCAATTGTTTCATAGCAGGTGATTAGTCAGAAGCTAGATTGTAGTGGGTTGAGGAGAATGAGGGGGTAAAATGAAGCTGTTGGATATTTTAAGTCCCCCCCCCCCCCCATTGGAATATAATGCAATGAAAGGGTCTGGGTTTGAGCTTCTGTTCTACTTCCTCATTCTAGTTGTAGAATTCAATGAAAACACAAATTATTCTGGCCTATAACATGGTACCAACATTAACCTACCTCTTAAGGTGTATATGAGACTCTCCAGGCTCAACTCGACATCAAAGAGCTCAATTACCACCAGGGGTTTACAGAGGACACGACACATTATGGCAGATGGTAGGGAAATTCCTACTTTCAGAAACACTTTATTGAGACCTTATTGCTTATGCAGTTAAGGAAACACTGATTGACCTACAGAAAAATCCCACATGCCCTAGTCTAAGTTACCCCTGTAAAGGAGTCTCCTTCTTACTAGGAAGTTAAGGATATATCTCAGAAAAGGTGGCCAGATTGAGACTCTAAGAACAGAATTATTTCCTGGCAGAAGCAGGGTCCAGTAGGAGTGTAGAGGAGCAACAGAGCTCTCCAACCTGCATCAAAAAGGTGAAGGACATAAGAGAGGAGGACATTAGCATTCCTTGTGAACCTGTGAAGGCTCAGACCTAGTTCAATTAAGGAGACTCAGTCTTGATTCTGAAAGAGCAGCAGCAAGGAAGGGAGCAGTTGAGTTTCTCCTATGAAGTGCTAGAGCCGGAAGAGAGTGGGTAAGGCAGGGGTAGAGGGGAGGCTAGTAACACTACCAGACAACATGGACCCTAGTACTGGCAGAACCTTCCTGGAAAGTTTGAGATGGGGCACAGGAGGTCAAAGTTGTCTACATTTTGGCTTTTTGGTGCATTGCTATGGGGGCTGAGAGAATAAAGAGGAAACAGACTTAGAATAAGCCAGCTAATAGGCTAGACAGAAATGTACTGGACAGGCAAGTATTACCTATGAGGACAAGGAAGAGCCTCAGTACTCAATATAGGAAAAGGCTCTCTCTGCCTTCTACTCTAAGTTTCCAGAGCTCACATTTTAGTAATCCAGGTCAGAGTTTAAATTATCATGGCAGGAGTGATGAAGAGAGGGGTGGCCCGATGATCAGATGTCAAGGATGACAGCAGAAAAACAGCTAGGTGTCAGACCTTCCAGGCAGTAGTTGATAGAAACAGGATCCATTTCCCCTCTACACAATGATGGGAACAGAAAGCTGACCTCAGAATTTAGGGGACAAACTTGAGCTAACAACAGTATTTTGTTGACAAAAACTCAAATCTGCTTTAGGCCTCCTTGGGTTCCCCCTCACCTCCTACCAGGGGCTTCCTTGGGCCTGACTGCTCTCTCCTTTCAAAGGCACTTCTATCAGGGATTCTGGCTGAGAACAGTATGAGGAAATAGGTTGAAGCTACCAGGCATGGGAAAGAAGAAGTGTAATGGTTTGGGGGGGGGGGGAAGAGGAGGGCAGCAGATAGGCTAGAAAGAGGCTAAGATGAGTGAAAAGGGCAGACTAGAACCACCCCTAAGGAAAACCTCCAACATTCCTGATGGGCCTTCCATCTCTGTTCAAGGAAGGAGAAAAGCACCTTCTCCAAGAGGTGAGTCCTTGGTCACTGGAAAGGACAGTGTTGACTGAAGTAACACCAAGCCAGCATTAATAGAACTGGAGAGCAAAACGGCTCCAGAGGATAGGCCCTCTGGCTCTACCGGCCTCCATAGTAGAGATGTACAGCCAGACCAATAAGCAGGAGGGCCAAGAAGAAGGCAGCCGTGAGCTGGAGGTGAAGCAGGGTGGCTGAGAGCACAGCATTGACAATCAGTGAAGAGGAGACGACAAAGAGACGGGTGATACTGCTTCCATGCTTCATGATGGCCGACATGAGCAATCCATTAAGGGCCTGGCTCAGAACTACCAGCCCTGCCCAGGCTGAGAAACCCTCTAGGAGCCCAGGGCCTGGCCCACCTCCCACATAGAGCCCTAAATTCATAAGTACCCCAAAGGAGTACAAGAACAGGTTCTGCAAAGCCAAGGGCAGATGCTGCCTCTTCATAAGCAGCTCAGTGTAGACTGAGGAGAGGCCAGAGATGAGGCAGTAGAGCAAGAGTAGCAGCAGACCCAGGGGAGTCACATGGAGGGGCATGGATGCTGCTGGGGGTGGTGGGAGATGGCCCTGTGGATCCTGGAGGCCTGCAGCAGCATAGCAGGCTCCAGCACCAGTCAGTAGCAGCAGTGCCAGCCCCTGCCTGGCAGAAAGACGGCGATTCAGGCAGAGACAGTAAAGGAGAGCTGTACTGCCAATCTTGAGGTTGCTCATCACTTGGTAGGTGCTTGGGTCCATGTACCGCTGCAGGTGAATAACAAGGTTGTTGTTGGCACCATAGAGCAGTGCAGATAGTGCAAAAGGGGCAGCCTGGCGCCAAGGCAGAGTGTCCCACAGTCTTGGCTGCCTCCTGGCCATCAAAGAGAATGCTGATAGCAGTAATTTGGTCAGTTCGGTCCAAAGCACAGCTGAAGACGGGCGGAAGGGGACATGGCCATCTATTCGACATAAGGCCAGCAGTGGGGCATGGGCACCATACATGGTTGTGGACAAGAGGAGCATAAGCACCCATCGGGCCTGACTTGGGCGCCCTATGCCCGGTATGCCCCCTTCCTCTACATTCATCCCTACTCTACCAACTGAGGCCTTAGGTAGGTAAGTAATGGCAAAAGTAAGAGTAGGGGGAAAGTTTACAGTCCATCAGGTAAAACTGAATGATGGAGCCAGCTCCTAGGAAGGAGAATTCTAGATACATTATCAAATTAACAAGAAACTAGGTAGGTTATAGGTTATCGCCATAAGTAGAGGAAATGGGGTCCTCTCTACCCCCTCCATAAAAATAAAACAAAAAAAAAACAAGAGAAACATACAGACACACAATAGTCTAGAAGCACAGATGCTGGAAGGCTGAAAGAAGAATATAAGTAGAAGACAGGGAGTCTGGAGTAGCTGAGGCAACTGAAAGTGATTAGCTAGGGAGGTTAGAGACAGGGCAAGACAGCTAGTCTTCCTTGATAACCCTATATAGTCAGTCCTGCTGTCTATCCATGATGTTCCAGATTCCAAGGCTTATCCTCAGAGGGCAGTGGGCCTTCTTGAGGAAGCTTTGGGGGGAAGACTGCTGAGAGTGCACTAGTCAGGTCCCTTACGCAGGGCCCGGAGATAATCCTTCAAGGTCTTCTCGATGTTGGGGACTGCATAGGACTGTGCTGCATAGATGCCGGTGCATGCACCAATTGCGAAGCCCATCACCGCAGATGCCCTCAACTTGGCTACGACATAGCCGGCCAGGAAGCCTTTGAGAAAAGGAGATGACAAGAACGATCCTTCCTGCAAGAAAGTCAGAGTCAGATAGCATTGAAAACATGGAGTAAGACTCAAATTGGGATACATGCCCTAGCAACAAGACTGAGAAAGGCTCTCTTCTGCCAGGAGCTTTCTGAGTAGAGCCTAGTCCCAAACTACCCCTAAATCCAGGTATAGAAACTGAAGTATACAGAGATATTTTCTCAAGTTTGTTTGGCTGGAAAACCTAGAAAGAATCCTAGTCAACCCCCACCAGTCTAATCATTTAAGCCTCTGCCATTTAGTAATTTAGCCTCATGCCATCATTGACTTTCTGTAACTTATGCAGCTCCTGCCTATATTCCACTACAAAACTGTAGCAAACATCATTAAGATATAGGATGTGGCTACCAGAGGGAGGGAGAATGTGAACCAAACATCAGCGATATTAATCTCACTACTAAGTGACATCAGGTGGGGACTATTTGGGTATATTTGTGCCTTTATGCCAACTTGCCAATTACCTGTTCCACACCTGTCTTGACCTCCTCTTCTAGTCGCCGCTGTAGATGTTCCAGTTGATTTTTTAGGAAAGCCAGGTCTTTCACCTTTGACATCGAGTCCTATGGCAGGGGAGAAGCTTTCTATTTACAGTCTGACCAAGTCAACTGAATCTTGTTCCTCCAACCCAGTTCAACGGGATGTCCCAAAGGCAGAAGCTTCCAACCATTATTCCCAAGGGATTCCTTTTTGAAATAGTAAATGGGATTTTATTCTCCTTACAAATTACTCAAGATTTCAGCCTTTCCATTTATAGTAGAAAAACTGGATTTAGTATTTAGGTCAAATTGAGAATTCTTTCTTGACCAAATTCTTTGGCTCTAAACCTGATTTATTTTTCTTTCCAGCATTAAGAGCAAACATTGTCATTGAGTACTATCTTCAGGAGAGTGAGACTTAGTAGCACAGGGGATTTCATATTCCTTGGGACAATAGGCTCTAGGGGCTTTGGATCAGATGAAAGGTATCAGATGCCTCCATCCCTGGACTGGGTAAATATGTTCCCTTAAAGCCAACTATTTCCCAGAATACTTTAAACTGATTTTGGAGCTGAGGACATGAGGTGAAGCCCCAGTTGGCTCCCTTGGGAGTCTAAAAACCTTCTAACAATTACATCCCAAAGTGAAATAATGGGCTGCTTCAGGATACCAGTGGGTACATACTGACCCTCCCTCCCCCATCACCAAACATGTCTTCAGGACTGGAAGTATTTATTTAATTGCCAAAGATGTTGTAAAAGGGATTTCTACTCATGAATGAGAAGAACTAAATTGCCCTACCAACTCTTGAGTCTCCAAAAGTTTTCCTAGGGTTGATGGTACACGGTTTCCCCTTCTCTCACCTCCATGCCATTGCATCAAACATTTAAGGGCCCATTTTGTTTAAAACATCATAAGCCATGATACTGACAAGAGGTTTGGGAGAAGAAACACTTATTTCCTCGGTAAAGAGTACTCGGCAATTCACTACCATTTCAGGCAGAAGTTTTAACCTGGGCCATGGAACAGGGTAGCTGAGACAGCTGGAATAGGGGTCAAAAATTACTTTCATGCAGAACACTGGCTGGAGATGAGAGAGACTAGGTTGACTCACTACACACGACCGGACATTTCTCCTCATTCAAATCCTTCTGCGAAGGCAGAATGCCTGAAGAAGTGTTCTTAAATATCAGATAATTTAGCCTCTCCCTTTACAAACTAGGAAACCGAAGCCCAGAGAGAGGAAGTGATTGCCCTAAGGCCACACAGCAAGTTAAATGTCAGTGATAGAATCAGAAGTCAGGTGTCCTGGACGCCTAGCTTATATCTCTTTCTATGGGGCTGAGTTTATAAAATTGAGACAACTGGCTCGAAACCTCAAATAGTCTTTCCGGAGGTTGGGATTTGGGAGAGAAAGAATATCTTGCCTCCCTTCTGCCCCACGCTTGCATGGACACTCACCTTGTCATCCGCCATCTTCCCCGGGCGCGTTCAGTGCGCAGCCGCGGCCACACCCCCACTCTTTGCGACTTCCGGGGACGCCCTGTGAGGCGAGGCCGCATGATATCGAGTTTTTGTCTAACGCCCGACTAGGGCATCCTAGCGTAGGTGTGCTAGAGTGCTAGGTGGGGTGGGGGTGAATGTGAGGTTTGCTTTCTAGGGAAATATGTGTGTGTCTAGGCTGTGGGACTGACCTGGGCACCCGTTAGGCTCTGCATGGGTGGGTGGGTGCCACGCTTCGCGCCAGCTCCCCACCCCTGGTAGAAGGGATGAGCTCATAGTGGCCCAGAGGCAGGTGTCAGGGGTTCCGACTGGGTTCGCGTGCACGCAGTGACACACACGTAGGCACGGCACGTGTCCATGCAGCTTACCCTTCCCCCCGCGCCTGCGTACTTGCGTGCCTGCGGACGCTGCACCCACGTGCCACTGAGCTCACCGCGACCCGGACCCGGGCCGGGCTCCGCCCCGTTTTTGTGGCTCGGGCCCGGCTATCTGGCGCAGAGGGGGCTGGGCTTGTAGGAGCCGCATCCCTGAGGTCGGGCTGGGAGGACGGGCCGGGGCCGGGGCCGGGGCCATGCTGGGCAAGGACTACATGTTAGCTATCATCTTGGTCAACTGCGACGGTGCGTGGGGGTTCGGGGTGGGGTGGGCGACCCAGGACGTATGGGGAGAGTGGGAGACTAGGGAGCCAGGGATGGTGGGGAGGGGAGGGTGGCAGAGAAGTGAATTGAAGAGGCAAGGGCCGAAGGACCCATGTGGGACCCAGCAGGACGTGATGCCCAGAAAGAGGGCCTGGGGCTGTGAAGGGCTTGGGGTCAGGCAATGGGATGCTGCATCCTTGAACTGGTAGAGGGAGCAACTGAGGGAAACAGAGACTCTCATTCCAGATGTAGCTGCAGACCTCTGGTCTGTACTTCAAACTCAGCTTACCGCACAGCTGTCATTATTGCCTCTTCCCATCCCAGACATATGTACAACTCAAAGAAAGAAATTTTGCTAGTGTCAAGGACCAAAGAGAGGAGGAAGCTTGGTGGAGGGGGATCCAGAGGTAGCTAAGGGATCCATAACTCTTTTTTTTTGTCTTGTATCTGTTTGGAGGTCTAGTGAAACCTACGGACCTCTTCTCAGAATAATGTTTTTAAATACATAAAGTAGGATACATAGGATTTCTAAAGAAAGCCAATTATATTTAAACAAAGTTATAACATTTAGAAATAATTCACAGATCTTATAAGGGTCAAGAAGGTACAGGACTTAGAAAGGAGTCCCTTGCTAATTAGTTGTGTGACTCATTGTGACTTGACCCCTTTAGGCCTTGTATTCTTCATCTGCAAAATGAGAGAGTTGGTTGAGATGAGGCCCATTCTGGCTCGATTTGACCCTAGGGGCTAGGGCTGAATATGTCTGAATACTCTAGGGCTCACCCTCTTGATAATGGTGCTCTTACAGATGATTTATGGGGTGACCAGAGCCTAGAGGGAGAACCAGGGTTGCCTCCTGGGTGGCGGAAGATCCATGATGCTGCTGGCACTTATTACTGGCATGTACCCAGTGGCAGTACTCAATGGCAGCGCCCAGTCTGGGAACCTGGGGATTCTATACCACCTGACTCGGTATGTGGGTGTTGGAGAGAAAATGGTAATGTCTGGTTGGGCCGGAGGGGATAGTAATCCTCCTGGTAGGATCCCTGATCTCTTACACTTTTGAATTTAAATTGATACACCCCTCCCTTCTCTATAGGGCACAGAAGGGGCTTGGGGATTACGACCCCCCAAAGGGAGATCCTTCTCTAGCCTGGAAAGCTCACTGGACCGAAGGTAATCAGGATAAGGATGTGAATCTCAGTGTTTGCTGAACTCCCCACCAGGAGGCAGGGAGGGAGAGGGCAGTTGGATAATCTGACTTGTGGCTGGATGACCAAAGTCAATCATCTGGGTCACTGGCTACCATGTTAGAATTATGTTTCCTGTTCTGGGCTCTTTGGGTTCTGAGTGAGTTGGTGCCACTCCCTATGGGGAGCCTCCTCTCACTAGCCCTGCTCTGTTTCAGGACTTCTCTGCCCTGGTGTGGGGAAGAAGCTTACATCCGAAACATGGAACCAGGCTCCAAGGTAGAGGGTGGTGGGTACCAGTGCCTACTTTTGAGCATCAGGGATCATTTGGGAATGTTGAAGCAGACATTAATGGGCTCTTAGAATTGGAGCCTGGACCAGAGAGATCTCAGGACATGGGGTGGTAGGGAAAGGTCATGGGAATATGTATCTTTAGGTACAAAGGGGATCATGGCCTGTATTTCTAGAGCCAAATGGTAATCATGGACTATATTTTGTCCCCTCCTTTCATAGGGGATGATGGGCTTATTGGTAGGATAATGCTGTGTGCCCAAGGGCCAAGTCATTTAATCTCTCTGAATTTTAGTTTTCTCACTTGCAAAATAGAGGCTTGTACTACCTTCCTCATGGTGTTGTGAGGCAAGTACTTTGTAAAATATCTACCTGAGCCCTGTATAAATGTAAGTTGTTTCTATGGTAACTATAGGGAGCCATCTGTAGAGGAATATCTTGGCCTTACTGCTCTTCTTCCCTACAATTCCTAACCCCCCCCCCCTCCCCAATTAACTTTCTTCTACCTGCCCCTACTATCTATCAGTGCTTTGCAGTACGATCTCTGGGCTGGGTGGAGGTGCCCGAGGAGGACTTGGCACCAGGAAAGAGCAGCATTGCCGTCAATAACTGCATTCAACAATTGGCACAGAGCCGGGGACAAAGCCGCCCACCTGCTAGGGCCTGGGGTGAGGTGAGCCTACCTGTTGGCTGTTTGGACCCTTATTCCTTTCTTTTAATTTCCTCCCCTGTGACTTGGGTTAGAAAGACTCAGAGGCTGGATAGGAGTGATCAGTATCCCTGGTCAGCCCCAGCTAGAGACCTTCAAACTTAGAGACAGGCACACTAGGTTTTTTGAAGTCTAACAACATGGGTTCTGTGTGATCTTGGACAAAAGTTACTTCTCTGCTCTGATACTCATTTGAACCAGATCACTTCTAAAGTCCCTTTCAGCTTTTCTAGGGGCATATAGAACTTTCTGACTCCCCCCCCCCCACCCCCCCTTCTCTATGCCTTGGGATCTGGCTCTTTAGAATCAGCTTCCTTCCCTTTTTTCTAAGAAGCCATTCTCAGCCACAGAATCACCTTAGAGCCACCATTCATTACTCATGACAACCCTCTTTTGTTTGTTCTCTAACTCTCCTGGGGAATCTGTAGGGTCAGAACATGTTGATGATTCTGAAGAAGGACACTATGAGTCTGGTGAATCCCCTGGACCACAGCTTAATCCACTGTCAGCCACTTGTGCACATCCGAGTTTGGGGTGTGGGCAGTACCAATGGCCGGTGAGAAATTCCTGGACAACTGATTTTCCTGAAGATTCACATGCCCCCTCCCCTAGGGGTGATTTCTCTTACATCCAGTCTCAATGGACATTGACCCCCTGACTTTGCTGATCTGGACCTTGATTCTAGATCTCTTCCAGACCCTGGTCCTCTTACCTTGCAATGCTGGACTTTGGTCCCAGATCTCTCCTAGATTTGACCCTGCTAGATGCTGATACCTCTCTTTGTTCTGGCAGGGACCTTGGGGGGAGGGCAAATTTAGCTACTTCCTGCCTTTGAAAGGAGTGGGAAGGATGGGAATGAAGCAGGAAAGGGCTGGACTGACTATTCCCTGTGCTCCTCACATGCTTCTGGATCAGGGACAGGTGAGTGTTTGGATCTGCTGCCCTCTCTATTCTTCTCCTTCACTTCCATTCCCTTTCACTCTGAAGACCTCTCTCCTTTTCTAGATGTCTTCTCTTCTATCTTTCCCCTTCTCCCAGTGTCTTTCCTTTTCACTCCCATCACTCAGTTTCCCAACCCCATCCCTGCCCCCTCACAGGGATTTCGCTTTTGTGGCGGGTGACAAGGATACCTGCATGTTGAAATGCCACGTATTTCGCTGTGATGTTCCAGCCAAGGCCATTGCCAGTGCCCTGCATGGGCTGTGTGCCCAGGTGAGGGACCTTGAAGGGGATAGGGTAGGAGGGGGCTCAAGGGGGATGAATCTCAAGAGTTCCCCTTGCCTGATCTCTCACCCCCGACCCCAGAATGTTTATGTTGCAGATTCTGTCAGAGAGAGCAGGGGTGAGTGGTGATCCTCCTCGATGTTCCCTGGACCCCATCTCCCCTGAGGATCTACCCAGGCAAGGTACAGCCAGAGGATGGGGTAAAGAGTGGGGACCACAGGCCATCAAATTAATTTTAGTGGGGTTGGATGGATAGCTTGGGTAAGAGCTATAGTGGGAGGGAAAGTGCCACAGTAGGAGGCCCTAGACCTGTGCTGGCAAATCTATGGCACACATGCTGGAGGGGGGCTGCTCCCTTTCCCCTCTCCATCCTGCCTGAGGACATTTCTTATATCACCCCCCCCCCCCCTGCCCAGCAGCCCAGTGGGAGTGTTGACCTCCCTCCTCTGTCTGGGGCAAGGGGGGATGGGGCTCACATGTGGTGTGAGGGTTATAGCTTGGGCACGCAGGCTCTAAAAGGTTCACCATCACTGCACTAGAAGTAGTAGGCCTTACCTGGTCTCTGATTTGAGGGGGTTAGGGGGTAGGGAGGTCCTCATCTCCAGTGTTGCACCTGCATGGTTACTCTGGGTAGGGATGCTCACTTTGAGGGGGCCACAGTGACCTTATGTACCCCTCAGTGGAGCTTCTTGATGCGGTGAGCCAGGCTGCCCAGCAGTATGAGGCTCTCTACGTTGGGACCTTGCCAGTCAGAAAGGCCATGGGTAAGAAACTGGGGCTAGTCAGCTGGGGCAAGGGGAAAATCCAAGGCAGATCTGGGTGGAGGAGAAACTAGTGGACATGGGGTGAGAAACAAGACATGAAATTCTGAAATGTCTTTGTCTTGAAGTGTTTGTCATCTCCCCTTAAGATCTAACACTATAAAAAGCCTCAAGGCCTGACCCTCCCTCCCCCGCCCCAAATCTTATACTTGGTTACCCTGCTCAGTTTCTCTTTGGGCCCAAAGTGAGCTAGAGGGCCCAAACTCCTTTTGTCTTAAAGTCTCCCTGAGGTCTACCCCCCAGAATCCCATTCCTTTGGACTAAGATAGGAGCTGCAATGTATGTATCCCCACCCCCCCAGGGATGGATGTGCTGAATGAAGCTATTGGGGCCTTGACATCCCAGGGGGACCGTCATTCCTGGACCCCAACTATACTCAGCGTCTCTGACTCACTCATGACTGCATTGCCTGCCCAGGTAATAGGGATTGGCAACCATTAAGTACTAGAGGAGGAGATCCAGTTTCAGAAGGAAAGGGGAGGAGACGGAGATCTTGCATTAATGTGTGGAGTCCTAAGGCAGGATCACTCAGGCAGAGACTGAGGCCAGGTCTCTGGGGTCAAGTGGGAGCATTTGTGGGAGGGGGAGGTCCTGAGAAGAGGCCAGCCCCCATTGATGACTGCATATTGGGGTTGGGGGGAAGGGACAGGCAGAGTTGTGTGCAGAAGAGGAGCCATTGTGGCAATGTCCAGTACGACATGTGACCTTCATTGGTGTTGGCCATGATCCCCACACCTTCGGACTCATTGCTGACCTTGGTCACCAACAGTTCCAGTGTGCTGCCTTCTGGTGCCAGCCTCATGCTGGGGCACTATCTGAGGCTGTTCAGGCTGCATGCATGGTGAGCTTTGAGGATTGGGGGAGCTTCCTCTGGGATGAGGGAGGGGCAGGATGGTATTTTGGGAAGTCCTAATTCTTTCCTTACTATGGTACATAAAATTCTTGACCTCTAGCAGTTCCTTGGCCTACATGGATTTTTTCCCTCTTAGTTGGGAATTGGCTATAGGCAACAGAAAGACCAAAAGCCATTTAGATACTCCCTTTGTGCAGGCCTTAGGCTTCATATGGTGGTAGCTGATCAGACAACAAACATCAGCTGACAGCTACTGACCAGCTCCTTTCTTCAGTTAGCTTGAAGGAGCTTAGTAGTAAGTCAGAAAGTATGACACTGCCTTTTCCTCCCCCACTTGTCTGTCACCTACAAATTTTTTCTTCCTTAAATTCCTGTTCCCCTCCATCCTTTCCTCCTTTAGAGTTCCCCATGTGATCATCCTTTCTCCCTTCTCTTGGGTCTTTCACTTTCATAACCCTTCTCTCTCCCTCATGTGCCATCTGACTGAGACCTCTTAGTTCTATTTCCACAACACCTCTTAGACCATCTCCCTCTTCATCCTAACCTTCCTAGTATGGGCCCTCAGTACTATCTCCTTGAAGGTAGTAGCCTCCTTTCATTCTTCTTTGGAAAAGAATGGCATCTTTGGAGGTCTCTAGTCTAGCCTTCATGTTCCTTCCAGAAGAATCTTGTGTATAGACCTGATGTCACTTCCACTTATAAAGCTTCAGTTACCCCCTTTTCCTCTCAAATAGACTTCAAAGTCTTCTGCCTGGCATTCAGGGACCTTCCCAGTATGGTTTGCTCTACCTTTACAGCCTTACCATGCCACTCTCCTTGATACATTTTGTAGTCTAATAAAATTGTAGTATTCCCAGTCCACCAGACATGAAATGTGAGTGATCTACTATCTCTTTTCTTTTGTTCACACTATTCCCAATTTTGAATGCCCTTTCTTCACATGTTGAAATATTACCCAATCTTTAAAACCTAAATTAAATATATGCTCCAGAATTCCTTCCCACATGCTCTTGCTTCATAACAACCTTCCTCCTTTCTCCCAGACCTCAGAGAATACTTTTATTTGATAACTCTACTATACTTAGGTAATATGGTATTCTATCCCTTAATTAGATGGTAAGCTCCTTGAGTGCAGGTATAGTATTTTACCTCAATTTTGTATATCCTTTCTTAAGTAACACAGATTTCTATATACATTAGTAGGTGCTTAATAAGTGTTTGTTATATTGTACTGGATTGTATTGCATCCCTTTTCTTAGGTACAGTACCAGAAATGTCTTGTGGCCTCTGCTGCCCGAGGGAAGGCCAGGGGTGCCCAAGCCCGGGCTCGACTTCGACTCAAGAGGACAAGCTCTGTGGACTCTGCAGGAGGACCCCTGCCTCTCTCACTCCCCTTGCTCAAAGGTGGAGTTGAAGGTGCAGGGGCTGCCCCCCGTAAAAGAGGTGTATTCTCCTTCCTTGACTCCTTTCGACTAAAACCCTCTTTACTGCATATGCCCTAGATGGAGATGAGAAAGGTTGGGAAGGGAGGCTTTGGGCCCTGCCAGCAGTTTCACACCACTCATATTCTAGGAGCCCAACTGGCCACCCTACCACCTCCCTATTCTCACTTGCCCCTATGACCTGTAGAGTCTTCCTTACTTACCCCTCATCTTCCTGCCTGGCCCATCCCTATCTCTTCTATTAATATATTATTGATTTATATTGAATATTTATTAGCCTTCTCTGGGTTGACTGCAACCTCTGTCCCCATCCCAGACCCATTTCCCTCCTTCTTCCTGGTTCCTGTGACCCCTGCCCCTGTCCAGTCCTGGGCAGTTGGCTCTACCTCAGCAACACTTTTTAAAAAGCAAAATCAATGCAAATAAAATCTCAGAGTGGCCTCGCTGGGTGTGACTGTGCTGCCAAGGAAGGAGTCAGTGACTATTTTTGTGTTTGGTGCTAGTAGTTATGGATGTTATGGTTCATCTGGAAAGAGTATATCCTGGAGGAAATTTGACTATCTCCTCTTGCAGAAGAGGGAGTGGAGGGGGTCCAGAAAGCAGAGGAATTTTGAATGAAACTACTATCTTCCAATCCTAGAGATCTTAATCAGTAAGAGCTATCAGTAGACATTAAGTACCTACCAAGTTCCAGACATTGGTGTGGATGCTGGTAATAAAAAGATGTGAAAGTCTCTGTCCTTAGGAAGCTGACCATTCTATTGGGGGAGGGTTGTGGAGGTGCAATATGTACACTTTCAAATAAGTACAAAACAGCATAATAAAATACTGTACGACAGAAAATAAATATAAGGTATTAGAGCAAAGAAGCATTCACAGCTGGGGGAGTTGGGAAAAGCTTCATGTCCTACCTGCAAGCATAAGAATTGAACTTTGAAGGAAGGGAGGGATTATAAAAGGTAAAGAAAGTACAATCCAGGTCTGGGGCACAGATATAGGGATGGATTGTTATATATGAGGGATAGTAAGAATCCTATTCGACTAGACAGAAAAGCGAAGGCAAGTAAGGTGGAAAGGAAGGTTGAAGCTAGGTTCTGTGAAGGCCTCAAGACTTACATGCCAAAGAGAGAGTCTACACTTGCCTTAGGCTGCTGGGTGGCACAGTGAATCCAATGTTGGATTCAGAGTCAGGTTATTTGAAGCTTGCCTCACATGCTTACTGTAACATGTAAGTTAAACTTTCAGTCTCAGTTTTAAAAAAAAATTAAAAAAATCTTTTTGTTTTGTATATTTTGAGTTCCAAGTTGTCTCCCTTCCAACTCTGTATTAGAGAAGGCCAACATTTAATACAAACATATAGGTGGACAGCATTTTCCTTTGTAAGTCCTTTGTAGTTGATTTGAATGTTCATATTACTCCAGAAAAACTTAGTCATTACTCTTTGAACAGTATTGCTGTTACTGTATACAATGTTCTTTTGGATCTTTTCATTTGACTGCAATTTCATGAAAATCTTTCTGTGTTTTTCCTAAAACCAACCTCATCATTTCTTACAGCATGCCATCATGATCATACTATAACTTATTCATTCCCCAAATGATGGGGATCCCCTCAATTTCCAGTTCTTTGCTACCACAGAGAGCTGCTATAAATATTTTAGAGTATATATTGGGAAATACTCTCTTCTGATCACCTTGGGAAATAGACCTAAAAGTGGTCTTGCTCTGAATTAAAGGGTATGTGCAATTTGATAACTCTTTGGACATAATTCCAAATTGCTCTCCAAAACGTTCACAATTCCACCATCAATATATTAGTGTTTTACATATTCCCTTCAATATTTTATTTTTCTCTTCCAGAATTTTAGCCAATATGATAAGTGAAATGGTACTTCAAAGGGTTGTTTTAATTTGCATTTCTCTAATCAGTAATGATTTAGAGCATTGATTTCTTTTCAAAAGCTGCCTGTTCATATCCTTTGCCCATTTATCAGTTGTGGGCTTACTCATATTTTACAAGTTTGATAAAGTTCTCTACATATTTGAGATATGAGGCCTTTATCTGAGAAACTATAAAAATTATTTCCTTCTAATCTTAGCTTCATTGATTTTATTTGTAGAAAGCCAATTTAAGATAATATAATCAAAATTATATATTTTACATCCTTAAGTGCTCTCTAGTAAATTCCCAAATTCTATCTACAAACCTGATAGGTAATATGTTCCATGCCCTTCAAATTTTCTTTTTCTTTATTAAAACCCTTACCTTCCGTCTTGGAGTCAATACTGTGTTTGGCTCCAAGGCAAAAGAGTGGTAAGGGCTAGGCAACGGGGGTCAAGTGACTTGCCCAGGGTCACACAGCTGGGAAGTGTCTGAGGCCAGATTTGAACCCAGGACCTCTCATCTCTAGGCCTGGCTCTCAATCCACTGAGCCACCCAGCTGCCCCCCACCCCCCCCTTTAAATTTTCTTATATCTCCCTTTATGTCTAGGTCATGTATCCATTTTGACAATATCTTGGTAAATTATTTTAAGATATTGGTCTACACTTACTTTCTGTTTCTACCAGATAGCTTTCAAGTCATCTTAGCATTTTTTACTAAATGAGTTCCTATTCCAAAAGCTTAGATCTCTTTTTAAAAAATTTTAAATATTTTCCCATGTTTACATGATTCATTTTCTTTCCCTCCCCTCTTCACTTCCCCCTCCCAGAGCTGACAAGCAATTCCACTGGGTTGTATAAATGCTATCACTTGATACCTATTTCCATTTTATTCATTTTAAAAAATAATTATTATAATATCTTATTATGGCATTGTTGACCTTTCTTTACATTTTTTCATTAGTTCTTTTGATAGTCTTGGCCTTTTGTTTTTCCAAATGGATTTTGTTATTTTCTAGCTCAATAAAATAATTTTTTAGTAGTTTAATTGAGATGGCATTGAATAGGTAGAAGCATAGCATCCTCAGTTGCTTCATTAGCAAAATGATGCTAATGATGGTGCCTATTTTACAGTGTAATAGAAGTGCTTTGTAAGTCTTAAAGTGCTAGCTATATAAATGTTAACCATTACTGTTATTATCTTGGAGATAATAAAAAGCCACTGGAGTTTGAGCAGGGGCATGGCAATAGGGATGTCAGTTTGGCTGTGTACCCACTATTACTAGCCTGACCGGTACTTGGACTAGAAACCATCATGGTGCAATTGCCTTTGTTACATGGAAGTAAGGCACATTCTCTTTTGGTCTGTTTTTTTTTGTCTGTAAAAAGATGCTGACAGATTAGATCAGAAGTTATTAACTTTTTAAAAAAATCACGAACCCATTTTCTAGTGAAATCCAGGTACCTCTTCTTGGTAAAATGCTTGTTACCTATGTTCCTCTTGGAAGGAGATAGTTTCAATTAAGGGTTAGTGAAAATAAAGATACAGTTTCTCTGACCCCCTCCCAATTCAGGATAATCCTAGGCTGGTACCCCTGGACTAGATAATTTTAAAATTCCTATCAGGTTCTCAGTCAATGATCTGCCCCAAACTGGGAAGCTGGTCCAAGGTGATGAGGTGAGAAGTAGCAACCCAGAAGAGTTGAGGGCACTCCTAATTTGGGATTAGGGGAACCTGACTTCAGGCATGTGCTAGTAAATGTTTAACAAATGAATTTCTGGGGAAGAATCTAATAAACAGGACACAATTTTAAGTCTAGTTGGCCTTAACATTTGCTTTAGTCTAGATAGTCAAGGAAAAAAAAAACCAAGTCTGATTTGTAGCCATTGTCAATTTTTTTTTAAATTAAACCGTGCTTTCTTCCAGTATCAACTCAAAGGCAGAGTAGTAAGAGCTAGGCAATTGTGGTTAAAGTGACTTGCCTAGCATCACAAAGCTAGGAAGTGTCTGTGGCCAAATTTGAACCAGGTCTGCTGTTCTATTCTAGCCCTTAGTTGCTAATTTCTGAGATGTAAGTATTCACACTGAAAATTTAACACTTGGCTCTAGCGCAAACACGAGTCTCTTTCCCTATAGGACAGGAGGCATTGGGCTTCTGTAAGTCTGTGTCCTGGCTTTCTCTTCTGTACTACTTTGCGTGGTGATTTCGTCAGCTCTCATCATAATGATGATTCTCACAGCCCTAACCTGTGCTGACCTCCAGTATCACATTTCTTTCTTTTTTTTAAACCCTTACCTTCTGTCTTGGAATACTGTGTATTGGTTCCAAGGCAGAAGAGCAGTAAGGGCTAGGCAATGGGGGTTAAGTGACTTGCCCAGGGTCACACAGCTGGGAAGTGTCTGAGGCCAGATTTGAACCCAGGACCTCCCATCTCTAGGCCTGGCTCTTAATCCACTGAGCTACTGACATCTCACACTGGATGTTCAATAGACATATGTCCAAAACCACATTTGTTATTTTTTTCCCCAAACCCTATTCCCTTCAAACTACCCTATTACTGCTATGGGCACTTCCATTCTTTCAGTGCTCCAGGCTGGCTGAGTCCTGATTACCATGTCCAATCAGTTGCCAAAGTCTATCAGTTTCATCTTTTGCAACATCTCTGGAATACAACCCTTTCTCTCAGACACTGCCACTACCCTGGTGCAGGCCCCTCCTCACCTGTTATCAATCAGTATTTACTAAGTGCCTATGTAGCAAATACTAAGGATAAAGAGGTAAAAGCTGATCCCTGCACTCAAATAGTTCACAGACCAACAGCCTGCTTGCTAGTCGACCTCCCTGTCACTTGTATCCCCACTGATCTATTCTCCAATCAGCTGCCAAAGTGATTTTTTTGAAAAAATGCAGGGTGGACCATGCCATCTCACCTCCACAATAAACTCCAGTGGCCCCTAATCTGCTCCAGCATCAAATACAAGCTTGTGTTCAAACCCCTTCTTAACCAGCCCACACATGCCTTTCCAGTCTTCACACCTTCCTCCCCCCTCTCCCCCCCAGTACTTTTCCATTCAGTGATTCTTGGCTGTTCCTTGAACGAGGCACTAGCTGTCCCCCATACCTGGAGCTCTCTCTCCCTCATCTCAGCCTCCTGGCTTCTTTCAAGTCCCATCTAAAATGCCATCTTCTATAGGAAGCCTTTCCCAACCCCTCAATTCCGTCGATCATTTCCAATTTACTTTCTCTGCAGCTTGTTTGTACATATTTGTTTGCTTGTTCTCTACCCGGTTAGTTCGTGAGCTTCTCGAGATCAGGGGGCTGTTTTAGCTCTTTATGTATCTTCCCAGCGCTTGGCACAGTGCCTGGCACATAATAGGTGCTTAAATGCTTTACTGACTTAGGGATGACTGGCTCCAAAAGGAGGTAGCTAAACAGGTCAGAGGGCCCCTCCCTTGATCGCCCTCTCCTTAAGACTTGTGCCCCCTCATTCTCCAAGCCACTAAGTCGACACAGAGAGTGGAAGCCTACGCCCTATGACAGCCCCTGGAGAGCAACTTAACCTGTCTTCTCTGCAGCCCAACACGGTGCGTGGCACTGCAGCGGAGCGAAGACCGCGGGTCTGCCCAATGAGGAGCGGAGTAGCACGGCGTAGCCCGCCCCCGGAAGTGAGACAACGACTGCCCCGCTGGCCATGCGGAAGTGAGGCGATGGCGGAGCTGTACGTGAAGCCGGGTAAGCTAGATTCGGGAAATTTAGAGCCCCCCCTTCCCACCCAGGCCGGAGGACGAGGGCGAGGGCGAGGAATGGAGGGGATGGGGTTGACTCGGCGCGGGGGCGGGGTGGTCACGTGGTGGTAGAAGTAATGAGGTGCAGGTTATGACAGCCCTCAGTACAACCTTTCCCCTTCCATCTTTCTCCCCTTGATCCTCTCTTTCTCCACCTTCGCCCTTCTCCTCTTGCCTCGGCTTCCCTTATATTTCTCTTTCTCCTCCCCATCTTCTCCCCCTCTCTCTTCATCTCTTGCTCCCTTCCTCCTCTCCTGCTCCCTTCCCTTCTCCTCTGCTTCTTTAACCCTCCCCATTTCCCCGTTTTCTCCCTCTCCTCCCCCCGCCCCCCCACGTTCTCCTTCCTCCTTTTTATCCTCCTCTGTTCTCGTCTTCCATTTTCCTCTATTACTTGGGCCATCTCATCTTTTCTGTCCTCTTTCTCTACCTTTTCTCACATCACCTACTTTTTGTCATTTCTGTATTCTCTGATACCTTTATATTTTCTTCCTGCTTCTCTCACCCCTTCTACCTCTTCCCTTTTATTATCGTATCCTCTTCCCTCCCCACTTTCATTCTTTTTATGCATCTTTTCTTTCTTCCTCTTCTGCCTTTAATTTCAGGGAACAAAGATAGAGGCTGGAATGACCCTCCACAATTCTCTTATGGGTTGCAGACCCAGGCTAGCAGTAATAAGAGGACACCACTCACCAAGCGGGTAGCAGCTCCCCAGGATGGTTCTCCAAAAGGTGAGAGCTTCTGAGCCTAGTTCAAATCCCCACTATGCTTTGGGGAGAGTTGCCTCTATTTCTTTTAGGCTTTGGCCTCTCATTGTTTTTCTGTTCTCCAAGGGACAGAGCTGCCCTTTGGGACAGTTCCTGCCAAAAGGTTATAAGTGATATAGGTCCAACCTTGTTTTCCTTGAACATGAATTGCCCTGGACTTCCTAAGTCGTTTTTAGTTTAATGAGTGGCCCTTTCTTTTATGGGGTTAAAACTAGGAGCAGTGTTTAGAGTTCTCAGATTTAGCTCCTTGATGAAAAAAGTTTTCTGTTTTCTTGCTTGACTACTCCCCTTCCAGTTATCCAGGCCTCAGGCCATAGACCAAGAAAGGTTGAGGGATATTCATTGGTTTCTGAAGTTTCTGGCAGAGATCTGGTAGGGGCATTGGGAGTGGATGAAACTGGGGTTGGGACCAGATGCTCAGTGCTATTCTCAGCACAATGATTTACCTTTTCAGTGCCTGCTTCAGAGCCTTTTACTGGGGCTCCTCCAGTGGGACCACCACCTCTTCTGATCAAGGCTCCAGGGCCCCCTCCTGGGGGGAGCTCTTCTCCCGTGAGGTTGGAACCTTCCAGCTCCCTAGTCACTTGTGAAACCATGCTGGAAGATGTGTTGGGACCCTTGGAACAGACTTTGGAGGAGTGCCGGGCTCATACACAGGTGAGGCCTAGGGGAACCCAGTTTCAGGATGGAAGTTGACCTAGGGGAATTATCTATATTGTAAGCTATTCAGTCAAAAATAGGATCTGTGTTATTTCCATCTTGTGTCCCTAGTGCCCATCTACTTTAGTTGAATTTCCCTCTTCCCACGCCTAAAAGATAAGGTAAAACTCTGGACTTTTTATAAAGAAGGGACCAAATTTGGCAGGTGTTGGGTTAATCCTAGGTAGCATAGAACAAATGAGGCAAGAATTCTTTAGTGTAAAGGACACTGGATTTGGAATTGTAGGTACTTGAATTCAAATCCCATCCCACCCCTGTGTGACTTTGGACAAAATTATATTCTCTTGCTTAGCCTATGACCTCATTTAAGACTGTATTAGATGACCATTAAGGTCCCTTCCTTACTCTAAATTCCATTATTCTCTTGTTCCTTCTATCTTCCTCCAGCTATTAGAATTGTACTTGATGATGTGCCATAAGACAGAACAGAGCAAACTCTGGTAATGTGTTCTGAACATTACACAAATGACATTGGCTTTGTCTTAGATGGAAGGTGCCTCACAATAAATTCTCTGGAGGAACAGAAACTGGAGGGAAGGAAGGGATTTGTTGGATGGTAAAAAGAAGGAATAGAAGAAAACAGCACGGGACAGACAGATTGTGGAGGAAAGATAAAAAGGCAGATTAGATCTGACTTGGAAAGAGTTTCTATGTGCTCAGAAACAGGTCTTTGATGACATCAGCCGGCGCTTAGCTTTGCTTCAGGGACAGTGGAAGAGTGAGAAGCTGTCAGTTCCTGTGAGGAAGAGGATGGCACTGCTGGTACAAGGTAAGCCAAGTTGAGTGACCCCAGGATGCTCTTGAATTCTGCCACCTAACTACCAAGGAATCTTGAAGGCTCAGGCAAGCATTGGGGCTGTAATGATTGATAGTCTACTAGAGAGGCAGCAGGATATAGTGGAAAGAAGTTGAATGAGCTCCGGACTTGGAATTGAGACTTGCCAACTCAGGCCCTGGCTATCTATGGGTAGTCCTCTAACTAACTTCTCTGAATTTATTGCCTTATCTGTAAAATAATGCTTCCACTTCATAGGGTTGTGGTGAAGAAAGCACTTTGTAAGCTTTAAAGTTCTGTAGAAGGGGCAACTAGGTAGCACAATGGACAGAGTCAGGCCTGGAGATGGGAGGTTCTGGGTTCAACTGTAGCCTCAGACCCTGTAGCTGTGTGACCCTGGGCAAGTGTCACTTAACTCCAATTGTTCAGCCCTTACCACTCTACTTAGTATTAATTTTGAAATAGAAGATAAGGGTTAAAAAAAAGGCTTCTATAGAAATATGACCTTTAATTAAATGTTCAGAACAGCCTTTGGGGGGAGCATTGTATTATGCTTAGGGCCTCTTTCCTCTTAGAGCTCAGGAGCCACAACTGGGATGGAGCTGATGACATACATCGATCACTGATGGTGGATCATGTGACTGAGGTCAGTCAGTGGATGGTGGGAGTGAAAAGGTTAATTGCAGAAAGGAGGAGTCTGCCTTCAGGGGAAGCCGATAAGGAGAAGCCTACTACAACAGAGGAGAATGAGGAGGTCTCAGGCCTCTCTACAACTCTGTGACCATCTATTTTCTTCCTCCCCCCATCAGCCCCTCTCTCCAGTCTTCCCCACTGGCCTAGCCCTTGAACTCTCTTCTGAATGGGGCTTGATGGGGTTTGGGGTCCAGGGATTTATGTTGACTTGGCTTCCTTGATACCAGCAAGAGATAGGCAGTTGGAAGAAGGGAAGAGAGGTTCTCCTATGGCAGAGAAACGGCTCCAACTCTAAATGGGACTTTGGCCTGGCTCTGGGGAGGCAAGACTGTGTAGGCAGTTCATTGGTTGCTTCTGACATATGCAAATAAATAAAAACATCTTGTTCAGTGGTATGTTTTGGTGGGGCACTTGTTACTTTTTACCCTCCAAACCACTTCACATATGGCCATCTAGGAGTACAGGGTTTAGCCATAAAGGTTCTCAGTATCTTTGTAATCTTAACTCGTTTCTTTTTTGTCTTACAGATATAGTTTAACATTAACTTGTGGTGGGTTGGATATGACAAAGTCCCTAGGCCCTGTAGGAATTTTCAGATGACAGGATCAAGAGGACCTAAAGATGTAGCTGAGTCTAGCCACCGTGTTTTTTAGTTTGGCTTCAAAATGAGAAAAAACAGAAGCTCAGAGCAGCTTACACGGAGAGAATGAAGATGGTCAGGAGAGGAGGACTATGGGTGGGTGGGCCCCCTCCCCCCCCAATAGCTGAATCTATCTGAAATGGGCTATTCATAGCCAGGGATGGTCCAGGGGGTCTAGGAGGCTGTAAGGAGGTTGGGAAATTCATCACCACAGGATTCCTCTAGATTCTAGCATGGGGAGATATTGGTTATTGCATTCCTGGGCAGTGATTATGGGTTCTAGTGCTCCATTTCTGGAAAGCATAAGTATAAAAAGAAAACTAAAGGGTTCTGTCCTGTCTAAGCAGCAGAAGTCATGCTGGACAAAGTGAGAAATCAGGGCATCTGGGGAACACTGGGTACCCAGAATAGAAGAGAGGCTTGATATCAAATGTCAGGTGCAGGGAAAGAATCCAGAAAGATGCCTTCCTGGTTGCTTAGAAGAGAGAAAAAGTCCTGCCTTGGGATTCAGAAATTTCAAGTTGGAATCCCCAACTCTGCATTTTACTGAATATATATGACTTTAGGTGAATAACTTCCCCTTTGGAGGTCTTAGTTCCCTCATCTGTAGAATTTAGAGTTGATCTATGTATGATCCCTATAAGATCCCTTCCATTGCTAACTTGCTATGATAGTGATACTGAAGGGAGAAGGGGGGCCTCAAATGACCTCTTCCTGAGGAATGATGTCCCATGTTAAAATAAGATAGGGATTAGAGCAGAGTTACAGTGGAGATCCTGGAAGTCTGTTTCCTGGAACAGGGGACAATCCTTGGCAGGAGCCAAGCTGTTGTTTACAATACAGCTCCTGCTGATCCTTGCTCCCTGTCCTGGGCTGGATCTGATTGTAGCTGGAACAGGGCCCAGTCTTGGAAGCAGAATCCTGTAGGACAGGAATTCCTCATTCTAACTTTAGGTTGACCAGGGTTGGTATAGCAATGCCTTCCCTGCCTCAGAAAGGAGGGATGAGTGTGAAGTAGAGAAAATAGAAATGTGAACTTAGGGAAGTCGTTCATTGTAATTTATTAAGCATTGACAGGTAATAGCATCCAGTCCCACAGGATCAAGGTCCCAGTAGAAAATAGTGGGTATTTAGGGCTCAGCAAGGAACTTCCAAAGCCACATGGCTTCCATTTTTAGGACAGCACCATCTTCTACCCACACCCCAGATCAGAACCTTCCCTCCCTCGCCTCACCTTGGGCTCATTCACTTCTGAGAACTGAAGGAGCCACTAGAAATAAGTTTTATATTCAGGGAAGTCGAGGCCCTGCTTGTTGCTATAAAAAGAGCCATTTGGCAGTAGCCTATACAGGTGCTACAGAAGAATTCTTGTGTTAACAGGATCAAATACTCAAGGTCAGATGTCCATTTCAAATTGTTCCTCATCTGGAGGGAGAGGAGCCTGGTGGTTAGCCTGCCCTAATTCTCTACCATGCAATTAGAACTTCTCTCCCTACTTATACCCTCTTTGATCTAGAAGTTACTCTACAGTTGAGGGACTAGTCCTGAAATAGCCACATGGCCTTTGGAATTAGAATCTAACACCCTTAGAATTAGCGTAGCTACTCCTGGGGGCAGGATTGTTCCCCACTCTCCCTGTAGGTCAGAACAATTCCTTAAATGCCTTATACCAACTTTTTCTATTTGCTTCTGAATCCTACCTTAAACTACAAAGCTAAAAGCAAGAGTATACAGTTCAGGGTGAAGTTTTAATAGTTTTATTCTTTCCCTCTGAAACAAAGTTACCAATGGATAAGGCTTTAACATTCCCTGTAAAGCCTCCTTACCTGGGGTCTCATCATTTTCTTTCTGCTCCTTTAATTCCTCCAGTTTGGCCAGTGGGGCCTGTGGTGGGACAGTGACCCTAGGGATGTGGGGGAGGTAGCAGGGTGGTGTCCCGGCAATGGTTGAGTTCTTATATTCTAGCAGGAATTTTTGATCATAGATGATTCTAGTTCCTGGAGGGAGCGGATTGTGGAAGTTGGAAGCAGGATTCTATGGAACAGAACTGCAGTGCCTTTGCTATCCCTATCAAAATTGATTGGTTGTCCCTGGAAATAATGAGTAAAATACCAAGTTCTTTGGGCCTCAGTCCTTAGTTGTGAAAGGAGATTGGACTAGATATTGTTGTCTCCTATTCTAGTTCTAAGTGAATAACTAGCAGAAAGGAGGGCATGAAAGCTTCTCTTTTCTACAAACAGTGCCCAACTTCATATTGCTTCCTTCTGAGGAGCATGTTTCTGTGCTAGGATATATTGTTATGTGTGGGTACTCACTAGCACTTCCCTGTCTACCAAGCAAAATCAGGAGGAGGAATTTGGAGCAAATTTTGGAGACTACAGACTACAGTGGTTTTTCAATCTAAAACATCACGAAATTGCTTTTGTACTATGGAAAATATTATTTTCTGGTATTAAACATGTATGTTTATTTGTGAAGTTACACAGTTGGGACAACTCCTTTCCCTGGGGGGCTTCCTACTTTTCTAGGTGTGTATATGTAGAATACTAAACACAAGGCTTATGAACAAATCCTCAGGGCAGTCCTGAGCAAGGCCAGAGGCCTTGGCTGGGCTGGGTATGCCCTATGCCTTTCTTTACCCTCCCTCCAGTTTCTGGGAGGAAGGGGGAGGAGCCCAACTTGGGATCCTGGATTCTCTGACCAGCCCAGCAGCTGATACCATATATCTTCAGCCCTGGCAGCCTCCCTCCCTGGATCGTCTAGTTTCTTCTGGGACCCTCCAAGTACTATGGAAGCTATGGAAAAGCTGCCCCATTCTCATGCTTCAGGGAAGGCGATGGCTGGGGCACAAGGAGGAGTTGGAGGGGAGGGAGGGATGACTGGTGAGCTGAGATTCCTTGGCACTAGGAAGCCCATGGTAGTTTGAGGGGCTTCACCTAAGGTTCCAGGTTACCTGTGGGATCCCAAGGTCATACTCAAAGGTTCCGAGATCCCAAGCCCAGGCTCCTTTACCCAGTTGCAGTGCGCTACCACTGCTGCATCATCTGGGAGGTTATGGGAAAGAAGCCAGGGCACTGAATACTGGGGCCGCCCAACTCCAGGGCCCTCAGAAGAGAGCAAGCCAACTGGCTGTGCCCTTATACATCCTTCTAGGACTAGGGGAGTGAGACTGGGTCCCGCTCAACCCAGGGCAAGGGAGGGTCAAGTGTGCTCTAAAGCCACAGCCTCAAACCTAGAGAAGTTGTTACATGCACACACCACCCCAGAAACCCACCTTCACTACAACTTTTGACTCTGTACCCCAACCACTTGGCCCCCTTCCTGACAAGTATCCCGGAACCCCCTGCAGCCCAGCCCCAATCCCTAGGCTGACCTCCCGGGGTGGTGGGTTACAGCGTGCTGCTGGGTGTGGTGCTATAGCACTCTGGCAGCTGGCCCCAGTCCCCAGGAATTGGGCAGCTCACAATAGTGGACATGGTGATCAGGTGGCAATGTGGAAACTGAGCCCATTACCAGTTCGGGCTGAGTCCCCATTACATGTGGGCAACAAGAGGCCCACTCACTCAGGGCAGGGCCAGCAAGTTACTCATTCCAGGGTGGGGCCCAGGCAGGGTGAGACTGTTAACCCCTAATTTTTATAGATTGTATTTTGCACTTAGGATATTTCCTTTATCTCAACATAATGCATAACATTTCCTTTCCCCTACTTAAAGGCAAATTAAATGTTTACTTTTTGTTATGTCACTGGAAGGAAGGCAGTATGTTAGATTCAAAATGCAAGAGATTTTTTAAAACTTTGCATCAATTCTCTCACCAACTCAAGGATATTGGAGGGGAACAGATAACCTAATCCAAGAAATTTTCTGATGGAAAACATTGAATTGTGGAGAAGCACACAGCAAATCCCATAGGCCTTGGTAGCTGGTAGTTGTTCACAAGGAAAGCATTAGAGAGAAACTGGAGTGATTTGGGGAAACTGATTAATCTCATAGGTGAAAAATTAGCCTTGAGCTGATTACCTATTATATACTGGATATAATTAGATATTCTGTAATCACTTACTTAGCTCCTTGCTTCAATGAGATCTCCAGCTTCAGAGGAAAGTGCCCCAAAGTAAATTTATTCCCACCCAACCATATAGGAGAGTACAGAGGATACTGTTGACCCTGAAGAAGAAAATGTACATTTTCCTGACATCCTCTAAAGACTGTTAGTTTCCCTGATGAATTTCAATTTTTATTTTAAAGACCTGAAGACAGCATGGGAACCTGACAAGAGTTACAGTTTCTCCAATTAACCTTGGTCTCATCATTTGCCCTGTATCTTCTGTTACTTCGAGCTAAATCCCTCATTTGCAGGAGGATGAGCTTCTGTGGCTGAAGAATTGCAAGGGTCAAAGGAAAAAGATAATGATGCTGTAGTTGGTTCAGTTTCAGATCAGTTTTTTCAACAAGCATACCCTCTTGGGGACAGGGGGATGGCTCAGTGGATTGAGAGCCAGGCCTAGAGATGGGAGGTCCTGGATTCAAATGTGGCCTC
Source organism: Monodelphis domestica (assembly GCF_027887165.1). Taxonomy (NCBI): domain Eukaryota; kingdom Metazoa; phylum Chordata; class Mammalia; order Didelphimorphia; family Didelphidae; genus Monodelphis; species Monodelphis domestica. Next base: position 338,910,780 of record NC_077227.1, on the reverse strand, counting down.
AGATTTGTTACTCAAGCAAGTAAACTCCATTGCCTAGCTCTTCCTGCTCTTCTGCCTTAGAACCAATATATAGTATTGATTCTAAGATGGAAGGTAAGGGTTTAAAAAAGTGTATCCTCTCCCCTCAAAACTTATCTAAGAAGTTTTTGATGCCTCATTTTTTATACTTCAGTCATTTCCACTTCTTTTTTCCCTAACCCCCTACCAGGGTAACAAAGAAAAACAATTAGGAGTAGGTTGAAGAAAAAGTGCTTCTCTTTGTAGCAAAACAGAATATTTTCTTATGTGATATGACTTAGTGAAAAATCCCCTTTTCCATCACTAAAAATGAATGATTTTGAAGTATTATGTTTTCAAACCCTATCCCCCTTTTCTCCCACACCCCAAAGAGGAAGCATATTTAGTTTTCACATTATCAAAGATCTTAGTCAGATATATTTTTTCACTTAAAAATCAGTCATCTTCTGGACCAAATCTCTATGGGCTCATTTCTGAGGATATGATGGAGGGAAGAAAATCAGTAGTGATTGTTTTCTTTGGGCAGGTTACATGACTATAAGCAAAGCAGTAACAAACCCCAAGGAAGGTTCTATTGTGAAACCATTTTATAGTTGTATTTTTCATGATGGAAGAAGCCTGGGATGAGTTTAACAAGGTGTTCCAGTGTTCTGCTGCCTTCTAACATAATAACATGGTCCAAAGGTCTTAACAGAATGAAGTGAGGTCCCAATTACCAAGCACACCCTTTTATTCTGTTTGGGTGGAAACTGTAGAATGACCTGCTCCTCCCTTTTCCAAATTGGCCCTGGCTGAGAATAGTCCCCAAATGTAGCACTAGAGAAGTTTCTCATTGATTGACCTAGGCAGGAGTGGTAGTGGCAGGTGACATGCCAGTGACAGGGACCCTTGGCTTTTAGGTGGATACACAGATGAACAAATGAAAAAGCAGCCCTGGAATATGAAATTTTTAAACTTTTTAACTCGTTCTAGCTCCCATTAGCATAGTTGAGGGAGTGCCCCTTTGTTAACCAGTACTAAGAGACTAAAGTATTAAATTCTACTTTATAAAATGCCCTGTAGACAATAAATATTAAAAAGTGTTGCTACAAAATTCCAATTTCTTTGTGATAGAATTTTGTAGGTTTTGTTTTTAAATAACTGGGTTTGAACATCTTTAATAAATTATATGTCTTCCTTGTAATACATTTTTATGGTAATGGGATAGATTTTAAAATTGTCTTAAGTGTTCCCAGTAAACACCCAAGGCATCCATTGTTTTTGACCAAAACTCCATCTTATTCCATGCTCACAATAACCTTTTCTTTCAAGTCATAACTAAAAGCACTAGCTAACCAAATAATTTCATCGTATAATCCTTAAAGATTTCCATTAATTCTATACTCATATAGACAGAAGTGCTATCTGTAAGGGCCAACTGACAATAGCGTATTTGCATATTAAGAAAAGACAATGTGTGTATGTGTGTGTGCGCCCACACATGCAGTAATGTTTAAATTGGTGATTTTTCAACTTGAGAAAAAATTGTCGAAAAGAAAGGCTGAACTAATATTGAGTACTTTTAAGTTTAAAAGTTTTTTTTTCCCCCAAACCTTTTCCATAATTACATTCTAATAAGCAGGAATGTATGTCAGGTGATCCACCAAATAGCTTCATGCTTGTTATTGTTGTTCAGTAGTTTTAGTTGTATCTGACTTCATGATGTAATTTGAGATTTTCTTGGCAAAGATACTGGAATGGTTTGCCATTTCCTTCTATAGCTCATTTTACAGATGCTGAAACTAAGGCCAGCAAGTATTGTTAAGTGATTGGACAAGAAGGGCAAATGATTTGTCCAGAATCTGGACAAGCTAGTGTGTTAAGGTCTGATTTGAACTCAGGTTTTCCAGACTCTGGGCCTGGCACTCTATCCACTGTGCCGTCTAGCTGCCCATTATTTATGCTAGACCACCTATATTATTATTCTTTAAGGCAGAAGAGTAGTAAGGCCTAGGCAATGGGGGTTAAGTGATTTGCCCAGATCATACAGTTAGGAAGTGTTTGAGGTTGTACTTGAACCCAGGACCACATGTCTCTAGGCCCGGCTCTCAATCCACTGAGCCACTCTGCTGTCCCTTGTGAGAGGCTTTTTAAAAGTGATAAGTAGGAGCAAGGGAAGAAGGTATTACCATATTGAAGAGGCAGCAACTATATATCTCTTATGAAACTCTGAAAAAAACAACTGCTTTTAAAGTCCAGTAAAAAGTTCTGACTGATGGCTGGAATATCATCATGTTCCAGAAGAGTACACAAAAGGAAGTAGAATGTTTGACACTGATGTTTGCTCTTAAATTTGTAAGGTATAAAGTATGGCTGTGTGTTCAGCCTTGAAGTATTTTAGAGCTGGGGCAGAGAAGAATCATATAGTTAGATCAAAATGCTGATCTAGGATTTACAGGGGACAAGAGTATCTCATTTAAAACTGATATTTTTTTCTTTTTAAACCCTTATCTTCTGCTTTAGAATTAATATTCTGTATTGGTTCCAAGGCAGAAGAGCAGTAAGGACTAGGCACTGGGGGTTAAGTGATTTGCCCAGAGTTACACAGCTAGGAAGTATCTGAGGCCAGCTCTGAACCTAGGACCTCCGGTTTCCTGGCCTGGCTTTCTATACACTGAGCCACCTAGCTGCTCCAGATTATCATCTTTTAAAATTGAATTTCCCACAGCCCTATCTCATTTTCTATGCTCCAAATTATTTTCTGGTCTTTCTTTTATAAGCTTTCCATATGAGCAGAAACTTCATTTGTGGACCAAGTACACAACTGTATTATTTGTTTTCCCATACTGTTATATCAGATTCTTGGCATTACCTCTTGTTTTACTAGTTATAAACAACAATTTTCACATTTGAGGGTAGGAGTCTAATAATTCCTATATATAATATTCTAATATTCTAAAGACTAATATTCCCATAGTCTAGTACACTAACTCCTTGCACTTTAGAGTGCCATACAAGATTTAGAGTTTCCCCCAATCCTTTCCCTGCCTCATATAATAGAAAAATCAATACGAATAAATAAGTTACCTTTGATAAAGTCAGGACACAGATGCTCAAAATTCTAATCTACCTAAGGCTGGTCAACATCATCTGACTAAAATCCCATTTTTTTCCTTACCCCATACATCTATCAAATACTGATTAAACACTTTATATAAAGAGTTCCTTGGGTTTATGCTTTCACTCAATGACACTCAATGAAAAGGCCATTGACATTTATGTCTCACACACACCGATTAAAGTTACTGAGGAGAGTGAACAGGTTGAAAAACTAGTTAAAAAACCTCACCCTTTCCAGATTCCAAGGAACAATTGTTGAGAGATCTCTAGGGGATTGACAACTAGTTATAAATGACAATGAAATCGTCTCTATCTGGGCAATAGCTAAGATACAATAAGCAAACACTGAAAGAATCATAACCAACCTCCAAATACTGTTCATCTTTTTATTGAATATTCAGGTAAATATTTCACATTAATACAGGCTACATAAAGTAGAGCCACTATACGACATGAAATTTACTCAACTTTTTTTTCCTTTTAAGTATGTAAACAATTATACATGTATTTACCACCCTAAAAGGTTGAAATCATGTAATCATCTAGTTCTCTTCTGCAGACAAGTAGCATTCAGCACTGTTTAGCCAAAAGCACTAGGTTCATCTGATTTTAAGTTCAAAATGGCTAAACTAACTGGAGAACAGAATCAGTTGGATAGGAAATCAATTTGTTCTTACACAATGGGCAATCAAATTTCCATTGTTAAAGCCCACACAGAAAATTGCTTAGTTAGGCACATTTTTAAAAATCCCAGGGTTCTTCCAAGGTCATGGGTTTCCCAAACAAGGCTAAAGAGAAAAAAGACCTTCTAATTTAGTTGACATATTTGAGATGCATGTTTCCAATATGAGGTGCCCACGTGCCAGGCCAAATCTGAAAAGGGGGAAAAAATTATAACTTCCAATTAGGAATGTCACACATTTATAAAACAAAACAAAACACAAATTTAATGGCAATTAATTCCATCAAGAAAAATTATATGGCATTAAAGCATTGTAGTAGTAGGTTGATACTGAAAAAGTAGTAAGATGATACAATTTTTGGTTCTGAGGATTTATATTTATAGAAAAGGGATCATGAAAAAAAAATCTGAAAAGGGGAGAAAAAGTTAAATTTCTTTTACCTGTTGAGCATCAGTACAGTCTGTTGAGTTTTGGACAACTTTTATCATAGGATTCCAAGCAGGATCTGGGTTATGAAGTCCATTAAACAGAGGGCCTCCTGGACCATCAGCCAGCTGAGGATGTGAGGGTATTATGGTGCCTCCATACATGGAAATTGGCAGACCCTATATAGCAGAAAGCAAATATTTATAACCATGAAATAATTACAAAAGATTCCATGTTAGCAGATTATGCTTCTGAAATACTTTTCATACAAAGAACATAACAGTCTAAAGATTCTATATGTGGTAGAAACAACTGCTATTTGTACCAAAGAAGTATAAATAGTACTCTTGGAAAGAGAAACAGCTCTATTGCCAGTCAAAATAAACTTATTGTACAATATAAGGTTTATAAGAATGTCTCATAGGATTATTGATAAAAAAGACTCTAAATCTGAAAGAGCTATTTAAATTAGAGGTTAAAAGATCTTAGAATTAGAATTACAAAGGATCCTCAATCTCATCTAGACAAACCTCATTTGCAGATGAGGAGGGGGAGGGGAGAGGGGGAGAAGGGGAGAGAGGGAGAGAGGAAGAGAGAGGGTCAGACAGGTGGAGGTATAGAGATAAGCAAGAACTGTGTTCTTTATCATTATCATAATACTTGAGGACATCCTAGTCTACAGAATAAGTTACTGCTGGTAACACAGTTGAATAGCACTTATTTAAGCTCCTGGGCATGTGAAAGACATATAGCCTACTAAATGAAGCAAAATGATTAGCAAAGATTTTAGTTCATTCAGACCCCAAGGAAAGGAATGCTTAATCTCAAAAAAACAAAGACTGCCCTTGAACTTGCTAGGATTTTCAAATATGTCCATATGGACAATTTCATTTTCAGGAAATTTTATATTCTTACTTTAGAAAAATCTACAAAACTGCTTGCCATAGGCTGATGGAAAATGTTAGAGGGAGCCACCATTCCCGAATCATCTCTTTCCAATGGCTGGTGCTGAGAGAAGGTGCCTGGGTCTGAGAGCTGCTGATGCAGTGGGTGGTTCCCCATCATAGGCTGTGACCAACCAGAAAGACCTTCTGGAAAGAATTAGAAACAGGCTACACATTACTTAATTTGAACAGACTTTTCTTGGAAAAAAGAACTCCTGTTCTATGTCAGTTTACAAGTTTGCTAAATGAGTTAACACTCTGAGTAACATTTTCTGTTAATTGCTATGAAGTCTCTGACATTAACTGCTTTTCTTAAGGGTCTCCAAGGGTTGCTACTCTCTGAGTTATAATTCAAGGGGGGAAAAAAATTTTTTTTTTTTAAAACCTTTACCCTTTTGTCTCAGAAGCGATACTAGTATTAGTTCCAAGGCAGAGGAGCAGTTTAGGGCTAAGCAATCAGGGTTAGTGACTTTCCTAGGATCACAGAGTTAGGAAGTATTTGAGACCATATCTGAACCCAGGTCCCTCTTGACTCCAGGCCTGGCACTCTATCCACAAGGCCACCTAACTGCTCTGAGGAAATATTCTTTTAATCATTTCTAGTTACTGTATTTGTGCTTACAATACTCACCATAAGTAATACTTTAGATTTAAGGTATAGGTGTGATCTTGACAGATATGGAACAGCATCACTTAGAGGGGCTCTGTCACCATAAGAGTTTTCTGCTTGCTTATCAAGTGCTACTTGAACTCTTCCCTCTACAGAAGACAGAGCAATCTTACCTGACACGCTATTGACGCCAAATGACCAGATACCACTATGTCCAACAGGTGCTGTGAAGTTAGTTCCTAGAGGCGTTGGTGTTACAGAACCTCCCTGTCGAATCCGAGCGAGTCTCTCAGTTCCAATGGGGGGAGGTACCTTTCTATCTTGACTGGGGTTACCTCCTTTTGGCTGCCCCAATGTTGGCGGTGCAGAAGTAGCTGAAAGGGGTGAAGATGATCCCGAGGAAACAGATGGAATAGGAGAGTCACCTGGTGGCAAAATATTTCTCTATTGTTTTATTACATATAGAAACTAGTTATGGTAAATATCTGAGAAACATGGGTGGAGAGTTTTCCCACTGAAGGCCTACTCTGATATCTCATTGTAGAAGATATATGAAACTGGGCTTTTGAAGGCTTTTATCCTAAAGGAACTCAAATCCTGCCAAGCTGTAAACTTTGATTATGTATTGTTTTCTATGACAGTTAAGTATGTAACATACGGCGAAGGGGCATCATCAAAAAGGTTATCAATACTCAGAACAATCTATAAAGCTAAAGGATTTGAGTTTTGTGGAGGGTGAACACATTGATGAAACTGAGGCTTTTTTTAAGTCTAGAAAGTAAAAAATTAGTTTTCAAAAGCAAAATTCTGTAAACAGTTTTAGATTACATAACAATCTAGCACTGAGCAAGAAAAAATAAAATTTATACATTTTCTTAAACGTAAAAACAAATATCAGTGCGGTATCACAATTTCTAGCTTTTGGTTAAATCCAATAAATTATTCAATAGCTTTGCAATTCAAAGGGTCCTTTGTAAAGTTACCTCTAATTTCTGTTCTAATCAGCACGAAGTCAATAAAAGCATTTTGAGATTTGAGTACTGATGTGAGCATTTTCTTTCTTTTCTTTTTAAGACCAGGCCACTCTAACCCACTCAGACTACAAGTATGATGTCTCCTGCTGGGCCTAATCTCACTCTGATTAGCATGGGATCTTTTAACTTGCTCCATTTTTGATTTGGCACAGTTTGTTCCTTCTTAGGCAATTTGGTAGCTCAGATCACCCCATTCTAGGAGGCTCACCATATCTAATGTGAAAATTAGTGCATCATAGAACTCCTGAGATCATGAGATCCACTAGTCATTATAGGTGTGACCAGTTAGTTTGACCATTTTTCCTTACTGCTTACTGTAGTAATAAAAGGCTACAATGACTACAGATTATCAAGTGTTGTAATATAACTGGATGCTGGTGAGCTGCATTGATTTCCCAAATCTAAAAAACCTCTCTGAAACAATCAGTAACTTAATTACAAAACTTTCAGAATAATTTTCCCCAAGATTCCTACATGAATTTGAAGCACTTGTCCAAGGATGGGGTGAAAAATGTTGTCTGTTAAAACTGGGAGTCCCAACAGGAGCTGGACCTTGTAGAAAAACCCGTGTTCCTTGTATGTTGGAAAAACTTGTCAGAGGAGCTGAAGAAGAAGATGGGGAGTTGCCAGATGGATCAATGGATGGTAACCCTGAAATAAAGCATGGCCAAGACATGCATTTAGTTGAGATTTTCAAACCCAAATCCTTAGTTTTCTTTCAGGAAAGGAAGAAACAAGAGAGTTACTGCTGTTTACCAAAGATATATGAACAAAGAAAGTAATGTGGAAGGCAAGAGCTTCCTTGGAGTGGTTAAAAAGCCTCTGATCCAAAAAATACTTATTAAAAATCCACTATATACAGATTTATTTGCATCTAAAGGGTCAGCTATGGCTGCATATTTAAAAAAAAGAAAAAGAAAAAATGCATACTTAACACCAATACTGGTTTATAGCATGTTAATACTCCAAGATGAAGCACATTTTAAACACATATCATCTAAGAATGATTGAAGGAGACAATCATGTATATTAACTTCATAATTTTCCCTGAAAGGAAAAGTATAGTGGAGGCCATAAAATAGTATAATAGAAAGTTTGTTGCTGGGGTAGCTAGGTGGCTCAGTAGACAGGAGTGCCAGGCCTGGAACTAGGAGGTCCTAGGCTCAAATCTGTCTGCAGGCCCTTCCTAGTTGGGTGACCCTGGGCAAGTTAACTTAACCTCAATTGCCTAGTCCTTTTACAGCTCTTCTGCCTTGGGACTGAAACTTAGCAGTGATTCTAAGACAGAAGGAAAGGGTTAAAAAAAAAAGAAAGAAAGAAAAAAAGATTGTTGGCTCTGGTGTCAGGACCTAGGTTCAAATCTAGCCTCTGAGGTTTACTATTACCCACGGGCAAGTCACTCCATCAGCTTGGGCTTCAGTTTCCTCAACTGGAAAAACAAGTTTGGCCTCTGGAGGGTCTCTGACATCTCTTTCAACTCAGATCTACAATCTCATAAGCCTTAGGCCAATGTGCAGAAGAACTTGTGACTAGATAGCATTCATATCAGTATCTGATAGAACTTCTTTTATGTTTTGTAGAAAAAAGGAAACCTGTCCTTTGAGAAATAGTTACTCAAGATTACCAGTGTTTCTGAAGAGCTCAAGAATGAGAAAAGGTACCCTTTAAACCAAATAGATAAACAATAGATTAGCTGTGACAGTAAAAGGACCAGTTGTTCCAAAGTGTCTTAGGGTGAATTTTGTTTTTTAAAATATTTCATTACTTATTGTGGGATAACTAGTGGGTAGTGGGTAAAAAGCCTCGAAAAAGGAAATTGCTATCTATGTTCATTTCAAGAAAAAGTAGCTTCTGCCAAACCTGTAAATTACCAAAAATTCCTCCAAATGGGCCTCCTTAGTTTTCTAACCACACATTCTCTTTATATTCCTAAAAACTGCTTTTTAAGTTAAAAATAAGAAATTTCCTAAACTGCAATTCATAGAGGAACAGCATCTACAAATGAATATACCAGGCAGTTGCTGGCTTTATTTCTCATCACTTTGGAGGACAGTACTATTGTGAAAGGCTAAAATTTTTAATTTTTTAAGAGTTACTCCAAAACCTCTTACTAATTCTGCCAAAATGGAATTTAACCAGTTGTACCTCTATATGATTAAGAAGGCAGAAAACCAGGGACATCTTCTGGGCCTTTTAAAGGAATTATGTATCTTTTGGATTTTATAGTATTGTATGTAGGAAGGTAGAAAGCAATTCCAAATTTTAAAAGTACAGTACATTTAATACCAAACCAACTCATTTCCCTTCTCCAGGCCTTGCTCTACCCAATGAGCTGCCTAGATGCCCCTCAGATACATTTCTACAGTCTGATAAGTATACTAAATTTCCTAAAATAAGTTCAAAATCAGCAGTGGTATTAAAATCCACCCAATTCTTTCATGCATTGAATTTAAGTTAGTTTCTAAGTTCATGGAAACAATAGTAAACACATGAAGATTTACACACACACACAGTGGCACAGTGGAGAGCCTGGAATCATGAAAACCCGAGTTCAAACCCAGCCTCAGTGTGACCTTAGGCAAGTCACTTAATCCTGTTTGCCTTAGTTTTCTCATCTGTAAAATGAGCTGGTGAAGGAAATTGCAAACTGCTCTAATGTCTTTGCCAAGAAAACTCTAAACAGGGTGATGACAGGACACAATAACAACAGTCTTCAAACAGGAGGGCCTTTTATGATAATTAGAAACAGCCTGAATTTAAAACATTGATTTCTTTTCTTTTTCTTTCTTTTTTTTAAAACCCTTGCCTTCTGTCTTGGAATCAATACTGTGTATTGGTTCTAAGGCAGAAGAGTGGTAAGGGCTAGGCAAGGAGGGTCAAGTGACTTGCCCAGGGTCACACAGCTGGGAAGTGTCTGAGGCCAGATTTGAACTTAGGACCTCCTGTCTCTAGGCCTGGCTCTCAATCCACTAAACTACCCAGCTGCCCCCTAAAACACTGATTTCTAACAGGTGTAAGAGCTAAGAAAGCCTGTTATGAATCTGTTTCTAAAATCAACACAAGTTGGCAATATCATTAAAGAAAAGAAATATAAGCTGATTTACTTATATTAATACAAGTACCATATAATAAACTTTGATCCACTAAACCAACTAGCTGCCCCCTGGTTAATGTTTTTGTTGTTGTTTTAAATATAGTAAAAAAAGTTTCATTGACCAAGGCTGAGCAGAGATGATTTAGTTGCTAGTAACTTACCAACTGGACTAGTAGAAACTCGCTGGGAAGGTGGTCTGAATCCAGGTGCCTTAGAGTTATCAGGATGAACATTTTCTAAGTGTCCAAGGACAGAGTTACCCAGGAAAGTTGACTGAACGGTGAAAGATGGATCTGTGGCAGCTCGTGAAGATAGTGGGCAATCTCCCCAACCCTGGTTAGCAGGCACCTGGTTACTATCAAAAAGACTACTAAAGTGATTGAAAAGCGTGGCTGGACCAAATGTGGGTGGCAAAGATTTATTTGCTGGGTTAATGTGCATCTGAGAACCGTTCATAATGTTCATGGCTGAAGATAGCTGCACTGCAGATGGCGGACCTTGAGGTGGTGTTAAAGGAACTGGATTGGTAACAAAAATAGACTGTGGATCCTGGTGTACAGTTGCATTGGGTACCACTGAATAAAAAGAACCTCTAGGCTGCATTCGATGAGAAACTCGAGGTGCTGGTACAGCTAACTGAGGTAAATTACTGGTGTCCTGATTATCAGCAGCAACTGATCGTGGAGATGCTAAACTTAATGGAGCAGGCTCTGAGTTAGATGCAAAAGGCAATGACATAGGACTTAAATCGGATATATTTGCTGGCAGTACCTCCTCCTGTGTGTTATTGAGAGGAGCAGGACTACTAGAAGAGCGGGTTTCTAGGGTTCCTGGGTTGTTGCTGGCAGAGATACTACAATTATTTGCAACTGAAGATGGGGTACACAGGTTTCCCACAGGCTGGTCTTGCGTGGACACCTTCTCTTTGGGAGTTGACATAGCAGAGAAAGAGTCTGTTTTATGTACAGAAATTTGTGTTTGTGGAGCACTAGAGGGCAGAAATGCTGTGGGAACTTGTCCACTGCTGATAGGTGCAGAGGAAACAGAAGGCAGAGAACTACAGGTGCTTGTCACAGTAGAGATTACTGTTGCCATGGTACTTGTCTTAGGAACACAGGCAAACAACTGCTTTCTGACTGATGAAGGAGTCCGGCTATTAGTAACACATAGAGGTTGGTTGGTAGCAACTACAGAAGACACAGTGATAGGACAGCTGGTAGCTGAGAGTCCAGTAGATTCTGACTGTAAAATATTTCCATTTTGGTTAGGTAGGCGACCTGCACTGTTATGCTTTGGAGAACTATTGGTGCTTCCAGGGTTAACTGGTCTCACTGGGAATGGTCCCCAAGTATTAGGAGAGGGTGAAAAGGTTCCTCCAAACTGGGCCATAGGTAAGCGAGGATGCCGGATCTGTTGCATAGTTTGGGCAGCCAACAAGGCAAAATGAGGATGGGAATAAGCTAAAGGAAGAGAAACTGGAAAAGAAGAACGTACATTTGCTGGAACGTTCTTATTCAGTTTATTGGTGGGCTGGAAAGTAGATAGTGTGGTTGCCTGTGTAGTTACAAGAGCTGGAGCACCCAATGGAAATGCATTTTTGTTTGAAGCAGCTGTGGTACCTACTCCAGATGAAAAGTTTGCATGAATTGATTTGGTGCTGGCAGGGGTTCTGATATGATTTTTAGGAATTAAATCTTCTAGCTCCTTAGCAGGATCTTGAATAAGAGCATTAATAAGCTGAACTGCATACCTTGTTGACTCTGTGCCACCCCTGAAAATTTAAAGACAGAATAAGCAGAAAAAATGTTAAATTATTAAAGGATGTTCACTATTAGTTGTAATGCTTCTAGCTGAATGAAAAAGTTCCCTCTATACAATTAGTAGTCTTTTTCATAATTACCTTATTGTGATCATTCGTTCACCATTCTTATCTTTCTGTTTATCCACATCAATATGTGCACCAGTGACATCTTGTATTGCAGTGATGTTACATCCACCTCTTCCCATTATCCTGGACACAACTGAGGCTGGAACAGACAGTTTCTTTGACCTATGCCAGAGAGATTACAAATCAATTAGAAGCTATCTGGTTTCTAATATATCTAGTTTTCATTTTAAACATACTAACTGATCTTATAATCAGTCATTTTCACAGATTTGCATTTAGTTAAAATAAATAAGCTAGTTTGTCAAATAATGAAGACCAATGCCTAAATCTCAAACCTAAAAAAGGGAATTAGATTGCAATGAAAGATTTCATAATCTTATTGATTACAACATGGTCAAAAGAATCAAAGCTACAGAAACAAGACTCTTGAAGAGTAGAGAGTAGGAAGGTACCTCAAAAAGCCATCTAATGGCAATACATATCTGAATAAGAATTCCTCCCCATTTCCCACACACCATGGCACATCTTCCAAAAAAGCAATCACTAAGGCTTTGCTTGAAGGTCTTCAGTGATCATAGAATACACTACCTCCTCCTCAGGCAACTAATATTTCACTTTGACAGAACTTTGTTTTAACTTTTTTAATTAGGCAGGCGATTTCTTGAGATTTTCTTGGATGTAGGAATCCCTACCAATTCAGATTCAGAATAGCACCTTTTCTGCAAATTGTAAGGTCTTAGAAAGTTGCTTGGGGGAAGGGGGGGGGGGCACTAAGAGAATAAGTGTCTGTTAGTCTTCCAGACACTGAGACCAGTTACCCATTAGTAGCTATGTTAGGAAATGTTCCTTTACAGAAAATCTAAATTTGACTCTCCTAGTTCTGCCCGAGGCCAAGTAGAACAAGGACATGTGACAGCTGACGAAATACTTAGAGATGTTTTTTCTTAAGTCTTCTCTTCTCCAGGTTAAACATCCTCAATTTCTTCAAGCAATTCTCTCATATGGCATGATCTTGAGACTCTTCACCATTCTCTGGATGTTCTCTAGCTCATCCACGTCCCTCAACATACTCTAAATGTACTGATTAAGGCCTGGTGAGGCAGGCCTATTACTCCTCTCATTTTGGACACTATGCCTCTCTAAATGCTGCCTCAGCTTTTTTGTCTGCCATATCATTCTGTTGACTCATAAAGAGCTAGCTGTCCCATAAAACCTCTAGATCTCCGAGACAAACTAGGGGAAAAAAACCCTCCCTCACCTTGTACTTAAAAAGTCAATATTCTGAACACAGGTTTGAAATTTATTTACACTAAAATTTCATCTTATTAGATTTGGCTTAATGGTTTAAACTGAGATCCTTTTCAATCCCTTTAACCAATGTCTCTCCAAGTTTTGCATATAAGCATTTCGCTTTTGCTTTTATGAAAATTTTTAACAGTACGAGGCCAAGCAAACAGATCCCTGGGCTAAGTCACTGAAATCTTTGTTTCTAAGCTAACAATGAATTGTTAATAACTATAATTTGTGACAATTTTGAATCTTCTAACTGAACTATCAAGTAGGATATATCCCACTATCTTTTCCACAAGAATAAATGCTTCAATAAATTTTAAGTAAATGACACAAAGAATATTACCTTGATTTGTCAAAAAAAAAAAAAAGAATTATGTTAATCTGGAATGAACGTTCTTGATGAAGGCAGAGCTCTTTATGAACATGGCTTCCTTTCCCAGATATTCAATAATTATTCCTTTAACACTAGAAACTAGAATTGTGCCAGGAATTAATGTCTAATCATTGTTATCTTTTTTGAATCCCATTGTCCCAATCATCATAATAATAACTGAGTCTGTCCTATCCTTCATATTTTTTTCCTTGAGGATTTCCTGACTAGCACTGTCCCATTATGAATTTTAAAGCATTTTTGACACTACTCTTCCAGAACAATGTCCTTCTGTATTCATTTTCTGTTATTTGCTCTTGCTTCTTTTTCTAGATACATCTTTTAAAAAAGTCAAAGCTGGATGATGAGTTCCCTAAAAATTTATATTGGTCTCTTTAAGTAACTCTTTTTTCCTATACTCAGAGTTGTTTCTGTGGCTTCAGAATTTTATTCTTGAGAAATTTCCTATCTATCCTGGGTTGTTTAATCACTGCCTCTCTGAATCTGGTGAAATGTGCTCTTCTAAAATGAAAGGTGCATATCACCTTCAATCACATATTTCTTTCCTTTCTCTGTCACAAAATCCAGGATGTAATTGTTACTTTCTCAATACAGTTCATGCTATTTATATCTGAGAAAACAACATCCCTATGTCTGGTGAAAATCTGACAAGCTGTTTTCTTCTTTGGTTCTTCCATATTTTTAAAAAATACATTTTTTATATTCCAGAGAGGGATCCTTTGTAAAGCAGGGGGTGGGGGTGGGGGTGGGGGGAAGAAGAGAGAGACCAGTTCAACAAAACTAATCAACTTATTAAAAAAAAAAAAGCCTGACATTATACACCCATGATTTTCCACCTCTGCAAAGAAGCAAGGGATGAAGAATAAGATGCTTTCTCATATTACTTTTTTGGAGTCACATTTGATCATTGTAATTTTCAGCATTCAGTTTGTACTGTTTTATTGCCGTTCTTTTAATTTATGGTGTTGCAGTTATTGTGAATATTTTTCCTGATTCTGCTTACTTTATATCAGTTTATAAATCTTACATGCCTTTTGGTGTCTGTCATGGTTATTATTTATTAGAATACAATTTTAGCACCCACTTTATTTACAACAACAAATTTAGCAACAACTTTAGCACCAAAAATAGACTAGCCATTCCTCTAGTCTTAAAAACCTCAACTAACTATACAATATCCTGGTACAAATATTTCAGTGTATATGGGATCTTTCTTTTTTCCTTTATCTTTTTGGAGTATGAGCCCAACAATGTAATTTCTGGGTCAAAGAATATGGGTATTTTAATCATTTTCTTTGTATAATTCCAAATTGCTTGGATCAATTCACAACTCCACTACTACTGCATTAGTATAAGTTCTTTAGGCAGAATTGGCTAGGATTATGATACTTTCTGAACTTCAAATCTATTTTTCTTTTTCTATACAGGTGGCCTCTAAATGGCAATGAATGTTTATTATTTCTGCTTCCATGTATCTTCATCCAAATGCTCTACTATGATTCTACATTTCCTAGATTTGCTTAACTAAGAATTTCTTTTTGCTATATAGTGTGACTGTCTACTACCCCAAACTCTTTTACCTATCCTGTTTTGTATTTTAATAAACTATACCCTTCCATAATCATAGAATCCAACAAAGGCTCATTAATATCTATATCAAGCTTGTTTCCCTTGTATTAGGATCTGAAGTCGGCTTTCTTTGCCACCAGGCAAAGTGTATACACCCTTTGTGTATAGTCCCCTGAAGGTTCTGTACTTTATTACTGGTTTAATTTTTGGATTTGTCTCCAATAAAATTCTAGGTGTTTTTCTTGCTATTCTGCCAGTATTTGCATTCCTATTTGGTATAGCTTTGTGGGCATATGAACATGGTTTCTCCCTTTCTTTTCCTCTTTGGTTTAAAGACCTTTACCTTAATAAGTAAAACTCCAGTAAAATATAATACGATCAACCTTTGTCAGGTTTACTTAATCCCAGTGGTCTGTTGTTGCTATATTTAAAGCCATGATTCAAAAATCCAATCTCATTTTCAGATACCAATTTCTTAACCTAAACAGTGCCTAGCTTTGTGTGTCAGCTGATTAACCAATACTTGTTGCCAATCTTCTCTTTTCTGAAGCTGGCTTGGCCTAACTGGTACAAGACATAGAACTGTCATCTATACCCAATAAATGTTCTTATAAACTATTTCTTCTGGCAATACCATTTGAACCGATGTGAACTGCCAGAAGTAGAGAGTAATAATACAGTTTTAAAAGCTTTGGGAATTTCTCTGATTCATGTTATATGAAAACTGTAGACCTGTCTTATTATCAGGTTGTCAAAGAGTTATCTCAAGATGTTTTTCCTTTCTTCAAATCATCATTAATTATCTCTTTTTGCTCTCATGCTTTACTGGATGACCTTTAATTACAATAAATGTGGATCCCCACCATTATTCTTTAAGAGGACAAGGAGCTATTTACACCTCATAAGTTGTAGTTCCTTTATCTTCTAAAAAAACTTTCTATTGGTTGGCTTCACAAGAAGCACTGAATGGAGCAAAGGATAGTGTGTGAGACTTGTAGTCAGGAAGATCTGAATTGAAATCTTGCCTCCCTCAGCCTATATAAATCTTATGATACTATGAAGTGAATATTTAGTGGTTGTCCACTTTTCCTTTTTCCAAAATGTTACATTCTTCCACACTCTAATTTCATGTCCCCAGTCAGAATTCCCTCTCTTCCTCTTCAGATCCTTTTTTGTCATGGTTTTCACACTGAGGTACTTCAACTTTTCATAATAATATTTAATTCTCCCTGAAAACCCAGAGTGGAGGGGCATCCTTTTAAAATGTTTTTTAAAAAGCAGATTTTTTTATTGATAGCTTTTGGTTTTACATCACACAGATTTCCCATTGTATTCCCTTCTCTCCTCCCACCCAGGTATCCCTCATGACAATTTTTAAAAAAAGAAAGACAAAAAAAAATGGGCAAAACTGATCAATGCATAAAAAAAAAATCTGACGTTATATGCAATGTTGCACACCCATGGATTCTGACCTCTACAAAAGGAGCAGGGGGAGGTGTCTTCTCATATTTCTTCTTTGGGGCCAAGCTTGTTCTTGAGGCATCTAGGTGGCATAGTGGATAGAGTGCTGGACTTGGATTCAGGCATCAAACACTTACTAGCTGTGTGACCCTGGGCAAGTCACTTAACCTCTCTCAGCCTCAGTCTCCTCATCTGTAAAATGAGGATAATAATAGCACCTACCTCACAGGGTGGTTATGAGGAGCAAATGAGATAACATACGTAAAGCACTTTGCAAGCCTTAAAGGGCTACATAAATGCCAGCTATTATTAGTCTTTATAATTTTGCAACATGCAGTTTTTGATTGTTGTTCTTTTCATTTACATTGTTTCTGTGCTTTCTTGGCTCTGCTTAGTTCACACTTTGCATCCGAATCTTCTCATGCTTTTCTGTATTCATGTACATTGTTTCTTACAGTAAAGTAATACACTGTCCATTTACAAGAATGTATTACCTTTTGTTTAACTCTAAGTACTGACATAATTTGATATGAAGTCTTTATTTCTGTTAATGAACTCCTTCTGGGATAAAAGGTATGGACATTTCAGTCATGTTCTTTGCCTAATTCCAAACTTTTCCAGGATGGTTGTACTAATTCATAGTTCCAGTAACACTACATTAATGGCAACTGTTTTTCCATATCTCTCTAACAAGATTTATTCCCATTCTTTCTTCACTTTTGTCAGTTTGCTGGCAAAGCAAAACTCACAAGTTATTCTGATTTCCATTTCTCATTATCAGTAACCTTTCCTATTTTGCAGTAAACACACTTAACATTTCCACCCTATCAAAATTATGGTAGCTGTAAGACAATAATTCCCAGGTCATCATATCTACCTTCTTTCTCAATTATTTCCACACCTAGCTCAACAGTTTTCATTCCCAAAGCTTGCCCTTATACTAAAGGACATTAATACCTATGGAAATGCTACCTCATTCTAACTCCTTTAATTGACACAGAAAATTGGCCACAGACGAGATCTTGCCATTACCTACAACTGTTCTAAGTGCCACATTAAAAAAACCCTATATTCCTTTGCCTATCACCTCCTATCACCATCTACCTTGTCCCTATGCTTTCTTACACCTACCTGTTTGTTCTCATTTAAATTTCCATCCCCCAGTACCTTTTCAGATGATTTATACCTGCTCTATTTCACTCTCTTTCCTTACCAAATCAACTTAACAGTTAGCTATCCTATCTCTGCATTGTTTTCTGCACTCTTGAGCCCCGCTACCCCACACTACTGCCCAGCTGTTGCTCTATACTTGTTAAATTTCAGCCCTAGATCACTCCCACAATTTAACTTCTCCGCCCTTCTCATTCAGTGATGAAGCTGGAGGAAAAGTCCCACAACTGTGCTACCTTGGTACACTGTATATGCAACCTCAACGGGGTCCTCACACTATAGCAAGGCAGTCCTTTTATTCCTCCCTATTTAACTACTCTATCTCAGTTCTCAAAGAAGGCATTTAAACTCTTCTCTTGCCTGGCTCAAGTTCCTCCCCTCTCCTTTTCTCTTTTCAGAGGACCTTGACTCTTATTGTACTGAAAAAAATTGAGGCCATTTGATGTAGCCACTCTCTTCTATTATCTACCTCAAAATCCTTTTGACATCATCCTATTTCCTTAGTCTCCGACAAAGTAACGTCCTTTACATGTACTCTTGGATCTTGCTCCTTTCTCATCTTCTTCAGCAGAACGCACTCTCCATAATCCCAGGTTCCTTTTGAATCATCAACTTTTTCCTATTGTCTTCAAATATGCCCAAGTCTTCTCCATTTAAAAAATGCTTCTCTACTAGACCCCCAAATTTCCTTAAGTTGTCACATATATATCTTTACTGATTCAAACTCCTTGAAAAAGTTGTCTACACCTTGCCACCCTCCATTTTCATTCCTTTCCCCAACTCTTTGCAATTTGGCTTCCAACCTGTTCCACCTGAAACAGCTCTCTTCAAAGTTACCAATGATCTATTAATTGCCAAATCTAATAGCTTTTTCTTAATATTAAATTTTCTCAACCTATCTCCTGCATTTGACACTTGTTAACTACCCTTCTCTAAGACACTCTCTCCCAATTAGCCTCCCTAACTGAACTGCCAGACTGTTCCTTCTCAGGCTCCTCTGTTGGACCAGCATTCACAATATGCTCCTGAAATGGGTGTTTCCTAAGATTCCATTCTGGACCTTCTTGTCTTTCTATATTCTCACCAACTCCCATGGGGTTAACTATCATTCCTATGAAGATGACTTCTGGAAATATCTCATCTCTCCCAAATGTTCCAACTGGATGTATATTCATGTCTAAAGTGAACTTATTCTGTGGCAGACACCACTATTCTTCTTTTATTGCAATAGCCTAACTGGATCTTCCTGCTTCATGTTTTTCATAAGATTGGCTATTCCATACACTGCTGCCAAAAGGTGTTCTTTAAGTTCAGATCTGACTGTGTCTCTATTACCCAACCAATTCCAATGGCTTTCTATTGCCTCCAGAGTAAAATATAAAACCTTCTGTTTAGCTGTTAAATTCCTATACAATTTGGCTCAAACAACCCCTCAGCCTCTGACCTTCCTGTATTCTTTAATCCAGAAGTCTGCTTTTCATTTTAAATCTTCTTTCTTCCCTCTTAGTGCTTTTTGTACTGGATGGCTGTCCATGTCATGAAGGCATCTTCCCCAGGCCTCTCCCTTCACTTCTATCTCAGTCCCTCTCTTAAAAGACACAGTTCAGGTCTCATCTCTTGAATGAAGCTTCTCCCAATCCCTCTCTCTTTGCTGTGCTTCTAACTTTCATTACTTCAACTCTATGTTTTCAGTGGCCTTCTCACCCTATAACTTCCTTTAATGTTAGGACTTCCTCACCCTGAAGAGCTATCCATAGATGGTTTCTCTTTACCCTGGAACATCTCTCCTTGGCCACCCCTTCCATTACTGGTCCCTTCTTCCATGGTTCTTTCTGGGGATTCCATTTTGAGGAGGGACCCAGGGCCAGAAAACTTTCATTACTCCTCTGGCTATTTTTTGGTCTTCTTGGAATTCAATACCATATCCCAAATTAGAGCCTTTCAATAATCCCACATCCCCTTTCCCATGATTTTTGGCTCCCTTTCAGTATTCTTCCCCATTATATAATCTATAATATATTATGCAGGAACATCCTTTTGCATCTCTAGCACTTGGCACATGGATTAGTATAAAACCAGCACTGAATAAATGCCCATTTATTTGAAAGTTTGCCAACTGCTAATGATGTCCTGTCTCCCAAACTATTATGTGTATGTCTTTTATTCAGATCTGTGCTGTATAGATTTCTATATGTACTTGTCTCCTCTACTGGAATGTAGCACATTGGGATTAGGGATCATTTAATTATTTGAACCTTTTATCCCATCTAACTAGCACAGTATGAGACACAATGAAAGTACTTAGTAAGTATCTGTCAGGACATTTTCAGAAGATCCATGATGACCACTATCCCAAGTAAGTAATATTCTTCATTATGAGAAACCGGACTAAGTTTAATGAATGTACAATAATATCATTTGACCAATGAGTTAAATTATTTCTATTCTTCCTTGTCTAGTGTTCCACTGATCTATGTTCCTACTTTTTAAGTGTCAAATGGTTATTGATCTCAACTTTTTAATATAAGTTGAGCATCAAAAGTGCTATTCCTATTCATTCCTATCTTTTTCCATTATAGATAATTCTCACTTTACACAAATTCACATGAAACAAATTTGACTTTATATAAAGAATTCTAAAAGAAAATCCTCATTCCAAAAAACCTCTCACCTATGTTAACTTTACTATATAGTATTATGCTCTTTTTATCTGCTCTTGCTTCTTTGGCTTGGCACTCTATCCCCCAACACCAAACAAAAATCTTAAAAACCAACACTCTAAATGAAAGCAGAAGAATGAATGCATAGTAATAACACCACTGTTGTAGAGGGTGGAGGAGAGTTGGTTTGAGACCTTCAGCACCTGAAAGAGAAGACTTTTGCACAGCTCCACTCACCCATCTTGTCCAGTTATACTTGGGTACCACATATCTGTCCTTGGTCCCAGCATGTCTATTATCTCCTGTCTGTGTCTATGTCTATGTCCAATCCCAACAGATCTGTCCTACTGAATGTTATTTCTCTCAATTTCAACCAGGCCCCAATGTGGCTGGCCCTGGCTCCCATGTGTTTCTTCTCTTGATCTCAATTCTCTGCTTAGCTCTCACATATTCCTGAACTGTATATGCTGGTCCCCTCCCTTCACAGGCACATGAGACTCCCCCTTCCTGCTTCCTTCCCTTTTCCCCACGTCCACAGGAAAATACCATTATGAAAAAATTGTTTTACATAAGAGATCTGCTGAATTATTTAGCATGGCCCAGCACTGAATAGTCTAGGTATTTGACTCAAACTTTAGAGGTGGTTTCTCCAAGTCACTGTTGAGATATATGGATAGAGTGATTGAAGGAAAACTTGCAGTGCCACTGTTTATGCTATTATCTGTCTGACCAATGGCAAAGACTCTCTAAACCTGGATGACTTAGGCCACTACAGGTTAGTTACACTCTTCCAGGGAGTTTCCAACAGGACCATTTAAGTTCTGTTCGCCACATTCAATAATAGACTGTGGAATGCCAGAAATAGTCATGGCCTAAGACTCAGTTGAGTTCACAAACAAGCTCAGAATGACTAAAGTTCTAATGGCAGTTCTACTTAGTTGGTCTTAGAGGTGTTAATGTTCTTTTTTAGTATGTCAGTGCTCTATAAAGAAAGATGTTACAGATGTCATTGGTGGATCTGGCCAGAATGATGATTCTCTTGGAACCAGTCCCTTCTGAGGTGTTGAAATATACATAGATACACTTAATACTTCTTCAATAGATTCTTTCTTTCCAATAATGCTTCCCATTTGCTCTGCAGGAAAAGACTGGAGAGTAAGAATGACATTTATCTCCATCTGGGTCCATGTCCTGCAATGTCCTAGGAATTTGGACTTTGTGAAATGGACCAGTCTTTGACTACTGTTAAAAGTGGAAGCCAAAAAAGCTTAAGAAAAGTCACATGGAGTTTAGGCAGAAGGGTCAAGCAGGAGTTAAGAAGGAAAGGCAAGGGGGTAAGCATGGGAGTACAGAAGAGAATAGGAAGGAGGGAAGGGAAGAAAGAACTATCCCAGGATGAAGTGGAGGGTCATTGAAGGCAGAAGAGTTTGGGGGCAACTATTTCTCCTGGTCTAGTCCTTACTGACTCTCATTCTCCACAGATAAAGTCTTTTCTTGCCTTCACCTCTATCCATAACAATTTTTATAAGTGACCTTATTTTGTCTTCTACTTCACCAAGTAAACTGAAGACCATTAGATGTAAACCCTTAGTTTCTCTTCTCTGATCTATAAACCTCAGTCATTACCTTGTTTTTCACTTAAGTCTATTCAAATGACTTCCAGATGTATCTCCTGAACTACCATCACATGTCACTATATCCTTGGCTGTCTGTTGGGCAAATTCAATTTTGTTGGCTTCAAACTCATAATAACCAAAACAGAATGTGCTGTCTTTTCCATAAACCTAGTCCCCATTCCTTACTTTTCCTATTTTTGTCAAAAGCCATTTATCTAGTCAAGCAGTTTCTAGTCACTTAAATTCACAACCTCAGAATCATTCTTGACTCTTTACTACCCCTCAGCCTCATGACACTATTTTTATTTTTCTATGCCCAGAATGTACTGCCTCCAAATCTTGGACTGTTAAATATCTAAAGACTTTCAAAACTTGACTACATGAAACTTTTCTTGGTTCTCACAGCTGCCTGAACCTTTTACCAAATGAGCTTTTATTCTGACTATATCCTGTATATACTCATACATGTATATATTAGTTCTTCAGAACTTCCCTATTACTGTCAAGGGTACCTTTGTCCTTCCCAGTCAATCAAGCTCAGAACCTAAATGTCATTCCTTGACCTCCTCCTCCTTCATATCCAATCTATTGCCAATCCTGCCAATTCTCCCTTTGCTAAACCTCTCATAGATGCATTCTTCTCTCCCTTGATATTGTTGGTACTCTGGTGCAGGCCCTTATCATTTCATGCTTAGAATATTGCAACAGCCTGCTGGTTGGTCTCCTTGATTCAAATTCTCTCCCCATTTCAGGGCATCCTCCAATTCTTAGCTGTCAAAGTAATCTTTCTAAACTATCCAGTAACCCTGGCCTTCTTGCTGTTTCTTGAATAAGATTCTTCATCTCTGGATTCTGTGCATTTTTATAGGTTGTCTTCCAAGCCTGGAATTCTCTTGTTCATGCACTTGTTTCCTGGTTTCCTTTATGTTGTAGCTAACATATTCTCCCTTCAAGGGCTGCAAGAAACCTTCCCTTTGTCACCTTTCAGGAAGTGCCTTTTCTCTGAGATTATCTTCAATTTATCTTGATTATATTTTATTTGTACATAGTTGCTTGCATGTAGTTACCCCTATAAGATTGTGAGATCCCCAAATGCATGGATTGTTTTGTCTTTCTATGTATCTCCAGGGCTTAGAATGGTGCCTGAAATATAGTAGACATTTAATCTATTGCCTTGGCTTAAGCTAGAAGCTTCTATTGCTTCCTCTCATAAAACTGACTTGAATTCATTTTATTTTCTGTGCACAATGTCCTCAATAGATTCTAAGCTCCTCAAAGGCAAGAACTCTTTAATTTTTGTCTTTGTATCCCCAAGTCTAGCTAGTGTGTGACAAATAGCAAATGTTTAATAAATGCTTGAAAATGTTTTCTTTCTTATAATCACAGAAGAAATATCACACTAAAGCTAAGTCCTTGCTTCGACTGAACAAGCATTCATCATTTCCTTGCATCACCCCTATGACTTTACTCTAGCTTTCATCACATAGTTTTCCACCACATATTTTCAACCTTGTCACCACTGGCTCCTTTCTAACATCCTAGAATCATGCTTAAGTCCCTTTAATTCTAAGAAAGAACCATCTCCTCCTAATCCTTATAGATTACCCAAGTATCATTTTCTTTCTTCAAAATCAGTTGTTACTACCTCCACCCTTCCAGCCTTATTTTATTCCCTTCTATACAAACTCAAAAGTTTAAAAGTCATTTCCTTCAAGAAGAGTGCCCTAATCTTTCTATTTTGGAACTTTCCTAATTTCCCTAATGGATATATCATATAATACTGTTTAATATAGTCATCACTATTTAATATCTCTCCCTCCATCAGGCTGTAAGGCCGTTGAAGGCTGAGGTATAGCTAAACTTTGTAGCTTTCCTGGTTGCAAAATATATTTTAATGAGCAATAACTACAATTTGTAAGGTAGTATGCCCCACTCACCCAAAATAACCCAAACTTAACGGTTGTGGTTTATAAAAAGTACATGCAGTATTTTAATTATGTTTTACTACATTTGGGATGTAATATGGTTGTTTGACACTGTAACTTAATAATCACTCTGTAAATCTGAATAGTCCTTGATATCTGTAAATGTTAAATTGCAAAAATAAAACTTTACCTCCGTACAACTTCTTTCCATCCTTCTTCTCTCTTTTGGCCTCTCTTAGGGCTGGTAAGATTTAGCTTGATGTTTGGAGAATTCATTGGCAATGACACTGATTTATAGCTTGTAGACAATGAATTAGGATTAGCGTCACCTTCAAGTCTGTAAAGACAAAATGACTCCTTCTAGTAAAAACAAAACAAAACAAACCCTTCAAAGACTAAATAAAGATGGATATTAGCAATACATGGTTCAACATTCAATAAATGCCATAAATCACTGAGGTAGAATTGAACTTAGCCAATAGGAAAATATTTAGATATCTTCTCCTCTACTAATTATATATGTGAATAAACTGAAGTTCAGAGGCTGTACTTATCCAAGGTCTTATAATTTTGGTGACAGAGGTTCTCTGCCTCAAAAGCAAGGTTCTCCTGATTCTCAAACATTTATGGAATCTCATGCTTTCTATAATTCACATTTGGGAAGCTATGTTGTATTCAAAATGACATTGATTTCATTTAAATCTTGATACATCAGACGTTTAACTATTAACACAGAAAGAGAAAGTATAAATACCCCAACTTAAACTTTAATGTTAAATTTAACAGCTAGAAATAAGACATAATTAAAAAAAAAACCCAAAACACTTTCTAAGTAACAACTCTAAGAAAGGACAAGAGCTAGGCTATTGAGATTAAGTTACTAGTCCAGAGTCACACAAGCTAGGAAATGTCTTTAGTCAGATTTGAACCCACGTTTTCCCAATTCTAGGCCTGGTTCTCTATCCACTGTGCCACCTAACTGCCCTAGCAGTTATATACAAAAGTAGGACACTATTGCTTGTCAGTTTTATAGGCAAAGAAAACTATAGCAAGATGACGGAGTACTTAAATTTTGATTTTAGAGAATTTTCACAATTTCTTCTTGGGTTAAGTCACTAAGAATCATTTTCTAGGAACTCTTTTGTTCCTTAAATCACAGAGTGGAATATGATTAGGAGGAAAAAGACAAGATTTTTAGTTGTTGTGAGCAGTCGACAAATCCAGCAAATTTGGTTGTTAGACTTGTAGCTCTTCAAATTATCATGAAAGGGATCTAGGTGGAAAGGATCAAGGTAGGGCATAGAAGAGATAAGTGGGAAAAGATTACCTTGTTTGAATTTTGGAAGTGGTAGTGCTAGTCTTTTCCTCATGGGAATGAATAAGCAGTGAGGTGTATCTTCTATCACCAGATGAATTTACGTCCATTGTGAAATTTAACTCTTGGCTTTTACCACCACTGCTGCTCTCACTGTTACAATCCGTGCTATCCAAGTTATCAGAATCACTATTTCCGCCTGCACCACCACCACCTCTTGGTTCTCCATTTATTTTATTTTTATCTGCCTTTTGCTGTGCTAGTGATATATGCTGATCTGGTAAAATTAAATGCACAGTTGGAGGTGTCTCTTTTGTTTTGTTTTTCTTATTTTTTCGATTGGTGCTGGGGGTTGTTACCACATTGGCTCTCTTTTTTCCAAACACATTGGTAAATGTAGTAGATGTGGCAGAGATCCCAATTGTTGTGGTAGTGGTTGCACTAGGAGGCTCTATAGGAACTTCTTGCTCTGCTAATAAAAATAAATAATATTACACTCAAAACAGAATTTTAAAAACAGCCACACAGTCAATTGTTAGCAAGTAAATCAAGACATTGTTAATAGTTATTTTCACAAATTCCTTCAATATATGGAAATCTCTATCACTATCAAAATTAATATACTAGTACACTCTACATTTAATTTTATATGAAATACAAAGCTTATTAAATTTTCTTAACCAAATTTACCAATATGTTCACAGGTATAAGAATTGTTTGAATTTAGGATTAAGAACACACCTCTAACCTCTAAAGGCAATATTTCATAAATGCAACCCAAACAAAACCAAGATTAGAAGGGAAACAAAAAACTAGGAGAAAATTTTTATAACAAATTTATCTGATAAAGGTCTCATTTCTTAAACATATAAAGAACAAAATAAAATTTATTAGAATCCAAGACATTCCCCAATTGATAAATGGTCAAAGGATATGAATAGGCAGTTTTCAGATGAAGAAATCAAAACTATCAATAATCATATAAAAATGTCCTAAATTCCTCTTGATTAGAGAAATGCAAATTAAAACAAGTCTGAGGTACCTTCTCACACCTATCAGAATGGCCAATATGAAAGCAAAGGAAAATGAGAAAATGTTGGAGGGGATGTGGCAAAATTGGGACACTAAAGTATTGCTGGTGGAGTTGTAAACCTATCCAACCATCCTGTAGGGCCTTTTGGAATTATGTCCATAGGATTATAAAAGAATGCATATACTTTGATCCAGTAATACCACTACTAGCTAGGTCTACGTCCCAAAGATAAAAAAAAAAGGACCTGCTTATACAAAAATATAGCTGTTCTTTTTGTAGAGACAAAGAATTGGAAACTAAAGGGATGTCCCTTGATTGGGGAATAAATGAACAAATTGTCGTATATGATGGTATATACTATTGTGCTATAAGGAATGATGAACAGGATGATTTCGAAAAGACTTATATGCACTGATGCAGAGTGAAATAAGCAGAACCAGGAGAATACTGTACACAGTACCAGTAATATTGTGGAATGATCAATTATGATAGACTTTGCTACTAATAGCAATACAATGACCTAGGACAATTCTGAGGGACTTATGACCACCTCCAGAGAAAGAACTATTGGAGTAGGAAAGCACATGAAAGCATATGATTTATTTACTTGTTTATTTGGGTATGTGTTTTTGATTTTTGTTTTATAAGATTATTCACTTACAAAAAAATGAATAATATGAAAATATGTTTTGCATAATAATCTATGTACAACCCAGATTGAATTGCTTGGGAGGGAGACAATTTGGATCATATAATTTTGGAAAATTATGTGGAAACCTGTTATTAAAATAAAAAAAATTAAAAAACAATAAAATGTCTTGGGATGGTCAAGGAAGGCGCTGAATAATGAGCCCCTAAAAATCTATTTATCAGCTGCCTGACTTAGTTCAGGTCACCCCTAGTCATGAAATACAGCCATGGAGACCTATTTCAGTATATTGGTTATGATGATGGCCTAACCAATAAACCTGATATAATCAATGAAGTTATATTTTTATCCCACCCCAAAAAGAGCACAGCACAGTCACTTTGCCAATACAAAGTATTCTAAGGGAGGTGAGCTCCAACTTTATGTCCTCCAAAGACCCATGTCTGGGCTCCTACTCTGGTTCAGGGTTTGGAACATTGAGTGAAATGAATGTTGCACATTGTCTTTTGGGCATGAAATGTCTTTGTGTGTATTCTCTGAATATACTCCTCTGCTTCTCTGAATGTGCCTCTAACTTCTGATTCAGGTTATTGAGAACCTGAGGAGCATAAGTGCCTAAATGCTTTTAAAAATATACTTGAGGACAAAGCTTTTCATTTAAAAACCAAAATCCTTACCATATGTTTTAGAATCAATACTAAGTATCAGGTCCAAGGCAGAAGAGTGGCCAGACAGTTGGGATTAAGTGACTAGCCCAGAGCCACACAAGTAGGAAGTGTCTGAGGCCATATTTGAAGGCAAGATCTCCTAGAGATACTAGGCTTGGCTCTCTATCCACTTAACCACCCCTGCTGTCCTTTAAAATATTTTTAAAAAACATCTTCATTTTTGAATATATTCTCTTCTACCTAGTCTTCCATTGTAACAGAAAAATTTTTTTAGGAGTAAGAAGGAAAAAATATTTTTAAAAAATCCAGCAGTCACCTATTTCTTCCTCTCCAATGAAGAAAAAGAGATACAGATTTATATCCCTTCTTGGGGAAAAGGGTTAGTAATTATAGTTACAAAGCTTGGCACATAAGGACCTACTGTATTTCAAACTACTTTTGTCTATTTTCTCATTCTTTTTTCTTTCCCTTATTTTCTAGTTTTTATATTAACTTAAAATGTTATAAAGTGTTTAGAAATATTCATTACAAAAATTTTTGTTAAGGATCAGAACCAGGAGAACAATTTATGCAATTACCACAATATTATAAACATATAATTATATGTTATTATTATATAATTATATATTTATATTTATATATATATATTTATATATATTATATAATTATATATAAACATAATAAACTTGAAATGCTTAAGAGCTCTGAACAGAGAAATAATCAATAAATTCAATTCAAAAGGACTGATGATGAAGTTTGCTGATTACCTTCTGGAGAGAAGTGACACACAAAGGTATAGAATTAAATACATATTTTCTCAACATCATGAATATGGAAATTAATTTTACTTGTCTATGTGCATGTGGTTTAAGAGTTGTTTTTTATCAGTAGGTGGAGAGAGAAAAGTTTTTTTTTTTAAATTAAGAAAAACAAAAATCTTCACTATAAAAGCTATTTTTAAATTTAAGATTTAGTTACACATCCTGGTAAACTTAAAAAAAAAAACCATAAAAATTATATTTAGAAAAAGGGACATTTTAATTACTTTAAAAAATATCTCTTACCTTCTTCATCATTCTCCTCTTCATCATCATCCTCTGGTAACTCTAAATTCTCCTTAGGTTTATTTTCTTCATCTTCTTCCTGCTTTCTTTTTTGTTCCTCTTTCTTCTTTTTTCTTTTTTCCTTTCTTTTCTCTCTCTTAGCTGCAAGAGCCTGTTTTCTACTCTCCTCTCTTGACTGTAAATAAAAGATAATGATTATGTTTTTGTTAGGAGTATAGGGAATTTTTTAGAGATATGATTATTTTTACTATTATCAATTGACATCTGGCATTTGTTAATTTCTTTAAAATAGGAGCACCATGACCACTAAGAAAAATGCACTGTTTTTTATGTTTTTATGAAAAAAGAAAGAAAGAAGTGAGCCAATTAAAAAAACAAACAAATAAAAAAAACCCCAGCAATTCTAAAATCCTGATAAATTTCAGCTTGGATACAGTTAGCTAATTTACATCGACATTGTAAAAATGTAATTTTCATTGAAAGTTAATACAAAAGCAGCTCTGAAATATTAAGCTATTGTGCTCTATAACTTGGTAAACAGTATGAGAAAAAGATAGATGACCATCATCAACTTGTTTCTCTTGGATTCATTAGAAGGATTATAGAAGAATTTCACTTCTACTTTAGGTAGCAAAGAAATTAAAGTATTTAACACTAGCAAAAAATATAATAAAGCTTATCAGCAAGAGAAAAAAAGCTAAATGATCATTTTTTTCTCATAAGTCTTCAAGAAAAAAACCCCATTTCAATCTTTATTTTTTAACTACTGCAGGATCTTTCTCCTAAAGATAAAATATAAAAGTATTTTTTTTCTTTTATAAGTAGCTAAGTGGCATAGTGGAGTAGAGTGATGGACTTGGAATCAGAAAGATCAAAGTTGAAATCCTTTCTCGACATTTATTAATTATTTCACTTGGGGAAGTCACTTATTCTCTGCCAACCTCATTTTCCTCTTTAAAAGGGGACAAAAAGATGGCCTCTGACTCAAGATCAAATGATATATAAAGTGCTTTGCAAACCATAAAGCATTAAATGTTAACAATTGTTTTTTCTTTAGTATTCAACATTTTTGTTTTCATTTCACCTTTATTTCCCAATATATCTATCTCATTATTCTCCTTCTAGAGCTATCATTGAAAATATATAGCATAAAGAGAAAAAAAGTTAGGCAAAATGAAGAAACATACTGAAAAAGTCTATTTATATGCCACAGTCACCCCTTAAAAAAAAAAGGTTATTTCAAAAAGTATTTATTTGCTAAGCACTAGGGACAAAAATTTAAATCCAAAATAATAATATTTATATAGTGTTGAAGGTTTACAAAGTACATATTACATATATTGTCTCATACATACATTTATTATATACAACAGAGACATACTAAAAGCATGCACATTAAGAAGTTGTTAAAGACATTCACTCTTGCCAATCCTATCTATCAACTTTAGGAATCTTAGCAAATAGCAGTTAAGTCATGAAAAAGAAATTTATAATGAATAAATGGAAATTTGCTTGCAGATGACAATTATAGCCTAAAAAAAATTAAGACAGTCAACAAAAAATAAAGGTAACAAATTACCTTAGTAAAGTAGCAGAATACAAGACAAACCCATAAGTATAATCTGCATTCCTATATACCAACAATAAGGACAAAAAAAGAACTGATGGAAAGAGAAATAATCTATACAATAAAATACAAGAAATATTTGAGTTCTATTAAGACATATAATAGACCTACACCAATACAAAAATGACCTCAAAATGATTTTGACTGAAATGGAGGATAAAGCAAATAAATAGAGGGATACAGACCACTCATGGTTAGGTCAAGCAAGTATAGTTTCACAAATATTAGCACTTTAATAAACACCTAACAAAATATAAATCAATATCAATTTAAAGTAGAAAAAAATGATGAGTAAATACCAAGAATTATGAAGAAGAAAATTAGAGGAGATAACTACCACATCTCAAAATGTACCACATAAAACAATAACTTCAACAAGTTTCTGGTATATCAAAATAAAGCAGAGAACTCAAAAATTGAGCCTACTGTATATACATAAAGTATGTGTTTAATAAACATACATTTCTTTAGGGAAGAGAAACATTACTCAACAGAAACTTCTGAGAGGGGGCAGCTGAGTAGCTCAGTGGATTGAGAGCCAGGCCTAGAGAGGGAGGTCCTAGGTTCAAATCTGGCTTCAGACACTTCTCAGCTGTGTGACCCTGGGCAAGTCACTTAATCCCCATTGCCTAGCCCTTACCACTCTTCTGCCTTGAAACCAATACACAGTATTGATTACAAAATGGAAGGTAAGGGTTTAAAAAAAAAGAAAAATAATTTCTGAGAAAACTCGATGAAAAAGAGTATACGAGAGAATAAATTAACTTGATCAAGAATGGAAGTATTTCTTCAAAAAAATCAGAGTAAGTTCAACAATTAGACTATTATTCATTAAAATTCTGAATGATTTGTAAAATATTTACAAATGATTGATTTGTAATATTGACACGAACATTTCAATCATCTTTGAAATTCTCATTTACTTAAAAGGAGCATGAGCTGGAAGGTAATGTGGGGTACCACTCAAAGGCATTTTCAATGTTTTGTTAATAATAAATATACTAACACATTGAATTGATGTGCCACAACTGTTAGTTATTAGCCCAGTTGATCTTTTAAATATGGATCTAATAATACCCTAAAACAAAGAAATTATTTAAGAGGTCACTTTATAGGTAAGTTAGCCCTTATAGCAAATTGTGTGAAAAGAATTTAACTATATCACAAGTTTCACTATATCACTACCCAGACTATATGTTAAAAATACTGATCTAGGAGTACAATTTGGAAAATGTATTTCTTGCTCTTCAAAAGGTCAATCTCTTGCTTTATTAAATCTTAAAACTATTTGTTAGTTATACTCATATGTATATATCAAAACATTTCCCAAAACAATGTAGACAGTAACACAACATTAAATTCCTTTAAAGCAGATTCCTAGGAGAATGTAGGATTATTTATATAAGTCAGTATTGTCCCAAATTGCACTAGTGTCTCCCCATTTACCTTTTCTAAATCGAGCTCCTTCAGCAGGATACTTGCATTCTTATTTGCTTCAGCAGCTTGCTGGTCTTTAGCTTTCACAATTGTCTCAACACACTGGTGACATTTTTTCAACAGTTCCTAGGGTGGAAAATGAGACTAAATAATTGTAGAAATATAATTACAGCACAAATAAAACTCACAGAACAGCTGTCAGGCCATTCAAAACTGTGTGTGGCAGCAGTCTTTCTTCAAAATAAGGAATAAGTGTTTTATTAACTTGAAAGAGATGATTGTAGAAGCTTCCTAACAGCCCAGGCAATGCAGCAGAGAACAAGGGAGAAAACTTCTCTCTTTGGTCTCATTTCACTGTGCTCATTCTGGAGTCCTAACAAGGATAAAAAGGGTGAGGACTTTTAACTTTGGGCTTTGTGACTTGTCACAATCTGGAATGTTACTTGGAAGCCAAAAGCCTTGAAGCCCTTCTAGGGCATAATATTAGGTAATTTTAAAGAACAGAACTATCTTCTGAAAAGTTTAAGATGTCACAGAAAAGCCATCATTTAATAGTTCTCAGTATTTTACCTGGTTAAATTAATTTTTATTTTGTCTGAATTTGTAATTTCATTGGAGTAGGGAACTCATGATGAAGAAGCTCCCTCTCTCTCAAAACAGACTGGCAGGGGGCAGCTGGGTAGCTCAGTGGATTGAAAGCCAGGCCTAGAGATGGAAGGTCCTAGGTTCAAATCTGGCCTCAGACACTTCCCAGCTGTGTGACCCTGGGCAAGTCACTTGATCCCCATTGCCTAGCCCTTACCACTCTTCTGCCTTGGAGCCAATATACACAGTATTGATTCCAAGATGGAAGGTAAGGGCTTAAAAAAAAAGACTGACAACTGCTCTATAATGTCTAGTTTTAGAAGGATCATGAGAAAAGACTTTCCCTAGAGCAGGGGTATCAAATTCAAGTAGAAATGGGGGTCAATAAACTGTACATAAATCTCTGTGGGCCACATATTGACCTGGCTTTAAAATGTTAATGGCAGCTATATTTTGTTGCATTTTTATTTGTCAAATATTATTTTAGTTCTGCACTTAGGAGTGTTATGGGCTTTGTTTCTGACACCTCTGGCCTACTGTACTTATAAATTATACAACTACCTAACAGTCACATAGTATGTTTCAAACTTTAGACCTTAATTTACATTTTCATGAGTTGAAGGCCATCTCTCTATATCATCTGGCTATAAATGAAGACAGGGAAAAACCACATATAGAATAGAATAATAGACCAGGTAACTCAGTTATTGTAATAAATCCTGCATGGGGGAAAAAAAATCTCAAAATATTTTACCAAAAATAGTATACTGAATTTACAAATGAATAAATGAAAAGAGAAAAGTTAAAAAGGGGGCAGCTCAGTGGCTCAGTGGACTGAGAGCCAGGCATAGAGATGGGAGGTTCTGGGTTAAAATTTAATCTCAGACACTTTGGTAGCAGTTTGATGCAGGGCATATTACTTGACCCCCATTGCCTAACCCTTACAATACTTCTGCCTTAGAACCAATACACAGTATTAATTCTAAGATGCTACATTCACTCAAGAAGTTGACAAATTTAATGTTTGTACAAAAATATTCATAGCTGCACTCTTTGTGGTGTCAAAAAATTGGAAAATTGAGGAGATGACCTTCAATTGGGGAATGACTGAACAAATTGTGGTATATGTTGGTAATGGAATACTATTGTGCTAAAAGGAACTGGAGAAATTCCATGTGAAGTGGAATGACCTCCAGGAATTGATGCAGAGTGAGAGGAGGAGAACCAAGAGAACATTGTACACAGAGACTGATACATTATGGTACAATCGAATGTAACAGACTTCTCCATTAGTGGCAATGCAATGACCCTGAACAACTAACTCAGAGGAACCTACAAGAAAAACCACTATCCACCTCCAGAGAAACACTGCGCGAGTAAAAACGCCTAAGAAAAACAACTGCTTGAATACATGGGTCAAAGGGATATGGTTGGGGATGTAGGCTCTAAATGAATATCCTAGTGTAAACAACAACATGGAAATAGGTTCTGATCAAGGATACAAGTAATACCCAATGAAACTGCGTGTTGGCTGCGGGAAGGGTGGGTGGAGGGGAGGGAGGGAAATAATGTGATTATTGTAACCAAGGAATAATGTTCTAAATTGACTTAATAAACTTATTCAAACGCGAAAAAAAAAAGGGCATGAATTCAATTAAAAAATATTTAATAAATGTCCACTGAGTTCAAGCCAAAAAAAAAATAAAAAGAACCAATACACAGTATTGATTCTATGATGGAAGAGTTTAAAAAAAGAGAGAAAAGTTAAAAGAAATGGCTTAATTAATATTGGTATGTGAATATAACAGAATATTACTGCATTGCAGTATACAACTAACATAAAGAGTTAAAAGAAACATGGAAAGACTTGTATGAGATTATGCAGAAAAAGCAGAACAAGGGGAATATATGCACAAATGATGTAAATGAAAATGTCACTAAAGACAAACACTAAATTTAGATCCATTGCAGCGACAATGTTGGCCACAGAGGACTGAAGATGGAACAATTTCCATTCTCTCAGAGTTGTGGAAGTATTCAAATACATAAAAAACATTACTTAATCTGTTAGTTGCACTCATTCTATAAGATGGTTTTGTCTTTTCTGGGGTAAATAAGGGAGGATTTTTGGAGGGCTAATATTGGGAAGTGATCACCATGGCTGAGATAAAATGTATCAATAAAACCTAAAAAAAGAAAAGCGATTTACTAAGAAAAATAGAATCTTAATTCTACCATAGCACAATATTTCTCCAGAGAAACAATGTTTCAATATCATACTACTTACCTTATCAGTGATAGTTGCTATGTATCTCATGCATTCAATATCAGAAGGAAACTGATTGACTTCTTTCACCAAATACTGCACAACTTTTACATGGCCCTGTAGAGAAAGTACACATGAAAATTAGCTCCAGGGAATAATCATCCATTTTCAAAATAATATTAGGAAACTAATCATGGAGGGAAGTGGACAACTACAAAGATGTTTCATCAACTGAGGTAATTTTTCCTGGCTCTAATCATCAACCCATAACCAAATGAAAATAGAAATAAATTATTGTAAGAAAAATATTCTCTAGAATAAAATAAGATACAGAAAAAAATTTGCTTTTTGAAAAAAAAAAATTATTGAATCCAAACTATTAGAAGAGTTTGCAGTGCTTAGTAAGTACCATTGCAATAGGAGGGCTTATTACTGAGTTTTGTAAAGTGAAAAGCTTGTGTCTTAAGCAGAAAACAGTATGGTTGTTAAGTAGTGTTTCCTGGAATTTTGCCTTTGCATTCCTGATATAACATGTTTACCATTATCGAATGGGTGTGGCAGCTGACTTCCATTTCTTTTAGCAAGAGGAACTATAGACCTGCTCTGTGATAGTCTTTTTCTTGAAGCTTCACTTTTATGTTTGAAATTTAATTCATATAAAGGTATATTATATGAGGGACTACCTAAGAAATGACTAAGATTGAGAGATCTAATTCAGCTATCTATTCAATTAACATACTGCTGACAAACATGATTTCATTAAATCTACTATAGAAGCAGGAACATTTCCTTTCAGCCGATAGTAAAAATTCTGCCAAATGGAGTAAACAAAAGTCTATTTACAATATAGCTCATAGAGAAAACATGGTGCAAAGGCACTTGGCTTATACTGTCAATTTAGCAAAATGTAGTAAGAGGATTTTCTCTTCCACTTCCCCTACCAAATAAAAGTTCATCTTCCACCAAGTAATATTCTTTCTTAGATAGAATTTCTTCCATATGACAGTATTATTACTTGGCCAATTACTGCTGATTTCTAGTTTGTTTTTCGTAAAAACCCTTATCTTCCGTCTTAGAATCCATAGTGTGTATTGGTTCTAAGGCAGAAGAGTGGAAAGGGCTAGGCAATAGGGGTTAAGTGACTTGCCCAAGGTCACACAGCTAGGAAGTGTCTAAGGCCACATTTAAATCCAAGATGAACTCTCTTCAGGCCTGGCTCTCTATCCACTGAGCCACATAGCTACCCCCATGAATTCCCACCCCCCCTTAAAAAACAAAACCCCAAACCCTTACCTTCCATCTTAGAATCAATACTGTGTATTGGTTCTAAGGCAGAAGAGTGGTAAAGACTAGGCAATGGGGATTAAGTGACTTGCCCAGGGTCATACAGGCAGGAAGTGTCTGAGGCCAGATTTGAATCTAGGACCTCCCTTCTCTAGGCCTGGCTCTCAATCCACCAAGACACCTAGCTGTCCCTTAGTTATTTTTTAATGACATAAAAATCTAATTTTTGCTGAGAATATTCGTGCTTGAGAAACAATTTCACTTTCACTAACCTGCCACATGACTCAAAATTTTCTACCTCACCACAGTGGCTCTAATTAATAAGTTTGCCATAAATCTAGTATTTCACATCAAATCACCTTGCGAAATGCTGACATGAGAGGTGTAATTTTCCGGTTATCTGCAGCATCCACGTCAGCACCTGCTTGCACCAGTAATTGCACCACATCAAAATGACCACCATTTGCTGCCAGCCAGAGTGGTGTGTTTCCTTTCTTGTTACGAACATCAATATGGGCTCCCCTATAAAAATCAGAGTATATTTAAATAAGGTTATGTGTTCAGTTTGAAAAATGACTGCATTTTTCTGGTGTTCTCTAAAACCTGTCAGATACTACAATGTGATTTGAAAACAGCTTTCCTTTCTTAAAAAAGCTTCAGCAAATGTAAGCATTGCAATAAAGGGCTTGGTTAGCATAGGCAGAATAAATTATTTATATATATATATAAAACCTGTCTCTACCTATTAATAAGTAGCTCGCAGAATTTGTAGTGGCCTTTATCTGCGGCTATTGTTAAAGCTGTATCTCGTGAAGAAGGCACAGGAGGAGCATTGACATCTGCTCCTTTATCCAGGAGGACTCTTCCAACTTCTGCATATCCTCCTGAAGCTGCTTCCATCAAAGGGGTAAGGCCAGTCTGATTAAAGAAAAAGATGTCACAAGTTAGCATGTCTTACCTTTTATTTTATTTTTCAAAGGTTAAAAATTAAGAGGTAAGAAAGTTTAGTTTTAGTGCTCAAATTTGAAGACAAAGTGGGGCTAATACTTGGCTAATACTTTAAGCTTACATATCTGTGTAGCCACAATGAAACTCTTGAAAGGTGTTTTCTTACAAGTGTCATTACCAAAAGATCCCGAATTTTCCCTAGGGCACATAGTCAAGGATACAAAAAACTGCTCATCTTTTTTAGGTGGCTAAAGCCAAAGTAAGAAGTGAGTTTTCTAATTTTCTCACTTGCAAGTGGAGAGCCCAAATTATAACTTAACTAAACAATGCTAACTATTAGCACAGCACACTACAGAGTAGGTATAATTCAACAAGCATTGGTTGAACAAGCATCTAAATACCTACTTACAGGTATGGCACCATATTTACTCAATTTCTTGAATTGAATGCCAAACAAAGTTAGTTAAATTTCTAGAAAATCTAATCATGAAAATGTAACTTAACCCCCCCCCATTTTCAGTTTAATGTCATATTAAACTTTTAGACTTTCATAACATGAAATGACCCACAGATATGGTCACTATTTGGGTGCATCTCTACTCCATTTTTCTTTCTTTTTAATATTTCTTTTTATTTCAAATTCTTTCTTTCTCTATTCTCTTTCCCACCTATTGAGAAGGCAAGAAATATAATACTCATTATGTATATCAAATAATGCAAAACATTTCTACATAATTTGCTGCATTTTCTTGTGCTTAGAGAATGAAGTACTTATAAGTTATGAGTAAAGAAATTCCTATTACTAAGAGTTCTAAGTAGAAACTTCCTAAGAGTCAAATAAAAAACATATAGAGGGGCAGCTGGGTGGCTCAGTGGATTGAGAACCAGGCCTAGAGATGGGAGGTCCTAGGTTCAAATCTGACCTCATATACTTCCTAGCTGTGTGACCCTGAGCAAGTCACTTAACCCCCATTCCCTAGCCCTTATCACTCTTCTGCATTGGAACCAATACACAATATTGATTCCAAGACTAAAGGTAAGGGCTAAAAAAAAAAAATTATAGAGCTGTCAAGAGTCTCATTATCAATTCTAAGCTGGTTTTGGTTTCAGTCTCAGGTACAGCTGAATAGAGTACAGCTTGAGATTTTTACTAATAATGAGGATATTCTTCCTTAGAAAAGTGCTAAAGATGAAGTGATTATCAATTTACCTCTCTGGAGTTAATGGGGGAAAAATTCCACACATGTTTATAATCAGCTAACCGTGCTATTACTATCATATGTGTGTGTACATCTAAAGAAAGTAGAGGGAAAGACTCATATGTATAAGTAGTTGGGGCAGCAATTTTTTTTTTTAATGCTAAAACAATCAATACTTTTATTTTTATATGTGACAATACAAATATAAGCTGCATTTCTGCCCCACTCTTCCTTTTTAAATTGTTTCTTTGACAGGAAGTGGGAAGTCTTCTTATATGTTTGGAAACCACCTCTGGGGCAGTCAGCAAAAAAAACCAAAAAAAAAAAAAACCCAAAACTGGCAAGCTATGAACAATCATGACAGAATGCTCCAACTCTCTAAAATGAGAAATGCAAATTAAAACTCTGAAGCTTCACTTTACACAATTTTGAGAAAGATGACAAGAGGAAAATGGTCAGTGTTGGAGGGACTGTGGAAAGATAGGCACACTAATGCACTTTTGGTGGAGCTATGAATTTGACAGTTCTGAAAAATGATTTGGAATTACTCTAAAAAGTCACTAAAACACATCTTTGACTCAGTGATACCACTATTGGCATATAACCCAAGAAGGGCAAAGATAGCGGGAAAGGTCCCATATACACAAAAATATCAATAGCAGCACTTTTTATAGTAGCAAAGAACTGCAAACCAACAATACCCACCAATTGAGAAACACCAAACACATGAGATATATGAAAGTGATGGGATATTGTTTTGCTGTAAGAAATGAATATGGATTAGAGAAATACGTCATGGCTTCTATGAACTAATGGTAGAGGGAAAGTAAGTAGGAACAGGAAAAACAATTTACACAATCACCACAATATTAAGGAACACAACACTGATAGACTTCAAAGCTCTGATCAATGAATGTATTATGCAATTGTGACTTCAGAGGACTGGTAAAGGACGTTTCCATTTTTTCCTTGGCAGAGAGGTGTTAAAACTATATAGGTACAGAGAAAGAGAATTTTTAGACATGACCAATATGCTCATTTTTTTTTCACTGTGCTTATTTATCACAGGGGAGGGAAATACTGAAGGGCAGGGGAAGGGGGACCACTACAAAGTTAAAACTGTTGGTGCAGAAAATGGGAGAATTTTTAGACATGTCCAATGCTTTTTTTTCTTCACTGTGCTTATTTATCACAGGGGAAGGAAATACTGAAGAGTAGGGAAAGGGGTCGGACCACTGAAAGTGACTGTAATGTAAAAGTGTCAATGTTTTAAAAAGGGGAAGGGAAAAAAAACATATCTGAGGCCCAGCACCATGATGTTCTGGTGAAATAGAACAAAGAATTGAAAACTGAGAAATGGGCTTCCTTGTATTTCCTTTATTTTATCTGTCTGGTCTGGGCATCGCTGGGTGAGTGGGGACCATCATGGGATGGGGAAGAGGTCTCATCATTGGAGGGCCAGGCATCATAGGCATGTGACCTCCCATGGGCATCCTCATGCCAGGAGGCCCCACAGGCATCATCCCAGGTGGGGGAGGCCCCATCATGCTAGGGTGAGGAGGTGGGATCATAGGCCCTCCTAGTGGAAGAGCAGAGAAAAGATTGGGAGGGATTCTTCTTTGCTGAAATGCAGTGGTAGTTTTATCAATCAGGCTCTGGGTTTGCTCTTCCATCCATTTTTGGTAATAGTCTCTCACTTCTCTTTGTGCTTCCTTCCACTACAGTGGGTCTTCCTCATAGATGGAGAATCGTGAGTGAGATAGGTATCTCAGTAATCACAGTAAAACTTGGGCATGATGTTCACAAGTGCCTTATTCTGTTCCAAGAACCTTCAGAATAGCCAGGCTGTTTTCCCCACACTCTTCCACATAGAAGGTTAACTTCAGGATGCTCTTATTGAACAGCTAAAACGGAGAGGCTCTTCAGACAGACCCCTCAGCAGGGACCCTAAAGGATGGACAGCACCCCAGCAACGAGGAGCAGAGGAGACGTTGCTGCCAAACGCTAGAAGCTCCCGACCAACTGGAAGAGGGAGAGAGAAAAGGAGGGACGGAGGGAGAGAGAGAGGGAGGGAGGGAGGAAAGAGAGGGAGAGAGAGAGAGGAGAAATCGAGAGGACAAGCAAGCAACCGCACCCAGCTAGCTCAGGCAGAAAGGCGGGGGCACTGCAGAGCAAAATGACTTCCATTCCCTAAGAGCTCACTGGGGCAGCAATTTTTTGTTGAAGCAAAGAACAGAAAAAAAATTGATCACCAATTGGAATATAAATGGAACAAATTGTGATATATGAATGGAAAATAGAAATAGAAAAAGACTCATGAAGTGATGAACCAGAGCAGAAGAGCAGAACCAGAAACACAGTTTATATGATGACTGCAATAACATAAGGGAAAGCAAGCTTAAAAGACCTCAGAACTGACCAAAGCAGCAATAAATCATGACTTCAAAAGAACATGAATGAACATAATCTCAACTTCTTGGTAAGAAGACGATCATTTTATTTTTTTAAATCCCTACCTTTTATCTTAGAATTGATACCAAGTATCAGTTCCAAGGCAAAAGAGTAGTAAGAGGCAGTTGGAGTTAAGTGCCTTACCCAGGGACCTAAGACCTCTTGTCTCCAAACCTGGCACTCTGACCACTGAGCCACTTCACTGCCCCTACAGCAGCAGATCTTAAAAGTTCTGTGATCCTTTAAGGGAACTACTGAAGTAAACATTTTTTTCCCATGACTTATTTGAAAAAATGCTTCCTTTTTCAGCTACATATCTCTATAGGGCCAGATTTTTTTCATACACTTTAACCAAAATAATGAACTGCAACATATTGAATACAGAAGCAGATTATAATCTTTATGTCTTTTGTTAAGCCATACTCTTAATAAAGATTTGCAAAAATATGTAAAACAGTGCCATTTTCTTCACAAACTTAGGTTTAGAAAAAAAGACTGTTTTCCATAAAAGTGTTATTTATATTAGTGCATAATGGGTTTATTACTGTTGTTTTTAAATGAATACATACTTTTAAGATCAGTTTTAATTCATAATATACTAGTCATGTGCATTTAAAAACTATTCCACCCTAATCAGATCATTCTTTAGAAGATCTGATTTAGCTCTTTCCTGATCAATAACAATGGAGATACTTGGAATAACAGAATCAGGTTTTGGAAACTCTACATTCTCCACCCTATTTAGTTTAACAAGATTTTGAAGGTCGGCATCAAACTCAAGATTTAATTATCTGAGGAGATGGCCTTCAACAGACATGTGCAAAAAAAAGGACAGACCTCTGGGCTGTCCTAAGTTAAGCTAAGTCCTCATTGGTATAGACGAGACGCAGAAAAGTGATGTAAAAACGTCCATATAAGGCATGTCACTTCTTCCTGCCTCTTTTGCTTTCCCTGGAGAGTCAACTCTGGCTGGCAGTGTGCTAAGCATTCTGACATCTTGGGAGTGGTGGCAGTTCTTGTCTGGATTTTAGCAGTGAGTTTTGTCCTTGACATGATTCAGCTTCAGGCATCTCAGCTGAGCCCCTTTTGGAGTTCAGGTTGATTCCTTCCTCCTTTACACTCCAAACCCTTACTTTCTAGATCTTCTAATCTTCCCGTCAGGTACCAGCTGGGGAGGGGGGGTGAGGGGGGAGGGGGAAGGAAAAATCTTTCTCCCTTCTTTTTAATTTTCTCTACTATAGCCATTAAATCACCACAAAATTTGGCAGCTGACTTGGGTATTTTATTATTTGGGTTTTTCATTAGGATTTTATAAATAAAATCCTTGGCGATCTAAATTAATTATACATTCAGTCTCAGCCATAATTTCACCCTTTACAGTTAGGAGGGGGAGTCAAGATGGCGGCTTAGAGAGAGCAAAAGTTCAGACCTCTGAAAACCCTTCTTCACTGAATCAAAAACACAATGCTTCAAGGGGACTGAAAACCAAATCTAACAACAGGACAAAGCTAGGGAACCCTCCCTGCTGGACTCAACTTAAAAGGTATGCCTCCCAAAAAAGCCTGAACTCTAGACCATGGGGGTTTTAAGGGGAAGGAAAAAGGAAGGTCCCAGGACCAGCCTATAGCACTGAGTCAGCTGTGGCTGGAATCTCCAGGCAGGCAAGGGTGCTAGGCCAGAGGGAGTACCTTGCTGGCACAGATGTGCCAGGCTTAGGGCATTGAACACAGGTGGTGCAGAGGCAGCTAGAGAAGAAACAGAGCAGGCCAGCCTAGTAACAGCCAAGACACTCTTTCTCCCCCCAACCCCCCCATGAGGTTTTGGCCTCAGGGAACAGCTAGCTTTGCAGATCAACCCTGCCCTGGCTCAATCTCATCAATAGGGCAGATAAGAAGCCTTCAAAGGGAAGGGAAACTCAAGCTTCAACACCCTTCCCACACAGACTGATCTGAGAGCCTAGCTGACTGAGCTCCAAGGGCAAAAGCTGCAACAAACTACAGGCAACAACCTTGAAAACAGGGCAGAAAGCCCAGCTCATTTTCAGCTTCTGCTGTCAGCTAGGGAAGATCTGACTAACCTGATGAAACAGCAGGACAGAGAAGAAGCCCCCTTAGGACAGAACAGCCCAAACCCACCAAACCAGCACATAATGAGAGGAGAAAGACTACAGGCAATTACAGAGGGGAAAGAAGGGGAAAATATGAGTAAAGAACAGAAAAAGAAAAAAAGAAATTACAGTCAACAATTTCTATCCAGGCAATGAACAAAGAGCAAGATCAAGGAATATCAAGCAAAAACATAGAAATTCCAGTGAACTGGACACAGGCTTTGGAATAACTAAAAATACAATAAAAAAAAAAACAATTAAGAGAGGCTGAAGACAATTGGGAAAAGAACTTAAAAAGCAAAATAAGTCATCTGGAAACCGAAAAGTGTCTTGAAAGTAAAAATTAATCAATTTGAAAATGAGGCAAAGGAGATGAAAGATCAGAAGAAGGAGGATGACTAAAAAGCCAGGGATAAAATTCACTCTTTAAAAACTTGAATCCAACAAGTAGAAGCAAATGACTTCACCAGTCAGCAGGAAGCTATAAAACAAAATCAAAAGAATGAAAAATTTGAGGAAAATATGAAACACCTCATCCACAAA
Source organism: Monodelphis domestica (assembly GCF_027887165.1). Taxonomy (NCBI): domain Eukaryota; kingdom Metazoa; phylum Chordata; class Mammalia; order Didelphimorphia; family Didelphidae; genus Monodelphis; species Monodelphis domestica. The sequence goes on along the minus strand of NC_077227.1, from coordinate 338,867,723 downwards.
ACAGATCCAGGAGAGATAACTTAAGAATCATTGGCCTACCGGAAGATCAACAAAAGAAAAAGCCTGGACATCATTCGACAGGAAATTATCCAAGAAAACTGCCCTGACATTCTAGAGCAAGAGGGAAAAGTGGAGATTGAAAGAATACCCAAATCACCCTCTGTACTTAATCCTCAATTGATAACACCCAGGAATGTTATAGCCAAATTCAAGAACTACCAGACCAAGGAAAAAATATTACAAGCTGCTAAGAAGTCAGATACCACTGAACCACAGTTAGGATAACAAAGGATCTGGCTGTATCTACACTGAAGGATGGAAAGGCATAGAACATGATATTCCGGAAAGCAAGGGAATTAGGTCTACAACCAAGAATCAACTACCCAGAAAAACCGACTATATTCTTGCAGGGGAAAAGTATGGTCATTTAATAAAATAAAGGATTTCCAAGGATTCATAAAGAAAAGCCCAGACCTGAACAGAAAATTTGATGCCCAAACACAGAACTCAAGAGAATCACCAAAAGGTAATTAAGAAAGGGGAAACAACAACAAAAAACAAACTTTTAAAAAGGGATCCAATAAGTTAAAATGATATGTATCCCTTCAAGAAAAGAGGATATTGGTAACTCTTAAAAATTGTTATTATTACCTGGGTAGCTAGAAGAGTTATACTTAAGAGGGAACAGTGACAAACTGTATAGGATGAAATGTAAAGACATAAATATGTATACAGATACATGCATGCACAAATAAATATATACACACACAACTAGAGTTAAAAAAAGAGGTTAATACTAAGAGAAATGGGAAAAGAAACAAAATGGGGTAAATTTTTATGTCATAAAGAAGCACATGGTGGAAGTGGGGGAGAACACTAATACACTGGAAGGATGAAGAGATTGGAGATAGGAAATACTTAATTCTTATGTGCATTGAAATTGAAATAGAAAGAGGTAAGAACAATCATATTCATTGGGGCAGAGAATTGATTTGTGCCCTATAGATAAGCAGAAGAGTAAAAAACCGATTGGTGGGGAGGAAAGCAATACAAGGGAGGGAGAGGGTGAGGGGAGGGGTAGTTGAAAAAAGACTGTAAATAAGAGGGGAATAAGAAGAGGGGGGTGTAGAAAGGGAAGTAAAATAAGGGTGGGAATTAGGGGGACTGATTAAAAACAAAACTGATGTAGAAGGAAAGAGGGAAAGAAGAAAAGGCAGGGCTAGGAGTGGAAATCAAAATGTTGGGAAATACACAGCTGGCAATCTATCTCTGAATGTGAATGGAATGAATTCACCCATAAAATGAAAGCAAATAGCAGAGTGGATTAGAAACCAAAATCCTACCATATGTTGTCTATAAGAAACACACATGAGGAAGGTAGACACACACAGGGTAAAGGTAAGTGGATGGGGAAAAATCTACTGGGCATCAACTGAGAAAAAGAAGGCAGGAGTTGCAATCCTGATATCTGACAAAGCCAAAGTAAAAATAGATCTAATTAAAAGAGATAGGGAAGATAATTACATTCTGATAAAAGGCAGTATAGACAATGAGGAAAAATCAGTATTCAACATGTATGCACCAAATGTTATAGCACCCAGATTTCTAAAGGAGAAACTAGTGTAGCTCAAGGATGAAATAGATAGTAAAGCTATACTAGTGGGAGACCTGAATCTTCTCCTATCAGACCACAAATCAAATAAAAAAATAAATAAGAGGTAAAAGATGTGAATGGAATTTTAGAAAAATTAGAGTTAGTATATTTGTGGAGAAAAATAAATAGGGACAAAAAGGAATACACCTTCTTTTCACAGCACATGGTACATTCACAAAGACTGACCATGTACTAGGGCATAAAGACATTGCAAAAAAATGCAAAAGAGCAGAAATAATAATGTAACCTTTTCAGATCATAATGCAGTAAAAATAATTAGTAAGGATACATGGAGAGGCAAATAAAAAATTAATTGGAAATTAAATAATATAATTCTCCAAAATCTGTTAAAGAATAAATCATAGAAAAAAATTAATAATGTCATTGAAGAAAATGACAATGATGAAACATCCTAACATATTGGTAAATATAACCTATATAAAACAAAAGCTCTTTGGCTTCCTCAATTATTTCTTAGAATGTGAAATGATCTTGAAACCAAAAGTTTGAGAACCATTAGACTAGACAAAATGAAACATGAATTCTTGGAGATATTCCCAAACTCCTATTCATTTAAGCATTTCTTCACTCAAATTCTTACTGTCACTAGAGGAAACAAAAAGTAATTATAACCAGTACGAACAATTAAAACAATGTTCATTAAAAAGCACATTAAAGTTATTCTCCTTTTGAAGAATCATATGAAATGTTATGAAAGCATAATATTTTACCTTTGCTCTATGCTCAACGTTTGCTTTTCGGTCCAAAAGCAAACTGACTACTTCTGCTCGTCCCTGGAAACAGGCCAAGGTAAGGGCTGTGTTCCGATTGGTCTCTATTTGAGCATTAATATCAGAACCCATATCAAGCAACAGCTTCACTGCAGGAACATGCCCATTCATGGCAGCCAACATGAGAGGGGAAATGCCTAGCTTACTCCCAGTCCTGAGAAGGAAAAAAAAAAATTTTTCAGTAAGCAGAAAACATCTAGCACAGGAAACATAAGATGAAAATGTTTTATTGAAAAAAAAATTTTATTTTCTTTTCTAAATCCAAACTTATTGGCAAAATTTCAAATGGTGATTCTCCCAGGTAATGGTTATCTTTCACCCCTTCTCTTTACAAAAAGGGACTAATGAAACTATGGATTGCTGGAAGCAGCACAATAAGAAACAAGATGTATATTGTTATTTTAAGCACTTCATTAGAGGAGTTTTGGATGGCTTTAATCTAAAACCATGTGCCCAAACATTCGGTAGATGGCTTCAACTTTAGATAACAATTAACACTTGGAATTGTTGTGAATGAACAATACTTACCGGGAGTTGATTTCTGCCCCGGCATTTAGCAGAATCTTAATGATATTGACATATCCACCAGATGCAGCCAGACTCAATGGTGTATAATCTGACACATTCCTATGTTCTTTATTTGCCCCTCGAGCCAGCAGCAAGTCAACTACCTATTAAAGTTGGGTATGAAGAGAAGTTTATAGTGAGGGTTCACCAATCAGGAAAAAACAAAACTGGGACCTAGAACTTTCACATCAACATCTGTGACATTTTGATTAAAAGGAAGCATAACAAAAACACCTTAAGTCTCTAGAAATTAGAAAAAGCACTCAATTTGTTTTCAATAGATTTAAAGCACCAAACAATGGCATTAACAAATGTCATACCATTAAATTTTCAAATGGTTAAATACTGAAAGATTAATTCATACTTTATATTGTGAGACTTAACTGGAAGAATACCAGAAGGTTAGGATTTCATAAATAAAGAAAAATTGATCTATAATTGTGGATTCTACTATGTAGCGTTTTCTACAAGCAGAAAAATTTAACATTTATCTCATTCCTTAGCAGAAGAAATAAGGGAGACATGTTTAAGAGTTTCTACTGCATGCTGCTAAAAATGACAAAAACATGCAATTTATAAAGAAGGTAAAAAGTAGACAACAAAATATTAAAAATGGCTTTACCTCTTGACGTCCACCAGAACATGCAAGTGAAAGTGGGGTATCCTTAGTGCGTTCAGACTGTGCTTCTATGTCTCCACCTTTATCTAAAAGGATTTCCACTACTCCAACATGTCCAGCAGTTGCTGCCAGAATCAGGGGGGTAAAACCTAAGACAAAAAGAGTAATTATTTTCTGAACACTTCCCTTTACCTATTTTATTGTGCTCAATTTAGTGAAAATAAAGGCCAGTACACTCAGGAAAGAGAGGCATTATATATTAAATGAAAATGACTTTGTTAATAACAAAACTCATCTGTTGCCCTCCCTGCTTCCCAAAAAGCAGTTCTGTAAGACCTATCATAAGACTTGCACTCTAAAAAACTTACATTTTTGTTTAATTTCAAAAGTGAGATAAAACCTATTCAGCCTATTATTACTCAGGTGAAAATATGGCTATTTTATTTGCTAAAAGAGCTGATAGCTACTAATTACCAAGACTTTATTTCTTACCTTTTTTGTCTCTGTGTTCAATTTTTGCATCTCGTGCAATTAATACAGACACAAGTTCTTCATGACCACCTGCACAGGCCAGTGTTAATGCAGTGTCATGATTACTCTCCGTCTAGGAAATTTAAAAGTAAAAATATTAAATATTTCTTATGTGAAATATCTTTCAAAGAGAGAATATGGAACATTTCTGTGAATAACATTTTTCATAATTATGATGCTATTTCCCAAACTGAAGTCTCAGTACACAAATCTAAATAAAATAACCTACTTACATGGGCATCAATGTCAACTGAAGGATACATAGGGAGCATTGGCTGGGAAGCCACATTGCTTGGAGTCTGTGAACAGGATTCAGGTGTAGGGGATTCTGTAGTGCGAGAGGAACTGTTGGACCCAGTGGGTACTCTGCTACTCACAGCTGAAAAACAACATATCATAAATTTATTTTTAAAATAAACCTTTCAACATGGTCAGCTTTGTAGATAATAACTTGTATATGATACATAAGTGAAATAATAGGCATTCAATGCCCTTGAACTTAATGAGGGTTGAAAAGAAATATTTCACTTAATTACAGTTATTAGCAGGTCAGTTCTCATTATGGTTCATTCTTTTAAAAAAAAATGTCATTCAGAAGAAAAACCAAGTTGGAATAGTTTTTATATAATTAGCAAAATATCATCATTTTATAATTTAAGACATTTAAAAGAACTCCATATCTTAAAATCAAACTAATAAAAATTAATACAGGAACTCTATTCTAGGGTATCCTGGAATAATTCTATTATGTGAAGAATGAATAATATACAGTATCCAATCCATTTCTTTAATACTTAATTGCTTCCCTGTCACCTGCTAAACTTAACTAGGGCATAAAATATATGGAACTTTGTCACCATCTAAAAGTTTCCTACCACTTTTTTTGGGGGGGTCTTTTAAGTGTCATTACTTCACTATATGGAAGGGAAGCGCACATTTGTGCTCAAGAATGAAGGTGCCTTTTCTAGCAAAATTTGTTGGTGCCATCATTTGTATAGTGAGGATATCTGCTCTACCTATCTGAACATTGTTGCCAAATTTGATAATGACCACATATTAAAATATCCTGGAAACTAAAAAACACCGTATGAATCTAGAATATTTTTATAAACAGTTAAAACAAGGTTTTAAAAATAATTAGTGAATTTTGCTTTTTCATGCTATACCTCTCCATAATATGAAGAAATGTTTTAAAATCTTACATTGAAAACCTTTGGATGAATATTATAACTATACAGCAGCTATTCTACAGATATCCTTTAAAATTTTTTTAGTAATTTGCATATATTAGCATTTGATAGCTCTGATTTTATAAGTGACTAGCATATTAATGGTATTCTATATTTTGTACCATTCTAGTTAAGAAATATATTCTCTAAGTAATAGGGAATATTTAAAATAACTCTGCTGAAAGTTTCAAAGGTCTACAGAAAAACTTAAACTGAATTAAAGTAGATACAAGAAACATTTCAGAAATGTAAAAACTTCACATAAGATTTCTAAGTTTTTCTTTGTTCCTAGCAAAAAATTGTCAGTAACAAATAACAAACCTCCTAATTCAAGAGCAACAATGGATTTAGCAACATATTAATGTGAGAAGAGAGAAAAGCGGGAAAACTGACATTACAAACTCCAACCTTTATGAAATTAAGGAAATTCAACCCAGTAAGGCAATATAGGGACAAAAAAAGTATCCCCTTAATGCAGAACCGTGATTAAAAAAAAAGAAAAAAAAAACAAACTTACCCACTGAAATTTGATAAAATTAAATAATGAATTTATTCACATATATAAATGCATCTATACCTGGCAAGTATGAAAGAGTCAGAGAGTACAATTATGGCAAGTTTCATGAAATAAAATCCAGTAGACCTCATTCTATATTATAGTTATGTTCTGAAGTGGTGGTTTGTGTAATAAATTGTATTAAATACGTTTGCCTGAATGAAGCATCTCATTTAAAGCCATCCTATATTTCTTTACAACAAAAATAAAATCCAATTCTTGATCTTTCTCAAGTAATATTTCTGTGTATCAAGTTTATACAAAGCAGAGTAAATGGCATTAGTCATTTGTTTTTAGTTTCCAATATCGTGCCATGCAAACTGATCAATTAATGAATACAAATAAATTGGTGTAACAAATACTTTAAAAAACCGCTTTACATAAGAAACTTTTAATAAGTTGTCCAAAATGCCTTTAAATTATGGAAATCAATTCCACTCTATGATATTGCCTACATCCTTTAAGTTCATTTCAAAATATATCCCTTACATATACTTAATTTTTCTTTCATAAAAATGTGATATTACTGTTTCAAAACATTCTATGATTACCTAATAGTTTCTGTTTAGCTTAAATTTTTTCAAATGAAATTACATTTGTAAAATGCTTATTATTAGCACATAGCATGACTACCACCCTAGACACTTAAAATGCTTGTTCTTTCCCCTTCTACCTTCCTCTTTGTGATTTTTGAAGGACCCTATAAGCATGTGAAGCTTTTTTAAGACCACTCTCATTCTGCTTTTTAAAAAAAACATTAATTACTTACATTTTATCCTTTCCATTAAAAAATGTATATACTTTGCCTCTGTAGTATTTCTTGTCTATGTTAAAACTCTAACCCAGGTTATTATAAATAATGAGATGCTAAAGCAGTTTAATGTTTTTAAAATTAACTTGTTACCAGCATGAAAAATGATGACCATGGCGTTCACGAAATGAACTTATATTCTTTATCATTTCTCTTTGAAAAAGGGTACTTAATTTACCTTTAATTTTTCATGTCAGTTGAATCAAATGACAATGTAAAAATGTAAAAAACAAAGTTCAATTACTATTATTCTAATAATGATTAACATTTAGAACTTACCAGCTAACTGCTTCTAAGGTTTTTTTAAAGTTTTGGCAAAACTAATCATGGGGCAGCTAGGTAATACACAATGGATAGAGTAGCAGGCCTGGAGTCAGGAGAACCTGAGTTCAAATCTGGCCTCATACAAATCCTTGCTCTATGATCTAGGCAAGACACTTAGCCCTAATTGCCTAGCCCTTGCCTTTCTGTCTTAACTAGTTCAAGTACAGCATATTACAAAAAACAGGATGAACTTATGCTTATGAAAGTGGTATTTATTATACTAAAGACAATGAAGGATAATTTATAACTTTAATGAGTTCTGGGCAGGTAGGTAGCATAATGAATAGAGTACCAGGTCTGGATAAATCTGCCCGAATACTTCCTAGCTGTGTGACCCTGGGCAAGTCACTTAACTCCATTTGCCTAGTCCTTACTTTTCTGTCTTAGTAGACAGAAAAAGTAAGGGTTTAAAAAAAATAAAATTAATGAGTCCCTTAAAACTTCTCTTCAATTGTTCTGGAAGTTAAAAGATTCTTGCTTGAAAAGATTAACACATCAAAGTTAGAGTTCCTATCTAATATTCCCTTTTCATTGACTTCCCCACCAAATCACAAAAAAGTTTCAGAACAAGTTAAGAATACTGGCAAAATTATATGTTTTCAGCATGAAGTTTCTGTTATGTTCAATTTGGGTAGTCAGGACCTGTGATTTCATTGGTATAGGTAATCCCAGGGAGGAAACATTGTCAACCATTGTATAGCTACAAAACCGTTCTTTGATTTCGTCTTAAGAGTTGCCTGGGCACTGAAAGACTAAGTGATTTACCTAGGGTCACAATCAGGATATGGCAGAGCTAGGATTGGAATGTAAGTACTTTCTGATTCAGAGGACATCTCCATTAGGCCATGCTACCTAAGGAACTCATGTTCCTTAAGCAGAAAAATTTAATGACTGTGTTATATATACAATATTTTATTTTTATGTAATAAAAGTAATTTTAAAAAGTACTTGCAGATGCTATAAAATTATTGCAACAATATGTACCACAGAGATGACACATTAGGCAGTCAGGTCTCAAATTAGACTTAACACCAATTTCTATTATTAAATAAAATGGCCAAAGTATTTTTATATATAAAAGAATCAAAATATTTAATAAATCTACTTTTTAAGTTTTAGTAAAAAAAATTTTTTTAAACCCTTACCTTCCGTCTTAGAGTCAATACTGTGTATTGGCTCCAAGACAGAAGAGTGGTAAGGGCTAGATGGGGGTCAAGTGACTTGCCCAGGGTCACACAGCTGGGAAGTGTCTGAGACCAGATTTGAACCTAGGACCTCCCATCTCTAGGCTTGACTCTCAATCTACTGAGCTACCCACCTGCCCCCAGTTCTATTAATTTTTAATTCACTATTCCAATAAAAATTTATTCAACTGAAATTAAAACCAATTTAAAAAACAATCCAAAATGCTAACATCATTTTGATGACTTGAGATATGCTTATAGAATCAACTGACTGATCAGTGATGAGGGATATTTAAAATGTGAGTTAAGCACCAAGATCCTTAAAATCACAGAGCCAGCAAGGATCTCAGAAGTAATCTAGCCTAACCTCCTCACTTTTTAGAAGAGGAAACTGAGGTTTAAGGAAATTAAATAACTTATTAAAGGTCACACAAGTTGTAAAAACAGCAGAACTAGGATTCTAACTTAAGCCTTCAGACTGAATCTAAATCCAGTAATTTTCTAACTTTAGGGAATTTCATTCTCTCTCTGATCCTCCTTTTTCTCTTCCCCACCTCTCTCTTCCTCCCTCTTCTCTCTATATCCCTCCTGTCCTCGACTTTTTTCTCACCTCCTCCCCAGAGTGAAAAGGAAATCTGCCACCTGAGGAACAACCTAGCAAAGATTAAAGAGGCTGATTTTAAGATGATTATTTTTAATGACCAACTTTTCAAATATAGAAACTCAGGAAAACTTTCACATACAGAGGTGTTATGATCTTTGTGAATGAGGGGAAATACCCATATCAAGGAAATCATAGTTCTTTAAAGTAATACTAACAATAGAACCTACAGTTTTAGAAGTATCATGCAATCCATCAGTTTTATTACTATCAACCACATTTCATTCATACTCCCCAAATTTGTTTTTGTCCAAATGAGAACTCAAAATTAACAATGAGATTTATTTGTATTCACCACTAAAATTTACAAAATTACTAACTCAGATTTGAGAGCTGGGTTAAAACCATATAACAATGAAAGGCTGAGGATCATACATCAATATACCATATTAACTGAAAGACTTTCACTGTTTTCTAAATCTCTTTTTTAAAAAATGAACATATTCCTCATTTGCACATAACTCAAGGTGTCATAAGAAAACACTATAATCCTAAATGTTACTACTTTGTCAATAGCTTGCATTCAAAAGGGAAAAAACTTCTAAACAATCACAGTTTGGCAATGCTACTTGAGATTAAAAAAGGGTTGATCTTACAGAGAAAGAAACAGAAACTACAACAAGAGTTAGGGATTAGGAGGTGTGAGATGAACCCAAAAGGGAATAAAGGGCAGAAAAGGGAAAATGTTGGAATAAAGTTACCAAGACTGGCATACATCTAAGTATTATTTGATCAATTCCTGAATTGACCCTTTTGTACCACCCTAAAGCCATTTTAGTTATTTTGGAATTAAGGCTCTTGGAGAAGGTCCTTTCACTAACTATCTTTACTAAAGGAAGTGATTAATTGTTCTATTTCCCCCTTGCTTCAAAGACAATAAAAAGTGAAGTAAACCTGAATAATTTGCTTATGGTTAAAACTTTCCTGATAATAATGGAGCAGAGAAGCATACTTGTAGGTTGACAGCCCTTTCATTTAAATTTTGGGATACTTTCATCAAGACACTTAATAAAGGGGTACACTCAAGTCTTCAACCTCATCACATTGTGACTCTTCAGTACTTTAATTTTTTAAACAGTCAAGTTCACAATAACTTATGTCAACAAAATCAAAAGGAATGTAACTAAGGATTGTGTTGTATTATGGACTCCAAACAAAAAGATATAAATAGTACAGTAAAGTAACAGATGGATAAGCATATAGAAATTTCTACAAAGACTATGGAGGAGTCCTTTAAAAAAAATGGCTCATTCCCTGTGAGCTAAGATACCATACAAACAGGAGAGGCAATTATTAAGGTTGTTGATATACCAAAGTCTCCAATAAAGGAACTTAGCAATGTTTATTTCTTCATTTATGCAATTTGACAAAAGAACAAGAAAAAAAATTTAATTTTTGTGTTAGTGTTATTAAACTTATAACATTTCCTTCCAAAACCACACAAGTAAATGAATAACCATATATATACTATTTCCAAATTGAAAAATATAAAGGCTTGTATTTTTGGAGAGTGTGTGTAAAGAAGCTGAACACACACATTAAAGCAAAGAATTTTATATATATACACATATATATAAAAATATAGATATATTTCTTAACCCACCTGCTATCAGGTCATCAAGAGTGTCGGTAAGCGTCTGTGCTGGAGTTGCAACCATTAGTCCATCTGGTTCTTGAACTAACAGTCCCTGCCCATGTCCAGCAATCTGTTGCTGTCCTACATTCTGCTGATTACCTAATGCTTTCTGAAGTTCAAGAGAATTTGTCCCATTATAACCTAAGTCACCAGAAAAGTTACATTGTGAAGATGGTAAAGGCTGGACAGGGACAAAATCAATTTGCTCTGCAGGGCGTGAAGACTGTTGCTCATCATCATCATCTTCCTCCTTAGCTAAAACTGCATCGACCTGAGGTAACACTGAAAAACTATCCTCTGGGATACTATCATCTCCTTCCCCTTCTGGAAAGACACCTCTGTGAGGGCACTGTTGCTGTGCTAGCGATGGGTCTGTCTGACCTTTGGTCTCCAAGTATTCTTTGGTAAATTGCTGCTGTGTTTTCATTTGCAATTGCCTTTCCACTTTCTGTAGTTCCTTCAGTATTTTCTTTTTCTTCTGGACTTGTTCTTCTCTGTTCTTTTTAAGTTCTTCTATCTTATCTTTGTTCAGAGGTTCACCTTGAATTAACTCCAATGATTTCAGTTGTGCTTTTTCAATAGCACTAATTCTCTGTCCCAGTTCATTCAGCTTGCCTTCAGTCTCCTCTACTATGCATTCCAAAGGCTGGTAGGGGTGAAAAGATGGCAGTAGATCCTGATCTGCTACCTGCAGGGAACTTGACTTCTGCTTGGATGTACCTAAGCACATGAAAAATGTTTGAAAAAGTGCCATGCTAAAAAAAAATTTGCCACCCCTTCCCCAGACCTCCCCCACAAAAACCCTTATTGATTAATGCTGTAGAATGTATGTAAAAAAAGTCATGTTAACATTAAATAGATTAACATCTACACTCATTTATAATATATGGTAAACTGGCAATTTTGAGATCTGAATTTTAATACCTAATCCCTTAGGTAACAAATATTTTTAACTAAAATAATCGTAGACTGAATGATTCAATGCACATCAAATCTAAATCATTATCAGTCCTCTTTTATAAATTTGTCTAATGGGTTTAGCAAAACTGTTAAATATTTTAAGATAGCATCAGTGTTGAATAGCATTAATTGTTTTCTAAGAAGAAGAGAAAATAAAGGAAGATAGTACTACTCTGTGGGTATAGCTCTGGAGAAGGTTTTCCAAGCTGTCAATATCTTTCTTCTTAAAGATGAAGCACATTGTGGCCATAATTTTTCATGCTTTATCCTTTCTAATATTTAAGTTTTTCTTACTGTCAACTTCCCTGGTTTCAGGTACTACAAATACTACACCATTCAACTCAGTATTCAAAGGGCAAGCAAAAGAAAACAATTCAAGAAGAATGAAGTAAGTCAATATTATTTTGGTGGGAGGACAAACTCATTCTGAAAGAGAACCACTGTGTTCTGGCTATGATAGACCCAGATAATATACCTATATTTGGGTTTTGAGTGGTGTTAAACAAGTGAAATTTGCTCTTTTGGGGATTAGGTTTTTTTTTTTTAGTCAATTCCTCACCTTCCTCCTCCTTTGCTTTTTCCCCCCTCTATTATGTCTATTTAGCTGTTAAAAAATTAGGAACCCTATCATTAAAATATAAAATAGAAAACATCATACTTTTAGATTATTAATACAAAGCAAAAAGCAAATTTAAAAGTCTTGTTTAGAAAGGATAGGCAAAAAATAGTTGATGGTTCATCTGAATTGAGGTCAGTGTGCCTCATCACATGAGTAATATAGTAAATTTAAAAATTAGAAGCAATAAATATTCAAACTACTCTCAATAGTTATTAGATCCAAAGGAAAAAAAATAAGGCTATGAGGGAAGCATTAACACACCTTGAACATTAACAGATGATGAAGCCTTTGAAGAAAAGAAGTGAGAATTCAACTGTTTTCTTACTAAAGAAATTCTAACACTATAACCCAGTATGTTCTTCTGTGGCACTCATCCTACCTTTCCCAACATGAATGCAACTACTTCAAGGAGCTTAATTTTGAATTAAAAATAACCTTCAGAAAAACAAATCACCTGCATTCAATTTTGGATTATCAGTTGAACAAAGCAATAAAGGAAAACTTCTTGAAAAATAGCAAAATGTGAACTGTTATATTTATGAAAAAAAAATTTTTTTTGTTTTTACTATTACTACTCTAAGATTCCAAAGAAGCATATATATATAATTTAATGTATTTGTTCACAGTATTACTTTGAGTTTGGAAGTCCAAGTGACTGATAATTAAAAAGACCTGAAAAGCAGTGAATTTAAGATATAACCCGCAGTATCAAAATCCAATAATGGAGCAGGAAAATTTTAGTCACATAAGGCATTTATGTTAGTCAATGAGTTTGGAAATTCATCAAAGTATGAGTGTTTCTATAGCTATTTACTATCTCCAAAATGATTTTGTATAGTTGCAATATAATTATGATTTATGAATAAGGAATGGTAGGAAGACGGGTAGTAATGATAATCCATTTTAAGTCCTAGAATTTTGAGGTCAATGACAAGACAGAATGGCACCCTTGCTAATGCAAATTTATTTAAGAAACTTGAAATAAAAGATAATTAAAACTGACCCTTGTGAATGGCTAGAACTGAGTACACAAATCTAAGCTAAGGCAAACAAGATGAACACTAAGAACCTCCTATCAAATCTGAACTGGTACTATTATTTCCATGTGAGTGTAACCATATAGATTTAACAGATTTTCCCAAAATTTGCCATGAAAATAGTAGGCAACAAGAAGCTGCAATACATACTATCAGTCTTGCTATACATATACTTATTGGGTGGTATGATTATACTTGCTATCTAAGAACAACTTTCTAAAAAAAGATTTTGAAATTAGATATTTTTGGAAGTCAGTGAGAAGTGCCAGTTCATTCCACTGTAAAAGAATGGATGCAATTTACTGTTTTTAAGTATTGTTTAAACTGCATTCAACAAAAGCAGTTGTATGAGCATGCTCAAACCAAAACACCACAGATTTTATCAGATATTATTGCCAATTCAAATCTTTTGTTCCCAGAATATGAGAGACAGTCAACTGAAATTAGGAAGAGTTTATGTGACTTCTCTACAGACTGAAGCATCAACCAATACACAGCAATATAAATATCTATTTTCCAGGGACACAGGCCAACTGAAGGTGACATAAGCTTCTGATTAAATTAAATCAACTAAATCTTGACTTGTACAAATTAAGGTTTTGGTAATTATTATGCAAGAACTACTTGTAGGACATTAGCAAACAATGAGAGCCTTATTTTCTCTCTGTGTGTGTGTATATATATATAAAACTGTTAATTGCAAATCAATTTAGTATTCTGGTATTAGTTGGTAATATCATTTGGGAATGCAGTTAAGGCAGGTTCAATGCTGGTGACATCTTTTCCAATGCTTTTCCCCTTTTACACTTTTTTTTTCCCTGGTATCTTTTTTATACTGAACTTAATACTTATATATTCACTTTTCTCCCATTTTCTCTTTCATCTATTTTTTATTTCCAAACTTCAAAGAAGCCATGACTCAATAATGTGGCCACCCCTTCCACTTATATACACTTGTAAACCCTTCATACTTTAACAAGTGTGCTTTCTTGAGTTGCTGTGTGGCCAGATAAAAATAACAATCTGGTGGCCACTTTTCAGTGATGACTCCCTACATTTTTAGCTAGACTGGTTCTGGAGTCAGACATAGTCTGTCTTCATAATTTTACTCTACAATTCCTATGCCTAAAGCTAGAGAAAAAGTCCATGGGTTTGAGAAACAATTTGTCAGTAGCAAATTAAGAGATCAGGCAGATTAAGAACACTGTGCTTTGGTCTTTTGGGAAGTATTCTTGAAGGAAAAAAAACATCCTTTTTTGAAAAGCAGGTTTAACACTAAATTATTTCAAGTGACAAAAACTGAGTTTGTTTTCATTATCCAAAATCACATTCATAAATAACAAAATATTTACTGTTAACATAAGAACTATACAACAAGTCTTAGGTGACAGTTCAGATTAATCCTGAATTATAAATAGCTTAATTTCCTAAGAACAAATATCATAAACAAATATGATGAAAATCTCATCTCTTTACAGATTTCAAGAGCAAATCTTTCACACACATGCCTTAAACTCTTAATATTTTACACTTAGGGAAGTGTTTTCACTCAGCCCATTTCTGTTAGCTCCCAAAATGCCAGACTCTTTCTTGGACCCGGACTTTATATACTTTGTTTATCTAGGCCTGGAACCTATATAGAATTACATTAAAAAATTTTTAAACAAGGAAGCCAAATACCATTCTTATATTTTGGTGAATGATTGATTATGATAGCAAAAGTATTGCACTGGTCAAAAGTTAAGTTTGCTCCATGCTATTAATGGGAAAAAAGTAACTTAATTTCTAGGCCTCCTACATAAAACTTAATGCCAAAGAATATGACTGTTAGGATTTGGAAGGCAAAAATACTTTAGGGAATTTAGCAACATCCTTCTAATAATTTTACTGAGTCTTTAAGGGAGTTTGGTAATCCTCATACATAATATACGAGTATATCTTTGTAGTGCTGATTGGGTAATAAAACTAACCTACAGTTAGTAAAAATAGACAGTCCTAAAAATTTCTTCACTGAGCATGTCATTTTCTGTTCATGTTTAAATAGTAGTTTTGATTCTGAATTCCCTGACAGATATAAACAAGTTTTCAGTCTTCAAAAAACCAACAGTGGACAGCTGTGATTAAATGCTGAATCATTAGGCACTAAGGATTTGGTAAAAAGGAATGAAAAAAGGATTCAATCAGAGGAAGAAGGGGGCAGGGAAGAGGACCTAAGAAGCCTTAATATGAAATATCTGTGAAAGAATAGTGAAGAAAGGAAATAATTGATAATATCATGAATAATACAAAAGTCTGTATCAGACAGCTGGATAAATAAGTATGAAAAACATTATTTGAAAGCATGATGCCTGAAAGAGAAAGGCAGATGGGGGATCCTGGAAAATGAGATAAATACTAGGAATTTATGAACTTGACTAAAATGGGGGAGGGGAGGGAGAAAGCAGATAAAAGAGATACTCTAATTGTTAAGGATATATATGGCTAGCTTTTCTGAATGTGCAATGTATTCCCATCATGTATTTATGTATGTGACAGAATAATTGCAATGTAATGTCAAAAGAAGTTGTTTTGTTCAAGAATCAATTATTGTGCTTGTACCTACCCATAGATATTAGGGCCTAGAAAATAAACTTTCTCTGGCAAAGTGACTTACAAAGAACACCTGAGGAAGACTATTTTACTTCATTGTACTTTCAACTCAGCAGTGGTACTTCCTATTAAAAAAAGTGATTTAATGAATAGCAAAAATCAGATTATCTCTCTATCAATTTTTTACAACAGGGGTCAATACTTTACTTTTAAAAGCATCCTAATGCTCTTTTGTATGCATTTCCAAGCATACTTAGAACATTTTCCATTTATTTGTATTTTCACCCTGATGACTATTCACATATGTTTTATTTAACAGCCATGGTTGTCCTAGCTAATTAGTAACTATAGAATTATCCTATTCTGTTGCAGTCACAGATTTTAGAGCTAGGAAGAGCCTAAAACTTATTTAAAGTTCAAAACCCTTTCTATTGATGAAGAAATGACACTTTGGGATATGAAGATGTTATTAAATTTGTTCAAGGTCATAAAGAAGGCAAAGTCAGGATTTGAATTTAGATCCTCCAACTGCAAATGTATTTTTCTTTCCAGTCATGTACATGTTAAATGGTTAAAAAACAAGAGGAATTTCATTCAATTTATGTACTCTAAAAACAATCAACAAATAATGGAGTCTCTTGTATATATTTCATCTGCAACTTACTACTTGAGTAAAAAGCTTCTTTTCTGAACATTTTTATAAGTGTAATTTTCAAGTGGAAATTTTCAAATTAATGAAAAAAAAATTTGAAAAAATACTATACCCCTGAATACAAAATTTAAGTTAAATCTTAAGTTTTTTATTCTAATTTATTCTAATTGCTGAAATCTACATGCCATCAGAATTATTTTTCCTTGTTTATGTTTCCCCATATTTATTTTTCTGCTGAAGAAATTAGAGTATCATTATGATGTTAAGATCTATTCACAAGGCATAGAATTATTTCACATTTTAGTCTATATCCAGACATTACCTAAAACATCCTTATGCAAAATCATGATTTTTTTTTGTAGTTTGAAGTATCTTAAAATGTTACCACTTTTCCCTATTTCAGAAAAGACTCATGACATTTGAAATGTTTTACTGATGCTTTTTTTTTTTACATTACTGTTGCCTTCCAACGAGACTCCCCAAAAGAACCTTCTCTTATAACAAGTAAGTACAGTCAACATATTTACAGATAAATATTGGAAAGTCTAAATTTATACATATGGAGCAAAATGCTACAGAAAACAAATAAATGTTATACCCCATAAGTATGTGTCCCTTAAATATTTTACAGAACTTTACCTCTTGATATTTAATTGGACTTGTATATCTATTTTCCCATAGTAAAACTTCTAGATTTACATTAAAGGAGGTTACATCATTATTTCATATCTTGGAAAAAAGTAATCGCAAATTTCTCATTTGCAAGTGAATTCGTATTAAGAAATGTTAAAATATTAAAAATGTGCAAAATCAATAGTGCATTTTTCTTTCATCATTTTACATATGTGATTAATCAAAAAATTACAGGTAGAAAAAATACTGAATAAATAATCAATCAAGCATAGTTTAACTTACTTATACTTTATATCCAACTAAGTTTGGCAGTTACATACTAGACAAAATTACTTTTCCTGGCACTGTGTCCCTCCTCTCCACCCCCATTCATTCTACTACTTTTCTTCATTTTTTTTTGTCCCAAGGGTGAGGGTAACTTCATTAATGGAGGAAATGAAGAGGGAACTCCTAATATCAATGCCGAAATGCAAATTGTTCTGCAACTTAAAAGAGTATTAGAGAGTTCCATGGGTCACTGAAAAATCAAATGATTTGCCAAGTCACACAGCCAATATGTAACAGAAGTAGGACTACAATTCCAGGTCTTCTAGATACCTAGACACGTTCTCTATTTACCACATTAAGCGGATTCTTAATTGCTGAATAGCAATGGAAATTAAAGCATTATCTGAGTTTCTTATAGTTCATCAGTAAGTTATATGAAATTTTTTTTTATTTTGGAGAAAAATTTCAAATACTAACCTTTCTGCACTCCCAAGAGTGTTGGGGAGCTATCTTGAGGAGCTCTGTCAGGTTCTTGGGGAGGTACAACCATGGCAAGTGCATGCACTGGTACACGTGGAACCTAAAAAGTCAACTCAGAAAAAAACTTATCTCAGTTTGGATAACAGAGAACAATTACACTCAAGAATCTTTCTTCACTTTAGGTTCATTTCATATATTAAATTTAAAAAATTTCCTTAAGAAGCTAACCCCAAAGATGAATGATTCCTTAGAATATTTTATCAGCATATATTATCCTTATTCCTCTATGGGCTTCATATACCACAAAGCAAACTAACTCCCCACATATGTGCTCTGACTGGCTCAACTTTCAGTTAGGATCATGTCAAGATATGCATTGCTTAACTTACCCATGGTCAATTTCTACCTAGGTTAACTTGAAATATTTTCTCATTTTTGATATTTAAGTGTTAAAAAAAAATTTGTATAAAAAGGATCCATTAATTTCTGTATATTCCTTTCCACTTTGTGGAATAGCCCTTAACACCTACTGGGAATTATTTTAATGGAGTTTCTAGTACAACTAATCAAGATAATTGCACTTAATAGATGGGCAAATGTGGACATCACCTGGATAACTAATATTTCTGAATGAAAAATGTATTTAAAAGTTGTCTACATGTTCTGGCTGTTAATGAAAAAAAGTTTCCTTCCTAGCAGCTTGGCTTTAGGTGCAATCAAATTGTTGATACAAATCAGGAAAACTGACTTCAATACGACAAGTTCTCCTCAAATTAAGAAAACACTTGTCATTGTCTTTGAGGTGATTCTCAGTATAAAGATTTTCTCTACCATTTATATTTTCCCCCAAAGAATTTTTTAAAAGAAAAAAAGCTATTTCAGTTAATTAAAAAAAGACTGAGAAAACAAACAAAACTATAGCAGCCCGTTTCAAATATCATTTTACTCAGGAAGTATTTAGAAAGAACTAGAGTAATATTCTTCCTATTTGCCATAGACTAAGACACTGGATTGTATATATTTCAACACAACAAGAAAAAACACATTCTTTATGATCAAAATCAACTAAATTTTAAGAATGTTTATATTCTCAATTAAATTTCATTTTATAATTTACCTGAGATTGATCCTGAGAAGGTGGGGTAAGCTGAGACATGTCTGTGGCAGGAACTGAGAGAATGTTGTTTGGATAATCAAGCAAATAAGAAACAACATTGGTATGACCACCTTTTGCAGCTTCAATGAGCATTGTTGAGCCATCCTAAGAAGAAAATTACCATCAAAATTAACTTAGTATGTGTATTTAAGCCCAAACCTGAAAGTTACAGAATCAAGGATTAATGAAATTACTGCTTCGTATTTGACATTTCAGAATCATAGTCTTTAGAAACAGGACTTCAATTCTACAAGAATTTATTAAGCACTTGCATTTCTAGTACTGAGTAGAGCAGAATCCATATAAATATAAAACAGAATACCTTTAGTCGGTGAGTAGGGTCAGCCCCATGGGCCAGCAATAGTTCAACAACTGCCAGATGGCCTCCTGCACATGCCAGTGATACTACTGTGTGGTCATTATTAGCTGTAGCTCTATTCACATTAGCACCTGTGTGAATAAAGAAGCAAATATGAATTTCTGCAGTAAAATCACAAAGTTTAAAAACATAAATCAGGAGAGCTCAAAGAAAACAACATTCATAAAACTGAAAATATCCATGGCCAAAAATTTGTTAAAATGCATTAGAATACATCAATCCCATACACATCAACATGGCATCTTGGTTTGGAGTTCTCAAAATAACTGGTAAACATTTTTAGGCTACTGCTAAATGATACATATTTAATTAAGCCTCAGAAGCAAGTTATAATAGGGAGCAAGCAATAAGAATTATAGCAGTAAGAATAGAAAAAAATTAAAGAGCAAATGATTTTCAATATAACTTTCTACACATCCTAGATTAAAATGCTCACAAGAAAATTGGAATATTGGTTTTTTACTTTTTAAGTAATGGCAATAATAAAAACAATATTCTTATGCTTCTAAATGTAAGCATGCCAATTTCATACCTTACGATATGGCAAAAAAGTATTAACTGGTCAGGCAATGATATTCTGACTAGAACATTGTGTTTTTATTTTATATGAAAAGATTACAGTAATTTTAAGGATAAGAAATTTGTTGCCTCCCAGAATCTAGAGACTGAACTCCTTGTGGAAGATGCCATGGAGAGGCCCGTGAAGATCCTAAGCAAACTGGATGTGCAGAATTGAACTTTGGAGGGGCTAAATTCATTTGTTTTGTTAAAAAGCATTTGTTTTATATATATTTTGTTACGCAAAAGGGACTGCCCCCTAATTGGTTTTATTCTTGTTTCCCTTTTGTTTCATTATCCTCAGGTTGTTGTATTTTCCCCTTGCAAGGACGTATTTATCTTTAGTCTGTTGTGATCCATTGGGGGTCTCCCAAAGGATCACAGGGGGATAATTTTGTGGGTTTTAGAGTGTTGTGGCCCGGAACTGCAACTCACCCTCCAGGGTGCCTCAGGGGTCCCTCCCTACTACGTCCTGGTGTGGAACTGGTCTATATAAGGATCAATTCTGTGCCTAGGAGGGACTTGGAATCAAACTTGATTCAAAGTTGGAGAGTTGGGAAACTCAGTTTAGTTTTTCTTTAATAAAGTTAAAAAAAAAAAAGGATCAAAAGGGTAGAGTTTTTTCTTTTAGCATCTTCAACATCAATCCCTTAGGTACACATGCACAAGATACTATTTTTACTAGTTATTAAATACAGTTATTCTTACTAAGTAAATTCCATTATTAGCGGTAAAATTTAGAAGTTGTTCTAGAACAAGGCTACAAACAACTTTATCCCACTCTTCATAACTACAGCAGGCACATAGGCAGAGCTACTTTGGATCTCATCAGTAGTTGTTTTCTTCAATGAAGAGCCACATAGATAATTTTGCTTAACTCAAAATTCTTTGTGGTAGGACAATGGAACTTTTATAGACCTATGTTACTAAACCTTATAGACGGAGGTTCTTAAAACTGACACAAAATTCTCATGCAAATTGTATAAATTTAGCTATATTTACTTTAAAAAAAGACTAAATATAGGTAAAATTTAAGAATCTTAAAACTATATTACAGACAATAAATTATCTTGATACCAGAGCAGAAGTCACAAATACCTTGTAGAATTTTATAACAATTACCTTTGCTAATAAGAAATTGTACAGTACACAAATGACCAGCTCTGGCAGCTTTCATTAAAGGAGTTCTCCCACCTTCAGATTCATGCTCCTGTTATAATAAAAAGAATCATGTATCAGTGAGAGCTAATCAAAAGTCTTCATTAAATATATAGTATCTGTTTAAATTTTCTAAGTATAGAGAAATATATCAAGTATATAGCCAGATCTTTAAGCAAAATGTATTTTTTAAGTCATCTGGCAGTTACCCTACCTGATTCTCCCTCATCCCAGAAAACAAAAAGAAGTAAATGAAGTACAAAGTAGAAGACATAGTATAACATTTTAACAGAAACCTCAACTTTACATATCAAGAAATAATCATATAGGGGTAATATTCATGTTCCAAATGATCAAAAAAATCCATCCAATTAACTCCAACTTATAATAATTAAAGGAACATTAATCTTATGAGGTAATTAGAGGCCTGAATTTTGCAAAAGTTCATGTTTTTTCTACCAGTCAACTGCAAGAGATGAACAAGTAGAATAAATTATGAAGAGATAGAGAAAGAAAAAGAATATATGTCCCAACAAATAATGTTTTTTTTTAAAAGAAAGCAATACCTGAGAAACCAGTCTAGTAATAGAAAGAAAAGATTGATTTTGATAACATGGCCCAAATGAAAAAAATCTTCAAATCTTATTACAGAAGATAAAATTTCAATGAAGATGAGCTCACTCTAACTTAATATAATGATGAGGAAAACTTCGGAAGAAGTGGAAATGTCTCTATCAAGGTCTTATTACATGCATACACAGGCAATGATATCTAGAATCTAGGTGATTTCCATAAAAAAATGATGATCAGTCCCTACATTTTCTTACTCTTCAATTTACTTAGAAATCAAGACAAATTTGGTGGTCCTTTTCTGAACCTGAACTGAATTTTCTGACTCTGAAATTCAAACTTTCAGATACTAGAATCTTTCCATAAAGAGAGTAGCAGGAGGTAGCTAGGTGGCTCAGTGGCTATAGAGACAGGCCTAAAGATGGGCGGTCCTAGATTCAAATCTGCTCTCAGACAAATCACTTAACTCAATTGCCTAGTTCTAATTACACTTCTGCCCTGGAACAATACATAGTACTGATTCCAATACAGAAGGTAAAGGTTTTTTAAAAAGATAAGTAGTAATATTTGTTAGATGGCAATCACTTCAATTTTGAGATAAATTTTGCTAGATCAAAAAACACAACATGGAAGTTATCAAATATTTATTTCACCTCTTATTTTGTACTTAACACAGGTATTTAACATTTCTTAAGTTTTCAGGACAGTCAGAGGTTTTTGTTTTCTTTTATTTGACCATGTATCTGAATTAAGAGAAATCTATAGCAATAAAGCATCTCTTTCTGATCTGGCAGTTAGCAAGCTAATAGTGAAAACAAAATGTAAGATGTGAAACCTGAAACATTTAAAACTGGACTTACAATTATATTCTAATTTTTGAAGGTTGTAACATAACTATATGTTAATTCTTATCTTCTCATTAAAAAAATGTATTGACTTCATCTAGCTGCTAAAGTACACTATACAATTTATAGTTATTTAAATTATTCATAAAAATGAGTACAAGAATTATGGACAATTTCAAATATAAATGTTTTTACTTTGGAACATTCTTTTGTTCTTATATTTTAATATGGGTATATCTAATGTCCTAAAATTAATTTGAAATAAAAAAATGCAGCCACATTTTGGAGACTTAGGCCTAGAAAGCTGTCTAGTTTTCTCAGCCTTACCCTCGATACATTGAAACCTATTTTCATGCTCTTCATAATAGCTTTTTTTCCCCCCAACAGTAAAAAAGCTTCATTGCTAAACCTACCTTGAGTTTAATGATTTGGCTTTTCACTTTCTACTAGATAAATATATGAGTATGAGAAGTCAATAAAACAAAAATCAAAGTAGTCACATATGAAAGAAGACTTCTTCTATAGATGACTGTGTATGACACTGAATTAATACTTTTTCTCAATGGTGGACCCAAACCCAGGAGGCAAATAAACCTGCTGAGACTATATATATATATATGCAGTTACTAAATATGGCACACATAAAATGGTACTGTAGGACTTGGGGTAGCTATATGATTCAATGGATAGAAGTGTCGGGTCTGGAGTCAGGAAGATCAGAGTTCAAAATGGGTCTCAGTAATTTAGTTGCTGTGTGACTTAGGGCATGTCATTTAACCCCCGTTTGCCTTAATTCACTGGAGAAGGAAATGGTAAACCACTCCAGTATCTTTGCCAAGAAAACCCCATGGACAATATGATCCATCAGGTCAAGAAGATTTGGACATAACTAAACAACAAGAGTTGGACATAACTAAACAACAAGAGTTAAGACTTAAAAGGTAAAAGTAACAAATCCCAAGATACTAATTATTAGGATTAAAAATTGGTCATTCTTCAACTATATGTTTCTTTCCTCAAGTTTCTAGAGGAACAATATGATTGCATTTGAGAAATCTTGGGTCATGAAGATGTTGCTACTTTGCCTAAAATGTGTCCATGGATTAATATAATTTTAAAATTCAGGCTGCCTATATTTTGTAAGATTCAATATTTTCCAAAAGTTTCATACACTTGATCTAGGCAGATCCTTAATATCTAATAGGGTTAAGTTGCATATGGTTAATTTGAATATTTAGTTCACTAGCTAGTCAATATTTTTTCCTAATTATAATTTTGGTTACATAAAACTTGTAAAGATTTTGCATAAACAAAACCAATGTTGCTAAAACTGGAAGGAAACAGGAAACTAGGGCAAAATGTTTGCAGCAAGTATCTCTGATAAAAGTAATTCCTCAAATGAGGAATTGAGTCAAAATGATAAGGACAAGAACCAATTTCCAATTGATAATTGGTAAAAAGATATAAACAGGTAGTTTTTAGAGGAAGAAATCAAAGCTATCAAGTTAAAAAAAAGAGGAAAAAATGCTTTAAATCCTTATTAGAGAAATGTAAATTAAAATAACTGAGGTACCAATCAGACTGGCTAACATGACAGAAAGGGAAACTAATAAATGCTGAAGGAGATGTGAGAAAATAGGTATACAAACACACAGACTGTTGGAGGAACTATGGCCTAGTATGGGGTACAATCTGGTTTAGCAATACCTTTACTAGGTCTATACTCTAAAGACAGATATAGGGAAATATCTGTCTATACATCAATCTACTTATTTCGAAAAGACTCTGGAAACTGCAGCAATGTCCATCAAATGGGGGATGGTTGAACAACTTATGATATATGAATGTGATGGAATACTATGTGATATTAAAAAAATGATGAAGGGGATGGTTTCAGAAAAACTTGTTAAGACTTACATGAACTGATAAAAAGTGAAATGAGCAGAGCCAGGACAAAAATAGATACAACAACAGCAACAATGTAAAGATAATCAACTCTGAAAGACATAGTAACTCTGAAAAATAAAATAATCCACGCAATTCCAAGGAACTCATGCTAAAAAATGCCATCTACCTTCAGACAAAGTCCTGACGGACTTGGAGTACAGTTTGAAGCCTATTTTCCCCCTCTCTTTTTATATATGGAAAAACATTTTGCATGACCCCATATGTACAATGAATATTATATTTCTTGCCTCCTCAATGTGTGTGGGAGGAGTAGAGGCAGGGAGAGAATTTGGAACAGAAAATAAAAAACTGAATCAAATCTTTCCCCCAATTAAACTGTTTTAGGAAATAAATCACCTTTGATTCTTTGTTCCTTAATTATAAGTTTGCTTATCGAAAATTTTTGCATGAATATTCATAACCTAAGACTCTCGAAATAGTTAAAAGGCATCAAACTAAAAAAATTCATCTTTAAATAGAATAAAAGGTATAATTCTACCTTAACATAATGGGCAGTTAATAAAAAGTTGTTAAAGTAACAAACAAGGTGAATAATTTACATTACCTTTCAAGTTCTAAATCTAAAATTAGGCTACCGACAGGTTTGACAGGTCTTAATAGATACAATTAGAGATTACATCTTCAGCATGGTTAGGTAAGAAGAGCTTCTTAAAGTACTGATAGATACTTTTACAAAAGTATTTTACCCTAGTGTAACAGGGGTGTGAATGGAAAAATAAATTAAGAAATTTCTGCTTGATTTGCTTAAAAAAAAAAGGCATAATAAAAACAGCTTCCTTAAAACATTAAAATAATACTTGGGAAACAGGTAGGAACTGTTTCTATATGCTAATGATTATATTTAGCACTTAGTTTCTCATAGGCTGAAGGAACAAACAAAAAGCTATCATACACTGGTTCACTATTTAGCCAAAGGGAAAACAGACCAATGAGTATGGTTCCAAGAATTAACAAAAGAGAATTGGTCTCAACAATGATATAGGATGGACCTATGTATATTATAAATAGCTAGTAGAGACCAATTCCAAAATATCTGAATTTCTATTCTCATTAGAAAGATGTTAGGGGACTTTGGAGCCAAAGGGCATCTGTAGGGGCTAGAAAAGAGTCAAACATGATTTAAAATGTTAAGTTTATATATTTTAATAAAATCTTCCACAGTAAAGGTAAAACAGTTTTCTTTCCAAAGAAAGCTAAATCAACTTAAATTCCAAAGCATGATGATAAAATTTAAAAACAGCTGGATCCCGAAGACTAATGAAATGAGTTAACCTAAGGAGAAAAAGATGACTCATTTGTAATGCAGAATTCTTAACTCATACAATGTCAGTCTTAGACACTAATTTCAGGAGATAGCATGATGTAGTCAGAATATAGGCCCTGGAATGAGGAAAGCTTATAATCAGGTCCTGTATCTGCCTAGCAGGTTTGATCCAGAGCAAGTAACTTAACCTTTCAATGCCTAATACAATTCTCTTGCTAACACAAGACTTAAATGGAAGGTGAGCTGCAATTTCTACAACAGGAATTCCCCAAACCTGATGAACTCATAGGTCTAGACCATTCCTTCATCCTTAAAAATGCTTAGAAGATATGTGAAATTTAAGGAAAAAAGTTTTAAACTCAAAGTTTCATATACATCAGGATTGAACAAAGTTAAAATTTTGTTAAACTTTAAAAGTCAGTTTTTTTAAGGTTCATACAAAATCACAATGCTACCAATACATATAAGCTAAAGATTTCTGATGGTGGGTGAACAAAATTAATATCAGTTAAAGTAACAATAAATGTTGAGGCCTCTTTAGTAGAGGAACCTTAATTCTCTCCAAAAAGAACTGCTAAAAATAACAATCTCAATGAGAAAATTCCTACTCCTCAGGGAGATGGGAAGTCTATCTCCTATGAACATTATTATGGGAACATGTATCAGGTGTAGCACTTTTACTGAGATTCTGTTTTCTCCTTTGAAGAAATTTCCTCTGCTACCCATTGGAGTCTTTAACTTCAAGGAAAGAACCCAGGTACACAAAGCCTTGGTTATCTACAAGCATCTATTCCTTATATAGTAGCTTACAAGCATCAAAGGCAGGCCACCCTCACCTGATGCTTGGCCGTCTCTATGCCCTCCAAAATAGTCTTCTTTAAGTCCTCCTGCTTGTCCTGCGGAAGGAAAAAGAAGAACTCACGGATCTTATTCCAAAAAATAAAATCACACCAGGCCATGAAGACTTAGTGATATTTCAGGTGCTCAGCAATAAAACTAAAATCCTTCTCTAAAAAATTCTCATTTCCAGGACTTAAAAGCAGACTGTGATATTTTTAATGGTCCAATGATAACCAGAAAAGAAGCTTTAAGCTAAATCACTAGATATATCTGAAGAAATAAAAGAAGCCATCAAACTAATGCCTTTGCCTCCTAACACAAGAAAAGCTATGGAAGTAAATAAGAGTAACAATATCTTAGGATATCTGGTTGAGTACAGGATGATTTAAAAAACAGATTTGGGGGAGAAGAGTGTTTTGGGGTGGGGTAAGGCATAAGGACACTACTGTGATAGGAGGAAGGCTAAAAAAACTCAACTAGCTTTTACTCATTGCTCAAGCTTTCCAAACTAAAACTAGAGCCACCTTCAAAAGAAGGTTAGCACAAATCTACAGATTCTAATTTATAAGATATGTCACAGAGAATTAAACCTTTCAGACTTTTCTTCTCAAATGAAAAGTCCAATAGTCAGTTTTATGCAGCAGATAAACAGTCTGTGACAAAAATCCCTAACACCAAGCTTAGTAGACTGCATTTACCTAGATGGTTTTCAAGGTCCATTAAATCCCAACTTTGGACATAGAACACATGATAGTACAGAGTATCGGTACAAAGTACCATCTGCTCTCACTACTTTGGGAAAATGTTCAACAGTTAACTAGTAAAATAAGCCTAAGAAAAATCAACAGTCCCATTGAATTCATAGTCCATGATTAACTGAAATGTTCAGGAGATGCTAATTAGTTACAAAGGCCAATAAAACTTGTTAAAAAGACCAAAGTTTCATCACGGATGCAATATGTATAATATTAACTTCCACCAAAATAACAAGTTTTAAATGATAAGTTCTTACGATTATGGTCAACACTACTGGAGAGTCAAAATAGTAAAAAGGTTATCTTTACTTAAATGATGGAAGATCTAAGTGAATTTTATGAAAATAGAAAGAATTAAGAATGAAGTGATTGGGGGTGGAGGGGGGGTAGCTAGGTGGTTCAGTGGATTGAGGGCCAGGTCTAGAGATGGTCCTGGGTGACCTCATACACGTCCTAGCTGTGTTACCATGGGCAAGTCACTTAAGCCCCATTGCCTAGCCCTTACTGCTCTTCTACCTTAGAACCATACACAGTACTGATTCTGAGAGATGGTAAGGGTTTTAAAAAAATATGAATTGATTAATGATTACCATTCATTAGAATTATTACCTAAATGTTTTATACCAGTTCTAAATTTTTAAAAACTTCATTATGAGAAAGAGATACAAACCAGTGAACAAATATATTGTCATATATGTGTATATAGATACATATTATACATATGAACTATATACCTAACTCACAGCCCTCCAGAGCTCTATTTTCTTCCAGATATAAACAACCCTAGAGCAGACGCAATAGGACCAGGAAGAAAGGAGTAATATTACTTTGCATTGCCTTGCATTCTTTCTTTCCTACCACAATTCCCAAGGTAGCAAGCTTCTAGAAGATCTAAGTTTCACCAACTATTCTAACTATGATAACTGCAAAACCAAACTTGTGGGAATAATTCCCTGTAGGGGCAATGGCAAACAAATGAATTTAAAAGAGAAAAGTTTGGGAGTTACCTAGTAAGATAAGAAGGACAGGTTCTAGGATATACCAATTAGTTCCACACTCCCATGCAAACTATCTGCAAGAAGAAATAACTAACATTGAAATGAATGAATATTCCATAAAGGAAAAAGGTTAAGTTAAAATAGATGAAGTCTTATGAGGGAAATGCTATGCCTTCTAGGGTTATTTAGCAGTATCTAGATTCTTGAATTATACCCTGAATTAAGTACTGATATGAAAATAAATGACTAAAGAGATACTTTAAAGGAATAGTGCTGATAATTTTTTGATTAGTTCTTTCACATGTATATAGTACATTCGGCTCAAAACACTCTTAGCTTCAAGTTTTTAAGGATCACTATGGATCTCCTGCCAGCCTGACATCTCAGAATGGCCATTCAGCCAGTAACAAATCTATCTATTGCCTCTAACAATCAGCCCACATTTCTCCATTTTATTCACAAAAATATCATATCTCAAATGCTTTATTAAAACCCAAATATATTGTTTCTACAGTATTTTGCTTATATGCCCACTAAGTCAGTCATTTAAATGCTGAATCATTTAAATGCTAAAATTAATATAGAATGCTGAAAATGAAAGATTTCTACATTTTTCATAAACTACATGGGAAAGAAGTATATTTACCCATGAAAACATTTCAGGGACCCCAGTCAAGAAAATGTGATTGCATAAAAGAGTGACCAGTGTTCAAATTCTAAACTAATTATTAAAAAACTAAGGCCCTAAGGGAGGATTATTCTTGGTTCTCCTTCCAGAGCCTCAATAAGAAATTCCTGAAAGAGCCATTATCTTAAAATGCTTGAATACAAAGTATTAAATCTGAACTAATCCTAATTTTGGGAAAGAAAAAATTTAAACAGTATCAAAATGTACTTTGAAAGCAAAAGATGGTAGAAATTAAAACATAGGCTTAATGGGACTTCTGAAATTCAGTTTGAAAAAGGAAATTTAGTGGAAGGGATTAGATAACAAATATGCAGGGAAATCAAGCATACACTTCTACGCCTTTCATTGAACCAGATTTAAGTGAGTCTTCCAAAAATAAACCTTCATCCTTTCTTCTAAAGCAAATTTCTACAGGTTCTACAATTGGTAATTTTTTAGATGTAAATTTTCTTACATAGGTTTAGATTATCTGGTTGCCTGTGAGCAACAAATACAGAAAACAACTTTGTCCTAAAAAAAGGTAAAGATGTTATCAGGAAAAGGGGGTGGGGGCCCCTTACAACTATAATTTTAACTGTATGTATAAATGGTCAAGATTATAATGCAAAATAACATGGGTAGGCTATCTGGATGGTAGATAAGAGCTTCTCATATAATATTAATGAATATTTTTTTAAAACTGAAGAATTTGTTTAAGGATTACAATCTTATGGGAAGACTTTATAAACTCTAAAACTAGTTCAGAATAAAATTTTAAAATTGTGCAGTTTGGAGATGCTGAGATAGCCTAGAAGTCTTCAGTAATGGCCTCAGTATTTTTCAAATCTTCTACATGATTTTTTCCCCACTTAGTATCATAATGGATGATACTGAAATACACAAAAACGTTACTTATTTTGACCTGCCAGGCATTCTCCTTTTTACTCATTAAAGTTACTATTACCTCCAAAAAACAGTTAATCTATAGGAAGAGGCCCAAATACTAGTATTTTGATTCATTTACTTGAATTTAAAAATAAAAAATTCAGGTAAACCAGCAATTTTCAGTTTTAAGAAATTTCAAAGAAATCTTAGAGTGGATGAGACTGCTGAATTTCTTTTCAAAAGTAAACTCTAAATTATATGAATTGGATCAACTAGAATTAAATACCATTAAAATGTTTTAATTTTATCTTAATAGGAAGCTCAATAAACACAATTTATTTAGATAGTTAAAGATTAGAAATAACCCCCCAAAAGCAAGTTAATACTTAGCTTCTTATAAAGAATCATTTTTTTAAATAAAATTTTCAAAATACTTTTAATAATCTGTTTTTGTCTATTCAGTGTTCAACTAAATTACAAGATATCTTTCACTTACAACCTATATGATGATCTTTAAAAGCTGATATGATCAAAAAAATTCTTCACTCTGTTGCCAAATTTGTGATGGAACATTTTTGAACTACACTAAGCTGATCCAATAGTAAACATTTAGCTGATTACTGGGTCAGTACTCAAAGATAGTTACATAGGCTCTACCAACTTTTGTGCTCTGCAAGCATTGCTTTTGAGTATCCTAAAGTCTCTTCCACTGCACAATCAGAACAGGACTTTAAGTAGATTCAAAATACAACTCAATATTTGAAATTCACATGAATTTCCTGTAGATTATAGTATTAAACAAACCTAAATGTTTAGCTACTGCCAGAACACTTCTCATAAAAATAAAATGCAAACTAATATAAAGGAAAAAAATTCTTCCTCTTTAGGTCTTCCCCACTCCCTTCCTAAAAGAGCTTTCCCAAAAAAGATCATTATGTAATACATGTATAATGCAGCTGACTTGCTTGCCAGCTCTGGGAAGGAGGAGGGAAGAAAGGGAAGGAGACAATTTGGATCATATAACTTTGGAAAACTCACGTGGAAATTTGTTATTCCATGTAATTGATAAAATTATTTTTACAAAAAAAAAGTTCATCATGAATTTCAGCTACATGGCTTTGTTCTAAGAAATTCTTTGAAGCTTAAGTTCAGGCATTCCAGTAGCCACCTCTAGTGAAAAAGGATTGATCCTGAGTTGTTTTTTGTATCAAAAATTATATTCCAAAGTTTGATCCACTCTTAAAACAAGGTGGCTATGAATCTTGCTACCAAAATCTTGTCATTGTGTCCACAGAGTAAAAGTTTAATTTTGAACTTATGAACACCATAAAATATATTTGAACATATTAAGCAATGACAGTGCCCTTATTGTGTACAACTGAAAAATGGTAATATTTAATTATTGTGGATTCTACCATTAAAAAATTTTAGATATTTTAAATGCATACTATGCGTAAGTTTACCTTGCATTACAAAGCAATGGTTAAAAATATGGCCAAAAAGTTTTTGCAAGAATATCTTAACCTAGACATTTGAGAAGCTACTGATAGTTTTTATGAAATTTCAAATTTTAATTTCAAAAATTAACTAGTGATTATAGTACAAGATAGTGATTCCCTTAAATTTTAATGAGAAACACCAATATTTAAAATTTTTAAATAACATTTTAAGCATTCAAAAAATAAGTATACATTTACATTTCTGAACTCATTAAATCTAAAAACTATATTAAGGCTTTTAGGACATCTTACATAAGTATATTTTCAATCTGAACAACTCTGACTACATTAAAAGCAACTAACTATTCAGACTTATTGGAAATTCTAAATATTCTTAAATATTCTTGTCATTAGTTATTGGAACACAAAGAGTTAACATTATAACTTCATAGCAATTATGTGCACATAAAAAGAGTATTTCAAAACTACAAGGAATTTTGGAGATCAAATCCCTTTCATTTTATAGATGAAGTGCCAGCAAGAGAAATAAAATGGCTTGTCCAGGATCACATAATATATAATACAAAGCTAATACAAATGAAGTCTCTTGAGAACACTGCCCTGTGCTACATTTTCTTCTCTAGAAAATAATAGAAATAGAAAATAACTTTTTGACCCACATTTTTCACTAATTCAGATTGGATTTTCCTTCATTAATCCAAGTTTGTGGGGTTTGGTACAATGTAAAATCCCACTTAACTTTGCTGAGATTTTTTTTTCTTCATAAGTTTTAGAACCTATATGAGATACAATACTCTTCCATGTAAAAGATGTAAGGTCTGAAGATATTCTAGATAAAATTGAGGGGGGGGGGGGGGCCAGAGTTAAACTTTTATTAGAGTATCTATACACTTTTGTCCTATATCCATTTTGCACCAAATGATAAATATTTCAGCTCTCACTTTCCTGTAGGATCTACAGAAGCAGTACTGTCAAAGGAGAGAGATGTTAGAAAAGGTGATAAAGTAATTTTATTTCCTTATCCAATCTTTTTATGATCATCATCAAAAGTGGAACAGTTTTTTAAGTGGAATTTCTCATAGGTTTTGGTTTACAGAATATCTCTATAGATATGAATGAATGCTAAGTATTCCAAGTTCTTTAAATATTATTAGAAATAGTTCTATTTAAACACTTTGGGGGGGGGGGGAGTTGAAGATGCAATACTGTTTTGAAAACTAAATTTATGGAATAAGTAGTTAACCAAGCTATTTTGTTTTTAAGCTAAATTCCTAAAAAATCTAATTGAACACAATTAAGAATACATCAAGGGTATTTCAAAGTTTCAGAAGAAGCATATTATGAGAATTGATCGTCAACTCTTACATACACCTGTAGTGGTCTTTTATGCAGAATTGGAATCTGGAAGAAATGCTTGACAATTTAAAGTATGATCTCAAAGAATGGGATGATTAAAACTCAGTATTAACAATCTATAGGGTGTTTTACTACATCTGAGCCTATATTATAAGTTGGAAGATCAATGTACAAATAGCAATAAGGGTTGTTAGGAGGAAACTTGACTTCAAAGAAAACAAAACTACTTAAAATCTAATTTTCTGGGATCTAAGAAACAAAAATAACCAATCACCTGAAGATATTTTAAGGTGACCTCTGTGCAGTTCTACTAAGGGGCAGCTAGAAAAGTCATGAGGTAACACCAGAAATTTAGTTATGTTAGTAACTAAGGTACCTGCCTTTCAATAGTACAACCGTTGAGACATCTGTTGAGCACATGAGGTAGACAGAAAAGTTGTCTATTAATATTTATACAAAACATGCAAGCCAGAATTCCACTACTATTTCTGAAAAAAAAAAAAAGGAAACTATAAACACATCTATATAAAAATATGTAAAAGTAATTTTGTCTTACTAAGTCAGCCCCTGCTTGAAGAAGCACATCTGCAACATCAGTATGCCCATTTTCACAAGCATAGGTCAGAGCTGTATCTCCTGTTGCTGTTGTGGCATGAACGTTAGCCCCTGGACAACAAAAAAAAAAGCACTTTACCAATTCAATTCCTAAATCTGGTAAAATTAAAGACTGAATTGTACTTTCTAAATGTTTATTTCCCTTATTTTTCTCTCAAATCAGTGAATATGGTGGTGAAAGAAGTCAAATAATGAATGTACATATGTGTATTCACCCCCCCCCAATTAACAGTATGTGAATATCTATGGTCACCTGTCAAAAGTAGGACATTAGTAAACTTTTATGATTGATTTGAAGTCAAAACACAAAACCTGAAGTATAATCGTTGCAAAATATTAACTTTTCTATTTTAAATAACTTCCATGAATGATTCAAAGCAAAACTGTAGTTAGATCATACCAATTAAAACTATCATTGTAATTATTACAGCATTTCAAAAAAAAGTTTATCAGATAAGTGACACTTTTTATTTTCTTAATTTATAAGTCAAATTGCAAATAGCTGGCTAGAATTTATAGAAGGCATTTTGAGTTATGCAGATATACATATTATTTCTCATAGTCAATCAGATATTTACATACATGTAAGATAATTTGTCTCATTACCTTGCTACTCTAAAAAGTCAAATATGACATGAGTATGCTTAGAAATATGTCTTTTCTATTTCACATTATCAGTCTGGAAAATGAGTGAAATAAATGGCTGATTATTGCAAATGCCATATAATTTACAAATCATTTTTAAGTACACCTCCAGTCAAGGGGCAACATGTCTATTTTCAAAGGATTAGATGAGGTAAGTCGAAAAGGCTAAGCGGACAGCAATCATAAATTTTTTGGCTGGCCTCAGACATTTCCCAGCTGTGAGATCCTGAGCAAGTCACTCGACCCCCATTGTCAAGCTCTTACCACTCTTCTGCAAAGTAAGGGTTAAAAAAAAATTTTTTTTTTGGCCCAATAACTCTCAAAGACCATCTATTTTGTTATAAAGGGGTTGTGATCTCTGTTGATGGAAAGACTACTCACTTTTTTCAGAGTGAAAATTAATTTAATCTAATGTTCTTTATTGCATTTTTAAATGATTCACATACCTGCTGCCAGTAAATATTTAACTAATTCAAGGTGTCCCTCCTGAGCAGCCTCCATTAAAGGTGTTGAGCACCCAAGTTCTATATCAGCCCCTGCTTTAATCAGGAAATCAGCTACTTCAGAAAATCCTCCACAGCATGCTAAAGTAAGAGCAGTTTCTTGTGTTTCTTCAGTCTGTGCATTTATATTTGCTCCTAGGGTTGTCATAAAGATAGATCAAATTAGTTATCAAAATTTCTTAAAATATACATTCACAAAAAGTTCAGATGCTAACTTCTTTTTTTCTATTGCATTCATTATTTAGTTTATCATCAATGCAAATAAATATTTTGCATAAACATATAAAAGTTATTTGATAAAATAACCTTTAGCAATAATTAAATATGTTTAAAGGATATGAAGCTAAAAGGAACCTTAGAAATGATCCAGTTTAAAGCTCTTGATTAAGCCATCCAAATCAATTTGAGGAAAAGAACAGACGTAAAATTTTCTTACCTTGTGCTAAGAGGAGTGCTACCATCTCTTCATGACCTTCTCGAGCAGCTTCCATCAAGGGAGTATAACCTTCATCATTAACTTCTTCAAGATTTGCTCCCCTTTCTATCAATAAAGCTGCCAACTCAACATGTCCACCACAAGCTGCTAATGTTAGTGGAGACTCAAATGAATCTGCAGGCATATTCACTTGAGCACCACTATCCAAAAGCAGACGTGCTACCTCTACATGTCCATCCTGCAGGATTTTCAGGAGCAAGGGGAAATTTTTTTTGTTTAATTTTGACAGTAGGGAAGAGGAGGAATTAACAGAAGTAGGGAAGAGAAAAAAAGAACATTAACTTAGATGCAAGCTATCAGTTATATCAAGTTCAAAATTCTCAGCTCTATGATATATCCTAATTTTTGCATTAACCTCACAATTTCTTTCTTTTTTTTTTTAACCCTTACCTTCTGTCTTGGAGTCAATACTGTGTATTGGCTCCAAGGCAGAAGAGCGGTAAGGGCTAGGCAATGGGGGTCAAGTGACTTGCCCAGGGTCACACAGCTGGGAAGTGGCTAAGGCCAGATTTGAACCTAGGCCCTCCCATCTCTAGGCCTGGCTCTCGACCCACTGAGCTACCCAACTGCCCCCAGCCTCACAATTTCTTTAAAGAATTAGGACTGGCGTTACAGACATATGATTCATTAAATAATGCAAACAGTATTAACCAGGTATGCTTAAAAAAAAAAAAAGTGAATATCACAGTAATAGAAAATAGCTGCTAAGGATACTTTAAGATAATTTAGAAACCAAGTTGCATGTAGAGATTTTAATCTTGCCACATAAACCTGGGAATTTAATAAGAATCATTCATTTCACAGCTATATATTGTATAGGGTATTTGTATTTGTAAGGGTAGAAAATGTCACTTGATAAAATTTTAAAACAAAGGCTTTCCTCCTAGCCCCCCAACCACAGCTGATTTCTATGTTGGTAATGCCATTTGGAATTATATTGTTAAGGGAAATTCCCTTGTGGATCAATATTTCCCTTGATAAAACAGTCTGCTGTTATGGTACAAATCTTACTTGTGGGTCAGTTCCATTTCCCAAATACATAAAAAATTAAAGTATTAATTACTTGTAATCAATTGAACCATAAGCAAATCTGCTTAGATAATGGCAATTAGCAACAAAATACTTTAACACATACTCGATCTTTCAACTTTATCCTTACAATTTCCTTTCCTTTAGTTTCTAATTCTTCTCTTACTATTTTATGGTAGCTTTTAACTCTTGATGAAATGTACTACTGTTACCATAGATGCCATGTTTTATAAATGTATGTATCCTACTATATATTTCTACCTATGTTGTATAACTCGCTAGACTTTAAATTACAGGAAGAGTAGGAACTGTGTTATCTATGTCTTACTCAATTAAACTTCCTTAGTATCTAGCACAAACTTTCCATTAATGTTTATGAACTGAATTCACCAAAATGCACTCAACTGAATGAATGTGAAGATTTCCAGCAAGAATTTAGGACCTTGGAGACCTAAGTCTTTCTTAAGTGATCAAAAAAAAATGTTTATATGGTCCTAGTGTTATGAAAAAGGGAACGTTTTCAGTTGCCTTAGATTACAGCCAACTCTTGATTATCCATTAGTTATAAAACAAAATCTGCTAAACCCTGCCCCTCCACCCCCACAACATATTATATTATGAAACCAAATATGAATGATTTTAAGGTTAGTTGTGTCACTGATCTTTCTTGATTGCCAGTTGCTTTTGAAATTTGTCTGCATTAAACTAAGAATGGATTTTAAAATTTAAAATAAAATTACTGTATTTTACTAAAAATATAAAAATCATTCTTAGCTCATGAAAATAGAAAAAAACAAGTGGCAAGCAAGATTTGGCAACATCTTATCTGGGATCACAAGTTGATTAAATTTTGCTTTAAGCTAAAGGAACAAATTATAAAAATTAAAGTCCATTTCTTAAATCCTTTAAGATAAAATAAGTACATATAATCTTTTTTCCTCTCAAAGAGTTCAAGCAAATAAATAAAAAAATCATTACCATGCAGGCCTCCATTAGCGCCGTGTGCATCTCATCAGTTTTGTGTTCTTGATCTGCACCAGCCTCAAGCAGAAAACGAACCATATCTAAATGGCCTTCAAAAACAAAAAAATTTTCAGACAATGTTTCAAAAGAAATAACTGTCAAAAAGTTAAGTTGTTCTAATAATTTTTAATATTTCATTTAATAATATAATAATATTTAATAATACTAATAAAATAGATGACCTACATTGCTTAGTGGGTTTTCTTAAAAGTCTGGCTTACAATTCAAGAAACAACACTTCCTATTTTGATGTTTTGATTCACGTATTCATCATGCCAGAAATACTTAAATTAAATATGGAAACTAAGGCCATTCCAAGGTAGATAAGAATCTAATTAAAATTTATGGGAATAAGAGTCATTCTCTCCAAATGATAAATGGGATACCAATAGTTTTCAAAGAAGAAACCCAAGCAACTGATAGCCACGTGAAAAAATGCTTCAAATAACAATTAAGAGAAATACAATCATCATACTGTATGATGATTATCTGTACAGCAATGCAATGATCTGGGATAATCCTTGAAAGACTTTTAAGCTGGGAAATGCTATCTACCACCAGAGAAAGAACTGTTGGATTATCTTTCATTATCAGAGTATTTATGATTTTATTTGGGGTATTGTAATAGTGTGCTCTTATAATAATGACAAATCTGGAACTGTTTTGTATGACAATAAAGATCAAATTTAAAATTAAAGAAAAAAACTTATGTCAGAAGAAATGAGAGATGGATTCAGTAAAACTTGGGAAGCCTCGTGTAAACAGATGGAATAAAAGTGATCAGAACAAGAACAATTTAAACAGTATCAACAACATTGCAAAAACAAATAACTTTGAAAAAGCTTCAAAATTATGATCAATGCAATGACCACCAATCATGATTCTAGATGAAGCATACCTCTCATACAACAGCCCAAAAAGAGAGAAATGGATCCAGTATACATAATGAGACAATATCCAGAAAGGGCCAATGAGGACATTTATTTTGCTTGCCTATACATATGTTATAATTGCTTCAGCTTAAAGTATACTATAAACTTAAAGGCAAAAGTAGTCATACAGAATTCTATTTAAAATAATGGCAATTTTCAAACTGATTATTCAAATCATGATCTCACAGTCAATAAAGGGAAATTGTTTTTTAAAACTAAAGTTAAAAGTACTCCATGGTATTAAAAAAAAATCATACTTTGATAAGTTTTTAACTCTTAATGAAACCAGTATACTTCAAGTCAAACCGGAACTCTATAAATATGAATTTTAGAAGTTGGTTGAAAAAATTAATTTCAATTATAGCCAACATATAACTAAGAATACAAACAGCATTACAAATTCTGTTCAGCAGGGATCATATAATTTTTGATGTTAAAAGCCCTGCCCCCCACCAACCTTAAAATGTATAGTATAACTTACCTTTATAACATGCAAGTGTAAGTGCACTCTCTTTGAATTCATTTGAGTGAGTGTTAATGCCTGCCCCATACTCCAGGAGAACTCTGGCAACTTCTACATGACCAGCACTAGCCGCTTCCATTAAGGGAGTATGGCCATTTTCATTGTGATCCTCTATGTTAGCTCCTGCTTTCAATAGTACTTTTACAATGTCCACAAATCCCCCAGCACAAGCATAAGTTAGTGCTGTGTTTCCTAATAAATCAGGGGAAAAAGATGAAAAAATGCAATTAGCCAAATTATATATTTCACCTCCTTAAATTTCTAGAGCCCTCAACTTTCTTTGTATTAAGTAAAGACTAGGTGACAGAAAGAAATGAATGGCTATATCAAGGCTATTTTCTTAGTAGTAACCGTTTCTAAATTTATCATTATTACCACACCATACAAATACCTGATTTATAAACCATAATTTCAAAGCTTCGTTTCTATTTAAATTTTTTTTCTGATGATTTCTCAGAGTAATCTAACTTCAGCTGTAAAATAACTACTTGATTTAAAAAACAATTTCTAAAGGCAGCTAGGTTGCACAGTGCATAGAGCATTAGAGGTTTAGAATTAGGAGGATCTGGGTTCAAATGTGACCTCCGACAATTCCTAGCTGTGTAACTCTGGGCAAGTCACTTAACCCCAACTGCTTAGCCCTTACCTCTCTTTTGCCTTGAAATTGGTCCTTAATATCAATTTTAAGATAGAAGATAAGGCTTTAAAAAGGAAATTTCTTAAAATTCTGAAACTTCAACAGGATTAGTCTAATACCGGACATACAATATGCACTAAATGAATGTTTAATGCTTTGTCAATTAATTTAAAGAGAATCATGTTTATGAGTTTTAACTATTTCTATACTCTCAACCTTAATTTTAACTAGTCACTATGGGAATAGGTACAGTTAAATGACAAGGAGCACTTGGTGGTATAAATCACCACTATTGTAAAAACTCAAAAGGAAATGTTCTAATTCTATAAAAAAGCAAGGATTTCTATAAACTGATTTAAAGAATTATTAAAATAAAAATTGCTGATAAAATCTGGAACTCTACAAAGAGTTGTGACTATTACAGATATAAAGTTGTCTTTTGTCAATCATACTGTCATTCTACATTGTTTCGCTAGAGAAGCATATTCACTAGACATATGCTTTGACAATACATACCTGTTGAAGACTGGGCATTGACATCTGCACAATGAACAAGCAACAACTTCACAATGTCTACATAGCCTCCACTGGCAGCTGCCATTAGTGGAGTTATGTCTCCTTTATTCCCTCGATCTTCAACATTGGCATGCATAGCAAGCAACACCTTTAAAACAAAAAGCATACAAAAATAGTCACTTAAACTCATAACTACTAAAGTTCATACCTGAAGCCATAAAAACTAGGGCAATTTTTTTCCTTTAGTAAGCAAATCCAAGGAACACAATTAATTATAGTTTTTGTATTTTTTAAACTGAGCTTCTCTACCTCCTGCCTTCTCATCCTGGGGAAATTTCTACCCTGAGATCCATGCCTGACTAACATTACTTGAAGGACCCCAGTCATGCCCATTTCAAACTCTGTTTGTCTTGCTCTCTGGACTTCTGCCTTGCACACAGTAGGTGCTGAATATTCAATGTCTACTATTTAAAAGTTAAGATTTATTAACATAGCACCTCCTTTTGTCCATAAAAGGAAGCAATTTACCTTCAGCCTCCAAGTTCAATGTTATTCCTACCAAACTAGGTAAAAAGTACAAATCTGTATTGTGAAAGTTACTATGTGGTTAAAGTAGATGGTGAGGGCAGCTGGGTAGCTCAGTGGATTGAGAGCCAGGCCTAGAGATGGGAGGTCCTAGGTTCAAATCTTGCCTCGGATACTTCCCAGCTGGGTGACCCTGGGCAAATCACTTAACCCCCATTGCCTAGTTCTTACCACTCTTCTGCCTTGGAAGCAATACACAGTATTGATTCCAAGACAGAAGGTAAGGGCCCCCCAAATAAACAAACAAACAAATAAATAAAAATAAAGTAGATGGTGAGTTTCAATACTGCAAGGACAGAACTAAAAACAAATCATTTTAAACGCAGATAAATTACTTTTATCTTTTTAACAGTTTAGATACTGTACCAAAAAGAAAAAGGTCTATATAACATGCTTCCCGACTCTCTTATTTATTCATTTATGTTGAGAGGAAACATGAATGAGTAGCCACACACACACACACACACACACACACACACACACACACACACACACACACACACACACACAAAATGTTTTACTATTATTAAAGCTACACTCTCCAATTACATTTCTTCTTAAAAATCAAAGGGAGGAAGACATAAAGATGATGCCAGAAATCCTTCTAAAATGAACATTTCTGCTTACTTGTGCCAATTCATAGTACCCAGCTGAACAGGCCAAACAAAGCAAACTTTCTCCTTCTTCAGTATGCTCGTTTACACTTCTTCCTTCATCTAGCAATTTGCGGACAGCATTCACATCCCCATCTGAGCAAGCTTCTGCCAAACTGCGACTAAAAAAGAAAATCAAAGGATACAGCAATGTGCAACTGGCTCAAGTTCATAATGCTGAGATGTGTTAAGGACAATGAGACACCAAAAAAGATTTTTAAAAAGTTTCTGTATCTCTGCTACTGTTATGCACAAATGGCTCAAAAGTTTAAAAAAGATTTAGTTTTAAAATTAAAAATAAAACCCTCAAACTTTAAAAAACATTTATTTTAAAACAGAAAGTTGAAATAGGTGAATTACTTTAATGTATATTAACTTATTCAACTATTGGTTTCTATTTTTCCTTTTTCTCAAACAATGCATTTAATTCATTAGCCAAAAATATCAGTACAAATACAAAAGGATCTACTAAAGATCTAAGAGTTAAATCAAATAAAACCACAGCTTCTAGAAAGGGAACTTCCCTTGAAAGTAAGGATGATACTGTATTCACTTTTATTTCCAACAGTGCCTAAAATATAGTAGGCACTCTGTAGGTTAACAAAATTATTGCAGTATCTCAAGCTAAATCCTATCAGTTCTACTAAACATAAAATATTTAACTGAAACTAATGACCCTAGAAATTGCCCTTGAGGAAAAAAAAACATTCTTAAATTATTATAACGTACTTGTCCACTTGTCCTGTGTTATGACTGTTCTCTGCTCTCATTCGTGTCAAAGCAGCAGCAGCTTCATCCAATGCACAGCTGACAGAAGAAGTCAGTCTTCGAAGCACCTCAGGATCTGCGAAGGCTTTACCATCGGCAGTTGACAATTTACCAATTCCTTCAGAGTATGATCATCAAATGGGTTAGTATGAAAAAAATCACACAAAAGATGCACAATTTAAAATTTTCACCATATGCATGACTAAATAACTCAAACAATGCTACAAAATGTTATTCAATATATCTGACTTTACAAAATT
Organism: Monodelphis domestica; assembly: GCF_027887165.1. Lineage (NCBI taxonomy): Eukaryota > Metazoa > Chordata > Mammalia > Didelphimorphia > Didelphidae > Monodelphis > Monodelphis domestica. The sequence goes on along the minus strand of NC_077227.1, from coordinate 338,825,879 downwards.
TTTAAGTATGATATACAATCAAAAGTAATAAAGTTCAAAACAAGGCAGTATGTTTTAGTCTAAACTTACTTATTTTAAGATGATCACACTGTTTAAAAAAAACTCAGGCTACTGGATTTAGCATTTAACTAAATGTCCTTTAAGAATAAAATAAAAACCTTCACTTTGTAAGTAGGCTGAGTGTGTTACAAGTTGAGTGTTATAAGTGTTATAAGTTGAGGTATACAAGGAAGAGTGGAGAGAAATGTACTTTAAAAATAAGTGCTTGGTTTTTCATGGATTTAAGAAGCTGACCATATAGCTCTCTCAGGAAACCTATGTCCACACTTTTCCTATTAAAAAAAAAAAGAGAGGACACAAGTCTTGTGAGTTTTGAGCTAAAGTGATTTTAGAATTATCCTTCATTATTTTGGGTTTAGGTGTGGGTTGTATGCAGGAAAAGACAAAGACATCGAAAGAAATAGAAATTTTATTTATTAAAAAAATTCAAACATATCTTGATCATCTAAAGAATAACAGGCAAGTATGGCTAAATGATATGTTTTGGAATGTAACTTTTAAAATTGCATTGAACAAACTTATACAAGTTATACTGAACTATAACAGAAGTGGATTTATAAACTAATGGCAGACAGTGTTGCCAATGGTTCTGAATTAGGCAGAATTTTTCAAATCTTTGTCTTAAGAAGTGGCACAGTTTCATGGATAGAGCACTAAAGGTAAGTATACAAAAGCTACTAAAAACCTAGCTATGTCACTCATTTTACATGGTCATGGGGAAAAATGATCTATACCTTTCTTTGCACAGCCATTATTATACTAGTCTTATCAATTTTTTTTCCAATTTTTTTCAGATTTTTACCAAATCTAAAACATGTCGGAAGACAAATTAGATTATTTGCCAAATGCTTTGTATTTGTATCCCCAAGGATTAGTACAATATTTGACATATAGGAAATCTTTACTATCTTTTCACTTATTCAGATGCACAGCATTCCTTATAAAATGATATATAAACCAAGACATTCTTTACATAAGTATAGGATTCCACTTGGTCAGATAGTCAATAAGTATGAATTAAGTACCTATTATTTGCTAGGCAATGTACTAAGCAGTGGAGATACAAAAAGAAGTCCTACCGTTTAATATTATCTCCCCAGTAGGAGCCACTCTGAGGTGATAGCACACATTTCCAAATTCTCATCTTTTGGTAAAATGTTATGTGTAACTATCTTCTGGGTTACATGTGGCATCTTATTTTGTTTCATATTTTCTTCCAGTGTTTCTATGGCAACCAAATTTAGCAAACCAACTTATATTCTCTAACACTGAGAATACAGGATAAAAAATAAACAGTGATTTTCACTGGAAATAGTCTAACCTAACAGTTTATGTATATCTTACTACTAGTCCCATTGCTAAATACTATCTTTAAAAAATTACACACTATACTGATGGCATTCTTCCTTTGGTAGATATGAAAAAACTGAACTCTAGACAATCTATATATCTATCAATTCTCTAAGTCTGGAAAAAATGACTCTCCATAGATTCTACTAAAATACTATTATAATGCATATAAACATATCATTCATTTAATCCAATCTTAATTTCACACATGAGGAAATGAGGCCCTTAACTCCAAATATAGTGCTTTCTAAAAAAACCCATGAAATCATCACTTCCTATTTTAACTTTGTACTTCCCCTAATATTTAAACTTGTATTAAAGTTACTTGTGTAAATGTTGCAGTACAAATGAGCCAAGTTTCACTGAATTAAATTATATCTGAAATGTCTAAGAAATCCATAGTGCCTACTATAGAAGCTTGTAAGTAGAATACCAACAACAAAAAACATAGTGAATGGGTAATTATAAGTCTTGACTATTATTACCATTGACATAAGTACTAAAACTATCAAAATAACCATATTAGTGATGAACTGAACACAATGTTTAAAGACTACAGAAATAAGTTAGCAGGTGACTACTAAAGGTTTTCCTGTATCCTTCAGAAAACCAAAGGCTATATTGTTCTTGATTAATAAATTACTAGTGGTACCAACTTGTTTATTTGATGTACTGGGAACAAGTAATATTCAGTGTACCACTTCAAAGTAGGTTTAGAAAGAATGACATCTATCTCTATATTTAAATTTCTGGTCATTCAACCATGTTTTTATATATAAAAAGCAAAAGAGTAGATTGCACTAAATCCTACAACAGGTCAAACTAACTGAAATTTATTCAGACCATCATGAACTATGACTCACATAGGAATTCTTTCTGCTTATTCATAATCTCACAAAATTTGAATAAGAAATAATACCCTCTGATAAATAAAGTTAACTATATTTTAATGAGGAAAAAAAGTGGCTGATTACTGTAATTGAACTATTCCAAACTGGGGATATTTCCATGACCACAATTGTTATCTCAATCATTTTAAATTAAAATCACTACTTCATAAAAGATGTTAAATGATTTCTTTAAAGGAAAAAAAGAAGAAAACTGATCCAATAACAACTCTAGCTGTAACTGACTACTTGTGGTTAAAATTTATCAACCCTAAATTCAGATCAATTAACTAATCATGCCCTGACAATATGCAAGACAATGTACTAGACACTGTGGATAAAAGACAATTATGAAGCACTCTTTTACTCTCCAAAAGCTTACATTTATTCTCCTGAGGGTAAGGGGTATAAATAAAGGGAAGGCCTTCACGTAAAAAGTGTCACCTAAGAGTATGAAGAAAAGGAAGAATATGGCATGATGTAAACAAGATCTGAGGTGTGGAACAAAGGAGAATCAATAAATATTTTAAACTGCTAAAAAAAGTACTTGATATTGCTAAGTGGTAGAGACACAAAAAAGAACAAACCAATTCTCAATTTTAGAGATTATAATCCAGTGAAGGAGACAACTACATATAGAAGTATATACAGGAAGAGATACAACAAGAATAAATACAAAGTAGTTAAATACATGGTGGTTTGGGAGGGAGGATACTGAGAGAGGGGAGGTTAGGAAAGGCTTTATATAGGTGTTACTTGAGTTGCATCTTAAAAGAGAGATTCTATATGACAGGAGAAAAGGAAATACATTGCAGGCATAGGGGACTAGCCTGCGCAAAGGCATGGAGATGGAAGATGGAGTGGCATGTGTAAGGAAGAGGGAAGAAGCCAGTTCAGTTAATCACTGTGTGACATGGGGTAGAATATACAATAAGGCTGGGAAAATAGGCTGCAGCTAGGTTGTGAAGGGCTTTAAAAGCTAAACAGAAGAGAGACCATAAGAAGCCATGGGAGGAGTTTGGGAGGTGGGGATGACAGATGCTTAAGGAAAATTACTTTGACAGCTAGAGTAATATGAAAGTAGGGAGACTGGAGGCAAGAAAACCAACCAGGAGGTCATTCTAACAATCTAAGCAAGAGGTTAAAAAAAAAAAAAGCAATTGGTTACGAGAAATATTTTGGAGAACAAATTTTCTCAGTAAAGAGGTAAAGCCATATGATGAAATGAGAATACAAGGAAATGGAAAGATGAGGAAGTAAAGGAGATCCAGGACATAAGGGGGTTTTTTCTAGAGGGCGTAGAAGAAGGAAAAGCATGGAGGGGTAAGGCCAGAGGCTGACAGTAATATGAGAAGTATGAAGGAGAAAGAATTTTTTCTGAATCACAGGGATAAATGAAACTAATCCTAGGGAGTTTACTTATAACATAAGGGAAATATACAAGTGATTGGTAACCCCCAAACCTGCAGAATTCTGTGATGTCTGAACACAAAGTCAGTACAGGGTAATATGTTTAAGTTTCTCTGGTTGGTTACTCCAAAACAGAGAAACAGAAGGTGATAATGGATATAGAGTACAGAAGGAATAGAGAGTTCAATATAAGGACCTAGCCCAAGAAAAATTGCGGTTCTGGACTTCTAATGAAGTAGAATTCATGCTTCATAACAGCCATTTAAGTCTCATCTCAAGATAGTGGAGAATGACGCCCACCCAAGCAAACATGAAACATTCCAGAGACTTCATAATCACAGGCCCTCAAGTTAGGTTTTCTGAGACATGATCTATGATGGACATGAATTCCCTTCCTTTAAAAACAAACAAACAAACAATCCTTACTTTCTGTCTTAGAATCAATACTAAGTATTGGTTCCAAAGCAGAAGAGGAGAGTAAGGGTTAGGCAATGGAGGTTAAGTGACTTGGCTAGGGTCACACAGCTAGGAAGTGTCTTGAGGCCACATTTGAACCCAAGATGAACTCTTTTCAGGTCTGGCTTTCTATCCACTGAGCCACAGGGGCAAAAGAGGAGTAAGGGCTAGGCAATGGAGGTCTGAAGTCACATTTAAATCCAAGATGAACTCTCTTCAGGCCTGGCTCTCTATCCACTGAGCCACATAGCTACTCCCATGAATCCCCCCCCCTTAAAAAACAAAACCCCAAATCCTTACCTTCCATCTTAGAATCAATACTGTCTATTGGTTCTAAGGCAGAAGAGTGGTAAAGACTAGGCAATGGGGATTAAGTGACTTGCCCAGGGTCATACAGGCAGGAAGTGTCTGAGGCCAGATTTGAACCTAGGACCTCCCATTTCTAGACCTGGCTCTCAAACCACTGAGTTCCCCTGCTCCCCACTATGAATCCCTTTTAAAGGAGCCCATCTACTATCGAATCAATCTTCTTTAGAAGATGTCCTTTATTGCCCCAGGTCCCTGAGGGCTAGGATCTCCTATGATTTTGAGGCCTCAGCAGTGATAGATGACTAGATGTAGTAGTTGGGCCTCTGACTAGGCTAAATTCACATAACATTCTCCACAGACAAATGGTCAAATGATATGAACAAGCAATTCTCAAAAGCAGAAATGCAAGCAAACAATGACCGTAAAAAATGCTCTCAATCTCTAATAAGACAAATGCATGATACCAGCCAAGTTAAATAATTTTGAAAATAATTTTACTTTTAAATAAACATTTTCATCCTATTATCTTTTATTTGCCTGTGGGTTAAAAAAATGCAATGCATCAACTGATGAAACTTGGATCTTTGTGGTATTCTTAAATTCCAGTCTTTCTACTGTTAAAACAATTCTGAGGCTCTACTTCAATAACCTAGCCATGCTACCATTTTTCCGTATAGACAAGCAAATTAGCTTGGAAAATAATATTTTTATTTTTATTATTCAACTCAAGAAAAAAGAAAGCCATATGTAATATAGAATCACAGTTTCATATACAATCCTCTTTTCCTATTCTGTTGTAAATGGAAATGAATATATTTGGTGTTTATCAAGTCTAGAATTTTTTCTTTTTTAAAAAAAATTCTTACTTTCCTACTTAGGAACAATTCTACAAGAGAAGGGAAGGACTAGGCAATTGAGGTGAAGTGACTTGCTGAGGATTACACAACTAGGAATTGTCTGAGGCCACAATTGAACCCAGGTCTGGCACTCTATTCACTCTGTCACCTAACTGCTCCCAGAATGCTCTAAAAAGTACCTTAAAAAAAAAAAAAACTAACTAATAGACTCTAATATAACTCCATGGAGTTATAATTTAGTTTGGTTATTCTGAAATGCAACTTGAAATTGTCCTTACAGTGTGATAAAATGTGAATGCCCTTTGGCTCAACAATAGGCATTTATTTACCTCAGAGATCAAATAAAGAGGGAAAGTACCCCTATATACAGAAATATTCATAATAGCACTTTTTGATGTATCTAAGTACTAAAAACTAAGAAGTGGCTCTTAAGTGGGGAACAGCTGAACAATCTTATAAATGTGATGGATTATTTTTGTGAAATAAGAAAGTGACAGACTCAGCAAAACCTGGTGCAACTTACATAATCTGATAAATAAACCAGAAATAAGAAGGCAATTTATATAATGACAATACTGTGAAAGAAAACATCTTTGAAAGGTTTAAGAATTCTGATCAATGCAATGATTTGTCATGATTATTGAAAACTAATGATGAAGCATGCTTTTCACCCACTGTTAGAAAGGTGATAGATTAGAAGTATAGAATGAGATATGTATTTACTTTTTTTAGGGGAAAAAAACCAACCCCAAAACCCTTTACTTGTGTCTTAGAATCAATAGTAAGTATCAGTTCCAAGCCAGAAGAGTGGTAAGGGTTAGGCAACTGGGGTTAACTGACATGCTGGGAAGCGAGACATATTTTCAGACACTGCTAGTATGTACATTTGTTTTGCTTGACTATGTTTATTTGTTACAAGGGAGGGCCTTTGGGGGAAGGGGGAGAGCAGAAGAAGGGAAGGATAGCTCTAGTGATGCCAAAAAAAAAAAGCATCAATTAAACATTTAAAAGATACAAGAGAACAGAATGAATTTGTTATATACTTTGAAAAACTCCAAGGTATGTATACATAACAAACCTGTGGTTTTATATACAATCTTTTCCTTCATATAAATGGAAATATTCATTTGTTGATATATAGGAAAAGTTCATTATAAAAATTGAAAGTTTTTAAAAAGACAACATTCAGCAGCCCTGCAGCCCCATCCTAAGATAAGAGTTCTAAGATAAGAGTTATGACACAACCAGAAGATTTCACACACATGGAGCTCACCTCCCAATCTGTATCAAGAAGCATAGGCCCCCCAGTATTTTTGATGTCTTGAATCCCAGGATCAGTGATGGATGTGAGTCCCCTTTGGAGCAAGTCCTCTACAGCCCTGGTGTCCTGAGGCTTGGGGTCTGTGATGAATGTGAGCTCCCTTCAGAATGGATCCTCTATAAACCTTCTCACTAACAAATACCAATACCCCCTCTTCGACTGAGTTATTACATAGCTTATTATAACATCCCTATGTACTTTTCACAATTAAAATTTGCATTATACTTACATGTGTGTGTACAGACACATGCATATATATTATGTACTGCTTGCCAAAATGGGCAGAATACACACACACCCTCTCTCTTATTCTCTACTAGACCATAGGCTCCTTGAGAGGTAGGACAATATCTTATTTCGTGATCATCTCGATCAATTATCTCTAGATACTTTGTACAGAGCAAGCATTTAATATATCAACATTATAATTGCAAGTCTAACGTGTTTTTTATTTATTCACGTTATAATTGCAAGTCTAAAGTGTTTTTTATTTATTCACGAATGAAAAAGCTTTGCTTAAGGTTGCTTTTTCCTACTTCTGTCCTATTATGTTCTTTACCAAAATTAAGTAATGTGTTTGTTTTAGGAAAACATGAACTCCTATTTTTCAAACCTGGATTTCCAACTCATATGTACATGCCCAAAACAATACCATTTGACCTTTCATCTCCAAAATGGCCTTTAGAATGAGCACCAGACTTGGCCATCTCATTTATTTTTTTTACCTAGGTTTACCATTACTTTTGTATACTTTCAAAGGAAATTATATATTCTGTGCACATAGCACTTGTTATTGCTGAAAAAAACTAACTGACTGATCGCAATAGTGCATAGCAAGCATCTCAAAAAGTTTGTTGAATGAATAAAGTTTTGATTTTAAATATTTAATAAATTTCCATGCCTCCAAAAAACTTACCCACTTCACTCATAAAATTACTGTTGTGTCCACCTTATAATTAACTAGTCATTTGATTCCTTGACACAGTATGGAGGTGATGCTGAATACTTGAAGAAAACGCCAGGAGAGTACAAACTCTGTCTTGCTCTATCAAACTTGGAAAAGTTCAAGAGGATAATCCCAGCAATGAACTACATCAAAAAACCAGTCCAGTATAAAGATGTTAATCACAAGTAAGCGGGTTACTACACAATATGAATAATTTGGCCATGGCAACTCATGAAACAAACAAACAAAAAAAATGAAGAAACAAATCCTCACACCTATGCAATCCCCATTCACTTCTACAGGGTTGTGGCAAGAAAGAGGGCAGAGTACTAAGATTCACATAGCTTTCAGTTCATCTACAAAGATTAACTTAACTCTAGATAACCTAAATATAAGATTTTGTTTGATGACCAGTAAATTGAGATACTATTCAAAGAGCTGAACCACATTAATATGTTCTCACAATGAATAAGAAGAGATAAGATAGTAGAAGCTAAAAAAGAAGACTAGCAAATGAAACAGCAGAACTGGTTTCATCATGCAAAGCCAATAAATAGCATTCACAGAACATCTGGTCATCTCACTTTGCAGATATAAGCAATAGGACCATTAACAAATGATTGTAGTTTATACAAACTACTGTTGAAAATGTGGAGTAAAAGAGAAATGACACAAAATTTTGCCAAGACCTGCCAGATCGTGTTAGAATATATCTTCAAACTTAGATAATATAAGTGAAAAGATGAGCAGAGGGAAGGGATGTGGTTTGAGATTATGAAATGAAAGTGACCAAAAGCAGGTATATTCAGAAACCTCATGCCAGTACAATACTGAATGCTTTCTTCCTTCAAAGAATTGGAAAATACTAGACATGGCAAACACTGAGTAATGTGACATGAAAAAGAAAATGACTACATTTTAACATACAGAAAAAGTGGTTAATTACTAATTTACTAAATCATTCTATTTCAATTCTACATAATCAGATAATCAACTAATTAAAGCAAATGTCAAGAACAATAATTTTGAAGTGTAAAAATAAAAATACAGTGCAATCATGACAGCTCAGATTGTCTATTCAAAGCAACAGATGATTTTTTAAAAAAGGAAAACAAAGGTAAAATTTAAAACAGATAGCTACCTTTTCTTACAGAAGTTTTAACCAATGTGGAACAGTTGCTGCAAAAGTGACCAAAAGAATTGAAGAGCCTGTTTAGCCAACAAATATCTGACCTCATTGCCAAGAGAAAGATTTGGCAAAGAAGTACATGCTAGTTTAGAATATAAATTAATAAAGATTTATTATAGCAGAAGATAGTGGAAGACTAGGAGAGCATCACCTCACAAAACAAGGAAAAGTAATGACAGAAAAAAATATGCAGAAAGCTTGGTGTGAAACAGGTCATCTCAAAAGCTCCTAAACAAATAGGAAATGGAACCTACTTTGGCATTATTTTTACAAGTTTGTTCTCATTGTGTGCAGTAGAATCACATTTTGAAATGATACACTTGAGGAAATGGAAATGACATTTAGATAAAAAAAAAAAGTAGCTAGATCAGCCTAAGTATGAAGCAAATCTCTGTTGTATGCAACATAATTTAGAAAACACTAGGGAATCAAAGTTTCAAAACTTTAAAGAAAATACCAACTGACTGGGGGAAAACAACCATATTATTAACCAAAAAAGGTAAATGAGGATGTCAGCAATTGTTAATCCTGGGTATATTTTCTAATCTCTAGAAGGTCTTTAAGAGAATGAGCTAAACAAATGTGAGATGAAAATGAATATGCTTTCACAAACCATTTTCCATAACAGACATCTTCAGTCACACACAAACATATAATGTTTAGTACTTAAAAAAACAAACAAGGGGGCAGCTGGGTAGCTCAGTGGATTGAGAGCTAGCCCTAGAGATGAGAGGTCCTAGGTTCAAATCTGGCCTCAGACACTTCCCAGCTGTGTGACCCTGGGCAAGTCACTTGACCCCCATTGCCTAGCCCTTACCACTCTTCTGCCTTGGAGCCAATACACAGTACTGACTCCAAGATGGAAGGTAAGGGTTTAAAAAAAAACAACAAATAAACAAAAAAACCAGGGCAAAATTCCTTCAGTGCTCTCCTCCAAGAAGGTGTCTTGCTATTGGCACAGATAAGAGTATTGGGTCTAGAGGCAGGAAATCTGAGTTAAAATCTGGCCTCGGGCAATATAACCCCATGACAAGTCAGTTCACCTCTATTTACTTCAGTTTTCTGAATTATAAAAAATGGGGATAATATACCTCATATGGTTGTTGTAAAGATCAAACAAGATAATACTTATAAAAAGCACTCAGCACAGTGCTTAACAAGTTCTAGTTTCTGTCTTCCTTTTCCATGCACAGGCTAAAAGGCAGCTTGGCTGAGTGAATAGAATGCTTGACTTGGAGGTAGAAAAACATAGGATCAATTTCTGCTTGTGATACTAGCTTTGTTACCATGGCAATTCTCTCAGACTAAGCTTAGGAATAATAATAATACATGACTACAACTTCGTGTTGTTGTCAGGCTCATTTTGATACTATGTATGTAAAACTTTTCAAATCTTAAATTATCATTGAATGCCAGCTTATATTATCATATAAGATTCTTTGGTAGACATAATCAGAGGCTACTTTGTTCAATGATCCTTTATCATAATAAGTGAGGTATATAATAAGGGGATACACATACACTAAAGTTGTTTTTCAATATCAAAGAGGGTATTCTCTATCATCTCCAATGGTGTGGTCTTCCAGAAACTACCATTTGTGCAAAATTCTGTTACATTAGGGTCCAGAATACAAATATAGAGAGTCTTTAACAAGATCCATAAGATTAAGTGAGGCCTAATAATCTATTCAGAAAATCCCCAAAAGATGAAAAAATATCTATTGTCCAGACATGCAGTTGGATAACCAAATATTAAACAGTTCACTAAGACATCTCTAAGACAGGCACTACAGATGGATAGTGAGTTGGGTCCAAAATGAACAAAAAGAAAAGAACAGACTGGATTGCATTTGGAAGAATTACACAGTACTTTCTTTCAACAAGCTCAAAATGCTCAATGATCAAAAAATAAATAAAATAAATGTCTCTTTCTGTGATGCTGTATGGCAAAAAATCAAGTATAGGCTCCAAGGTACCAAGGATCACTTATACACAAGAAGTAGTATAAAAGGTCATTTCGGAAATGTATGATGAGAAAAGAAGGTGGGATGGCCATGTAGTGAGATCAAGGAATAAAAGATGAATAGCATAAACAGCTGGACCAGTACCCAGAACATGTTAAAGATCTAGAGATAAGGCCTCTTGTCTCCACACTGGGTAGATCTTTTCAGTAGAATTTATTCCCATAAACAATATGGACAGGAATTGAACAGAATGAGAAGGCATGAATGGGTTGTAATCTGCATCCTTGAATACCCACATTGATAAGATCCATTGAAGTAATGAAGTATTAATAGTTGGCATTCTAAATATTGCTGTTAACTGTCTTGGCAATGACAATTTTCAACATTATATCTTTTTTGTATCTAAGCGCAAAATCTGCCATAATTTCAAAAGTTGATATTCCTAAACTTTAGTTTTCAAGACAGTTTTTACTATCAAATAATTCTGTATTTGTGGGGAAGAGTAATTGTCTTGAATTAAGTTAAAATCTTTATAAATTTAAAAAACTGTTTATATTTCAAAGTATATGGCTCTGTATTACTTTTAAGTCAAATCAAGACTGAGAAGCTATATCTATTTATCCATAAGATTCTTTAAGGAGATTACAAGTGTTTGATTACCAAAAAATTTTAAATGGAAGAATCAAGGAACTGGCCCAGATAACCTCTGAGGTTCTTTCTAGCTTCTAGATCTATAATCCTATTAATATTAAAAGTGAATTTTACTAATGGCATAACTATTTGAATGTAGAATTAGAAGTCTCTTCCCATGGTGCCTGCTGACATACTTCAATACTTCAAAAGATGCATGATTCTATTAGTGTGGGTAGAATTCCCTCTGTTTTTGCATATTGCAACCCCTCCATACCTTAGTAGACTGTTTCATGAATTGCTGTAGCCAAAAAATTCATCACCTGGTGTCCAACCTTCTGGTGATGAGCCTCTTCGAACTTAGCTAGGTTGGTCCATGGATGACAGATATAGAATCCATTCAAAGGGCCCATACTTGAAGCCTTTCCAGCTTGGTAGGACCTGCCGGAGCTTGCGCTCTGCTATCATAACCTTCAAGAACCCAGGGTCACCTGTAGGCCACAATGAGGAATCGGAGTAGGACTTTAGTGGAGACCTGCTGACAAAAGTGACACACTTATGACACGTTCCTATATGCCTTCTAAAAAACTCCTCAAGATTCTGCTTAACATTCTGAATAAGAAACAAAATCATCACACAAGTGAGCAAGTTACTAAATGATCTCATGAGTTCTGACCCATGCACCAAAATAACAGAGCAGCACCTCTTACTAAAAGGTGAATTATGAAGGTATTATTTCTAGCCCAATTCTGAGATTATAACAAAAAAAGTAGGAAAAGCATAAGATTTTTGGTTCCCTGGATTCAGTCTGAGATGAATGAAATCCCCATTTCCACCCTAGAGAAGCCCTGAACCTCACTAGGGTTAACCTAAAAGCTGATCTGGCTTCCTAGGAACTTTCCAGATAGGTATGACTGCTCCCAAAGAGAAATGATTCTAATTGTATGTCCTTAGATCTCCATCACTGGAGTTCAGTCAAAACTTGATCTACCTTCGAAGATAGGCAGTATAAACCCTGTCTCTACCCTGGCCCCAATAAATAAAATCTACTTACTACAAATCAAAAGAAAGGTAAATGTTCCCAAGGACAAAGCAGCATCATGCAAAGTCACCTACTTCTCAATAGGATTCAGCATAAACTTGACAAGATATAAACTTGGGCAAAAAGACAGAACTAGGACAGAAACATTTTCCTAAATTGTCCATAATCATGAATGATAATTATATCAGTTAACTCCATGAGATGGTTTTTCTGTAAAAAATGCTTTGCTAGAAGGGATCTTTTAGAACCTCAATAATTAGAACTTTTTTAGACACGATTCAGGAATGATCTTCAAGCTAAGATCTGCTCTGTGAGAAATATTTAAACACTATACCAAAGGACAAACTAAAAAGCACTAATTATAAAACATTTTTCTAGACTTACAAAATGTTTTTCTGTATGGAAAAGGAGTCACCATCTGATGACTTCGATCACCTTTGAAAAAATCCTTACTCTTACTTTTGATAGGCTACAACTGCTAGATTTATTAATAATAATTCTTTGTTAGCTAGATCCCATCTCATAGTTAAATGTTTCAAAATCATTGTATAAAAAAGATAAGTTTTTTGTGCATCCTCAACTCAAGCGAAAAAGCAAGAATCACACCAAGCTATTTTACTTGTAGTTTTAGATCATTTGTTATAGTAGATATAAAGAGGTACTACAAATCTTTTCTAATTTAAATTTAACTAAGTCAAAACCCAAATATGGTAATAAATCAAATGCAAATGCAAATGCTCTATTCAGTCTAGTTTTAAAGATCTAATTTAGAGACACTCACTAATTCCTCAAAGATAGATCCATCAGGAAGTCAATCTTGCTATAATTTTGACAGCGCTTTTCCATAATAGTAAAAGGCTAATAAATAAGGTTCTAAACAAATGCACATTTTAATACTTACTCATTTCCAATAATCTTGTGAAAATGTCCCTAAAATTTGCCCTTCATTTCTTACTTATACCTCATCATTATTTGGTCAAGTCAAGTATTATGTTGTTTATCAGTGTCTTAATGTTTATAAAGTTCTTTTCCCCCCCAAGGACTCTGTATTGTAAATCATACAAATATTACAACTATTTGAGAAAGATGAAGGGGTTGAAACACAAAAAAGTCAAGCAACCTGCCCAATCACACAACTATTAAATTTTGGAGCTAGGATTTGAACTTAGTTCTCCTGACAAGACAATTATATCTTATACTGGAAAACTGAAGTGTTTTCTTTTTCCATAAGGTTTTACTGACAAATAATAGTTCACAGTACGTAATAACCAAAGCCTAATGTAAAGTTGTGAAATTCTTTTTAAAATAGTTTTCAATGAATTAATTGCCTATTTTTAAAAAGTTTTTTCCATGTAAATGACTGCCCTCTGTAATGCCATTTCAACTAATAGTAGTTTATTTTCAAGAAACTAAAGACATTATAGTGGAATATACCTAGAGCAATCACTATGCTTCTAGGGGCTCTTTAAAAGAGGTAATAAGCTATAAGTTTAAAATTAAAATTAAATTCTTCTTGTTCACATAATCATATCTTTTCTTTAAAAAAAAAAATCAAAATGAGGCTATTGCAGGCTGTGTAAAGGGGATAAAAGACTTTTTTACCTGAAGAGTCAACATCTAAATAAAGTTTGTCTTATAGCAAATAATCAAGGAGAGTTGTTTAAATGCAATTAAAACTGCTAAGTGTGCACTGTCTTTAGGAAGCATGTTTCATACATTTAATATATTTCTTTTTGCCTTGTCTCATTTTTAAGGGCTGTGGGGGGCCTTTTGGTAGTTTACAAAGTCCTATGTATTTTTTTTTTATGGTTTGTGATAAACCGGACATTAATAAAGGCAATTCTTTTTGTTTTACAACTATTTGTATTTGAAACAATAAACTTTGACATATAAGACAAAAAAATACTTGTTGGGAATTTCTCTCTATTATAAGCTTTCATCATTTGTCTATCCTTTCCTGTACACTTTCATCTTATATAATCAACTTTAGAATGCAATCTATTCTTCTAAATTATTTTACTCTATCATCAAAGTCTTTCTAAATTTCTTTATATTCTTTACAGTAACTATCTTATTACATCATATTATTCTATTACATTAACATAACAATATATTCAGCTATTTCCATATTCCTATTATTGACACATATAGAGACACCCATACACTGATATTAGTATTTTCACAACAGATAATGCTGACAAATATATCTGAACAGGCTTTTTTCTTTTTAAAGAATATTCTAAGGCTACATTCACAACAAAGGAATGAATTAATGTTATTTCTATAAATTTTGTGGACTACTGCTAGATTGCTTGTAAAAAGAATTCAGTTTATAATTTCATCCATAATATGTGCATTTATTTCTCACAGTATCAGCAATAAATTAAAAAATTATTTAATGGGCTTAAAGTGATGCTTCAAAGCAATTTCAATGTTCATTTCTTCGTTAAGATGGACAATTTTTTCAAATGGCTAAAAAAAAGGACCATTTATCATTCCTCTTTTGTAAAATGTCTGTTCCTATCCTTTAACCTGGTATGCACTACAGACTTAACTTAGTTTTTCCTTTGAATACTTCATATAGTTCTAATTTTTAAGGGTTTTGGCTATAGATGCTGTAAATTGTTGATGTTATTTTTCTAGCATAAAGGCTTTTTAAAAAAAATGTAATGAATCCCATTTATCTTGTCTCCAATAATTTCCTCCATTTAATAAATAGAAACTTACCTTCCCCCCCCCCAGAAGTGATGTAGACATGCCATTCTATTTTCTTCTATTTTTGTCATGTTTTTAAACAATATTTAAGTAATTTAAGCTGTGTAGATTTTATTCTGGTATATGTGAGCTATGAGACTAAATCTATTTTCTATCATATTGCTAACCACTTTTCTAAATATTTATCAAGAGAATAATCCCTTCCCTAGTTTTTATTTTCTATTGGTTAATTAAATCTTTGTGTATACTTTGTTTCTATGTCTGAAATCTCTACTCTGTTCCATGGGTTTGTCTGCCTGTCTCTCTCTTTAACCAAACCTGATAATTTTGATATGTTTTGTAATATACTTTAAAGTCTGAAGATACAAGCCTATTTTTATTGATTTTTACTTCAAACTCTTGTGTTCCTGAATATTCTTGTTCATTATATTTTAAAATATATCTTTTTTTCTTTTGCTTAATTAGCATCACTTAGAGAACTAGAAAAATTTTGATTTATACTGAACAATTTATTCAAAGGGAAATATCACTGTATAATCTGATAACAGAAACATGTAGGATTCTATAAATCAGTCAAGGATTCTCAAATTTAATGAGAATTATCTTTCACATTTTTATTTCATGAAGTGTAGCAAGCAAAAGAGTTTGTATATTACTACTACTAAAAAAAGGCAAACCCCCAAACCACTAACTGAAATTTAAGATATTCAAAAGTTTCATATTACCTATAAGTTTTCAAACCTAAATCTTTCCATGTTCAAGTTAATAAAATTGAATAAATTCTTTATGACTGGAAAAGTTTAATTGAGTCTACATAGACAGCAAATAGTTTATATGCACATAAAGTGAAAAAACACTTGGCAAGGATATCATGAGAATACATATAAAGTACCTGCTGCTTCCAATAATGCTTCTAATCTTGCTTGTGTCTCTGGATCCACTGTGCGTAAATCTGTCCCTTCTGCTGCACTCGATAAGAATAACTCTGATGTTGTTTTAAGCACTGGGTTATCCAGATCTTCTTGGTCCAAAATAAATGACTCAACCTGTTTAAGAATGAAAGATTCAAGTTTCATTAAACAGATTTTATAAAAGCCATAATATATCTCTAGAATGATTTTCTGACAAATTTCCCTATTAAACTTGGGTTTGAGAAGAGATTGGGGGAGGGGGAAGGGAAGGAATAGTAGACTCATGGGGAAAGAAACCTTGAGAGACCACAAAATCTATCTTGTTTTCAATTAGAGATTAATAAAAACAAAAATATAAATTTTCCCCATACAAAGTCACAGAAACCCCCTAAACCTATCCAGAGGCCCATGGGGGTAGAGAAACATGGATCTCTGGTAAAGAATCCCTTATCTAAGGTCTTTACAGACATGACATAAATATACTTAAGGAAATGAATAAACCTCATATTCATAAATTAAAAGGGCATTTTCTTCAATAAAAATGCAAATCAAGAATTTAAGACACTAGTCAAATGTTATCAGATAATTTGATTACCTCTAGAAAACAAATACATTTACTTTAACATAAAACTTGTACTATTTAAGTAAATTATAAATTGCACTACTTGCAAATATTAATTATATATCATAAATTTCATAAATCTTTTCTGTTTTCTATCACTGATATAAAAAGGTCCACAAAGAGAAAGTAACTTCATGGAGGAATCTTAAAGAACCAGCTTTTTCTAACATATGAAGCTATCTGATATTTCCTGTATTTCCTGGTAAGACTGATCTGATGTCTACTGAGTTATGATTTTAATCCATTCCTTATTACAAGTTAGTAAAAAATGTCTAATATAAAGTCAAGTAATATGTATTCTCCAAAAGTGTATTATGCAAAATTAAGCAATAAAAATCATAGGGCTTATGGGGAAAATGGGTTAGGGGTACAATGCCCAAAAACCTCCTTAGAGACACATTAAAAACAAATTAAGAACCTAATAAACAAGAATATAGTTTAACACATTAAACAGTTAAGAAATAAATAGTGGGATAATCCTTGGCTTCCAGCTACAGCCTTGGGTTTTCTGCCCATACCCTCATCTCCCCAAATCTAGAGCAGGTTGGGAAGGTGGAAAACTCTAGCTGTAAGGCCCAGGTGAAGGGGAACAGGGATCTGACCTGGTCCTCCTCTGCCCACAGATCAAACTGAACCAGAAGTTTTCCAGGCATTTTCTCTAGCTGTCCTCCATACCTGGAATGCTCTCCCCTCTTCCATCCTCACTACTGACCTCCTTGGCTTCCTTTAAGTCCCAACTAAAATCCTACCTTCTAGACAAAGTCTTACTTAATACCCCTTAATTCCAGTGTCTTCTCTCTCAATTATCTCCTATTTATCCTGTATATAGCTTGCTTTGTATTTATTTGTTTGCATGCTATCTCTTCCATTAGACTGTAAGTTCCTTGAGGACAAGGGCTGTCTTTTGCCTCTTTTTGTATCCCTGGTGCTTAGTACCATGCTAGCACAAAGCTGAAGCTTAATAAATGTTTACTGAACTAAACTGAAAATATGGCACTTTGCCTTGACAAAGACTTTGAAGTTTGTTTGTGGAAGGAAGAGATGGAAGGGTAGCAGCTTGTGTGTATTGTGAAGTGGTAGTTTTCAGCATAAGAAATCCTGTACAAGGCAAATTGAAATTTGCATTGAGCTAAAAATGTTCCTTAATATATCAATTTCATTGGAGGAAATTCACACTTAAAGGGTTTTGAAAAAGGCTTCTTGGAGAAGGTGACATTTAAACTGGGTCTCAGAGAAACAAACAAATTCTAGGAAATGGAGCTGGGAAGACAGCATTTAAAGGCACATCAACAACCAGTGCAAATACAAAGCGATAGATATGGAATATTAAAGGCTGAAGTATGTAGAGAGAAGAAAAGTAGTAAATTTTCAGGTAGGGAGGAATTAAAAAAAACAAATAGCAAATGCAAAAAGGGATGAATACAAAGTTAAGATCTATAATCCATAACTTGGGCTTTGGATAATTCCAAAATTATTCTTCTTTCAAATATCACAATTGTAATTTTAGTGGCCCTATAAGAAAGAGCATCTCCTCTGTATGATTTATGATTCATAATTCATAATGAATATCAAATGGCCGATAGCCTACCATAAAAAGAGGCCATAAGAGATGGTAAGTATCAAATAGCTTGGGAATTGTCTGGCTCTGAACCACCTGGGAAGTACAACAATCTTATATACCAATCTTTAACTTCAAAACTACTGACATTAAACCACGTACTATGTTGCAATGTTGTTTCTTTAAGATATAATTACTGATGACAAAGAGAACTCCATTTTGGATCTGAGCCAGTAGGATAAATGCAGCTTACCAGTCGTCAAAATGATCTTGCATGGTAACTTCTTGCACAATAAAGAGCTTGTTATAAGCACATAAAGAGAACTGTGCATCTTCTGGTAGGTTACCTTGTCAGTTCTGAGGACAGACTGAACAGTATTGAAAATAAATTAAATTTTAAAAAACTGTATTATCAGCTCTATCATTACTACTAAAGGCTGTATTTTAGATGCAGTTCTCATTTTAGACAAAAAAGTGGACTAATGTACTATTCTGGCACCCTATGGGAATTTAAACATGTTAACATTGTAGAATACCCTTCCCCTGCCCTCCCTCCCAAGTCAAGGTTATATTTCTATAGAATGTGAGTACCTTAAGGGAAGGGGCTATTTTTAAATTTCTTTACTTGATTTGAACTCCAACTACAATAGAAATAAAGATAACTCTTACACAGCACAATCTAGTTTGGAAAGTTATACATATATAATTTTAGTCGATCCTCACAATAATCTGAAAAAGTAATTACAAAGAGCCATTGTCCCTAAACCCTTACTGATGGAAGTCTAATTAAATTCAACTTAATAATAATTTATTACATATCATGGCACTATACAAAGACCTATGTAAGGTATATAAATAATAGAAATCGATGGTTTATATAGCACCTTAAAGTTTACACTTTGCAGTAAAGCACTTTACATACATTATCTAATTTAGTTCTTACACCAATCCTAAGAACGAAATACTAATAGATATTATTTCAATTTTACAGACAAGAAACTACAATTCAGAGAGATTAAATGGCTTGCCCACAGTCATGCTTTGTATAAAATGTTGAGTTTGGGTTTGAACATGTATCTCGAGTACAAGTCTAGTTCTCATCACTCTATCTTCTTAAGTCTCTTATGTATACATTTACACAAAAATTACATGTATATATGGGCTCTCTATCCTTAGAGAGTTTACAAACTAACAGCAATACAACAACCATACAAATAAGTATGAGGCAGTATATAAATGATGCCCAAAGTATTATCATAGGACAATAGAAGTTCAAAGGAAGAAGCAATTATTTCAAGCTAGGGTATCCAAGGAAGTCATGTATTTGTGCTTAGACTATAGTAAATTCTTAATAAATGCCTGTTTCTGCCTTCTGTGGCAAATGTTCCCAACAAACATTTTACAATCTTATCAGAGGGAATAACATGAGTATAGAAACATGTTCAAGAACAAAGAATGGTTTTAATTGGTTAATAAATTGAGAAACTATAGGAAAGTGGGAGATAAAGTTAAAATGATAGACTGGAGCTAAGGCCTTGAAAATGAGACTTTTGTAAGTTTTAAATGTAGGCAATGAGGAACAAATAAAAGTTATTGATAAGGACAGTGAAATGATGAAACTCTGCTTGAGGAAGATGTTGGCAGGGAGCAAAGAATAGTGGAAAGTGGACTAGTTTTGGAATCAGAGAACCCAAATTCAAATCTGGATTATTTTGGGCAAGTCACTCAACCTCTTTGAACCTTAGTCTCCTTATAAGTCAAGCTAAAGGGGTGGAAGTGGGAGTGGGAGTGGTATATCTTTGAGTTTTAAATCTATAGTGGCAGCAGAATGTAAGATAGATTAGAAAGGGAAGGCATTCATCTTGGAGAATTGGGGAGACTCGTTTGGAAAATACTTTAAGAAGTATCAATGGGTGATAGAAATAGAAAAGGAATGGATACAAGATACACTATAAAGACGAAATGGATAGGTTCTGCAACTACTAAGATAATAATAACTTATCAAAATGAAGCACTTTAAAAATTTGAAAACTTTACCTATATTATTTTATTTGATCCTCATAATATTAGGCTCCTTGTGAGTAAGGATTGTTTTACTTTTTGTATTTGTAACCCAACAGCTTATCATAGTACCCAGCACAAAGTAGGAGCTTAATACTTGTGGAATGAGAACAATGGGGGATGAATGTGAGAGAACAAGGAAAAGGAAGGAATCAAAGATGACTTTAAAGTTTTGAATGTGACTGGGAGAATGGTGATGCCAATGAGAGAAATAGGAAAAAAAGGAAGAGAAGGAAAGATTAAGGGAATAGGTAAGGAAGATAGTGAGTCAGACTTTATGTTGAGTTGGAAATGTTAGATCATCCAGGATGTAGATTGGCAGCTGGCAATACAAGACTGAAGCTTTTGCATAGTAGATAACTGAAGCTAAGAGAACAGATATAATCACCAAGGATGAGGATAAATTGAAGGAAGACGGGAAGGGAGAAGAGGACAGATAAGACAGAGCCTTTGAGGAGTATCTATTATTTATATATAGCAAAAGTACACAGAGAAAGAACGTTAAGAAAACACTTGCCTTCATGGTGTCTGAGCATAAGCCATTTTAAAAAGTATGACTAGTTTGAAAAAACTTTAAACATAAGTTTACTGAACATAATATTTTTGATTTTGAAGGTCATGTAAATCTGGATTGTGAGAGGCAGCAGTTTGATATAGAAGGATCATTTGGTTCTAGTTATGCCTTCTTTAAAAGAATGCTGTTTGGGGGAAGCTGGGTAGCTCAGTGGATTGAGAGCCAGGCCTAGAGACCGGAGGTCCTAGGTTCAAATCTGGTCTCAGACACTTCCCAGCCGAGTGACCCTGGGCAAGTCACTTAACCTCCATTGCCTAGCCCTTACCACTCTTCTGCCTTGGAGCCAATATACAGTATTGACTCCAAGATGAAAGGTAAGGCTTTAAATAAAAAAAAGAATGCTGTATGACCAGCCATAAATTAAGTTCTTGGATGTCTGTTTCCTAACTGGAAAAGGTAGTATGTACTTTGCCTACTTTGAAGGGTAATTGTGAAGTCCAAATAAGGTAACAACATATAATTCAATTTTTTGGTCAACAAGCATTTATTAAATATTTGCCATGTGTCAGACACTGTGCTAGGTGCTAGGAATAGAAGGAAAGGCAAAAATGGTCCCTACCCTCCAGGACTTTTCATCTAATCATATGCAAAACAAACTATAGTTACATAAGATATATTCAGAATAGAAAGGAGGCAATAACAGCTAAACCTGGGAGTCTTAACCTGGGTTTATAAAGTTCTTAAAATTTTTTTTCAATATAATAGGTTTCCTTTTTAATCTTATCTTTTTTACTTTATACATTTTTAAAAAGGGTCCCATCAGGGACAAAATGCTAAAAGGGTTCATTATAAAAATAAAAAAAAAGAGGTTAAGCTCTTTAGAGTTAGAGGGACTGGGATAATAGGCAGGATGTTAGTTGAATCTTAAAAGGCAGAGAAACTAAGATGCAGAGGTGAGGAAGTAGAGATTTCCAGGTTGGAGGTCAGCAAAGAGAGGGAAATGGAAAATATCATATTTAAGGAATTACATACATAGACCAATATTGCTGAACTCAGAATTCAAAGAGTAGATGAAAATATAAGAAAACTGAAAGGTAGAATAGGGCTGGGTTCTGTAATAGTTTTAAATGCCAAACAAAAGAATTGATATTTGATTCTGGGGATTACAGAGTTACTAGAATTCAATGACTGGACAAGAATGGAAATAACATTGCATTGATAACTCAAGAGTGCCACGGACATGTGTGGTGTGGTGTCTATGTGTTTATAAAATCAGGAAAACAAATAACACTTGAGCTAAACCTTGGAGGAAACTAAGGATTTATCATAAGGATCAAAGAGGTAAAGGCAAAGAGAGAGTATACTCCTGGAATGGGGGAAAAGTATGTGCAAAGGCTCAGCAAGAGGAGATGGAATGTCTTGCACAGGGAACGTTAATAAGTAAGCCAATTTGACTGGAATTTTAAGAGTGCAAAAAGGGTAGTTATATGCAGTATGCCTAAGAAAGGTAGGCTGAAGTCAGGCTGTGAAGGGCCAAAGAGAAAAAAATGTATTTTAACCTGGAGTATAAGGAGCCATATGGATTTCTTAATAGAAGTGAAATGGTCTGAACTGTCTTAAAAATGTCAATTTTAGGGGGTAGCTGGGTGGCTCAGTGGACTGAGAGCCTCAGAAACTTCCTAGTTATGTGACCCTAGGCAACTCACATAACCCCCCATTGCCTACCTCCCTTACTGCTCTTCTGCCTTGGAACCAATACACAGTATTGATTCCAAGATGGAAGGCAAGGGTTTAAAAAATAAAACAGAACACTTCAATTTGCTAGTTCTGTGTGGAGGATGGATTGGAAAGGGAGGATTCATGGGGCAAGGATACCAACTAAAAAGTACAATAACATATTTTGAGAGATCAGAGGAACCTCAAATAGGATGCTGGGTAAAGTAAAGAGAGGGAATAGGATGGATTCCAGAGATGCCATGGCAACTGAATCAATAAGCAACTTAAAAAAATACTTCTAAATAAGAAAGCATCAACTATAATTTTCGAGAATGTATTGTATTTTGTCAAATCCTTAAATTTTTTAGGCACTGGCAGTTTGACATAAAAGAGAAGACAAGACAAAGTAATTATGCAGAAGAGAGGGTGGGGAGAAGAGAGAATCTAATGAACTAGAAAATGTATTTAAAATTTTAGGGAAATAGGAGGAAAAGAATGTAGATTTGAAAATAAAGTCAAATTAAGAAACTATTTAAAAAATAATAAATAATTTAACTTTTAATTATACAACAATATACTTGAAGCCAAATGTCAAAATGATTAAAAAATTTTGTTTCGTATTTTAAATTTTAGAAATATTTACTAAGTACTTATTATGTGAAAGATCTTTGGGCTATGAAGTAAAAAACCAAATTACTTAAGGGCCATGAATTTGTTTTTTAAAAAATATTTTGATAACTATCTCAATATTGGTTTCTTTTGTAGACTCATGACATTTATTTTATGCATTTAAAACCATGATCCTCAGGGATTCATAGGATAACTGCCAAAGTGGTCCAAGTCATGAAAAAGGCTAAAAAATCCTGCCCAGAGGGTTTGCATTCTTTTGGAGGGATATAAAACATACCCAAATAAGTATAATACAAAGTAATTTGAGGAGGGAGAAGACACTAGAGTTAGTAGGAATATCAAGGAAGGTTTCAAAAGAGCCAACAGCTGAGCTAAACCTTAAAAGATTTGATTAGGATGCTAGTGGCAAAAATTAGGGGAATGACTTTCAGGGAAGAGGTCAAACCTTATGTTCATTAAGGCTCAGAGGTAGGATCTGAACTATTGAGTCTGGAATATTTTTGTTTGACAGGAGCAAAAAAATTTTCATGAAGGAAATAGAACAGTGCCAAACTATGAAAGGTCTTAAATGCCATGTCTTGGAAATAGCACCAACATCATATATTAAAGCAAATACTGTTACATGTAATTCTAAATTATGATTATGTATATTAGTCATATCATCAAACTATTTCTAATGTTGGTATCTCTTATTGCTACCTCTTCTGAATTTTCAAATGTAAGCCATCAGAAATTAATAAAATAACAGAATATTAGTTAATGTTTACTATTTGGAGAAGGTTTAATGAGCCACTTTTGACAATTTATGTTACACTAGAATACTGGCATAAATTATAGTTAATCAAGTTAAATCATATATAATTGCATAGATATTTAAGGTAAATGCAACATAATAAAGCCCTTAAGTTTTTTTTTAATAACCCTTATCTTCCATCTGAGAATCAATACTGTGTAAGGGCTAGGCAATGGGGTCAAGTGACTTGCCCAGGGTCACACAGCTAGAAGTGTCTGAGGCCAAATTTGAACCTTGGCCCTCCTGTCTCTAGGCCTGGCTCTCAATCCACTGAGCCGCCCAGCTGTCCCCAACACTGAAGATTTTTAGTGTAATATGATGACACATCAAATATAATGACTATAGACTTTATAAAATCTTCACAAATTCTTAGTAATGACAAACTTTAAATTGCTCAAAAGATATAACTGCATATCACTATCCCTGCACAATAACTACATTCACAAACAATAAAATACAACTAATAATTGTTAATATTTTTCAAAAGCATGGAAATTTATTTCAGGTCAGAAACTCATGGCACTTAGCCCCACAGGGCTTTGCTTTCTTTAAATGTGATTAGATACAAGTAAGAGTTTGTTTATAAAGCCTATCAAAAGCAATATAGAGGGTTAATTACAAAAATTAGTATTTCTTGAAAAACAGCTGTTGTAGAACAAGAGCCCAAGACAAAAATTTAGTGATTTTCCTCATCATTATTCTCTCTTCTCTTAAAGTGCCCATAATATTTAAGCTTCCATCCAAACTTATGCTTTGTTACATTTGACATTTCAAATGAACCAATGAAAAAGTCACTGTAGAGACTTACAGAAGAGAGTTGTACAAGCTAGAACAGTCTACCACAAAAGAAAAAGTAGTTTAATCATTGAAGTGTTTTTAGTGAGAAAATAGCAGCGGGGTTATCTAGTTCTGATAACTTTCTGAATTTAAGGGGGAGAAAATAACCAAAAGCTTCATTGCATACATTCAGTATGTGTCTGTAGATCTGTCAGTTCAAACTGTACATTCTGTCCAACAGACTATACCAACTCATCATATCCTTATGATTTGTGATTCTCATGTTTCCTCAACATGCTAGGAGTAATCGTACATCTTGATATATTACTACCAAATGAACATACCAACTGTTATTACTTAATATGCTGCCTATAAGATGATGAATTCTTTGGCCAAAGCAACACAAGAAACAAAGAAAAAAAAGTCCTCCCCAATTCTGTGCATCCCCTTTCCAATTCTGCAACTACAGTAACTGTGACAAGAAAGGGGAATAGGGGTGTTAAGAATCACAATCTAGAACATTAATTTTGAATCATATAGTTAAAATAAAAACTTAGCAAGTTTAATAATCAATTGTACTATCACTAAGGGTACCATTTTGCAACGTTAGGCAAACATTAGATACACTGCCTAGGTTTATAACCTAGACCCTACCTACTTTTCCAGGCTTTTTTGCTCCTCTCTACAATGACATTGTCAAATCACCCTCTTCTTGAAAGGAGAATTTCTCCTAACACTGTATTCTTCTAATTCTTCTCCAATCTATTTGACTTCCATCTCGGTCTCCCCTTTGTTAGATCTTCATTCAGGTATATCCTATAACCCTGGGGGTGTCCTCCAAGGTTCTGTCCCAGGCCCTCTTCTTTTCTCTCCCTCTATTTTACTTGGTGATCTTATTAACTCCCATGGATTCAATTATCATTTCCATACAGAACATTCTCAAATCTACTTATCCAACTCTCTGCTGACCTCCAGTCTCACACCTCCAATTACTACTGGAAATGTAAAACTTTCTATTCCATAAATAAACTCAACTCATTATCTTTTCCTTAAAAAACAAAATAAAACAAAAACCCCTTACTTTCTTAGAATCAATACTATGTATTAGTTCCAAGGCAGAAGAGTGGTAAGGACTAGATAATGGGGATTAAGGGACTTGCCCAGAGTTACACCGCTAGGAAGTGGCTGAGGTCAGATTTGAATCCAAGACCTCCGGTTTCTAGACTGACTCTTAATCCACTGAGCCACCTAGCTGCCTCCCCTCATTATCTTTTCCCCAAAAGAGCCCCCCCCCCCACCCCCTTCTAAAAGTCTTAATTACTGTCTAGGACACCACTATCTGCACAATCGCCCAGGCTTACAACCCAAGCATCATCCTCCATTCCTCACTCTTCTTCATATCAAGTTAATTGCCAAAATCTGTTGATTTTAGTAACTCTCAAAATGTCTTTCTCTCCTCTTGACACTATAATCACCCTGGTGTAGGTCCCCCCTCCTCCCAATCACCTTGAACCTAGAATACTGGAATAGCCAGCTTGTTTGTCTATCTACCTCAAATCTCTTCCATTCAATTCAGCTGTCAAAGTAATCTTCCTAAACAGGTTTAGCTATGCTATCTCCCTTACTCAATAAACTCCAGTGGCTCCCATTCACTTTCGTGGATCATATATAAAATTCTCTATTTAGTATTCAAAGACCTTCATAACCTCCCTCCCACCTTTCCAGTCTTGTTAAAACCTTAACTCCCACATACTCGAACATCCAGAGACGTTGGCAGCTTCCTTGCTATTCCTCATACAAGACATTCCATCTTCCTACTCTGGGCAATTCCTCTAGTTGCCCCCAGGAATATAATGTTGTCCCATCTCATCTCCACAGCTTGGTTTTCCTGTCTTCCTTTGAAGTCTTGGCTAGAAGCCACCTTCTACATGAAGCTTTTCCTGATCACTCCAAGAGAACAGGTACTGTTTTACCTTACTTGCTAGTCCTCATACACAGCATTCTATACCTCCCATTTCCCTGCCTTTTCCTTATATCTGGAATGCTATATTCTCTTAAAATCTCTGACTTCCTTCAAGACACCTAAAATTCAAACTTCTTGCTTGGCTCCCCCTCAGCCACTAGAGCATTACCCTCAAAAAGTTACCTTCCACTTACTTAATATGGATTAGGTATGAACCTAATTATTTACATGTCACTTTCCCCCACTGCAAGCTCTTTGAAGGCAAGAGACAAAATGTTTTTGCCTCTTCTCCCCCTCCCCCCCAACATTCTCTTTGCTTAGTACAGGGCTGAACTATAAGCAATGAATAAATGCTTGACATTTAAATTGGATGTATATAATTATATAATTCTTTTCACAGGTTACCCCTTATGAAGATCAAACTTTTGTCACATATGAAAATTTTTTGAAGGAATGGAGATTGAGACCTTAAGAAAAAAAGCTGACTCATTTATTCACCAGGTTTTGTCGTTTTATTTTGTTAACACAAATGGTCTATATCTTCAGTGTGTACTAGCAAAACCCTAAGAATTGTCAAAAGAACTAGAGAGTCGGGAATACTACGCCCCTAACTAGTTTGGCAACCTTGGGTAAATAACTTGACCTCATCAGGTCTCAAATATCTCATCTGTAAAGTGAGGGAGTTAGCATGTGTTTTTTTAAAACCCTTACCTTCTTCTGTCTTGGAGTCAATACTGTGTATTGGCTCCAAGGTAGAAGAGTGGTAAGGGCTAGGCAATGGGGGTCAAGTAACTTGCCCAGGGTCACACAGCTGGGAAGTGTCTGAGGCCAGATTTGAACCTAGGACCTCAGGTCTCTAGGCCTGGCTCTCAATCCACTGAGCTACCCAGCTGCCCCCAGCATGGTTTTTAATGTCTCTTATAGTTCTAAAATTGTAATTCTAAATGATGTTCTAGTGAGAAGCCCTTTCAAGGCTTAAGTCTGGCAATGGTAGAAGGATAACAACAATGATAACATTCAATCCCATTAGCACATTACCTGCAGAGTTTATAGTAAAAGGGCAAAGAGTTTATATTTGACTTTGGGTGAGTTACTTAAACCTTTCTGAACTTGTTCTTTCATCTTAAAGGGAGGATAACAGCCCCTTGTCTCAGAGCTGTGAGGACCAAATGAAAAAATGTCTACTTTGCAAACACCACAATGCCTACATAAACAGCCAACAGGAGATATACATTTCAATCCTTCTGTCTTCTTTGCCCTTTCTCAAGAGACAATAGGGATAGAACCTATCTTCTCATTACTAAAAAAATTTTTTTTTTCTTAATGGACTTGCAAAAGAAAGTTTCTTCAATAGTTTCACAATAGCCTAAAACATCATAAACTATTAATTAATAACAATGAAATAAGTAAACATGCCCCAAGATCTCTTCTTCTTGAGTACCCTAACTCTATACTCAGTGACCCACACACATACTTTGTCTTTGCCCCTGGCTAACAGGTGCATCAACCATGAAAACCCTATATGAATATATTATCGGGTCTGCTTTGCTCCTTTGGTGCCAGTAGATGGAGCACAGGTTCAATTCTAGTCCTAAAACTGAGGCTGTCAATTTATGGTTTAGGC
Source organism: Monodelphis domestica (assembly GCF_027887165.1). Lineage (NCBI taxonomy): Eukaryota > Metazoa > Chordata > Mammalia > Didelphimorphia > Didelphidae > Monodelphis > Monodelphis domestica. The sequence continues at coordinate 338,797,574 of NC_077227.1, read as the reverse complement.
TGATATGTAAGTAAGAAAATATTGTTTTATTGATTGCACATATACACTTCAGTTCTAAATAATTATGCCAAAATCCTGTAAGGAAAGCATATTTCCAAAAAGCATAGCACTGCACCAATCAGTCCACCCTGTGTCACTGTTAAATTTTAGACCTAGAATTCTGAGATAAGATATGAAAAGATATTTGACAGGAATTTGTAAGAGGGTGAAACAATCAGAATTCTTTTTCATGTTCTCTAAAACAACTTTTAGAAAAATCTCTTTCAACTTAATAAGATTAATTTATCAAGTTACTGTAGGATAACAGTTTATGACTTTGGACAAATCAAACCTCTTGGGTTCTTAATTTCCTTATCTGTAAAATGAGTGGGCTGGATGTATAACACTGAAGGTCCCTTACAATTCCAAAACTTTGGATATGAAATGATAAAGTGATATGGCAGGGAAAAAAACCCAGGATTCAGAAATAGAAGACCTGAGTTCTACTTATGTGATCTTGGAAAAGTCATTTGCCACCCCACCCTTCTCAACGGTAATAAAGGGAGATGAACCATATTTCTAAACTCTTCTATTTCTAATTACTATCAACATAAAGCTGAAAGTAAAAAAGCAAGCAAGCACAATGTTATAAACTATGTTTACCAGAATTTTGCTTACAGAATATCACAAAGGCTGAATAATTGCTTTTCTTGGAGATGCTCTCTTGATGAATACTCAAGGCATTTATACTATATTGAATTTTGAGAGATTTGTATTTTTAAAAAATAAATTTAAGGAAATAATTTTATGCAACCTTCTACTACCTAAGAATTGACATTCTTTTAGTGAACCTAATTGGGGGGTGGGGGTGGGAGCTGGAGGGGAAAATGCCTATCAACATTGAATCATGAGTAGTTTTTTAACAATTCACTATTTTGTCACTCATGTCAAACAATCAATTTTTTTTATGTGTACGAAAGTTCTTGAACTGATTATATTATGGAATCTGAATGTTATAAGAGTCATTTTATTACAAGTATTCTGGAAAGATGTGCCACTCCACCAAATAAGTAAGCAAACAGATAAATTCCAGCAAGAGTAATCATTAAATCTTGAAGGTCAAGTTTTTGCCAGTGGAAAGCAAGGTAACAAAACCCTTTCGTGTTTTAAGTTTTCATGTGGCTCTTGTGACAAGTAATATTCAAAGAGCAGGCTAAAATATTATCTATAAAGCTCTTTGCACAGTACCTGGCACATAGCAGGTCAGTCAGAAATAAATGCTTATACAACACAAATAAAACCCAGTAGAATTGAATGTCGACTATGGGGGTGGGGGTGGGAAAGAACATGAATCATGGAAACATGGAAAAATATTCTAAATCAACTAATTAAATAAAAATTTCAATAAAAAGAGAAAGAAGTGCTTTTTCATTCTTTCCTTTCTGGCCATGTTTGAAGAGGATCATTACCAAAAACATTGGCCACAATAGATTTTTGACCAAAGCAACTGAAGGCGGTAAGGATGATGCAATCTGTATTGCTGAAGTGAGTACCCACACTCATAAAATCTTTTGCAGTATTATATGACACTTTTCATTTTGGATGACAAAATTTAACTATTATATATATGTTATGTAGCAATACAAATTGGCAACAATTTTGTATATTTTTGAAAATATTCTTAAATTCTCCTTATTTTTCCTAGTTTTCTGTGTCTGCATGCACATATGTGCTATGGATATATAAAATTAAATTACAATTTCAATCTGGAGGCAAGAAGATAATCATAAAACTGGTTACACTGTACAACTCATGGTAACATGTTAATGTTGTTCCCATCCAAGAAGATGGTAAAAATGTAACCCTAAGAAATAAAGGATACCTTCAAAGTGACTTAACTTTTTTCTATAAACCTTCATTTAAAGAACAAGAAAGATAGATGCTAAGGTGATGAAGTTTCATTACACAGCTCAGTATCACAAAGAATAATCAGTAATACAGCATGACTGTAACAATTTAAACTCTAACATTCAAAACCTATTTTTGCTTTGTAATCATCTAGGCCACAACACAAGATAAAATATAAACTCAACATTACTTAATGAGTAAAATGACAAAAAACTTTGGTTACTGAACACATGAAATAAAAAAAAATTACCATTTCTAAATGCTGCATTTTATATTGCATTTAATCGACAATACTTGGTCAGAAAAAGGTGGTATTAAAAAAAAATTAATGCCAATATTCATGTCCCCATTTAGAGGTTACAAGTGCAAAAATAATACATCAAAATCCATTGAATTACCCAGTTCTCTTAACTCATTCCAACTTCACTCCTACTTTTTTCTTCAAGGTTTTTCTAAGTCATTTTAAGAGTTTGGGGGAAAGCAAGGAAAAAAACTTTTTTTTTAAAAAAAGTCTGCTGGTTCTTTTAACTATTTAGATTTCAAGTTTGACTTGTTTAAAAACCACCATCATTCATCACATAGAGATGCAGTGACGTTTCAACAACTGGAGTCACAAATTCAGATCAAGGATAAAAGAAAAAAAATTATGACCACAAATTTGGCTTAAAAAAAAAAAATCTCCCTACTCAGAAATTAGGCCATCAAAGGAAGAAGGATTCATTCATTTAACCTGACCAATATTTTCTTCTAAGTTTACTCCTCAGGCCTTATGAGAAAGAACGCTATTCACGTGAATAGAAACACAGATGAAATACTGTGTATTGGTTCCAAGGCAGAAGAGTGGTAAGGGCTAGGCAATGGGGGTCAAGTGACTTGCCCAGGGTCACACAGCTGGGAAGTGCTTGAGGCCAGATTTGAACCTAGGGTCTCCTGTCTCTTTAGGCCTGGCTCTCAATCCACTGAGCTACCCAGCTGCCCCTGGGATATAATCTTTAAATGATCACCCTAGTGTAAATATCAATAATATGTAAATAGGTCTTGATCAATGATACATGTAAAACCCAGTGGAATTGCGGTTGGCTATGGGAGGGGGATGGAGGGGAGGGAAAGAACATGAATCTTATAACCATGGAAAAATATTCCAAATCAATTAATTAAAATTTTCCAAAAAATAATAAATTTGCCCCTCAATTTATTAGTTCCTACCAAATCCCTCCTCCCAAGCATTTATAACTTTAAAAAAGTAAAATACAAGAAAATACCTATATAATCTATTCAGAAAAGAATCATCAGATGTAGTTAGAGCTAGATGTTGAATCTTAAAAGTCATGCCATGGGGGCAGCTGGGTAGCTCAGTGGATTGAGAGCCAGGCCTAGAGATGGGAGGTCCTAGGTTCAAATTTGACCTCAGACACTTCCCAGCTGTGTGACCCTGGGCAAGTCACTTGATCCCATTTGCCTAGCCCTTACCACTCTTCTGCCTTGGAGCCAATACACAGTATTGACTCCAAGATGGAAGGTAAGGGTTATTTAAAAAAAAAAAAGTCATGCCATATGTAAGATTTCAAATGACAACATTTGACTTTTAACTTTCAGATTTCACCAAACATACAAGGCAAAAACCTTTCCAAATTCTGTACCTGTAAAAAACAATGGAAGTTTATGCATTTTAATGTTGTGATAAAATACTTATAGGCTTCTACTCATTTTAAGAAATAAAGATAATCTCCTGAATATCTGAAAGTATGTCAAGAGGACTAAATCATAAAGCACAAAAAATAGATCAAATAGACTTAAAGATAGGAGAAACCTAACTTCAAACTCCAACTTTGCCACTTTAGTTGTCTAATTGTGGTCAAATCACTTAACTTCTCACAGAAACATTTCCTCTTATGTAAAATTTTGTGCTTACCTTCCAGAGTTACTATGAGGATAAAATGAGATAATACATATAAAAATCTTCAAACTTTAAAGAGTTGTAAGTTGTTACCATTTCATTTTCTACTTATAACATGATACTTACATCTTGAGAGTACAAGCTCCTAGAGGGCTGGGATTGATTTTGTTTTGTTTTTCTTTTTTAACATAGTGCCTGGCAAACAATAATTTTATTTACTAAATATAGTTGAGGGCTCTTGTTGACTTAAGGATGGGGGCACTGAGCATTCACATAGTATACATACAGATTTTCCCTTTTCTTCATATTCTCTTTGGTGCTAAGATCTTCAATCTTTTATTTCTATTATGGATCAAAGCAAACAAATTACTTCTGAGTTAACACTTGTTCTCTCCATCTAAAAGTCATTAGACAGTGCCTGAAAAATTATGCAGGCACGTGAAAAATGTGCTTCTGTTTACTTTTTTGTCCCCAAAGTTATTTACTAGGTTGAGAGTTTTTAAGAGCTACCATTGTGTGAAGTGCACCTGATGAGGACAGCAACCAGTTAAACAAACCTTTTTTTGTGAAGTATGAACATGGACAAAATGTAATGATTTTTGAAGGACCGTAAATAAACTTTAGTGCTATATAGATTGGCACTGATTTTTTGGATTCAGTCAAGTACTAACTTCAAATAAGGTATGCCATTTAAAGTAAAACAATTTTATTCAACTCAGATGGATAAAGCACTGCCAGTGATTAATATTTTTGCTTCCCCTGAATAGTCCAATACATTTTTATAAAATAAATCAGAGTACTATTTAGTATTGAACTTCCTCTTTTATTAAAGTATATTTTGTTATATCTTCTTTCTTGATCTATAGTTATTTCATAAAGCTTCACCCAACAACAGTAACCTCTTGGGGGCAGTTAGGCACTGGATTGAGAGACAGGCATACAGATGAGAGGTCTTAGGTTCAAATATGGCCTCAGATACTTCCTAGCTGTGTGACCCTGGGATCACTAAAATCACTAAACCCCCATTGCCTAGTCCTTACACTCTATCTTCTGCCTTAGAAACAATACATCATATTGATTCTAAGACTGAAGGTAAGGGTTTAAAAAAAACACAACACATAAAAAAGTTACCTCATAGGGCATTGTGCTAGGTCTTAAGTATACAAAGGAACAAACAAATAACTACCTACCCTCAAAGAGTTTACATTCTATTTAAAGGAGACTAAGCTGTATAATACAGTGCATATAAAGAACAAATAAAAAGTAATTAAAAGTGAGGGGAGTGGTAAAGATAAGAAAATATATCACTAAGAGATGGCACTTCATTTTACCTTGAAGGAAATATCCATGATTCCAAGAGCCAGAAATGAAGGAGAGTAGTCTAGACAAAGGGGAGGTGGAGTAAGAGAAGGGAAAAGAATGGGGGTTCCTGTCCTGTGCCAAAGCACAGAGATGGAAAATAAAACATCATGTTCACAAGCAGTTTAGCTTAGGATACTTATTACTGTGAAATTAATCTAGAATCATGTTGGTAAACCTATGGCACGTGGGACAGACAGGTTGCTCCTCTCCCCCTCCATCATGCTTAAGGACATTTCTCACATCATCCACCCCTCTGTCCAGAAGCCCAATGGGAGTGCTTCCTCCCTCAGCCCAATGGCAGTGCTTACCCTCAGGAGTAAAGGGGCAGCTCACAGACAGTATGAGGGTTGCAGTTTGGGAGTTTGGTCTCTAAAAGGTTCACCATCACTGGTCTAGAAAGAAAGTGGGCATTATGGAGTAAAAAAGCTTCAAATACCAAAAACAGGAGTTTATGTTTTATCCTGGAGTTCAACAAGAAGCTAATGAAGCTTTTTGAGCAGGATTATGACATAGTCAAAACTGTTTTCCAAGAATGTCAATTTATCAGATACATGGAAAAAAGTAGATGCAAAAAAAAAAAAAGCCTGAAGCCAGGTAGATCAAATATGAGTTTATCTGCACAGGTAAAGGGATTGTAATGAAGGCCTGAACTAGGATGGTGCCCATCCATGGGAGTAACTAGAGGGGAAGGGATATGAGCAATAATATGGAAACAGAAACAAGGCTCAGCAAATAATTAAATGGGGGTGGGGTGTGGAGAAAGAGAAGTGTAAAGGATAAATCAAAGGTTATAAATCTAGATCACTGGAAGAATGGTGGTAGTCTCCACACAAATAAGGAGGAGTTAGGAGTGGTAGGCTAAGGGGTAAAAATGAGTTTGTAAAATGTCAGGTTTAAGATACCTCTGGGATATCATACAGCTAACTGGCAATAGGAACTGGGGTTCAGAAGGGCTGGATATAATGAAAAGGCATTTATTAGCATTTATAGTATGCCAATTAAGTACTGGGGAAACAACTGAGTGACTGATATGTAAATTTCAGTCATTTGTGTAGATGATAACTTATGAAACCAAGAGAGAATGTACAAAAAAGAGAAAAGGGTCTCTAGTAGAGTCCTGGAATATATCTATATAGTTCTGAAAAAATCAAGCTATCAGATACTAGATTAACAAACAAAATAAGTAAGCTCTCTTACATAAGATTATCTTCCAATTCAACTTAATTTTGATTTTTAGCCAATATTAAATAAGTTCTTAATAAATATAACTGTGCTACACACTAACATGGAACTAACATTTTCCAGAGTAGCTTCCATGAAATGTTAACAAGATTCAATGGTCTAGGATACCACAACAGAAACAACATGGTGTAGTTAGTATGAGTATTAGCCAAGGAAGTCAAGAGTCCTGGTTTATAGAATATCTAGTTGTGATGGATAGGCAGATTCTTAAATAAAATTTGATGATTGAACTAAATTATCTCTAAGGTCCTTTCCTTACATGTGAATTTATGATTTTTTAAAACCTACAATAATTTAATGGGGGGGAAGGAAATATATGGCTAGTAGGACTGACTAATCAAGTTGTACTATATGAGATGGATATTATCAACTAATTAATCCAATTTGGAGCTCAGGACCATTTTATCATATATTCAAATGCCAGCAAAACTGTGACTTATGTAAAAAATGGTTTAATAGGATGTTAAATATTTCTGATAACTTTTTCTAAGTCAACTTAACTTTTTTTTAATGGAAAAAAAGCATCTTAATTTCTGATCTACAAGATCTCAGACACTTTCAGCATTCTAAACCCTACAGGAAATATTTTCTTACATGGTTAAAGGTTTTAGCTAAACAGGTATTATATGTCAAAATGATGTGGAGAAAGATAATGAATTGTTTTAGGCATGATGAGCTTGAGATGCCTCTGGGATATTTAAGTGGGGATGGCTTGAGAAATCAACAAAGGATCATTATTAAAAAAAAAATAGAATCTCTGGGGTCTATGCCAACTAGTTAAGTAATTTTCTTACTGTCTCTTTGAAGGGCTGTTCTGTAGTTTTTGTTAATGTCCAAGGTCCTCTCCACTGAAAGTTCTAAAGGCCAAACTTTCACTATATATTTTTTTCCAAACTAGATAAATATTCCTATACCCAGAATATTGTGGTAGGATCACAGAGAGTGGTGAAATCAGAATACTTAAGTTTAAGCCTTGACTCCAACAAGTACTAACTTCGTAACCCTGAAGTCAGGCCCATTCTTTTGGAGCACCGCATACTCCAATGACACCCGAAAATGAGAGTACTTAATGCCTTTCTAGAGAGAAAACCCTACAAATTTATCAATCAATAGTATGTATACTACAATTCTGAAGCATCAACATTTTACCAATCTCCAGAATATTGATTTTTGCATCTATAAATCTGTCTTAAAAGCTATCATCTTTAAAATGCCAAAATCAAACTGCCCATATAAAGAAATATAATATGTATATAGGCAAAAAGATGGTCTTTTTCTCCTTAATAAATTCACGTGTGGCATAGCAATTGCAAAGCGGGACTGGGAATCAAGAGGACTTAAGTTTCAAATGCTACACCTTAGATACTTTATTGTTAAGACCCTAGACAAGTCATTTAACCATTTATATTCCTCAGTTTCCTCATCTGAAAATATGGATGTTGAACTTAATGGTCTCTAAGGTTCCTTCCAACTCTAAATCATAGGTGATGGGGAGGGGAAGTTAAGCAAGTCACTGAACTTCTCAGAGATCTAAGTAACTCTCTCAAGACTATTAAATTGGGAAAAGGGAGTTGCCTCACTCAGGAGTTCCTTCATCAATGAAATCACAGTGTAGTTCGTATCTCTATTAAATAGATAAACTGCCTAATTATTCAATTTCAATGTACAAGGCAAGCTGATAACTGTGGCTCTAGGACAATCAAGGACTTACCCACTCTAAATCATTACAGAATAAAATACTTTCTTGGATAGTGAAGCCAAGATTTTAATTGTCATTTTTATGTATCTTCCTCAAATCTTAGCATACTTTATTTTTGCCTTAATTTTACCCTGTATCTAAACAGTAATATAAAATTCAATTTTTCAATGATATTTCCCACCTCTTCTTAAAATCTCAAAGCTACCCATGACAAGCAATTATTTTATGTCAGGTAACTGATAAGGAATGCTCATTTCATTTTCTTCTTTGTCTTTTTAAAGCTACCTCTAATATTCCGAAGGAAAGGCAAATTGGCCAAAAACTAGCAAGTCCCCTCCATATCTGTAAACTGCTTTAAAATGTGGCCTGTTTGAAAGTTAAATTTATCATTCTATATGAAGACTAATGCATAATTTTTTCCATCTTTCAAAAATTGTGCTTTTCCAGTCTGAATTCAAAATTAATCATTCATCTTACTACCTATCTACTTCGAAGAGATATTGTGGGAAAAGTGCTAATAAAAACCATTATCATTTCATCTTTCATGAAATTAGACATTTAAAAATTAGTGTTCAACAATCAAGTGTACCACTTTCAAATCATACTCAAGTAAAACTAAGCTTAAACCATCCTCCTGATCTTCATTCTTAAATTTTATAGAACATAAACCCATTGAAATATTTTAATTGCTTAAATATTTTACTTCAAAATTTCATTTAGAAATTTCCATTCAAATTAAACTTCTTAAAAACTCAACCAAAGGGGGCAGCTGGGTAGCTCAGTGGATTGAGAGCTAGCCCTAGAGATGGGAAGTCCTAGGTTCAAATCTGGCCTCAGACACTTCCCAGCTGTGTAACCCTGGGCAAGTCACTTGACCCCCATTGCCTAGCCCTTACCACTCTTCTGCCTTGGAGCCAATACACAGTATTGACTCCAAGATGGAAGGTAAGGGTTAAAAAAAAAAAACTCAACCAAAAAAATTCATTACTCATAAGCTGCACCATCATTCAGTTTTTATTCAGCATACAAACACGGCCCTTTTGTAAAATATTTATTAAGTATTTTCAAATTTCTTCAAAATTAAGTAGATTCATATTTCCTTTTAAAAATCCAGACTTCATAGAATAACTTTAATCTTACTAGTGTTAATTTGAATTTACATAAAAACTTGATTAATTCAAGTTTATAAAAAAGAAAAAAAGTATTTTTCTGACTATGTTGTTTGCAAGTCTTCTGCCTAATACTTAAACTGGTATTCAACAAAAAAGTATAATATAAGCATCCTAATTTTACATTATTTTTTTTTCAGCATTCCCTTTTTATTCTCCATAATCTAAATAAGTGTAAACTTTTAAGATGCTGCTAAAAGCAGTGACTCACCTTACTAGCCTGTGTATTCTGTATACAGATGGGGTTTCATGATAGAGAAGACAAAACTATCAATAGAAAGTAGCCTCTAGAGAGTATAAAGATTCTAATCAATTTTCCAAACAATAGTCCTTTACTTTCTTCTCTAAGAGTAGAATTTCTGTATGGTTTTCTTTTTATACAGAATCAATAAGTGTCAGATTGGAAGCAACCTCAGCAGTTATCTAAACCATAACTGAATAGAAATATTCCCTCTTATAATGACTCTCACAAATGATATTGTCTCTGCCTTTAGACCTTGGTGAAAGTAAACTCATCACCTTCAAAAGCAACCAATAATCTGTTTTGGGACACCTATAGTTTTACAAATATAAATTTTTCCTTAAATTGAACCTAAATTCACATATATATGCATATGTATAACCAAAGATCTATCTTTTATTTATATACACATATTTACACATTATAATATATGCCGTTAGACTACAGTAGTGATTTTCATGTTTTTTTACAGAAAGATTCTCTCCCTACAATCTATATTTAGTATAATTTTATAGTCACATAATTATCAAGTTCACACCTGCTTAAAGAAAACAAAAATTATATGATATACATCTTTGATTAACAAACCAATGAATATCTTTCAGAGTATGTAGTTACAAAACACTTAAAAGATGACCAAAAGTAGGAACTAAACTTCATAGAAGTACTTCCAAGTTTCTTCTGGTTTTTACTTCTCTTTTAACCTAATAAATAAATGTGGCTACATTCATAAATGAATCCAATTTTGAACAACTTATAAAGAACTGATCATTAAAAGAACTTTTCAACCTGACTTCCCCTCTAAACAATAGCTATCAATTCAATGGCATACAATTCAAATCCTGACTTTTCTACTCAAGGCTCTGAATAAAGAACACTGATGATCTAACTTTATTCCAAGATATGCTTCATTTAATAAATAATATTTACTCCTATATTTAAGGCAATAAAACTCCAAAAATCAAAAATCCCAATGTGGAGGTCTCAAACCTGGCATAATTCCAGGAGGAAAGTCCAAGTCTCATGGCATAGAGGAAAGAACACTTGGGAGTGGAATCAAAAGATCTGGACTCCCATATTGTTTCCTTGGGCAAGTCATTTTATCTTTCTGGGCATAAGGTTCCTCCATTATTACTCAAATGGAGATATTTGTATTACCTACTTCACAGGACTTTTAAGATGATCCAAGGAGATACTGTAAATGTGTCATGTAAAAACAAGCAATTACTATTCAGTATAGATCTTCAATCAATCCTATTTCAAGAATGCTGAATTTCTAGATTTCCTACTTATTTCCAAACTATTTGGAGGAGAGGCAAAAAGTTGTTTGATAAATTCTATATACACTCAGTGTTTTATATATAAGTTGCATGACCTAAAAAATATTTTGATTTTACATACTAACTTTAAACTTGAAATACACAGACTACTCTCAAATACAGATACATACACAGGATAAGAGTTTCATTCTATGCCATAGAAGAATAATAAAATAAAAACAATGTACTAAGCAGGTCACCTGATCAGCATAAATATGTAGTCATTCTTACTCTTCACCCATAAGGATATCATGGGTGGATAAAAAATTCTCCTTGTTTTACTCAATGAAATACACAGATCCTCTGGAGACTAACTCCTTTAACAGATGTCAGAACAAAAAGTTGATAAACACAAGTTTTTCCTCCTACTGTGCAGGTCATAAGTGGTGTGTGTTGGGCATCATCTTAAAGCTCACCTCAATTTTCAGCTTTACCATGAAGCCTCTCAGTTGGGTTACACCTTTACTCATCAGGACATCACAAAAGTCTGTTTTATTCTTCTCTAATGTGCTAATAGTATGTATCATATTTATCTGTATATGTATTTCATCCTCTTGTTAGAACTCCATGAGAGTGGGGATCATGTCTTAACTAAACTTTTTTCTCTCTTCCAGCACAATGCCCTAAAGAAACCACAGGCACTTAAAAAGTTATTCAATTTAATATATTGAAAAAATTAAATCCCCAAACTATGAATCCACATGGACATCAGCATCAATAACCTTAGCTAGAGTGAATATCTAAGTAATTAGGCCCATTAGCCTGAGAAAAGGAATGAGGACCTGTACCACTACCCCTCCACAGAAGCCAGGAGGTATTCCCAAAATAAAACACACCAATAGTCATCACTGAATATACATTAAAGGTTGTAGGAAAAATTCCTAAACTATTCCTCTTAAAGTACTAGGACTCAAAAGGTTTTGATATTGCTCTAGAATTCCCCTTAATTGGACTAAGATAAAAAGACTGTGTATAGCCCAAAAGTAATATTTCTTTCATTTTATATGGGAGAATTAGAGCAGGGGCATAAATAGAATATTCTTTGCATTAACAAAAAAAAAAAAGGGTGTTCTGGGGAACTCAATCTCTACAAATAGGGCACAAAATTAGGGCATTCCAAAACCTTGTGGGGTACTTTAACCAAAGAAATGCTGTTGCAATTTTCCCCTCAAATTCTGTCCAAATAATATCAAAAGTTACCATGCTACATACACTTACAATTTTACAAAGTACTTAAGACATCCATTTCCTTTGATCCTCACAACAACCCTGTGAGGTAGGTGGGGTGGGCAAATATTAACATCTTATTTTACCAATAAGTCAGGGTGGTCATTTGCTTAAGATGACATACTAATAAAGTGACAGATAAGAAATGTAATCCTAAAACAAAAACTGCCTCTAATGCCATCTTCTCCCACTAAAATTCCAGAAGATGGTAAGGAATACTGACTTAGTTCAATAGGTGTTTTTATCTCTTCTGTTCTTATTCACAATGTAAAAGTCAAGGGAACTTTGCCCCCCTTCCATGACAGCATGAGACTACTCTCAAGTTATAGGAAAAAAAAAATCAAAGATTTAGTTCAGTAAATAGAAGTATATTATAATTCTCTCCATCTCGTTCTGCTATGCATCCAAATACTTTCAGTTAAAAGGTTCTTAATGAGATGCATCATCTAAAAACGCAAGGTTCTATGTGCTCCTAACACTGCCCACAACCTAACTTCTGCCAAACTATACCTTTTTAAATATTATCTCTGCTCCATCTTGATTTCACTCATTCATTAAATATTTATTAAGTACCTACTATGTGCAAGACACTGAACTGAGGTACAAAGGGAGGTAACACATTTCCTTGATCAGGGAGCCAAAATCTCTACCTATCTCCCTTACCTCTGCCTGTTCCCTTAAAAAAAAAGTTTTTTAAAAAAACCACACACAAACAAAATAAAATATCTGGGTTGTTAAAACCTAGTGCTGTCCTGGATAGGGACTGCACCTGTGATTTCACCAATAGAAGGAACTCCAGGATGAGTTAACTCCCATTATTAATGTGCGCAGACACCACCTCCATACTTTATAGTTTCAGAAAGTTGCCTAGAGCGCTGAGAGGCCAAATGTCTTGAAGAGTCACTCCGCAAGTATGTGTCAGAGGCTTAATTTGAACTCAGGTCGGCCTGGCTCCAAGGCCAGTTCTCTTACCTATTATCCTAGGCTGTCTCTTTTATTCTATTCTGAAGACCCCCGTAATTACCCTAAAACACCATTTCTCTTCATAGAACCGTCTCATAGAGAAGCACAGAAACATATATAAGATACACATATATATATATAATATATAGGTATACTAATAAAAACAAGAGATGGCGTAATTGCATATGACCTTGTTACAAATTGAAAATGATAGCACGAGCAACCTCATGTGCTACAGAACCATGGGAGGGAAGCGAGTCTGGGGTATCCCATTTTCCCTAGGGTCCAAAAGGAAATGGTATCTGAGAACGCTCACAAAACAAGGATTTGAAAGACTAATTCTCTTTATGCTAACAAGGTGCCCTAGGGTGCCAGATGTTCCTTAGGCTTTCTAAAGACCACGGGAGCTATCGTCCCAAAGGGGAACAATGAACCCGCACAACTTTTTCTCTCAATCTTCACAGTGGATTCTCTACGGGACAGGAAATATTTTTCAGGGCACATTCGGTTGCTCTTTAGAATGCTCACTTTCCATATACCAAGGCGACACATTAACTAAAAGCCTCTTAAATCCAAAGGCAGGAGAACTCATATGGCGAGCATCCAGCTCCTCAAGTTTGGGGAGGCAGGGAAGGAGGCCTTAAAAGATTCCTTCTCCCCGCCGAAAAATAAAAAGTAGTGCAGATGCTCCTCGGCAGTCCCCGATTCTACTCAGTCCCAAGGACAGGAGCACTCTGACCGACACCCGCTCCCCCTTGAAGCCCGAAGGTGGGTGGGGGAGGGGCCGTCAAGAACCCCTCACTCCCAAGAGGGGCCGGAAGACGAAGGGCCTCAGACGGTCTCCTCTTTCCCGGAGTTCAGAGGGCGTGGGGAAGCCCGGCGAGCCCGTCCTCCCGGCCCCCGGCTGTGAGATAGGGCTGAGTGCGCAGTAGGCCCCGAGCCGCCGCCATGGGCCCCACTGGCTGTCAGGAGACAGCTCACCCGAGAAAAAGAAAGGCAAAGCGACCTGGTTTCACCACTCGACCGAGGGAAACAGCACCCCCGGGTATGGTGGTGGGGGTCCGAGAGGCGGAGAGAGGAGACGTACCTCCGAAACCTCATCTTCATCACTGCCGGAGCCGCCACCACCGCCGCCGCCGCCGCCACCCCCGGTACGGAGCACGGCGGCTGCCAGCTTGAAATCCAGCGCCGCGTCCCCTCCGCCCGCGCCGCCACCTCCACCACTGCCACCGCCGCCACCACCGCCGCTGCCGCCACCACCGCCACCCGGCGCGGGCCCGGCCTCCCCGAAGAGCCGCACCGTGCGGAGTCCCAGCCCGACCCCTCCCGGCGGAGGCGGTTCTGAGGCCCCGGCCGGGGCCGAGCGCGGAGTCACAGAGTCCAGGTCCTCCTCGAAGGAGCCGCTGCCGCCGCCGCCGCTCCCGCCGCCGCCGTCTGTCAGCATAGTTCGCACGCGGAGCCGGAGCCGCCGCCGAGTAGCCCGCGGCTGCCGCCGCCGCCGCCGCCGCCGCCGCCGCCGCCGCCGCTGGTCCCCGGAGCGAGAGGAGCTGCAGGAGGAAGAAGCTTCTCCTTCCCCCAGTCCCAGCAGCGCCACTAACTTCCCACAGCCTAACCTGCTGCCTCCCGCCCCCCCACTCGCCACTGGCTGCAGAGCCCCGGCGGCCGCCGTTTATTGGCCGCGGCTGCCCGTCGCTCAGTCCCTTCGTCACGCGCTGCTCGCTGGCTCGAGGCCACCAAGCTGCGTTGAGCAGCGCAGGCCGAGGCGGTTGCGAGCGCCCACCCTCTGCTCCGCGCGCGCCAATTTCCGGTCTTTCTGTGTTCTTATTGGCTAGCTTCCTTGCCCATCGCTTCCCAACCTTAATGTGGATTAGCCGGCCGTGTCGTCAGTCCTGTTGACCCCTCACAATGGGGGATTTCATTGGCGCGATGAAGTGTCGGTCATTTGGTCACCGGACGTCGCGTGGCGCAATTGGCCGGTTAGTGTGGCAGTCATCCCGCCCCCCATCTGAGGTGACGGGAAGGGGCTGGGGAAATCCCCAATCCCGATTTCAGTGCTGGCGAGAATGATGCCCAGGGATAGGCGAGGTTTGGAGTAGCATTCACTCTCCAGTTGGTTGGGTTTCCGTAGCACCGGCCCAAAGAGCCAGGGAAGGAAGGGGGAAGAAGAGGGCAACGCAGTTCCTAGGCACCGCTCTGGGACAGGCGCGGAAACTATGGCCGGTCAGAGAAAGTGCGCCTTATGATTGGAGGAAAGAGTGCTGTCAGTCAACGAAAGATCCCGCCCCTTCCATCGGGCTATGATTGGAGGAACAGACCGTCAGTCAGTACAAGAGAGTTCCGCCCCTTGGCAGGTGAGGTTACCCTTCCCTTTGAACCCCACCCTCTGGCATCTTCCTACGGTCTTTCTTTCTTGGTATAGGAGGCAGAGAATTGCTTAGGGGTGGGGAGAACTTCTCCCGAGCTACGGAAGCCTCTGGATTCCTGGGGCCCCGGCCTCGCCCCCGCCCCAACCCCCGCCCCTCCATGAGGTTCTGAGCGCTAGGCGCGCGGGACTGTCTCGGGTAACCGCTCTGAGGCGTTTCCGCGGGAAGCCTTCCAGCTCCGATCTTGGTGACTCCGCCCAGGCCCAAGCGCGGGCGGCTGCGGACCTGGAGTCTCAGTCCATGCCCCTCCCCCCAACCCTGAGCTGCTGTCGCGGCTTCGGTGTCACCTTCACACCCCTCCCTTTCCCTGCCACTCCGTCCCCTCCCCCCCATCCAAGTGTGTTGCAATAGGCCAGGCTCAAAGGGACTACGCCGTCCGCCCGGCCTGGGATCCGGGCGCCCGCTGTGGGGCAAAGGACGCCTGGCTCGGGGACCCAGTTCAGCCTCAGACCCCCTCCCTGGGCTTGTCAAGAAAGCTGCATGGGAGCTGCTTTAAGGCTTCTCCGTAGGAGAATGTCGTATATGCTCTTGGCACTCGAGGGATTAAAGTTCTTATCCCTGCAGATCTCTTAGAATAAATGTCCCACCGGGAAGGGGCCGCTTTGGACAGCTACTGGAACTGAGCCTCCAAAAATAAGTCGACTTGTTGGAGGTTACACAGTTAGTGTGGTGGCCGAGGTAGGGAATAAAATCTAGTCCCTAAGATTCTCAAGTCCAGGGCTCTTTCCACTCCACCTCCCAGGCCTCTGTCCTCTTAAGCCAGAGAGAGAGAGAGAGAGAGAGAGAGGGAGAGAGAGGGAGAGAGGAGAGAGAGAGAGAGAGAGAGAGAGAGAGAGAGAGAGAGAGAGAGAGAGAGAGAGAGAGAGAGAGAGAGAGAGAGAGAGGAGAGAGAGAGGAGAGAGAGAGAGGAGAGAGAGAGAGAGAGAGAGAGAGAGAGAGAGAGAGAGAGAGAGAGAGAGAGAGAGAGAGAGAGAGAGAGAGAGAGAGAGAGAGAGAGAGAGAGAGAGAGAGAGAGAGAGAGAGAGAGAGAGAAAAACCTTGGAGAAGCTTCGGTCGCCACGTTTCCTTTCACGCTGAAAATGTCAACGTTATAATGAATTGGCTAAAGACTTAAAGATTTGACACTACTTACTGCCTTGCAAGCCTTAGTAAAATTTAATTTCTATACATCTTAGTTGGGCAATATTTTTTTATTTTGTCTGTTTTGAACTAGCAACTGAAAAATACCTTTGGAAACAATCTAGGAAATCAGTTTCTACAAAAATATTAGGAAACTTCTGATGATTGACGGTGTATTCAGAGCATTATGATTTTCTTCCTTTTATTTATGTGAAACATTCAAATGATCCTAAAGCTTATTAGATAAGCTTATTTTTCAGGTATTCAAAGGAGTTTATACTTAAATGGAATGAATTCTTCTGTAAATGCTACCTGAGAATATTGTTAAAAATAGTTTACTATGACTTCATCTGGCACCTATGAAACATAATTATTTCAGATTCCCACTGTTTTAGAATCTGAAGCTATATAGGTCTAGTTTATGACCCAAACTAACAACAAAAGACACTCAACAGGTCCTAACCCACTTCAAAGCTGGATGATTCAGAATCAACATGTGTACATCCTACAACAAAAATAGTACTGACTATTATTAGGGAGGAAAGGGGTCTTCTTGCCATGCCTGTTAACTCAAATCATACTTTTGAACTATCTAAAAACAATATATTTTCCAATTTATTTAAACAAGGGCTCTGAATCTCAGAAACTTTTTTCTAGAATTATATCTTATTCCAGGTAGGTCTGAGAAAAAAAAAATTGTCTCCTGAATGTGGATAAAGTCACAGAGGTGTAACTGATTGCCCAATGATCCCTAGGACACCTGGTCCTTTAGCTGGAGGCACTTGGTAGCTTAATGGTTTAACTGTGCGGTAGTTGAAAACTTCCAAACCCTCTCTTGTACTTTGCTGATACATAAATTGAATACTAAACAGTATTTAACAATTTCAATGAATAATAACTGCTCTCACATGGTACCTTGAGGTTCATAGGCCTTTACATACTTTATATTTGCTTCTCAATATTATCTCCATTTTACATTGAAATGTGAACCCACATCTTCCTTATTCCAAGTCTGGTGTTCTATCCACCACATGAAACAACAGTTTTACTGATTATGAGGAGACTTATGATGGACCAAAGCAATATAGTATTGGAGGAGTGCTGGATTGGGAGTTAAAAGACCAGAGTTCAAATTTTAGCTCTGCTACATCCTAGCTATGGGAACTTCAGTAAGTTATTTAACCTTTCTAGATCTTCATCTGTAAAATGAAGGGATTGGACTTAGGTGGTCTTTAATGACCATGGTAGTATTTCTCTGCTTATTTTATGATCATCTCCCCCAATTGCAATTGATATGTGTTGCACATTCAAGATAAAGATATAAATCTATAAGAGTATGATTTGGAATATGACCTCAGTTCCCACATCTGCAAAAGAATCAAACTCATTCAGAAGTGAATATACTAGAAAATATGCTAATAAGTGAGTGAAAAGATAAAACCTTGTTTAGAAAATATTGAATAGATTTTGAAGAACACAAAATCTTTTTAGAGAATATACATACATATATATATATGGGGTTTTTTTCTTCCTTAAAACCTTTACCTTCCATCTTAGAATCAATACTATATATTGGTTCTAAGGCAGAAGAGCGGTAAGGTCTAGGCCATCGGTTCTCAACCTCTCAATTTGTAGCAATGAGAATACATAATGCATATCAGGTATTTACATTCCAAATCATAACTGTAGCAAAATTACAGTTTTGAAGTAGCCACCAAAATAATTGTTTGGTTTGGGGTCACTGCAACATGAGGAACTGTATTGCAGGGTCACAGCATTAGAAAGGTTGAGAACCACTGGTCTAGACAATGGGGGTTAAGTGACTTGCCCAGGATCACACAGCTGAGAAGTGTCTGAGGCCAGCTTTGAACCTAGGACCTCCCATCTCTAGGCCTGGTTCTCAATCCACTGAGCAACCTAGCTGCCTTCTATATTTTGTTTTAAATGAGCATGAGAACAAAAACTACATAGGAAAAGGATCAGAATTTTTATTTAAGTAACTATGAGCTGATCTGTAGAACTTTGACTCTAGTTTATCATTTCATTTCAACATACATTTACGTGCATAGCTCTGTTTTGGCCCTGGAGGCCCTGGTACATAGTCTTAAGTAAGATATAGGCCTTGCCTACTTAGAGCTCAGAATTCATTAGGGAATTTATATTATACTGTAAGTATAGTAGAGAAAATCAAAACAGTCCTACCTAAAGTCAAGAAGGACAGAGGAAAGATAAAGGGAAATTCTGCAGCTCCAAAATTTTATTTAAAAATGTTAACATGAAAAAAGGCTTTGTAAAGGATAAAGGATATTGTAAAGGATATTAACTTGACAAGCCAAACTAGTAATACATACTCATGAGAATAAAATTTTCAATTTACATTTTATTTTGATGTATAATCCAAAGCTTTTCAGGATGTCTAATTTCCTTATATAAATTTTATGTTTTATATACTTCAGGGTACGAAGTAAACATGTTGGTTTATTTGATAAGACTGATATATATACAAGTTGTTTCTCTGTTAGAATGTAAGCTGCTTGAGGACAGAGACTTTCTTTTTTCTTTGTATCTAAAACGTAATTGGAATGATGCCCATAACATATACGTGTTTAATAAAAAGCTTGTTGCTCAGTCAGTGGATGGATTAATTAATCAGTGATTGCAGATGTGGGTCTAGAGTCACACAACTGAGCCAAATAATCCAGATAACAGTAATGTTTGGTTATAATCTTAATATTCCATAGGAATGAGATGCCCCAGTATGGATTTTAAAAGAGTTAAAAGACCTTTTACTTTCCCTCCTCAACTCAGCAAATCCAATTATACCTAATTGAATAGTTTGATCTCATATTTGGACTAAGAATTGGAAATCATCCCTGGAGAGACAGAAAAGCCATGTGTTTTGCCAAGAGTGAGACTTGAATTCCACAAGACTCCATTGCTTCTGCCACCCTGCTACATACATGTCTTAGGTCTTAACTCTCATCCAACAGTGTAAAATACTAGTGAATCCTGATAGTCTTTGAGGGTCAAGGTTAGATGGTAAGTAATATCTCTCTCTCTCTTTTTTTTTTGTCATAACAAACTTAATAATGCCTCTTCAGGAGGTATGCGAGCTCCTGAATTTGGATGATGTTCTTCTTGCCTTTTTGCAAGTTCAAAACAACAAAACAACAGTGATGATGGTGCATAATTCAGATGTGCTTCCACATTGTTTATCTGATTTACTCTTTGAGGGGACTGGCAAGGAGGGGTAGAGTTAATGAAGAAAGGGAATCCAGAGTGAGATTTACACAGAGGATAGTTTTCTATTTGTGCTTACATCTTTTGCACTTTTTCAGAGAGGGGCCAAAATTTCCAGAAACTGCCTAGTAACCTCGAATCTCAGGGATTTACCCAGGTTGCTTTTTGGATATTGTTCATCATTGAAGGTAGCTCTTATACCTCAAATAAATTTGTTTCTTAAATCTATGTGCAAGTGTGACACAGCTCAAGCAAATTACACCCTTATATTCTATATAATTTTAATCCATTAACAAGTATTTATTGAGTAGCTGCTAGGTAAGAGGTCTGTGCTAAGCTCTAAGGAACATATGAAGGTGAATAAGACATGGTGCCTGCCTTCAACATAGTTGGGAATATATAATATGTTTAAAGCAATAATTACATGAGGCAGTGTGGTATAAAAGGAAAGTTTGCTGGTTTTAAATTCAGAAGACCTAGGTTCAAATTCTGATGGCTATTTATTGCCCATATGGTAAATCATTTAATCTTTCTGTATGTTCATTTCCTCCTCTAAAATGATGTTGGCATAAATAGTCTCTAAAATCTCTTCCAGATCTAAATCCTATGATTCTATATGTAAGAATAAAATGCTATAAAAGTTTTTAGTAAAAATAGATTACTTTCAGGTGGGAAAGATCATGGAAGAGATACCATTTGAACTTTCTTTTAAAGGGCAGCTAGGTAGCTCAGTGAATAGATAGCCAAATCTAGAGATGAGAGGTCCTGGGTTCAAATCTGGATTCAAATACTTTCTAGCTGTGTACCCTGGGTAAGTTACTTAACCCCAATTGTCTAGCCATTACTGCTCTCCTGCCTTGGAAACCATACTCAGTATTTGTTCTAAGATGGAAAGGAAAGACTTAAAAAAAGATTGGAGCTTGGCAAGCCCTCACACTAGAGATGCTAGCCTTCCTGGAACACCCTATACACTCCCAAAGGACTGTAGAAGTCACCTAATATACCACCCTCATTTTTCATAAAGAAATTGAGGCCCATGCTAAAGGGTGTGTTCTGTGTTAAACAGGTAATAAGTACAGATTTGGAATTCAAACCCATGACGTCTAATTCTAAATCTGGCACTATTTTGACAGTGCTATACCCTGAGATGAAGGTCTGAATTTTGGGAAGTGGGACTGTGAGTGAAAATAAAGGGAAGCACATATGTATTATTTCAGTCAATTGGACTTGTTGATGGCAAGGATGAAGTAGGAGCCAATAGTGAT
This sequence comes from Monodelphis domestica, assembly GCF_027887165.1. Taxonomy (NCBI): domain Eukaryota; kingdom Metazoa; phylum Chordata; class Mammalia; order Didelphimorphia; family Didelphidae; genus Monodelphis; species Monodelphis domestica. The sequence continues at coordinate 338,776,521 of NC_077227.1, read as the reverse complement.
TCCAGCCTTTTAAGGCTAGGTGAAGAAAGGAATAAGGAATAGAATAAGTAATTATATAGCACCTACTAAGTGCCAGGCACTTTGCTAAGTACTTTTGCAAATAATATCTCATTTGATCTCACAACAACCTTTGGAGGTAAGTGCTATTATCTCCATTTTACAGTTGAAGAAACTGAGGCAAAGTTAAGTGATTTGCTCAGGGTCACAAAGTTAATAAGTATCTGGGGCCAGATTTGAGAATAGTGGTTCCATCAACAGATATAGGGAAATGAGGAGGTGCTATGTATGGGCAGTGGTAGACTTGTTAGTGAAACATTTAGAAAGATGTCTGATAAGAAGTCAAGTCTGGCGACTTAGAGAGAGGTCAGGCTGAAGGTTCTCATCTGAGAACAATGCTCTAGGAAACACCTATTTTAGGGGGCAGAGAAAGAAAAAAGAGACTAGTAAAATGAATGAGAAAGTTAAAAGAACCAGAGAAGAATGTCACAGAAGCTGAGAGAATCAGGAAGGAGGGGAGTAGTCAGTAGTCATCTCAGGAGGTAGTCATTTCAGGAAGATGGAGGTATATAAAAGAAGGCAGAGAGAGCCCTTATATCTTTGCGAAGTTAACAGAGTGAGGATATAAAACCTTTAATAACCAATGAGATAATAATTATAAATCAGCTTATAAACAAATCAAAAATAACCACACAAATTGTATAAATAAATAGGGAAGATTTGTAATAAATAGTGATCAAAATGGTTCCTGGGGTTAGTTATAAAAGGCTTGAAATAGGTGAATCTTTTTTTTTTTAAGTGTTCTGTCTTAGTATCAATTCTAAGACAGAAGAGTGTCAAAGGCTAAACAATGGGGTATCAAGTGACTTGCCCAGGATCAGGCAAGTTAAGAAATTTGAGGTTAAATATGAACTCAGGATCTCCATCTCCAGGTCAGGCTTTCTATCCACTGTGCTACCTAGTTGCTCTGAAATAGATGAATTTTAAGCCAGTATACAGTTGGGGGAAAAAAAGGAAAAAGAGGGTCATGTTCTAGTCAAGGAAAAAGAGGAGCAAAGAGGAAGAAGTGGGAATATTCATGTTTTGCATAGAACACGGCAAGTAGATTACCTTGGTGTTAGATCTTCTAGAAGTAAGGTTGGAAAGATATTGAACAATTACAGAATGACCTTAAATACTAGGCTAAGAAATTCAGAAATGGTAGAATGAACAATAGGGAACTACATATCTTTTTTAAAAGTAGAGTGAGGTAATGAAAATCAGGTTAAAAAGAATTTCTGGGGGCAGCTGGGTAGCTCAGTGGATTGAGAGCCAGACCTAGAGATAGGAGGTCCTAGGTTAAAATCTGACCTCAGATACTTCCTTAACTGTGCGACCCTGGGCAAGTTACTTAACCATCCATTGCCTAGCCCTCACTACTCTTCTGCCTTGTAGCCAATACACAGTATTGACTCCAAGACAGAAGGTAAGGGTTTAAAAAAAAAAAAAGAATTTCCTTTTTGGATCTTCAAAAGTTGTGTCTGTAGCACCTGAAAGGGTAGTTGCCAGGCTTTATCTCCAGAAGGACTGTTTCCCAGAATGATAGTTTCAGACACTGTGAGAAGCTTTGCTGTTCCCCAGCCTTTTGAGTTCAAAGCCCTGGACTCCCTCTATCAGGATATGAGAAGAGATGATGGTGGTAGTAGACTTGCCTGGCACCTACTACCTGCCCCCTGTCTCTCCTTCACAGTGCCCTGTTGTTTCAGTTAGCTTAGCTGGTATTCCCTGTCTGTGTGGCAGTTAATTGGCAGTTGGTCTTTTCCACTAGAGCCCCTTCCCCAGATAATGGCAGTGAGGGATCAGTTAAAAACAGGACCAATGGTCTGAGGGCTCTTATGCCATTTTTAGTGAGGTTCATCACCAGGTTGGCCTCTGATGAATTAATTTTTTGACTATAGCACCTCTTGAAAAACATCTACCAAGTGTTAGGGGGATTGTGATAAGCATCAGGAGAGGAAATACACACAGTAATGAAACCATGAATCCCTGAGAATCAGAGTAAGTTGCCCTTCTAAACAAATGTTTCTTTGAATAAAGGGAAATGTTTGATAGTCCCTTGTATTCAAATTATGACCTTGTTGAGTCAGGATCAGAAGTGATGATTCTGCTGTTTTTTCCTCCTAATCAGTCCTTGCTTTCTTGTGCTTTGAGCCCCTTGGGAAAATGGAAAATATAAACATTGGCACTTTCATAGAACTCTTCTTTCCCCCTTCTTCACCACAGTGTTAGCTAAGTGAAGGAAAGAATGTTTTATAAAATAGAGGAAGTCTAAACTGATTGAGTCCACCACAAATTTATATTATTTAGTTTCACCTGGGATCTCATTGTAGCAAAGCATTCCTTTTATTCTTTAATTGATTCTTTTTCACAGAGCCTGTTCCAAACTCCCTTTTCTCTCCTCAAGACTACAACATCACTTTTCTTGCTCCCCAACTAAGAATATTGCCTAATATTTTACTGAGAAAACTGAATCTATTCACCAGGAACTCCCCTTCCCATAATTTCAGAACCTTTTGACATTATTCCTCATTCTCTTCTCCATTTCTTTGAACTTCAGTAAAAAAAAAAATGCTGCTGCTTTTCTCCTAGGTCAGTCCCTCTTAATATGTATACTTGAGGGGGCAGCTGGGTAGCTCAGTGGACTGAGAGCCAGGCCTAGAGATGGGAGGTCCTAGGTTCAAATCTGACCTCAGACACTTCCCAGCTGTGTGACCCTGGGCAAGTCACTTGACCCCCATTGCCTAGCCCTTACCACTCTTCTGCCTTGGAGCCAATACACAGATGGAAGGTAAGGGTTTTTATAAAAAAATATATATATATGTACACTTGATCCTACTCCCCCTCCCCATCTTCTCTAGCACATTACCCCCACATTTATTCTCTTGTTAGTCTCCAATAACCTTACTTTTCCCAATGCAGTCTACAAATATGACTAAAACTCATCTATTCTTAAGACTTTTTGTTGATAGTCTAGGTGGACACTTCCTAGCTGTGTGACCCAGGACAAGTGACAATACCAATTGCCTAATTTTTATCACTCTTCTGCTTCAGAACCAATATTTAGTATCAATTTTAAGACAGAAGGTAAAGGTTAAAATAAAACACCTCACTGGACTCTACCCCTCAAGCTATCATCCTTTCATTGTCTAAATCCTAGAAAAAATTACCCATACTCATGACCTCCATTTCCTCTCCTTCCTCCTCAGCCACTTGCAGCCTGGTTTTTAATCTCATCACTCAACTTGAATCAGATAGCAGAGAGTTACCTCTTACTTGTCAAATCTGATGGCTGTTTCTCAGTCCTCACCATTCTTGACCCCTTTGTCACATTAGCACTGAAGAATTCTCTTCCTATATGGTGATAGTTCTTGCTTTCTGGGTTTTCATGACACTTCTTTCTCTTGCTTATTCTACTTATCTGACTGCTTCTTATTCTCCTTTGTTTTGGATGTCCATGCCCTGCTCCCATGGGATCGTGTAAATATCTCTTTTTAAAAAAGTCTTTACTTTCCATCTTAAAATCAATACAACGTATTGGTTCCAAGGCAGAAGAGTGGTGAGGGCTAGGCAATGGATGGTTAAGTAACTTGCCCAGGGTCGCACAGCTAAGGAAGTATCTGAGGTCAAATTTGTGTAGTCCTGTCACTCTATCCACTGGGCAACCTACCTATTCCAAATGACTTCTTTATTTCCCATTTGCCTAGTCTGAGTTGTTCTAAATTCCAGTTCTTCATCATCAACAGCTTATTGGATATTTCAAACTGATTTCACAATAGCTACCTCAAGCTCAAAATGTCCACAACAAAATTATCTTTCCCTTCACACCTATTCCTTTCCCAAACTTCCCAAATTTTGTTTAGGGCATCACTGTCTTTATAGTCACCCAGGTTCAGAACCTCTGATAACCTTAAGTCTTCATTCTTCCTCATCTCACATAAATATCCATTCATATGGATAATAAACATCCATTCCATAGCCATTTGCAAACACACAAGTGAATACCCATTCATTTGCTGAATCTTATCAGTCCCATTTCCAATATCTCTTACATCATGTGGCTACAACTCTAGTTCCCTCATCACTTCTCCCTTGACTATCTCACTAGCTTCCTAATTGGTCTCATTTATGTACATCCCTATCTAATCCATCTTTTACACAACTCCCAAGTAATTTTCCTGAAGCACAGGTCTGCCCATGTCACTCCCTTACTCATCAAAGTCAAGTGGCTTCCTATTATGTCTGGAACCACATATAAACTCTTTTTTTTTTTTTGACTAGTAAAGTTCTCCACAAGCTGAAACCAGTTTACTTTTCCAACTTAACTTTTCAACCATATTATGTATTATATCCTTTCCCACACTCAATAGTATCCCCAGACTGGCCTATTTGCTGTTTCTCTCATGTGACATTCCATCTCTTGCCTTCATATCAGCTATGTGTTTCTGCCTCATCTCTATCTCTTGGTTTTCTTCAAATCTTAGCTCAAATTCTACTTTCTACATTAAGTTTCTGATATCTCCAGCTACTAGTGCCTTCTTTCAAAACTACTTTGTATATATCTTATATTTATTTTGTATATACTTAGATATGTACATTTTGTCTCCATATCAGAAACTAAGTTATCAAAATCAGAGACATTTCATTTTTGTCTTTGTATCTCCTGCACCTAGCATAGAGCCTGCCACATAGCACTTTATTATTCATTTCAAGAAGTATAACTGAAACAAATGTGTGAGATACAAATTAGACTAATCCTTATAGGATGAAAAAGGTTTGATTGGTCTGAAGGCAAGACATGGCTTTCCTCATTTCAAACTAGGAGAAAACTAAAGTCCATTCTAGATAGTACAGAAATGATGCAAACTAGCAGCACTACAGTCCACTAAATACCAAGTCATTTTCATATGTAGTTGAGCCTTATGAAGTTCTTCCTTCTCAATATATTTTGAAACAACATTTGGGGGCTCCAGGAGGCTCACAGGATAGAGAGTAAGGCCTGGAGACAGAAGAATCTGGATTCAAATGTGGCCTCAGACACTTCCTAGCTATGTGATCCTGGACAAATCATTTAACTCCAATTGCCTGGCCCTTACTGCTCTTCTGCCTTGTAATTGATACACAATATTGATTCCAAGAAAGAAGATAGGGGTTTTAAAAAGAAAACAAGAAACCATACCTTAACCCAATTGAATTTCTTCTTTTTTTTAAATTTATTTTTAAATTTTATTTGGTTAATTTCAAACATTATTCCTTGGTTACAAAAATCATATTCTATTCCTCCCTCCCCTCCCTCCACCCTTCCCCTTGCTGACACGCAATTCCACTGGGTATTATATTTGTCCTTGATCAGAACCCATTTCCATGTTGGTGTTTGCATTAGGATGTTCATTTAGAGTCTACCTCCCCAGCCATATGCCCTCAACCCATGTAATCAAGCAGTTGTTTTACTTCTGTGTTTCTACTCCCACAGTTTTTCCTCTGAATGTGGATAGTGTTCTTTCTCATAGATCTCTCCAAGTTGTTCAGGAACACTGCATTGCCACTAATGGAGAAGTCCATTACATTTGATTATACCACAGTGTATCAGTCTCTGTGTACAATGTTCTCCTGGTTCTGCTCCTTTCACTCTGCATTGCTTCCTGGAGGTCATTCCAGTTCCCATGGAATTCCTCCACTTTATTATTCCTTTGAGCACAATAGTATTCCATCACCAACAGATACCACAATTTGTTCAGCCATTCCCCAATTGAAGGGCATCCCCTCATTTTCCAATTTTTGGCCACCACAAAGAGCACAGCTATGAATATTCTTGTACAAGTATTTTTCCTTATTATCTCTTTGGGGTACAAACCCAGCAGTGCTATGGCTGGATCAAAGGGCAGACAGTCTTTATTGCCCTTTGGGCATAGTTCCAAATTGCCCTCCAGAATGGTTGGATCAATTCACAACTCCACCAGCATTAATGTCCTGACTTTGCCACATCCCCTTCAGCATTCATTACTTTACTCTGCTGTCATGCTAGCCAATCTTCTAGGTGTGAGGTGGTACCTCAGAGTTGTTTTGATTTGCATCTCTCTGATTATAAGAGATTTAGAACACTTTTTCATGTGTTTATTAATAGTTTTGATTTCTTTATCTGAAAATTGCCTCTTCATGTCCCTTGCCCATTTATCAATTGGAGAATGCCTTGATTTTTTGTACAATTGATTTAGCTCTTTGTAAATTTGAGTAATTAGACCTTTGTCAGAGGTTTTTGTGTTGAAGATTGTTTCCCAATTTATTTCCCTTTTAATTTTGGTTACATTGGTTTTGTTTGTACAAAAACTTTTTAATTTTATGTAATCAAAATTATTGATTTTACTTTTTGTGACTCTTTCTAAGTCTTGCTTTGTTTTAAAGTCTTTTCTTTCCCAAAGGTCTGACAAGTATACTATTCTGTGTTCACATAATTTACTTATAGTTTTCTTCTTTATGTTCAAGTCATTCACCCATTCCATGTTTATCTTGGTGTAGATAAATGAGGTGTTGATCCAAACCTAATCTCTCCCACACTGTCTTCCAATATTCCCAGCAGTTTTTATCAAATAGTGGATTTTTGTCTCAAAAGCTGGGATCTTTGGGCTAATCATAGACTGTCTTGCTGAGGTCATTTACCCCAAGTCTATTCCACTGATCCTCCTTTCTGTCTCTTAGCCAGTACCATATTGTTTTGATGACAACTGCTTTATAGTATAGTTTGAGATCTGGTACTACAAGGCCACTTTCCTTTGCATTTTTTTTCATTATTTCCCTAGATATCCTTGATCTTTTGTTCTTCCAAATGAACTTTGTTATGATTTTTTCTAATTCAGTAAAAAAGATTTTTGGTAGTTCAATGGGTATGGCACTAAATAAATAAGTTTGGGTAGGATGGTCATTTTTTATTATGTTAGTTCATCCTACCCATGGGCAGTTAATGTTTTTCTAATTGTTTAGATCTAGTTTTAATTGTGTGGAAAGTGTTTTGTATTTGTGTTCATATAGGTCCTGTGTTTGTCTCAGCAGATAGATTCCTAAGTATTTTATATTGTCTAACGTGATTTTAAATGGAATTTCTCTTTCTAATTCTTGCTGCTGAGATGTGTTGGAGATATATAGAAATACTGATGACTTATGTTGGTTTATTTTGTATCCTGCAACTTTGCTAAAGATGTGGATTATTTCCACTAGCTTTTTAGTTGATTCTCTAGGAGTCTTTAAGTAGACCATCATATCATCCCCAAAGAGTGATAGCTTGGTCTCTTCATTGCCAATTTTAATGCCTTCAATTTCTTTTTCTTCTCTAATTGCTACTGCTAGTGTTTCTAGTACAATGTTAAATAATAGCGGTGATAAGAGGCATCCTTGTTTTACTCCTGATCTTATTGGGAATGCATCTAGTTTATCCCCATTGCAGATGATGTTGGCTGATGATTTTAGATAAATACTGCTTATTATTTTTAGGAAAGACCCTTCTATTCCTATGCTTTCTAGTGTTTTCAATAGGAATGAGTTTTCAATGGGAAATGAGATAAATACTGTTTATTATTTTTAGGAAAGATCCTTCTATTCCTATACTTTCTAGTGTTTTTAATGAGGAATAAGTATTTTGTCAAAGGCTTTTTCTGCATCTATTGAGATAATCATGTGATTTTTGTTGGTTTGCTTGTTGATATGGTCAATTATGTGGATAGTTTTCCTAATATTGAACCATCCTTGCATTCCTGGTATAAATCTCACCTGATCATAGTGAATAACCCTTGTGATGACTTGCTGGAGTCTTTTTGCAAGCATCCTATTTAAGATTTTTGCATCTATGTTCATTAAGGAGATTGGTCTGTGGTTTTCTTTCTCTGCTTTTGACCTGCCTGGCTTTGGAAGCAGTACCATATTTGTGTCATAAAAGGAATTTGGTAGAACTCCCTCTTTGCTTATTATATTAAATAGTTTGTATAGGGGAGAGGTAAGGGGGAAGAGAAAGAAAATGAATTATGTAAACATGGAAAAATATCTTTTAAAAAAAACAATAAAAATTTAAAATGCAAAGAAAGAAAGAAACTATATCTGATTGTGTCTGCCAGTCTGGAAAATGGGTAGGAGGGATATGTTTTTCATTATTGTATTAATCTCATTTAGGTGTCATTTTAGCCATTCATTTAAGCGACACTCATCTTCTTTAAGACACTCTACCCAAGTTAGCCTTCACACTCTAAATAGATCTTAGAATCCCCCCTAGAAAAAACTTAGAGTCATGAGCCCTTCTCCAGTCACATTCCATTTCAGTCAAGAAGCCTTCTTTAAGGTACAGACCAAAACCCAATAACAAGACTAATAATGCCTTATATCACTATTCTAAAAATGGGCCCTGGGGCTGCTGGGTGGCTCAGTGGATTCAGAGCCAGGCCCAGAGACTGGAGGTCCTGGGTTCAAATTTGGATTTCTACACTTCCTAGCTGTAACCCCTATTGCCTAGCTCTTCTACCACTCTTCTGTCTTAGAATTAATGCACAGAAAGTAAGGGTTATTAAAAAAAAAGCAACAAAAAAATAGGTACTATACTGATGTTGTGGGGGATGATGATAATTGATATATATCGATTTTTTAAGTTGTTTTTTAATTAAGAATAAACAGAAGGCCAGAAAGAAGATAGCTCTGAAAGCTATAGATTGAACTTATTACATATTTTAAAAGAAAAGCAAGCTATGCATAATAAAGATCTGTATCTTCATATAGAGTTCTCTTTTTCTGTTCTCTGTATATGGGAATGCCTGTTTTATTTGGTGTTCGTTAAGGTCAGAATGCATAAATAAAATCTATCATAAATAACTAAATAAAAAAATAACTTTTTTTTTTAAACCCTTACCTTCTGTCTGGAGCCAAGGCAGAAGAGTGGTAAGGGCTAGGCAATGGAGGTTAAGTGACTTGCCCAGGGTCACACAGCTGGGAAGTGTCTGAGGCCACATTTGAACCCAGGACCTCCCATCTCTAGGCTTGGCTCTCGACCCACTGAGCTACCCAGCTGCCCCCCCCCCCCCAAATAACTTTCTTAAGAAAAAAGTGCCAAGATTTTACAGCATACTAGCATGGAGGATTGTTTGGTCTATTGCTCTTGGCTTATTGGAAGAGGATCTTGAAAACTTAAGAATTTTCCAAACAAATCTATATATCCTCTGAGGTATGTATATCTATTAGATGTTGGTTGATTTGAGATGAACTCATCTCCCAGTGACATGTAAAATTTTATTTTTAGCAAGACTGCACATTTGGTACAATATGTCCTAGGAAAATTTATAATATGGTCTCCCAGGTCTGTTCCTCAACCTTTGACTTTACCATCAAGAATCAGAAGCATTTCAAACAGACCAAAGTCTCAAGGACATCTACCAAGAATTCCTGTTTGGGGAGCAATGTGTGTTTATCAATGGGAAACTAGTCACCTTACTGGGTAAGCCAAGAGTTAAGAGACTCTTCTTTAGTTTTTGAACTAAGTTCACCGCACCCCTTGCTTATGAGGTCAGGCCCATAAATTAGGAGATACAGTTTGGTGTTAACCTGTGAGGTAGGTAACAGTGCCACCCACCAGGTGCTGTTTCCTAAGGAAGCAATGTAATACATGTTGTAGCTGCAGAGTGCCTCAAAAGAACCCAGATGAGATTCTAGCATGGAGAAAGCACCAGAACCTACACGTCATGGGTCCTAGGACCATTAGTAAGAGGAATGATTGTTAGAACTCGCCCAGACAATCTTCTAACCTGTAAGTTTCTGTCAGACCCAGGCCTGAACCTCTGGTTCCTTGCTAAACAGCAAGACAATCAAGCCAGCTAGGGTTCAGCCTTCTGGTTAAGGGCAGGAGGTGGGGAGAGATCTGTCCAACAGCTATTAGAAAGTTTGTCAGACAGTTTCAATCATTCCATCCATAGTGCATGGGTCTGGGATGTGGGAGGGATCTGGCCAGAGTTGATAAAGGTATCTTATTCCTGTGGGTAATAAGAGGGAAGGGAAGGAGTTTCCATTGCTGAAGATAGTTCCTCTGCCAACCCTATAGTGAGTAGGGCAACAGTTGCTGGCAGATTGTCACTAATGACTCTGCTTATGAAATGCAAGTTACTTAACTGAGATTAAGCCACAGTAGAGGCTCCAGGGAAGGGAGGAATGTATTCTGTCAACTTAGGTTCTGAGGCTTTTAGTTGATACTTTTAGGTGACGTTGAAGGGCTCTGGGGAATGTTGGAAAACTTGGTGGGACCAAGAGTTTCTAGGGGGAAGGTGTTGGACAGAATAAGAAAACTACATGGAGATTTTTTTTCACTGCTTGCACACCACTGACCTTATCACTTAAAAGTTCAGAGCTACTACTGGCACATGTATAGTAATATGGGAATAATAGTAATAGCTGACCTTTATATAGAGCTTCAAAATTTACAAAGTGCTTTATATATGTGATCTCATTTGAACCTTATAACAATGCTGTGTGGTAGGCACAACAGGTATTATTTCCCATTTAAGAGCTGAAAAAAACAAGCTAAAAGAAATTAAGTAATTTGCCTACAGTTATCAAGCTAGCAAGTGTCAGAGACTTAGATGTGAAAGCTAGATTTGCCTGACTCCAAGAATGCTCCCTACATCATACTGTATCACTTAAAACAAGCAAAAAAACAAAACAAAACAAAACAACCCTCAAAAACCAGAAATTAGAAAAAGTTCTCTGCCCTGTCTTTGACTAGAGTTATTTCTCAAGTCAAAACTGGGGAAATACATTCAACTTAGAAAATTTGGACTGAAGATGTTCATTTGTATTTTTCTTTCTTCTGGAAAGAACATTTAGGGTCAGTTAGTTGGCTCAGTGGATAGTGTGTAATTAATTTCTGCACTCTTGAACTAGGATTCCCAGTACCCCACTTTCCTGCTCATGTTACGTGCTGACATAGGGAGGATATAAGTTTGGTGTAGCCCCACCTCTCTCTCTTCTCCTGGACAAGCTGCTGGAGTAGGGCTTTTAAACAGGCAAGGAGAGCTTGATCACGTGGTCTTATTTTGTTAGATAATTACCTTTTTATTCTTTTACTTCTAGTGATTGTTAATAAACTTTATAAGATATAACACTTGGAGTATTGAACATTAATTTAAATCCTACAATAGAGAGCCAGCCTGGAGGCTCTGCCTAGTATCAAATTTGGCCTCAGACATTTCCTAGCTGTGTGATCCTGGGCAAGTCACTTAATCCCAATTGTCTAGCCCTTACTACTCTTCTGTCTTGAAAGCAATACTTTGTATGAATTCTAAGACAGAAGATAAGAGGGTTTTTTTTAGGGGGGGGGTAGAAACATTTAGTTATCTTTACTTAATTAATGAAAATATCCAGCATTATGTGATAGAGTGTAGTATAAAAGGCACTAGAAATGGAAGCCCTGGATTAAAATCCTTCCTCAAACACTGGCCAAGTCACTTAAGTTCTCTTGGCCTCAGTTACCTCATTTTTAAATTGGAGAGTTAGACTCCATGACTCTAAAGGCCATTTAATGTTTTAACTCTGTTCTGAGTTGGGGGTAATGATAACTTTTTGATAGCTATGCTTTGCTCAGACTCTCCTATCTTCAGGTCACCTCTCCTAACCCTAAGTATGTCTCAGGATCAGTAGAGCTGAAGGGCAGAAAGAACCTTAGAGCAGCCCTGAAATGTATGGCATTGGTCACCAGGGCGGTTTTCTCTAATGCATGGAATGCATGGTTGCATGGTTCTTCATGAAAGGAAAAGCCTGTGCTCTCTTCCAACTGTGACCACTGGGAGATGGAGAGAGGAACAGTAAAGTACTAGGCTGTTGCCAAAGAGAATTTTTTGCACATTTCTCCAACTTGTAGTCCCCTCCAGAATAGGAACTTGTGGCAGAGCTGAGACCTTCTGTGAAGACCAGGACTAAGAGTTAAGGACAGGAATGAGTCAGGTTTTAGAGTCAGAGGTTACATTCTCCAAAATATCTATTATCAACCTCTAGCTCATCCTTCTATTGAAGTGATCCAGGCCCTTAATTTTTTTTTAACAACAACAAAAAAAATATCTAAATCCACTCTCTTGCTTGTTAAATTAGATTAAGTCCAGGTCATGAATAAAACCAGATTTTTGGGAAATAAAAATGTGAATTAACATATTCCTTATTGCTTATCTTTTCCCTTTTGTTTTTCCCCAAGCTGAGTCTTATCCTTCTTTCTGAGTTTTGCTGTCTTAGGAGGAGAGTCAGTGATTTGGGAAGAAGATCTTAGGGGAAAGCCAAGAATATAACAGAATCTATTAGTGTTACTAAACAGCATCCCCTTGAATTGTTAGTATTAAAGTCCAGGGGAAGACCTTAGAGGAAGGTGCCTCTTACCCAGGTATACAAACTCATATTCATGAAGGAGAGAGAAGTAACTAGCAGTGCCAGGAGCAGACGCTCAGCATGGTATCCATGTTCCTAAGGAGATTATTTCTCTTTTGGAAGAGATATGGAAAAATGGGGACACTAATACACTGTTGGTGAAACTGGGAACTTATCCAACCATTTTGGAGAGTTGTAAATCTATGCATAACTTTTGACTTAGGAATATCACCATTTGATTTATTTCCTAAGATGATCAGGGAAAAAGGATAAGAACTATGTTCCAAAATATTTATAGTAGCTATCTTTGTGGTGACAAAGAATTGTAAATTGAAGGGATGCCCATCATTTGGGGAATGACTAAACAAATTGTAGCATATGGTTGTGATGAAATGCTACTATGCTGTAAGAACTGCTGAGCAGGTTAATTTTGGAAAAACCTACATGAATTGTGAAAAGTGAAATGAGCAGAACCAAGAGAATATTATATGTAGCAACAGAAATATTGTTTGAACAATGATTTATATATGTCCACCTCCACAGAATTGATAAATAGAATAAGACATAGTTATATATATATATATATATATTTTAAAATGCCTTCTTTATGGGGGAGAGTGGAAGAAGAGAGTTAACTAGGTATTTTAATATAACAAATTAATTTTTAAAAGGGGCTTATTTCTTTTTACCATCACTCTATCCTGCCCAAACTAGTGCAAAGGACAGGCCTGGAGAAGTGCACTTGCATATATACACTTACACACATATACACACAGAAATTGGGAAATGATCCTTAAGTTGCATCTGTTTTAGAGGTCAAGATGTACAGCACAGATTCTGACTAAGATTACCTGTTAGTGTCTTGAGGTTTGAATCCTTTCCCAAACTCCATCTAGAAACTTCAGCTCATCTCCTTAGAATTCCTTACTTTCCTGTTGCTGATTAAATGTCCTAGGCACCAGTCAACAGACAGCATATTCCTTTAGTCTCATTTTGTTCTAAAGGGCAGCACTTGGCTTAAACTTCTCCCTCCAAGGTTTTCCTAGATAGATGTTTTTTGGAGATCCCAGATTCTTTTGTCTTGGAGGGTCTTGGGTGCTTGGAGGATGGCCAAAATGGAATGGTGTCATACCTCCCTTATTCCCATAGCCATCTGCTTTTGAGGGGGTGGCAAAAGGACTGTATCCCTTGTCTTGTCTCCCCTTTTTTTAAGTTCTCACCGCAGAAGAGAAGCAAAGGTATTCTAACGATATCAATAAACATCTACTTATGTCTGCATAAATATACATATATTTCCCAGAACCTTACAGTACTGTATGCAAAGACAAAGAAATTAGCATATTGAGTAGCAAGCAGAAGACAGTACAAGGGACCAGAGGGTCAAGGGGCGGGCATGGAATTCTTTCCATCTTGTGTTTCTCATCCTCATCTTGGTGTAAGTCTTCCCAGAAAATTTCCAGAGGAGACTAATCCTACATATGGAGGGGAACCTTTCCTGAGATTGTTCTCATAAAGATTACCCACAACCTAAAGCCTTTCACTTTAGAGATTTAAAAACTGGATACAAGCAACAATAAAACTTGGCCGCAACCTGGGACACCAGGAAGCCAGGTTATTAACCCTTATGGAAAATTGAGGTCCAGAGAACTAGATCAATTGACCTAAGGCAGTGATGATGAACCTATGGCATGGGTGCCAAAGATGGCATGCAGAGTACTCTATGTTGGCACTTGGTCATCCTCCCTCCCCACTCCCTACCCCCAGAATTCCTTACTAAACAGACAGAGGGACTAGGGGGTAGGGGAGCTTCTCCCCTCCCTCTTTCTACTGTACCTGATGACATTTTTTCACTTCACCTGCCCTTCTGCCCAGCAGCCCAGTGGGAGTGCTTTTTCCCTCCTCTATGTGGGGTAAAGGCAGGGCAGGGCATACCCAATATCTGGTGGAGGTGGGGGTGGGATGGGGGGAAATCTGGGCTAGCACAGAACTCTGTCTAGGGGGTCAGGGCAGGGCCCAGCACACTCTATCTCTAAAACAGGGGTCCCCAAACTTTTTTTTTACACAGGGAGCCAGTTCACTGTCCCTCAGACTATAAAACAAAATGAGCAAATCTGTATACCCCTGTCTGGGATAGCGGAGGAGTCACACATTGCATAGGCCCAACACTGCCACCACTATACCGGGCAACAGTATACACAATGTGGAATCCTCTCCCCCAGATCGCCATTCACCATGCTGATGTCTTCCACTGTGCTGCCACATAATCCTTTGCGAAGCGCCTCGTTCTCATTCATTTACTCTCAGAACAAGGTGTCACTGGAAGTAGTACTGTACCTGAACAATGCCGCACTGTGTGGTGCCACCACACACAGTGCTCCTCTCACTGACCACCAATGAAAGAGGTGCTCCTTCCAGAAGGTTGTTGGAGGTCGGATAAATGGCTGAGATGGGGCCCACATGTGGCCTGCGAGCTGTAATTTGGGGACCCCTGCTCTAAAAGGTTGACCATCACTGACCTGAGGTTTCTGTGAAATCAGTGGGGGCTGGTTCCTGGGCTTAACTAATACACAGGTTTAACTAACCAATCCAGCAGTGGGATAGAGAGAGAGATACTCCAGTAAACAGGGGTTTTCTGAGAACTCTTTTTGTATCATTGACCCCTTTGGCAGCCTGGTAAAGCCAATGGGCCCCTTCTGAAAAGAAATTATATATAAAAATCCAGAAGAAACCAATTATATTGAAATATAGTTATGAAAAAAATTTTTTCCCACAAACCCTAGATTAAGAACCCTTTACCCTAGAGAGTATTAAAGCATTTGAATCTTGACCTAAGGAATGGTGCCTTTTTTTTTTTGAGAACATTTTAAAAATTGAAACTTCTGGATTTAAAAAATGTGCAAAATGCTTTAAAGTCAGGGGTGTACAGTTAAATGTTTCACAACTGGATCCACTCACAGAAAACGATTTTAAATTTTATCTGCACCTTTAACAATTTCTCCCATCATTTTCTTGTCTAGGCAAATAGACAAAACAATCATTTGAGCCCAGTTTTTGTAGCATTTTGCAGATTGAGGTGTAAATGATAACACTGAAAATTTAACAATCAGTTCTTTGGCTCCATCTCACTGCTGTTTAAGTTACTTGGTTTGAATTCTTGAGATAATATCATTTCTCTCTCTGTCCTCAGGCAGGTCCAGGTGCTTCTCCCACACTAAATACAGGAACCTCTCTTCTTGCAAATCTCAGGTAATGCTTTCTAGTATTTCACTACCCTTTGGTTCAGGCAGTTTCTTCCAATGTCTACTCGAAGTTGCCCTTTGTGAAAAATTAGATGCATTGTTGAAAGGGTGTTAGATGGCCAGGCCCAGTTCAGGCCTTTGGTCTCTATTGTAGAGTTAAGCTGACTGGCAGATTGCTTGAGCTTTTTTTTTTAAAACATAAAAACAATTTTTTTCAATTACATGTAGAAACAAAATTTTACACTTTTTCAATTCAGATTCTCTCCCTCTCTCCTTCCCTCTCCCCACACAGTAAATAGTCTGATATAAATTATAGCAGTGCTTCATGCAATACATATTTCCATATTCCTTATGCTGACAGAAAACATATCACACATACAATAAAAAAAAACTCATGAAGAAAAGAAAGTGAAAGATGGCAGAACTCAATCCAGTAGGAGAGGAACAGTAGTGATCTTTGTCCCTATACATTCATGCCTAGTAACCTGGTGTCTTAGTGGGTGGTATTCAGGACCTGCTGTCTTACCATGTTCCTACTTATCTACCATCCTCATTCTCTGGGAGTAGGATTGTGTTGCCCAAGCATCCAGCCATTCTATTCTGATTTTGCTTCAGGCAAAGAACAAGGGAATCCAGGTACTGAAGAGGAAACCTACCTTTGGTGAGTAGTACACTCTCCTGTCTTCAAGAGGAATATCCTACATTGTAATCCCAGAATATAATCAAATTATAAAATCTCATAAGAGGAAAAAAAAGTAAATTAAGAAATACTTTGAGGACTTTATTCATTTTAATGATAATCCCTGGACAGGAATTTTGCCCGTTCAACATTTCTGTAGACAAAACAGCCAACTTTCTAGTCTCATCCAGCTCAGGCACAGATCAGAAGAATGGCTGAGGCCTCAGATCACTGGAAGGAATTCTAGTCTCCCGAAGCACCACTGGCTCCTGGTCCTTCCCACTCCAGCACTCACTTCCTGAGCCTCAAACGAAGGAATTCAGCCCAAGCCACCATACATAATGCCCAGCCAAACAGATGAGACAGAGGCAGGCATTGTCTTGGTATCTGAGAAATGTGCCTGTTGAAGAGAGTGGGATAGAGATAGGGGGATGGAAAATGGTGGAATACTAAAGGCAGCTGGACATTGGATATGCCAAGGATAGTTCAAGATGATAGAATAGAGCAGATCAAAAGAGGGTCCTGAAATCAAGACCTTGAGAAAGGAGGAAGAATGGACCTTCTGAGTCTTTGTCTAGGACAACCCATCCTAAACTTAGGAAACCAAGCTTTCCTTTCATTGTTTTCAAATAGTGTCTCTGTGAGTGGATTCTTTGATCCTACAGTGTCTAGAAATAAGAGTTCAGTTGACAGAGGGAAATTCTTTGGACTACACTTCCCAGAATTCTATATGAACTCTGCACTTTGGTGGTTTCATCCAGATAAGGGCTTTCTAAACAGTTTGTTGAGACTGGTGGGATGTAAAAGTTATAATATCCGGAAGGCAAAAGTACATCTATTGTGATTGCTCCAAGATGGGAAGTTGTGTCTAAGTAAAGTCTGTTTTATATGCCAAATTGTGCTGTGCCTTGCAATATTACCACCCTGTGTCAGCACCCTTCAGTCTACCCTCACAATCAGAATCTGTGCAAATGGGTTTTCTCCATACTTGTGGAGCTCATATACAGCTTGCTGAGATATTCTCCCATGGAGAAAGGCTGTCTTTCAGTTCCAGGCATCATGGGAACATGAAATCTGACCAAATACAGACACATAAATTACAAATTTTGGGAAATTGAGTGAGAAAGGAAGTATTATAAGATACTTATAGCTTTTCATGAACAAATACCTTCAGAGGGGGTAGAATTGAAGGGGCAAATGCAAGAGACTTCCCAACTCCTGTTCTTTATCCAGTATATAATCTCTAAATGGTCTGTGCTCTGGGGAAACAACCATTAGCAAGAAGACAGAGCAGGTATTTCTTCACCTTTACTCAGTTCTCTTTTCTCATCCTGACTTCCCTCCCTCTTCTCCCTGCCTCTCTCCTCTCAGCCTTCTTATTTTTATTCTTTACAGACTTGTCTTTTTAAAAAATCTTCTTTGGGAGGGAGGGAGAGGGAAGAGGGGAAGGTTGGCTCCCTTAATTCAGTAGTTCTTTTTTTTTTTTAACCCTTACCTTCCTTCTTGGAGTCAATACTGTGTATTGGTTCCAAGGCAGAAGAGTGGTAAGGGCTAGGCAATGGGGGTAAAGTGACTTTCCCAGGGTCACACAGCTGGGAAGTGTCTTGAGGTCAAATTTGAACCTAAGACCTCCATCTCTAGGCCTGCTCCCAATCCACTGAGCTACCCAGCTGCCCCCAATTCAATAGTTAAGCTTTTCATCTCAGGATCCTTTTTGCACTCTTAAGAAATGAAAGACCCTGCCCACTTAGCCTCCCAAAAAACATACAGATAATTGCCATATTTGAAATTAAGACATCTTGATAATATTATGAAAATAGTTTTGACTTTGAAGACCATGCTTAGGGGAACCACAACCTTAAGTAAGTAAATCCATTTACTTTAGTGCAGAAATTTTGTTAGCTAGGGCTCCCTCTCCTGGCTAGACCTCAGCTTTTGTGGGGTAAAGGTTTGTTCATATTGAATTGAGTGCCTACCGATCTCATCCCCCTCCAGCCCCAAGGCATTTCCTCCTGGAGAGAATGTCCTTAGAAGTGTAGGAGGACTGCAGAACAAATTGGGTATTGTTTGAGTGCTGAACCCCACACAGTGGGTACCCAGGACTAAAGTCTCTAATCCCCTTCAAACCCTCTCACCTCAGGTTTAGCTGTGAGAATTTCTTCCTCCTCCTCCTCTTCCTCCTCTGGCTAATTTACAGAGATGTTAATTTCTGGAGCCCTCAGCTGATAAATCAACTCAGACTTTAGGGAGAAGAGTGAAAGAAAGGTATGATTCTTAAAGGCTCTGGAGAAAATCCAGTTTGCCTACTCTATCACTTAGATATAGGGAATGCCCCCCCCCCCCCCCACACACACACTTGTCCATTTGCCCATCCATCTTACTTAGCACAGAGATTTCTGAGGGGGATCTGGACCTGTGATTTCATCAGTGCAATGGGGCTCCTTCCACTAATGTATACCTTAGTTACCTGGGGAACTAAGACATTTAAGTCACCTGAATTCCAGTCATTCTGACTCCAAGGGTCACTCTAACTTCTAACTTTTATGTTATTTTTTCCTCTAGCACAGAGTGGAGAATGGAATTATTGTATTATTGGAGGCTGAATAGAAGCTCCTCTTTTCAGGGACAGATATCCACTGTCTTCCCTGGTTGTTCTTCATCTCAGTCCAGGCTCACATACAATCCCTTTGGGATTGAACTCTGGCTCCAATACCTTCTCTTCCTGGACTTTCTTCTCATTTTCCTCCGGCACTGGGTCATCTAGCCAGCTTAACTCCTGTGGTGAGAAGACCCAATCCAGGGCTTTCCGGATCCCAACAAGGCCCAGCAACTGTACCAGGAATAAAGTGGCTGTCAGGGAGCCGCCCTTCATGACCTGGCTCTAGCCTGTCTTTCCAGGTTGGTTACACACTTTTCTCTCCCTCTTGCACTCTACTCCTGCCAGGCTGGCTTACTTGCTGTACCCCCTATCTGACATTCAGTCTTCCACCTCCCTACCTCTGCCCAGACTATCTCTGGGGCACCTGGAATGCTCTCTGTCCTCATCTCCAATTCTCCAAACCATTGCTCCCTTTAAGATTTAGCTCAAGTGCTACTTCCTTTAGAAGTCCTTTCCTTTTAAACCCTTACTTTCTGTTTGACAATCAATACTAAATATCAGCTCCTAGGTAGAAGAGCAGTAAGGGCTAGGCATTTGGGTTAAGTGACTTGCCCAGGGTCACACTTGGAAGTGTCTAAGGCCAAATTTAAGAGTAGGACTTCCTGCATCCAGGCCTGTCGCTTCATCCACTGAACCATCTAGCTGCCCCCAGAATTTTTTTTCCTTATTCCTCTTGTTATTAATGCCTCTCTTCCATAGCCTATGTATTTATTTTGCATTCATTAGTATTTACTTATCTGGGAACATTTTGTATCCTTTCAGTAGAATGTCAGCTCCTTGAGGGCAGAGGCTGTAGCACTTTTATATATGTGTCTCCACCTACTAGCTTGGATACAGTAGCTGCTTGATTTATGCTTGTTGATGAAGGATTGGGAGGGCTACTGGATATTAGAAGAAGGATTGTCCTCCTATTCTGGATACCACTTCACTATGTGACTGAAATCAAATTTTTCTCTTTTCTCTCTGATTTCTCTAAGGGTTACCTTGGGAACCCTCCTAGAGTCAGTTCAGATTAATGATCCCCACTTCAATATAGCCAGACCTCAAAACATTTTGACCTGGGGGTTACTTTGGAAGATAGTTTCCATTTCATAAGATGTTAGTAGAAGAAAGTAGATTTCCCCTTTTATTTTAAGGAACTATAGATACCTCACGTATACTATATAGATTATGAAGATTGCCCTCTTCCAAACCCTGGGACCCCTTAACTCCCCCCCCCCCAACCCCACTGTCACCATGAGGGGAAACACAATAGCAGCTGCTGTAGACTTGACTGCCCAGAGTAGACACAAACAGATCAGCTGTACTGTTGTGAAGAGGTGAATTCGGCTGAGAGGCACATGCCGAAGAAGCAACAGGTCTGGCTGGTATTTTGCTGGCATCAGCAGCAACTTCACACGTTCTGAAAACTGTGGGCAAAGAAAGAAAGATTAGGGGATAGAGGTCTGAGGAATAGTTTTTATTTAAATCCCTGACCATTTAGTAACTTTGTCAGATATGACAAATCTTACAAGGGAGGCCTCTAACCTCTTCTCCCATCCGTTCCAGTAACAAAACAAAACTATCTCCATTGTCCTTTTATCTATAGAGTGGACTCCAGATGGCCTGAACCCAGGGAAGAGACCATTGGGGATAAGGAAAAGTTGAATAAGACTTTGAAGGATGTGGGGAACAAGAACTGAGGGCCACTGGGACCAAGAACAGGGAAAGCAGGACAAGAAAGAGCCTGGGAAGAGGGGTGGAGTGGGGTTGAAGATCAGAGTTAAGATGAAGGGGCCACTGGGTGATTCTGCTTACCTGGGTGCTGCTTAGTGCTGCCATTCCCATATAAAAGAAGATTCCATAGAGTACTGGCATGGGAATAAACTGGAAAACCCAAAGAAAGGATCTGGTTTCAGGGAGCTTCACCGATAGGAGGACATGGGGCCGCCAGTCCATTAGCAGTATCACCTTTAACTTGGGCATGACTGGGTGCTACTTGGGAAAAGTTCTTAACTGGGAGTCAAGATACCTGGGTCCTGGTCCTGTTTCTGTCACTAACTTGTGTACTTTTGGGTAGGTCATTTAACCTAAGACTCAAAAGCTTAGACAAATGACTTTTGAAGGTCCTTCTGGTGCTTGAATTTTATGAACTTTTGAATCCTGCAGCATTGACTTGTACTCAGCACTAAGATAAGCTTCCCTACAATAGGGGACTCTGACTCTGATGGTATTACTTAACTGCTCACATGTTTACATATGATTTCCCTAAATTGAAGAAGTTTCTAGAAGGCATGATCTTATATTTCTTTCTGTTTCTCCTATTCCCAGATTTGGGCCTTACTCATAGGTGTTTAATAAATACTTGCTTATTGAGAAATCAAGAGATTTTGTTTCAAATCTGTCCTGGGCTATAGAGTTGTACATATTCTCTTAGATGTCCCAGGAAGGCCAGGATTGAGCTGGAGGTCTCCTTTAGACTAATCCCCAAGATCCAAACCTAAGACTGTGACCCAAAGGGATACAGAATAGGGAAGGATCTGTTCCCACTAGGTTGACCAGAGCTCCACTAACAATACCTCTGTCCCAAAGACTATTACCTTGAGCACAGGGGCCAGAAAGATGGATAAACCAGTAAGGATGAAGACCACTAGTCCTGTGAGCCGCTGCTCCCTATGTCAAAAATGAAAAGCTGGGGTTGATGGGGATAAAAATATCAATCTTTCCAACCTCCTACCCTTCCCCCCCATACACAGAGAAAACTCCTGATCATGCCCTTCCCTCCAGATTCTCAATCAAATTTGGATCTTGATAAAAGAAAGAGGGACTTTTTGAAGCTTTCAGCTCTGATTTAAAGTAGCCAAAGGAATTCCCCTGCCTTAATCCAAACACAAACACTGACCCCACCTGATGCCCAGGAAGCAGGGCAGTTCCCCAGGAGCAAAGGCTTCACTTTCCCGGCGGAGACTATCCATATGGGCCAATGAGATGACAGTGGTGGAGACATACCAGGGCAACCCCAAGGCTGAGGTCAGAATCATCAGCATGGCCACCCAGAAAAGGTCTAAGTGGAATCCAGCGCCTTTCTGTAGTAGGGGAGGGATGACATAGATTCCAGTCAAAGCTCAATATCCCCACTTCATTTAACTATTTATTATGCACCTACTGTTTGACGGGCACTGCACCAGATGTAAGGGATAGAAAGGCAAAAAATGAAAAATTTCTTGCCCTCAAGAAGCTTAAATGTTACTAGAAGGGATATAGCTTGTACACACATAATTAAATGGATGATATATACAAAACAGATATCATGATTTTTGCAGGGGAAGGGATCACTAACAATCAGAGAAATCAACAAGGGCCTTCTAGATTATTCTTATTCCAGTATTCTTGGGGATTGGAGACTGACAGCCCCAGGGCTAGAAGGTGCTAGGTACCCTGAAGATAGGGACAGGCAGGGTGTCCTGAGGGAGCTAGGAGGCAATCTCACCTGAAGATGGTATTCCTTTCGGTTGAGGATGACAGCAGTTATCTGCTGGTCCATGAAGACAAGGATAGACATCAGAAGGGCTGGCAGTGCAGTTGCTAGGCACAACCACCAGGGATTAGTTCCAAACAATGGCACTAGCCAGGTCCGACCAGGATGAGTGGGCTATGTGTGACAGAGGTAGAGAAAGGATAGAGTGCAGAATGTCCACAAAAGTATCTTGCCCCTTGAACTCAAACCAAAATTCCTCTCAATTCATAAACTCTGTTCCTACTTGCCCCACCCTCACCCCCCTGCATCACTATGAGGAAATTCCTTCCTCTTCCCTCTTGCACTGAATTCAGGACCTGAAAGAGCTGGTATACAAACTAAATTCCTAGCAAAAGGTAGCACAGAGTTCAAGTACCTGAGCTAGGGGACCCTGGAGATTATCCTTCTATTGATATTGAAATATGACAAAAGAATGGTGAAAAATGACCTATACATGCCATCTTGGGTCTGAGGGTGTGTCAATCCAGGTTCAGACCTGCCAGGAGTCTGAGTCTGGGGCAGGACTGGGTGTGGTAGCGTCAGCTCTGATTACAGGAGCCAGAGCAGTGCTTGGGGAGTGGAGACATGGCGGAGGTAGAGACTTTGCTGCCTCTGAGTTCTTGAACCCTTAAAATTGCCTAAACAGAGTCCTACCCTCCCTTTACCTCCTCCCCTGGAGGCCCTTGAGGATATTGGGGCTTCTGAGACACAGGGAGACTCTAGGACATAGAGACAGAATCTAGATGCCTGAACTAAGCCATACCCCATTCCCCTGAAGAGCCCCTAGATTGAGAGGGCATGGATTTGTCTCTCCTGAAGAACCTTTATTGTGAACTACAGCTAAGGATATGATGATCCTCAGTTGTGGGCTACAGAAAAAAGGCCCAGAATGAAAGTTCAAATTTAAAAGTAGGGGGAATTGGGGGCTAGGACCTTTGACACCTCAGAGTCCACCAGGGTCCTCCTAGAACCAGAAAACTAGGAGTAGATAATAGAACAGGGACTTAAGAGTCTTCTTAAATTAGCAGACCCAGGTCCAGAACTGAGGTTCCTGAGATCCCTTTCTTTCCGTTCTCTACATACCCACAGGGCACACATCTTTGCCTCCCACTCCTCCTAGGACCCTTATCTCACCTTAAACTCACTGGGCACTGTGAGTTTGGGTGTGCTGAGGCCAAGGGAAGCATCCAATCCACAACCTAGCAGGATGGCCAGGACCATGGAGAAGTCACTGATCACCTTCCGTACCTGACCACACAGGATTCAATCCTAATCTGGCCCTTCCAAATCCCTGCTGCCCTGAGGAAACTTGCCCCCATATCAGAGAAGCAAACTAAGACACCATCCCTTCCTTCCCCCACCCCAGTCTTAAGTAATTGACATCTTCTAGAATAGTTAGATGGGGGAATAGGAGATATTTACCATGGAGGAGAAGAAATGGCTGGATTTGAAGTGCTTGAGGATGGTAGCACAAAGGAAGGTGGCAAAGAAAAGTAAGAGGGAAAACAAGGCAACATCCGGGACAAAGTGACAGCCACGACCTCTTGGCTGGCCTCCTTGAAAGGCACACTCGGGTGGGGACAGCAGAGACACATTGACATGGTGTAGGTCCTGATTTGAAGGGGAAAGATGGGAGCTAAAAGGCAAGTCCAGCTCCCTGGAATCACCCCAATGGAGTGTCCACTGGTGGGGGAGGGAGGGCCCTTTAGCCTGTAGGAACTACTGAGCTATATAAGTATTATGGGGGTGGAGGGTGGGACAGTAGGGACACTGCCAGAAAACACTGATTTCCCTGAGACCTGCCCCAAGAATCCTTCAGTTTTTCCCGTTCTCACCCAAGACCTGTCCCATCCTTAAATTTGCCTCTTCCTCACCATCCCCAGAGTAGCATCCATGTCCTCTGGGCTCTGCTCCTTCCACAAAGACATATTCCCTGAGGGAAAAGACAAAATAGTTGAGGTCCACACCCTTTGATGGTCATTGGAAAGAGTCAAATTTCAGCTCCAAGTGAGGAAAATAACTGGAACTTTCCCTAAAGGGAATGGGCTGCCCTGAGAGGTAGCAGAGTTCTTCCTATTGGTTTTCTTCAAGCAGAGGCTAGGTGAACACTTAACAGATGATTACAGTTGGGATTTCTTTTCAAATATGAGTTGGACTGGGGCAGCTAGGTAGCATAGTGAGTAGAGTATCAGGTCTAGAGTCAGGAAGACTTCCTGAGTTCAGATCTGACCTCAGACACATACTGATTGTGTGACTGTGCAAGTCACTTAACTGTCTGCCTCAGTTTTCTCATCTGTAAAATGAGCTGGAGAAGGAAAGGGCAAACCATCCCAGGATCTCTGCCAATAAAATCCCAAATAGAGTTGTAAAGATTTGGACATGACTGAAAAATGACAACACCAAGTTGAATTAGATGACTTCTGAGGTCTGACTCAGAAATTCTGTGATTCTGTAAAACTATCCTGTTTGTTATATTTGAAACTTAAAACAAAAGTCTTGACATTCAATCACATATTTGAACCTAAGTTCTCTCCCTGTGAATTGTGCCTTTCACTTGTTGTGCAATTATATATAGGCAATAAGACTTATGATACTTTCTCTTAGAGTCACCTGATAGTTCCCCATATCAGCCCACCTCCCTCATACTCACCTTTTGGGTCTGGGAAATAACAGAGGCAGCCATAAAGAGTGAAGCCAGTAACTCCAGAGGGGCCAGGTTGGAATATAGGAAAGGCCTCTGTAAGGTTCAGCATCTTGCCAATGGCATCATAGATGAAGATAAGGCTGATAAGGGCACAGAAACCTTCTTCTGTGAAGCGGGTAAAATAACGTACCAGGACACTGGCCTCTGTAGCCACCAGCAACAGGCAGAAGAATGCCACCCAGATCCCCACCCACAGGCGGAAGGGTAGGTAGTCTAGGCCATGATTCCTATTCAGTGGAAGAAGAAAAAAAGATTCAAGGGCTCTGAGTTTATCTGCAATCCCTACCATGGGCCTGGCCTCCCCAGACAGCTTTTCTGCAATCCCCTGAAGGACAGAGGTGACTACAAAAAACTCTCCCCTCCTTACTCCCACAAAGCTATGTAAAAGTCATGCAAGTACAGTGGCTGCTTCCCCAGGTGGTAGCTAGCAGTTAAGTGAGAAATGAGGGACAGGAAGCCACGGTTACCCCAGGTTTTGGGAATCCCCACTGGACACTGTCTTGCCCTGAATTATATGCAAGGGTAGGATAATGGGGGGTTGGGGAGAGTTGATATTCTCTTACCTGCTAAAAGAAAAGAGTATCCGTTCAAAAACAAGGATAGGCCCTGTGCTACTGAGGATGGTAAGAGGCTGTCCTGCAAAGAGGCAGAAGATAGCCCCTGCCACAGAGGTACCCAGGAAGCTCTCCAGCACACCCTGGTAAAGTGGAGATTGTGGGAATGCATCACTTCAGGGACTGAGAATAAGCCGCCCCCCCACCCCCACCAAAGTAGCTCTTAGTACCCTTTATAAGAAAGGGAATAAGGCCATACAGTTGAAAGGAAACCTAATAGGCCACAGACTTCCTAGTGTCTATCTTCTGCCCTAACTGATTTTCTGTGTTTAGGGCACTAGCTCCAGAAAGTGGTCTCTCTGTCCTCAGAATTCTCCATGGCTCATTGGATTTAAATGAGCAAAAACCTAGTGTAAGTCCTGGCTCTGCTACTCGGGACTTCTGACAAGCTAGACAAGAAAAGATAAAGGCACAAGTGGAGACGAAGGAGGTTGTGTCACTGAGCTAAGTGTTGTGGGCCTGTGCTCCTTGACTCCAGTCTCCTTTGGAAAACTACATATTCAGAGGGCTCCCACCCAATACAACCCACCTGGGCATTGTCGGTGGCATCACTCAGTAGTCCACCGAAGGTGATAGCATTGGTGATTGTGGCCAGATAGATGTAGAGTATAGCAGAAAGGCTCTGGGCATCAAAGGCATCCAAGAAGTCACTCAGGTACCAGGGGGCCTTCCTTCTTACATCCTGAACCAAACCCCCAAACAGCCTACCCTCCCTCACCCCATCCCAGGCATCAGACCAATCCTAAAGAGGAGACATTAGAACCCTCTCCCCATTCCAGATAGGCTTTCCAAGGTTTCCTCCAGGTCATATCTGGCAAGTCCATCCCATTGTACCCTCTCAAGGGTTCCAGGCTCTATGCCCTTCCCCTGACTACAGCTGCCCTGGTCTCCCATGTCCCTTCTCCCTTTCCCTCCCAGTTCCACTGTTTATCTCCCTTCTGGCCCACACTCACCTTCCTGTCCTCTTCAGCTCCTTACTAGCATGCTGGGGCTCATACTCATAGCCATGTCTGCCCCTCTTAGAGTTAACACTCCCGTTGCAAGAGCTCTTGGATTCCTGAAGCTGTAAAGGAAGTCTAACAAGGGAAAAGGCTATGGAGTTGGTTTAGTCATACCAATGGCCCCTCGGGGAACTTCCCTAACTTCTGAGATTCTCAGCCTTTTCCCCTGCTCCCCTCCTACCATGCCCCAAACGTTGCCAAGTCTTGTTGATTATACCTCCACAATCCCTCTCACATCCATTTTCTTCTTTCCGTTCACACACCCTCCACCTAATACATCACCTCTCACCCGAACTATTGCAACAGCCTCCTAATTACTTTTCCTGCTTCCAGTCCCACCCCTCGACATTCATCCTACACACACAGCTGCTAGATGAATATTTCTAAAGCATGGCTTTGACCCCATATCTCTCTCTCTCTCCCTCTCTCTCTCTCTCTCTCTCTCTCTCTCTCTCTCTCTCTCTCTCTCTCTCTCTCTCTCTCTCTCTCTCTCTCTCTCCCTCCCCTTCCTCTCCCTCTTCCTCTCCTCTCCCTCTTCCTCTCCTCTCCCCTTCCCTTCCTCTTTCCTATTCACTCCTTCCCTCCCTCCAAAAATCTTCAGTGTTGCCTCTAGGATAAAATCCAAAAAGCCTCAGCCAGGCCTTTAAAGACTACTACTTGGCTTCTACCTACCTTTCATGTCTTATTTCATATGACTCTGCTTTATAATACCATATTCCATTTCAATTGGCCTACTTTTTTTAAGCCCTTAACTTCTGCCTTATTATCAACACTAAGTACCATTCCCAAGAAGAGTAAGGCTATTGGGCTTGAGTGACTTTGCCCAGGGTCACCCAGATAGGAAGTGCCTGAGGGCAGATTTGAATCCAGGTCCTTCCAACTCCAAGCCTGGCTCTCTCTCCACTGAGCCACTTAGCTGCTCCAGCTGACCTACTTCTTGGTGTGGTTCAGTTGAGTCTGATTTTGTGACTCCATTTGGTTTGGGCTTTGTTGGTTGATTGGTTTTTTTCTGGCAAAGATACTGTCATTTCTTTCTTCAACTCACTTCACAGATTAGGAAACTATGACAAACAGTTAAGAATTCTTGCCCAGCTAATAAGTGTCTGAAGCCATATTTGAACTCAGGAAGATGAGTGTGCCTGACTCCAGGCTCTGTACTCTATTCATTGTTCTACCTCACTGCCTGAACTAACCTTCTAGCTGTTTCCCATACAAGAAATTCAGTCTCCCACCTCCATGCATTTTTTGGCCCAGAGAATGTATTCCCTCCTCACTTCTGTGCCTGACAGTCTCCAGCCTCCTTTAGGAGCCAGCTCAGATGCCACCTTCTCTGTGAGGCCTTCCTGATGCTCCCAGATGTCATGTTCTTCTACTCTTTGTATTTTTGCATGGCTTTTTATTTATTTGGTGATATACATGTCTCACAGACATATACAAGTAGGATGTGAAGGCCTAGACTCTGTTTATTTTTTGTCTTCATCTTTCTATTCTCAGAACTTGCCTGGTGCCATGCACTCAGTAATGGCTTAGGAAATGTTTGTCTAATTGAATTGAGTTGCCCTGCTCTCTAGTGGCTGTCCATGGATACTGCACAGAAAGTTCCTCAGTTGGAGATGAAGTGGGTGTCTTCTTTTAAAAATAAGGTCTAACTTTCATAAATTCTAACCAAAAAATCATTTAAAAAATTTAAAATACTGTACTGCATAAAACTGTGAACACTAAGTTACCTTTACTTTAAAATATATATACTAATAAAAATGTCAAATTTTAAAAAATTAAATGTCTTATTGTCTTCAATCTTTGTTCCCTTTTTGATCTCTTTTGCTTTTTTGTATGTAGTCTTTCAAATTCTGTTGTAGTTATTATTATTGGTTTTTACATAATTATATATTTGGGTTTTTCCTATATACTTATAACCCTGATATATAATCAAGTCACAAGACCATAGATTTAGAACTCAGAAAGGACCTCAGAGCTGTTTTATCTAGAAGAACCCCAAACCCAACCACATGGCTACATGGTACAGTGTTAGATCTAATCTCAGATCCAGCCTTGTACACTTATTGTGTGATCCTAGGCAAGTTATTTAACCTCAGTTTCTTCATCTGTAAAATGGGGGAGGGGGTAACAATAATACTTCCCACTCAAGGTTGTTGTGATGATCAAATAAGATAATATTTTAAAAGCACTGTTTGAATTTATTATTTTGTAGATAAGGAAATAGACTTAAGGTGGTTAAATGATTCCTAAGGTCCTTTAGGTAGTGAAGATCAGAGGTGGGATTATGCTTACAGAACTTTTGACTTCAGAGCCAGGACTCTTTCTACAATACCATCAATTCAATAACATATGTAAGGGCCTAATAACAGAAAAGGAAGAAAAGGGAAAGGAATAAGCATTTAAATAGCAACTACCCAATGCTAGGGATAGCTAGGTGACTCAGTGAATAGTACTCAGATTCAAAAGTTCAAATCCAGC
Organism: Monodelphis domestica; assembly: GCF_027887165.1. Lineage (NCBI taxonomy): Eukaryota > Metazoa > Chordata > Mammalia > Didelphimorphia > Didelphidae > Monodelphis > Monodelphis domestica. Next base: position 338,747,246 of record NC_077227.1, on the reverse strand, counting down.
CTCAGACACTAACTATGTGATCCTGGGTGCGTCATTTAACCCTGCTTTCCTCATCTGTAAAATGAAATGGCAAACCATCCTAGTATCTTTGCCAAGAAAACCCTAAAAGGGGTCAAGAAGGGTTAAACACAACTGAACAACTGCTCCATACCAGGTACTGTGCTAAGGATTTTACAAATATTATCTCTTTATCCTCATAACAATGAAGCAGATAGTTAGTCTTTCTGATTCCAATTCCAGCAAGTGAAAGGCATGGATTAGGATCTGAGGATTCAGGAATAAAATATGAAATGGTTCCTGATTACATGAAATATATATTCTAATATAAGAGATACAACATGTGTGTGTGTAGAGAAGTATAATACTGGATAGGGTATAATGGTGACAAAGATGAGATCCAAAGTATTCTAGGAAAATTTGAAGCTATAGAAGATGCCCTTAGTGGGAGGAATCTCATATGCTTATGCTTCCTTTCCTCTGAACCACTCTAAATGCCTTCTGTCATTTCTTTGTACTCTTCATATTTGCCTTTCTTGTAGCACAATCATATTTTATGATGTTCATATATGCCACAATCTGTTTAGCAGTTCTCAAATTGTTCCATACCCTGGGTTTGTTGCAATTTTTCAATATTACAAATAAAGCTACTATGCACATTTTAATGCATAGACAAGTCTCTTTTCCCACTGCCCCTAAACTCCATAGAACATAGTCCTAACATCAGTGGACCAAAATATGTGAGCAGTTTTGTAGCTCTTAACACATCATGCTGACTTGCTGTCTGAAAAGATTGTACCAGCTGGGCAGCCCCACCAGTGTGTGGGGATTGAACTTTTTCATTTTTTACTATATTTGCCTATTTGAAGTGGTTGCTCAGAGTTGCTTTAATTTGAATTTCTCTGATAGTTTGAACAATTTTTCAAGTTATAATTGACAGTCAATGCTTCTTTTTTAGAGATATGTCTGTTAAAATCCTTGGACCACTCACATGTCTATTGGGTCTACTCTTTTCTCCATCAGTGGGCTTAAAATAGGAATCTGTGGGGGAAGATTTATGCAAGATGAAGATTCCTGCCTCTTCCTCTCTTCCCTTTCTTGTACCTCTTATGCAGAGTAGACAGGCACTTTGGCGGAGGGATCCGTTCTGTGGGGTCACTTCTGCCAGGGGGCAGCACCATCACCTCTTCTAGGAAAGCATCCATTGCTGAGATAAGGTCTTGGGGACCACTAGCTTGGCAGACTGACCAATGAAACACCTATAGAGGAAGTAGAAAGGGGGAGTTAAGTTAAAAACAACAAAACTTCCTTGATGAAAGGAAAAGATATCAAAAAGAAGGAAGAACAAATAAATTCTTATGGTTGATTTTGTTTAAATTTATGTATTACTCTTCTCCATGAAAAAACATAGTTTGGATTCTGTGGTTTGTTTACCCACAATCACCTCGTCACTTAAGAGTACAGCTGCAGCTCTGCCCATCTCATGATAGTCTTTTCCCAGGATTGGGGGACCAAGGACCATGCAGACAAACCTGGGGCAGAACAGTGAAAGCAACATAGTGTGAAGAGTCAAAGGCCCAGTTTTCCCTTTTGCACAGCAACTCTTCCCTTGTACACATGCCAGCTCTTCAATTCTAAGTTTCATCATCTGGATATGAGCTGGACAACAATGACAACAACTAATACCTCTATATGCTGTTTAAGATTTACAAAGCACTTTCCTCATAAAAACCCTGGGAAGGAAATGTTACAAATATGATTTCTCATTTGACAGACGAGGAAACTGAAGTTCAAAGAGATAAAGTAACATTCATAGTCATGCAGCTAGGAGATATCCAAGCTAGGATTTGACACCAATTCTCCTGACTCCTGATTGACATTCCTCTGACTCACCCCTTATGCCTCTACCAATGATCCTTTTCCCAGCCATCTTCCTGAGCCCTTGTCCCTAATATCCAGCCTATACCTGATGGGTAGGGGTACTTCTGTCAAGGTTCCCAGCACCACTGGCTCCCGAAGTTGCACAAACGCTCCCAGTCTCTGGTCCAGGAAGTCCACTTCTCCAACTAGCACAGCTGCAGCCTCAGTGGCAGGGGGCAGCTTCTGCCATAGAGGGCTCTGTAGCTGGTGAATTGGGTAGGGCAAAAGGGTGAGGGACTGCCTGGAAGGGAGACTCCTGGGAAGCAGCAATTTGGGGAAGGAGGAATGAGGTGGGGAGAATCTGTGCTGATAAAAGTTAGATGGTCTGCATGTAGGGGACTATAAGAAAAGAAAGAACTGTACCCTCCCACTCACCTGTGCCCAGGGCCTGGGGAGCCTCTACAGTGCATGTAGCTTAGTGGGGGTGGGGTGAATGTGGGTCCCATAACCACCCCTCCAGACCTGGCTAAAGGTGGGAAATTACACAAACCTCTTCCTTCAGGGGTGGCTCTTCAGCAGAAAACATCTTAGTAGAATGTCTACCTGTCAGAGATGTTAAAAAGGATATTCTTCTATGGGGTGGGAGGTTGGGCTAGATGACGTCACCCCATGCTCTCTCCTAACTTTAAGATTCTGAGATTTTCTAATTGATGGCTGCAAGTGTAGGGGCAGAAGACTTCAGCTCAATATATGAAACAACTTTCTAGTGATTCAGGCTGTCCAGCAAAGGCATGCACAGCCACATAAAATAAGGACTTCCTTTCACCAAGTACAGAAACAAGGGACAAATGAACACTTGTCATATGTGCTATAGAACAGGAGTTTTTAGCCTGTTCTGTTCATGGCCTTGAAAAAATATTTTGATAATTGCATTTTGGCATAATTGGTTTCCTTTGTAATCTGATAAATTTTGTTTTGTGCTTTTTAAAAAAATGTATGAGGAGTATATAGGATTTAACAGATTGACAAAAAGTCTATGAATCCTTGCTACAGAAGGTATGTCTATATTGTGTGAGAACTTAAACCAAATTTCTTTTAAAGTCCCTTTCAACCATATGATTCTGTGACTCCCCTGAACTTATATGAGGAAAGGTCAAGAGAAACCCATCAAAACACAGAAAGCTTTGTTCTCAGGAATATTTTTTCCAAGGATTCCCTTGGGGGAAATATAGCCTCTGAGGATTCTGGAGAAAGAGGTCTCTTACCCCTACAGAGTCTTGTACCAAGTCTCCTGGCAGCTGACCAACACATGGCCTGGATGTGATGCTGAGGTCTCTGGAGCAGGATGGATTTCAGCCTCTCTCTCACTTCTGGGTTCAATGATTCCAACTTGGTCACCTGTTCTGGGGAAAAGAGACACAAAACTCTTGTCTTTTGTTTCTACTTGTCATTCCAGGAACTGTTTCCTTCCCCCTCATTACTTCCCCATCTCTTCCCCAGGGATCAGACTCTTTCTCCTCCAGCTGGGTTTGCCATGTAATCATATTCTAATTCTGGGAGAATTTCAGAAGTGGGGCAATAATGGTGGTCATCTCTCTACTTTTCTACTCTGAAATCCTGGGAATACCCAACCCTTCTCCACCCAATCAGTAAAAATCATTCCTATGCTTGAGACTTAGGGAATCCTAAACCCATTCCAGGGGACTGGAGTGAATTTCATGATGCAACCTTAACTTTGCTCAGGGGGGAAAAAAACAACTGTTTTGTGTCAGAGACATTCCTAGTATTTGGGAAACACTCCAAATCTGGAAACACAGAAACACCCCAAATCTGGAAAAATTGGGAGACCCTCTCTGGAACAGAAAGCTAGAGGAATGAAGGCTTGTAAGTACACCCCTATTTAGGGTCTATCTACTTCTTATCTTCCATGGATACCTGCGAGTTCAGAGATACTTTGTACAGGACAGTCTAAGAGCACCAGGCCTGTGGTCAGCAGGGCCCGAAGCTCCCAGATGCTTGACAGGGATAAGGTGGGCACATGGGGGCTGCTCCAACGCCTCGCTTCTAGGTCTAGCTTCTCTTCAAACAACATCCATCTGGGTGTGTATATAAGAGAATAGCATTAGGCTCCATGAAGCCCAAATACCCAATCCTCCTCTTCTACTCCCACCCTCTTACTCCCCACTGATCTGTGGGGGAAAAAAAGAAAAAAAGAGAAAAAGACACACTCAGTTTCCCTAATAAGGATCTGGAAGATAAGAGGGGAGAGAATTAAAGATATGGGAAGTGACAGTGGCAGTACTCCCTCTCCACTTTGGCTCTTAAAGTTCTGTCTTCTCCTCCTCTGCCCAAACTAAACAGTTGAGAAATGTTTAAATGTAAATATGAAGTGTACATATGTGTATATGTATAGTATACATGCATATATTGTATGTATATATGTATGTATATATGTACAATTTTTGTAAATAGATCACTTATGTTTAATTTTATTGTTACATGTATTTTGCATAAGTGAGTTTTGTTTGGTTTAATTTTTTGTAAAAATTTTACAATGTTGTGTTTATTGTATTTTTCCAAAAATTTTTCTCTAAGTTTGATGTTTATGCATTGCAATAGTAATAGAATTTTCTGTATTAGTTCATAAGAGTAGTATTTTATGATTCTAATGTTTTGCATGAAAGTTGTGTTTATCTTTTGATTTTGATGTTATTTGCTTGTTTTGCTTTTGCATATGTTTGAACTTTGTAATTGTTCATTATACTTTCCCTTTTTCCTTCCTTGATTAAATCCCTAGAATAGGATAGTATTAGATAGGATAAGATAGTTGAGTGTAGATTGTTTGTTATTTTGGGTAGATATTTTAGTTTAAGGAATATGTAACTTATGTTAGTGCACAAATGCCAAAATAGTGTTTTTAACACAATTTCGGCTTTGTGCAAAGGGGGGACTGTAGCTAGGGAATTTGCAAAGTTGATTGACAGCTCTCAAGCCAAGATTCTGTAGAGCTGGCTGGGTCAGGATTCTAAGTGGATTGGGCAGCTAACAACTGTCTCTGTGAAGCTGGGATTCAGACATAGAAGCTGTGTGTCTGAGAGTCTTCCTGAAGAAATCATCTTTGAAGCTGCCTAACTTGGATTATCCTCAAGAAAAATGTTGAGTGTGAGTTCCCCATTCACTCTGGTGGACAGAAGTGATTTGGGTGAGATTTCCTCCCTTCCTGGATCTTGTAAGGCCCTACATCTTGATTCTTCAGTCTGACCCTACCAAGGACTCTGGAGCTTGTGAGAATCTGGGCCCCTTTTTGACTTTATCTTGATTTACTCTTTAGTTAGTTAGGTTAAGCTTAGATTAGATTAGAAATTTTAGTGAGTAAATATCTGGGTGGGTTATAGTAAATTGGCCCATCATCCCCTAGTCAATTTTAGTCAATAAAACTGTTTATATAATTGCATGTTCCCTTCCTTAAACTTACCCTTTCCCAAAATTCCCATATAACAGAAAAGAGAGTAAGTAAAGTGATTAAAGGAGAAGGAGATCCAGAGGAAGGAATAGGAATTGGGGCTCATTTGGCAAGGGTCCTTAAATTACTCACCTGCCTGTTTCTCTCCATTCCTGGGTTGGAGGGCTTCCCAATAGTTCATTCAGTTGAATGAAGAGGTAGGGACTTCCTTCCCCTCTCTGCTTCCTTCCCTCTGCTTCTGGGGGACCCAGACGGGTAGGGCTATGGCTGGTGCTTGAGTCTCTTAGTGGGGAAGTCTCAGGATCCCCCAGGTTTTCAAGCTCTTGTTCTGGTGGCCTCATTTATCCAACAGATTAGGACAACCAAACTACTTGGTCTTGTCTGATCCAGAGTTCCTAAGCCTGGAGATGACTTAGGGAGCCAAGCAGCTTACCTTTAAAAGGAGGGCTTTGGGTCCTACCTGAATGAAGCACCACCCCTTTGCACCACCCCTATTCCATCTTATGTCCAAAAACACATACACAAATATAAGCACATCTATACCTGCTGACTCTGGATCAGCCCAGCTGAGACTATTCAATTATCAACTCCACCAACCATGCCTTCCCCACCCCAGCATGGGTGTTTGTGTATGACCATCACTGGCATCCTCCCCTCAGGGAATTCTAAGCCCTGTCTAAGTCTGAGGGACTCTTCAGAACCTCAGCTTTCCCCTCCATCCCCAGGAGGAGACAGGGAGGTCCATGGGGCATGGACTTTTAGACAAGTTGTTGTGTATAAACAGTAAGAGGTAGTTGGGTTGGGAAAGCCAACATACTTTCATATCATACCTCTCCTCCCCTCTGCGCATATTGTGCACCCCCCCCCCCCACCTTTCCTCCCCTTATTTTGTGTCAAGTGCAAATAATAAATATCCAAGGCTGTTTTCATTGTCATCAACTCAGTGGGGGATGGGAGTTAGTCACATTTAGGGAGGGAACCAACATAAGAGTTCATGTTCTACTAGACCATAAATGGTAAAGCTAGGGTTTTGTTTTTTTTTTAAGAATTTAAGAAGGATGACTTGAGGGAAATGGGAACAATTACTTAAATTTTAAAAGTTTTATTTTTAGTCTGAACTTAAACATCATAATTTCCATATACCTGGTAGATCGAAAAATAAGAATGGCACATGAATCCTCTCTTATTTTGTATAGTTTGCTTTTTAAGTATATAAATTCAATTGATAGCTTTCAAAGCTATCTTGTTTTCTGTGCTTTTGTTTGGCCTTCTTTATATTCTTTTTCTCTACACATACACACAAAAGATGTCTTTAAAAAAAATTTTTTTTTAACCCTTACCTTCCATCTTGGAGTCAATACTGTGTATTGGCTCCAAGGCAGAAGAGTGGTAAGGGCTAGGCAATGGGGGTCAAGTGACTTGCCCAGGGTCACACAGCTGGATAGTGGCTGAGGCCAGATTTGAACCTAGGACTTCCCATCTCTAGGCCTGGCTCTCAATCCACTGAGATACCCAACTGCCCCCACAAAAGATGTCTTGGTGGCTCTTATTTTCTTTCTTTTAATTTTCTTTCTTTTTCTCTTTTTTTCTTTATCCTTTCCCCTACGCATTAGGGGGGGGGGGAAGGTTATTGTGTCAGGTATACATAGTAAAGCAAAACAAATTCCCACATTGATGAACATCGATCTGGGTGTGTACAGAAGGGCAATAGCATTAAGCTATTCTCCAAAGACTGTCTCCAAAAAATGTCCATTACTTCTTTGTCAAGAGATGGGTGGCATGTTTCATCATTAGTCTTTGTTATTGGTCATTACATTGATCAGAGTTCTTAGGTCTTTCAAAATTATTTTTCTTTATTATGTTATCATATAAATTGCTCTCCTGGTTATGCTCACTTCTCTCTGTATCAGTTTATACCTGTCTTCCCAGAGTTTTCTTAGCCCTTTCATTTCCTCATTTCTTATGGTGTAATAAAATCCTATTGTATTCATCTACTTTAATTTATTTAGCCTTTCTCTAGTAGATTAGCATTCTCTTAGTTTCAAGTTCTTTGCTTAGTAAGTACAAAAAGAGCTGCTATTAATAATTTTGTATGTATAAGTCCTCCTTTTTCTGTGATCTTGTGGTGGAGACCTGAAAGTGATATCACTAGATAATTTAATGATTTTTGGAGCAGAATTCCAAATGGTCAAACTTTTTGTTAATAAGTAGGCTATAGTTAGGGTGTGGAGCCAAGATGGCAGAGAAGGTACCCATCTGAACTCTACCAAATTCCCCTCCAAAAAACTATGATATAATAATGCCTCAGAAAAAATTCTGGAGCAGCATAACACACAAAAAGACAAGGTGAAGTAGTTTTTCAGCCCCAAACAACTTATAAGGCCAGCATGAAGGATCTAGTGCTTCACAGTGGAGATGGAATATAGCATACCAGGACAAGCCTATCAATGGTGGCAACAGGCCTTGGGTGCAGCTGAAGTAGCTGCAAAGGCTTCCAGAGCCCTCTAAAAGGGTGGCAGGTTGGAGAACTGCTTAGAAGATTACAGGAATGCCTTTGCTGGTTCTGGGTATAAGACTCTTGTCACATTGTTGATATGCAGAACCAGAAAGCAGTCCAAGGGCTGGATCTCAGGGTAAGGAGGAGCATTTGAAGATATCAGTGCTTGTGGCAACAGGGGAGAAGAAAACCCTAGTCACAGTTCTGGGGGGAAAAGAGTGCTTGTGGTTACTCATAGACCAGAGCACAGGCTGTGAGAATATTAAATACACCCCTCCTTACATCATACCACCTTGGAAGAACTGAAATCAGATAAGACCCCAGAGCCAACTCAGAAGGCAGCTGCACAAAGACCCTAAAGCTTAAAACACTTCTCCCACTACTCTAGTTACAGAGCCCAATTTAAACAAGCTTTTTTTAAGCCCTTACTTTCTGTCTTATATTGATTCCAAGGCAGAAGGGTGGTAAGGATTAGGCAATGGGGGTTAAATGACTCATCCAGGGTAACACAGCTAGGAAGTATCTGAGACCAAATTTGGACCTAGGACCTCCCATCACTAGGCCTGGCTCTCAATCCACTGAGCCATCCAGCTGCCCCCTAAAAAGTTTTTTTTTTAATTAAAAGAAAAGAAAAAGACTAAAAATCAACCAAACAACAACAGCAACACTCAAAATAGGAAGTTATTTTTATGAGAGGAAGGAGCAAAATGCAAACTCAGAAGGCAGTAAAATCAATACTGCTACAACTAAAGCTTCCAAGAAAAAAAAATTAATTGCTTTCAAACCCTTAAAGAATTAATAGAGAAGCTAAAAAAAAGATTTAAAAAATCAAACAAGAGAGGTAGAAGAAAAATTGGAAAAAGAAATGAGAATGATACACGAAAATCATAAAAAAAGAGTCAACAGCTTGGGAAGGGAGGCACAAAAAATACCAAAAAAATTAACATCTTAAAAAAACAACAATAGAATAGTCCAATTGATAAAAGAGGCACACAAATCCAATATAGAGAAGAATTTCTTAAAAAGCAGAATTGGCTAAATGGGAAAAGATATACAAAATGCCCTGAAGAGAACTTTTTTAAAGGCAAAATTGGCCCTATGGAAAAAAAGGTAGGAAAATCAATTCACTGAGGAAAAGAACTCTTTATAAAGTAGAATTGGTCAGATGGAAAAGGAGATACAAAAGTTCACTCAAGAAAATAATGCCTTACACTATCCACGTCCATAGAAAGAACTATGGGAATAGAAAACCAGAAGAAAAACATATAATTGATCATATGGTTTGATGGGGATGTGATTGGGGATGTTGACTTTAAATGATCACTCTATTATAAATATTAACAATACAGAAATAAGTTTTGAACAATGATATAAATAAAATCTTGTGGAATTACTCATTGACTCTGGAAGGGGGAGGGAGGAGGAAAGGGAAAGAGCATGAGTCATGTAACCATGGAAAAATATTCTAAAGTAATTAATTAAATAAAAGAATTTTTAGAAAAGAAAAGAATGCCTTAAAAATTAGAAACAGACAAGGGGAAGCTAATAACTTCATGAGACAACAAGAAATAATCAGACAAAGTCAAAAGAATGGGGGGGGGGAGAAGAAAATTTGAAATATGTCATTGGAAAAATAATCCAGGAGAGAATTAAGAATTGTTGGCCTGCCTGAAAGCCTTTTCCTGACAAATTTTTTAAATTGCCATTTCAGGGCAATCTCTACCTTTTCTCAGAATAGCCCACCCTTGGGCATACCAGGCATTATGGATTGAAAACTCTGGAAAATGAGCATTGAGAAGGTAAGTCCAAATTGTAGTAAGCAAAGAAAGACTGCAAAGTGATTTACAGGAGCATGTGACACAGAATCACATGAGAGCCTGGGTCAAGATTCCAAGAGGTTGTGGTCCCAACTGAAACCAGACTTCTTGCCGAAACTTTTGGAGGTAGCTGTGATTTCCACCCTTCTACAAGATTTCTGACCCTCTGTGAGATACCAGCCTGAGGAGAGATTTGAACAGGCTGCTGGCAGCTAGATTGAAGGCCAAAGAAGAACCATCAGATCTCTACTGGACCTAATTTGGACTTTACCTATGGGATCTTGGCCCATTTCTGGACTCAGTTTGTGAGGTTCTGTTTGGGGGGAACTTAACCTATTTAGTTTAGGAAGTTAGCTAATAGGATAGTATTAAAGGAAATTAGTTTGGGGATAAGATCAAGAAATTTTCCTTCTCCTTTGTTACCCTCATACCTATCCCATTTCCCCCATCAATAAACTTAAAATATTTAGATGTTTACCTCTTGTCTCTTCACCTTAAACATCTCACAATAACAAAATCCAGATGGAGGTATGTTTTGGGGTTTGATGCATCATAGGTGAATTTAAAGACACCAAAAAGGGAATAAGGAACATGTGCAGGTTTGGGGGATTCCCCTGGACTGCCATAGCCCTTAGTGCACATGTCCCATTGAGTCTCCCCCAAGACTCAATCTTGTCCCACCTGCCACCAGTTGCCAGTGTAGGAGATGTCTCACTACCCTTATGGAATGTCTTCATCAAAGATGGGGAACATAGGAAGGATATATAGTACAGTAAACTACCACTATTGGTGATTAATAATGCCTAACAGTTCAGAACTAAGATAAATACAGAAAAACATAAGCAATTAATAATATACAGCAGCATAAAGCTGATGTACAGAACAGTATAAAACCATTGAGTGATTAATTGATTAATAATAATACAGATTGATTAACTGATTAATAATACAGATTTTATAATTTATGCTTAATTCTAAAAATACAGATTTTGCAATTTATGCTTGACTACTGATAACTGGTGAAAAATGCAAGATTTCAGAACATGAGGGTCCCATTTCTTTCACTGCCCATCACTGCCCACCTCCATCAGGGACAGCTAGGTGACTCAGTGGATAAAGAACCAGGAGACCAGAGGTCCTGGATTCAATCTGGCCTGAGACACTTCCTAGCTGTGTGACTCTGGGCAAATCACTTAACCCCCCATTGTCTAGCCCTTATTGCTCTTCTGTCATGGAACTGAAAATTCTAAGATAGAAGGTAAAGGTTAAAAAAAAAAAAGATTAGGGGGGCAACTAGGTGATTCAGTAGATAGAGAGCCAGGCCTAGAGACAGGAGGTCCTAGGTTCAAATCTGGCTGCAGATTCTTTCTAGTTGCATGACCCTGGGCAGCTCACTTAACCCCCATTGCCTAGCCCTCGCCATTCCTCAGCCTTGGAACCAATTGTTAGAACCAGTATTGATTCTAAAGTGGAAGGTAAGGCTTTTTTTTTTTTAAGTTACTAGATTAACTAAGGGAAATTGAGGCAAAGTTAGGCTTTCTTATCTAGATAGAAATTCCTCCTATACTTTGGGTCCTCCTCCAATCATCCCTTATCCTCTTCCCCCAAGTTGTTGTCCTTGAGTTCAGTCCTTTGTTCCCAGCCAAGAATTGAATCGATCTCACCAAATTTTTCAGCATCCTACATAACTTTATAAAACTATAATGGGTAGTCACCTATTTGCATTGACAGGTCTCTTCTTATTGGGAATTTCTATGTCATTTTTATACAAATTATTTTTATTTAAAAAATAGTCCACTACCCTTGAATTGAATCAAATTGCCCTTGGAGGAGAGAATATCCAGAGTGTGGTGAATGGAGCTCTAGTCAATCCCTCTCCAACATAGTGTGAAGAAGAGCTGAATATTAATGTCTATATGTATGCTTGTGTGAAGGGAGGAGGGTCATAGGAGCAGAAGGAGGAACTACATGACCACAATAAATCAGACACAAAAGAGAACCCTACCCTGAGGATTTCTGGAGGGCTGAGAAGTTGGAATGTGTCTATGTTGGGGATAGAAGGAGGGAAATGAAGGAATGAATAGTAGGGGAGTGGAAGTATTTGTACTCAAAGGGCCTGGGTTTGCATCCCAACTCTGCTTCTACCTGAATGATCCTAATAGGCAAAGTACCACATCTCTGTGCACCTCCATTTTTTTTCGTGTAAAATGAGGTGGCCTATCCTGGCTCTGGGGCAATATCTTCACTGTGAGGGAGAAGGAAGCCCAGATGATCAGATCCTGACAGTTCAAAGGGATAATAGCTTAGGGTAGCCAACTGGTCCCTGTCCATCATCCATATTCATTGATACCCTTCCAGAGAGGGTGAGCTCCTTACCTAAGATCACCAAACAATCAAAAAGCCAAGCCCAAATTATCAATAATATGGAAATAGGTCTTGATCAATGACACAAGTAAAACCCAGTGAAATTGCACATTGGCTGGGTGGGGGGGTGGAGAGGAGGGAAGGGAGAGAAAGAACATGAATCATGTAACCATGGGGAAATATTCTAAATCAATTAATTAAATAAAAAATTTCAATAAAAATTAAGTTTTATATAAAAAAAGCCAAGTCCAGTGCACAAATCCATGTCAAGGAACCCTCAGTTTGTACCCTCACCATTCCCTACTTCATGAACTCCAAGTCTGCCATGCTGTAATTCATTCTAATCAGCAATCATTTTTATTCAATACCCATAATCTGTTCGATTCTACCAGGGCAAAGTCTACCAGGGCAAAGTCGAGAGTCCCTGCCTCCAATAAGTTTACATTCTGCTGCTTGTCCTTTTCTATGTCCACTGAACTGACTTGTGAGTCTCAGGACTTTGACTGGCTTCAAGGAGAGCAGATTGGAAGACCAAATGGGACAATCATAATACAGTATAAAGTAAAGGTAAAAGCTTTGGAATCTCAATATCTGAATTTAAATCCTGCCTTTGTCACTTATTGCCCAGGTCCTCAGGCAAGTCACTTAACCCTCTGGGATTCAATTTTCTATGTAGAATAAAGGAGTCAGACAAGATGGTCTCTAAGGTCACCTCCTGCTTTAAATCTGTGATCCCGGGATTAAGAAAATGCTTTTTTGTACAAGCTGTACACCCCATCTGTGATGGCCACTAGAGGGCACTTCCTCTCTCCAGCCACCCTTGCTGTGGTTTCCTGCCTAACTCCCCACCTCATCCCGACACACACCCTCCCTTTTCCCAGGCAAAAAGCCCCATACCACGGAGATGACAGAGAAGTCTGCTGGATGATAGGAGGGAGGCAGGCACAGAAATACCCGGCTGTTGATTTTGGAGGAGCAGAAGGGAGAATGAGGAAAGGAAGAAAGATGGCTGTTGTGAATAAACATCTGTACGGCTAGATCCCTTTTCTCCCCCTGCTCTCCCCATCCCCCAATATCGAGGATTATCTTTCTATGACCAAGTGATCAGTGGCTGGGCTAGGATAAATAACTGGAGCCAGGACCACAGGATTATGGGAATGGGAGCTGAATGGTACCTTAAGAAATCATGTCATCCAAACCTCTTATTTTACTGATCAAAGGAAACTGAGCTCTGGGAAGGTTGTTATTTTCCCAAGGACACATGGGCAGGAAGTTGTGAAATTCAAATTTGAATCCAAGACCTCTGGACAGAAAGCCGTTTTTTTTTTGTTGTTGTTGTTGTTTTTGGTAATTGTTGTTGTTGTTGTTGTTTTCAAAAGAATTAACCTATAGGATTGCACCCCCTTTGCCTCCACCCACTGGTGACTGAGAACTTGGACCCCCAAGAGTGAAAGAGGCCCCTGGGGACTAGGGTCAGAGTATGAGTCATCAGATCACCAGATGGTTGGGGACGGGAGAGATGAGGGCATGGAGAGGGGCCAATTCACTAGTTTCGGTCTGGAAGAGGGATAGGAACTTAAGGCACAGGCTATGACCAGTGTCTTCAAGAATGTGCCAAACATCTCAGAGTCACTTGAGACACCCAGAGGTTTAGCCTGACCTGCCTGCAGGTCTGAGGGGAGGAGTGGGGAATGAACTTTTACCTCCCAGGGACTCTCAGAGCTAAACTAGTCTCTGCTGCTTCCTCTCCCAACTGCTGCACATCAAATCTCTTCACACCCACAGGCCAAATAACATGGGGGAGAAGGAGACAGATGTTTGGGCAGGGGTCTGGAGGGAGATGGGCTGGGAAACCTTCTTCTTGCTATGTTTTCCCCTCATCTTGTACACTGGTACATCTACCCAATACATAGTTACCCTTCCAAGACATCGACCCTCTAACACCCCCAGAAGAGCAGCAATGAGAGGTGCCAGTAAAAAATGTGAGTCAAAGGGAAGTGAGACAAAAAATCAACTCAGAGTCAGAGGCAACCAGATAGACAGGGATGTCAACTCAGATGGAGAAAATCAGCTGCCAGCTATGTATGTTCTTCTTATACTGGTCTTGCTGCTCAGGGCTCTCTCCCCATCTCTTCCCCCATCTCCTGCAAGCCATAAAGATCCTTTTCCTTACCCTGCCTCCTTTTCTTCCCACTTTCCTTCCCAACTACCACTTCTGGCCACCTGCAATCCTGCCCCCTATGTGGCCTGAGTTAGGAAAATCTAAGGCCTGTATCACAACCAGGCCCTAGACAATGGTAAGTTGTGTTACTTGGACCCATCTGCTCAGACCTGCTCTGCCACATATCTAGGGCATAGGGTTAACATCAGAAAGTAAGGGGCAGCAGCCCAATCCTTGAGTCAGTAGAATTCATCAATCAACTTTATTTATTAAATTTTATTTATTTATAGTAAATTTTTTGTCTTAAAATTTTTAATTAATTTAGATTTTTTTTTTGTGGTTACATGATTCATGTTCTTTCTCTCCTCTCCTCCCATCCCCTTCCCTGTAGCAATTGTGCAATTCCACTGGGTTTTACATGTATCACTGATCAAGTCCAATTTCCATATTAATATTTGCACTAGGGTGATCATTTAGGGTCTACATCTCTGATCATATCCCCATCAACCCATGTGATCAAGCAGTTGTTTTTCTTCAGTATTTCTACTCCCACAGTTGTAGTATTTATTGATTAAATGCCTACTATGTACCAGGTATTGTGCTAAATGTTTGATATACAAAGAAAGACAAAAAAAAAGCAGTCTTTGCTCTCAAGGACAAAGAATCACATCATATAATGTCATATCTAAAAGGTTCATTAAATGTGTCAACTGTTTTACATAAAAGAAATTGAGCCAGAAATTGGTGAATTACCTTGCCTGACCTCCCAAATCACACCTCTTCTTGTCAACTAGAAGCATAGTATAAGGTCTAAATAATATTAATTTGAGTTAGGAGACTTGGGTTCAAATCCTGCCTCAGAAGCATGCTCACTTAAACAAATCACTTAAGTTTTCTGAACTGAAGTTTCCTCATCTGTAAAGTGGGAATGATGATAATCTGCCTTACAGGGTTGCTCAAAGGATCAAATGAGATAATTCATGTGAAGTACTTGGCAAACCTTAAAGCTATTAAATAATTAGCTTTTACTCTAATTAATACAATAATCCAAGGCAATTCCAAAGAACCTATGAGGAAAATTGCTATCTTTTTCCATAGAGAGATATGATGAACTCAGAATGCAGACTGAAGTTGGACGTTTTTCATTTTCTTTAGTTTTCTTACTTTTTTTGGTTTTTGCAACATGATTAATATGGAAATATGTTTTGTATGACATCACATGTATAATGAGGGGTATCTTCGTGGAACAATGGATAGAGCATTGATCCTGGAGTCAGGAAGACTCATCTTCATGAGTTCAAATCTGACCTCATGAGGCAACTAGGTGGCAAGCCAGGCCTTGAAATGGGAGGACCTAGGTTCAAATGTGATCTGGCCTCAGATACTTCCTAGCTGTGTTACCCTGGGCTAGTCACTTAATCCCTATTGCCTAGCCCTTAATTGTTCTTCTGAAGCCTTAGAACCAATACTAATTCCAAGAGAGAAGGTAAGGATATTAAAAAAAAAAGTCTGACCTCAGACAATTCCTAGCTGGGTGTCCCTGGGCAAGTCACTTAACTCTGTTTACCACAGGTTCCTCATCTGGAAAATGAGTTGGAGAAGGAAATGGAAAACTACTCTAAGATCTTTGTCAAGAATATCCCAGATGGGATCAAGAAGAGTAGAACACAACTGAAAAATGACTACACAACAACAGCAACACATGTATAATTGAAATCATGTTCTTTGCCTTTTGTGGACAGAGGAGGGCATTTAGGGATAAACAGAGGTCAAAAATAAAATAAACTTTTATTATGATTATGATTCAGAGCCTGAACTTCCATAATCTTTTGACTCTATCTTAGTTTCCCTTCTGGATGGTGGCAGTGGGATTTCATAGATTATAAATCTAGGACCATCTAGCCCAACCCCTTTCATATTACAGATAAAACTAAGGTCCAAGAGAAACTAAATGGCTTGCCCAAGGTCACGCAAGTAGTAAATGTCAGAAGTGAGATTCTTTCTGTGTGGAAACATTTGGTTACAGGCCCCAAACAGTCCCTTTCCTCAAAAAATGTATAATCTAATGGTGAAAATAACATGCAAACAAATATATCCAAAGCAAACTATGTACAAACTAAGTAAGAAATAATTAGTGGAGAGAAGGCACCAAAATAAGAGGGGTTAGGTAAGACTTCTTGGAGAAGGTGGAATTTTAGTTGGGACTTAAAGGAAACCAGAGAGGTCAGTAGTTGGAGCAAAGTAGAGAGAACGGTTCAGGTATGGGGGACAGCCAGAAAAATAATGTCCAGAGCTGAGAGATGAAGTGCCTTGTTCATGAAACAAACAAGGAGCCAGTGTCACACCTACATATGTTGGGAAGAAAGAAATAAGAAGCCTGGAAAGGGAGGAGGAGCTAGATTCTGAAGGACTTTGAATGCCAAACAGAGCATCTTATATTTGTTCCTGGAGGCAATAGGAAGCCACTGAATTTGTTGAGTAGGGGAGTGACAGTGACCAGACTTGTACCTTAGAAAATCACTGTGGACACTCCTGAAGGACTTATGAGGAAGAATGCAATCCACATTGAGAGAAAAACACATGACTTATCACAGGTATACATGGGTATACAATTTGGGGTTTGGGCTTTAAAAGATCTCTCTGTAGCAAAAATGAATAATATGAAAATAGGTATCAAGTGATAATATTTGTACAACCCTGAGGAATTGCTTGCCTGCTCTGGGAGAGGAGAGTGGGGAGGGGAGGGAAAGAAAAGGAATCATGCTAACATGAGAAAATATTTAAAAATAAATAAATACAATTTTTAAAAAATCACTTTGGTGGTTAAATGGAGAATGTATTAGAATAGGGAGAGACATGAGGTACTCTGATCTACCAAAAGGCTACTGAAGAAATCCAGTGGAGTGATCAGGGCTTGCACTAGAGGAGTGACAATGTCAGAGGAAAGAGGGGAATGTATTAGAGAGATGTTATAAGGGTGAAATCAACAACCCTTGGCAACAGCTATTAAATTATTAATGACTAAGGAATCTTAGATGACCCTTAGGTTGTGAGTTTGAGGGGCTGGAAAGATGGTATTGACCCCTACAATAATAAAGAAGAGAGGAGGAAGGAGGGTTTAAAGTAGCGATGGGGAAGGTTTTCAAGTTTGAGTGCCCAACCAAACTGCATCATCTTTAAGCTGCCTGTGAGCCACCCCCCCCCCCATTACCCCAGAGAGAGGAGGGAGGGAGGAAGTGCTCACTGTGGACAACTGGACAGAGGGTCAAGGCATGCAAAAATGTCCTTGGGCTCTGGGAAGAGGGGGAACAGAGCAGCTCCCCCTCCCCGACCTTGCTGGCTAGGCATGCATGCCAATATTTCACCAACACTGGTTTAGAGGGAAGGATAATGAGGTCTGTTTTGGATATAATGAGTTTAGGATGTCTAATGGACATCCATCTTGATATGACTAAAAGGCAGTTGGAGATGCAAGACTGAAAGCCAGAAGAGAGACTGAGGCAGGATAGCTAGATTTGAGAGTCATCAACAAAAAGATGATATTTAAATTCATGAGAGCTGATGAGATCACCAAATGAAGTAATAGAGGGAAAAGAGAAGAGGACTCAAGACAGAACCCTGAGGGACACCTATGGTTGGAGGATGTGATCTAGAGGTGGATCAAGCAGAAGAGACAGAGAAGGAATAGTTAGAGAGGCAGGAGAAAAACCAGGAGAGAATGGGGTCTGAAAAACCTGGACACATAAATAGTAAGCCTCAGAGGTAGGATTTGAACCCAAGTCAGTGAACTGTACACATTACTCACAACTATCTCTAATTACAGGTGAAGCTGAAGCAATTTTCCCATTTAATTCAACAGATGGAAAATTTGAATTTAGGTCACTTAATGCCATGACCATAATTTATTGTCCTCTCACTAGAGTGCCCAGAGGAAGAAGTTATTTTGATTGTTGGAACTGACTGTTAACTTATCCATATACCAGTTGTAACCTTCCCAATAGAATAAAGTCAGGGACTGTTTAATTTTTGTGTTTATGTCCCAACTTAACACTGTGCTTTGCACATAGCAGGTAAACTTAATAAGTCCTTATTACAGGAAGCCTTTCCCAATCCCTCTTAATTATAGTGCTCCCCTCTTTTAATGATTTCCTATTTATCCTGCTTGTTTGTACATATTTATTTGCTTATTGTCTCTCCCCTTAAGGAACTGCTTCCAGGCAGGATTTGATTTTTGCTTCTTTTTGTATCCTCAATGCCTGGCATACAGTAGGCATCTAATAAATGTTTACTGTTTGACTGCAAGACTGGCTGAATTGAATTGAAGGAGAATCTGGAGATTACAAAAGAAAGGACTTGGGAAAGGAGACTCCTAGTGTGCAAGTTTTTGTTTATCACATCATAATGGCCTAATATGGATGAAGATGGATTTCTCTCCCCTTTTACTTAGACTTTCATGCCCATGCCCATCACAGTCTCACCATTATTCTCCTCTTCTACCCCACTAAGATTCACACACACACACACACACACACACACACACACACACACACACACACACACCTCTCCAACATATTTGGGATCTCCCCCTGGATCAGTTTAGAATGTGTCCTCCCCCTGGGGTGGGGATGGGGAGTGTAAGGGTTAAGGACAGTGTGCAACGTTGCCCAGGAAAAAGTATCTCTTACCTTGATTTCAACAAAGGTTCTCACTCATCTCAATATTCACCTGTCTTGATTGTGAGCTGGGCTGAATCTGACTGTCTTGTGGTCTTAGCCAGGCAGTTTTAGCAAGTGTTTCTAGAAGAAAGTCCTTGGCTCAGTATCTTCATATCTCCAATCTGAGGCACTTTTTTAGGGAATCTTTGCCACCTTTTCTCTCTTCCTCTAATAAGCCTGAACTGAACCTTTTTGCTCATCTTTCTCTGCTTTCCCTCTCAGTTACAGTGCCCTCATCTCATCTATCTCATCCATTACTGCTTCTTGTCCTGTGAGCACTAGATTCCAAGCAAATGACATATAGCTTCAAACATACTCTCCACTATCTCCTTGATGTTCATCCTACACTTTGAATACCCTCTCCCCTTTCTCTGCTGTCCAAGTCATTCAGTTTAAACACTGTCTTTTTTTTAGTTTTATTTATTTTATTTGTATATGTCAAAATATATTTTTTCTAAAGTAGTGGGTTTTGCAACTAGTTTCATGTGGAAATAAAGTCTGTGCAGTAGTACCAATAAAATCAATATAGCATAGCAGCCTTTCAGTTTTAGATACAAAGAATAAATAACTTAAATACAAAACAGTAAAATATTAGAAACACACACTTAATCATTCTTCACAGGCATCTAAACAGCACGAAATATAATCCTTAACATGCCTATTTCACTTCAGACCATGGAAATTCTACATTCAGAACCACCTTTCATACAGTTCAATGACAAAAGAAAAATCCTAAAACTATCCTTGTACCTTTAGAAATCAAGAATCCTGAGCTTGGTAGTAAGAGCATAACTTTTTATCTTCATAAAACCAATTAACACAAAGACTTAATGTCCTGCTTTACCAAAACACCCTCCTACCCCACAAATAACCTAAATTAGGCAGCTGAACACAATGACCTTTTTAAATGAATGGGGTACAAATTCACATTTAATATAGCATACAATATAAACAATAATACAAAACCTACTTCAAGCTTTACAGTGTGTATAATTTTATTTATTTGAATTGAATTTTTTTATTTAATTAATCAATTTAGAATATTTTTCCATGGTTCCATGATTCATGTTCTTTCCCTATCCCCACCCCTGTAGCTGACACACAAGTCCACTGGGTTTTACATGTGTTATTGATCAAGATCTATTTCCATATTATTGATAATTGCACTAGGGCGATTGTTTAGTCTACATCCCCAATCATATCCCCATAGACCCATGTGATTAAGCAGTTGTTTTTCTTCTGTGTTTCTACTCCCACTGTTCTTTCTCTGGATGTGGATGGTGTTCTTTTTCACAAGTCCCTCTGAGTTGTTCAGGATCATTGCATTGCCACTAATGGAGAAGTCCATTACATTTGATTGTACCACAGTGTATCAGTCTCTGTGTACAATGGTCTCCTGGTTCTGCTCCTTTCACTCTGCATCAACTCCTGGAGATCGTTCCAGTTCACATGGAATTCCTCCAGTTCATTATTATCTTGAGCACAATAGTATTCCATCACCAGATACCACAATTTGTTCAGCCATCCTCCAGGCGAAGGGCATCCCTTCTTTTTCCAATTTTTTTTTGCTACCACAAAGAATGTGGCTATAAATATTTTTGTACACATATTTTTCCCTATTATCTCTTTGGGGTACAAATCCAGCAGTGGTATGACTGGATCAAAGGGCAGACAGTCTTTTATTTTTATTTATTTATTTATTTATTTATAAATTTGGTCAATTTCAAACCTGATTCCTTGGTTACAAATATCATATTTTATTCCTCCCCCCCCCCCTTCCCCTTGCCAACATGCAATTTCACTGGGTATTACATGTGTCCTTGATCAGAACCTATTTCCATGATGTTGATGTTTGCACTAGGATGTTCCTTTAGGGTCTATATCCAATAATGTCCCCCTTGACCCATGTAATCAAGCAGTTGTTTTTCTTCTGTGTTTCTACTCCCACAGTTTTTCCTCTGAATGTGGATAATGTTCTTTCTCATAGATCCCTCCAAGTTGTTCAATATCACTGCATTTCCACTAATGGAAAAGTCCATTACATTCAATTGCACTACAGTATATCAGTCTCTGTGTACAATGTTGTTCTGGTTCTGCTCCTTTCACTCTGCATCGCTTCCTGGAGGTCATTCCAGTTCCCATGGAATTCCTCCACTTTATTATTCCTTTGAGCACAATAGTATTCCATCACCAACATATACCACAATTTGTTCAGCCATTCCCCAACTGAAGGTCATCCCCTCATTTTCCAATTTTTTGCCACCACAAAGAGCGCAGCTATGAATATTCTTGTACAAGTCTTTTTCCTTATTTTCTCTTTGGGGTACAAACCCAGCAGTGCTATGGCTGGATCAAAGGGCAGACAGTCTTTTAGTGCCCTTTGAGCATAATTCCAAATCGCTTTCCAGAATGGCTGGATCAATTCACAACTCCACCAGCAGTGCATTAGTGTCCCAACTTTGCCACATCCCCTCCAACATTCTTTACTTTCTGTTGCTGTCTTATTAGCCAACCTTCTAGGTATGAGGTGCTACCTTAGAGTTGTTTTGATTTGTATTTCTCTAATTATAAGAGATTTAGAACACTTTTTCATGTGCTTATTGAGAGTTTTGGTTTCTTTATCTGAAAACTGCCTGTTTGTGTCCCTTGTCCATTTATCAGTTGGAGAATGGTCAAGCTACAGCTTCTTGAAACCATAGGTGAGAGATGGGTGGAAGGCAGGTAAGCAATGCTGAAAAGGTCTGGGTAAGCCCTCATACCAGAGGTGCTAGTCCTTCTTGAATGCCCAGAACCCCATAAACACATTAAATTTATTCCATAATTTCTAAACTCCCACTGTAAAAAGTCAATCGATAAATCAATTGAGTTTCTAGCTATTTGATAAAGAAAGGAGAGAGGTGGGTATAGTCTTTCTCTCACCAGTTCAGCTTTTCCAATTCCAATGGAACTACTACTATTTAAGTGTGTATTTTGTAGATTTTGATCAGATGTTTTCTTTCCTAAAAGGGCAAGCCTCCACATAAGATTTCCTATCAAGTCAACACAAGATCTGAGGATCAGAGCTTTATGATCCCGCAATTTCTTAAAGTCCCTAGAGGCTGTAAAAATCTCACTGGATTTATTCATTGTTTTTGGATTAAATGTAGTTTTAAAGGCTCTCATGCCTATGTTAAGGACACACAAAACTACCAACTGGCTGCAGTCACAGAAATAATTTTATTTAAGGATACTCTGGCTGTCATTAAGGGAGTCATAAACCATAAAACAGGGCCCAGGGTTTGCTTCTCTCCTGATCATAGTCAAATGGAAGAAGATTCCCTGTGGATGGTAAGATCTTGCAGTCATCCTTATTTGAGGCTGGAATTAATCTCATTGCATCAACCCACCAAGTATAGCAATATCTCCTCAGTTAAATTCAGAAAAGTGCCTCACCACTAATATAGGAACCAAATGGATAGAAATTCCCTTTTGCCAAACTGTGACATATAGCTAGATGGGGAGTCCATTGAGTTGGTTTATCAACTCAACTATCTGGCAAGTAGGGGACATAGCAGAAAGAGTACTGGGCCTAAAATTGGGAAAACTCATCTCTTGATTTAAAATCTGGCCTCTGACATGTACTAGTTGTGTGATTCTGGGCAAGTCTTTTAACCCTGTTTGCCTCTGTTTCTTCATCTGTCAAATGAGCTAGAGAAGGAAATGGCAAACCACCCCAGTATCTTTGCCAAGAAAACCTCTAATGGGATCAGGAAGAGTCAGACATGACTGAAATGAACGAACAACAACAATCTTGATGTCTTAAAACTAGGAAATAGAAATCCTCAAGTATATACAGCCCTGGTCTTAGTTCTTCTTTTCTCCCACTTATACGTGAGTCCAGAACAGGAGTCCTAGTTACTCTAGTTCATTTCAAAGGAGAGAATCAGAAGAAATATTCCAGGAAATTTTGGGGAAAGGTCATTTTCATCTGAAGGGATGGATGGGGTAGAGTGAGAGAAGGCACATGAAGGAGGGACACCAGACCTGTGTAGAAAAAGGTGATGAAGAAGAGGATGGGCATTCCAGGCAATGGGGGATAACTTGAGTAGGTGCATAGAACTTAGTTATTAGAACTTGCCAAGCACCTATTGAGTCAAAGAAGCTCTGAGTTGGTGAGGTGGGGACCTTTCCCAGGGAGACCTTGAGAACCAAACCCAGGGCTGGAAATGAAGTCCCTGGAGTTTCCGTCCTGGATCTACCCCATCTGACTCATTGTGTAACCTAGGACAAGTCAATCCCTCATCAGGCCCAAGCCTCCTGATCTGTTTAATAGACATAGAAAGCTATGACTTCCAGGCTGGAGTTTTGGTGGTCTGAGAAGACAACTGGGCTCAGAGAGGCTCTAGGCAGGGAAGCTGATTGCCAGCTGGGGGGATGAGGGAAGAGGAAGGAAAGAAGGACACAGGAGCAGGTTGCTTTGGGGTGGGGCAGGGTAGCTGTGATGAAAGTCTGGAGTTGCTGAATCCTGCCAGTTCTGATGTGTGGCTGAGAAGGCGGAAAGGGCCGGAGCCTGTGAAGGGAGAAGCAAGCTGAGGCAAGACACCCAGGGTGTGAACCGGAATCCAGGTGAGGGTGACTTGGCAATTGGTCAGAAGTGCTTCCTCTCATACTCCCTTGTAGGGGAGGACCCTGACCTCCAGGTGGCTCTGTGGCTTTGGGATGTGGGACTCAATCAGAGGTGGGGCCAAGGCTGAAAGGAAGGAAAGGGCCCAGCCCTGGTCTGGCAACATCAAAAGGTTTGAGAGATATTAATGGCTCAGAAACTGCTATTTCAGAGCTGGGGATGGGCCAAAGAAGTGATAACAGGTAGAATCTCTCTCCAAAATCATCGTAAAAGAACACGAAGAACAAGAACTCCAGCTCACACATCAAGGGAAAGCCTGGAAGAATGGGGAAGACAGGAAAAAAGGAACACTAGCTCAGAACTGGGGATTCCAGCTCTAGTCCAGAGGAATGGGACAACCAAAGAGAAACACTTAGAAACATAACTGACAATTGAAAATTTTAGGTTCCAGGGCCTTTGGAGTAGAGAGGGGGTCAGGAGTCAGAAAAGTTAAAAAAACGTTTTTTTGGTTTTGTTTTTACCAATTCAGCAAGCATGGGCTAATGAAGAAAAAAAGCAATCTGGGAGTCCAGCATCAGGGGTATGTTGGTAAATGTTTAACAACCAGCTTTGGGGGGGTGGGTGGGGGGAAGGTATTTTTTAAACATACTTTTAAGTTTTACCTGGGTTAATAACATTTTCTCTATCACTTTCTTAAGCCTAAGACAATCTGCAAAACAATAAATTGAATCCTGATTTGTAGCATTTGCTCACACTGAAAATTTAACAATTAGCTCTCTAGAGCTAGTCCAAACTAGCTACAGAATATCCTTGGGAGGAATCTTGTATGTTACTTGCAGCTCTGCCACTAACTGGCTGTGTGACCTGGGACAAAAATAAAAGCTCACATTTATGTAGGCTTTAAGAAGCACTTTACATATATTAATAATAATATTAACAGCTAACAATTTTATAGCACTTACTATATGCCACATGCTGTACAATTATCTCATTTGATCCTCACAGTAACTGTGTGAGGTAGATGCTATTATCAGCTCCATTTTATAAATAAGGAAACAGAGATTAAATGACTTGATGAGGGTTGCATAGGTAGTGAGTATTGAGATCAAATTTGAACTCAGGTCTTTCTAAATCTAGGCCTGGCACTCTATCCACTGTGCCACCTCACTACCATTGAATACAGGTCTTTCTATATATAAACCCAGAACTTTATCTAAACCTGATGTACTACCTCGCTAACTCATTTTATTACATTTGAGTTCAATACAGAGAAAAGCATTCTAGATTTGGAATCAGAGAAACTGAGTTCAAATACTGACTTTAATGCTCACTACCTAGTTTACCCTGAGCAAATCATATAACTTCTTTAGATCTCATTGTCTCTACCTGTAAAATAAAAGGATTGAATAAGATTACCTCCAACATGTCTTCCATCTCTAAATATAAACTCTCTGATGCTTGTAATAACCCTGCAAGACAGATGCTAATTGTAACTATATGAAGAATGAAAAAACTGAGGCAGAATGGTTAATCAACTTACCTGGGTTTCACAAGAGCAAAGGCTTTTAAAAAGACTCTTAAAGACACCCTAAAACATCTCTTTGGCCATTATGTCAACCTGGAACTGAAATTCTCAACATTAGAGGCACAGCTTGCCCCCATAAAAATGTAAATTTTGTTACCTGGGTGGGGTAACACATTAACTCATTAGTAAGGGATGGATGAGTTTCCCACCTGAGTCTTTGCAGGAGCCCATCTAGCTGCTTCTAGGATTCATCTTACAGCTACCAAACTGATATTCCTAAAGCAAGTCTGATCATATCAGTCCCTTGTTCTGGAGGCTGCTGCTGCTGCTTCTTTTGTCTCTTCTTCTTCTTCTTCTTCTTCTTCTTCTTCTTCTTCTTCTTCTTCTTCTTCTTCTTCTTCTTCTTCTTCTTCTTCTTCTTCTTCTTCTTCTTCTTCTTCTTCTTCTTCTTCTTCTTCTTCTCCTTCTCCTTCTCCTTCTCCTTCTCCTTCTCCTTCTCCTTCTCCTTCTCCTTCTCCTTCTCCTTCTCCTTCTCCTTCTCCTTCTCCTTCTCCTTCTCCTTCTCCTTCTCCTCCTTCTCCTTCTCCTTCTCCTTCTCCTTCTCCTTCTCCTTCTCCTTCTCCTCCTTCTCCTTCTCCTTCTCCTTCTCCTTCTCCTCCTTCTCCTTCTCCTTCTCCTTCTCCTTCTCCTTCTCCTTCTCCTTCTCCTTCTCCTTCTCCTTCTCCTTCTCCTTCTCCTTCTCCTTCTCCTTCTCCTCCTTCTCCTTCTCCTTCTCCTTCTCCTTCTCCTTCTTCTTCTTCTTCTTCTTCTTCTTCTTCTTCTTCTTCTTCTTCTTCTTCTTCTTCTTCTTCTTCTTCTTCTTCTTCTTCTTCTTCTTCTTCTTCTTCTTCTTCTTCTTCTCCTCCTTCTCCTTCTCCTCTCTCTTCTTTTCCTTCTCCTCTCTCTTCTTCCTCCTCCTCCTTTACTTTCTGTCTTAGAAACAATTCTGAGACAAAAGGGCATGGGGCCTGGCGCTCTATCCACTGTACTATCCACTGTACTACCTAGCTGTTCCAAAGCTTTAATAGCTTCTTACTACTACTAAGGATAAATCTGTTAATCAACAAACATTTATCAAGCACTTAATATAGAAATATCTGTTTGGCACTTAATACCCTTCACAAACTGCCTCCAACATGACTTTCCAGATGGATTTCACATTATTCTCTTGGTGACATTCAGTAAAACTGGTCTGTGCAAAACACATGTCCTATCTCATGTCCATCACCTATCCCTGTGCCTTAGCACAAGCTGTCTCTCCATGCCTGGAATGTCCTCCTTTCCTCCCTCTCTCCACCTCTTGTAACTTCTTCCAGCTCTCTTCAATACTCCTCAAGTGCCATATCCTACCAGAAACCTTTCCTGATTTCCCCAGTTGCCAATGCTCCCTTCCTTACTGTGTATGCATTTGATAGGTATTTTGTATTTTTTTTGGTGACCATATGGACCATCCTCCCAATAGCACCCCCCCACACACACACACCATAAACACTATGTAAAATCCTTGAGGGAAAGGACTGGTTTGTTTTAATTTCTTTATTCCCACCATCAGGTATTGGGGTTCACAATGGGCTTTCTTGGCAGAGACCCTAGAGTGGTTTGCCACTTCTTTCTCCAGCTCATTTTACAGATGGGGCAACTGAGGCAAACAGGATTAATGGACCTACTCAGGGTAACATAACTAGTAAGTGTCTGAGGCTGGGTTTGAATTTAAGAATAAGAATCTTCCAAGCTGGGCACTCTATCCATTTCATTCCTTATCTACCTGTCCAGGGTTCACAAATAGAGGTTTAATCCCTATTGTCAGAGGACCACAAATAGTAGGGACTTAACAATTGCTATTCAAAGGGCAGCTAGGCAGTTCAGTGGATAGAGAGCCAATCCTAACGGGAGGTCTTGGGTTCAAATTTGATCTCAGATACTTCCTGTGTGATCCTGGGCAAGTCATTTAATCCCAATTTCCTTGCCCTTACAGTTCTTTTGCCTTGGAACGGATACTTAGGAGCAATTCTAGGACAGAAGGGTTTCAAACAAACAAACAAACAAACAAACAAACAAAACAAAGAAAGAAATGTTTGTCAAATTAAATAACATTTGTCAAATTATCAAAACAGGGTCACTTCCCAGGGACTGAGAATCCCTGGAGAAAAGATCCAGTGTGGAAGGATCTGGACAGCTAGGCCAATCTGAGAAAAAAAAGGAGAGGGTGGGCATGGAAAAGAAGTGCTTTGGTAGATTACTATGCTTTTAAAACTTGCCAACCGCCAGCCCTGTGGAGGAGAGGTTGACTTTCCTTAGCAGAATTTAGGATAGAAAACTGAGCCATGTAAGAAATAAGAGAGGAGAGAGGATTGGAATTCGGGGAACGGAAGACCATGGAGATTCAGCACTAATCAGCATTGTCTACATGACCTTGAACAAGTCACTTCCTAACTATGGACCTGTTTCCAGGGCTCAGCACTGTGCCTCGAACATAGTAAGCGATTTATAAATGCTTGTTGATTGACTGATGACTGTGTCCTTATCTGTAAAACGAGACCGGCTCACGGACCAGACGGTCTCGAAGGTCTCTTTCCAGCTCTAACATTCTAAGTCTCTGTCTATGTTTCTAAGTCTAGAGATGGAAAAGGCAGATGAGGAAAGGCAGGAGGCTGGATTCCGCCGCCTGCTGGTCAGCATCCCTGGCCACTCAGGCGACCTCTTTTTTGGCCTGGACCCCAAAACGATTCCCCTAGCATTTCTTCTGTGGGGTGGGGGTCGGCGCCAGATTGATTCTTGCACACTCCCGGGCCGCCTGGCTCCCTCCTCCCTTGTATAGAGTTACTCCGGGTAGGGGGCGGGACAGGCGGGAGGGGCGGGGCGGCGGAGACTTAGTTCAGGCTCCGATTGCAGGCAGCTCAGACTGCTGGAAGGAACCAAGTCGGCTTGACGTTGCTACTGCTGCTGCCGCCGCCGCCGCCACCGCCGCTGCTGTTGCTACTGCTGCTGCTGCTACTGTTGCTTCTGCTGCTGCCCCTCATTGAGGCAAGCAGGCAAACAGGCGGGCAAGCGGTCGGACGCTGGGACACAGAGAGACAGAATCCTCAGACGGACAGACAGACAGACAGACGGAGGGGGGGATCGGAGTGAAGGAGGGCTGACACCGCTGACAGCAGCCGCTCAGCCCCTGGCCCAGTGGGCGAGCGCCCCTTACTCTACCCCTCCTCCGTCGGAGCCTCGCGCCCCCCTAGGTGCAAAAATCAGTGGATTATTGGCCCTTGGTCTTCTAGTTCTCGGCAACATGAAGCTGCCATCGTTTGTTCTTCAGCTGCTTCTGGCTGCAGGTAAGGGAGCTGGGGGGCAGCTTGGGTTGTCCAGGTTATTCGAGATGCTGACCTGGGATAAGGGGAGATGACAAGGGGTGGGAGTAGAGAAGGCAAAAGGAGAAGGTATGGGAGCGGCCACAGAGGACACGAATATAGGCAAGGACATGGAGGGGTCTGCAGGCTGAAAATTAAAGATTTAGAGATGGAAGGGGCTCCAGAAGTCATCTAGTTTAACTCCCTTTTTGCTTATGACGAATCTAAGGCCCAAAGAGATTAAGAGATTTGCTCAAAATGACACAGGTAAGTGTCAAAGGCAGGATTAGAGTCCTGGGACTCCATAACCAGTGCTTTTTACCATCCTGAAAGAGATGCTGGTGGAGCCAGGGATGCACAGGGAACAGATAGGGTGAGATAGGGCAGTCCTGGTAGATAGTAAATCTAAGTCTGAAGTGACCCCTGTGGTTTCAGAGTACCATGTCTTGTCCTTTCATTCATTCTTTCCCTGGGACACATGGTCTGGGCAAATCCCTTTTCAGGATCTCTGGGCACACCTTCTGGTAGGGATTGGGTACATGTGTAAGGAGGTTGTGCTTGTCCGAGATGGGGTGGATTCCCCTGAGATAGATGAATGACTGCTCTTTCTTTCCCCTACTTTTTCTTCCCTGACTTGCAGTGTTCTCTGCTTTGGTGAGTGGAGAGAGCCTAGAGAGAGCCCGGAGCCGGCTCTCAGAGAACTGGGGGACAGAGAACCCTGACTCACTCACTGGATCTTCGAATCAGCTGCTTCATCCACAGGCTAGCAGAACAGAAGTCCTGGACCTACAAGACACTGAGCATGACCTTGTTAGAGGTAAGTGTGTCAACTCCAAGCATCTGACCCAGGCAGCTAGCAAAAAGTTAAATGCATCTCAATGGGAAATTCTGAGTGAATCTGATATCTGTGTTAAAATCTGAGCAGTCTCAGGAGAGCCCAGGTCCTTACATGGCTCCCTATCTAGTGATTGAGGAGATAATGGGAGGACTAGACATGTTTTCCAGTCTTAGGATAGCAGAATAATAAGTGCTTACAGATGCCCTGAATGCCCTGTTTCATGGGAGATTTCCAAGAGATGCCCTGTACAGTCCATAGGAGTGAGAGGGCATCTTGAAACTTCCTGGGCCTGTCTCTTTCTTATTTTTATATTTGAATCAGTCTAATTACGACCTCCTTTTGTGGTGGAGGAGAGCTGAATTAGTCAGTTTACTTGGAGACTGGACAGGTCAGTGATTTTTCCTTTCCAATCAGACTTAGTCGTT
Source organism: Monodelphis domestica (assembly GCF_027887165.1). NCBI lineage: Eukaryota > Metazoa > Chordata > Mammalia > Didelphimorphia > Didelphidae > Monodelphis > Monodelphis domestica. Next base: position 338,717,604 of record NC_077227.1, on the reverse strand, counting down.
TGTTTAGGTTGTCCTCAAGCTATTTTTCTAATCTGTGGGCATGATGATGAATTCTAGGCAGAACAATTGAACTCCAGATGGGGAAGTCAGGACCCTAGATGAGATAGGAGGTGATCATCAGCATTTTCAGTAAGTTCCCTGAGGACAAGAACATTGTGATTTTTCATTTCTGTAACTCCAGACTAACATTGTCCTGTGCCTATAGCAGACCATTAATAACTGTGTTGAGTTGAATGGCCCCAGGACACAAGGGCAAACATAATTAAAAAATATTTACTGTGTGTCTAGGAATCTTTCTTGTGGATGCTGTGGTCCCTGGACACCTTGGTTTACCATTATGTTCATCCTGACCACGTGGTCCAGGGTTTCAAATTAAAATCAATGGAGGGGATGTGGCAAAGTAGGGACATTAATTCATTGCTGGTGGAGCTGTGAACTGATCCAACCATTCTGGAGGGCAATTTGGAACTATGCCCAAAGGGCGACAAAAGAATATCTACCCTTTGACCCAGCCATAGCACTGCTGGGTCTGTACCCCAAAGAGATAATGGACACAAAGACTTGTACAAAAATATTCATAGCTGCGCTCTTTGTGGTGGCCCAAAACTGGAAAATGAGGGGATGCCCATCAATTGGGGAATGGCTGAACAAACTGTGGTATATGTTGGTGATGGAGTACTATTGCGCTAAAAGGAATAATAAAGTGGAGAAGTTCCATGGAGACTGGAACAACCTCCAGGAAGTGATGCAGAGCGAGAGGAGCAGAACCAGGAGAACATTGTACACAGAGACAAACACACTGTGGTATCATCGAACGTAATGGAATTCTCCATTAGTGGTGGTGTAATGTCCCTGAACAACTTGCTGGGACCCAGGAGAAAAAAACACCATTCATAAGCAAAGGATAAACTATGGGAGTGGAAACACCGAGAAAAAGCAACTGCCTGAATACAAAGATTGAGGGGACATGACAGAGGATAGACTCAAATTAAAATCAACTCTCCAGGCCAGGGTTGGTATTTAGACAACCCTGATCTGCTCTCCCAGAGGTACCCACAATCTGAGACCCTATCTTCTGGGATAAGAGTTAGGTCTAGTAGGGCTCAGTTCCCTTAACTTGTGGTCTATGAACTTGTTTTTAAAAATACTTGGCAACTGTAGCAATATAATTGATTCCTTTGGAATCTGTTATATTTTATTTTATGCATTTTAAAACATAGGTTTCACTAAATTGCTAAAGGGGCTCATGATGCAAAAAAGGTTTAAAACCTCTGCTCCAGATGGTCATCTTTTCTGGCTAGTCCCTGGTGCAGAGTCCAGGAGCCAGGGCATTAGGCTGCCCCCTCCTTCACAAATACAATTCTTGTAGGTGGAGCAATTCTGGATTCCTGGGGAAAGGGGGTGTGGGTGTGGCTTATCGTAATCACTTCATAATCTGTTTGGATAGAAAAATAGTAACCTGGAGTATAACAGCAACCAGAAAGCCTGGCAGGCCAGCAGCCAAGGGCTTCTTCCCCTTCATCCGGAGATGTTGCTTTGCTTTAATTTGTTTTCCCCATCTCTTGGATAAACCGAGTCAAGCTGCACTATCCTGACCTTCCTCTAGAATTTTGTTCCCTCACCCCCCTGCCACAGTGGGAGGTGGGGCTCTCCTGATGTAGCCCCCACTAGGGTAGGGCTTGGACTGTGACTCACTCTTTCTCCACCCACACAGGCTGCTCCTCATACCTCTGTAGGCTTGAGTCACCGTTTGTCTCTCCCTTGGGGCAGGGACTCTGTCACCTTGTCACTTTCTCCCTCCTTGCTTGAGTTTTCCTTGGCCTGCCTTTCCCCACACTGATGGCCATTTTTTTCCCTTTGCAGGAACTGCCCCCTCTGTTTCCCCTGGGTTCTAGATCAGGTATTCTTAGCCGGGGATCTGTGAGCCTATTTTTTAAAAATCTATAATTTTTGGTGGCCAAACTTCAAAAATTTTCTTTGTAATCTTATGTATTTTATTTTATGCACTTAAACATTATGAGCAAGAATCCACAGGCTTCACCAAACCTCCCAAGGGGTCTATGATACAAAAGAATTCTTTCTCTAGAGGGAAGCAGAGAATAGGAGACAGGGGAAATATAGGACCTGAGTCTTGGTACTAGCTGTGGTTTCTTCTTTCTGCTGCTACCACCACCCATCTCCATTTCAAAGCTCTAGATTTTTGGTCTTTGTGCTAGGACTCCTCTTTTCTGGAAACTCTGTGACCTTTGCCTTCCCCATCCTAAGCCTTTCAATGAACAGAATTAGTAGGATTGATTCTTCCACTTAACATATGTACGGCAGATGTGTACGGTGGGAGACGCATGGAGCAGATCACTCTTTCCAGATCCTGGGATTGGGTGAAGGATGTAGGTCAGACTCCTGCACTAATCAGTGAGTGGGGAGTGCCTTGCCAGCTCCAGCTGGAAGCATGGAACAAGGCTGATTTTCCTCATTGCTCCTTTTGCTGCTGTTCCAGTTTTAAAAACACCCCCAGCCTCTTCTGGTCATTTCCTCCATTTTCCATCCCTCTGCTCTTTGTATATATTTTTCCTCCTAGGCTTGGGAGAGCTATAAATAGGAACATTTAAGGAGGAATGAGAATGAACCTTTGAGCCTTGCTAATAAACTAGAGAGGGAACTGGAAAAGAAGGAAAGAGATGGAGAAGAGCCTTTGTGCATTTTCAAGCCATTACAGCTTAAAACTGCACTAAGACTTTTAGGACACCCTGCATTTTGCTCAAGCCAGAAAAGCAAAATCCTGATCAAGACTTTGACCACAATGCTAAAGTTCCTTCTTTGCTTCTTAGCACCAACAAGCTGGTGCCCCTCACTGAGGAGCATGTTCCTTTGAGAACTGATTATCATCGAAGGCTGAACAGTTCGAAGACAGTGGCCATTTATTTTTAAAAAGCTACTTATTCTCTGCCTCAAATGCCCTCCCAGGAAAAGGCAGCTTCCTTTTCTGACGCTCTTCCCCTGGAAGTAGGTCATCGTGTTCACTTCGGGAAATGAGGCTAATATAGGACAAAATAGAATCAATTGCAATTCTGAGTTCCCCAAGGATGGGGGTGGGGGTAGAACATGGTTGGCAGAATTGCCCAATCTGCTGTACTCACCGGATGGAAGCTTGCATGCTTGAAGTGTGTGATCCCCTGGCAAGGGTTTGTGAAATGCCTTGCTTCTGCCTCCCTGTCTCTAGATCCTCTATAGTTAAAAAAAAATTTAATCAATCTACTTATTCCACCTTCCCCTCTCTCCCATACCATAGAAGGTATCATCTGGCAAACTAGATAGATTATATCTTACATGTTTCCATTTCCTAGTTCATTCTCTGGAAGTGATTATTGACAAGTTATTCTTCAAATATTAAATCTGTAGCTGTATATAATGTTCCCTTGGTTCTACTCATTTCATTCTTCATTATCTTTCTAAGCTTAAAAAAATTTAATCTGCTTATTTTGTATGATACAGTAGTGTTCCATCACAATCATATACCACAATTTGTCCAGCTATTCTTCAATTGATGGGACATTCCCTCATTTTCCATTTCTTTGCCACCACAAAGAAAGTTGTTATTAATATTTTGGAGCATATAGGTTCTTTTCCTTTTCCCCTGATCTCCTTGAGAAATTGATTCAGTGATTCCTTCTTTAGTTTTGGGGAAAAAAACCTACTCATTAATTTTTCTGACATCCTGGAGAGTAACCATGAACCAAGGGTCCACGAGCCTGGATGGGAGAAGTCACTTCTTTCAGATATATCTAATATCATTTCTTCCGGAAAGTCAGACACCTGACAGGGACCCCATTTCTTTTGTCCTTCTAGTTGCATTTTCTACCAAACCACAAGCTCTGGTCACTCCAAGCAAGGAAGAAAATGGGAAGAAGAGAAGAAAAGGCAAGGGAATGGGGCGGAAGAGAGACCCCTGTTTGAGGAAGTACAAGGACTATTGCATCCATGGAGCATGCAAATATGTGAAAGTACTTCGAAAGCCATCCTGCATGTAAGTGTTAACCCCTGACACTCTGGGGAAACTTGTCACCGATGCCCCTTCCCAGTGCTGTTCCTCGAATTCATAGTTTCTCACAGAACGGAAATAGGGAGGAGGGGAGTATTTTTAGTCATCAGAAGGGCCTCCTATTTAGATGCAATTTCCTGGACCACAGGCTTTTGTGACGTCCTCGCATCCTTTTGGATGCTTCATACTTCCCCAGAAATGAATTTATCTGGCTTAAGAAACTGGTGTTTGAAGCCTGGCTCTCTTTTCCAGGACAATCCTTTCCCCTCCTCCCTCTTCACCACTTCCAGAATAGAAAAGTTATGGGGTCTTCCCTCCAGAAGGGATCGATGAAGGTGCTGCCCCAGCTCATTTTCTGGCTTTCACGGCCTGCATGTATGTATCTTTATGAGTACATGTGGGTCTGGACTATGTATGGGTCAAAGTGTACTTGGGTACCAAGAACTAGGCTTTAAAACCTGACTTTTTCTCTTGCCTTGTGTGAACTTGGGCAAACTTTTACTTCTCTGGGCTTCTGTTTCCTCACTTGTAAATAAAGGAGTTGGACTAGAAAATCACACAAGTCCTTTCCAGATCTAAATCAATGATTCCAGGTGACTGGGCACTGTGCAGAGATGAGTATAGCTCTCTCCTTCAAACTGAGGATGGGAGTTTAAGGAAAAGAAAACTTGGTGGGGCTACTGGAAAGGCAAGGAAACATTTGTCTTTGAGAATATTTGAGTTAAGAAAGTATTTCCTGTGTGCAGAATTAATAGGAAATATAAATGACTTCTAAGGTGCCTTACCCTCAGTCATGCAACATTTGATTTCTCCCTTGTGGAAACCTCAAGGAGCTATCTGGGATTTGGGCTCAGAGATGGAATGTGGGGGCTGAGTGAAGCCCAGCACAGAGAGGGATCATACCAATATCCTTCTGGGGAAATAATGTCTCTAATGTTCCAGGGGCAAGCACAAAGTGTCAAGGGAAAGCAATGGAAGAAGCTTCATTTCATGAAAGACTTTAAAATAAGTCCAGGAAAAGGCATTTGGGAGGGATCTGCCTGCAAACTCCGCAGAGGGTATTCAGCTGATTCAATAAGTCTCATCTACCTCTAATTGCTACAATTCTCTATGCTTTTTGAAGCTACCACATTTCCCATGCCTTGTAGCTAGGAAGATAACCCTAAGTCTCTAACTTTCTTTTTCAGTTTGTAGGTCCTTAGTTGTACATGCGAATACCTTTCCTTTAAATGCCTTCTAGGTCTCCGTTAGCAGTCAGGGGTTTGTAGGGATTCAGGAATAGCCAGGGAAGGTGTATTTTCTCACCTAATTTAAACCTAAAATTTAAATCAGCCAGGGGTAGAGAGAGACAGGCACAAGAATTGACTTCCAGCCAGGAATTTGGCCATGCCTCTCCCCATGCTAAACTGGTCCGATGCTTTGGCCTGCTGGATGTCAGGTCCTCAGCTCTGCTGCTGGAGACTCAGGCCCACTCCCTTTCCTCCCATTCCCAGCATAATCGCAGGCTGGTCTCTGCAAGTAACCTGCAGCATTAGATCAGAAGAGTCTAACAATTCCTGGTCTCCATTGTGGTCTTGTTATCTCTTCTTCTAGTCTCAGTGTGTTCTTTCTCCTTTTCCTATCCCCATCTCTCCAGAGAGAGGCAAGATTTGGAGGAGAGAAGGGGCAAAGTGAAGGACTGAGACAGAAACTTTATTCCCTGCCCAAGGGAACTTGCTTTTCCCTCTAGCTCCTTTTTCTGATTTACTGGGCATATATAATGATGTGGGAACCTGGGGCCTGTGGTGGAGAGGAGATTGGTATCCAAGAACATATGGCTGGCTGCTCCTTGGGCCTTTAGAAGCCCTGGCTGGCGTGGCTGCTGGGGAGGGTAGGTCTAGGCTGATGTGGGAAGCTGGCATCCTCACGCTATCCACAGAGCCACCAGTGACAGGAAATGCCTACTATGTCAGAGTCCTGAGGTTGGCCCTAGACTTCTGCCTTCAAGGGGCAATGGAGGGTGGGGGGTAAGAGTTCCCAAGAATCCAGAGCTGACCCTAGACACATAGAAATTAGTAGCAAAGGCTTTTTCATCCACATAGCCAGAGGATGTTTGTGTCCCCAGCTAGGATGGTGAGGAATCCTAATTGTCCTTGAAGAGATAGGTTCTAGATTTTTCTGGGGTGATCCTTTAACACAATTGTCATGTAGGTACTAGTATCATAGAAGGTGTCTGACCCACTTGTGGGCTTTGCTTGACTCCTATGGCTTGACCTGACTTTGCTGGTCTCTTTTTTCCACTTTTCTAGTCGTGGTCGTACCTGACAGGGCCTGGGCTTATGCCCTGATAGAGGGTGGAAGATGCACTTCTGATGCCCTGAGTGACTCTTGCCTCTACTGTAAGATGAGCTCTGAAAATGGGACACAGCACAGGAGGAATGTGCAGAGTTTGAGTGGCTGGCTCAGGGCAGGACACTTGATCCCGCCCCCAGATGCTTAGAATGGACCCACATGTTTGGAGATATGCTCATCTCCCTCCAGTGTGTGAGCCAGGAGTTGGGTGGGGAGGTGTCTGAAAAGGAGGGGGAGTGGGTATATTAGGGTGTTTACATTATTATCCTTTTGACTCAGGATGGGGGCAGAGAGGGATTATGTAACTGAATCTCATGGCTCTGATGCAGATTTTTATTTCTATCATCTGAGTAAGCTACCTGAGAGGGTTAGGTGAAGTCCAGAGAGCTCATTTTCGTCTCACAGGAAAAGGGGAAGAGGGCAATAGTAGAAAGACAGAATCGGACTCCTCACAGGATACAAGGGGTCATGTGCCCAAGACCAGGGAGCAACCTGAATTGCTCATACTTTTTCTGAGAGAATAAATCCCTGAAACTCTGCCCAGTGTCTTCTGTGATCAGACATAGTACCAGACTACTTTGTGGAGGTTGGCAAGAGGGCAGCAGAAAGGGAATAGGGAGAAAATGTATGTCCTGCTTATCCCACCCTCTCAATACCCCCACTGCATAAACATGTGCAGGCTGGATGTGTGACACCTTGTTGTCTCTTTCCCCAGGAAATCCTAGTCTGAAAACCCAGTAGTTGGGATGCTTGGGAAGTCAGTCCTTCAGGCATCCAAGAATTCTCATCTGGGAAAGGGAGAGACCCTTGACTATGTGATACCAAGCTCTGTTGCTAGCTGTGCAATGTCTTATTGTTCCTCATGCCAACCTGGAGAAATCCCTGAGCAGAGGGGAGGAATCCCTCATCTCTGCATCCTGAATGGGAAACAGACTTCTTCCCAGAGAGCAGTTGTCAGCAAGTGTTGTAAGAACCCTCTCCAGATCTAGAAAATCAGCCAGCACAGGAAAGAAAGACTGTCACAATCCCTGTAGTTCTTCCTTCTAGGGCTGTCCAGCAGCCCAAGCTCTGCATGCTGATTTCATTCCCTGAATAAGCTCCAACCTCATACACTCAGTTGATGGGGAAAGGTGGGATTGAACACAAGGGAATATACCTTTGTATAGTGCCTGCACTTTGCTAGGCATTTTACAAATATTCTCTCCTTTGATTGGAATTGGGATTTGATTGGAGTTAGAGTTAGCACTTGCTTTCTGGGGAGGGGGAAGAAGATCTAATGAGCTCTGTGCCTTCTGTCTCATTTTCATCAGTCCAGGTAAACTAAGTGATATTTCTGTCATTTCTGTGTAATCAGGCTAGGGAAGAGAAATGTCTGTTGGTCAGTTTGTTTTGTTCTGTGAGACTCTTTGGCCACAGGAGATGATCTGATGCTTAAAACCAGCAGGGCCCTCTGTTTCCTTATGTTCAGGGGCCAAGTCTTTATCTAGCTAGGCCTGAAACACTTTGGCTCAGGTCTATACTAAGGGGAGACTGGGAGAATGCAAACAAAACTGCTTCTGGCAAAGTAATAAACCTATTAATAGCCTGGGGAGTCGTGAGGGAGGAGTAAGGGGGTTAGAAGTTGAAAATATAAATGAGCTGAGGAGAGGATTGAGTTTATTTCTGGGTAAGGGTATAGAGGGGCCTGATGCAGGAGAGACAGGTGGGGTTCAGATAAATCAGGAAAGGTAATTACTCCCTACAGGATGATGATAACCAAAGAGCTGTTGTATTAAAGAGGGAATAAATTAGTTCTCTTCTCAGGGCCCAAACCAAAAAAGAAGTAATGAGCAGAAGTTGCAGGGGGAGGAGGGTGCAGACTCAGGGAATTTCCTAAAGCTCGAGCAATCTGTATATAAGAACAAACTGTCTCAGGAAGTAGTGAGTACCCAAGAACAGGAGGTCTTCATGCCAAAGATGGATGACAATTGGTCAGGGCTTTGTTGAAGTCATTTCCTGTTCAGGCATAGAATGAGCCAATGAAACAACTTGTAACTGTGAGATTCCCCTCTTTGAGGAATATGAGCTATCTCACTTCAGAATTCATCATTTAACAAGCAAAAACCTCCTAGGTATCCAGAGATGCCCCACAAAGCAGCCCCTAAGACCTCAGGCCCCATTGGGTACTACCAATATCTTGGAGGGAAAAAAGTTGTTAATGCCAGGTGGAGCCATAGAGGGGATCAACCGCTCCCAGACACCTGCCACAACATCTTCTCCTCCATTATTTGCACGATAATTTCAGTTAAGAAGGTCACAAACAGAAGTCAGAGTGAGCCCCCAGAAAAATCCAGAACCCATTTCACTCAAGGCAGCTTAATCACCCAGCTAGGAGTCCTTAAGATCCTGGCTGGATCACAGGCAGAATTCCTCTTGCCATCTGGATGCAGGAGTCTTTGCAACTAATTCCTAGGTCCACAGCCAGGGATATGGATTCTAGAGAGCTGCTTTCTCCACCCTCCATTGCCCCTTGAAGGCAGAAGTCTAGGGCCAACCTCAGGACTCTGACAAAGAAGGCATTTCCTGTCACTGGTGGCTCTGTGGATAGCTGAGGATGCCAGCTATCCACATGCTTCCCACATCAACCTAGACACACCCTCTTAGGAAGCTACACTGGCCAGGGAACAGAGGGCTTCTAAGGGCCCAAGGATCAGCCAGCCATGTGTTCTTGGACCTTAAATCTCCCACAAACCTAGGGATTTCTGTCCTTACACGACCATCTTTTTTTTTTTATTTTAATTTTAAAATATTTTCCCATGTTTACATGATTCATTTTCTTTCCATTCCCTATTTCCCTCCCTGCTCCCAGAGCTGACAAGCAGTTCCACTGGGTTGCACAAATATTATCACTTGACACCTATTTCCATATTATTCATTTTTGCTATAGAGAGATTTTTTAAAAGCCTAAACCCTAAATCACATACCCATATATACACTCACACCCCCATCTGTCCAGTAAATTGAAACCAATAAAAGCCAACAGATCCTGGGACAAAGTACAAAGCTTCTTATCTTAGTGTCTTCTCTTTTCCAAATCCTACATGGCTCTGAAGAAGCAGAAAAGGGGAAAATAGAGGATAAGCCTTGATATGGATGGAGGAATGAGGATGGGGATCAAATCCACACTGGAGATCAGGAAGCACCAAATACTTCTGAACACAGGAGCAAAAGTTGTCTATATGACCACAGAATTTAGAGCAAAAAGGGCCCTTTATAGTAGTATAACTAGTATAACTACCTCATTTTCCAGATGAGGTATAGTGACTTGTCCAAGGTCACACAAACAATTAATTGTAATTGCAATGGGATTCAAACACAGATCCTCTGAGTATAAAGCTTGAAACGAAGGCACATGTATTAGAAGGAATCCTGTCTTTAGAGTCAGTATCCTTTAGTTCAAATCCCACCTCTGACACTTAGGATGTTGGGTAAAATAACACTTTCATCTATAAAATGTTGAGATTAAACTAGATGACCTCTGAGGTCTCTTCTAGCTGGAAGAGGGCAGCTAATGTGATACAGTGGATAGAACTGTGGGCTTGGGGTTGAGAAAACCTGAGTTCAAATGTGACCTCAGACACTTCCTAGCCATGCCACTCCCAGCAGGTATCTGTTTCAGTTTCATCAACTGTAAAATGGGAATAATAATAGCATCTGCCTTACAGGATTGTTGTGAAGATCCCATGAGATAGTATTTATAAAGTACTTGGCCCAGTGTCTGGCACATAGTAGGTACTGTATAAATGCTGATTCCCTTCTCTCTCTCCTTTTCTGGCTCTGTAATCCTATCTAAACTAAAAACCAGTTTGGGCTAGATGAAAATTTAATGTCCCTGGTACATGTATTCTTGAAATGTTGGTGAAAATCCTGAAGTTTGGGTACATTCAGCCCTTGGTCTCTAGAATCCAACTTGCCCCCATCCTATGGGCACCAAAAAGGAGAGAGAACCAAACTCAAACAATTGGACCTAGTCACTAACCATACCAAATTGTTGTTCTCTTCCTCCACCAGCTGCCAAACAGGATATCATGGAGAGCGGTGCCATGGACTGACTCTCCCGGTGGAAAACCCCTTATATGGCTATGACCACACAACAATTTTGGCGGTGGTGGCAGTAGTGCTCTCTTCAGTCTGTCTCCTTATCATTGCTGGGCTGCTCATGTTCAGGTAAGAAGTCTTAGCTATGTTCTACTTGTGGTTATAAAAGCAAAGGATTTTAGAGTTCCCAGATGGCTCTCAATGACCATCTAGTCAAAGTCACAAACCCAAAAGAATCCCCCCACCCCATAGCATATCTGAAGAGTAGTTATCCAGCCTCTCTGCAGTGAGGTGGTACAGTGGATAGATCCTTAGGCCAGGAGTCAGGAAGACTTGAGTTCAAATCTGGCCTCAGAAACTGTGATAATGAAATCACCTTTTAAGGCTGGTATATATTAATTTAAGGTCGCCAAGGAATTCACTTATGAAATTCTTAAATGAAACACTCAAGTCAATATGGAGTTTTATGGTGGTTTAATTACAACGGGAGTAAGAAAGAAGGAGAGGGAGAGAAGGAAAGAAGGGGAAAAGGAAAGAGGTTAACTCAAGCTTCTGGCAGAGCCAGAGGGAGTTTAGGCCTGGAAGGCCAAGGTAGAGAAGGGAATCAGTCCTTCACTCATGTGACTGGTCTGAAGGAAAGCTGCCTGTGGGCCTCCTCCCTGCTCGAGCTCCTAGAATAAAATGATGCCTAGCCCTGTCGACAGGAAGTGAGCGAACTCCAGAGGCTGTTCTCTACCTCACTTCCTGTGCCTCACATGTACCAATGGTGGCTCAAGCTTGACTTAGGACAGCCCAGGTGGGCAGTTAGTTATTTCTGATTTGCCATTTACTAGTACATGCCCGTGTAGTGAGGGTGTGCACAATTTTGGGTGCTAGACCAAGCAAGATGGAGATTTAAAAATCACAATACTTACTGCCTGTGTGACCCAGAGCAAATCACCTCTCTGCCTCAGTTTCCTCATCTGTAAAATGGGGGCATAAATAACAACTATCTCCTAGAGCTGTTGTTGGGATTGAATGAGATAATATTTGTAAAAGGCATTTAGCATGATACCATATTATAGATGCCATTTAAATGCTTGTTCCCTCTTTTCCCTCCCTCTTTAAAGACTTCCAGTGAAACTGAAGACATTGTTTCTAGAGACAGCCTATTCTAGTTTTGAAAAGGTGTATTCCTTTTTGTACTTATTTATTTTTCTCCATATATCTATTAACTCTAATTTTTCCAAGATTTCATTCACATCACCTACCTCTTTCTTATTTTTTTTTGTTTGATTTATCTAGATCTGATAAAGGAAGGTTCAGGTCTCCCAATAGTATAGTGTTACTGTCTATTTCCTTCTTAAGCTCCAGTAGTTTCTTTTTTAAAAATTTGGATGCTATACCATTTGGTGCAGATATGTTGAGTACTGCTATTTCCTCATTGTCCACATTCTAGTTTTTGTTTTTGTTTTTTTAAATTCAAACCCTTACCTTCCGTCTTAGAGTCAATACCCTGTATTGGAGTATTGACTCCAAGGCAGAAGAGTAGTAAGGGCTGGGCAATGGGGGTTAAGTGATTTTCTGAGGGTCACACAGCTGGGAAGTGTCTGAGGCCAGATTTGAACTCAGGACCTCTTGTCTCTAGGCCTGACTCTCAATCCACTAAGCCACCCAGATGCCCCCTCATATTCTAGTTTTGAAGAGCTTAAATTCCCCTTTTTGAAACTTCTGCTCATTGCTCTTGGCTCTGCCCTTTGGGCCAAACAAAACAGTCTAGGTCTTCTTCTACAGTCAGAGGTGACTGTCATATTCTCCTTGAGTCTTCTCTTCTCCAGGTTAAACATTCTTTATAGTCTATCTAAAGGATGTGAAGCCATGGAGAGCCATTGGCGAGTTTCTGGAACTGAGTCATTGAGGGTATTTCTACTAAGTCGTCTCTGGTTCCTACCATGAACATCTGCAAGGGTAGCCTGGAGTTCTGTTGAAGGGATGAGAGTGGATAGAAATCCTATCTGATCTGAGCCCTCATCCTCCCATTGCAGATAAGCTAGACCACCCCCAAGCTTATTGCTCTGTTGCCTTTATAAGTCAAAAGTCCTAACCTCTTCTCCCCTGGGGAGAGATGAACTCAGTCAGTGGCATCCAATTCAAAACCTGCCAGCTTAGAATCTATACCTCTCCTCCAGAGAATTTCCTCTATTTTTATGTGCCCTATCAAACCATTTATGAGATGATTTCCTTGCAAGTCCATCCACTGTTCTTTCTATCTCATCTTTATAAAAGTTAAAAAAACCAAACCTTCTTTTCTGCCTTAATAATAACAACCCTAAGCTAGAAGGGCAAGGGCTAGGAAAATGGAGTTAAGTGACTTGCCCAGGGTCATACAGCTAGGATGTATCTTAGGTCAGATTTGAACTCAGGTCCTCCTGACTCCAGGTGTGGCTCTATCCTCTGTGCCATCTAACTGCCCCTTCTCTCCAAGTTTTGATCCTGTTTTGGTGATGGCAGAATCATTGCTGAGTAGTCAGGGCATGGACTAGAGGAGTTTAACCTGATCTCATAACCTCCTTCTAGCCAAAGTCAGCTTCCATCAAAGGCAATTGAACCTTTGCCGAGGAGGTCTTTGAATAACTTGTGAATATTTGTGCTTTTCTTCGAGGCAGAGAATAATAGTCTAGTACCTTGAAGAAGTACCTGGTGCAGCTTCTAGGAGAAATTATTTCTATTCTCTGGACTTCAGTTTCTCCTTCTCTTCATGGAAATGAAAACAATAGAAAAATATCTAAAAAATAAGTAGGCCCAGGCCTTTTTCTCCTTCTAGAGACAGATGATTGGTCTTTGGGTTTACTGCTCACAAAGTTTGTTTTTCTTCTTTAGGTACCAAAAGAGAGGAGTTTATGATGTAGAAAGTGAAGAGAAAGTTAAGCTGGGGACTCCTGGTGCCCATTGATGGAAATCCTGAGTGTTTACGGTAATAATCCTAGCATCTGTCCTGGGGACAGGGTTAGACCCACTCAGTGATCTTGCTGTTTTTCTGCTCTTTAAGACAACTTCTGGCTCTCTGATTTTCCTAGTGGTTCTAGGACAGTTTCTTAACCTTTTTTTTTTTCCAATGTTTTAGACCTCTTCAGTGGTCTGGTGAACCCTTTCTCAGAATCATGTTTCCTTTAAAAATGTCATGCTTGAAAGAAATGCTAAATCTCAGGGTTTAGCAAAAATAAAGCTGCAGTTGATTTCTCGTCCTTGAAGTCAATCAGTGAACACTTGTAGACCCCAGGTTAGGGATTCCTGCTTTAGGAGATTTCAGATCTGGATGTCTGTCTCACCTACCTGCTAACTGGCAGAAATGGTGTTTCTTCTTCTTCTATTCTAAATTATATTTTAATTCCCAATTACATGTAGAAAGAGTTTTAAACATTTGTTTTATGACATTTTCAATCAAGTTATACATGTGCTATCTTACAATCCACATTTCCAATTCAGAATGATCTTTCTTCTAACTTAAGCTTCTTCATGTTCCATTTACCCCTGGAAAATGCTCCTAACTTCAGTTTGTCTTTCCAATTCTTGTCCTTTGGCTCCTTTTCCTTTTTTCTTTTCTGACATCTGTCTTCCCTACTTCTTTCCCACCCCCACCCCCCAATCTGTTTCAACTCTAGCTGGAATTTTCCCTTTGGAGGTAAATTCCAAAGTAGTAGAATTGCTCTGTAGAAATAGGTCACAGACTTAGAATTAGAAGGGAGAGGCCTTAGAGGCCCCCTAGGCCCACCCCTTCATTTTATAGATAGAGAAACTGAGACCTGGAGAGAGGCTAAGTGATTTGTCTAAGGTCACACAAGTAGATATGGATTGGTAGGTAAGTCCTTTATTAAGAACTGACTATGTCCCAAATGTCAGAATTGAAATTCAAACCCAAGACTTCTGAATCCAAAGTGGGGGTTCACATTTGAATGGCATTTTATAGATCCAAAGGACTTTTAGAAACTTTCTATCTCATTCTTTTGGTCATTCAGTTGTCTTTCAGTCATGTCTAACTCATTGTGACTCCATTTGGGATTTTCTTGGCTAAGATACTGGAGTTTACCATTTTCTTCTGCAACTTATTTTATAGATGAGGAAACTGAGGCAGACAGGGTTAAGTGACTTGCCCAGAGTTACATAGCAATTAAGTGTCTGAGGCCAGATTTGAACTCAAGTCTTTCTGACTTCAGGGATGACATTCTTATCTACTGTGCCATCTAGCTGCCCATATCTCATTTTTACCTACATTTTATGTATGAGATCATTAGGACAAATATTATTCCCATTTTATAGGTCAGGAAACTGAAGCTCATATAGGGTACAAGACTTGCCTGAGGTCATGTAGCTAGTAAATGGCAAAGCTGTGATTTGAGCCCTAGTCAGGGCTCTTTCTATCTAATGATATTACTTGCCAGGATAGAACTGATCGATCAGTGCAGAAGGTTAGGTGCTTTGGAGTTGTTTAGAGTGAAATTTGATAGAGAGATGCAACAGTAGGAATATTATGACCCATGGACCTCAGCTTTCTTTTTAATTTTGACATTTGAAACCCTATTTCTTCTTTCATTCTCACTAGTAGAAATTTTGGTGTAGCTGACTCCTAACCCATAGCAAAAATGAAATGTCAACAACAGACACCCCTCACCCCCATCAGTTTATAACATTGGACCCAAGAAACATTAGAAAATTAATCCTTTTTGTTGGAATTCAGGTATCAGCTGGGATGTGCTACCTCCTAAGAAGACACAGAAGCATAGCTGTAAACTTTGGCGACTGGAGGCATTTCCCAAACATCCATGAAGATGAAGAGACCTTCGTCCCAAGCTGATGTCTCAATCAGGCCTCTACAACTGTTTCGTCAAAATGCCAGAGCCTCCAAGTGCCAAGCAGATTATGTCAAAGGGAATCTGGAAAGGAAAAAGGCTAAAGAAAGAGACAATGATGTCCTTTCCCCCCTTCCTTCAATAGAAGTTTGTTTATGCATTTATCTTTTGGATTTAAAATGCCAGTAAAATTCCATATGCTCTAGAAGTCTTTGACTGAAGAAGAAGGAAAGATTTGTGGGCTTTAGAATGAAGGAAAACAGGAAAAAAAAAGAAGAAGCACTAAAAAGCCAAGCACTACAGTAGTCACTGAGAAATCTGCTTTTTGGACTCTCCAACTGTATGTTTGATGAGCTAACTGTGAAAGACTGCAAGCCCCAGAACAGTGAACTTTGGGACTTTACCTACATAGAAAAATAATTTAACAGATATTTTTGTTTGTAAAAAAGGAAAAAAAAGCTTTTTAAATTATGTATTTATTTTATTCTATATATGTTAATTTATTTAGTTTTTAACAATCTAACAATAATATTTCAAGTGCCTAGACTGTTACTTCAGCAGCAATTTCATACCCTACCATCTGGGTGAAAAAAAACCTCCTATATCCTCGCTTGTTCTTAGACAGCCATATAACTTGTCTGTGATAATAATGTATTATTGTCTGTGACCATTTCTGATGATATTGCATGGGCTGTATGCCGCAGAGGGGACAGAATTCTGCACAGTCAGGATCTATATCTCGGAGCTCTAAAAATGCTCGATCCACTCTGTGAGTTGGATAGCGGTTTTGCCTATTGCTTTTTCCATTGCTGTTTGTTTCCAATACTGGGTATGCTGATGTTGCAATGTAACAGACTTCAGCCTTGCCACTTGTTTTCTCTCTCTGACATCTCCCCAAGGCACAGGCTCATGGGCTGGCTTGGTTAGCACTCCTGTGCCACGAAGAGAGTGGGAAATCACTTCCTGTGTCAATACATTTCTATTATTCCAACAATTCATCTGGTGCTACTCCATATATCCAGAGGTGCGGTTCCTACAGACTAGGTGCTGAATGGGTTAACAAATGAAGGGGCTAGGAAAGAATTAGACAGCCACAAATTGGGGTGGAAGACAAAAGGAAAAGTCAGAGTCTATATAGGTCTCTGTTGTCTAAAGCAGATGTATTGTGAGTGAGAAGGAAGGGTGGGTTTCTTTGTAAGCCTACCCCGCCCATCAAAACTCCAGAACAAAGAGAACAAAAAATAACAAAAAATGTTGTCATTGTGAACACCGGGATAGTTTCTAGCAACTCTACTGAACTGTTACATTCTATTCTTCCAAATCTGGTTCATATTTACACTCTACAACCCAAATAAAAATAACCTTTACTCAACAGTACCGTTTTCTGTTTGTTTAACTGCAGGGCTAGAGTTGAAGAAGACTTCCTGCCCCACACTATCAGGGAAGGAGTATATGCATAGCTCTGCACAGTGGAGGGTAGGCCTTGTACTGAAACGAAGTACCTTTTGGTCAGGACAATACTGCATGGGGGAAAAAACAAAACAAAACAAAAAAAACCCCAAGGCAAAACTGGGGAACAATAATATTATAAAGAACACTGGCTCTGGCATCAGAGGACCTGGGTTCAAATCTCAACTTTTCAGTTTACTGTGATATTATGCAAGTCACTTAATCTCTCTGGCCTGGGTTTCCTCATCTGTAAAGTGAGCACTAGGGAGGAGGAGGGCAGGAAAAGGACATGAATCATGTAACCATGGGAAAATATTCTAAATTAATTAATTAAATAAAAATTTTCAATTTAAAAAAATAATAAAGTGAGGACTAGATTGGACTAGATCTCGAAAGTCCCTTCTAGTTCTAGGCCTATGATCCAAATATAACATGTAGTCAGTTCAGCTCAGTGTGGTATAGTGGAATGAACTCTGGATTTGGAGTCAGAAGCCCTGGGTTTCCACTCATTAGATGGTCTTGGATATCTCACTTAACCTCTATCCTTGTCTGTAAAATGAAGGGGCTGGACTAAATGACCATAAAGTTCTCTTCTAGCTCTAAAGCTATATTTGTCTGGCATGCTCTTTAAATACTATAGAAAGCCAGAGAAACTAAGCTCATTGTGGTATGGGGTCAAAGTAGGGGAGGCTTGATAAAGATGGGAAGTCTTAAGGGCTTAATACTTCCATTGAGAGGAGTAGGAGTTGGGCAGACCTTGGTAATGGTGAAGCTGATGATAGGAGGAGAAGCAGCTTGGGCAAAAGCATGGAGGGGAGAATGAGCTCTTTGGGTGTAGGATACAGTCATAACAGCCCTCCTGAAGAGCAGGGCTTGTCTTAGGGAGCAGCTTAAAATGAAGCTGGTGTATGGAAAACCTTGAGTGCTCTACTGAAGATGCTGAGGTTAATGGGATAAGCAATAGGAAGACATAGTATGTTCTAAATCAGGCACCAACATAATCTAAAGCAATGTTATCAAAAGATTCATCTGGAAGTGGTGCAAAGAATGAATTAACCAGAAGAGGAACAAAGTCAATTGATGGAGACCAGTTGGGCAGTTATTGCAGCAATTCATGTCTGAGGGGTGGAGGCCCTGGATTAGGGTGGTTGAGGTTGGGAGTGGAAGGAAAGGGATGAATATGAGAGGCACTATAAAGGATGAATCAATAGGATATGATTACCGATTGGTTTATAAGGGGAAATGACTCTGGGAGACTGGGAGAATGTTGTTACTATTAAACAGAAATGGAGAAATTGAGGAGTAGTCTAGGGGAAAAAACGATGAGTTCAAGTTTTAGACATGTTGATTTAGAAGGGATGGCAGAACATTCAAATAGAAACATCCAGTAGGGAGCTAGGAATCCAGGACTGGGGCCTGGATGACAGATAGTAAGTAAGGTCTGGAAAATACAGATTTGTTTGTTTTCAGTACAGAAGTAACTTGACAGTTCAAGCCAAAAGTATGATTATAGGGAGGAGAGCAGAGGGCAAGGCCTGAAACTCTGAAGATGCCCATATTGTCGGGGAAGAGATGGAAGCAGGGAAGAAGAGGGAGGAAGAACAGGTATGGTGCAAAGAACAAAGTGACTGA
Organism: Monodelphis domestica; assembly: GCF_027887165.1. NCBI lineage: Eukaryota > Metazoa > Chordata > Mammalia > Didelphimorphia > Didelphidae > Monodelphis > Monodelphis domestica. Next base: position 338,699,250 of record NC_077227.1, on the reverse strand, counting down.
CAAAAGAGAGCTAGACCAAATGCTGTAAGAACATTTGAGGTGGGAGGGATCATTTTCCTGTATCGCCACTTCAAAGAAGTGATGTCTTTCAAATAACTTGCAGGATTTTAAAGTGTTATTTTTAAATTTTAAATTGTTATTTCAATGAATGTTATCAAGGGACTTTTCCCCATGGGAGTGATGATATATTTTAGGACTGTGACTTCACCAGATGAATAAGCTTTGGAAATGTGTACTGTTCCAGACTGATGATTTCACTGGTGTAGAGAACTCCCAGTGAGACGATTCCCTCTACTCATTAGATGGACATTTCTTCTATAGCTTATGATATTATGGTGTACCCTGGAGGGGGGGGTACTGAGTGATTTACCCATACTTGCTTAGCTAATAAGTTTCAGAGATAAGATTGGAACCCAAGAGTACCTGACTCAAAGGTTGGTGTTCTGTCAACTGCCCATTGCTGCCTTTGGTTCTGTGATATAGCCACATCTCTGGTTTTTTTTTCTTTTTAAATACAGTTTATATGTTTTTGAGATTATACTTAAAAATGTAGTGACCCCCTAAACACTATGTTGGTCTGGCTATGTAATTGCACAACTTGGATTATTTAATCAAAACTTGCTGAATCCAAGCTCATGCCTGTGGAGCACAAACTGCCCTGATTGCATGATGAGAGGAACTCTGCCCCCTGTACAATATAGCCCAATGGATGGTCAGATGGGCCATATCTCTTTCTGGAAGAAAGTTGGACCCTTCTGAAATCATGACTACAGAGGTCTGGCCTTTACTTTTCAATTCAGAGAGCCAACGTGGAGTGAGGAATTTTAAAGAGGACAAAGGTCATCCCTTTTCTGACTTCCCAGTTGGTAGCTAATGTAAGTCAAAGGCTCCCCAGCTCATCTGTTGTTCATATTGTGCTTTTCTTCTCCTGTTCCACTCAGTTTCCTTCCAGTGTTATTTCCTGCTAGTATTGCGCTTCCTCCACGGTAAACTGTTCTCTTCTCATAACTCCAGTAATTCTCCACAATGTCTGGGTAATTATATGTGACACATGGGGGATCCATTGATGACCCTTGAGTTTCTTCATGAGGCCAGGCCCTAAATAAGAAATGTTGTCATCACTCCTTAGGAGAGGCCTGCCAGAGGTGATGTTATTTCTGGGGGTAGCTGTCTCTTTTCAAACATCTTTGAGCCATCCCCTTTTTACTATTTTCTTCCCTAAAAAGACTTTTATTCTCATTTTCCTTTCTCCTCCCACACTGAGTTGATTTCCAGTTGATTCAATTTGATTTGGTCTCATTCAATTCAATTTATGAAATGGATATAATGTGCTCAGCATATAACACATGATGAAAGATGGGAAATGACAGTCTTCATTCTCAAGAAACTTTCAATCTAATGGAGGAGGTCAGAGTAAGCACGGCCCATTTATAAGTAGGTATGGTACAAAGTAAAAAATGTTACTGACAGAAGAGAGAAGCTAGGTGGCGCAACAGATAAAGCATCAGGCCTAGAGTCAAGAAGACCTGAATTCAAATTTAACCTCAGACACTAGCTGTGTAATCCTGGCAAGTCATTTAACCCTGTTTGCCTCAGTTTGTTCATCTGAAAAATGAACTGTAGAAGAAAATGGTAAACCGTTACAGTATCCTTATCATGAAAACCCCAAATGGGGTCACAAAGAGTCGGATGCCACTGAAATGACTCAATAAAGAAAACAGCAAGTTCCAAATAGGGGAAAGGAATAGGCCAGTTGGGGGAGTATATGTGTATGATATGGGGGGTTGTTGATGGCAAGAAAATCATGTTTGGACTGCCTAGATATAATGGGCTACAAAGAATTTTAAAGAATGAATGTCCTTTGATCCATTGATACCACTACTAGGTTTGTATCCCAAAGAGATTAAAAAAAAATGGGAAAGGATCTGTTTGTATAAAATTATTCATAGCTGTGCTCTTTGTGGTGGCAAAATATTGAAAAATGAGGGGATGCTTTCCAATTGGGGAATGGCTGAACAAATTGTGGTGTATGTTGGTGATGGAATACTATTGTGCTCAATGATGAATTGATAGATTCTTATAAGAACTGGGATAACCTACATGAACTGATGCACAGTGAAATGAGGAGAACATTACACACAGTAATTAAAACATTGTGGGATGATCAAATGTGATTGACTTTGCTACTAAAAGCAATACAATGATCCAGGACAATTCTGAGGGACTTATGAGAAAGAATGTTGTCCACATTCAGAGAAAGATTTGTGGGAGTAAAAATCCAGAAGAAAACATGTGATTTATTACTTGTTTATATGAGTATAGGATTTGGGGTTTTGGTTTTCAAAGATTACTGTATTACAAAAACGAATAATATGGAAGGAGCTTTTGAGTGATAATATATGTATAATCCAGTGGAATTGCTTGTCACCTGGTGGGAAGGCAGGGAAGAGGAGAGGGAGACAAGAAGAATCATGTAACCATGGGGGGGGAGGAAGTCTCACAAGAATGACTATAGATAGATATAATGGGCTGTATAAAGTATTAATTAATTAGGACAACATGGGCGCTAGTAGGGAGTCCCCCAAAAGGCAGTGGCCCCATTAGCAGGCCTGACTTGTTTAGTATAGTTTCATGCCTCCTTCCTTCCCACCATTTCAGCCCCATTAATATCCCTGTTACCTCTTGAGGAGAGATTTGATTAAATGAATTCACTCTGAAGCAAGACAAGTACTAGGTATGTTAACCATCCCAGGAGCACTTGTGCCTTTTTAAATAGGACACTTATTAACTCTAAGGAAAGGAACTCTAGTGATGGGATCTTAGGCATATCCATTTCACAAAATGAAGGGGTGAGATGATGTCGTCAGTCTGCTAGCATTTCTTCAGAGCCTTCTATGTACCAGGTATTGTGCTAAGCTCTTAGGGATGCCAATAAAGGCAAAAAACTAACAGATCCTGCCCTCAAGGAGCTCACATTCTAATGGTACACTAGAAATGATCAGACTTTAGCAGTTAAATTTTTGGGTTACATTTCAGTTCTGCCACTGACTATTTTTGTTAACTTGGGTAAATCACTTAGCCACTTTGGGTCTCAGTTTCCTCATTTGTAAAAATGAGAATTTGTTTAAAATCTATGATCCTATGAATAATTTCAAGTTATATGGGAGAGATATTTTAGGTCCAAGGGAGTCTTTCTTGAACTTCTTAAATGTAAGGTTGCCTGTTTGTCTCAGCTATGAATCCTCTCCAACATTCTTTATTTGGAGATCTAAAGCCAACTCAGCACCATTCCTTGAGTCTTTACATTCATTTTTTTCATTTTCCAACTAATGCTGACTATTATTGCTCCTGAAAGGGAATATCAGTCAACTTCCCTGTTACTCCACTCACTATTCCGGTGACTTCTGTGAACAAAACATCCCCCCTCCCCCATCCAGTTACCTTTTCCCTAGCATTGTGCTGGAGCCAGTTCAAACTACTGTTAAATTTCCAGTGTGAGTATTTGTACCTAGGAAATCAGCAAATGTTAAAATTAGGGTTTGATGGATTGTTTTGATGATTATTTAAACTGAAGATAATGACTGGGAAATATTGACAATACAGATTAAATATAAAAGTGTGTTAAACTCACATTTTTCTCTCTCCTTTTTCTCCCTCATAGAGTTAGTTGTTAAACATTTACCAGCACACCCAGTTCTCTCTATTAGACTGTCTTGTTTTTGTATTTATTTGTATCATCAGCATTTAGCACAACATGTGGAACAAAGCAAGAGTTGGATAAATGCTTTTCTTATTCATTCACAGAAGATTCTGTCAGCAAGAGTATAAAATGAAGTCATTGGGTGCCTGGGAGGCAGAGTTAGGGGGATGGCAGGGGATGGGAGAGTGTGGCAAAAAAAAAAATGCAAGAATAAACTTCAATGACTTCACACTTTTCCTTCAACCCATCCCTGGCTGGGTGACTCCCAAAGTGGTAACTAGATCAGGGCAGCTGGGGCTTTGTCTCATATGCCAACATGGAGGGGTTTCCTTCCTCCCCATGGCAGTTTGCCTAGGCAACTGCTCAGTTGGGTGGGTGGGGGAGGCAGTAGTTGGGGGAGGAGTGACAGGGCATACATAGTCAGACTGTTTCTTCTAGGACTTTCTTACACTGCTCCCCTCCCTGACTGAATTTGCCATAGATACTGGGATTCCCAGTTATAGCTCTGCCAACTCCAACATGAAAGAGTTGATGCCCTCACTTTAGGTCCTGTAGGATGAGTCTTACTAATCCAAAGTTTCTGCTCCACCTGCCAGTGTCTAAAGAAAGGCTATGAAGTCAGGTCCAGTCTTTTTTGGTAAAAACAGTCTCTGGGGTCATAGCAGAGGCACCCGGTCAGTAGGCAGGGGGGAGGAAGTTTGAATTTATATCCCAAATTATAAAGCTAGTACCACTTCAATGTAATTAGTATGTTTAATTTTTTCTTGACTGTGTGTTTTAAATATAATTTGTTAATTTTCCCGTGATTTCTTCTTTTTAGAAGACTATGTTGATTAGAGAGCAGGGACCCTCTAGCTCACTACCAACCATGCAGATCTTTTGAGAACTGAGCTGTTCTGGATAGCTAGCTAACTCTCTTTTTGAGCTTGCTGAAGTAATTAACAGAGCAAACTGAAGAAAGGGGATCCTTTCAGAGCCTAATGATTGGTTCAAAGCCTTGTGGGTGTGTGGGAGGTTTCCTTAAGACAGATGTATGGGTGTAGGAACCAGACAGACTGGAGAAATTAAATCACTTTTTCAAATTTTCTCCAAACCCAAATTTCCTCACTTAATGTAAAAGTCAGTGCTTTGTTTTCTTAAAGGCCAGTCACTGGTTTGATTGCTGCTGTCCACTAGTATTTGAATGAAAACTGCAAAAGGGCTTCAGAAGCAAATTAAAAAGAGGAGAGAGGAGAAAGATGGGGAGAGTGAGGAAGAAAACAAGGAGAAAGAAAGGAAGAAACCAAGCAATTCAATATTGCTTTTTGTGATAGGTCACGTTCTAAGTAGGAACTAAGGGTTCAAAACCAAAAACAAAACAGGCTTTTCCCACATGGAGAAAGAATGTGTATAGAGACAAGCAAATAGGAAATATTCACAAAAGAAATACATAATAATTTTAGAAAGAGGAGAGGAAAGAACTCATAACTTAGGGAATTGAGAAAGACTTCTTGGACAAGGTGGTCCTTGAGCTAAACCTAGAGTTAGGGATATTAAGAACTAGTCTTGAAAAGTGAGAACATTCCAGGCATGCATGATAATGTTCAAAGGAATGGAGGTGAGAGATGGAATGTTAAACGTGGGGAAGAAGTAGGCTAGTTGATCTGGTATATTGTGTGTGCAAAGGGGTTATTGTTTAGTTGTTTCAGACATCCTGACTTGTGAACCCTTTTGTGTGTTTCTTGGTGAAGATACTGGAATGGTTTGCCATTTCCTTCTTCAGCTCATTTTCCAGATGAGGAAACTGAGGCAAAGATGTTTAAGTGACTTGCCCAAGGTCACATAACTAGGATGTGTCTGAGACCACATTTGAACTCAGGAAGAGAAGTCTTTCTGATTCCAGACCTGGTGCTTGATGCCTAGTTGTGTGACAGGGAGTAATCAGTCTGGAAAGATAGATTGGAGACAGATTACAAGAAAGCAAACAAGAAAAGAAAAAACATACAAGAAATATCTACTTCTTTGCCAGCAGAAATGAGTGGATGACTAAAGGCAATATATAAATCATCCCAGGTCAGGTACTAGAGGCCTATGATGTGCCCTTCATTGATAAGTCCCATTATTACAATAGGATCAAAGATTTAAAACCAGAATGAATCTCAGAGGTTACCTAGTCTAACCCTCTAATTTTACAGAGAAGAAAACTGAGGCCTATAGAAGATAATTTGCACAAGCACACCTGCAGGATGAGAAAGTAACAGAGTTGTGATCTGAACCCAAGTCCTTTAGCTCCAAATCATGGGTTTTTTGTTTGTTTGTTTGTTTTGTTTTTTACTACTATACCACTTTGTGAGTGGCTAATCTGCATTAGTGAAGGGAATTTCCAATACTGGTAGTTGCCACTATCCCCTGGAAGTGGGTGATGAAATGGATAGAATCAGGACATCTTTCTGGGTTTAGATCTGACCTGAGACACTTACTGACTGTATGATCCTGGGCAAGTCACTTAACACTGTTTGTCTCAGTTTCATCATATGGAAAATGAGCTGGAGAAGGAAATAGCAAACCATTCCAGTATCTTTCTTTGCCAAGAAAACCCCAAATGGGTTACAAAGAGTTGGATAAGACTAAACAACAACAAACCACCCCCATGTATGAAATTACAGGTTCAGTCTAAAAAGATGGGTAGCAAGGGCTACTAGCCCATCTCATACTGCCCATTTTGCTATCTTGTCTGCCATCTGTCTCCTCATGGGCATATAATACTATCCGATTCCATATAAACTCAGAGCACAGATTGTGCTCTCTTATGACCTTGGGCCACTTGCTAAAGACAGGATCTTTGGAAGTGGTGAGACCAGAGAACCTCCTTGAGTGAAAGTGGAGTCTCTGGAACAGCAGCAGCAGCAGGCAGCAGCAATAGGACTTCTTGGGGCAGGGCAAGCATGGGGCAGCTGCCTCATTAGAGGCCTCCTCTGGTGGACTTTTGTCCACATGAAAATGAGAACAGTGTTGCATTTAAGGTATCCAGATGACAGCAACATCAACTATGTGACCTTTTTCCTGGGCAGTCTGGTTTCCATGGTGAGTGGGCCTCATGATCTTTCCCAGGCCACGCTTGGCGGCTCTCAGCCCCCACACTGGAATGTGATGGCAGGAGTGCCAACAGTGGGACAGTGAGACTATATGGAAGGGTCTATGCTCCCCTCCAGGTTGTCAGACGTATCTCTGCTCCATGGACGTAGGATATGGAGAGTGACAAGGGACCTTAGAGATCGTGTAGGGCACCTCTTCCCCAGATTGGTTAAAATGACTTGGACAACAGCCGCGATAGGGACTGAAGGCAGGTTTTTGGAATCACAAGCTATTCCTTCCTCTCTCTGCTCCCTCAGGCTGTTTCTGCCTCCAAGCTGTCCCTTCCACTTTGCTGAATGGAACAAAGCCGCTAAAATCGTCCTCTCCTTGGGGTGGGGGCAGGGATTCGAGGGAAGGGGATGGGCGGGTCCGGGGTCCCAAAGGGCTTCTTTCCGTGACCATTTTCTCTTGGGAGGCATCGATTAGAAATGTTCCCTTCACCCAGATAGTTTGGGGTTACGAAAGGGAACGAGCGCTTCCTTTGCTTTGCTTTCCCGGCTCGTGCGTTCTGGTTCGGCCTCCATGACACCAGCTTCGCCCTGGCATGACCAGAACCGGAGGTGAATTCAGAGGATGCCTCACCAAGGCTTGCCGAGAGCTTCCTTTTTCAAAGCTATCCAAATCGAGGCCCCGTGGAATGCACCAGCTAACCTCCCCACTGCCGCGGCCGCCGCCGCCAACCCCTGGGGCGGGCTCCCTCCCTCCAGTTGGAGTCACATCAGAAAAATGCTAGGGAAGAAAGAAATCCCCCATGTGTCATGACATTTCCTCATGGAAATAAGAAACAAGTGAAGTGGGAGGAGGAGGATGGGGATGATGCAGTCTGAGCCAGAGTACTGAGCACTACAACTGATTTGCTGCCTTTCTTGGAGCAAATCACCTGTTACTTTCTGCCTCCGTTTCTTTATAATCTTGCTGTAATAATCCTGATTCATCTCCTACACAATATGATTTGGGAGATTAACTCTTTGATATCTAGAAAGTTATTTGAGATTCGTAAGCAGCCTCAAAGAAAGGCCACATTACTACAAACTGGGCATAACAGAATTCTTTTCCTTAAAATGATGGATTGAGGGCAGCTGGATTGAGAACCAGGCCTAGAGATGGGAGATCCTAGGTTCAAATTTGGCCTCAGACACTTCCTAGCTGTGTAACCCTGGGCAAGTCACTTAACCCCCATTGCCTAGTCGTTATCTCCCTTCTGCCTTGTATTCTGAGACAGAAGGTAAGGGTTTAGGGGGAAAAAAGATGTTAGGATTCCCACCCAAGATCCTTTAAACAATCTCTCCCTATTTAAGTAAAGCAAGCTTCAATTTCAATTCAATTTCTCTTCTACAAGGTCAGAACACATCTTCAACATGGAATTACCTTGCTGATGATAACAATTCGGTTTCTTAAATTAGGGTGTTGGTTATAGGGTCCCTCCCCAATGTAATTCAGACTCTCCATAATCTCAGAGAATAGCTATTATTGCATAAAAACAACAATAAAACCCTTCACATTTCTTTTGAATTCATTTGTCCTTTGACATTTACAAACACTTTCCTCACAATAACCTTGTGGGCTCCTTTGTACATTTTTCTTAATTTAGTTATATGTTTATGGTTGTTTTTTTCTATAAAATACAAACCTCTTGAGGACAGGGCCTACTTCATCTTTGTCTTTGTATTATCACAGCACTTGGCACACAGAAGATGCTTAAAAATGTATGTTGATTGATTAAGGAAAATGATATAGATATTATTTCCACTTTACAGAGGAGGATACTGAGGTTTAGAGACAAGTAATAGGTTTAGAGACAACTAGTAATAACAGAGCCAGGATTTATACATAGATCAAGTGCATGATATTGTGCTCATCATGTATTATTCCCACTCTGTGCATGTGTCTTATCATGCTACTGGACTCTAAGCTCTATGGAGACAGGGACTCTGTGTTTGATATGAATTTCATCTTTCCTCCCAGCATCCTCCGGGCACAATGTTCTGTAAACAGAAAGGGCTTAATAAATATTGTTTGAATTGAATTGAATCATAGGAATATCTCACCATTACTTAGAAAATCATGAGTAAGAGGTATAACTAAGGTTAGATGGAAATTAAGGAGATACAAGTCAAAGCTTTATTGCTATCCCCCAATTTTCTAGCTTCTCTTCATCTTCTGAGCCATTTAGTAGAATTGAAAAATGATTTGTCTGAGTCAGGAGTGGAGCAGAAAATAGAATCAAGATGTCCTTCCTCTCTGACCTCTTTAAGCTGCCCATAGACCCTCCTTCCTAACTGTAAGAGGGCTGGCTTTAGGTTTTCATATCACTAAAAACAATAGAAACCTCTAGGAAGGCCCAATCTAGCTGTTCATTGTAAACTTTCAGGAAAATAATATTTCTCACAGTTCTTAAGAGAAAAAGGTATTAATTTGATTTTCATGCTGTATTTCTGAGCTCCTCGCATCATGTCAAGGATCAAAGAAAGATGTGAGGTCCATTATAAGCCTCACAGGGTCCACATTTACAGTTATATTCTTCATGTGAGATATGGGGAGAGGGGAAATTCTGTAACTGTAAAAAAATCAATTAAATGGTAATTATTTATTTTATAATAAGATTCCTTATTTTACTATAGACTTTATATTTCAAGCTCTTTACTGCACTGGTATGTTGGTAAATATTTGACATTTTTAAAAAATGTACTAGGGCAGCTAGGTAGCATAGTGTGCCAGACCTAGAGTCAGGAGGACCTCCTCAGATACTTCCTAGTTGCATGACCCTGGGCAAGTCACTTAATCACAATTCCTAACCTTTACAGTTCTTCTCTTCTAGAACTCAGTACTTTGCCTTTGCTACTGGCAATTCTAACATAGAAGTTACAGATTTAAAAAAAATATATACCCATGACAGAATGTGAGGGTTTTTAAAGATACATGCCCATGACACTAAATTTAATCTGCATTATTAACACTTTCTCCATCACTTTAAGTCTAGTTAATCCTAAAACAATAAGTCAAGTCCTGTTTTGTGTAACACTTGTGCATTTCCGAAGCATAAATGCCCACCCTGGAAATTTAACAATCTATAGAACCAGCACACTACTATTTCAAGATAAGATTTCATTTAAAAAGAACTTAATTTACATACAGCTTTTCTGGGAACACATTTCCTATGCAAAGGTTTATGGCTAAGTTAATGTTTAATCAATGTTCTGAGAATATTATTAATATGCTGGGTTAATCATCTGTAATAGCAGGTGATTAAATAATATAAGTATATGAAATAATGTATATTATATATATAATAATATAAGCAATATAAATATAAATAAAAATAAGACTCCAAAACCTGACAGCTCAGAGGTATACTTTCCTGCTTTTTCCCTGTAAGAATTGGCAATATTCCACAAAATCAGTTTGGGGCTAATACTTTGTGGAACTTGATGATTTCATCATGCCACCTAATATCAGATTCGTGCATGGCTCTAGATCTAGAAGTTAGTTTGTTCTTCCAAAGCTGCAGCTCTTTAGGAATTACCCAATTCCGGAAATGTGCAAAACTCTCTACATAATTCCAGACACACCCACACCTCTTCCACCCTCTTCTGAAGCAACTGAAACATCCTTAGTGCTGTAGAGGTGTGTGGGAACAAAATTGCAAAGCATCCACATAGGCAGACAGATCAGGTCAGATGAATAACAAGTATTTATTGAGAATTTTGTATATGGTAGGCAATATGGTATAATAAGTAAAAAGTGAAGTCAGGGGACCTGGGTTTAAACATTTGCTTTTTTTTTTAAACATTTTCTTTGCTACTAATGTGATGTTAGGCAAATCATTTACTCTCTTTTGGTCTTGGTTTCCTCATCTATAAAATAAGATGGGCTAAGTGACACAAAGTGCTCCTAGGGTCAGGAAGACTTAAGTTCAAATCTAGCCTCAGATATTTCCTAGCTGTGACCCTGGGCAAGTCACTTAACTTTTATCTACCTTGGTTTCTTCACTTGTAAAATGGGAATAATAATAGCACCTATCTCCCAGGGTTGTAGTGAGGAAAAAATGAGATCATCTCTGTAAAGTAAAGCCCAGTGCTTGGTATATTGTAGGGGCTTAACAAATGCTTGTTTTCTATGATCCTCTTTGAGCCTCGGGTTCCTTATGTGTAAAATGAGGGAACTAAAAGATCCCTCCTAGTTATAAATCTATGATACTGTGGTCTTTAGATTTAACACACTGTTAGATTGTTGGAGAAAATAAAGTCTAGTATATGCAAGACATGATCCTTAAGAGGTAGCATTGTTGTTATTCCATTGTTTCAATCATGTTCTACCACTCAAGGCACAATTTGGGGTTTTCTGGACAAAGATACTGGATTAGTTTGTCATTTCCTTCTCCAGCTCATGATGGATGAGGAAATGGAGACAAACAAGGTCAAGTGACTTTCCCAAAATCACAAGCTAGTGAGTGTCTGAGGCTGGATTTGAACTCAGGTCTTCCTACTCCAGTCTTAGAACTTATCCACTGGGTCACTTAGCTGCCCCAAGAGGTAACATGGGGTAGTGGGAGAAAAACATTAGACTGGGAATTACAAGACCTTAACTAAAGTCCTGGATCTTTACTATTTGTGTAACCATAAGTCACCATCTATAAAATGGGATAATATTATTTGCCCTATTCACCTCACAGGATAGTTGAGAGGAAAGCACTCCATAAACTGTAAAGTACTATAGAAATGTAAGCAGTTATCAATTTGTATAGACATTTCCCCCTGCCCTTTTAATAGAACCTCCCTAAGATCCATACTTACCTTAAGTATGTTTTCTGTGGGATCTGAAACTAATGACTGGGAAAGGAAAATAAATTTCATTTCTACCTGGTTTCTTCAATCTACTTGTGAAATTAATTCAGTATCAACATTGTTATAAATAGGTTTTTTTTCAGGTTCTAGAAAACTATAAAGAAGTAGTAATAATCTAGCCCAAAACAGGGCTAGATCTATCTATCTATCATACCAGAATCCATAAAATGTGTTATCACTTCACAGGAACAATGTTTTGGCTAAACAGGTCATCTAAAGGACTAGCTTGAAATGTACATCAATTGTGAAAAATAATAAATGGACTCATCTGAAATTTAGTGCTTTCTAAATAACATTGTTATGACTTCTACTTTCTAGGAATCTTCACAGATGATTTTTCCCCTTGTGTTTCATAGGGCAATGTGGTTTCATTCCTGGAAAGAGCCTTGGACTTGTCAACCTTAAAGTAATATGCAAATGTAAGCTATTATTATTATTAATGATTTGTATTTGCTTACACAACTGACCTGCTTTTCAGTTTCTTAAGCTGAAAAAGGGAGTGTTAGAAATAGTCAACTGGTTTTCTTCACTTCCCTAGATAACATCCTTGTAGAGCTTTTGACTCCATAGGATTGGAATTACTGATGGGATACTCCAGGTCTGAGTAAGCCCTGGGGAATGTAGTCTTTCACCTCTTGCCACATCTTCACTTTGTGTTCAAGTGTTCAGACTTTTTACAAGTCCCAGAGGATTAAGTTTAGTCATAGGACTGTGGCTACAGAACTGGTCTTGATGACTTTTTGAGCCTGAATCTGGAATTCCCAGCCTCACGGTCCAGAGGCATTCCCCAAACACAACATTCCATGTCTCATCTCTTTGTCTTTCAACAGGCTGCTCTCCCAGGCTGGAATGCATTTCCACCTTAGCTCTACCTTTTAAAATGACTTCAAGTTTCAGTTCATATTCAACTTTCTACACGAAGTCTTCCAGGATCCCTCCATTCCATGACTTCCCTGCTCAACTAATTCCAGTGGCTTGTTTTTTTCCTCTAGGAAAAAAGAAAGTAAATCCTTTTATCCTCTGTTTAGTATGAAAAATCCTACATAATTCTAATCTCAATTTTTCTTTCTAGTATCATTGGACACTACTCCTGTACTTTGTGATCTTACCCAACTAGCCTTCTTTCTGTTTTTCAAAATGAAACTATTGCCTGTCAGGGCCTTTGTACTAACCATCCATCTTCCATGCCTGGACTACAGTATTTCCTTACCATCACCTTTTAGAATTTATTTTTTTCCTTTTAAGATGCATCTAGCATACTATCTTCTGGAAGACCCTACACTGTATGTGCCAGGCAGAATGATAAGTGTTTTAAAAATATGATCTTATTTGATTCTCAAAACAATCCTGGGAAGGAAGGTGCTGTTATAATCTTCACATTACAGTTAAAGATACTGAAGCAGGCAGAAGTTAAATGACTTGTTCAGTTACAGTTAGTGACTGAGGCTAGATTTGTACTTGATGATGTAATGGATAGCATGCCAGGCCTGAAGTCAGGAAGATTCAGATACTAACTAGCTGTCACACGACCCTGGGCAAGTCATTTAACCTTGTTGGCCTCATTTTGCTTATCTGTAAAATGAGCTGGAGAAAGAAATGGAAATTATTCCAGTATCTTTGCCAAGAAAACTCTGAATGTGGTCCTGAAGAGTCAGACAAGACTGAACAATTTAAAAAACTTTACAACTCCAGGTCCAGCTGTCTACTATACATGAGATGTTTCGGTTCCCCACAACTGCTTGTGCCCTCCCTCACAAAATACTTTAGCTATATTTGTATTCACATTTATATTCCATATATTTTCCTTTTTTTCCCTTTTCAGTTACATATAGAAACGATTTTTGACAATTGTTATCTGACATTTTAGAATTCAAGTTTTCTCCCTTCGTCTCTTACTCCTATCCCTGAGGCAATGAATAATATGATATAGGTTATGTTTCTACTTGCATGTAATACATCTATATATTTTCTATATACTTGTCTCCCCAATTAGAATTGTTTCATTCTTTGTACTTGTATCCCAAATGCCCAGCCTATTGCTGATACTTAAGAAAGACTTCTAGATAGTTACTTGATAAATATTTTATATTTACTTTTTTGTGTCTATGTTGTTTTCATCTCTAACAACCACTACTTCCCCCTCTTCCTCCCTTCTCCCTAATAGAATGTAAGTTTCTCAAGAATTGAGGCTGTTTTCTTTTTGTTTTTGTATCCTTAGTACCTAATACAGTGCCTGGCACTGTGCATACTTAATAAATGACTACTGAATGAATCAATGAGTCAAATGTAGTGTGCTACCTACAATCTCCTGCCCCCACATTCCTTCTGTATTGAGTTTCTGGTTTCATGCCAGAATCCAATCAAAAGAGGCAGTGTTCTAGGTGGGCTGGGGTGGGAAGGGGGGCAGGGGAAGGGACCAACCACTGAACTCGACATCAGAAGACCTGGATTCTAATTCTGTTGCAGTCACTAACTGACAAGAGGGCCTTAAGAAGACCACTTCTCATTGGGTCTCAGTTTTCTTATCTATAAAATAAGAGAGGTAAATTAGATGATGTCTAAAGTCCCAACCAATAGAAACTCTCAGTACAAGAGGGATAGACGACAACCATAATTTGACTATTTGTTGTTCAGTCATGTCCAATTCTTTGTGACCCTATTTGGGGTTTTCTGGGCAAAGATACTGGAATGGTTTGCTATTTCCTTCTCCAGCTCTTTTTACAGATGAGGAAACTGAGGGAAACAGGGTTAAGTAACTTGCATACCTAGTAAGTGTCTGAGGCCAGATTTGAATTCACAAAGATGAGTCTTCCAGACTTCAGACCCAGCACTCTATTCACTATACTCACTAGTTGTCCCTAATTTGACTATTAGAGATTCTATTAGGCGTTTGCCCTGCTCATTGCACATGACCAACTTCTCACCAACCAGTTTCCTAATGATGGAGCTAGTAAGATGCAATCTTGCAACTCTTCCTGGTTGTACCCCAACTGAGATACTAGTCAAAAAGGGAAAAGGCCTATGAGGTCACTGAGGCTACTTGCTTTCAGACTGCCAAGAAGGACCTCCTGATCCAAATTTTGCCAAAGGAACAAAGGGAGAAAGTGATCACTTCCCTTCAGTTATTTGTTGCCACTCTTTAGGCTCCCCATTACTTATTAAATTGTAGGATCAAAAACAAAATTCCATATTTGTCATTCAGACTTTTGTGACCTAGCCCTACATCCCCTAACCTTTCCGGTTTTCTCACAACTAACTCTTACCTCCCCCTCACCTCCCCCTTACTCTTCTGTTTAGTAACACTGACCTCTTGTTCTATGAACCAGATATTCCATCTCTCAGCCCTAGGTATTTTCTCTAGCTGTCCTTCATATCTAGAATGCTTTCTATTCTCATCTTTGCCTTCTGACTTCTTCAAGTTCCGAATAAAATTTCACCTTCTACAAGAAGTGTTTCTCAACCTCTCAATTCTGGAGCTGTCTTTCTGTTAATTATTTCCTATATATCCTGTTTATAGCTTGTCTTCTCCCCCACTAGAATGCAAGCTTCTCAAGGTCAGCAATTGTTTTTTGCTTTTTTTTTTGTACCATAGTAGCTGGCATAGTAGGCATTTAATATAGTAGGCATTTAACATAGTACTAATTGATAGGGCAGTGAAGTGGTTCTGTAAATAGAGATCTAGGCCTACAAATGGGATGTCTTGGGTTCAAATCTGGATTTAGACACTTTCTTGTTGGACAAATCACTTAACTCCAATCACTTAGCCCTTAACCCAATATCTCGATATTGGTTCCAAGACCTCACAGGGTTAACTTATGTCTTATAATATATTCTAGCATCTATTATAAGACATAAGTTAAGGGTTTAAGAAAATACTAATTGACTTACTGTCTTCAAAACAACGTCACCTTCAGCATTTCTTCTAGAATAAGAGCCAAGTGAAAAATTTCAGGATATTTTTTCAAAGCCTCCTTCATTCCAACAAACATATAAGTGTTTTCTATGTGTAGGATACTGTTCCATGTAATCTACGAATAACAGGACAATGATAACAGCTTTCCTTCCTTTAAAGAGTTTACCTTATAAAAGGAAGGGAAGGGAAAGAAGGAGACAGAAAGTTGGGAAGAAGGTAGAAGAGAGAGAGAAAGAGGTAGAGGGAGACAGAGAGAAAAAGAGACAGAAAGGTTTATATAGAAAGGGACAGAGAAAGAAAGGCAGAAAAAAGGACATAGAAAAAGAGAATACAGACAGGAAGGGGAAAGAAGGCAAAAGGGAAAGATAGCATTCATATTTACAGACATTAAGTATATTAAAAGGTAGGGAGTGATGGAAATATTCAAAGTGAGTTAAGAAAATTTAAGGATAGAGAGAATATTTTTAGCTAAAAGAATCTGAGAAAGGTATATAAAGAAGATCTGAGTCTCAAAATAATTTAATTATTCTGAAAGGCAGTTGTTATTATTATTATTAAGTCATAAAAGAGGCTGAAAAGGTATAGTCAGAGAGTAGGACAATGAGGAGAGCATAACCTTGGAAATAAAGGAAGGCAGGGATGGTCAACAGTGTAGTAATCTGTAAAAAGACCATGAAATTCAACAATTAAGAAATCACTGATGTATTTGAAAGAGTATTTTCAGTAAAATGATGGGATCAGAAGCCAAACTGCAAGGAGATAATAAGTTAGTGATAAAGAAATGGAGGAAGAAATAATAGATGATTAAAAAAAAACAACTTTACAGTAAAAGGGACTAAATCACAACATAAAGTTGAAAAACTTTATAAAACAAGTACATTTTTGCTCATACTTCAGATATTGTTGATACCTATCTAGTTAAAATAAGAAGATAGAATTTTAAAAAACTTTCTATTTTATTCATATTTGTCAGATTTTAAGGGCACTAATAAAATAAATCAAAACAATTATTTTAAAAATAAGGAAGAAAGACATAAAATGATAATTTAGGGCAGGGATGGCAAACCTTTTAGAGACTGAGTGCCTAAACTTCAATCCTCATGCCACATGAGCCCCACCCCTTCTCCCACACAGGGGAGGGAGGAAGCATTCCCTTTTGAAGGTTGGATAGAGGAGTGAGTCATGTGAAAAATGTCCTCAGGGGTGTGTGGAGAGGAAGAAGGGAGAAGTCCCCTCCAGGATGCGTTGGCATATGTGCCATAGTTTTACCAACATGGGTTTAGAGAAATGGCAAGGTCAAGGTCAAAAATTTTTTAAGAACAGGGGAAGACTGAGCATGTTAGTTGGCAGTCAACCAATCTCCTTGAAAAACTGGTCAAAATAACTACTCTCTCTCTCTCCTCTTACTCTCTTCTAACCTCTTTTTGAACTGGCTCCTGAGCTTGTGACTCAACTAAAATTGCTTCCTTTAAAATTGCCTGTGATTTCTGAATTGTCAAATCTAATGGCTGTTTCTTATCTTCTTTGTAGTATTTATCATCATTTATCTTTTACTCTTGGATACTATTCTGATTTGGGGGACTCTACTCTTTCTTAATTTTTTTCCTACCTGACCACTCTTTTGTTAGATTATTTATGCCACATTCCTTATTGTAGGTTTATCCCTAGGTTCTACCTTGAATCCTTTCTCTTTTTTTTCTCTGTACAACTTCTCACTTGATAACTTCATCAGTTCCCATGGGTTCAATGATCAGTTCTATGTAGTTGACACCCAGAGCTATATATTCAGCCCTAGTCCTTCTCTTGAGCTTCAGTTCAGCATCGCCAACTGCCTACAGAACATTTTGAATCATATGTTCCATAAGTATCTTCACCTGGACATGTTCCAAACATAAATTTCCTCCCTCTAGTTTATTTCCTTACATTAAATTAGTTGCCAAATATTGTTACTTCTAGTTCCGAACCATCTTTTGAATATCTGCCTTAACACTCATACAGCCATAACCCTAATTCATGTTGTCATCACCTCTTACCCAGACCATTGTGATACTTTCTTTTCTTTTTCATTTTTCTTTTTTGGCAATAGTTTCTTAATTGGTATCTTACATTAAATCTCTCCCCATCCCAAACCTTCCTCCATACAACCATGAAAGTGATTTTCCTGAAGCTCAGGTTTGACCATGTCATCCTCCTACCCAGTAAATTCTAGTGGTTTGCGAAGATCAGTCTTGTATTTTAAAATGAAAGTTTCATATGGAGTTTGAAAGACTCAGATAAGTTACATCACAATAAGCCTAAAACTGGACTTGGAAAAGGAAGTAGATCTCTTTTGCCTGGGAATCACAGAGAAAGGAGGTGGCTAGGTGAACACTAGTGTGCTTGCTTGTAGTATGACCCTGCAGATGGCTCAGAGAAGACAGCTAGGAGAGTGCCAGCAGGGCAAGAGCTAGCTAGCGGAGGAGGCTTATAAAGGGAAGAGCCAGCCACATGTGGCTAGTGCCTTCTTTTCTTTCTCCTACTGACTTTTAAAATGATTTAATTAAAAAAAAAGAAATAAAAACTATTAATAAGCACATGAAAAGGTGTTCTAAATCAGAGATGCAAATCAAAACATCTCTGAGGTATCACCTCACACCTAGGAGATTGGCTAACATGACAGCAAAGGAAAGTAATGAATACTGGAGGGGAGGTGGCAAAGTAGGGACATTAATTCATTGCTGGTGGAGTTGTGAATTGATCCAACCATTCTGGAGGGCAATTTGGAACTATGCCCAAAGGGCGATAAAAGACTATCTGCCCTTTGATCCAGCCATAGCACTGCTGTGTTTGAACCCCAAAGAGATAATAAGGAAAAATACTTGTACAAGAATATTCATAGCTACACTCTTTGTGGTGGCAAAAAATTGGAAAATGACCTTCAATTGGGGAATGGTGGAACAAATTGTGGTATCTGTTGGTGATACTCAAAGGAATAATAAATTGGAGGAATTCCATGGGAACTGGAACAACTTCCAGGAAGTGATGCAGAACAAAAGGAGCAGAACCCGGAGAACATTGTACACAGAAACTGATACACTGTGGTACAATCGAATGTAATGGACTTCTCCATGCAGTGATTCTAAACAACTTGGAGGGACCTATGAGAAAGAACACTATCTACATTCAGAGGAAAAACTGTGGGAGTAGAAACACAGAAGAAAAACAATTGCTTGATTGACTCATGATTACATGAGTCGGGGGGATATGCTTGGGGATATAGACTCTAAATGAACATCATAGTGCAAATATCAATAACATGGAAATAGGTTTTAATCAAGGACACTTGTAATACCCAGTGGAATTGCAAATCAGCTATGGGAAGGGTGGGGGGAGGGAAGGAATATGATCCTTGTAATCAAGGAATAATGTACTAAATTGACTAAATAAATTAATTTTAAAAATTATTTAATAAAAACAAATAAATTAAGATACAGTCTCCAAAGAATATTAATCTTAACATAGCTTTCTATCTGGAGGTACATAACACGCTTTATCTTTTTTTTTTTTTAAACCCTCACCTTCCATCTTGGAATCAATACTGTGTATATTGGCTCCAAGGCAGAAGAGTGGTAAGGGCTAGGCAATGGGGATCAAGTGACTTGCCCAGGGTCACACAGCTAGGAAGTGTTTGAGGTCAGATTTGAACCTAGGACCTCCCATCTCTAGGTCTGGTTCTCAATCCACTGAGCTACTCAGCTGCCCCCCCATGCTTTATCTTGTGTCTTCTAGAACTGTGACTGCTCATTATGTTGATTAGTTATTAAATTCTTTCATTGTTGATTACCTTTACAATATTATATAAATGTTCACTTAGCTGTGCTCACTTCACTCTGCATCAGTTCATACAAGTCTTTCAGGTTTTCCTGAAACCATCCCATCCATCATTTCCTATAGCAAAATAATATTCCATCACATCCATATATCATGACTTGTATGGTTATCTCCAAATTGCTGGACCTCCTCTCAGTTTCTAATTCTTTATTCCCACAGAAAAGGCTACTATAAATATTTTTCTACATATCATTCATTTTCCCTTTCTTATGATCTCTTTGGAGTATAGATCGAGTAGTAGCATTATTGGATCAAAAGGTATTAACAGTTTAATAGCTCTGGAAGCATACTTACATAAGTTTTGTCTAGTAATAGTCAATCAAGTAACTAGATGGCTAGAAGCTTTTCTATCTAGTAAAAACACATAAAGCTTTGTAGCCAAAATCTTGTTGAAAGAGATCATTCCAAGATATGGTATACCACTAAGAGTAGATTCTGACAAAGGGAGCCATTTTACAGATTCAATTCTAAAACAAATTTATGAGGATCTGTGTATCATGCCAAAATTTCATGTCCCATATCAACCCCAAAGTTCTGGGCAGGTGGAGAGATTAAACAGAGAAATCAAAACTATTTTGTTTGGGATATTATGCATGGAAACTCATTTGAAGTGGCCAGAGATTTTGCCTCTAGCACCATTCTATCTGCGCACTAGACTAAGAGGAGATGTACATATCTCACCATATGAAATGTTATTCAGGTATTCACCACTGCAAGCAAAAAGTTTTAAAACAGCTTATGTATCTATGCTTGGAGGGGATATTGCACTTGCTGAATATATCATAAAGTTACAAAATAGGATTAAAGAATTATAAGAAATGGGAATTTTAACTCAAGGGGGTCCATTAGATTATGCACTCCATTGGATAAAACCTGGGGATTCTGTTTACATAAAAAACTTTAATAGAACTAGCGCAACACAACCATTATGGGTAGTGTGAATTTCAAAACTACTCAACCCTGTTCAAACCATTCTTTAGAGGATGGGATTTGGCTATTTCCTGATCAATAACAATAGAGATACTTGGAATGACAGAATCAGGTCTTGGAAACTACAATCTCCATCCTACTCAAGCTAACAGGATTTAGAAAGGGCTGCAGCAAAGCTCAAGATTTAATTATTTGAGAATATGGCCTTCAACAGACATGTGCAAAGGGGACAGACCTCTGGGTGGTCCTGGGTTAATTGAGAGCCACCATTGGCACAGGTGAGACACAGGAAGTGAGGTAGAGGAGAGCTCAGGAGTGCTGGAACTTCCTGGGAGGAGGAGAGTGTGATTGTTGGAGCCTGGTGCTTGGAGTGGAGGCTCTCAGACTGTTTCTCTATTTTGGTCATGTGAGTGATAGGGACTGATCTCTTTTCTTTGCCCCGGCTATCCAAGGCCTTGGGCCTTTGGCCCAGCCTAAGCAGAGTGGGTATTTAAGCCCTATTCCCTTCTCCCCTTTTTCCTCCCTCTCTCTCTTTCCCTCTAATACTTTTCTTCCTCCTGTTTGTAATTAAAACTCCATAAAAGGTTGACTGCGGACTTGAGTTTTCATTTAGGAATTACATAGCTGAATTCCTTGGCGACCTTAAATTAATATATATCAGTGTTTTAAAGTGATTTCCATATCACAGTAGAACCTTCCCATGTTATTCTGACAACACTGTCAACTATTTGTGTATTAGAGAAAGAAAAGTGGCTGCATTGCTCTCTTGTGAAAAAAGCAGCAGCAGCAGAAGAGATTACTTCAGACAACATGGCTGCAGTCAAAAAGATATCAGAAGAAGAAGAAAATGGAGACAGAGAACAGACAGAGAAAAGACAAAGGAGAAGACAACATAGAAGAAACATAGATGATAGCAAAAAGGACAAATGAACTGTAACAAAGATATTGCAGAAAAAATCAACACAGAGAAGAGGAACACAGACTGATTATGGACATGAACTGTAAGATTTTTGCGCCATTCTAACACTACACACTTTAACTATAGTTGCAAACAAACACTACATACTAACAACATGAAGACAGAAGACAGTAGCAGAGGAGGTAACTTTAAAGATTTGGTAAATATTCACTACAAAATAACATACATTTATAGGACAAATTTCTCACAAACTCTGCAACATCATAACTAGGTGATGAGTATCCATATAAATAAATAAATACAGATAAATTACCTTGGGAAAATAATAATTATATACATTAAAATAATAAGGTCTTATCTCACAGGAAGACTTTATATGTTCCTTAGAGATAAAAATCAAGAAAATATACATGACTTTCTGAAGAAAATCTTTAAGTTTTTCTTAGACTATCGGAAGGGGGGAAGTTTATTTTCCTCCTGCAACATGTAAGTAGTTTATACATAACACATACATAAATGTAGAAGTTGTACAAATCTGTATATTTATATAGATGTGTATATAGTTAAATTATTAAAAAGTTTTGATGTTATTAGTATAGTAAGTTGATTTTGAGTTTTAATGTAGTTAGTTTTGGTTTTTTTGTATTAATGATAGGATAAGGTCTTAGCATAGTAAAAGTTTCATTTGAATTGTTCAAATAGGATTTGAAAAATGAAGTTTGCTTGAGTTTTACATAGTTATTATTTTAGATAGACTTCAGTTTTTTGTAAAACATAAGTTAGTTTGTAACTGTATTTTATTGTTTTGAAAGTTCTTCAAAAATTTGTATTTTACATTTTGAATTTCTGTAATCGTATGTTTTGCCCTTGAATTTCTGCAAATATGTTTTCATTGAAATTTTTTTTTCATTTCTATCCCCAATACAGGTTAGCATAGATAAAGTGTAGCAATAAGAATAGGATAAGATAAGCATAAGATTAAGACTATTTTTAGGAAATAAATAATAACAAGGTTAGGTATAGTTTAGAATTACATAGAATAGCAAGAATATGGGAGAGATTTTTCATCTCTCCATATGCTCTATGGGGGAAATTGTAAGGATGATATTAGAATATAAGTATTGTTTTATTAGTTTAGGGATAAGAAGTAAAGTGGTTGGCTTGAGAAAGAACTGGAGTTTGAAGCAGAGTTGAGAGAGCTTGTTAATTTCAGATGTGACCATTATAACCATTTTTCTGTCAATTACTCTCTGGCAGTTGGGAGTTACTCTCAGGGCTGGAGGATGTAACATCTTTGTCTCTCTCTGTCAGAGGGAAAGATATTAAGGAGTTCAGTGTTTTCCTTTACCAACTTGGGAAACACTATTGAATATCTATTGTGATTTAATAGATTGTTTAACTCTGAGAAGACCAAAGAAAGAACTGGTCTTTGGTTTGGACTCTGAGTCTTGATTCTTGTTAAGACTCAACCAGCTAGCCTTCGCTATTTTATAATTTGAAGGTGAAGTTAAGATTTATAAGGAAAATAGAGGTAGTTTTATTTAGATAGTATAAATTTGGGTTAGTCAGATCAGGGAGGATTAGTGTAGCCTATGAAACACAGAAGAAGAGGTTCCTTGTGGAACCTGGGAGTTTATTTGGGTGGATTTAGAATCCCTTAGAATTAGAAATCCTTTATTTATCCTTATATATTTCAATAAACATTTTATTTTTATAATAAGAATCTCTTTCGCATCCTTGCGCCTGACCCTGAAGGGAAGTTCACATTTGAGCTTCCCTTCATCACTGAGGATACTTTGATTATCTCTATCAAAAGTATCTGAACAGTTTGAACCTGGATGGTGAGTTAAACAGTTTTGAACAGTTTTTACATCTAAATATTTTATTTTATAACTCACCAAATTTTATTTTTACACCTAGTAGTAGCATCACGGGATCAAAAGGTATTAACAGTTTAATAGCTCTGGAAGCATACTTACAAGTTGATTTGATTGGACTCACTTACAACTTCATTAATGCATTAATGAGCTTGTTTTACCATACCCCGACCAGTATTTATAATTTCCCCCTTTTTTCTCATCTTAGCCAGTTTGATGGGTATGAGATGGTACTTCAGAGTTGTTAGGTTTTTTTTTAAACCCTTACCTTCCATCTTGGAATCAATATTGTGTATTGGTTCTAAGGGAGAAGAGTGGTAAGGGCTAGGCAATGGGGGTCAAGTGACTTGCCCAGGGTCGCACATCTAGGAAGTATCTGAGGCCAGATTTGAACCTAGGACCTCCTTTCTCTATTCCTGGCTCTCAATCCATTGAGCCACCCAGCTGCTCCTTTCATAGTTGTTTTAATCTGCATCTCTAATTATCATTGATTTAGGACATTTTTTAATATGACTATCAATAGCTTGTTTTTATTTTTCTGAAAACACTTTGTTCATATCCTTTGACCATTTATAAATTGGAGAATGGGTTTTGTTCTTGTAAATTTGACTCAGTTCCCTATATATTTGAGAAATGAGATCTTTATCAGAGAAACTTGCTATAAAGATTTTTCCAAGTTGTCTACAATTCTATTCTTCTTTTGAGATCATCCAAACACAAGAGAATCACACCCAGAACCTCTTCCTAATTAGAATTCCTCTGGACCTCAGGATGATAAAATTCTGAAGGAATATATATATACATATATGTATATGTATCTGCCTCAGAATTGATACTCTCCTCATGGATCCTGTGTTTGTATATGAAATTTTCTACTTAACTCTAATCTTTTCATCAGGAATGTTAAGAAATACTGTGTTTCATTAAGAATCCATTTTTCCCTCGTTGGATTATGTTCAGTTTTGCTGGGCAGTTTATTCTTGGTTGGCAGCCTAGATCCTTTGTCTTCTAGAATATGATATTCCAAGCTCTCCACTCCTCCATAAGGGTATGTGGCTCCTCAGCCCCTGAATTATTTTCTTCTGGCTACTTGCAGTATTTTTTTTTCCCTCTTTAACTGGGAGCTCTGGATTTTTAGTTATTAAGTTCCTGGGAGTTTTTCATTTGGGGGTTTCTTTCAGGAAATGACTGTTAGATTCTTTTAATTTCTAATTTCCCCCTGGTTCTAAGACATCTGGACAGTTCTTTTTTCTACGAGTTAGCGCCCTACTGTAGAGTCCCTTCATTCTTATGAATTTATTTTTTTTGGTCTTTTGAGGTAGTCTATATCGGTGGGTGCTGAGGAGAGGATGAGTCTTGCTTCTAGACTGCCACCATGTTTACCTGGAAGTTCTCTTATTTTTCTTGCTCATTCTTTCTAGCCTACTTCTTGACCCTGTACATTATGTTAGCGCTGGTCTCTGCGCAATTCTGAGAGAGAAGTCTAAACTTTGTCCTCTTAATCCTTCTGCTGCTTTCATAGCTCTGGCTGGGGTCTTAAAAGTTTTCTGTGCCCCTTAAAGTGTTGTGATGTCGAGGGAGGTCTTTTTATTTGCCCTTCTTGTCTGAATTCTGCAAGTTCCTGACCCAGGTTTAGGTCATTGAGTTGTTTCTGGATGGGTGTTTCAATAGTCTACTGCTTGACTCAGTCATGATTGGCCTACTAGGAGACTTTCTGGGTTGACAGCATTTGAACTGCCAGCTCCTCTTTAGTCTGGAACTCTGCCCTCTGTTTCTGGAATCAGAACCATGCAGTTACTTTTTGCTTTCTGGAACTTTGATCATGTTCAATACATAGGTCCAATGTTCACAACTATTCCTGTATACTATAGATTTGTGACCTGTAAGTGGGTAGTAGTCAACAAGGCTGCCTGATGGCACTTGTTTTTGCACCCAATAGTTGCTCAGATACCTTCTGGAATCTCCTTCTATCTGGTGCTTTCTGCCCTGGTGCTTATGTGTTTTATCTTGGCTCTTTTTAGTCCCTGGGTGCTAGAACACACCACTCCTCAGATTCCTGGCCAGATCCCCTCTTCAGTGTCTAAAGACCTCTTTGTCCATGTTCCTAGGACACTTGGGGTTTTGAAAGTGACTCACTATGACTTCTTGGATTTCCTGAACATAATTCAGTCTAGAAAATTCTGTAGACTTTTGTAAAGGAGGTATGAAGGGAGAGCTAAACTAAAGCTACTTCTCACTCAGACACCTTGACTTTGTCTACAGTTTTATCTCCTATATACTCTGAATCAATTAGTCTAAGACTGACTAAGGGAAATGCCCTCTATTGCATTCAAAGGAAAGTACATTTCTGAGCCTAAAACACAAGCTACAATATTGATATTTTTCAATAATACCTTTTACTGACCATAATGCAATAAAAATTATAATCAACAAAGGGAATTTGAAGAAAGGATTCAAGCTTAAATAAAGGATAAATTATTTTAAAAGATGAGGGAAATGAAGAACAGATAATAAAACAATAGTTAATTTAATCAAATCAAATGACAATAATGAGTTAAAAAACAATGCTTGAGGACTCAGATAAAGCATTCAGCGGGAGAAAATTTATATCTTTAAAACCTTGTTATATACACGGAGGACAAAGAATACATTAGTGATTGTAGCATATCAGGCATGTTAGCATCTCGGAAGTATGGTTGATGTATTGATATTGTATCATATGTATTCATTTACCAGACACATGGTCAAATCAGTTAATGATCATTTTATAGAAGTTACAGTTCAAAGGGCAAGAGAATTCCTGAGCGACCACAGGGTCCTAGCTCACCCCTTGTCAGACTACATTCCTTTACAAGGCGCATGTCAGGTTAATCTCCACCTCTTTAATCTCATCATTGTCAATCCAACCAATGTTAAAACCCATGCCATGTTATGTATTCATTGATCACCTCCCAATCCACATTCCTAAAACCTCCAATAAATACTGAGGAACAAGCGGGAATCTCTCTCTTACCTCTCTGGATCTTCTGATTGCTCTGTCCTATCTTTTTCCTCCTGATCTCTATTTCCTTGTGACACTGTCACCCCCATGCTTCCTATTAATCCTCTGGCACTCTTGTCCATAGGAGGCATTAAGGAGTTCTTACTCCCCACATGTTTTCTTATTCCTCATATTTCCCATTAATTACTTGTCCATGGGAAACATTCACGGAGATCACGCCACTCCCCATGTGTTTTAACTTGTTGTCTCTGAGTCTTTATTATTCACCTATTTCCTTCAGTCTCCCTTCCCCTTCTCAGGTTATCACCCACAGGTAAAAAATATATAGGGACCGCAAGTCGGTCCTTATAGTGATAGATACAAAACTAAAAATACTAGAAAAGCAACAGCAAGAAACCCCAAATAAATATAAAAACAGACATTTTAAAAATAAAAAATCAAACAAATTAGAAAAAACAACTTTGAATTGATTATTAAATCAAGGAGCTGTGTTTTTTTTTAACTGACAAAATAGGTAAACTATTAGCTGGCCTTATAAAAAAGAGGAAGTAACCAAAAGGAAAAAAGAGAAGACATGGAAAATGAAGAGGAAATAAAGGGAATTATTAGAAATTATTATACTCAATTATATGCCAACCAACTGAAATAGACAAATAATTTACAAAAACTTAAACTAGCCAGATTAACAAAACAAGAAACAAGGAATTTTCTAAAATAACTCAATCTGTTTTTAATAACTTGAAAAAGAAATTGAACAAGGCATAAAGTTAACAAAAAGAGGTGTTTCATAACATTTAATATATTTTTTAGGCACTGTGTTAAGCACTTAGGATGTAAATGGAAATAAAAAAGAGACAGTATATGTGTACATATATGAACAAGTCATTCACTCAATTAACACATTTTTGTTAAGTAAAACCATATGCCAGACACTGTGCTAAATATGTTTAAAAAAAAAAAAGAGCCTTTGCACTCGAGTAGCTTACAATCTAATGGGGGAAGAGCACACATAAAAAGTAAGCCAAAAAGCCAGAATGAAGAGGGTCAAGATCCCAGCTCAAGAGTACGATAGAGAAATTTGAAGAAATCCATGAACAATGAAGCTGGTAGGAAATGGAAAGAAAACTATGGTGAGTTGTTTCTTAAATAGAGGCCCTGGAACCCATGGTCCTGCCCTCAGTTAATTAGGTCCAATCAGAGGAGCAGAGGTTACTGATGAGATGTGAATACTAGGCAAATTCAATTTTACAGGTATTGGGATTTCCCAGTGATGAATTTCTTGAGGAAGGAAAGCATAATGAAGATGTCTAAAGATGTCTAAAAGCAGCGTAACTAGTGGGAAATGAGAAAAGATTACACTAAGCCCCTTTCTTAGAGCCCAAGACTCCTAGTTTCAGGCAGTTTTATTTTATTTTATTTTTACATTTTTCCTATGGTTATATGATTCACTTTTTCTCCCTCCCCTCATCCCTTCCCTCTCCTGGAGTTGACAAGCAATTCTCCTGGGTTAAACATAAATATTATCATTCAAAACCATTTTCATATTATTCATTTTTGTAAAAGAGTAATTCAGACACTTAAAATTTTTTTCTGTTGTTTCTTAAAAATTAATTTATTTAGTCAATTTAGAACATTATTTCTTGGTTAAAATAATCAAATTATTTCCCTCCCTGCCCCCCCATCCACCCTTCTCGAAACCAACGCCCAAATCCACTGAGTATTACTTTTGTCCTTGATCAGAACCTATTTCCATGTTGTTGGTGTTTGCATTAGGATGTTCATTTAGAGTCTACATCCCCAGCCATATCCCCCTTGACACATGTAATAAAGCAGTTGTTTTTCTTCTGTTTCTACTCCCACAGTTTTCCTCTGAATATGGATAGTGTTCTTTCTAATAGATCCCTCCAAGTTGTTCAGGATCACTGCATTGCTACTAATGGAAAAGTCCATTACATTTGATTATAGCACAGTGTATCAGTCTCTGTGTACAATGTTCTCCTGGTTCTTCTCCTTTCGCTCTGCATCAATTCCTGGAAGTTGTTCCAGTTCCCATGGAATTCCTCCAGTTTATTATTCCTTTGAGCATAATAGTATTCCATCATCAACATATACCACGATTTGTTCAGCCATTCCCCAATTGAAGGGCATTCCCTCATTTTCCAATTTTTGGCCACCACAAAGAGCACAGCTATGAATATTTTTGTACATGTCTTTTTCTTTATTATCTCTTTGGCATACAAACCCAGCAGTGCTATGACTGGATCAAAGGGCAGACAGTCTTTTATTGCCCTTTGGGCATAGTTCCAAATTGCCCTCCAGAGTGGTTGGATCAATTCACAACTACACCAGCAATGCATTAATGTCCCAACTTTGCCACATCCCCTCCAGCATTCATTACTTTCCTTTGCTGTCATGTTAGCCAATCTGCTAGGTGTGAGGTGATACCTCAGAGTTGCTTTGATTTGCATTTCTCTGATTATAAGAGATGTAGAACACTTTTTCATGTGCTTATTAATAGTTTTGATGTCTTTAACTGAAAATTGCCTATTCATGTCCCTTGCCTATTTATCCAATGGAGAATGGCTTGATTTTTTTTTGTACAATTGGTTTAGATCTTTATAAATTTGAGTAATTAGAACTTTGTCAGAAGTTTTTGTGATGAAGCAGTTTTTATCAAATAGTGGGTTTTGGTCCCCAAAGCTGGGATCTTTGGGCTTATCATAGACTGTCTTTCTGAGATCATTTATCCCAAATCTATTCCAATGATCCTCCTTTCTGTCTCTTAGCCAATATCAAATTGTTTTGATGACAACTTCTTTATGGTATAGTTTGAGATCTGGGACTGCAAGTCCTCCTTCCTTTGCATTTATTTTTTCATGATTTCCCTGGATATCCTTGATTTTTTGTTCTTCCAAATGAATTTTGTTATTTTTTTTCTAATTCAGTAAAAAGGTTTTTTGGTAGTTCAATGGGTATGGCACTAAATAAGTAAATAAGTTTAGGAGGATGGCCATTTTTATTATGTTAGCTCATCCTACCCATGAGCAATCAATGTTTTTCCAATTGTTTAGATCTAGTTTTTTTTTTTTAAACCCTTACCTTCCAGCTTGGAGTCAATACTGAGTATTGGCTCCAAGGCAGAAGAGTGGTAAGGGCTAGGCTATGGGGGTCAAGTGACTTGCCCAGGGTCACACAGCTAGGAAGTGGCTGGGGCCAGATTTGAACCTAGGACCTCCCATCTCTAGGCCTGGCTCTCAATCCACTGAGCTACCCAGCTGCCCCCTAGATCTAGTTTTAATTGTGTGGAGAGTGTTTTGTAGTTGTGTTCATATAATTCCTGTGTTTGTCTCAGCAGATAGATTCCTAAGTATTTTATATTGTCTAGGGTGACTTTAAATGAAATTTCTCTTTCTAATTCTTGCTGCTGAGATGTGTTGGAGATATATAGAAATGCTGATGACTTATGTGGGTTCATTTTGTATCCTGCAACTTTGCTAAAGTTGTAGATTATTTTGACTAGCTTTTTGGTTGATTCTCTAGGACTCTTTAAGTAGACCATCATATCATCTGCAAAGAGTGATAGCTTGGTCTCCTCATTACTTATTTTAATGCCTTCAATTTCTTTTTCTTCTCTGATTGCTATGGCTAGTATTTCTAGTACAATATTAAATAATAGAGGTGATAATGGGCATCCTTGTTTCACTCCTGATCTTATTGGGAGTGAATCTAGTTTATCCCCATTGCAGATGATGTTTGCTGATGGTTTTAGATAAATACTGTTTATTATTTTTAGGAAAGGCACTTCTATTCCTATGCTTTCTAGTGTTTTAAATAGGAATGGGTGTTGTATTTTGTCAAAGGCTTTTTTTGCACCTATTGAGATAATCATGTGATTTTTGTTGGTTTGCTTGTTGATATAGTCAATTATGTGGATGGTTTTCCTAATATTGAACCATCCTTGCATTCCTGGTATGAATCTTACCTTCAGGCAGTTTTAAAGAGAAAAAAAGACAAACTCTCAACAATCATTTTTAAAATATTCCAAATCACTAATTATGAGGAAATTCCAAGTGTGAAGGCTCTGAGGTTCCATCTTACACCTGCCAGATTGTCAAAGATGACAAAAAAGAATAATGACAATTATTGTAGGGGCTATAGGAGGACAAGCACAGTAATGCACTGGTGGTAGAGCTATAAATTGAACCAGTCATGCTGGAAAGTATCTTGAAACTATACTCATAAAGGCACTAGACTGTGCATATTGATCCAACAGTACCTTTCAATTGGGGAATGGCTGAAACAATTGTATTTTAGTGTAATGAAATATTATGGTGTAATAAGAAATGATGAAAGGTATAGATTAAGAGAAATCTGGAAAGCTTATATGAACCAATGCAGAGTGAGATGAGTAGAACCTTTAGAATATAGCTATAATACTATAAAGGAAAAGAACTGTGAAAAATTATGAAAGAACTGTGACTGATGATATAACCAGAAACAGCCCAATGTAGAAGAATAATGATGAATCTACTTCTCAACTCTCTTTTTTTTTTAAACCCTTACCTTCTGTCTTGGAGTCAATATTGTATATTGACTTCAAGGCAGAAGAGTGGTAAGGGCTAGGCAATGGGGGTTAAGTGACTTGCCCAGGGTCACATAGCTGGGAAGTGTCTAAGGCCAGATTTGAACCTAGGACCTCCTGTCTCTAGGCCTGACTCTCAATTCCCTGAGCCACCCAGCTGCCTTACTTCTCAAGCTTTGGCAAAGAAGTGATAGACCACATAAGTAGGCAGCAATATATAATTTCAAACATAGATGTGAATCTTCTGTTTGACTGTACTCATCTATTAGAAGAGAACGTCTTTTTGAGGTGTGAGGTGGGATGGGTAAGAGTTATGGAGGGAATAGAAGGAATGTGAAAGAAAAAATACATAGAATAAAGCAGAAGGAAAATGCTGAAGAGATCACAGGCAAGCAGGGCATTGCTGGAGTTACAAATTTAATATATATTTAAAAACAAGCAGTCCAGAATAAAGATTTATGGTGTCAGATACAAATCTCCTTTTTCTGTTCTTTGAATAAGAAAATGTTCATATTTCTTGAGCTTATGTAATGATAATAAAAAATAAAACAGAAAATAAAAAGAAAAATGAGCTACATTTTTTGAGACCAGCCCCCCCCCCAAAAAAGAGGAGGGGATAAATAAAAATGTACAATGATTTTGAGGTTTAGCGTTGGAGAAATTAAGGGAAACCAGGACAGGTGGTATCTATTGCCCCAATAAAGCAGAAGGTTAAAGTCATCTCCTGAAGGGATGGTGTTAGGGTAGGATTGTGATGGTGAACCTATGACATGTATAGGCATTTTCAATGACACGCAGCCACATGAGGACTGAGCTTGCCTCAGGGCCTGGGAGCCACTTGGGGAGCCATGTGCCTGTAGCCCTGGTCAGTGGCTCCCACATACTGACTGTGGGGGGCAGGGGGACGAGTGGTGGTTGGGCCAAATGTGCCAGGCATTTGGGGCACATGGGGCTCCCATGGGGGAGAGGAGGAGGATCAGGCATGCCCACAGAAGGAGCCAGTAGGCAGGCAGACTGGAGGGTGGCTGCCACTGCTCTTCTGTCTGGGGATTGGGGAAGAATGGACTGCTGTATATATAATTTGATATAAATGTAGTCCTTATAGAAGAGAGTTTAAATAAAAGAAAAAAGTAACATTTTTCTCCTTTTCCCTTTCCTTCATATTTACCTTTTCAAGTTTTCCTTGCTCTTTGGGTTTGGATATCAAACTTTCCACAGAGCTCTGGTCTTTTCTTTACAAAAACTTGGAAATCTTCTATTTTGTTGAATGCCCATACTTTCCCCTGGAAGTATATAGTCAGTTTTAATGGATAGCTGATTCTTGGTTGAAGACCCAGCTCTCTTGTCTTTCTAAAGATCATGTTCCATGCCTTACGGTCATTCAGAGTGGAAATTGCTAGGTCCTGTGTGACCCTGATTGGTGTTCCTTTATATCTAAATTGTCTTTTTCTGATTTCTTATAAATTTTTTTTCTTTTGCTTGAAAGGTTTGGAATTTGGCAATTATATTCCTGAGAGTTGTCTTTTGGGGATTTAGTGTAGAGGGTGTTCTGTGAACTCTTTAAATGTCTGTATTGCCCCCTTGTTCTAGAATCTCTGGGTAGTTTTCTTTGATGATATCTTGTATTATGATATCAAGATTACTGTTCATTTCTGGCTTTTCTGGTAGGCCAATGATTCTCAGATTGTCTCTCCTTCCTCTGTTTTCCAGGTCTGTCACCTTGTCAGTGAGATATTTTATGTTATCTTCTAATTTCTTGTCTTTTGGCTTTGCTTTATTAATTCTTGCTCTTTTGCAAGATCATTGTCTTCCAGTTGCCTGATTCTGACCTTTAAAACCTGGTTTTCCTTTTCAGTTTGGTCTATCCTGCTATTTGAGGCTTCAAGCTGTTTCTGTAGTTGTGTTTTTTCGTGCTTCAGATTGCTGAGTTCCTTTTGCATTATTTCCCATTTTTCCTGCCAGAAGGCTTCCATCTTTTTGATAACTTCCAATTTAAATTCTTCAAGAGCTTGTGGACAATTTCCATTCCTTTTGGAAGGTTTTGGAGCATTTGTTTGCACTTCCTCTTCTGCTATTTCCTCTGTTTTTTTGTGTTTTCTCTCCATAAAATGTATCCAAAGTCACCCCATTCTTCTTGCTTTTCTTGGTGTTGGGGTGTTGGGGTTCTTGGGTACAGTTTGCCATCTCTGTCTTTTGTTTGTTTTTTTTTCTTCCTCCCCTTTCCAGTCAGAAATCTGCATGAGTAGTACTTGCTCTCAGTATAAGGGTCTAATGGTCAAGGCTTTAGTCTCAGGCTAATTCTAGGTTCTCTGCAACTGTGCTGTCTTCTTGGGGAGGCCCAAGGACTGCCCTCCCCTGCCTGCCTGAGTTTTGGGAGTTAGTGCTCTCAGGTGAAAATCTTTGGTGGTCTTAGCTAACTCCCAAGACCTGTAGGTGCCCCTTGCTCATATCAGGGGATCCCTTTGAGCCCTCGGTGATTATAGTGAGCTAGTTCTGGGTGCCTGAGATCTGTGCTCCCCTAGCCCGCCTGCTGGGGTTTCAGGTGTTAGTACTCTCAGGAGAAGGACCTTATATTATTCAGGCCCCCAGACCTGGGGCTGCCTGTTGTTCACTCCTGGGATGCTCTTCCCTCACTTGTTGATTCGGGCCAGTGCTGACTTTAATTCTGGCTCCGGCTGTTTGGTGGGGGAGGGGAGGGTGGGTCAGCTTTTTGTTTCCTTATATTGTGGAGATGCCAGAATCCCACCTACCTTCAGAGCTTTGCCTTGTTGTGGGGTCTTTCCATTCTCATGAGGATGGTTGTTTTTTATTCTGGGAGGGTCTTTTGAGGTCGTCTGTGTCTTTGGGTCTGAGGAGAGGAAGCAAGCTGCATCTACTCTGCAGCCATGCTTACCTGGAAGTCTGACCCTAAACTTTAAAAAAAAGAACCAAGAGTGAATTGGAAGTCAGTAGATGGAAATTAAATGATTCTGGTCAGCTTAATTTGAACAGATAGGAGTGCCCTAATTTTTTGCTAAACTCCGAATATGTAAAAAGGTTTTCTTCTTTCCCCCTTGTGAATCATGTAGACTGGTTCCAGCTAAGTACGCAGAATTAGATGAGAAACAGGGTTTTGCAGTGGCCTACTGAGTTCTAAAAAGCCTGAGGATCCCTGGAGGCCTAGTAGTGTGGCAGCTACATTTTCTGCAAAGCAGCATTGGTTCATGGTAGGGGAAGCTTCCATATCAGTTGGTAGGGTCATTGATAAGAGAGAGGTCTGGCCCAGGTTACCAGGAAATGAATGCAGGGCATATGGTTAGACAGTGTAGAACCAAGATGAAATTTAAAGTGCCTTAAATGGGAGTCCTGCAAAAATGTTTTCTGTTCTGATGAGATTTAAATATGTCTTCTAGCTTATTGTAACTGTAGTTATGAGTTGTTGCTGAATATTGTTGATCATATTAAACATTAATTCTATGACTATGCACTGGATTCTTTTATGTTTAGCAAACCCTTATATAAATCTATATTTATGTGTGTGTGTGTGTGTGTATACTCTTTTTGATCGCCTAACCCCCAAATTGAAAATATGTTGGAGTGAATCCAATAGAAGAGGCTGCTGAGTGATGGTGCCAGAAATAGGAATATATATACTTTCTGTCCTGGTGAATGGGGGGAATATCAGTAAAGGCATGAACAATCCTGAAGAGCACTTCCACGAGGAAAGCCTTTCATGGTGAGGAATGAATCATCTTTTGAGTTGACCTCATCACCACCACCATCTTACTTTCTCCATTCTTAGTTAATTATCAAAAATTTAGTTATCAATAGCTCTATTTATACAATTCAATTTAACAAAATTTATTAGCTGCTTCCTTTGTATAAAGCAAAACACTATGTTAAAAACTGGAAGAGATGTAAAGTTCAAGTAAGAAATAGCTCATGGAGCTTACATTCCAAAATATAATATGTATATATAAATATACACACACATATTTTTCTCCCTTATTGCGGGATCTAGACTTGTGATTTCATTGATATAAGAAATTCCCAGTGGGGAAGCTTCCTTTAGCAATGAAGGCTGGCAACTGCTTGTAATTTATAGACTTAGGTAATGAAGACACAAAATAATACATAAGAAAGAGGTTTTTAAAAGTCCTTTTTGAAGGCTGAGGGAGGTCTTGGGGAGAAGAAGGCCCTTGCAAAGTGGGGAGTAATCACTTTAAAAATGGTTAAGGAGGGGGTAGCTGTGTGACTCAGTGGACTGAGAGTCAGGCCCAGAGACAGGAAGTCCTGGGTTCAAATGTGACCTCAGACACTTCCTAGCTGTGTGATCCTGGGTAAGTCACTTGACCCCCATTGCCTAGCCCTTGCAACTCTTCTGCCTTAGAACCAATACACAATATTGATTCTAAGATGGAAGGTAAGGGTTAAAAAAATGGTTAAAGATTCCACAAGTGCAAAGGGATGAAGTAGGTTGGGAAAAGCATTTTAGGCACAGGGAATTAGGGTAGGCTGCAGAGAGATAACTAGGAATTCCAGTCCCTCCCCAACCCAGGGTAAATTCTGTTGGGGGGAGGGGGAGATAGAGACCAGAGAAACCAAATCTATTTATGTTACTGTTACCATTGATCTTGGGCATGTATTTAATGTTTTTTTTACACCTTTACCTTCTGTCTTAGAAATGATGCTAAGTATCAATTCCAAGTCAGAAGAGCAGTAAGGACAAGGCAATGGGAATTAAGTGACTTGCCCAGGGTCACACAGCTAGGAAGTATCTGAGGCCAGATTCAAAGGCCTGTCTCTAGACCTGACTCTCAATCCACTGAGCCACCCAGCTGCCCCAATACATGGGCTGTTTTGAGAGGAAAGGCTGATAAAGCATTTCTCCAAGGTTTTTTAGTGCTTATTGGTGAGGTTTATCTGTTCTGAGTGTTGCCTAGATTTTTCCTATATTCTGTTGAATTCTATTTATTGACATAAATTATTATGAAATAATACTTTTGAAAGTGAGTTGGGGTGTTGCAATCATTGACTTATTTTTTTAAAACCCTTACCTTCTATCTTGGAATCAATAATTGATTCCAAGGCAGAAGAGTGGTAAGGGCTAGGCAATGGGAGTTAAGTGACTTGCCCAGGGTCACACAGCTGGGAAGCGTCTGAGGCCAGACTTGAACCTAGGACCTCCCATCTCTAGGCCTGGCTCTCAATCCACTAAGCTATCTAGCTTCCCCCAGTCACTGATTTATTGACTTAACAAATTCATCAGACTTTTTACTGTCTGTATAAATCTTTCAGTCTTTTATTCTGCTTTCAGTTTCCTCTCTTTTCCTTTAAAAAAACAAAACAAAACAAAAAAACCCTTTACCTTCCTCCTTGGAATCAATATTGTATATTGGTTCCAAGGCAGAAGATTGGTAAAGGCTAGGCAATGAGGGTTAAGTGAACTGTCATTTCCTTTTTAACCTATTTTAGTGTGGATTCTCCTGACCTTTGCCACCACCTCCAGCTGATTTTGTGCCTTCACTCTCCCTGGTGAGCAATGGGACAAATAACTCAGCCTCTATCTGGCCACATTCCATGTGTTACATAGTTTTAAATCATCAAGATCAATGGAGAATACTCATTCTCTTTTGCCCTTTTGAAAACAGATTGAATCAGCTGTGGCTGTTTACCTAGGAAAAGCTACCATCACTTCCTGCTGGGGACGACTCACTTCCTTTCTCAGCATATTTTCCTATTACTGTTTCATCTGGTGGTCACTTTGAGAGGTCTCTTTCTCTAAAAGGAAGGTTCAAACGCAAAACTTCACTTTCTTAAATACTTTTTTTCATTTATCATCTGAAAAAATGTTTTACTCAGATTCTTGGCTGGGCTATCATCTGAAACCTGACCCTTCCCAAGACCCTAAAATTCATCATTGTATTTATGAGAATGGAATTCTTCAGCAGGGCTCCCAAATTCTCCTGGGCAGTTCTTTCTAATGAATATAGTTTTAAAAAGAAACAGGTATAAATATCTGAATTCTTCCCCTCCCCTACATATGTACCACACTACTGGACATAAAAGAATTTCTTTGTAATTACATTTTAGACACTTACTAAAGATTGTTTTGCATTATAATGGTACAGGGAATAGAGAGTGCTGGACCTGGAGTTAGTAAGACCTAAAGATCAAATCCACTCTCAGACATTTAATAGCTGTGTGATCCTGGGTAAGTCACTTAACCTCTTTTTTGCCTTAGTTTCCTAATCTATAAAATGGGGATAATAATATCTATCATTCAGAATTATTGTGAGGATAATCTTTATAAAGTACTTTGCAATCCTTAATGTACTAAATAATTGTTAACTATTATTATGAATCATAATTATGGCTAAAATGCTAAAATTGAATTGAATTGAAATTAATTTAAAGGCTAAAATTTGGAACCACACCCAAAGGGCTACAAAACTGAGCATGCCCTTTGATCCCACAATGCCACAACCAAGAGATCAAAGAAAGGGTAAAAGGATCTATTTGTATAAAAATATTTAGAGCAGTTCTTTTTGTGACAGTAAAGAATTGGAAACCTAGGGGATGTCCATCAATTAGGGAAAGCCTGAACAAGCTGTGTTATATGATTATGATGGAAAACTATTGTGCCATAAGAAATAACAAACAGAACAAAAAGGATGATTTCAGAAAAATCTGGAAAGACTTACATGAACTGATACAAAGTGAACACAACCAGGAGGACACTGTACACAATAAAGTAACAGCAATATTGTACAGTGATCAGTTGTGATCATTCCCTATGTGTAGGTGCACCTCAAGGCTCTATTTAGGACCCTCTTCACTTTTGTCCTTAAAATCTCTATGTGTGATCTCAGAAATATCCAAAAATGAATTGAGCTTTGGCCACTTCCAGGCCTTGTACTAAGCACATTATCTTGTTCTGTAATGCTTGGCTTACTCTGTGCTAATCCAGAAGATGCCTGAATGTACCACCTCACACCTAGCAGATTGGCTAACATGACAGCAAAGGAAAGTAATAAATGTTGGAGGGGATGTGGCAAAGTCAAGATATTATTTCACTGTTGGTGAATTGATCTAACCTTTCTGGAGGGCAATATGGAACTGTGCTCAAAGGGCACTAAAAGACTGTCTGCCCTTTGATCCAGCCATAGCACTGCTGGGTTTGTACCCCAAAGAGATAATAAGGAAAAAGACTTGTACAAGAATATTCATAGCTGTGCTCTTTGTGGTGGCAAAAAAATTGGAAAATGAGGGGCTTCCCTTCAATTGGGGAATGGCTGAACAAATTGTGGTATATGTTGTTGATGGAATACTATTGTGCTCAAAGGAATAATAAACTGGAGGAATTTCATGTGAACTGGAATGACCTCCAGGAATTGATGCAAAGTGAAAGGAACAGAACATTATATACAGAGACTGATACACTGTGGTGCAATTGAATGTAATGGACTTTTCTACCAGTAGCAATGTAATCCAGAGGAACTTGTGAGAAAGACCGCTATACAGAGAAAGAACTGTGGAACCAGAAATGCATTAGAAAAATATATACTCGACCACATAGTGTGATAGGGATGTGATCAGGGTTTTGATGTTAAAAGATCACTCTACTGCAAATATGAATAACATGGAAATAGGTTTTGAACAATGATACATATATAACCCAGTGGAATTGCTTGTCAGCTTTGGGGTGGGGGTGGGGGGAGGAAAGAGTGAGGAAGGGGGATCATGAATCATGTAACCATGGAAAAATATTCTAAATAAAAATAAAAAAACAGATACTAAGACACAAGGTAAAGCTATAAAAAATAAAGGATGAAGAGCATAGTTTCTGAAAAGCCTGGGCAGACATATGTACTGATGCAAAGTGAAATGAGCAGAATGTGGAAAACATCATATATAATAATACCAATATTATAAAGATAATCATCTGTGAAAGACTTAAATCAATACAGGATGATGGCAAAGGATTCTTGAAAAATGCTGTCTATCTCCAGAGAGAGAATGATGAACCTTGGGTGCATATTGAAGCATAATTTTTCCTGTATTTATTTTTATTAACTTTTTTTAACAACTTTGCTATTGTGGAAATATTTTACATGACTTCATATGTATAATGAGTATTTTATTTCTTGACCTCTTAATGGGTAGAGGAAGGGTGGAGAAAGGAAGAGAATTTGGAAATAAAAATAAAAAATTTAAAATAAAGAACTAGCAGGCATAAATACACACACAGAGAGAAACAAGAGACACAGAGAGACAGAGATAGAGAGTTAGGCCTACCAGTTAGTAGTTGGGTATTGTGTTGTGTGGAAAGAAACCAGTCCATGGAACCATGCCAAGTGACCCTTACAGCAAAGATCATCAGGGTAGAGCATTTCATTTTACCTCCTCGTGGTAGGAGCATAAAGGAAAGACAAAGAAGTGATTTCTTTCTCAAGAACTGGATTGCTCCTCCACAGCTGGTTTTTCCTCTATGGTCCAGGTAGAGGTTACACTACTAGAAGCCTTTCCATGGTCTTTAGACTCTGCAGTTTCTAGAGCTTGCATGTTATCTATTTTAACTCTAACCTTCCATGTTAGAATGATATCAATTTAAGTGACTTGCCCAGGGTTACACAGCTAGGAAGTATTTGAAGCTGCATTTCAACTAGGCCTGGTTGTCTGTTAAGTCACCTAGCTGCCCCCTGCCAGCTATCTTTTTAAAAGAACTTCTGGGGTGGGGCCAGTCTTAAAGCAGTCTATTACAATCTGTCTTTGAATTCTATCAAGGAGAACTTCC
This sequence comes from Monodelphis domestica, assembly GCF_027887165.1. Lineage (NCBI taxonomy): Eukaryota > Metazoa > Chordata > Mammalia > Didelphimorphia > Didelphidae > Monodelphis > Monodelphis domestica. The sequence continues at coordinate 338,659,724 of NC_077227.1, read as the reverse complement.
TACTTAGAAAAGAAGGAATTACATAGATAGTCTTTGTACTTCAGAGAACACATTAGCACCTCATCACCTCAGTTACCTTCCCCTTCTGGGATTCCCAGTACTGGGGGGGAGGCATAATTTGATCTAGGGTTTCCTGAACAATTTATTCCCACTCCCACATATAGTTTGCATCAATTTATGTCTCTAAGTTGTGTCCCCTGAAATAACAACTCATGAAGGCAGACGTTGTTTTATTTTTTGTATTATTATCCCCAGCACCTAGAACAGCGTCTGGAACATAGAAAGTGCTCAGAAAATACTTCTGATGGGTGAAGAGGTACTGTGCTAGTTGCTAGGACCAAGGCTACATTATCAACTCTCCAGCATAAGTTTTAATAATGGTCTGACTCTGAATACTTGTTGATTGCTTATTGATGAGTTAAAAGTTGCTGTTGCTGTAATTTAGTCATGTGACCTCATGGATGTTTGTGGGGTTTTCTTGGCAAAGATACTGAAGTGGTTTGGTATTTCCTTCTCTAGGGTGTCCCCATTTTACACATGAAAAACTGAGGCAAATAAGGGTTAAATGATGTGCCAGGGGTCACACAGCAAATAAGAGTCTGAGGCTTGGTTTGAACTTAGGTCTTCCTAACTCTAGGTCTGGTCTTCTATCCACCACACCACCCAGCTGCCAGGATCAAAATAGCTGAGATCAAATTTCCAGCAGCTAGTGGTCACTTAATAAACCCTAGTTGGTGGCTGTTTAATTAGTATCCAAGGGATCTGGACTTGAATCTGGGGCTTTGCTGCTAATCCCTTATATGATCTGCAGGGTAATTCAATTCAATTCACCAAGCATTTACTAAGTGACTTCAATGGGTAAGCAATAAATATAAAACCAAAAAAGAGACACATGCATAGATTCAATAGAATGCACTTACAAAGTAATTAGAGACAAATCTTTTGATCTCTCTGATGGCTCAGTGAATAAAACACTGGGCTTGGAAATCAGGAAGACTTGAATTCAAATATGCCCGTAGACACTTATTAGCTAGGTGACCTTGGGCATGTCATTAACATCTATCTGCCTCAGTTTCCTCAATTGTAAAATGGGGATAATAGTACCTATGTCATAAGCTTGTTGGGAGATAAATATTTGTAATTAGTGTCTGGCACATAATAGGCTTTTTACAAATGCCTTCTTCCTTCTCTCCTTCCCCCTTCTCTACAAAGTGATCTGTTGGACAAGATGATATCTAACATCCTCCCAGAACTGTTTTCTATCAACCCAGAAAGAATAGCTATTCAAGCTTCTGAGACTTGGCCTGTATATTGAAGATGAGCTTTCCCTCCTCATTGTTAAGCTGTTGTTTGTCCTTGGTTTTTGAAGAGGACCAATGGTCATGGAGTGATATCTTGATATCAAATGAGGTAGAATTATACAGTCATCAACCTTATCATCTCTTCCATAGTTATTGAAGTACAGTGGCAAGACAAACATCTGGCTGGCTGGCTATGGCCCAGGATGCAGGGGATGACCTTGGCATCTCCCATGTCTAACCAAGCTCTTTAAAAGTTGCCCCCTCCATTGCTGTTGGAATGAATTGTTCTTGTCCCCTCGTTCTGCTGGGGAAGTCTTCAGATGCTCAGGGTAGACATTCTCTAAACTCATGGATGGGTTTGAGGCCTGTTAGTTACCCACAACCTGGTTTAGCCCATCTGTATAGGCAGTTTTACCAGGGTGTGCTACAGTTTCTCAGAGCAATAGGCAGACATCAAAAGTGGATGAGCTGCCCTGAAAGGGGACAGGCAAGCCCTTGTACCAAGGTGCTAGCTCTCCCTGCACCCCATATATAGCTCCCCATATATCTCGGTGTTAAGTATTGATTTGGCCAATAAACCAAGGCAGAGTAGTGCCACATTTTTGCCATCTGACTAGACAAAGGGTCACTGATTTTAATTCTTTTTCACAGTTTTCAATGTACAGGATAGGGATAAGTAAGTTTGGAAAGGAAAGCAATTTCTCAGGGCAGGCACTTGACATGGTCACCTGATAAAGTGACAAGCTCATCTCAAAATGACCCAAGAATTTTTTTAAATTACAAAAAAATTAAAAAATAAAACAAAACACAACTCTTACCTTCCATCTTAGAATCAATACTGTGTATTAGTTGCAAGGCAAAAGAGTGATAAGGATGACTCAAGAACTTTACAGATTACTAAAGAGATTAGGATCTGGAATTCATATAATATCAGATCAAACAGTTTAAAGGTATTTTATCAGGGCGGTGGTGGTGGTGGTGGTGGTGGTGGTGGTGGTGTGTGTGTGTGTGTGTGTTTGGGGTGGTGGTGGGGGGCAGATAGGTGACTCAGTAGACAGAGGGCCAGGTCTGGAGACAGGAGGTCTTGAGTTCAAATTTGACCTCAGATATTTCCTAGCTGTGTGGCCCTGGGCAATTCACTTAACCCCCATTGCCTACCCCTTACTGTTCTTCTGCCTTAGAACCAATACTTAGTATCTATTCTTTTTTTTTATTTTTTTTTAATTTTTTTTAATATATTTTATTTGATCATTTCCAAGCATTATTCGTTAAAGACATAGATCATTTTCTTTTCCTCCCCCCCACCCCCCATAGCCGACGCGTAAGTCCACTGGGCATTAGATGTTTTCTTGATTTGAATCCATTGCTTTTTTGATAGTATTTGCATTAGAGTGTTCATTTAGAGTCTATCCTCTGTCATGTCCCCTCAACCTCTGTATTCAGGCAGTTGCTTTTTCTCGGTGTTTCCACTCCCATAGTTTATCCTTTGCTTATGAATGGTGTTTTTTTCTCCTGGATCCCTGCAAATTGTTCAGGGACATTACACCGCCACTAATGGAGACGTCCATTACGTTCAATTATACCACAGTGTATTAGTCTCTGTGTACAATGTTCTCCTGGTTCTGCTCCTCTCGCTCTGCATCACTTCCTGGAGGTTGTTCCAGTCTCCATGGAATTCCTCCACTTTATTATTCCTTTTAGCACAATAGTATTCCATCACCAACATATACCACAATTTGTTCAGCCATTCCCCAATTGATGGGCATCCCCTTGTTTTCCAGTTTTGGGCCACCACAAAGAGCGCAGCTATGAATATTTTTGTACAAGTCTTTGTGTCCATTATCTCTTTGGGGTACAGACCCAGCAGTGTTATGGCTGGGTCAAAGGGTAGATATTCTTTTGTCGCCCTTTGGGCATAGTTCCAAATTGCCCTCCAGAATGGTTGGATCAGTTCACAGCTCCACCAGCAATGAATTAATGTCCCTACTTTGCCACATCCCTTCCAGCATTCATTACTTTCCTTTGCTGTTATGTTAGCCAATCTGCTAGGTGTGAGGTGATACCTCAGAGTTGTTTTGATTTGCATCTCTCTGATTATAAGAGATTTAGAACACTTCTTCATGTGCTTGTTAATAGTTTTGATTTCTTTATCTGAGAACTGCCTATCCATTTCCCTTGCCCATTTATCAATTGGAGAATGGCTTGATTTTTTGTACAATTGATTTAGCTCATTATAAATATGAGTAATTAAACCTTTGTCAGAGGTTTCTATGAAGATTTTTTCCCAATTTGTTGTTTCCCTTCTGATTTTAGTTATATTGGTTTTGTTTGTACAAAAGCTTTTTAGTTTGATGTAGTCGAAATTATTTATTTTACATTTTGTGATTCTTTCTATATCTTGCTTGGTTTTAAAGCCTTTCCCCTCCCAAAGGTCTGACATGTATACTATTCTGTGTTTACCCAATTTACTTATGGTTTCCTTCTTTATGTTTAAGTCACTCACCCATTTTGAATTTATCTTGGTGTAGGGTGTGAGGTGTTGATCTATTCCTAGTCTCTCCCACACTGTCTTCCAATTTTCCCAGCAGTTTTTATCAAATAGTGGATTTTTGTCCCAAAAGCTGGGATCTTTGGGTTTATCGTATACTGTCTTGCTAAGGTCGCTTTCCCCCAGTCTATTCCACTGATCTTCCTTTCTGTTTCTTAGCCAGTACCAAATTGTTTTGATGACTGCTGCTTTGTAATATAGTTTTAGGTCAGGGACTGCAAGGCCCCCATCATATGTGTGTTTTTTCATTCTTTCCCTGGATATCCTTGATCTTTTGTTCTTCCAAATGAACTTTGTTATGGTTTTTTCTAAATCAGTAAAGAAGTATTTTGGTAGTTCAATGGGTATGGCACTAAATAGATAAATAAGTTTGGGTAGGATGGTCATTTTTATTATATTGGCTCGTCCTATCCATGAGCAGTTAATGTTTTTCCATTTGTTCAAGTCTAGTTTTAGTTGTGTGGCGAGTGTTTTGTAGTTGTGTTCATATAGTTCCTGTGTTTGTCTTGGGAGGTAGATTCCTAGGTATTTTATTTTGTCTAAGGTGATTTTGAATGGGATTTCTCTTTCTAGTTCTTGCTGCTGAGCTGTGTTGGAGATATATAGAAAAGCTGATGATTTATGTGGGTTTATTTTGTATCCTGCGACTTTGCTAAAGTTGTTGATTATTTCAATTAGCTTTTTGTTTGAATCTCTAGGATTCTTTAAGTAGACCATCATGTCATCCGCAAAGAGTGATAACTTGGTCTCCTCCTTGCCTATTTTGATGCCTTCAATTCCTTTATCTTCTCTAATTGCTACTGCTAGTGTTTCTAGTACAATGTCAAATAGTAGAGGTGATAATGGGCATCCTTGTTTCACTCCTGATCTTATTGGGAATGCATCTAGTTTATCCCCATTGCAGATGATATTAGCTGTTGGTTTTAGATATATACTGTTTATTATTTTTAGGAATGACCCTTCTATTCCTATGCTTTCTAGTGTTTTTAATAGGAATGGGTGTTGTATTTTATCAAAGGCTTTTTCTGCATCTATTGAGATAATCATGTGGTTCTTGCTAGTTTGCTTGTTGATGTGGTCAATTATGTGGATGGTTTTCCTAATGTTGAACCAGCCCTGCATCCCTGGTATGAATCCTATTTGATCATGGTGAATGATCCTTCTGATCACTTGCTGGAGTCTTTTTGCTAGTATCCTATTTAAGATTTTTGCATCTATATTCATTAGGGAGATTGGCCTATAGTTTTCTTTCTCTGTTTTTGACCTGCCTGGTTTTGGAATCAGTACCATGTTTGTGTCGTAAAAGGAGTTTGGTAGAACTCCCTCTTTGCTTATTATGTCAAATAGTTTGTATAGTATTGGGATTAGCTGTTCTCTGAATGTTTGATAGAATTCACAGGTGAATCCATCAGGCCCTGGGGATTTTTTCTTAGGAAGTTCTTTGATGGCTTGTGGGATTTCAATTTCTGATATGGGATTATTTAAGAATTCTATTTCCTCTTCTGTTAGTCTAGGCAGTTTGTATTTTTGTATATATTCATCCATTTCTCCTAAATTGGTGTATTTATTGCCATATAATTGGGCAAAGTAATTTCTAATGATATCCTTAATTTCATCTTCATCGGAGGTGCTGTCCCCCTTTTCATCTTTAATGCTGTGAATTTGCTTTTCTTCCTTCCTTTTTTAAATTAGATTGACCAGTACTTTGTCTATTTTGTTTGTTTTTTCAAAGTACCAGCTTCTTGTCTTATTTATTAAATCAATAGTTCTATCACTTTCGATTTTATTAATTTCTCCCTTAATTTTTAGGATTTCTAATTTGGTTTTCTGCCGGGGGTTTTTAATTTGATCGCTTTTGAGTTTTTTCATTTGCATTTCCAATTGATTGATCTCTGCTCTCCCTTGTTTGTTAATATAAGCATTCAGGGATATGAATTTACCTCTGATTACCGCTTTGGCTGCATCCCAAAAGGTTTGAAAGGATGTTTCACCATTGTCATTTTCCTCGATGAAATTATTAATTGTTTCTATGATTTCTTCTTTAACTAAACGGTTTTGGAGTATCATATTGTTTAATTTCCAATTTGTTTTAGATGTGGTTTTCCATGTACCATTACTAATCATTATTTTTATTGCCTTGTGGTCTGAGAAGGCTGCATTCATTATTTCTGCTTTTTTGCATTTGTGTGCTATGTTTCTGTGACCTAATGTATGGTCAATTTTTGTAAATGTGCCATGTGGTGCTGAGAAGAAGGTATATTCCTTTTTATCCCTATTTATTTTTCTCCATATGTCTATTAATTCTAATTTTTCTAAGATTTCATTCACTTCTTTTACCTCTTTCTTATTTATTTTTTGATTTGATTTATCTAAATTTGATAATGGTTGTTTTAAGTCTCCCACTAGTATGGTTTTATTGTCTATTTCTTCCTTCAATTCTCCTAGTTTCTCCATTAGAAATTTGGGTGCTATATTATTTGGTGCATACATGTTGATTAATGATATTTCCTCATTGTCTAGAGTCCCTTTTAACAAAATATAATTACCTTCCCTATCCCTTTTGATCAGGTCTATTTTTGCATTGGCTTTATCAGATATCATGATTACCACTCCTGCCTTCTTTCTATCAGTTGAGGCCCAGAAGGTCTTACTCCATCCTTTAATTCTGACCTTGTAGGTGTCAACCCGCCTCATGTGTGTTTCTTGAAGACAACATATGGTAGGGTTTTGGATTCTAATCCATTCTGCTATTCGGCTACGTTTTATGGGTGAGTTCATCCCATTCACGTTCAAAGTTATGATTGTCATTTGTGGACTCCTTGGCATTTTGATATCCTTCCCTAATTCTAACCTTTTCTTCTTCGGCTCTACCTTTTAGTCCAGTGATTTACTTTGAATCAGTCCCCCTTGTCCCCTCCCTTGATGTTTCCCTTTTTAGTCCCTCCCTTTTTCTTCCCTCCCCCTCCCCCCTCTCTTTCCCTCCCTTTTTGTTCTCCCTCTCCCCCTCCCCCCCTTGGTTTTCCCTTCTCCTTACCCTTGTTGGGTAAGATAGAATTCAAGATCCCAATGGATCTGGATGTTTTTCCCTCTCAGAGTTGATTTCCCTGAGATTGAGGTTTAAGTAATCCCCCCCCCTCTTCCTCTCCTTCTTATAGGAGTTTTCTTCCCCTCCCCTTCCCATGTGAATCTTTGTGTGAGAACGATTATTCTATTTGGTCTTTCTTTACCCCCTATTTATACATTATATTTCCCCCACATATTAGTATACATAGATTGATATAAATGTAGTCCTTATAGAAGAGAGTTTGAGTAAAAGAAGAAGATAACATTTTTCCCCTTTCCTTAATATTTACCTTTTCAGGTATTCCTTGCTCTTTGATTTTCGGTATCAAACTTTCCACAGAGCTCTGGTCTTTTCTTTGCAAAGAGTTGGAAGTCTTCTATTTTGTTGAATCCCCATACTTTCCCTTGGAAGTATATAGTCAGTTTTGCTGGGTAGCTGATTCTTGGTTGGAGACCCAGCTCTCTTGCCTTTCTGAAGATCATGTTCCATGCCTTACGATCATTCAGAGTAGAACTTGCAAGGTCTTGTGTGACCCTGATTGGCATTCCTTTATATCTAAATTGTCTTTTTCTGGCTTCCTGTAGGATTTTTTCTTTTGTTTGATAGCTTTGGAGTTTGGCAATTACCTTCCTGGGAGTTGTCTTTTGGGGCTTTAGTGTAGAAGGTGTTCTGTGAGCTCTGTCAGTGGCTGTATTGCCCTCTTGTTCTAGAATCTCTGGGCAATTTTCTTTGATTATATCTTGTATCACCATGTCCAGTTTGGTGTTTATTTCTGGCTTTTCTGGGAGTCCAATTATTCTTAAATTATCTCTTCTCCCTCTATTTTCCAGATCTATCACCTTGTTGGTGAGATATTTTATGTTCTCTTCTAATTTCTTGGTGTTTTGGCTTTGCTTTATTAGTTCTTGCTTTAAAGCCTGGTTTTCTTTTACAGTTTGGTCAAACTGGTTTTGTAGATGCGTGAATTTCTTTTGCATTATTTCCCACTTTTACTCCCAGAAGGCTTCCATCTTTTTAGTCATTTCTGATTCAAATTCTTCATGGGTTTGTGGAGAGTTTCCATTTCCTTTGGAAGATTTTGGAGCATTTTCTTGTATATCTTCTTCTATCTGCTCTGTATTTTGTATTTTGGCTCCATAGAATGTGTCCAAAGTCGCCCCTTTCTTCTTATTTTTCTTGGTATTTTGGGGCTTCTGTGCTTCTGTGGAGTTTGCCATCTCTGAATGTGGAGGATTAGCTTTTCTTATCTCTGTCTGGTGTTCAGAGGCTTTAGTCCTGGGCAGATTGTCGGTTCTATGAACTTTCCCTGGGTTAAACTGAATATGCCTCACTGGAACTGGAATGGAAGGGTCAGACCACGAGGCCACACTCTCCCCCCGGCTCTCTGGGTCGGGTTGCTTTCTGGAAGTTGCCTTCGGAATCGCTGGCCGTGAGGCTGTTTCGTTGGCCTGAGGGGGGATGGGCTGCAGCTTCCCCAAGCTCCGAGGGCAGGGACTTTCACTGAGACTTGGATAGCAGGATCCAGCCGGTGAGGCTGTCTTGCCCGCCCTGAGGGTTGCTGTTGTTTCGACCCTACTCTCTGCAGCGGGAGCTCCAGGCAGTGACTTTCACTGGGGCTCGGATAGAAGGCCCTGAGGGTTGTTGTTCCGAGGACCCTGCTCTCTGAGCCGGGCCAGGCTGCGGCTTCCCGGAGCCTTGGACTCTGCGCTCCTACCCCTTAGGTCCGAGTGATCTCGGGTTCTGGCTTTTGAGGGGAGCCGTACCTTTTGATCCGGGTCCAGGTCCAGGAGGAGGGTTCCCAGGGTCTGTGCTGTTGATTGTTTTGAATTTCGGCGCCTTAGGAGCTTATAGTTTGAGATCGGTCGGGAAGGGTTTTCCAGAGATCTGAACTTTAGCTTTCTCTAAGCCGCCATCTTAACCGGAAGTCCCAGTATCTATTCTAAGACAAAGGTAACAGTTTATTTTTAAAGCCAAAGTTAGGATGATCATCTATCAAATTCCTGTTACCTGGACCAGCTAACAAAAATGATTGGGGAAATTCATATTTATATTATAGTATCACTTTTTTGAGGAAACAAAAATACTTGAAACAAAGTAGATGTCTAATAACTGAGGAATGGCCAAGCATGTTATTGTACATGAATATAATGGAACATTACTGATTAAGGTCCTAATCACCTGACAAAATGAGAAGTTTAACAATGAAAAATGAAGAATTCAGAAAAGCCTGGGAAGACTTTGAGTCAATAATTAATAACATTTATTAAGTGCCTACAATGTGCCAGGTGCTGGGATCACAAATGCAAAAAAGATACATAGTCTCTGCCCTCAAAGAACTTGCATTCTAATGAACTGATGCAGAGGGAAGTAAGCATGATGACATGGAACTATAATAATGAAGAGAATTAACAGAAAAAGCAAACTAAATGCTGTTTAATTATAATGAACTAGAAGCTTTGTCCTGGAAAAGAATTGAGAAAGTATACCTTCCTTCCTTCTTTTTTCTCCCTTTCATTCTTTGTAGGGATGGGAGGACTATGGATATGCTAAACTGCTACAATAGCAGACTTGGTTGATATGTTTCTTGGTCTTGCTGAAGTGTTTCTTTTCCTCTTTATTTTAAAAATTCTTTGTTACAAAGTATGATTCGCTGGTCTGATATGACTAAAAATTAAAGGATTAAAAAATGAAGGAAAAAAAAGAGATGGTGACCAATTTATTGAAATTTGATCCCCATACAGCCCTTGTTTCTAAATTTGTTCCAGGCCTTGGCAGCACTGATTAGGCAAATGAGCACTTATCTAATGTTGGCACAACCATAAAAAACAAAAACAAAAACACCTGTGGAAAAAAATGTATATTTGTTCTGGAGTTGTTGTTTTAACTTAGTTTTTATTAAAATATATTTTATTTTCCTAATTTCATGTAATAACAATTTCCAACAAACGTTTTTTGAAATTATCAGATCCAAATTGCCTCCCTCCCTCCTTTCCCAACTCTCTCACTGAGAGGGTAAGCAATTCAATTAAATACTAACAAATATTTATGCAATATGACCTAGTGGAAAGAGGGCTGGTCTTAGAGTCAGGAAGATCAGAGTTAAGTACTACCTCGGACACATATTGACTGTGGACAAGTCAGTTAACCTTGAAGCAACATTCCAGGGTAGTGGATGGATTGAATTTCTACATCAGGAGTTGCCCACAGTGATGAAATCACAGGTCTGACTCCTGTTCCTCCTCCCACTGCCCCCACCCCAATCATTCTAGAACCTAAGGCAAGTAACTTAATTCCATTTGCCTCAGTTTCCTCATCTGTAAAATGAGTTGGAGAAGGAAATGGCAAACTGCTCCAGTATCTTTACTGAGAAAATTCCAGATTGGTTCACTGAGTCAGACACCCATGTGTGAAAACACTGAACATCAAAATCAATAGGTGAGGTTATAAAGAAGGGACAGCTGGTTGGCTCAGTGAATTGAGAGCCAGACCTAGAGATAGGAGGCCCTCTGTTCAAATTTGGCCTCAGAAACTTTCTAGCTGTGTGACCCTGGGCAAGTCACTTAATCCCCATTGCCCAGCCTTTACCACTCTTCAGTCTTGGAACCAATACACAGCATTGATTCTAAGATGGGTGATTAAGGTTTTAGAAAGGTAGCTCTAAGTAAGCTAGAATGTGGGGTAGTGTCATTGGAGGTCTATATATCCCTGGGAATTGGTTGGTATTCTCTCCCAAGCACTCCCTAGTCAGGGCTTCCATAAATGGGGTAGAAACAGATTTTAGACCATAGTTCTGAATGAAAATACATGACTCAGAAGAGGACTAGATGACTGAATTCTTACATTGCAGCCTTGAATTTGGAAATAGGATGTGTCAATTAGGAGGAATGCTGACTGTGGGAAGGTGAGTAGAGTTGAGGTATGAGAAGAGATGACTTGCTTCCATTAGACACCACAACTAGGAAGCTGGTTAAACCTCAGAAGGAATCACATCCTTGGGACAGGGCTGGCTGCTGGTTAGGTTTCAAATGGAAGTTTCAGCAGCCTGTTTCTCTGGGAGAACAATAGCAGTAAGCACAGAGCAACCAATTCACTGGGCAACCTGCCCATGTGCTGCAAACTCTTCTGTGTTATCAGGAGGCAGTCTCTTCCCATCTCTCTACAAGACTCAGAGGTTTATTTGTTTAAAATGCCACTTCCCAAGAAAACATTAGGAACTCTGATTAGGAATAGATCTGGAACTAAAGAGATCCTGGGGGTCATTTTGACCAACTCTATTCATTTTACAAATGAGACAAAAATGAATCCCAGAGAGGTTTAATGACTCAATTGTCCAAAGTTACACAGATGCTAGGACTATCGCTTTTTGGAGATTTTTTCTTTCTTTTTCTTTTTTTGACTTTCTAACTTTATTTCTTTTCAATTTCATGTAGAAAAAAATTTTCTAAAAAAATTTTCTGATCTTTTGGGATCTAAATTGTTTCCCTCCCTACTCCCCAGACAATAAACAATCTAATATGGGTTATTCCAGTATTGTTGTGTAATGCATAATTTCCATATTCTTCATGTCTTGTAAGAAAAAAATTCATAAAGGAAATAAGGCAAAAAATGGTCTGATTTGATCTGCATTCCTCTTTGGAGGTCTTTAAGCAGGAGTTGGGTGACCACTTGTTGGGTATATATATATAATTTAGGTCCTATGAGCTCCTAGTTCAATTCTCTTACATCATACAGTACTGCCCGAACATCTGAGTTTTCTGAGTCAGGAGACCCAGACATAACTAGTATAGGGAGCCACAGTTGCCCTTGGGCACCAATGTTTTCACTCAGGAACTTCTTATACATTTCACTTTGGGAAGCCCTGAAGACAAATGGTCCAACTACTCCCAGGTGCTAGCCTTGGGATGCCATCATTGTGCAATGTTTTTCTCAAGGCCCTGTTCTAATTCTTTTTTTAAATTTTTTAATTTTTTTAAACATTATTTTATTTGGTCATTTCTGAACATTATTCATCGGAGACAAAGATCCTTTTCTTTTCTTCCCCCCCCCACTCCCACCACCTATCCCATAACCGATGTGCAATTCCACTGGGTATCACATGTGTTCTTGATTCAAACCCATTTCCATGTTGTTGGTATTTGCATTAGGGTGTCCATTTAGAGTCTCTCCTCAGACATGTCCCCTCAACCCCTGAAGTCAAGCAGTTGCTTTTCCTCAGTGTTTTTACTCCCACAGTTTGTCCTCTTGTGGATAGTGTTTTTTCTCCTAGATCCCTGCAGATTGTTCAGGGACATTGCATTGACACTAATGGAGAATTCCATTACATTCGATTATACCACAGTGTATCAGTCTCTGTGTACAATGTTTTCCTGGTTCTGCTCCTTTCACTCTGCATCACTTCCTGGAGGTTGTTCCAGTCTCCATGGAATTTCTCCAGTTTATTATTCCTTTGAGCACAATAGTATTCCATCGCCAACATATGCCACAATTTGTTCAGCCATTCCCCAATTGAAGGGCATCCCCTCATTTTCTAATTTTTGACCACCACAAATAGTGCAGCTATGAATAGTCTTGAACAAGTCTTTTTCCTTATTATCTCTTTGGGGGTACAAACCCAGCAGTGCTATGGCTGGATCAAAGGGCAGACAGTCTTTTATTGCCCTTTGTGCATAGTTCCAAATTGCCCTCCAGAATGGTTGGATCAGTTCACAACTCCACCAGCAATGAATTAATGTCCCTATTTTGCCATACCTCCTCCAGAATTCATTACTTTCCTTTGCTGTCATGTTAGCCAATCTGCTAGGTGTGAGGTGATACCTCAGAGTTGTTTTGATTTGTATCTCTCTGATTATAAGAGATTTAGAACACTTTTTCATGTGCCTATTAATAGTTCTGATTTCTTTATCTGAAAACTGCCTATTCATGTCCCTTGCCCATTTATCAATTGGAGAATGCCTTGATTTTTTTTTGTACAATTGATTTAGCTCTTTATAAATTTGAGTAATTAAACCTTTGTCAGAGGTTTTTATGAAGATTGTTTCCCAATTTGTTGCTTCCCTTCTGATTTTAGTTACATTGGTTTTGTTTGTACAAAAACTTTTTAATTTGATGTAATCATAATTATTTATTTTACATTTTGTGACTCTTTCTAAGTCTTGCTTGGTTTTAAAATCTTTCCCTTCCCAAAGGTCTGACATGTATACTATTCTGTGCTTGTCTAATTTACTTATAGTTTCCTTCTTTATGTTCAAGTCATTCACCCATTTTGAATTTATCTTGGTGTAAGGTGTGAGGTGTTGATCCAAACCTAATCTCTCCCACAACATCTTCGAATTTTTCTAGCAGTTTTTATCAAATAGTGGATTTTGGTCCCAAAAGCTGGGATCTTTGGGTTTATCATATACTGTTTTGCTGAGGTCACTTGCCCCAAGTCTATTCCACTGATCCTCCTTTCTGTCTCGTAGCCAGTACCAAATTGTTTTGATGACCGCTGTTTTATAATATAGTTTGAGATATGGGACTGCAAGGCCACCTTCCTTTGTATTTTTTTTCCATTATTTCCCTGGATATCCTTGATCCTTTGTTCTTCCAAATAAACTTTGTTATGGTTTTTTCTAAATCAGTGAAAAACATTTTTGGAAGTTCAATGGGTAGGGCACTAAATAGATAAATGAGTTTGGGTAGGATGGTCATTTTTATTATATTGGCTCGTCCTACCCATGAGCAGTTAATGTTTTTCCAATTGCTCAAGTCTAGTTTTAGTTGTGTGGAGAGTGTTTTGTAGTTGTGTTCATATAATTCCTGTGTTTGTCTCAGCAGATAGATTCCTAAGTATTTTATATTGTCTAGGGTGACTTTAAATGAAATTTCTCTTTCTAATTCTTGCTGCTGAGATGTGTTGGAGATATATAGAAATGCTGATGACTTATGTGGGTTTATTTTGTATCCTGCAACTTTGCTAAAGTTGTTGATTATTTCAATTAGCTTTTTGGTTGAATCTCTAGGATTCTTTAAGTAGACCATCATGCCATCTGCAAAGAGTGATAACTTGGTCTCCTCCTTGCCTATTTTAATGCCTTCAATTTCTTTTTCTTCTCTAATTGCTACTTTTGCTAGTGTTTTACTAATTGCTAGTGTTTCTAGTACAATGTCAAATAATAGAGGTGATAATGGGCATCCTTGTTTCACTCCTGATCTTAATGGGAATGCATCTAGTTTATCCCCATTGCAGATGATATTAGCTGATGGTTTTAGATATATACTGTTTATTATTTTTAGGAACGACCCTTCTATTCCTATGCTTTCTAGTGTTTTTAATAGGAATGGGTGTTGTATTTTATCAAAGGCTTTTTCTGCGTCTATTGAGATAATCATGTGATTTTTGTTGGTTTACTTGTTGATATGGTCAATTATGTGAATGGTTTTCCTAATATTGAACCAGCCTTGCATCCCTGGTATAAATTCTACTTGATCATGGTGAATGACCCTTCTGATCACTTGCTGGAGTCTTTTTGCTAGTATCCTATTTAAGATTTTTGCATCTATATTCATTAGGGAGATTGGTCTATAATTTTCTTTCTCTGTTTTTGACCTGCCTGGTTTTGGAATCAGTACCATGTTTGTGTCATAAAAGGAATTAGATAGAACTCCCTCTTTGCTTATTATGTCAAATAGTTTGTATAGTATTGGGATTAGCTGTTCTTTGAATGTTTGATAGAATTCACTTGTGAATCCATCAGGCCCTGGGGATTTTTTCTCAGGGAGTTCTTTGATGGCCTGTTGGATTTCATTTTCTGATATGGGATTATTTAAGAATTCTATTTCTTCTTCTGTTAGTATAGGCAGTTTATATTTTTGTAAATATTCATCCATATCACCTAGATTGGTATATTTATTGCCATATAATTGGGCAAAGAAGTTTTTAATGATTTCCTTAATTTCCTCTTCATTGGAGGTGATGTCCCCCTTTTCATCTTTGATGCTATCAATTTGCTTTTCTGCTTTCCTTTTTTAAATTAGATTGACCAGTATTTTGTCTATTTTGTTTGTTTTTTCAAAGTGCCAGCTTTTTTGGCCGCCACAAACTTGTGGACTCCCTGGCATTTTGATATCCTCCCCTAATTCTGATCTTTCTTCTTTAGCTATAACCTTTTAATCCAGTGATTTACTTTAAATCAGTCCCCCTAGTCCCCTCCCTTGATATGTTTCCCTTTCTAGCACTTCCCTTTTTTGTTCCCTTCCTCTCCCCCCTCTCCTTCCCTCCCTTTTTGTGTTTTCTCCCCCCCACCCATCTGCCTTGGTTTTCCCTTTTCCCTTACCCTGTTGGATAAGATAAAATTCAAGATCCCAATGGATCTGGATGTTCTTCCCTCTCAGAGTTGATTTCACTGAGAGTAAGGTTTAAGTAAAAACTCTCTTCCTGTCCTTCTTATAGGAGAATTCTTCCCCTGTCCTTCCCATGTGTATCTTTGTGTGAGAAAGATTATTCTATTTAGTTTTTTTTCTATTTCTTGGAGTATATCTTAGTACCATCAATGATTCCCCCCCTCCCTTTTTCTTTATATCCCCCCCTTTCTCTATATCATCTTGATGCCCCAAACTTTCCCTATGCGTGATTCTTCTTACTACTCTAATGATGCATACAATTTTTGAGAGTTATACATTACATTTTCCCCACATATTAATATATATAATTTGATATAAATGTAGTCCTTATAGAAGAGAGTTTGAATAAAAGAAAAAGGTAACATTTTTCTCCTTTTCCCTTTCCTTCATATTTATCTTTTCATGTTTCTCTTGGTCTTTGTGTTTGGATATCAAACTTTCCACAGAGCTCTGGTCTTTTCTTTACAAAAACTTGGAAATCTTCTATTTTGTTGAATGCCCATACTTTCCCCTGGAAGTATATAGTCAGTTTTGATGGATAGCTGATTCTTGGTTGAAGACCCAGCTCTCTTGTCTTTCTGAAAATCACGTTCCATGCCTTATGGTCATTCAGAATGGAAATTGCTAGGTCCTGTGTGACCCTGATTGGTGTTCCTTTATATCTAAATTGTCTTTTTCTGATTTCTTGTAAGATTTTTTTCTTTTGCTTGAAAGCTTTGGAATTTGGCAATTATATTCCTGGGAGTTGTCTTTTGGGGATTTAGTATAGAGGGTGTTCTGTGGACTCTTTCAATGCATATTTTGTCCCCTTGTTCTAGAATCTCTGGGCAGTTTTCTTTGATGATATCATGTATCATGATATCAAGATTACTGTTCATTTCTGGCTTTTCTGGTAGGCCAATGATTCTCAGATTGTCTCTCCTTCCTCTGTTTTCCAGGTCTGTCACCTTGTCAGTGAGATATTTTATGTTATCTTCTAATTTCTTGTCTTTTGGCTTTGCTTTATTAATTCTTGCTCTTTTGCAAGATCATTGTCTTCCAGTTGCCTGATTCTGACCTTTAAAACCTGGTTTTCCTTTTCAGTTTGGTCTGACCTATTTTTTGAGGCTTTGAGCTGTTTCTGCATTTGCATATTTTGGTCTCTCAGATTGCTGAGTTCCTTTTGCATTGTTTCCCATTTTTCCTGCCAGAAGGCTTCCATCTTTTTGATAATTTCTGATTTGAATTCTTCAAGAGTTTGTGGAGAATTTTGGAGCATTTGTTTGTGTTTCCTCTTCTATCTCCTCTGTATTTTGTATTTTTGCTCCATAAAATGTGTCCAAAGTCACCCCCTTCTTGCTTTTCTTGGTGTTTGGAGGCTTTTGCACTTCTGTGCCGTTTGCCATCTCTATGGTTTTTCTTCTCCTTTCCAGTCAGAAATCTGAGTGAGGGGGACTGGCTCTTAGTGTATCTGTCTGATGGTCCGTGGCTTTAGCCCCAGGCAAATTGTCCATTCTCCTCAGCTGCGCTATCTTCCCGGGGAAGCCCAGGGTCTGCCCTCCCCTGCCTGCCGGCATTTGGGTGTTACTGCTCTCAGTTCCCTCCAGTTGCTTTTCCGCTGCCTTACTTCCACTCTCCGAGCCTGGCACAGCACTGTCTGCAAGGTACCTCAGTGCCTTTCCGGCCCTGAGGCTCCTGTCTTTTCAGAGGGCCCTGCACTCTAAGGGGGGAGGGGTCCTGGGCTCCTTGAGCTCCTAGGGCTCCTGATGGGATTAGGTTCAGCTGGGTTGGTCTGGATGTGCCCTGAGGCAAAAACCTCCAGTGAGACTCCAATGGAAGGACCTAGCCAGGGGGCTACAGGCTCCCCCCATCTCTCTCAGGCTGCTTCCCTGCCCTCTGTATTGGATACCCCGAGACTGGCCCAGGTTGCTTTCAAGGTACACCCTTCAAAACAACACCTTTGCAGGCCCTGAGGTTCCCGCTGCTGCTGTGGGCTCAGCACTCTGGGTTGGGGGGGAGGGGTCCTGTGGCCTTCCTTCTGCCTTCCCATTAGACCCAAGTGTTCTAGGATTCCAGCTTTTGGGGGGTGTACCTTTTGATTTGACTCCAGAAGGAGGGTTCCCCGGCTTTGTCCTGTTGTTAAGTTTGAATTTCAGTCCCCTAGGAGCATTCGGTTTGTGATCGGTAAGGAAGGGTTTTCAGAGGTCTGAACTTTTGCTGTTTCTAAGCTGCCATCTTGACCAGAAGTCCCCTGTTCTAATTGTTAAGAAGGTAAGGACTTAGACTTTCTCAGAGAATGCACTCATAGAAGGAAAGTCCTGCATTGTCACTTATCTCTATTCTCTTCTCTTGATTGCGCGTTTGATTGTTTTGCTTGCAAACTGGGTCAGTGTGGACAACTCAACTCTCTTTTAATACATAGTATTGATATTAAGATGGAAGGTAAAGGTTAAAAAACAAATACTTCTTACCTTCTGTCTATTGGGTCCCAAGGCAGAAGAGCAGTAAGGGCTGGGCAATTGGGGTTATGTGACTTGTACCAGGCCATATGGCTAGGAAGTGTCTGAGGCAAGATTTGATCCTAGGACCTCTCGTCTCCAGGCCTGGCTTTCTATTCTCTAAGCTACCTTTCTGCTCCCATGTAGTTAATTATATCTAACAAGAACAAATAAACATATTTAAAGTGTTCACTATGTGCCAGTCACTGTGCTAAGCACTAAGGAAATCCCTCCCTACCCTAGTAAAAAATACAAACCAGACTCTTCTCGCTAAGAACTCACTGTTTAATGAAGGAGATCATAGGTAAATGACTAGGTACAATGAAGTTACCGAGAGCATAAATTGGAGAAAATCAACAGAGGGAAGATACTCAAATTAAAGGAAATTAGGAAAGTCTTCTTATGGAAGGTGGGATTTTACCTTGAACTTGCAGGGAGGTAGTGAAGTCATTAGGTAGCAATGAGGATGGGAAGAAGTCCAGGCATGATAGCCAAGAAAAAATACTGGAGTCAGATGGATTGTCTTTTTTGAAGAATAGTAAGAAGGCCAGTATCACAGGATGGCAGAGTACTTGGGGGTGAGTAAGGTATAAAAAAGCTGGAAAATAGGAAGGGATTAGATTACAAATAGGTTTTCAATGGGTAGGTAGCACAGTAGATAGAGCGACAGGTCTGGAGACAGGAGGTCCTTGGTTTAAAACTGGCTTCAAACAGTTCCTAGCTATGTGACTTTGGGCAAGTCACTTAACCCCCATTGCCTAGCCCTTACCACTCTTCTGCCTTGGAACCCAATAGGCAGAAGGCAAAAACAAAAGGAAAAGGAATAAAGTTGAGAATGAGAGGAAAGGAAGTGAAGACACCTATTGTAGATGGCCTTCTTAAGAAGTTTAGCTAAAAAAGGAAGGAAAAATATAGGATGGAAGCTAATGGGGAATGGATGAATCAAGTGAAGGTTTTTTTAGGATGGAGGACATATCAGTATGATTTTTGCTAAAGGGAAGCAGCCAATATATAGGGAAGACTGAAAATAAATGAGAGAATGAGAATGATGGAAGTGGCGATCTGCTTGAGAAGAAAAGATGGAATGGGATCACAAAAGAGAAAAAGGCTACTTCTTGTGAGACAAGGGTGAAGACAGAGATAGTACAAGAAGGCAACTAAGATATAAAAGATGAGGATATGGGTGACCTTAATTTTTTTAGTGAAATATGAAGCAAGATTCTCAGCTGAGAGGGAGGTAGGAGGGCGAGCCAAGGGAAGTTTGAGGAAGAATGAAAAAGTACAGAAAACTTTTTGTTGTCATAAGTTGGATAATAAGTCAATCAGAGAATTGAAAAAGGATAGCTTTGATGAAGGAAGTGCCTAGTTGAGATTATGCAACATAAATTTGTTAGCCATGCCAATCAGCACAATTCTATGATTGGCTTCATCTTCATTTGGCAGCACATGAGTAGGAGCAGTGGAGGGTGAGAGAAATCCAAAGCTGAGGCTTAACAGGGTAAAACTGATCATAGGATAAGAAGGTAAGGGATATAATGCTTTAGTGTTTCAAAGCACTTTACAAGTTATCATATTTGTTTAACCTGAGGTCTTGATGGATTTGAAAAGCTCAGCTTCTGATCTATATTTTCCAGGCAAATTATGGGATAGCCGCAGTCTTCTCAGTTAAATCTTGAGGTTCCCTTCTCATGAAGAAGTTATAAGATTTCTATAAATTTGACTCAGTTCTCTATATATTTGAGAAAAAGAGCCTTTGTCAAAGAAACTTATTTTTAACTTAATGCAATCAAAATTATCATTTTTTACTATGTCTCTTGTTTGGTCATAAATTCTTCCACTATCCACTTATTTGACAGGTAAAGAATTCCATGCTTTCCCTAATTTGCTTGTGGTATCACCTTTGATGTCTAAATTATGTCATTCATTCTGCTATCTGCTTCTATTTTATGGGTGAATTCATTCCATTCACATTCACAATTATGATTACTGTGTATTTCCCTTCATCCTGCTTTCCCCTCATTTATCCGTTCTCTTTCCTTTTGCCTGACCCCTATCAAAAGTGTTTTGCATTGGGACATTAATGCATTGCTGGTGGAGTTGTGAATTGATCCAACCATTCTGGAGGGCAATTTGGAACTATGCCAAAAGGGTGATAAAAGACTGTCTGTCTTTGATCCAGTCATAGCACTGCTGGGTTTATACCCCAAAGAGATAATAAGGAAAAAGACTTGTACAAGAATATTCATAGCTGTGCTCTTTGTGGTGGCCAAAAATTGGAAAATGAGGGAATGCCCTTCAATTGGGGAATGGCTGAACAAATCGTGGTATATGTTGGTGATGGAATACTAATGTACTATAAGGAATAATGAACTGGAGGAATTCCATGGGAACTGGAATGACCTCCAGGAATTGATGCAGAGTGAAAGGAGAAGAACCAGGAGAATATTATACACAGAGACTGATACACTATGGTACAATCAAATGTAATGGACTTCTCTATTAGTAGCAATGCAATGATCAAGAACAGTTTGGGAGGATTTATGAGAAAGAACACTATCCACAGTCAGAGGAAAAACCGTGGGAGTAGAAACACAGAAGAAAAGCAATTGCTTGAACACAAGGATCAATGGGGATATGATTGGGGATATAGACTCTAAATGATCACCCATGTGCACATATCAACAATATGGAAATAGGTTTTGATCAAGGACACATGTAAAACCCATTGAAATTGCGTGTCGGCTATGGGAGGGAGTAGGGGTGGGGAGGGAAAGAACATGACTCTTGTAACAAAGGAAAAATATTCTAAATTGACTAATTAAATTAAAAAAAAAAGTGTTTTGCGTCTGACCACTGTCTTCCTGAATCTGTCCTTATTTCTATCAGCTTCCCCCCTTTCCCTTATTCCCATCCCTTTCTACTTCCCTATAAAATAAGATAGTTTTTTTATTCAACTATCATGCATATTATTCCTTCTTTGAGCCAATGAGAGGAAGGTTCAAACATTGCTTTATGCCCCACCATTGTAAATGTTCTTTCATGCCTCTTTTGTGAGAGATAATTTACCCCATCCCATCTTTATCTTCTCCCTTCTCCCAATGCATTCCTCACTTCTTAATTTTATTTTTTTGAATATCATCACATCATAGTCAACTCACAACCATGTCCTCTATCTATGTATACTCCTATATGACCTACTAATGAAACTTAGAGCCTTCTAAGTTCAATGTGGCAAGGAAGGTTAAAACTACAATTAGGGATTATTTTTAAGTCAACAAAAAGCTTGCATCTAAGTTAACACTTAATCTTTTATTTAGTATTTCAAGGATCTATTACTTCATTGGTGGGCATGCTGCCTCTATTTAAGCAGATTCCCAACTCCTTAATAAATGGATTTGGAGAGGGCTGTGTCTACTCTATAGCAAATCATTTTTTTAACCCTCATTTTCTACCTTTCTAATAGTATCAATTATAGATCAGCAAAGTCTAGGGCCGCAATCAGGGTTAAGTGGCTTGCACAGGATCACATATCTAGGAAGTATCTAAGATCAGATTTGAAACCAGGCCTCCTGACTCCAAGCCTGATTCTCTATCCACTGTGCTACCCTAGCTGCCTCTCCATAGCCAATTTATTAAGAATTGCCTTTGAATTTAGCCAGGCTAGTCCAGAGACAACAGACACATAGTTCATCATCATGGCTTTGGATAGTTGCTCTGGGCCTATCTGTGATTTAATTGATGTAAGGAATTCCCAGTGTGGACATTCCCGCCAACTGAGGTTATTATTATTATTTTAACCTTTACCTTCTGTCTTAGAATCAAAATTGTATATTGGTTCCAAGGCAGAAGTGTTAAAGGCTGAGCAATGGGGTTAAGAGACTTGCCAGGGTCACACTTAGGAAGTATATTAGGCCAGAATTGAACCCAGAACTCCCTGTTTCCAGGCCTGGTTCTCTATCCATTGAGCCACCTAGGTACCTCTCCAATTGAGGGTATTACTGATGAGTAAATTCTGTGAAATTTATGTTCAGTTAGTCAATAAGTATTTTCCTGTTTTGTGCCAGAGAATGTCCTAAGCACTGGGGAAAGGTTAAAAAAAAAAAAGTAGTTCCCTAGCACAAGAAGTTCAAAGTTTAATGGGAGAGGCTACAGAAAAACAACTATGTCTTAGAGAGTTGCCTGGGAGCACAAAGAGGTTAAATGACATCAACTAATAATGAGTCAGAGGCAGGAACACAGATCTTTCTTGCTCCAAGCCCAACCTTTTATCCTGTCTACTATGCCTCATATGTCTCATCTGTTGGCTTACATAAGAATCAATGAATTCAATTCTTAATGTGCACAGATCCATTCTTTCTTGCCAGATTAGGTTAGCCCAATTAGGAAAAAATATTGGTCTGGAATATGCAGTAGTCTACTAGTTGTTATAGAGATCCTGGACCTGTCCTAGGGGGGACCCTGACAGAATTAGATGTTAAAGTGCTGCTATCATACCAACTTGCATCTGTGGTATTTTGACTTATAAAAAATTATTTTTATTATCATGAAAAACACACTTCCATATTGGTCATTGTTGTAAGAGCATGCTCATACATAACTAAAACCCCCAAATAAAACCATAAATACACTGATGTGATGTTTGATCCATATCCATCCAACTCCAGCAATTCTTTCTCTGAAGGTGGATAGCATTTCCCATTATTAGTCTTTTAGGATTGTCCCACAACACTGCTGAGAGTAGCCAAATTTTTACAGTTGATCATTGTACAATATTGCTGTTACTGTTTATAATGTTTTCCCAATTCTTCTTATTTTGCTCTGTATCAGTTGCAGATCTTTCTAGTTTTTTTCTAAAATCATCTTCCTTTTCATTTCTTATAGCACAATAGTATTCCATCACCATCATATACCACAATTTGTTCAGCCATTCCCAAATTGAGGGATATCCCCTTACTTCCCAATTCTTTGCCACTGTCAAAAGAACTGCTGGCATTTTTTACTTTTAGAGGGTTGAGTATGTATGAGGTCTGCCCAGATCCTAAAGGACAATGTTTAGATGTAATAGCTCTAAATGTGGTTTTAGAATCTGCACAGATCTCTCAGGTAGCTTAGGTTTCTTATTTTATTTGCCAATCTCATAGCACTTTGCACTCTTCTACTTAAATTCCACTTCCTATCCTGGTGCTGATACTACCTGAGGAAAGTGCAGCCTCTTCCCATCTTTTCATCTTGTGAAATTCTTATTGGTAAGGGAAATCTTCCACAAAGGAGAATACCAGGTCAGAACTCTAGTTATTTGTTATTTTATTATTGTTTGTTATTATTATTTCTTATCTCTTTCCCTCTGGCAACATGGATAGCCAGGCCACCTCCTTTTCAGGTCATACATATTTTTGATCATGTATTTTATGGTTCTTACATAAAAGTCATTGTTAGCAATATCATGCAAACTACTTAATTTATGATATGGGTCATTATATTGCCTTTTGAATTATCTACAATTTTTGATGGGCAGCTAGGTGGTAAAGTGGATAGAGTGCCAAGCCTAGAGTCAGGAAGATTCATCTTCCTGAATTCAAATCTGGTTTTAGATACATACTAGTTGTATCATGCTGGGCTAGTCGCTTAAGGGTAGATGAATCATTTGATATATCAGAGAAATTGTTGCCAAACTCCCACTACAACAGGCTTCCAAATATTAATTCGTATTTCTGAATTTGCTTTATCTTTTCTTCTAAACTCTAAATTCAATGAGAAGAGGGCCTGTTTATTTTTGTAGTTCCCACTGAGCAGAGCTTAGCGTAAAAGATCTGCTTAATAGTGGAAAGTGGAATGGAGGGACTAAAACTCAAATTGAGAGTCAAAGGAGCTGGAACAGAGCTGAATTCTTTCCCGCGCAGGTGCGGGTCCGACCCATCTTCCGGCTGCTCAGTGCGCAGGCGCAGAGCTCGAACCAAGATGGCTGCCCCCGTGGATCTGGAGTTGAAGAAGGTAAAAGAGGGTCTTGAGTGGGAAGAGTCGTCCCTAGGGAGTCCGAGGGACCCGTGAACGAGGAAGTTGAGAGAGGCACCTGGCATGACGGAGGAAAGGGGGGTTCTGGGGACCCCAGGAGCCTGTGCCAGGGCCGGGCCTCCTCCGCGCTCTCTGGGGTTGTGAGTCCCTGGAGGTCGGCCTGGGTCCATCGGCGTTACTTTTTTCGGCCTCCGCGCCGAATGTTCGGGCTCCAATTCATTTGTGGAGCCCCTGAGGCTTGGGATGGGTGGAAGGAAATCAATATTCCAGAATAGAAAGGAGCACGAAGCTGTTTTCTATCAAAGTTGGGGAGATTCCAAGATTGTTCGTGCTTGAACCACGCCCCCCCAATGGAATCGCCATTGCCTCTCCAAGTGCCCTTGCAGAATAAGCATCAGTTATGTTTTCAAGCACCTGATCCCTCAAAAAAAAAAAAAAATCACAGTATGAATTAGATTCGAATGGGAGCTAAGAGCTTATATAGTTAGCAAGAATATTGGAACCAGAGTCAGGATAAATTCCATGATAGAGACCCTGTTTTGTTAAACTATGACTGGGCAAGTCTCATCCCTGGGCAGCTGTTTCTTATACTATAGAATGAAAATGTTGCCTTCTTGGTACCGGGAGGACTAGGGAGGACTAGGTAAAGATCAGGAGTCGGCTCTCCTTGTGGCAGAGGAAGGAAGAATATTGTCATTTAAGGTCACTATCCGTTGTTTTCCTTGGGGGGGGGGGTCAAAAAGGAGAGAGAGGTTCATTGGAGGGGCGGTTATCCAGGGAGACCGTCTTGTTTAAACAAAGGCATCGATGAAACTTACTTTCAGTTCAGAAGAGTAGAATTATAAGAACTTTAGACTTGAAAGTTAGAATACCTGGGTTTGTTTCCAGGATTTAGAGTTCCTTAGAATTCTAGCTCTCATACTTACTAGCAGTGTGACTGATGACCTTTGTGTTCCTTAATTTTCTCGTTTATAAAAATGGATAATAACATTTATTCCATCCCTCTTACAGAATTGTCCTGAAAGGAGCACATTGTAAAGCACTATGTAAACAGGAGTTATTATTAAATACTTTTGAGTATCCTTCTTTTATCAATAGAGCTCTTTTCCCAAACTTTTGTAAGTCCCTCTTGATTTTAGCAGGAAGTTTAGAGTACCTGATGTTCTTATAGTACTTTCTATTTCAGACTTTCAAGATCTTGTTTTTTTCCTTTTGATTTGTTTTTAAAGGCAACCTCTGGTGTTGCCTAGTTAGGGGAAAAAATCCAAGTTTTCCCTATCAAGTAAAATCAGAATATTATGAATTTCTGTAAATTTCTGCAAATCATGCCTTCTAAGTATGTATATTTTCCTAAACAGTTTCAGGTCTTTAAAGTACTTCAGGAGAATTATGATAGTTCACCCACTTAGAACCCAGTCTAGAATCAGAGATTTGGAAGGGATTTTAGAAGATGTAAGTCTAATCCTCTCATTTTATTTTGAATTAAATATTTTTTTTTTTAGGGATAGAAAGAGTCTTCTAAATCATCTGGTCAGCCTTTATTTCTTAGAAGAAGAAACTTAGACCTACATAGCTTAAATGATTTGGCCAAGGTTTCACAACTTGTAAGTGTGTAAAGCCAAGACTGGGACCTAGTTTCCTGATTCTAGGGCTCTGTTACACTATACTTTGATGATATATTTAGCCTTGCTCTTTGTAAGAGCACGTGTTTGTGCATTTCTTCTCTTAGAAAAAATAATTACTAAAATGGGTTTGTGCTCTTAAGCATAGTATGAGTTTATAGTTTAAGAGAAGGCAGATTGAGTTTACAGTGAGCATTATACCTCACTTACCTCTTAGCCTAGGTGTTTGAATTTTTGTTGTTAAAATACAGGACAAATTTGAATAGAAAATTGTAAAATCCTAAATGCAAGTTAAAAGTGCTTCAAAGTTATTTTAACCACAAGATAAACAATGATAGTTATTCATGAAAGACAGTTAATGTATTTTGGTTTTTAAAAAGTAGGCTAAAGATTTTATTTTTAAACATTTCCCCAGTCATTTATTAGTTGGAGACCTGTGGAAAAAATTAAGAATTAAATAATATGAAACAAGAGTGAGGGGAAAACAGTGAGAGTGAAATTTGAGCTATGGTTTTGCTTTGCCTTAGTAATGGTAAATGCTATTATTAAGGTATAAATTTGACAGCATGTAAAAATCATTCCAGAAACTTCAGCAAGAGTATTCATGGACAGTGTTTATCCCCCAAATTAGGTATGTGTAAACAGTAGTAGAATTTGGCCTGGTGTCTATGGGGAAATCACAATATGATTCCATAACTGAACAATCTTGTTTTTTTGTTCTGTTGTAGTAGTCATATTCTGAACATATTACATGTATGGTTCACATTTTTGCATTTTCTCTCAATTTTATCTCTTATATCAATTATTGTCTAACTCATTCATTTGGTATTTACATACTACTTTGTTTTGTTATCTTTTTAATGTGTACTGTCTCTCCAACAAGTTTTTAGCTTCTGTGAAATCAAGGATTTTCTCTAATACTCTTCCTGTTTGGACTTCATGGAGCACTTTACACCTTTCTAATTAACCTATTATGAAATAGTATGTATTATTTTTCAAGTGCCTTCTTTTAGACTGTAAACTTCATGAGAGTAAAGTATATCCAAACTATGTTTATGTAAGCTCTGTGGCTTATCATAACTTTTTTGCTTATTTCCTTCCCAGTGCTTAGAAAAATGTTCAGTATTCACCATAGTATTTTATAAATGTTTGTTGAATTTGGATTTTCAGTGCTGAGAACAATTTCTTACATATAGTAGTTACTCAATAAATATTGGTCAGTCAGTAACTGTTACTCTACATTTTTCGGTTAGTAATAAGGCCTTGACTGTTGACAATTTGAAGCTAAACTTGCAGGTTGTGAATTGTATTTTGGACTCGATTTATTAGCTGGAATTCAAATGCTTTATCAAGTTATTGACTTTTTTGTTTTTGTTTTTGTTAGGCTTTCACAGAACTACAAGCCAAAGTTATTGATACTCAGCAGAAGGTGAAGCTTGCAGATATCCAGATCGAACAGCTAAATAGAACAAAAAAACATGCACATCTTACAGATACAGAAATTATGACTTTGGTAGATGAGACTCACATGTATGAAGGTGTAGGGAGAATGTAAGTAAAATACTTTTATTAAAGGGGTGACTCTTGAGTGGTTCGTGACTGAATAATTCTGTAAAAATTGTTTTATTGGTGCTTTGAGAATTTTTTAAAAGTATGTGTCATTTTTGAATATACACTCCTTTCCTTCCAACTCTATTAGAACTTTGCCTTTTAACAAAGAAAAATTGATCAAAACAAAGCAATGTTGACCACATGCAACAATGTAGTTTTCCTTTTGTACTCAAATGAACACTTTTCTTCCTTTAAGGTTAGCCAAACAAATCATAGCAATAACAAAAGTTAAATGAACAGACAACTGACGTAAATATCTAGTAATTGCCAGTGTCAAGCGTTTTTCAAACATGAAGGATAGCAACTTATACAAAAGAAGTCCTAGGAAATCAGTTCTATCTTGTGCTGTTCTTTATGACCAGCCATGTAAATTCATTTCCATTCATGATGTGGACCAAGTCTTCTTTATATTTCCTTAGTAGGAAAGAAAGTATAGAAACATGACTGCAAATCAAATTCCATTACAATTTAGTTGGCACATCTGTTTTTGTTAGTGTTTGTTCTTGTAATCAAATTTTGTCTAAGGGGATCATTGTTTGAGGTATGCTGATACTCAATACAGAGATTTTTATTGCTTAAAATTGAATCTCTGTATTGAAATATTGTGTTTTATGATTGTAATTAAGCTCAACATATTTCAAAAAATGGCATTATGAAAACAAGTCTAGGTGCATGAGAGCCTCTATTCTCCTTGAAAAGAAACTAACAATCGGATTACTTCTCATTTTATTCTCTCATATTATATATTATACAACAAATTAACATGCAGCTTTTTGAAGCTAAACATTTTCTAATGAAGCATGTTTTAAGAGGAAGTAAATCCCTATTTGAGTTAGTTGTTGAGACATAGTAGAAGAGGGACGATGACAAAATTAAAACCTTTGACTATGTGGCTGGGCAGCACCGACTACATATTTGGCATTCGATGCATGATAATTTTATCCTTAAGTCTTAAAATGACAGCACTAAATTCTCTAGGGCCACTGCCTGTTGTGCTGAATTTGAGTTCCACATCCTTGTTCTTTGTTTGCAGCATCTAAGGAATTTCCAAATTAGAAAATTGGGATCACTGTTTTTTACCTCTTCTTTAACCATTGGAGAGTTCTCATTTTTCATGAAATTTTTTCCATCAAGTAGCTAGGAAGATACTTTTTTCTATCAAGTAGGTAGGAAATTGGCAAATTTTTCCATTAAGGTAACTTGACATAATTAACTTAAGGACAGGATAGATAATTAGTTCATGATAGATCTTTCCAGAATATTTAAGTAAATACTGGTTCTTTTTTAGAAAAAAGTCTCCCTATAAGCATTAGATATAGTAGTATTCTGTGGTTAAAAACTTAACTTTTAATTTTGGCTTCAGTGTTTCCTATATCACATTAGCATATTGAGTTTGCTCCTGTATGATAGGGGCATGTAAGGTGAACAGAGTTTGTTGTTTAGCTAGAATGAGAATGCATTATGAGAGAGAGAAGATTTGTTGAGTATCAAGTCTAGTCACAAGGACATTCCCTTTCTTGATGCTAAGCCTGAACTATCTATTTATGAATTTGTATTCTTGGGTGCAGTATCTTTGTGATTCAGTTCGTTTTTTTTTTTAATTTCCAGTCATTATCCTAGTTAGTCTTTTTTGGGCAATGGAGAATATATTAATAACATCACTTTTGTGCATTATTTAGGTTTTAGGGTTTGATTTAGGATCTGTTATAGCATTTTGTGAATGATGGATTTGATTACTTCCTCATTTTAATTCTGAAATTATTTACATCTTTTAAAAAAATCCTTTGGAAAAAGCAATATCTTAGGGTAAAATAATCAAACATTGGAATAGATTGCTAGTGACTCAGTCTAGAAGAAAGAAAAAAATATGATATGAATTGTTAAAAACAACAAAAATGTAAGAAAATCACTTCAGCAAAGAAATTTATAAAACCACTGCTAGGTTAAGTGCCTTTCAATTCCTATTTTGGGGACAATTGATAGTAAAACTTATACAATGGCTATTCTTGGTTTAGTATAAGTAAAATTAAGTTTCGTGGTAAAAGATGATGAATTGCTATATACTGTA
Source organism: Monodelphis domestica (assembly GCF_027887165.1). Classification (NCBI taxonomy): domain Eukaryota; kingdom Metazoa; phylum Chordata; class Mammalia; order Didelphimorphia; family Didelphidae; genus Monodelphis; species Monodelphis domestica. Next base: position 338,630,639 of record NC_077227.1, on the reverse strand, counting down.
AGTTGTGAGTATTCATTGCTATATTCCAAGCTATATTCCAGCCCCCTGGCGTGTTGCCAACGCATTTTCATTCTCTTACTTCATATTCTTTGGAGAGGCTTGTTATGTAGCCTGATACTACTACCACCAATTTCTAGTTTTGCTACTTAAGCTGTTTGTGAGCTGACCTCACTGTGCTACTTTGAGAACCATGATGAAAGTTACAACTGTGGAGTGATCTGTCTGAATATTTGGAAGAGTTTGCCTTTGTGTCCAGAGTGCAAGTAGGCAGAATGTCCCTTGCATCTTTTTTGATTGAAAAAAAATTTTTATGATGGTGCATGTAATTTTCTCTTTACCTTATTCAAAGTAGTTGAACTTAGTGAGAGGAATATTTTTTTCTATTGTAAGAACTGTATTTGAAAGTGCATGTAAAATGCCATTTTAAAAGTGATAAGGCATTTGAATGGTTAGGAAAAATTGGGCTGTGGATATTTTTCTAAGTAAAGATATGACACTGTTTTCATGCCTTATCTATTTTTCTGATACTGTTTCTCACTGGTTATTTTGGTTAAGCACTGCATGAATAATTTTCATCCTTTCCAAAGAGAAATTAGATGTTTCTATGGGTGGAACTTGAGTAGATTAGCCTTTAAGAAGAATGGTTTCTGCCCTTTTAAAGCTTAACAGAACTGTAAATAACTGGACTATTTTAAACCTAATTTAGAGGTGTGCCACATTTCTGTTTTTGTTTTTAAAAATTTTTTTTGTTTTTGTTTTTACATTTGAGGAACTAAGAATGAACAATGGTATAAATCTACCAGCTAGTTAAGTGTCTAGCAATGCAGAAATTACTGTTTGGGAACTGTGCTTCTATTTCTATTTGGTTAAGTAATTTAATAGTCTGTAACTATTGAAGGATCCAGAAGAGTAAAACTTAATGTAAATATAATACAGGTGTAAAAGTGAAACAGAGTAGATATAGCTTTGATACAAGTCAGTTTTTTTGGGGAAAATTTAAAGTTTTAACTACTTTGGCAGCTGTTTAGAAATCTGGACTCTTCTTGAACTTTTTATTTAAAATAATATATTGGTTTTGTTATAGTTGAAGTTATTGCTTGATTTATCATTTGAGTAGCAGTATTAATTAATCCCAAGATAAAATAAAATGTTTGTAGTTTCCCTGAATGTAGTTATATTAAATTGAAGAAACATAATAATAGCATATTACAACTATATTTTAGAATAATGTCAATTCTCTTATTTTGCTTCCAGGTAATCTTATGCTGTAAAAAATCTGCTCTATAAGTTTTCTACTAAGTGATTAGGTGCTGAAAATGGAAAAATTTTCAGTATAGAGAAATCCTGATTTATTTGTGTAATCTGATTTACGAATCATGTTTAGAGATTATGGTGCAATAATATTGCAGTGGTTTTGATGTAGAATAATGTTTTGAACAGATTTGGCCTAAGTATATTTTATATTTTTAATTTTTGAATCCTAGTTCCTTTGATGGAATAAATGCTATACTTTTTTTTTTTAACAGAGAAGCATAGGCCAATTTACGATGTAAGATAGGAAGAATTCCTGATGCTGGTCTTACTTTAAGAATATTTCCTCTACTCCAGGCTCCCATGGTGGTTTTTTTTTCTGACCAATTTTATGTCTTTGTTCTCATTCCTAAGGGTATTCTGCTTAAAGAAAAAATCTTTTCCTGTTATTCAGGGAAAAATTACTTAAGTACTGTTGCCACTGAATACATATCATAACTTCAAATGTATAAACCTCCAAAAGCTTTAGTCTTCCTGATGTCATGCTTGTAGACAGTGAGTCTTTTGAGTAATGTCTTCTTTCTTTAACTTGCAAGTAATTTAAAAACTTGATATTTAAAATTGATACTCAATTTAAAAACAAAGTGGCTTCTTAGAATAACATCCCTTTGTTCATGACTGAGGAATTTAGGAAATGCTTCTAAGCTTTTGTAGCAACTGTATAACTTTTCTTCTTTAGAAGATTGTTTTCTATGATTCTTTCTCTATTTTTCTTTCAATCCCTAGGACTCCAAAGTTTTCACTGGAACTTAGACAAGTGGTTTTTAAGATGTTGCTAATCAGAAATCTATTATATTGTAAAGTTTTCAATTTGTATCTTTGAAAATAAGAACATGCAAAAGTCATTTTTTAATTTAACATACTTACATTGTAGGTATTTATTTTTTCCAAGGTTGCTTAAAAACGTATGTGGTATTGATGTATATTAGTTTTGTTGATGATTACCTTCCACATTTACCAGATAAGAAGATTCATACCATTTTTCTAAGGTGACATTAAAGAATTAAGTGATTCATGAAATTTCTTTAAAAGTAATTATTAATTGAAATAATATCAAAATAATTAAGTATACCTCTGTGTGTATAAGAAAGGAGGAGAAATGAAAAGTGCCTTATGTTTGTTGTATTGGGGTAAATAAGAAAGGTAGAAATTTCTGAATTTTGTTACTTTGATATGGAAGAATTGTAATTGCATCATGACAAGCTGAACTTTTTTTAACCCTTATTTTCTGCCTTAAAATCAATATAATATATGATTCTAAGGCAGAAGAGTGGTAAGGACTAGGCATTGGTGGTCAAGTGACTTGCCCAGGGTTGTGCAACTAGGAAGTATCAGGGCAGATTTGAACCCAGGACCTCCCGTCTCTGGGCCTGACTCTCAATCCACTGAGCCACCTACTCTTAACAGGATTTTTGGTAGAAGAAAAACAGTAATAACTAAGCCATAGTCAGAGTTTTCTGATTTTAGCCATCACTTATCTCAGTGGCAAATTTAGGAGCAGAATGCTATTTAATCTGTTTGAGATGAGAAGACTTGTGTTTTGGTCAAAGAACATCATCTACTTAATGAAACATCCAAAAAAGAGTTGACAAGAAAATTGGTGACCTAGATATGTTGAGTCAGACTGTATAAATGAATAGAAACTATAATGTATTGCTTATACTCCATTTTAAAAGTCTTTTTACTTTTGTTGGGATTTGACTGTGGGTTTCATTCTAGTGTAGTAATTAAGATTGCAGATTGTTGCAGGTATAATTAGTACTTGTGCTTTTGTAAAGAATGTATGCTTGTGTTATTTTTAGAATTTAAGTTCAAATGTACATGTCAGGAAGAATGTTTGTCTCATGCTGTGACCAGGAACTCCAATTACTAGCTTCTTGTCTAAAGAAGATCAATTACTTTGGGAATGATATCAGCTTGTTTAGCCTCAAAGAAAACCCAAAATGTTCTTATACTATACAAAGAAGTTCCTTGTGCAGCAGCATAGATTCAGTACTAAAAAGTATATTTAAATAAATTTTTATTGACTTATTTTTTACTTTATCATGATTTTCCCCACTGTCTCTTCTCCCTTTCCCAGAAGACCATTTCATATAACAAACAGTATTTTAAAAGTATATTTAGGGGGCAGCTGGGTGGCTCAGTGGATTGAGAGCCAGGCCTCAGATACTTCCCAGCTGTGTGACCCTGGGCAAGTCACTTGACCCCCATTGCCTAGCCCTTACCACTCTTCTGCCTTGGAGCCAATACATAGTATTGACTCCAAGACGGAAGGTAAGGGTTTAAAAAAAAAAGTATATTTAAATAAAAACATAACTGTACTAAGCCCTGCTTTTTATGTTATTTTGGCCTACTATAAAAATTTTGGATTGGAGTATATATACATTTAGAACATTTTTTTCTGGGTAGTGCCCAGAGAAGAGTCACTGTTGGGTTAATTTGGTATTCATTTGGGTTCTCCAGTGTGCCTTTTTAAGGTGCTTTTTATCTTTCCCATGGATATATTTATTGCATATAAGATTTAAGAAAAGTTAGGGAACATTATTGAAATCTTTATACTGAATTATAGACTTCACAAAAGCTTCCAATTTCCTTAATAAATCTGGGCTATGGTAGTTCCTGAGAAAGTTTGACTGCTTCAAAAAGTTGACTAAAGGTCTAAAACAAGATGTATTGCTTCATCAGCTTCCTTCACTGATCTATTTGATATTGTCAATGGAATGAAGTAATATGTATGATAGGAACATTTTTATTTAACCTATTTTTTGTATGTCCATACCTTACAGTGAAATAAGGGACCTAAAAGCTCATATCAGAATATTCTTTTGGACATCTGCCTACTCTGTGCAATGTCAGAAGTCAGGAGACAGTTTCTATACATTATAAAAGTATAGGTAGGGGCAGCTAAATGGCTCAGTGGACAGTCAGTCCAGGAGACAGGGAGTCCTGGGTTCAAATGGCCTCAGATACTTCTCAAGTGTGTGACCCTGGGCAAGTCACTTAACTCCAGTAGCCTAGTCCTTGCCATTCTTCTTCCTTGGAACCAATACTTAGTATTGATTCTAAGATGAAAGGTAAGAATTAAAAAAAAAAAAAGCAGGAGACAAAAGGAGACATGCATATGCTCAGGCTGCTTTGCAGTTAGTGAAGGACAGTACTTTGGACTAATGATAAATTGAGAAGAATGTTTTAGGTGCCACTCCACACCTGACAGATCCTGTATTTGCCTATGAGTTTTTAACTGTTTTTCTATTAGATTATTTAAACGACAAAGAGGTACTGCTATCAAAGGAATAATGAAACCAATCAAAAAGTCTAGTACCAACAAGTAGCAAATTCTAGACCACACTAAAAGCTTGCTGTATACCATCAAACCAGTGGTAGCCTCTAACATCTTAAAGAATTCTGATTCTTGACTCTGGCACAGATGTCACATTTAGGTTTTTTTAATTTGGAAAATTTTATTAAATTAATTAATTTAGAATATTTTTCTCTTGTTACAAGATTTATGTTCTTTCCCTCCCTTCTTCCCACCCCCCTCCCATAGCCAATACACAATTCCACTGGGTTTGACATTATATTTAGTTTTTTTTTTTTAACCCTTACCTTCCGTCTTGGAATCAATACTGTGTATTGGCTCCAAGGCAGAAGAGTGGTAAGGGCTAGGCAATGGGGGTCAAGTGACTTGCCCAGGGTCACACAACTAGGAAGTGGCTGAGGTTAGATTTGAACCTAGGACCTCCCGTCTCAGCCTGGCTCTCAATCCACTGAGCTACCCAGCTGCCCCCACATATTTAGGTTTTTAAGGAGTTTCATGAGTATAGTATGTGAGCCCTACTGAATAGCAAGGACAGAGTGGCAGGACAGAGTCAATGTCCTGGTATGCAGCCAATCAGCTTGCTGGCATTGAAAAGATGCTCATTATATTCTGGATAGCAAGAATGGATGACGGATAGCTCGATTCTCAAGCAACTGTTGTTCAGTGAACAAATGTGTAGTAATGACAAACAATGTTTTAAGGATTTGCTGAACACTAATGCAATGTGGTTTAACTGTGAGTGACTAAAACACAGTGAAGGACAGATCAGCTGGATGTGTAGCTATGAGGAGGGGGATTTCTTTTTTGAATAAAGACTTTAGATCTGAGAGGCAGAGTAGTGAAAATTTAAATTAGTATCTGGTAATAAAATATTATATTTCTTGAGGTTTATTAAAGATTATTAGAAATCAAAGAATAAAGAAAATACAAAATAAGAAAACCACATGCCTAGGGCTGATTAGCCCATTCTAAGCTTACTTACTACATCTTGCAAATGGCCGAGAAGAGCATAGAAGAGTGAGAGGTAAGCGTTGCCGCCAGTTAAATACTCATTGTGATCTTGCCCAGGTGGAAACTCAGGTGAGATTATAGGGAATTCTGGGAAATACCAAGGACTTCTGGGGATTGAAGTCTAGGGTTCAAACCTCCATTTTACAATCCTCCTGAGGCCCGAGGAAGACTAGTCTCTCCGCTGAGTCTTATAAGCATACCAACTTTGAAATTAACCAATAATTGCTAGACGCATTGACAAAAATCCAGTTAGGGGCAGCCCCCTTTTGGCATGAAAGTATTCATACAAATAAATGTTCAATCAACCACACCCAAAGTTCATTCTTGATCTTCTCGTGCTGTGGTCTGTGGAGTGTAAGGATAATTTTTAGTGTTTTTACTTAAAATCTAAATAAGTGGTTGCCATGAGAAATTCCCAGATATGAAAATACCCAAGTCAGCTGGGGATTTATGAAGATTTTAATTAATAGAGAAGGAATTAAGGGAAGGAGAGAGAGAGAAAAAGATAATTAATTTAAACTACTCTGGCTCAGGCTGAGCCAAGCAGTAGTTAAAGGCCTAGGCCAAAGTGGCCTCCCTGAACCTCAGGGAGAGGGAGTCAGTCTTATCACTTACCACAAGACCATCTCCAAGCAAGCTCCAGTGCTCCACTGAATCTCCTGAACTGAGTTTAGAATCTAACTCAATTCAACTCACTCAGTTCAGGATCTAACTCAATTCCAAACTCTGAACTCAATTGCCTCCTGACTTTTTACCCCTTCCTTTTAAAGAAATTTTCTCTTATGTCACCTCCCCTAAATTTTCACGTCTACCAATCACAATAGACACTTTTTTTCCGGGACTGCCCATTCTTAGTTCTCACCTTCTTTGGTTTGATATCTTCTGAGTACTTCACACCTCTTTGTTAAGCTTGCCTTTTTGTAAGTTACTTGACTTTTTTAGGTACTAATTTAAGTTTTACAGGCACTTAACACCTTTTTGTATTAGATCTAAAAATAGACCTATCTTAAGGTGCTAGCTTTACTATAAGGTATGAGTTAGGGACTTTCATTGTTCAATCAGGAGTTTACAACTTTATTTTCCCCTAAGGCACTGTCTGAGTAGGGTGGAATAATTTTAAAAGTTCCTAATGCATTCCTGATTCTTGTAAGACCAAGTATCTCCATTGTTACAATAAGGGAATAGCTAAACCAAATCTTCTAAGGTACAGTCTGAGTAGTTTTTAAGATTCACAGGAAGCATCTTCATGGTATCTTCTCCAAACAGTTCAGTTTCTGGATTTGGAGAGGTAGCATGTTTCTTAACCTAAAATTACTCTCAAAAGGAATTTAAACTTTGCAATTTAAAATAATAATTTTTTTGCATTCCCCCCCAAAGAGGGTGTTTGAAAAACGCAGGGATAACTTAGGGATGCATGGCTGAGTTATGTGGTATATGAATCAATTGGTAAGAGAAATCAAAAACATTAAAAAAAATCCAAATGAAAAAAGATAATTTCTGGATGAAATATAGACTATCAAAGTCTTATGTATAAAAATTCTAAGTAAAGGAAAAATAAATTTATAACAGGTCCTTGAATCAGGGCCAAATTAAAATAATATAAGCAATTAAGCATTTACCCAGTCATTAGCCAGGACTAAAAGGTTGCCACATTACTTATGTAAGACAGAAAAGGGACTAGATTATAGGAGCCAAGTTTTGGTACTTGTCTATAAGTATTTTCACAAAGAGTGTAGATACAAGGAAGGCCTACATCTTAATGTATGTCAAGCGTTGCAACCTCGAGTCTCACACTAGGTTCAAGTCTTTTGTATTGGCTTAGAATTTTCATCAACCCCTTTGGGATTGGTTGGTCTCTGACCTTGTGCTCGATTGGTACTGTGCAATGGCTCTTTTGTATATCTTGTCCTGGAATCAGTCAGAATCATTAAGCAAAGTCCTATACTTTTTATTTCTGGCTTTTCTGGGAGTCCAATTATTCTTAAATTATCCCTTCTCCCTCTATTTTCCAGATCTATCACCTTGTCGGTGAGATATTTTATGTTCTCTTCTAATTTCTTGGTATTTTGGCTTTGCTTTATTAATTCTTGCTCTTTTACACGATCGTTGTCTTCCAGCTGCCTGATTCTGGCCTTTAAAACCTGGTTTTCCTTTTCAGTTTCATCATACCGGTTTTGTAGATGCGTGAATTTCTTTTGCATTATTTCCAACTTTTCCTCCCAGAAGGCTTCCATCTTTTTGGTCATTTCTGATTCAAATTCTTCATAGGTTTGTGGAGAGTTTCCATTTCCTTTGGAAGGTTTTGGAGCATTTTCTTTTATATTATCTTCTATCTGCTCTGTATTTTGTATTTTGGCTCCATAGAATGTGTCCAAAGTCGCCCCTTTCTTCGTATTTTTCTTGGTATTTTGGGGCTTCTGTGGTTCTGTCGAGTTTGCCATTTCTGAATGTGGAGGATTAGCTTTTCTTGTCTCTGTCTGGTGTTCAGAGGCTTTAGTCCTGGGCAGATGGTTCTATGAGCTTTCCCTGGGTTAAACTGAATATGCCTCACTGGAACTGGAATGGAAGGGTCGGACCACGTTGCTTTCCAGAAGTTGCCTTCAGAATCGCTGGCCGTGAGGCTGTTTCGTCGGCCTGCGGGGGGATGGGCTGCAGCTTTCCCAAGCTCTAGGGCAAGGACTTTCACTGAGACTTGGATAGCAGGATCCAGCCCGTGAGGCTGTCTTGCCCGCCCTGAGGGTTGCTGTTGTTTAGACCAGCTCTCTGCAGCGGAAGCCCCAGGCAGTAACTTTCACTGGGACTCGGGTAGAAGGCCCTGAGGGTTCTGCTCTCTGAGCCCGGTGGGGCTGCGGCTTCCGGGAGCCTTGGACTCTGCGCTCCTACCCCTGAGGTCCGAGTGATCTCGGGTTCTGGCTTTTGAGGGGAGCCGTACCTTTTGAACCGGGTCCAGGTCCAGGAGGAAGGTTCCCAGGGTCTGTGCTGTTGATCGTTTTGAATTTCGGCGCCTTAGGAGCTTATCGTTTGAGATCGGTAGGGAAGGGTTTTCCGGAGATCTGAACTTTAGCTTTCTCTAAGCCGCCATCTTAACCGGCAGTCCTATACTTTTTATTAATAAATGGCATCATTTTTTATAGTCTCAAGCTTTTGGGGCATGCATTAACATTATAGCAAATATATATTAAATTTATATTACTGCAAATCAAAAGAAATTAAAGAAAATCTTAATACTGGTGACATGTACTTCAAATATAAAAAGGAGAGAAAAAATAAAAAACTGAAATAGTATATTGCACATGTGATAAAAATATAATAATAAAAAAGTTTTTAAAATAAAAATATAGCTTATAGTCATTGACACACTGTCAGCTAAGGAAATATAGAATACAAAGTTTCTCACCAAAAATGAGATCCATTTCCTCTTCATACCTGGCCATGATCCACTGTGAGTATGAGCAAATGAATTTCACCAAGTAACAGTTTTTTTTATAAAGGACGGTAGTTCAGAATCCCCAAAATTCTCAATATCCCAATTAATTACAATAGCAAACAAAATCACTATCATTTTTTACATGAGTCTGCTGTATGACATATAAAGAAAATGGATACTTGTCACAAGATTTTCAGGTGTAGCAATGTTTCAACCTTGGCAAACATATTTTTAAACAAAGTAAAACTTATTTGGGTCTAGAACATCATCAAGAAATCTAGATATCATTAAAAAATGTGGCAGAGGAGTCTAGGAAAAACTCAAACCTCTGTACTGTTGGTGTTGGATAAAGTGAGCTGAAGAGTTATAAATGAGAGATGCTCCTCTTTTGGGAGTCATCCAGGCCCTGGGATTAACTTCCCAGCTCCTTTGGTAAATGAGATTGTGATGTCCCATCCGTTCACATTTTCATAAATGTGGGAGGTGGGGGTTATAATTATATTTCACTTCAGCTACTAAAATGGACCTTACCTCCTGTATGAAACAGGCAAAATGACCAGAGTTGTTGGGGAAAAAAATCTAAAAATCATGTCTAAAGACCCCTTAAAATCAATTTGAGATATTTAGCTAAATTAAATTTTCCAAAGGTTGTTATACAATTGTAACCAGTTCTGATGAAGTCTATCTATCCTCTATGTGACAATTTACAAAGTCAAAATAGAAAAAGGGCTGTTTTTATATAGGCTTATTCAATACTATTTGTTCAGTATAGTTATAGGGGAACAGTAACAGAATGTAAGGTAATTATAACCCAGTACATTAAAATGATTCAGTGTAACAGAATGGTATTGAATACATTAATATATGAACTTAAAACCACAAAATTAAATCTTAAACAAAACAATCAGTAAAATGCAATAAAATACAGAGATTTTTATAAAACATTGGAGTCTGAAAAGCTTTAAAAACATAACCTCTAGTCTCTCTAAAGTTCATTTTTTTATCCATTTAGATGCCTATTGTCAGAAGGCAGAAGATTGGTAAGGGGTAGGCAATGGGGGTCAAGTGACCCACCCAGGGTCACACAGCTAGGAAGTGTCTGAGGCCAGGTTAGAACCCATGACCTCCCATCTCTAGGCCTGGTTCTCGAGCCACTGAGATGCTCCCCCATAGTTAGGGTGGGTTTTAGGAATCTCAAATTGGGCCAAAGAGTTGCAGGGAAATGAAATTCTCTCCTGCATCTCAGGTGAGATAAATAAAAGAATCAGTGCAGTCATGAAAAAACATCCTTTTAGATAGGAAATACACTGGTCTCTCATAGAATACACCATACTTGTAACTTCCTATTTGGAGAAGTCTCTTCCTTCTCCTCGTTGTCCCCCCCTGTGGTCCCTTGCCACATGGAGGGTAATTGTAGCCTAAGGAAAGATCACCCCCATTTTTACCAGTTGGTTTTTTATTATGAAGACACAAGGGGCAGCTACCAGCAGCCTGGGTCCTGGGACTGAGCCTGAGTTGCTGGGGCTGGGGCTGGGGCTGGACCAGGTAAGCGAGATGGCTGGAGGCCAGGAGCAGGAGCTAGGCCGGCAGGGCTGGGACCAGGTGAGTGGGCAGGGCCAAGCAGGTCCGGAGCAGATGACTGGAGGCAAGAACAGATATCAGGAGGCAGGAGCAGGCAGCAGGAGCGAGCTGAATCAAGAAGGTTTGCTGAAAAGCCTTGGAGAAACGTGGCTTAAAAAAATTATCTAGGCAGATGTTCCCTCTACAGCTGATCAAAATAAGCTATTAAAAGCTGAACTTATGGATAGTCACAGTAGAGAAAAGTTTTAGGAAAGTTAAGAAGATTGAGGGTATTTCGTCACAACCAACGTGGTCAGCCAAAACTGTAAAAATTAAATTAGTATCTAATAATAAAATATATTTCTTGAGGTTTATTAAAGATTATTAGAAATCAAGGAATAAAGAAAATGCAAAATAAGAAAACCACGTGCCTAGGGCTGATTAGCCCATTCTGAGCTTATTTACTACATCTTGCAAATGACTGAGTAGAGCATAGAAGAGCAAGAGGTAGGCATTACCGCCAGTTAAATACTCATTGTGATCTCATCCAGGTGGAAACTCAGGTGAGATTATAGGGAATTCTGGGAAATACCAAGGACTTCTGGGGATTGAAGTCTAGGATTCAAATCTCCATTTTACAGTAACAAACAGGTAGAGATAAAAATCGAATGACATGGGGCTGCTAGGTAGCACAGTGGATAGAGCACCAGGCGTGGAGTCAAGAGGACCTTGGTTTAAATATGACCTCATACTCTTCCTAGTTTTGTGATCCTGGGTAAGTCACTTGACCCCAGTTGCCTAGCTTTTGCTGCTCTTCTGTCTTAGAATTGATAATAAGAGCGAGGGTAAGAGTTGGGGGAAAAAATCAAATGATTATTGGTCTCATAGTGGATTTTTAGGCATAAACATACATAGATTATAATCAGTAAATTGCATCATTTTTGAAAATTAAGTATACTTTGCCTTTATTAAGTGAAGACTTGAAAAAATGGTATGGCATATTTTCTAGAGTCAGCCCAGAAAAATCCAAACTTAAATCCTTCTGACACATACTTGCTGAGTGATTCTGGATGAGTCACTTAACCTCTCTTAGTACCTTTTAAAACTAAGACTAAACATTGTTGAGAAGAGGCTGATCTGCATTGTTAGAGGAAGTTCTTCACCAGGCACTCCTGACATCAATAAAATTACAGGTCCTATTAAAGTTAAAAAAAAATCCAAACACCTTTTTTTTTTTTAATGTACCCAAAGATTGTCAACTGGGACTTTCTGGCAAGTCTAGAAAAATATCTGCATGTTGGGTTGGATCCATTGGTTGTTAAAAAGAAAGTGAATGTTTGGGAAACTATCTAAGGCATTTTGAGATTTAAAGTCCTTTGTTACCATGTGAAGATTGAGGACTTTGCTTAACAAAAAGGCATATGATTTCTATAAATTATAAGTACTATCTATATATGTGTTGTTCTCATTCCCAGAATCTATCATATTTCCATGGCACCAAAAAAATGAGAAATCATATTTTTATCCTGATTATTTCTTAACTCATAATGAATCTTGAGCCATAATAATCCAGCTGGGGCAATTTGGGGCATTTTTAGTACTGTCAGTCATAACTTTTTCCTGTAATGAATTTAGTTTTTTTGTGAGTCTGAAATCACTCTGTTCAACAACTATCACATGTTTGGGTTAGAACTAATGACTTGTAGCACACAAATATTAGAAGGGAGAAATAAAGTTCTTTTTCTCAAAAAATTTTTCAGTATTTCTTTTGCATCTAGGGAGTTAAAAATGACTGTTTTGAGGCGGGGGGGGGGGGGTGTAATGTGCTTGTAATCAACTAAGTTTTTTTTCCTTTTCTTTGGGAAGGGAAACTGTACTAGATGAGGAGTATACAAGGGTCTCCATGCTAGAGATGACATAATTTTGAGGGTTTTGAAGAATTTATTTGAAAATTCCCTGGAGGGAACAATATAATGTAATATATATACAGAGTATAAAGTTTAGTATATATAAAGCTACTGAATACAGACATGTATGGTATTACTAACTTTAAAAAAAGCATTTAATGCAGATGAAAATCTGATTAATCACTTACTTGTTTTGGTATATGATTTGGGGTTTTGGTTTTATAAGATTATTCATATTCACTTGCAGAAATGAATAATGTGGAAATGAGTTTTGGGTGATAATATATGTAGAACCCAGAAAAAAAAAGCATTTAAGAAGATGCCATTAGCTACTAATCTATGTGTGTGCTTTCCCTTTATTATGAGAAAAATTGATATGCATGTCAAAGGCATCCTTGATGAAACGTGAGATGGGATAGGTTGGCTTTTGTAAATGATATTCTAAAGCAGATCACATCTTCAGAATCACATTTTTTTACTAAAAGATGTAGATAATACTTTTGCTATACTCCCACTGCAGTTGTTTGTCTGCTATGACAAACATTTGATTTAACTGAAGACAATGTAGCCTGAAAGGTTCTCCTCAAACAAGGAGTTTCCCTTATATATATTTTAATCATAAAGGATTCCTTGACAGGTGGAAACTTGGAGAGAACTTTGTTTGACACCAATTATTAAATAAATAAAAAACAGATGTACATGTTCCAGATATGTCTGCCACTGTCGTAGAGGCTTTTTTTTTTATGGTAAACCTTTTTATTTTTTAAATTTTATTTAGTCAGTTTAGAACATTATTCCTTGGTTACAAGAATCATATTTTTTCCCTCCTTCCCCTCCCCCCATCCTTTCCGCAGCCGATGTGCAATTCCACTGGGTGTTACATGTGTCCTTGATCAGGACCTATTTCCAAGTTGTTGATGTTTGCACTAGGATGTTCATTTAGGGTCTATATCCTCAATCATATACCCCTTGACCCATGTAATCAAACAGTTGTTATTCTTCTGTGTTTCTACTTCCACAGTTTTTCCTCTGAATGTGGATAGTGTTCTTTCTCGTAGATCCCTCTGGATCCTTGTAGATCCCCCCTTGTTCAGGATCACTGCATTACCACTGATGGAGAAGTCCATTACATTCGATTGTACCACAGTGTATTAGTCTCTGTGTTCAATGTTCTCCTGGTTCTACTCCTTTCACTCTGCATCAATTCCTGGAAGTTGTTCCAGTCTCCATGGAATTCCTCCACTTTATTATTCCTTTGAGCACAATAGTATTCCATCACCAACATATACCACAATTTGTTCAGCCATTCCCTAATTGAAGGGCATCCCCTCGTTTTCCAATTTTTTGCCACCACAAATAGCGCAGCTATGAATATTCTTGTACATGTCTTTTTCTTTATTATCTCTTTGGAGTACAAACCCAGCAGTGCTATGACTGGATCAAAGGTCAGATAGTCTTTTAGCGTCCTTTGGGCATAGTTGGAGGCTGTTTAGTACATTGTTCAAGTGGAAGAGAGATTCCTTGTAGACTCATTTACATTAGATACTGTGTTGTTTCTTTCAAGTTCTGGAACACTGCATAGCTGCCTAAATACTAAGAGAATGGGGAAGTAATATAGGCCAGGCTATGGTATACATTTGGATGAACAGTCCATTGAGCTGGGCTCTCAATACTTAAGATCTTGAACAGACAGATACTACGGTTTACCACTACTTGGGTCCAGAATTGACTAGGAGGAATAGAACAAGTATTAGGGAAACCACATAGTACTTTTAATGACCTAATGCTTTTCCCTGTCTTAGAATAGCATTATAGGATACCAGGTAGACTGTTGATGTGCAGCACTGGTACTTACATAATGTCAAGAGTTGCAGAAGAAAGCCTGTAACATATTTTTGGAGAAAATTTACAGGATGAGAAGGCATGAGTGGGTTATGATCTTTGCTTTTTGATTGAGTAGCCATATCAGTAAAACCACAGATCTTGGGGATGTTGAGGTATATCTGGTACTATAGATCTTTCAGATAGCATATAAGCCTAAATTTCTGTGAATCCTTAGGCCTCTTTGCTTCTTTAGCTTGAATATTAAGCTTGACATCCTTTAACTATTGTGATAGTTTTTCTCTACTATTGTTTTGTGAAGTCAATATCCATTGAGACAATCTTTTGGGAGTTTGTTTAATGCATTTGTTTCCAGCTTTGGTGATTCTGCTTGTCCTTTGAGGATGATACAGAAGAGCAGTCACCTGAAAGACATGGAAATGTGAAAAAGTATGTTTTGCTTGCTGAATGTGCTTGCTTTCTAGTAACACTTTTCTACCCAAGGGATTTAATATCTACTGACATGCTTTCTTTTTAAAGGCTACATAAATAATGACTTGATTGCTAATCTTAGCTTTGAAAGTTTCCCAGACACTAATAAAGATGATGCCTTGGTGACCTATTATTTGAATGCTACTCTTAGACCAGCAAGCAAGGGCATTTTGAAAAATATGCATTTTACCATGAAGACATGTGTGTGGCTAAGAGATCTTTTGGGTAAAATCATGTTTTTGTTGATTTGAGAATTTTGTGACATGGGTTTAATTGGCAGCTATGTATCCTGTTGTTTTCCGGTTTTTTACAAGATGTCTGAACAAATATCATCCAAAACAGTTCCTTCTATTCACTGACAAATTGAAGTGTAGAAATTATTACATCACCAGTTTTAGCCTTAAAATCATAGAGAACAAATAGCCTTAGGATTAAATGAAACATTTTAGAGATGATGGTTTTCAAAGCAAAACATCTCACATGAATTTTTAATCTCTCTGAATGTAGGAGGTTATATAGGCCTATAGATTAGTAAAGTTTTTAAAAGTACTTTAGTCACACACGTATTGACATTATAGGATTGTTTCAGGAAACAATTCTAACCTTGATAATGTTTTTCTAAAATTTGTCCTTTTATTTAAATTATTAAGCACCTACTCTGTGTATGTCACTATCCTGAACATCTGATTAATTCTTTAAGTCGGTGCATTCAAGTAGTAACTAGTGTTCAAAGAGGACTGTTTTTCATTTATTGCAGGATTTGACCTATAAACTACTTATGTTAGAATATAGGTTTTTCCATGTTAAAAAATATGTGCATTTCCACATTAAGGGAAAACATAATGTTCTGCTTGAAAGCATAAATAAAATGCTGTTAACTCATGTTTCTCTGACATTTTCATTTACAAAGAAGCACTTTCCTCAAAAATAGCCCTTTAAAGGAAGGTAATTTATATATTATTTTAAAATTTATTTTTATATGCTTTGTTTTTTTATATTCTATATTTCCCATTGTATCTCCCAACATTATCCTGAGAGCTATTGATTATAACAAAGAATAAAAAGGAAAAAAATTCAATAAAATTTACCAACATATCATGAAATAATCTGAGTATATACAGTGTTGCATGCCTGTGGTTCCTTCATTAAAGAAGTGGAAGACATGCCTTCTTATAGCTCTTTGGGGCCAAGTTTGGTCATTATAATTTTCCAATATTTTCAGTTTCTATTTTTTTTGTTGTTGTTCTTTCCATTTACCTTGTTATAAGTACTAAGTATGTTGTTTTCTGGTTCAATTTCATTTTGTACTTTCAGTGCTTCTCTATTCTAATCATAGTCATCTTGTCTTAAAGTGCAGTAATTTTCCATTGCATTCATGTACTCATTTTCTAATCAATGAGTATCTACTTTGTTTAAAATTTTTTGCTCCTTATAAAGGTGGTGGTTGTAGGATATATTCTGGTGTACCTTGGTCCTTTCTTTGTGGACATTGGTTGACTGCTGAGTGGCCTAGCATATGAATTGTTGGAGTTAGGAAGATCTGTGTTTGAATCTAGGCTCAGAGACTTATTATTGTGTAATACTGGGCAAGTCACTTACTCTCTTTTGAACCTTAGTTGGCCCATCTGTAAAAAGGGTTATTATTATGAGGATAAAATGAAATAACCTACTTAAAAGTACTTTGCAAACTTTAATGCTCTATAAAATACTAGTTATTATTATAGCACAATAATATTCTATTACATTTATGTGCTACAGTTTGCCCAACCATTCTCAAATCAGTGGGCAAAAATACTTTGCTTCCAGTTCTTTGTTGCTACAAAATGTTGCTAAAATTATGTTGGTGCATATGGGGCTTTTTTTATTCTTGGGGTATAAACCCAGTAGTAGAATCTATGGATCAAGGGTATGGACATTTTATTCATTTCCTTCATAATTCCAAATTTTTTTCCAAAATGGTTGGAGTACACAACTCTGCCAACCTCGTCTGTCCTTTCATAACCCTTCCAAATGTAGACTTTCCCCATCTCTTGTCATTTTTAATTTAAGTATTATTTTTCCCATTTTACAGATAAAAGTCCTGAGGCTAAGAGAGATCAAGTGACTTATCCAAGGGCCCATAGCTAGTAAGTAGTATAGCAAAGACTCAAACCCAGATTTTCTAAGTCCAATATTTTAAACAAGTGCCTCCAGAAAGAATTATAAAATCAATGGTAGTATATAAAGAAGACATAACAGATAATTTGCTTGTTTAAAATTTTTTCCATCTTTCTTTATCAGCACTGAGCCTGAATGTAAAGGGGGGGGGGGTATATTTTTCTTCTCTGTATTTTTGGCCTTTTAAAAGATAATGGGACTTATACACTGCCTTTTGTGTGAGGAATTCATACATACACTAAATGCATTGATCCTATTACAGTACTTGATTGTATGACTTTAAAAGGCCATGGGTTACTGTTGTTAGAAAAATGGGTGAGGGAGGGAGCAGCATTTTACAATTTTTGCTTTAAATATAGCTGGATACAAGTAATTAGTGAGCTACAACTAATAAAATGTTAAATGTAGGTTAAAGAGCATTTTTCTATGTTTAAGATAGCACTTTGTGGTTGATTTGGATACTTTTTTTGTTTTTTTTCTCCCCTTTTTCTATAAACTTACAACATTAAGGCCTTGAGCCCATCTCAACTACAAGGATTTGAGTATTGCTTTCCTTCCAAACATATAGTGAGCTTCCTGAGTCAGACAAAGTAGCACACAAAATACTTCCTTTGGTTTGACTAGTGGAATTCCTTTTCATTTAATGAGTTTTGTGATTGTGGTTGATAGTTGTTGATTTGTGATGAGCACAGCTGCTTTGTGTAATTTTTAACTTTTTGTTTTCTAGGTTTATTCTTCAGTCCAAGGAAGTAATTCACAACCAGCTGTTAGAGAAACAGAAGATAGCCGAAGAAAAAATTAAGGAACTGGAAGTAAGTTGTAAGCAAATGCTATCTGGAGTAAATTTGAAAATGATAGGAAGCAATATTCCTGCACTGAACTCTTATGGAAATGAAAAGTTATGGTTAAGGACAGCTAGGTGACTCGGTGGATCAAGAGCCAGGCCTAGAGACGGGAGGTCTTGGGATCAAATATGGCCTCAGACATGTCTTTGCTGTGAGACCCTGGGCAAGTCACTTAACCCCCATTGTCTAGCCTTTACCACTCTTCTGTCTACCGGTCACACAGGTAGGAAGGTGTAAGATGACTGGAAAGGTGGGAAGGGATCATTCTCTGTGTAATTGTGGTGATATATAGAGTATCCTCTAAGCTTTATCAAGGTCTTAAACAAGAACTTAAAAATCAACCATAACAAAAGTATCTTATTATGAAGGAGAGGAATATATTTTATATGGAAAGAAGGGTGTAGAAGTACATGTAATTAGTAAATGTTGGGGGAAATTGAGTTAACTCTTCTATAGTGAAATACTTTTCTTAGAACAAAGGAATATTATTAATTCCCTAGGAGATAGTCAACATATCTTAGAGATCAAGATTTCTCTAACTATAGATATAATGACTTAATAGGTCATTTTAATATCTAACTTGTACAGATAGTTTTTGGGATAGTAGTTCAGAGTCTGACTTAACCATCTGCTGAATCAGTTAGACTATCTCCTTTAGTATCCTGGGGAATTTCTTAGAGCTACTGACCTGTCATCAACTGATCTTCTGTGGTATCACAGACCATTATTTAACAAATTAATGAAAACAACTTCCATTTTGAAAAATTCTTTACGAAGAACAGTTTTATAATAGCTTTGTTGTTATATCTCTTTATTACTATAATTTAAATCATATATAAACAAGAATCTCTTTATTGGGCAAATTTGGTGGACTCATCTCATTTTCTATTAGCAAGAAATGAAGTTTTTAAGCCCACAGTATTTTTAAGGATTAAAGGACTTTTTTTTGTTGATACTTAACCTCTCTGCTTCTCACTTTCTCTTCTGTTAAATCAGAGGGTTGAATTGAATGGTATGTAAGTTCAAAGGATGATAATTTGATAGAGGTTTTACTTTCTTGATTCATAGATATGGTAGTTTGGGTAGCTAGGTGGTTCAGTGAATAGGGTGCCAGGCTCAAAGATGGGAGGTCTTGGATTCAATTGTGGCCTCTGACACTAATTAGCTGTGTGACCCTGAATAAGTTACTTAACCCCAGTTGCCTCACCCATACTAGACAGAAGGTAAAGGTCTTTAAAACAAATAAATGAGTAAGTAAATAAATATGGTGGGCCAATTACCAAGAAAGAACAATACCAATTCATCGGGTTTTTTTTAGGTACCATTTCATTTTAATGATGATTAAAGCCTAATAATGATATTCTTATTTTTGAGGAGAAAAAATAAGGCAGAGATTTTAATATGCAATATCAACCTACCTTTTGAATTGATGATAGTAGTTTCTTTTTCAATATTAAATTTTACTTTTGCAATTATCAAGCATTTGCTTTTTTCCTCCCATTTCCCCTTAGAAAACAAAACAAAACCTTTGTAACAAATATAGTCAAGCAAAACACATTCCCAAATTTGTCATGTCCAAAAATGTGGATCTGATTCTGCATATTTATCACCTTTGTCAGGAATAGATAGCAGATAAATAATTCCTTAAAAAGGGAAAGTTCAATGTTTAGCTGCATCATTAAAACAGACTTTTCTATTATTAGAAAAATATCCATCTGTGTAAACATGTTTCTATAGTTTTAAAAAAATATTCATTTTTTTTCTTTTTAAATAGAAGGAATATGAATTGGCACTTGAAGTGAGATCAGAAGTTATAGAACTTGACTTTTCTTGTGTCTCATTTTGTAGCAATGGACAAATTCATTTTTTCATGAAACTGCCTCAAATGATTGGTACCTCCAGTAAGTGCCAAGCCAAGCCAGAGTTCAAATCTTAGCTTAGTCTGGCCCTTCTCCCTCCAGCCCTAGATTTTCTAGTCTTTTTCAGTTTAGCTTCTATTAGGAAGCTTGATTTGCCTTACCCCTGAGAAGATCATAGGGTCATAAAATTAGAGTTGGAAGACAAGGCATGTCAGCAAGCACTTATTAAGTACCTACTGCTAGCCAGGTACTTTGCTAAGTCCTGGAAATCTAGGATCAGAGAAGTGAGTGACTTCCCTAAGGAAATATAGGTAGTATGTTGAAGAGCTATGACTATACCAAAAGTTCTCTGACTCCAAGTCTGGCACCCTTTTTATTTCTCCCTCTTGCTTCATCTTGACACTAAGCCTGCCATGTCTGGTTCCATTTCATCACCCGTTGCACATTTCATCCACAAATACCAGTCATCCCATTTTTCTTCATTATACCATGCTTACTATTATCCACCCCACTCTGGGTAAAGATTGTTGAAAAGGAATGAAGAAACCCAGACTATTGTGACCTATTCAGAACATCTTTGTTACGCATCCAAATGTTTCGAAATAACACTCTGGAGTGTACTGTTAAGCAAATGCTAAGAAATAACTTTATCTGTCACAAAAATACCAACTTTGGACCGGCAATTTTAAAAGTGGTTGCTAATGAGAACAGGAAGAATAGTGGTGAGTGAACTGTGTGGGAGGGGTCCTGTAACACTTTGCAGTTGGTTTACTTCTGATACTCAGATGAGAGAATGTTTTTGGAGGAATTCCCATAATTGAGGAAATATTGCCCCTCCTAGAGAGGGTCATTCTTTCCATAGTCCGGGTGGTGGCTGGTAGGGACTTGGATATGTGTCCAGTTTTGCCTTAACCATTTTATTTTTGAGTTGGTATAGTTATGGACAGGCTGCCTTTAAAAATGGTGTCATCAAAAAATCTTAAGATTATATATCTAAATCTCTAAGAAACCTTAGAGACCATTTGACCCAATCTCATATAGATGAGGAACCGGAGGCCATCAAATGAAAGCTTATGCATGATAGATACTTTTTCATTATCTGTACTTTTTGGTAAGGGTAAGTTGAGAGACTAAAGGTTGTAGTAAAATATGGGGAGAATAAACTTCTTCCCATATTAGAAAGAAAGAAGAGAGTAGCATCCATTAGTTGTTTCATCTGTCTGGAGATCTAACAGGTCAGAATTCCTTAATAAATTGACATGTTCTTTGTTGTGCATTTGACTTCTTGGAGGAACTTGTTGAGGGTAAATTTTTTAAAAAAAATCTATTTATATATTTACTTATACATGTATACAAGTTATCTCCCCTAAGTAGAGTATAAGCTCTTTGAGGGTAGAGATTGCTTCATTTTTGTTTTCATAATCTACAGCACCCACTACCGTGCCTGATATATAGTAAGTACTTAATAATCATATGCTGATTGATGAATCTGGTGTTATAGTGACAGAAGTCTCTGCACTTTTCAAAAACTTGTTTGCTGCTTTGTCATACTGCAAAAGTTCAAGTAACATTTCTGATTAGGGGCCTCTTCCATTTTATTTGATAAACTTGAGTTTCAGAATCAATTAGTTCATAAGGCACAAAAAAGAACCTTATGGTTTTTCTTACTGTTCTACAAATTAGGATTTCAGCCATGCATACTACTTGTTCTCCTTCTTAGATTGTTTGCATTTTTGATACACACAAGATGGATGTTTGTTTTAAAATAGGTATTAGAAGTGAAGCCTAAAAGAGATTGGCATTTGGAAATCTCAGAGTTCCCACTGACTTGTAAATATCTTGAATCCATGGATATGCAGTCTTATTGTGTCAGAGACAGATTTAGAATCCTATTCGATGTTGTTAGTACTGCCTCTAGAGAAGGCTAGTTACATACCAGTCCATATTTGCTGGTCATTCACAGTGAGGATTTTTCATTGACAGCAAAGAATCTTCTTCTGTCCCAGTCAGTGTATAATTAAGGTCCAGATGAGAATATTTCCCAGATGTATTCTGGGAATGTCTTTTTTTCTTTTTAAGGAATAGCAATAATATCTTAGGTTTGGTGAGGATTTTGAAGAGAACTGTTTTAAGTGTGGAAAAATTTTTTTAAAAATCAAAGTAAATTTAGGAAATAATTAAAGAATAATGAATTACTAAATTAATGTTTTATTAACCAGTGAATTAATAAAAATTTTATGGTGAAAATGCCTCAAGTGATTCTTAAGCTTAGATTTCATTTTTTCTATGTGTGAGCAGTTAATTACAAATTTTATAGCTGAAAGGGACATAGTCTTTTTCATTTCCTGAATAGCAAATAGAATGCAGATGGGTAGCAAGACAGTTGCATCAAAATATTTAAAATCTTTGATTTAGGCTGTTTTTTTTTTTTGTATATTTTCACCTCATGTTTAATTGGGAGGAAAAGGACCTTCATTAGTTCAAAATGTGGTTCTTTACACCTTTTGATCTGTTGTCATTTTCCTTCTTGCATTTTACCTGCCAAAGAACTACATATTACATTTCTGTCTTTTTCACTTTTACTGGTGAATTTTTACTCTGATTTCTTTAAATTTCTGGTAGCTTTATGTTTTATATGATCTTTCCGTCTTTTTAGCCAAACTAATTACTTTTCATTTTGCCATGAGTTCCTTAAGTTATTTGTAGCCTGTCTAGAGAGTAAATTCTTTGGATTTCTTACGATTTGAATTTCTTCTCGTTTTATTGAGTACTTCCATTCATTTTTTACTAGATGGGAGAAACTAAGATTGTTTGTCCTTCTAGTCTCAGCCTAGATTCTTATTATATCAGCTTCTGCTCTCATATCATAGGTTTGTCCAAATTGAAGCAGAAGGAGACATTGTCTCAAGAAAATGTTTTATATAGAGAAGGCTAAGTAAGTAGAAGTGAATAGTAATAGTTAGAACTTTAATTTGTAGGTAATTTTAGTTAGCCAATTCAAAGCAATATTTGATAATTAAATTAGAGACCTGGAGTCCTAAAAATGAAGAAAATCTGACCTTAGTCTCTCTAAATGGCCTTCTGAGAATAATAGTAATACTGTAGAAATAATTTGGGTATCCAGTTCACCAATTTAATTTCTTTTCTTTTTCCACCAATTTAATTTCTGAGTTAAATCAAGACCTGTTTTTGAAAATGAAAGTTGAACCAATGTTGTTTATATTGACTGCTCTATTTCCTTAGGGTTTATTGAACTAGGGATTTATTTGCTAGGTCTAATTTCAGATAGAGTAAATCTAAGGCATTTTTGGTAGTTTTTGCATAGCAGTTATTTAAGTACAACATTTTGTGAACATGATCCTATGTATTTCAAAATAATTTGGGGAATCTATTCTTAGAGCAGTTTATGTTAAGCATATTTTATTTTATTGGCATAGTCTTTTATATTAAAACACCATCAATTTCACATACACAAAAACTTTGATAGCTCTGTGTTTCACAGTGACGTGTATACTGCTTCCATTGAAGAAAATTACAGCCCTTCCATTCTTCTTTATCCTGTGACATTTTAGTCCAGTCCATGGATCCTCTACAAATATTTTACTCATCGTTCTAGAGTCCTTTCTTCTATGTCTTTTAGTGAGTTTGGATCTCACTGCAATACTTAACCTCTCCTAAATTTATTGTCCTAAGTATATTGCCTGACATAGATTCCTTGTGCTTGCTGGTATTGTCTACTTTATAGGTGTCCTTAATCATTTATTTTCTGCACCTTCTTATGCAGAAGTTGTTTCTGTAATACATAATAGCCTCTTTGTAGCCAACATCTGCCTCTACACTGATCTTTTTGGATGTTTCATGGTTTGGATTCTTTGGAGAGTGTGGTATATATCCTGATTTGAAACAATATAGCATCATCAGAAGACTTATGTTGAAAAGATAGGTTTTTATGTCAGGGAGCCACTTGTAATTGAAAACACTATGCATTTGTAATCTTCCTGGTTTCCTACGTCCTATTTAATTCTTAGCCCAGATTGTTATCCATCCTAGCACCTATTTAATGTGTATATTTATGGACTAACTGGACTAATTGGACTGACAGTCCAATTGTATGTTATAATCAAAGAGATATACCTTCTTCATCCATTTCATTTTTCCTGAAAAGAATTGTTAGATGGATTTCTTTTGAGTGGTTATAGATAAGATTAGGAGTGAAGCAAAGGTGCCCATTGTCACCACTGTCGTTTAATATTGTACTAGAAGTGCTAGCTTTAGCAATTAGAAAAGAAAAAGAAATTGAAGGAATTAAAGTAGGCAGTGAGGAAACGAAACTATCACTCTTTGTAGTTGATATGAAGGTATACTTAGAGAATCCTAGAAAATCAACTAAAAACTAGTTGAAATAAATCATCAGCATTTCTATATACTTCCAGCAAAGCTCAGTAACAAGAGTTAGAAAGAAGGGGGCATCTGGGTAGCTCAATGGATTGAGAGCCAAGCCTTAGAGATGGGAGATCCCAAGTTCAAATGTGGCTTCAGACAGTTCCTAGCTGTGTGACCCTGGGCAAGTCACTTAACTCCCATTGTCCCCTTATCACTTTTCTGCCTTGGAACGAATACACGATATTGATTCTAAGACAGAAGGTAAGGGTTTTTTAAAAATAAGAGCTAGAAAGAAAAACTCCATTTAAAATCACTCTAGACAAAATAAACTACCTTGGAATCTGTTACCGAGACAGATTCAGGAATTATATGAACAAAATTACAAAACACTGTACACACAAATAAAATTAGATCTAAACAGTTGGAAAAACTTAATTGCTCATGGTAGGCTGAGCTAATATAATAAAAATGACAATCCTACCTAAATTAATTTGCTTATTCAGTGCCATATCAATCTGCCAAAACCCTGTTATATAGAACTAGAAAAAATAATAACAAAATTCATCTGGAAGAACAGAAAAGAATATTAAGGAAACTAAGGAAAGATGGTGGCTTAGCAGTACCAGATCTTAAACTGTACTCTAAAGCAGTTATCATCAAAACAGTCTGGTACTGGCTTAGAAATAGAAGGGTGAATCAGTGGAATGGATTAGGGTTAAATGATCTCTGCAATCTAGTGTCTGATAAACCCCAAATGATCCCGGCTTTGGGGATTAGGAACTCACTATTTGACAAAAACTGCTGGGAAAATTGGAAAACAATATGGCAAAAATTAGGTTTAGATCAGTATCTCATACCTTATGCCAAGATAAAGTATATGGATATATGATTTAAACATAAAGAATGATGATATAAGTGAATTAGGGGAAACAGAATAGTTTACTTGTCAGATCTATGGAGAAGGGACAAATTTATGACCAAAGAAGAGAGAGAGAACATTACAAGAGGTAAAATGAATAATTTTGATCATATTAAATTTAAAAGTTTTGTGCAATCAAAACCAATGCAACCAAGATTAGAAGGGAAACAACAAATTGTGAACATTTTTATAACAAATTTCTCTGATAAAGGTCTCATTTCGCAAATATAAAAAGAACTAAAGATAAATTTAGAAGAATCCAAGTCATTCTTCAGTTGGTAAATGTTTAAAGGATATGAATAGGGAGTCTTCAGATGAAGAAATCAAGGCTATCAGTAATCGTGAAAAAATGTTTTAAATCCCTCTTGATTAGAGAAATGCAAGTTAAAACAAATGAGGTACCTCACACCTATCAGATTGGCCAATATGACAGTGAAGGAAATTGATAAATGTTGGAAGGGATGTGGCAAAATTGGGACACTAATGCATTGCTGGTGGAGTTGTGGAATTATGCCTAAAAGACTGTAAAATGATGCATATTTTTGATACAGTAATACCACTACTAGGTATATATGCCAAAAAAAAATTTTTTTTAATTTGGAAAGGATGTTTGTAAAAAAATATTTATAGCTGCTCTTTTTGTGGTGGCAAAAGAATTGGAAACTAAAGGGATATCCCTTAATTGGGGAATGACTGAACAAATTGTAGTATATGATGGTGATGAAATACTATTGTGCTATAAGGAATATTGAACAGGATGATTTCAGAAAGAGCTGGAAAGATCTACCTGAACTGATGCAGAGTGAAATAAGAAGTGCCAGGAAAACATACACAGTAATAGCAATATTGTGAAATGATAAAATGTGATTGCTAATAACAGCAATACAATAATGATCTAGGACAATTCTGAGAGACTTATGAAAAAGATTGCTATCCACCTCCAGAGAAAGAATTGTTGAAGGAGAACAGATGAAATAATATAATTTATCACATATTTATTTGGGCATATGTTTTGGGTTGTGGTTATAAAATTATTCACTTGATAAAAATGAATAATATGGAAATATGTTTTGCTTGATAATACATGTATAACCCAGTTTGAATTGCTTGCCAGCTCTGGGAGTGGGGAAGGAAGAAGAGAGGGAGACAATTTGGATCATATAACTTTAGAAAACTTATGTGAAAGTTTATTAAAATAAAAAAAATAATAAAAAAGATATAATTGAGTGGTTATAGATCTCATTGAAAAGACCGGTAGTATTCTGGGTCTTAATGCAGTCAGCATACTATCTATACAAAGCGTATGAAAAACTTTAAAGAATTCTGTTTCCTTTAGGACACTCTGCAGATACCTTTAGTGAACAGACATCTCTCAGTTTTTTGCTTTTTGATACCCAGAAGCAATTGAACATAGTAGTCTAAGGTTTGATAACTCAAGTGTACCAACCACTGTGATGAGAATTCTAGTCCATTAAAAACTCTTGGGAAAAACAGAAAGTGATTTGTCAGAAAGTAGGTTTAAACCAACATCTTATATATCACAATAAACTCCAAATAGACATTTGACAAATGGACTTGAAAACGTGAAAGGTCACATGATAAAAAAAATTAGAGAAGAACAGAAGGAGGTACTTTCAACAATTGTCTAGTGAAAGAATTATCATTTTTTTTTCTTACTAATGTGTTTTGGTTTTGCATCACTGTGATTTTCATATTTATTCCCCTACCTCTACAAAGGGAGGGAGATATATCTTATCTCTTTTTGGGGGACTAAGTTTGGTCTATTTATACTATTTATATTTATATTATTTACAGCATTAAATTTTGAGGTTTTCAGTCTTTTCATTTACATTGTTGTAATCATTGCATTTTGTTTGCCTGTTTTCTTCTTATTTCACTTTTATTATCACTTAATATGTGATAGAGGATGAATTCTTAAAACAAGGAGTAGTGATGATTATAGAAAACAAAATGTATAATTTAAAATCTGTAATATCAAAAGGTTTTTCTATGAACAAATCAACTAGTATTAGAAGAGAAGCACTTAACTTGGAAAAGAGATCTTTATTGCAAATATGCCTAGCATAGTTCTGATATTTAAGATATATGTGGAATTAAAATGAGTGTATAAGTATTTCCCAAATTACAAATGGTCAAAGGCTATGAATGGGTAGTTTCAAAGAGCTATTTATTTATGGTCAAATGTACTTTATTATAACATCTGAGTAAATGTTGAATTTTCAAGACACTGCCTTTGGCATCTGTACAACTTTCTGAACTTAATTCGTTAGCCTATTACATCATGTCTTTCTCAGAAATATAGTTATCATCCAGATATTTTCTGATATCCTTTCAAAAAAATTATATCATGTTGTGTCAAGGCATCTGAATTTTATATGTTAAATATAATATATTTCAAGAATTAATTTATCTTTTTGAGCTTTAGAAATCATCACTTGGTTGATTCCATGATCATTCTTCAGATGTGTTTTTCAGTCAGGAAGTTTCTAATTTTAAACAAATGAGCCATTCTCTTTAATAGCATTGATGGGGAAGTGAGCATGCATAACCCTCACCAAAAATTCAGTTTAACACCTTTAATCATATTTTTCACATGATTATAGATTATGCAAATTGTTGCAAATCATTTTCAATTTCCCCATCAATTGTCAAACTAGAGCTTTTTATCTTCTTTCCAAGGAAACCAAGTGCAACATTGATATGGTTGAAACCACTTTATAGAAATACCCCTGGGACCCTTCGTAATAATTGTTTTGCCCTTCAGAGAGATGTCAACATTTTTTTGGAATATCAACAGATTGGTTGCTGAAAATGGTTTTCATTTTCATCATGAAATAAGTTAAAGAGAACTGAAGTTTTTAAAAGAATTGCAGTCACCAGCTATAGGAAAGAATGCTCCAAATCACTAATGAGAAAAGAAATTGAATTTACATTCTTGGTTCAACTCCCAGCTCTTAAATTGACAAAGATACTAAAAGATGCAAATAATAAATATGGGAATAGCTTTGGGAAGGCAGACACACTAATGCACTATTGCAGTAATGGAGAACCTATGGCACAGGTGCCAAAGATGGCATGTAGAGCTCTCTGTGGGCACTTGGCCACCCTCCCTCCCCAGTCCCCCAGCCCCAGAGTTACTAGAAAGGCAGAGGGACTCGGGCAGAGCTGCTCCCCTCCCTCTCTCTACCATGCCTGATGACATATTTCCTCATCCCTTGCTCCTCTACCCAACAGCCAATGGGAGTGCACAGGGGGTAAAATCAGTGGCTCGCAGGTGGCAGAACTGGAGGGGAACAGAGTGCTCAAGCCACTCCCCTCTTCCTCTTTACACTTGCTGAGGACATTCCTCACTTCCCCTTCCCCTCTTTGTCCAGCAGTCCAATGGGAGAACTTTCTCCCTCTGCTGTACAGGGGCGGGGGGTGCAAGATGTACTCACTGTGTGTGTGTGTGTGTGTGTGTGTGTGTGTGTGTGTGTGTAGGGACACAGCACTTGGTCTCTGGGGTGTAGAGGGGGTGGGGCCAGCATGTGATCTCTAAAAGGTTTGCCATCACTGCACTATTGTATGAATCGGTTCAGCCATTTTGGAAAAAAGTCTTATTTGGAATTATACCCCCAAAAGTCACTAAATTGTTGTTCAGTCATTCAGTCAGTCATGTCTGACTCTTTGTAACCTCTTTTGGGCCTTACCATCCATGGGCTTTTCTTGGCAAAGATACTGGAATGGTTTGCCATTTCCTTTTCCAGTGTATTAAGGCAAACAGAGATTAGGAGACTTGCCCAGGATCACATAACTATTAAGTGTTTGAGGCCAGATTTAAACTCAGGTCTTCCTCATTCTAGACCCTGTACTCTTTTCCACTGAGCCATCTAACTGCCCCTAAATTAAATTATACACACCCTTAAATCCAGTGATACTACTTTTAGAAAGGTACTCCAAAGAGAAAAATCCCCATATGTACAAAAAGAAAAAACAACATTTATGGCAGTATTTTTTGTAGTAGCCAAGAACTGGAGAGGACCCACTGAGTGGGGAGCACTGAACAAACTATCATATGAATGTAATGGCCTATTATTGTGTATTAAGAAATTATGCATATGAAGATTTCAGTGAATTTGGGGAAGACTTATTTGAAATGATACTGGGCAAAGGTGACCTGGAAAAAGTAAAGAACAACAGCACTGAATGACTTCATACCTTTGCACCATTCAGTAACCTCTAAAGACTGAGGATTGATGGTGAAATGTGTGCCTTCCTCTCTGTAGAGAGGTTGTAGTAGGCCATGGGTTGCATTTTTAGATATGGTTATGTTGATTTGTTTTGCTTGATAGTATTTGTGGTAGGAAAGATTTCCTCTAGGGTATATGGAATCATTGGGAAGTAAACTTAATATAAAAATTTCACCAGTTAAATATTAAAAAAAAAAGGAAAAGCGCTAGAATTGGAGTTCGGACAGATTTGCATTAGAATCTCTAACAATTACTTAGCTCTGCAATACTGGGTGAGATACTTAGCCCCTTTCAAGTTTGATTTCTTCATTTGTAAAATGAAAATAATAATACTTGTTCTACCTAATTGATAAAGTTGTTGTGAATAAAACATTTTATGAAACTTGATGTTCCTTATAAATGTGAGCTGCTATTATTATCTTGCTAATGCTAATGATTAACTTTGAGAGTCCCTCATCTTCACTTTGTCCTAACCTGAGGCAAGTTTTTCACTTGGTATGAGTGGGTAAAAACATCCATATTCCTTTCACTTTGTGCAGCCATTCGTTTTGAACATCTTCATTTTTTGAGAAAAGTATTTCAAAATTGATATGATAATTCTCTAGCTTTTTGTTTAGCAAAGTTCAAATGTGAGTTCATCTTTTTGTTTTTTGTTTTTAAGGAAATGTCATGTATGAGTGGTGGAACAATACTCTAGGTCAGGAAATGTTATCAGTTTCCACTTGACTTTATATATATATATTCTGTTTTTATATAAGACTTTAAAAGACCCATGTAATGTGTGATGCTGTAAAGACATGGAAAATGATTCCTTCTTGGGGTTGGAGGAAGTGATGACTACTGTTTTTTCACTGGTAGTATCTGATAATCCCCCCTCCCATCAGCTATTCTAGGCATGTTTAGTTGTCAGGCGTTGTCGGACTAAATTGCTAAAAATAACAAATAAGAGGGAGGCTGTTCTGGGGCCAGCTCTTGCCACTGTCTGTAATCTGTTTAATTTAGTTCCTTCAAGAGAAAGGGCAAAAGGATCATGGTGCCATTCTTACTGAATGAATTTTTTTGTTTAAAGTGCTGACAAGAACATTGTTTCAGTGCTCCCATTTCCTGAGCACTTCTAGTTCATGCATGCCCATGACACTTAGAAAGGAACTGGAGCCTCAGGGCCTGAAAGTGCATTCTATGATCCTTTAGTTTTAGCTACTAGTTTTACTAGAGATTAACCAAGCAATTGGGTCCTTTAGTATGGCTTTAGATGAGCTTTTGGATAATGAAAATGTGCACTTGGCTTAGAAAAGAACTCAAGAGATAGGTTGAAATTGGAGATGTTAATATATTTTTTATTATTAATTATATATAAATATACAATATAAAATATTATGTTTCTATATAATATAAAATATATATTTCTATATATAATGATTACTATATTAATAAATTGGGTTTTGTTTTTTATAATTATTGTGTCCAGATGTAGTGTCTACACAATCAAGTTGTTTGATCAGATTATACAAGCAGAAGGAAAAAAAAAACCTATGCCCAAAAGAAATGCACCTGGGTCCAATTTGAACTCACATTGATATAGTTTTTAATTTGACCTTTGTTTTTTTTAATGATGTCTTTGTTATTCTTAATTTCTTTTTTTTTTTAATTATAACTTCCCCTTCCCTAAGTATACAAGCCAAAAACTATTTGGAAATCTCATCCTACCCCCACCCCCAAGCAAAAAACACCAACAAACTCTTCTCTTTTATCTTAGTAGTGACTCTTAAGACAAAAGAGCAAGGGCTAGGCAAACAGGGTTAAGTGACTTGCCCAGGGTCACAGAGTTAGGAAGTGTCTGAGATCAAGTCCTTCAATTCCAGGCCTGGCATTCCATCCACTGTGTCACTTAGCTGCACCTGGAAATTTGAAGGACTAACTAAAATGTCTTTCCTACTCCATGATGTGCAATTACCAGTTGTAAAGTGTCCAAGATTGAAAAATAAATTCTACATATCAGACAAATCCCCAGATGTTCCTAAGAGGGCATGGAAACAAACAACTATATTGTTACTATATTATTAATGTTAATTTAGATTGTAAAATATAAATAGCAAATAATATGGTTTATAGTTTCATATCATATATAATCATTTGTCTTTTTCTTTTGTTCTTGCTGTTGCAATTTGAATATTTGTGTTGTTGTTTGAAGGCAGGAATATAATTAAAACATTTAAAAAAGTTTTAAGTTATTTTGAAGTAAAAAATTTAAATAATCATATCCCTTTCATATGAAATTGTTTAGCAGTACTACACTCGATCAATGAAAAATGAATTGTTTTACCAGATGTCCTTGGGAAATGTCTTTTGGGAAATAGGTGTTCAGCCTTAACTCTTAAGATACTTGTGTCCTAGGCAGCAAAGTAGCTACTTCCTTTTCCCCTGTCTCCCAGCATTAAATACATACATATATATAAAATATTAATTTACCTCATGACACTAAAGTAAATTTGGGGACATAGTTTAACAAAATTCATGTTGCAAAATTTTCTATGTTACTGTAGTACATAATTTTCTCAGCTACATGCAGTTTTTATGGAGAAAATAGACATGTTCACAGATATCTTTGATAGGGGTACTAAGAAAAGAAAAGCCAAGTTTTGAATGACATTCTGCAGTAGACTACAGTTGATTTTAAAACTTTACAAGATCTCACTGTGCTGATTGTTGGTTATAGAAATGTATATAATTTTGCAGAGTGTCGTAAGCTTTTCTGGTGTCTTTTTGTCATAATTATACAAGATTTCTTCAAAAATATTACCTAGATATAACCTTGTTCAGTAACAGTCCATTAATATCAATTGAGACATAAAATTGAGAGATAGATATTTGCTAAATTTTGTTGTCACTGAGCTGGAGAAGATCCAGAGTAGATTCCAAGTTGAGAGGTTACCTATAGATCATACATTCTTTACCTTTTGTCATGGACTCCTTTGTAAAACCAGCCTGTGGACCATTTCTCAAAGCAATATTTTTATATGCATAAAATACATAGGACTACAAAGGAAACCAATTACATTGAAATAGTTAACCTTTTTTTTTTTTAAGTTGAAGGACTTACTATTAAGGATACCTGTTTTAAAATGAGGTCTTCCAGATGTTCCTGTTGCAGATGACATTGTGCCATTTAAGTCTAGCCCTATGATATTGCAGATGTTCTTAAATAAGATACATATCTCTGCTAGAGGCAGAGTCAGGAAGACTTGCATTTAAATGTTGTCTATATTCTTACTATTTGTGTGACCCTGTTGAAGTCACTTAAACTCTCTGAGACTCAGTTTTCTCCTGCATAAAATGGGAATAACAACACCTACCTCACAGGATACTGTGAGGGTCAAATGAGAACATTTTGCAAATCTCAAAGCCTCAATGAAGAAAAATGACATGAAATTTTGTCGGCAACCTACAGAGTTTGTCCATCCATATATAATGTATTAGCTAGTTTTTCGGCGGATATTTATTAAAGACCTGCTTTGTGCTAGACACCAAGTTGGATGCTAGTGATACAAATACAAAGAATAAAATATCCTCTACTCTCAAGGAACTTCATTTTCTGAGGGGAATCAACATATTTCAAGGGATTTTCTCTTTAAGGGAAACTTGAAGAAAATCTCACAATTTATTATTTTAAAATTCAGAAACAAACCTTCCAATCTGCCTGCTTACTTTCTAATTTTTACAAAATGTTTATGAGCATAATCTATAGGCATAGAGATCTTTCTTGATACTGTTAAGAGAGGGGAACATGTTGGTGGGCTCATACCAACTATAGCATCTCAAACTTTTTAATCATGCAATTGACTAAAATATGCAGACAATACAAGATTCCATTTTCCTGATAGTTTCTTTACTATAAAAGGAACTGTCTG
Source organism: Monodelphis domestica (assembly GCF_027887165.1). NCBI lineage: Eukaryota > Metazoa > Chordata > Mammalia > Didelphimorphia > Didelphidae > Monodelphis > Monodelphis domestica. The sequence goes on along the minus strand of NC_077227.1, from coordinate 338,597,470 downwards.
ATTCTGTACAGCAAAATTCTTTCCTCCATCAAGAAGACAAAGGTTTATCTTTTCTATTAACAATTGATAGGTGCTTAAAAAAAAAAAAAAACCTCTGAATTTCTGAGTTGTTATGGATTCTAAGACCAAAATCAGGAAAGGCTAGGCAGTGGAGGTTAAGTGACTTACACAGTTAGGAAGTGTGAGGCCAGATTTGAACTCAGATCTTCCTTACTCAAGATGTGGTTCTTTATCCTTTGTGATACTTAGCTGCCCCCAATAGATACTTTTTAAGGAAATGTATTTTGGAATTTCTTCATTTTCATTGAGAGTTTTTTTTTATCAAAACAAAATATATCAGTGAATTTTTTTAAACAGAAAAACTTTGGTTCCTGATTTAAAAGACAGAAACAGCATAATCAAGGAGAAAGAATACCAACTCAGAACAGAGGACTTCATTTCAAATCCTGCCTGACCTATACTACCAGGAGGCAATAATTTATCTTCCTGAGCTTCATTTTTCTCACATGTAAAATAAAGTGGTTAGACATTCTGACTTTGGAGCTTCCCTCTAGTTCTTTAATCCAGTTCTAGATATTAAGAATTTGGGCAAAAAAATTTGCAGCCAGATCATAATCCCTTAGGCCAAACCACCTTTCCTTGTTTTTCATTGAACTGTTTTATAGACAGGAAATATTAACTTCATTAATGCCTTTGGATTTGGAAACCCAAAGTCAGGATTGCTACAGTTGATTAAACTCAAGCAAAAACTATTATGTTTTATATTAATTGTGATATAGTAAGACATTATTATTTACATAATTCTATAGCAAAAGTTCTCTGATCTGTGATCTCATTAGTTTGGGGATCATCTCCAGTAATCCAGATTTTACAACCCACCCATACCCAACCATCCTGTGTAACTTTCATCCATGTCTTTTAAGTCTGACAGAAGGGAGTTCATCCTCAGTATTGGGAGAATTGCCTCTAATTCTCTTGAAATCACAGCAATATACATGTACTCTCCACTGGTTAATGCTTAGTCTTCTCACAAGACCAGTTCCCCTTTTGGGTGGTTAATTCATGTATTTGTTTGATGGCATCCTTTATATCACTTTTCTAGAATTTCATGCTTTTGTTGTGTAGCTTCTTTGTGCCCACCTAGTGTTTAGAAATCTCTTTAAGCTATCTAGAGAATGTATCTTTTAAGACCCTCAGAATTGACTTGTCTCCAGCCTAGACTCTTGTCACCCAGACATTATTATGTATTAGCTACAACCTATTACATACCAGTGAAGAATTGTGCAGGAGAAATGGCTTAAAGGATATCTTCAGGGATGTTTATGACTGGAGTAGGAAGCCCGGGAGGGAGGGAATTGTCATGCAGTGAGAGAGAGAAAACTAATAGTTAAGTCGTATTAATATACATATAGTTTCAAAATGGTTGTAGCCAATCATGTTTGATGGCCCCCCTGTGACAAGTTTATGGGAAGACATACACAAGAGTTGTAGAAGTTAAGCTGAGGATACAAATAAAAAAATGAAACAGGCTCTCCTTTTAAGAAGTTTACATTCTATTGGAGTCAACATATATATGGATATGATAGCCAGAAACAAAAGTATTTGGGAGTCACAGGAATGGAAAGTTGATCCATTGGGCAGACCATCAACACATTTTTAGGAACTGTGGTCTTATCACACTGTTGAGATTAAGTCTGCAGCAAGAAGTGGAAGGTAGATTGGGACAGGTGATGATTGGTAGACATGCTATTATAGGGAAGATGGCAAAATGACCTGGATGGACAGCTTGATTAGATATGGAACACAATTTGTTCTAGTTATCTGAGGCCATCTAGCCATAGTGGTATATTTGAATTTACTTCAACCAATTAGGCAACCTAGTTCCAAGGTGGGAGTTCCAAATTGGTTAGATTACCTTGTCCAGAGGCTAAGGGCATATTTTTGTATGTTTGATCAAGAGGTTGGGGTATTTAGGTGGTATAGAAGATAGAGTACTGGGCCTGGAATCAGAAAGACCTCAGTTCAAATTTGGACTCAAACACTTACTAGCTGTGACTCTGAGCAAGTTTGCCTCAGTTTCTCATCTATCAGACAAGCTGGAGTTGTCCTTATAAGCACAGATAGACATCTCAAACACATAGCCATCGTACTAAACTCAATTTTTAGATTAGTTCATTACTTCTCTTGAACGTTTTTGTTTTAATATTTACACCTTTATTTCTCTTTTTTTAGAAAAGAATGTCACTTCAGTCACTTCAGTTTTCTCTCTTACTCTTTCTCCCCCTCCTCTCCTTCCTTTCCCTTTGCCTCCTTCCTTTCTTCTTTTCCTTTGTTCATTATTTGATACCCACAGCTTTTCTGTACCTTCCTTCCCTTCATTTTTTTTGTTATATTGCAAGTATGTACATATTATTTATTATTTACTGATTAACCTTTTACCTTTCTTCAAATCTATTTGTGAATTTTACTTGCCATTCAAAACAATCTTGCTGCTGGGAATTTATTAGTCAAAGTTTTTGTTGCCTTAATATATCCCTATCTCTTGAGACCTTTGTAGATCATTATAATTATACTGAAGTTTTGCTAACTGAGTAACCTTCATAGTAACTTCCCTTTCCAGTTCTATCCTTCTATTGAACCATTTCAGGTTATAATTTCAGTTGTTTGATAAACCTTAAATAACATATACATAAAATAGCCCTTTGGTGGTTGTATGTTCCAGAATTTTAAAGTTGGCTTACCTGAAGTTCACCATTTATTTGCATGGCAAATGTTCCCACTTTGGAATTAATTACTTAGAAACTGATTCTTGAGCTAATTTACTTATTAAAAGTATAGCTAAATTTCTCTTTTTCCTATAGAAACATTAGGAAATGTGAGAATTTTGTCTTCAAATATTCATAGGTTAGCCAAATAGGTGATTTTGGAGGTGAAGACCAACTTTGACTTTTGATAATTGCATTCCATCTTTTTCTGATTTTTCTCATATTGGGAGAATAGTCCTATGCAATTCTAATGCAATCCCTTGATAAAGGATGATTTTCTTATTTCCTTACAAAATCCTTTATCAATGAAATTCTGGAGTTCAGCATTGTTTTTGGGTGATGTTTCTCTTCAAGACATTTTGTGAATTCTCTTAGTCTGTACTTTCTTCAGGTGGCTCAGTGGATAAAGTGCTGGGCCTTGGAGTCAGGAATACTTCAGTATCCTTACCAAAAAAAAACCCTGGGATAGCTGTGGTCCGGGAGTCAGAGTCAGGCTGAGCAACAGAACAACAATGTACTTTATCCCTTTATCCCGACATTGCTACTTTTGAGGAATTTTGGTCAATTGTGATTAACCCCACCCACCCAAAAAGGGGGAGGGGGGGACTAAAAAATGGTCATTGTCCTCTTTCTTCACATTTTTGGAACAATCTAGTAACTTTTAAATTACTTTTGAATTCTGTGCTTTATTTGTTATCTTTCCTTGTAAATTTCTCTAACCTCTTCCAGTCGAGATATCTTTTCATCTTGCTTTGCTGTATTCCTTGCTTTCATACAATTTCCCATTGTTTTCTGCGTGTTGTAAAAATCTGCCTTCTGTTTCTCTGATGATAGTCCTTCCATTATTGATAACATCCTTCTTTCCAGTGCTGAGTCTCTTTCATTTCCTTTAAAACATTTTTAGTGTAGTTTTATGTCTTGTATTAGATAAAGTCTCATTTAGGGAACAGGAGAAGGAGATTATTGTTGAATTACATATAAAAAGTCTCCAACATTTTTCAAAGAATATTAAGTCTCAAATTCTTTCCTTCTCTTCCTCCCCTTCTTCTTGTTTGAGATGGTAAGCAATCTCATATAGATTTTATATGTGCAGTTGTGTAAAACATTTTCCCATATTAATTTTGAATTAAAAAATTAAGAAAGTGAAAAAAGTTTGTTTTAGTTTGGATTCTGACTTGTAAAGGTGAAAATTAATGGTTGGACAATAATTTTATGAAAGTACATGGCCGCCAATATTTATTATATCTTGAGTCAGAAATTTATTTACAAATATTTATAAAAAGAGAGGAAACAATAAAGAAGAGAAATGTGAGGGGGATAGAGAAGTTATCTATCCTATCTCAACCAGGAAGACTGGTGGTGAGTAACCACTCAGCCTCCTCCAAGATGAAAGCTAGTTTCTTAGGAAATTAGGAAAGTAGTCAGCCTTTCACTAACTTAATAAAGTAGTCCAGGAGTTGAAGCCAAGCTCCAAGCTGCAGTGTGCAGCAAAGCTCCCTGGAAGACTCTCCCCAGTTAGAAGACTATCTCCAGAAGACAATCTCTTCAGACTATCTTCTCAAAGACAATCTCCTCGAAGGGAGGTGCTTTTATGGTGACTTCTTGTCTCCTCCCCCTCTTCACAGGGACCAATCACAGTTTCCAAATTGTTTAGCAGCAATGTCTGTGGGATCAGCTTCTTACTTTCTGAAGGTCAATTTCTCATTCATAGTTTCCTGATTGAACAGTTTTTGAGAGTGTAAACTCTTGTGTGATCTCTTAAAAGAATTCACAAGTTTCTGACTGATGAGTTTAAAAAAGGGTGGAGCTCTCCAAGTATCTTGCTGGCTTCTCAACTAGCACTAAATAGAGTGTTTAATCTTTTGCTGATTCAGTTTAAAAGGTAGACAAAGGAGAGTTAATCCTATCTTCAGTCTTGTGAGGTACTAAGTAGGAGTACTTAAGTTAATGTTAACCAAAGTGTCAACTCCAACTAGGCAAAGAGAATAAAGGATTCCCTTTTCACAAGTGTGAACTGAAAATAGACAAGGAGAACATAGAATTCCTTTTCATAGACTCCATAAGTCTTTTTCTGGAAGCAGATGGCATTTTTTAGCATGAATCCTTTGGGATAGTTTTGGATCATTGTATTGCTGAGAATAACTAAATTGTTCACAGTTGTTTGTACAGTATTCCTATATCTGTACATATTCTACTGGTTCTGCTTATTTTACCCTGCTTTAGTTTGTATAAATCTTTCCAGGTTTTCTGAGCTCCTCCTGCTTGTCATTTCTTACAGCATAGTAGTATTCCATCACAATCATATATTATTACTTAGCCATTCCCCAATTGATGGGTATCCCCATACTTTTTAATTCTTCACACTCACAAAAAGAAGTGCTTTAAATACTTTTGTAGGGGCATCTGGTTGGTTCAGTGGATTGAGAGCCAGACCTAGAGATGGGAGGTCCTGGATTCAAATATGGCCTCAGATATTTCCCAGCTGTGTGACCCTGGGCAAGTCACTTAATCCCCATTGCCTAGCCCTTACTACTCTTCTGCCTTGGAGCCAATACATAGTACTTATTCTAAGATGGAAGGTAAGGGTTTAAAAAAATTGTATATATAGGCCATTCCTTTTTTGTTTTTATATCTTTGGGATATGAACCTGGCAGTAGTATTGCTGGGTCAAAGGATATGTACTGTTTTATAACCTTTTGGGCATAGGATCATATTGTTCTCTAGAATGACTGAATCAGTTCACCACTCCACCAACAGTACTTTCATGTCTCAATTTTCCCTCATCCTCTCCCAAATTTTATCATTTTCCTTTTCTGTCATAATAGTCAGTCTAATAGGTGTGGTGTGGTACTTCAGTTATTTTAATTTGCATTTTTCTAATTAATGGGGATTTAGATCATTTTTTGCATGATTTTGCATGACTAGAGAGTTTTGATTTCTTGGTCTGAGAACTTCCTATTCATATCCTTTGACCATTTATCAATTGGGAGATGGCTGGTATTATGTATTTCATGTCTCTTATGTATTTGTGAAATGAGACCTTTATTAGAGAGACTTGTAAAGAAAAATTTATTACTTCCATCCTAAATTCCCATTTAATTTCTGACCATGACATCTCCCAATTTGCCCCCTTTTCTGTCAGTCTCACTCTGCTTCTCTTATCCTTTTCCTGTAGGTTAAGATACCTTACTGAGTGGGTATGTTCTTCCCTCATTGAGACATATTCTTTTGGATAGGACGACTAATTATTCACCTAATCTTTTCTACATGCCCCTCTTGGTAGAATCTTTTAAGGCTTGAGGGGTGTCTGTATTATTCCTTTGTTCACTATGAGCCAGCAGGCTGATCATTTCTGCTTTTCTTGTTTCTTAGCATTCATAAGTTCTGGTTCTGAAGTGGAAAGGACATGAAAAGCAGATGGGGTGGGGAAAGTGGCCCTTTGGGCAGCATGAGGAGAATAATGATAAAATCCTGTGTGAAGTCATCTTGATTTTTGCAGTTTGATTCTGTGTTACAGAAACTGGAGTTTTATATGGTTAGGAATGAAAGACAGACAGGGAAAGAGTGACTGGAAGGCAAGATTCTAGATGCACAATCATTTTGTCTGAAAGCATTTGAAATAAAGAAAAGAAATAATTTTCTGTGAGTATGGATAATCCTAACAATTGATTCCTTTTGATATGTCTTTGTTTATTTAAAAAATGACAGACCCTCCTCTCCCTTACCACCCCCCACCCCAACTCCCCATGGCAACACAGTACCCAAAGAGATTGTGTTATTTCTCCTTTCCAAAGCATAAAGAGAAGGATCTGAAAATTATAGAAAAGAGAAAATGAAAACCACACTCCCAGATTATGTTTGCAAAGAGAAATATGCCTTGGGTGTTTTTTATTACTTCAATGTCATTATAACTTTAATTAGTGTTATGTCAGCTACTTAGATCAGAGTTAATAAGCATATTAACCTCCTTTCTGTTTGCTCTGTATCTATGGTAACTTGGTGGGTGTGGAGTTGGGGACAAGTGACATCTGTTAGATTATGGTCTATGTACTGGTAAATGATTTCATCACCGTCCAAACCATACAACCCCCCAAATTAAAGCAATGTTTGTGTCATCCTCTAGGGAGGTTTATCCATGAAAGCAAGATATTTATTCTGCCTCTTACATGCCCCCTCCAATATGCCTGAAACATGAGAAAAATCTCAAGTAATTTTCTAACCTAAGCTTTTAGCTTTGGCTTGTTGGGTAGTAGCCTTTTAATAAATCTGATATTTTTCATATCTTAATTTATGGTATTTACCAACTTTTAAAAAAATCAAACATTTGATTTAAACTAGGTCTTTTTACTTAGCTTTAGGGGAAGTTTTTAAAATAGTCTTTTGATATTGTGATATTGTTGTCCTTTTGTCTTTGCCCTCTGTTGCTCCACAAATTGGGCAGCATATAAGGTGCAGGTGAATCATACTTCTATGGTTTTTGTGTCTTTGAGCCCTTGATTTCCTTCATATTTTCACTGACTCCAGGTACTTTTATGGTATTCTGGTAGCCTTATCTATATTACCTTATTTGTGTAACTACTTGATTTGTTTGGAAACTAGTAATGTGATCTACACAAAAGGAAAAGATCCTTTCTCTTTGTTTCATTGACTTTCCATGTAATTTTTACTCATTTAACCTGGCTAGGTTTATGTCACCACCAGTTTGAATATTGATTGTTGGTCTTTTTTCTATCTATACTATAGTCTAAAAGTTTTAAACTAAGTAACACAGGGGGACCTTGCATTCCTGGCTTTTTTCTCTGTTGTGCAGCATTTTGGGAATTGGATTTTTTTTAACCCTCTTGTGCTAATCAGAATCTGATTAGTGTAGTGTGCTGGAAAGAATGGTCAGAAGGTCCAGCTTTGATCCTTGGCTCTGTCATTAATTACTTGCATAACTTTGAGCAAGTCAAAATTCCAGAATTTGAGAATTGGAAGAAAACCAAGGGACCCTCTAGTCCCCACCCATATGTAATAGGAATCTCTACTGTAATAAAGAGAACAAAATATTCCCTCCTGCCTACTTATATTATTATCCTCCCTGTTTATATTAAAGATAGCTATTCTCCTGAGTCTTCTTTATTCCAGGCTGATTATGCCCATTTCTTTCAACTGATATTTGTATTCTTAAATCTTGGGCTTATTAATGAACATAGCACTCCAGAAAAATTTTGACCAGAGTAGAATATAATGGGACTCTCACATCTCTATTTCTGGATATTCTCCTATTTTATTACAACTTAATTTTCTCTGAGCCTCATTGTCTTCATCTATAAAATGGCAGTTGGGCTAGATGATCTCCAAGGTCCCAACTGGCCTTTATATTGTCTAGATACTATCTTTTATCTCTACCTTCATTCAGTCACCATGCAAGCAATACCTGCACATCTGTCTAGCTCTCACTGTTGAGTGGGCTACACCTTAGCTGCGAGGAATGCAAGGTGTTGTCCTCACTTCTTCTCTCCATAAGGCACACACACCTTCTCCTTGCCTACAGGACAAACTCAGGGATAAACAACGCTGGTTTGCATACCTTGCTCCTTCAAAAAATAAAATAATTTAAGACCACTTGAAATAATAAAAAAGTTTAATTTGATCATTTGGTTTTGGAATAATCTGTCAGATTAGATTTTTCTTAGCAGTAGTTACTTGAAAAGAAAACTAATAAAAATGGTGGAAAAACTTCTTGCACAAGATTTGCCTTTATTGAAATATCGTCATTTTACATGGTAAATATATATTTTCAAAGAAGATGGGACAATGTAGAAATTCTTCTAAGTAATCCTTACTATATGATAGGAAAGAAAGAATGATTTTTGGCAGTTACTACTAAGTAGTATAATGATACTTAGTAATACTAATTCACATTTACATAGCACTTTATTGTTTATAAGGTGCTTTCTTAACATAATCTGTAAGGCAGAAAGGATGTTATTTCCATTTTACAGATTGGTATATAAATGCTGAAAAGTTAAATGATTTGTAAGTTTATACATCTAATTCCATCAGACAGAGCCAGATCTTGAATCCGGATTTCTGGACTTTGAGTCCATATTAACTTATGGATAATATGATATGATATGGTATGATATGCTATACCCTATGGCCATAATGGCGAACATATGGCACACATTATCAAAGATGGCACACAGAGTGGTCCTCCCTGCATCCCCCCGAGTTTGTTGCTAGAAAGACAGAGGGACTTGGGAGGAGATGCTCCCTTCCCCCTCTCTACTGTGCCTGATGACATTTTTTTCACCTGCCTTTCCTCTCAGCAGCCCAATGGGAGCACTTCCTCCCTCCCCTGTGTGGTAAGGGGGAGAGGGGCTGGGCTCACCCAGCACTCTGTGGGGTTTGAGGGTAGGGCACTGCATGCAATCTCTAAAAGGTTTACCATCACTGCCCCATAGTAATACTAATTGTAATGCTCTTTCTAAACCCTGACATATAAACTCTGATTTTCTGGTGGACATGTGTACCCCAAACTGTAAGATCTGTGATTTCTTCTGCAGAGAACCAACTCTCCACCAACTTTGATATTAGATACATTCTAGAGAGGTACCTAAGACACAGAGATTAAATGGTTTTGAACTTACTTCTTCCTGACTCCAAGCCACATTTTGCCAGGAGCCAAACTGACTTTAATAGTATGTGCTTTGTAAATGCTGGAGACTCTTAACTGCAGAAAGTAATTATGTATATATAATCTGGATGGCTTCCCTTATTTAATATCTTCCATAGCACTTCAACCTCTCCCCTTCTTTGTCCAGATGAATTCTGCCAAGTTTGCAACCTGTGAAAGAGTCTCCTAATGTAAGTTTCAAAGACTGTAGCAATAAAAGGATAAGAGTTATAGTATAAACTCCAGAGGACATTTTGTATTCCTTGAAGGACTATAACTGAGGAGAAATTATTTTTTTATCCATTGGGCCTACTTCTGTCCACCGAAGCATCACTGGACCAGTTTATCATTCCTTTCACATGACTACCATCTGAAAACAGGAACAAGAATATTTGTAATACCTACCTCAGGAGATTATTGAGAAAAAAGCACTTTGTAATTTTAAATTACCATTGTTGTTTTTAAAGTCATTTCTATCTAGTAATACATTTCTGGAGTCATTGTTTCTTAAATGAATTGTTCAGTAGATAGAATTCTGGGCCTCGAGTCAGGCAGACCTGAGCTCACATTTGGCCATACATACTTACTAGTTATGTGACCCTGGGCAAGTTACTCAACTCCTACCTACCTCAGTTTCCTCATGTATAAAATGGGGATAATGATAGCACCTACTTCTCAAAGACTGTGGTAAAGATCAGGTGAGACAGCTGGGTGGCTCAGTGGATTGAGAGCCAGACCTCGAGACTGGAGATTCTAGGTTCAAATGTGGCCTCAGATACTTCCTAGCTGTGTGACCCTGAGCAAGTCACTTAACCCCCAATGCCTAGTCCTTACCACTCTTTTGCCTTGGAATAAATGCAGAATATTGATTCTAAGATGGAAGTTAGGGTTTAAAAAAAAGATCAGGTGATATAATATTTGTACTATTTGTAAAGTGCTTTGCACAGTGTCTGGAACATAGCAGTTGCTATAGAAATACTTGTTTTCTTGGGACAACTAGTTAGCTCAATGAATGAAGTGTGAGGCCTGGAGCCTGGGAGTCTTGGGTTCAAATCAGACCCCAGACATTTCCTAGCTGTGTGATCCTGGGACAAATCACTTAACCTAATTGCCTAGCCCTTGCCACTCTTCTGTCTTGGAACCAATACTTGTAAATATAAATTCTAAGGTATGGGTTTAAAAAAATAAAAGGCTTGTTTTCTCATTCTTTCCTGCTAAGGTATGCAAAATGTCAGAATTTCTACTTCTATTCCTTTCCCCTTCAAATTCTCTTATCAAATCCCCTCCAAAGATTTTGTATTTGAAGACAGGCTTCTCATTATCTTGTATGTTATACTTCCCAGACCCCTTACTTAAATATTTGTACTTTTATGGATGCATTCAGTTTTTTCAGTGACTCATCACATGGTACTTCTTGTGGGCCAGGCACTTTGCTAAATGCTGAGGAAAAGACGGAAGACAGCCCCTATTCTCAGGGAATTCACTGCCTGATAGGGGGAGACAATGTGAAAAACATGTACACACAAGATATATTAATAAATAGAGATGATCCATATGAGGAAGGTACTAGCATTAAGGAGGATCAAGAATGGCTTGAAGGTGGTATTTTAGTTAGGACTTGAAGGAATCCAAGAAGCAGAAAGGAGAAAGTATTCCAGGCATGGGGGGACAACCACAAAAAATACCCAGAGACAGAAGAGAGGATCTTATGCAAGGAACAGACAAGACACCAGTGTCACTGGATTTGAGAGTTCATGGCCACAGCTAGAGGGGAAGAATCCTGGAAAAGTAGGAGAGGGGTAAGTGGACACATTATTTCCCTTAGGTATTTAAGATCAATAGAGACATATTCTGTAGTTTCTTATAAGATCTTCTGTATTTCAGGCCTACCTCACATTGTGTGGAAGGTGCTTTGTAATTCTTAATGCATTGTTTAAATGTGAATCATTATTCTGTGTCCTCTGATGCATTTGTAGAACTTTAACCCTTATGTGTCCTCCAATGTGTCTTTAGAACTTTACCTTGGATTTTGAAATATCAGTATTTAGGGAGTCAGGAAGGAGATGCCACTGGCCTAGAAGCATGTTCATGTTTTCAGAGATGGTCATTCTAGGGGAAATAGGAGTCTTTCAAAAGTATACTTTTCCAGATTTCTCCTTCTCCAATAGGTACAAGAACTGAGTAGTCACTTAGCAGCGGCTGCATCAGTAATGGAGGCCAATGGGCGGCAATCATGTCATTTTGTTTTATGTTCTCCTGCCTTTGATAATCGTTAACTGTGCCAAAGGGCATAGGGTGAAATGACTAGTTCAGTCTCTTGTGACAAAGTTATACTTTGTCCTTCGTCACCAAATCTAGAGCTGTGAGGGGCCTCAGAAGTCAGCTAGCACAGCCCTGTTAATCATTTCTCCGATGAGGGAACTGAGGAAGGCTAATTGACTTTCCCAAGGGCATGTGTGTAATAAATATTAGAGGTCAGGATTTGAACCCAGGCCTTCTTACTGCTGAAACAGTTTTTTGTTATTGGGAAAAGTGGTGACTTCCTTCTGGTCAAACACTTCTTACCCCTCTCCTATGGATCACCTACAATCACTATTTCTTTGGTACTTATGTAGTTATCTCCTGGCCTTTTTGAGCTGTAGAACAGAAATGGACAGTTTCTCTAGTTCTCAAGTTTAACGACAATCTCAAGAAGCTCATTAGGGATGGGTATATCTCACAGAGCAAACTCATACCATGATTTCTTTGGATCTGAAACAAGTTGAAATCCTATTCCTTTTCTAGTTACTTATTTCCAGATTCTCCCCTTTGGAACTCCAGTCGGTTGTATTTGTCCTCACTCTCAAAGCTTTGCACTGTTCTGACCTGCCCATGACTATTCCCATTTCTGATCTTTTTAGACTTCTCATTTCCCTATGGCAGCTAGGTGGCACAGTGGACAGAGTAGGATCTCAAGTTAGGAAGACTCATCTTCCTGAATTCTAATTTGGCCTCATACATTTAGTAGCTGTGTCACCTTAGGCAAGTCACTTAATAATCCTGTTTTGCCTCAGTTTCCTCATCTGTAAAGTGAGCTGGAGAAGGAAATTGCAAACCATTTCAGTATCTATCAAGAAATCCCCAAATTTGATTACATAAACTTAATCAGTCTAGGCAGCTGATACCATCTTTTGATGAATTAAGTGTTGTACCATTCCATAGCATTATAGAGCACCAAGAGAAAGCCAAAAGTTAATTTTGCCAAGAGCAAGGGAGAGATTGGATTTTCTTTTAGGTCATTCAACTGAAGGATAGAAACATGAAACAGAAAAAAGAGGGTTTCAAAATGTGTGCCCCCACTCACTGTTTGACTCGTGTCTCCCCCAATGAACCTTTAAGGAATAAAATGAGAGAAGTATTAAATTTAGAAAGAAGTCCTAGAAAAAGAAGTCCACTGAGATGCTATCACAAGATAAGTTACATCCGAATTCTATTTGGGAGATTGTGTCATACTGTATTAGAAAGGTTCTAGAGACCTTAGCTTCTTCCTTCATGAGAAGATTCCAATTGTAAGAATGAAACACCAACCCCCTACAGAATGACTCTTGGAAAAAGGAACCACAGGCTGATGAGCAACAACTTCAAGAATGTCTATTTCCCCTTGATCACACTGAGCTCCCACAGGAAATCTCAGTATTTCATGTCAGGACATAAGACACTGTGAGGACGTCAGTGCACCCAGAGGTTTGTGGTTTCTGCTCGTTTGATGCCCACCAAAGAACTTCCTGCAGAAAAGGCCTTACTAGTCTGTGGGAATTGTGTTTAGTATGTCAGCCATGTGCTAAAACTAAGACAGCCAATGATTTCCAATACTCTAAAGGGTAATTTTGATGTAAAGTGCCTTTTGGGGTTTGAACTGTACTCCCTGCACCTCTTGTTTTTGTAGCTTTTGCATCCATCTTTAGATGGACTTATTTTTCCAGTATTCTTTAGACCAACACCTAAGAGGAATTTGAGTGATGTTTAGCATCTACTTGGAGTTTATATTCCTTGAATGCTAAGCACTTTTTGTATATGGAGAAAAGTTTTGATTTTACCAAGTTACAATTAAGTATTCATTTTCAGTAAATATTAAATACATTCTATGGCAGGAATCAGGAAGACTCATCTTGGGGCAGCTGGGTGGCTCTGTGGATTGAAATCCAGACCTAGAGTTGGGAAGTCCTAGGTTCAAATCTGGCCTCAGACACTTCCCAGCTGTGTGATCCTGGGCAAGTCATTTAACCCCCGTTGCCTAGCCCTTACTGCTGTTCTGCCTTGGAACCAATATACAGTATTGATTCCAAGATGGAAGGTAAGGGTTTATATATTAATAAAAAGAAGAAGACTCCTCTTCATGAGTTTAAATCTGGCCTCAGGACACTTACTAAGTTGTGTGTCCTTGGGCAAAACACTTAACTATTTGCTTAATTTCCTCATCTGTAAAATGAATTGGAGAAGGAAATGGCAAAACCACTCCAGTATGTTTGCCAAGAAACCTCAAGGCGGGGGAGGGGCATCTCAGTGGATTGAGAGCCAGACCTAGAGATGGGAAGTCCTAGGTTCAAATCTGGCCTCAGACACTTCCCATCTGTGTGACCCTGTGCAAGTCACTTAACCCCCATTGCCTAGCCCTTACCACTCTTCTGCCTTGTAACCAATACCCAGTATTGATTCTAAGACAGAAGGTAAGGGTGTATTAAAAAAAAAAGAAGAAGAAGAAAGAAACCTCAAATGGGGTCCCCAAAGATTTGGACATGACTGAAATGACTGAATAGCAAAAACTGTGTGCTTAGAAGCATGCAATGGGGTGTATCTTAAACACTGAAAAACCATTTTTAGGAAGAGGGGAGTGGTGAAGGACAGTCTCAGGGAGGTTAATTTATCTCTTCAACACACATATGCATTTAATCAGTGAGACACATTCCTCAATAAATGAATGAGGATTTAAAACCTAGAACTTTAAAATAGTAGAATAAAATTAATAGAGATTTTACTGGATGGAATTATGGAAAATCTGCTATTGTACAGAGAAATGAACTACAGCAATGATGGGCAACCTTTTGAACTTGGTGTGTCAAAATCTGCCAAAAAACCAAACATAACTTGGGTGGTATGTCACTGAGAAAAAAACCATATTTGTATGTTTGTAGTTTAACGATATTTGTAGTTTAAATAACAAAAATGTATAATTGTAATATTGTATAAATGGAGATTTTGAACCTTTGACTTCATTTCCCAGAAGTCTTTGGTATTTCCCAGAATTCCCTATAATCTCCCCTGTGTCTCCACATTGGAGAGATCACGTTATTGGTATTTAACTGGCAGTAACGCCTCCCTTGCCCTCTTTTTTTTTTTTTTGCATGATGTAGCATCAGCAATGATGGTGGTATAAGGTGGGGAAAATTTGAAAATGGCTAAACAGCCATTGGCACTTGGTTTTTATTTTGTATCCTCTTTATCCTTGATTTCTAATGATCCTTAATAAACCTCATAAAATATAATATTTTTATTATTAGAGATATAATTGTAGATTTTGCAGTTCCTGGAGGAGCTCCAGCATGAGACCTCAGACTGCTTCCCTTAGATGATCACGTAGTGAATGATAAGGCTGACTCCCCTTTTCTTTGGCTTTTCTGGAGAGACCCCTTGGCTGAGGCCTCTGAACTGCCTAGCTCAGACCAGGCCAGAGCAGATCTTTTTCCCTTTTCCCTCTCTCTCTCTTAATTTCTTCCTTCTATTGTAAATAAACCACCATAAAATTCCATTCTGACTTGAGTCAGAATTGAGTCATTGGGATTTAGAATTTAAATCCCTGGCAACCAATTAAAAGATATATTCAATCCAACCATAAAATTTACGCCTTATGACTATTTAATAAACCAAAAACTAATTATTTAACTTCTTTGTTCATCTGTCAGTTGGTTTCTTTTGTTGGTCTGATACTATTTAACTTGTGTGGGATACCATGAACTAAAGTAAGTGAGGGAAAGGGGGAATTCTTTAACCTGCCTATTAGTGATTTTTTTTGTTGCTGAATTTCATTGACTAAATCTTCAATTGAAGGTTGGTATTTTGTACATTTCAAGCCCAAGCAAGTGCTACTAACTTCATCTGACAGTTTGTTTCTTTTGTTGGCTTTGATATTATTTAACGCTGAGGATAAGGTCTCACAAAAGTATGTAGAGGGAAAAATTGTGAGTAAAGCCTTTTTTTCAGGGTGCTAAACGTGTCTGGTAATTGGTTCTAGGCACTCCTCCATTGCACATGGGCCAGAGCCCCATCCAATCTTCCACAGGCCTGGACCTGCTCCTCCCCAATTGGCTGACCTGGGTGCTTCGAGAGAGAGCAGGGGCTGCCACCAGCCTACCTGCCTACTCCCGCACTCCTTCCATGGGTGCACTCGCACCTCAACCTCCCACACCTCAGCCTCCCCCACAACCAGTGCATGGAGCATACTCGAACTCCCCCCTTCCCCCCCCCTCCACTGGACCTGGCTGGGATATGGCCACAGTCCCAGCTTTGAATTTGCAGATCCCAGGGTGGGCCCCAAGGAGGCGCACTGAGCCCACATATGGCTTCATGTCATAGAAAATGGCTACATGTGTCAGTGCTGACATGTGTTATAGGTTCAGTGTCACAAGACTGTGGAGTTGTTTGTTGCATTTCATTTCCAAGAAATAAGGTTTGGGGATGTGTACATAGTTAGCTCTGTTCTTTTACCTTGAAACTCTTGGTACTTCCCTTAGTGACCTTAAGGTAAAGTATGTGCAGAGCAGAATTCTTCTCTCTTAATTATTCAGAATTTTAAGAGAAAATGAATGGTGGCGATTCGTCTGAGGGATGTGCTATTTGCATCCATTTACATTGAGTCCAGGACCTTAGGTACTTTCTCTACCTCTGATATTTTGGCTTAAGCCAATTACAAATCAATCTCTAAATAGAACCTCT
Source organism: Monodelphis domestica (assembly GCF_027887165.1). Taxonomy (NCBI): domain Eukaryota; kingdom Metazoa; phylum Chordata; class Mammalia; order Didelphimorphia; family Didelphidae; genus Monodelphis; species Monodelphis domestica. The sequence goes on along the minus strand of NC_077227.1, from coordinate 338,581,075 downwards.
GACTCAAATGGTAGAATTACATAGCCCAGTTGTTCTCATGTGTATTCAGCTGTGTTGTTTAGTGCTTTTTCTTCTCCCAAGTACAGGTCAGATAAAGGGCCAGAGGGTGTAGCTGTGTTAGTCCTTATTTGGGAGTTCCCAGTAATGACGTAGCCCAAGGAACATACTATGGATCCAAGCCTTCTAACTTCTGAAGTTGGAGGAGGCCATTTCTGACCATACTCATTCCCAGAAGATTTGCTGGAATCTTCTGTGTATTGCTATCTGGGCCTAAATAATCCCTGGTTAGCCAGATATAGTTTGTTTAATCTGGTGTCCCAGTCTATGAGGGTTGGATACATTAAAGGATTCATTGCAGGAGTGGACAGCAAGTACTTAGCCATGACCATCACAATCCTATTTGCTTTTTAAAGGAATCTTTTTTTAACTTAGGGGATGATTTTAAGAGTGACTGTGCAACCTTTGATCTCTTTGGTGCCGGGTTTTTTTTTTCATCCCCTTTAGTGACTCTTAAGTAAATTTTTTTAAGAATAAATTTTTTTCAGTTAATGAAAACCTTCCTCTTATTCTATCCTTCCAAAGCTTCCCCTAACCTCCACTGAAAAACAAACCCCTTATAACAGCTCTCCATGTACTTGAATAAATTATTCCAGGTTTCTGCGTTTAGTCATAATGACTCTTTGGGGGTTTTTTTCTGGACCCTTATAAGAAGCATAATTAGCTTATGCAACAGGGTATTGATTCCCTCCAGCACTAAGAAGAGGTTGTGATGAATTTGGTTATGAAAAGACTATTAAATGTAATGTAGAAAACTTTGGGGGCTTTAGAACATGTATGGTGGTCCAGTAGTCTCCTGATTACATTCAACTCCTTCAACCCACAGGATGCCCAGATGGCACACTGCAGTGTCTCCGATCTGTGACTCCCATTCTCTATAACACATTCTTTAGTGATGTGTCAGGAGTTATTTATATACTCAGCTCCTTTTTTTACTCATCAAAAGCAAAGTCTAAGGGTTGTTTATCTTTCCTTAGCTAACAGAGGAAGTTAAAATTCCCAGTCTGATATGGCACTGTCTGTGCCATGTTAAATTGTGTAATTAAATGAAACTACTTAGTGGTAGAAATACATTTTCAGCCCCTACATGATCATCACCATCACTGTAAAATGTGTATGAAGCCCTTGTTCAAGGTCTTCTTGGGGTACAGAAATGAGATGCATTAAAGATAAAGGAATTTGAAACTGGTTGTGAAAAGACAAAGGACATTGGAACACAGCACAAAAGGTCCAGAATTTACACAAATACATATTTACGTTACAATACTCAACATTGGGCAAATGCCTACAAACTTGGTTAAGATAGGAGGCAGAGTCAAGGGAGTATATTCAGTGGATTTGAAAAGTAGCAGAGGGAAAGAACTTCATTAAAGGAAGGCAGATTTTTTTTTTCTTCTTAGAGATTCAAAAATGATTTTTAAGAGTCATTTTTATTGGGAGAGGGTAGGTGGCTCAGCAGATAAAGAGTGCTAGGTCTGGAGTTGGGTTCAAAACTGGCCTCAGACACTTCCTGGCTGTGTCACCCTGGGCAAATCACTTAACTTCAATTGCCACTCTTCTGCCTCAGGACTGATACTTTAGTATTGATTCTAAGACAGAAGAAGGTAAGGGTTCAAAGGGGAAAAGTTATTTTTCTTTGTACCAGTTAGCATCCATGCTTCATGCCAGATTTTTAATTAACTCACAGGATTTTACATTACATTCCTAAATTCCCAGGAATTTGGTTATGGAGTGAACCCTTAGTTTAGTGGTTATCTTGGAGGATTGTGGGGTGTGAAAGTTTATGATCAGTACCTGCCTGGCACATAGTAGGCATTTCATAAATATTGACTGCCCAAGTTACAGGAAATCTTTGTTCTACACTATGAGTTCTCTGTGTCCATGAGCTAGTTCTCATCCTCTATGGAAGCAAGCCTCAGTACTCTTTATCCTAGCCAAAGAGTCTCTTAGAGATATATTACATTCTAGGCATCTCTACCTAAAGGGATCATGCTTATGAAAAATTTTTCTGCCCAAAGCCAATTTCACTTAAGATATATAGGGTTCAAGAACAAAGACAAAATTCCAGTCAGGGGCACAGAATTTAGGTTAAGAGTTTTGGGTTAAACCCCAAGAGGAATCATTTCCCCCAAACTAGCTTAGGATGGGGCAAGGGGTGTGGCTTTTATAGTTTAGTCATTTTCCTCTTCAGTTTCAGGGAGTTTCTATTCAGGGTTGATGGAGCTTCTTCTTTAAGTAAGGCCTTCCAAAGAAGGCAGCAGAGATTTCACTGTGGGGCATTATCTCCTTGGGATTAAGGACTGGTAAGGCATTCTAATCAGGTCAGAATAAGGACCTTAGACAAAGACAATGAGAAAATATTTTTAAAGAGGGAATGGTTGGAGGAGGCTTCTTGTGCTGCCACTTTTTTTCTCATTAGCAATATGGATTTCCCTTTCAGCACAGGGTTGGTGTGAGGACTGATTTTTAAATATTTCCAGAGATCTGGACCTCTTAAGAAGGGTGGCAAGACTGGGACTAGATGCTAAAATAAATAGTCTAGAAAATTCAAACCTTAGGAAGTGGTAATGAGAGAGTTAAGTAGTTTTTATTTTTGCTGGGTCTGTGGCCAGAGATGGGTAAGGGGATGGGACACAGGGCATGTCTACAGGTAGCAGACTTCCTTAGTCATATCTTTTTACATGTGGCCCCTGAAGGGAAAAGGATGGAGGCTCGGAGAAAGGGCAGGATGAGATCCAAAGATTTTCCAAAGGTTGTTTTAAACCTAACATAGCTGTCTGTTGGTCTTTGTTCTAGATTCCTGACATATGGTAATTTAATTAAATAGTAGATTTCAGCTTCAGTGCTAAGTTTCTGGCTTAAGGTGTAGTCTAACTCTTTCTGGTGTTCTGAGATCAGCTGGTCTCCCTGGGCACAGCTTTTAGTGCTGCTGATGCTATTGCATTCATCAGGCGCCTGGCCCAGGCCATGGAAAACCTTGAGAGGAGACAGTCTGCTATGGGGCAGGAGCTTTGTCCTGGAATTTCCTGGCCTTTGTCTGTCTGGTACCGCCTCAGTGTTTCAAGACACTTGTATTTAGTGTTAACTTCCTTCTGGGGAAGAGATGTATTGCCAGTCTCCCAACTTGGACATTGTATTTCCTGTGCCAAGTGACCCTCACTCCTGATCAGTCAGGCTTTTACCCTCTCCCCAATCATCTTGCTTTGATTAGTTAGGCACTTAAAACTATTCCGACTTAAACTTCTTGCAAGGCTTTCTCCTGGTGGTGTGTAAATTGGCTTTTGGGAAAAGCAGTTCCCATTATTACTTGGGCCCACTTGAGTCAGTGCTTTCAGACATGGCATGTTGGTCATTGAGAGAAGATTTGGGGGAATGGAAGCATTTGGCTCTGCCAGATCTCCCAATTCTTACTGGAGGCAGGTGAAGATACCTACTGAGTCTGATAATGGCTTGAAAAGCTATGTTTTTAGGAAGTAGAAGGCCTTGTGACTTCACTGTTCATCAGCACCTTAATTCTAATTGTATTTTTTCTAATTCACTTTACAGCAGAGAAAATCATACCTGGAGCGCAGTGTGAAGGATGCAGAGGACAACATTCGGGAAATGCTGATGGCCAGAAGGGCACAGTAAATCTTTATTTGATCCCCTTTCCTCTGCTCCATTGGGGCAGAGCAGCAGACTCTGGTGTGCTCTAACTCGGAGGACTTTTTGGAAACTCTGCTTTTATTTGGACCATTGTTAAGCTGCAGCCTTCAAGGTGATGGCCTCCTGTACCCCAGGCTGAGCCACTTGCAGATCCTTGGCCTGAGGTTTGATCATGACCTGCTGAAGCTGAGAGAAGGAGGAGGAGAAGGAGAGCCCAGGGCAAAGGAAGTACTCCCTGTTCAGTAACTCCAGTTACCATTTTTGTTACATAAATAAAAGGTATCCATCCCCTTCCTCCAAGACTGGTTTCCTTGCTGCTTAGGAGAAGGTATTTCTGATTACTCTATTTTCAAGATTTCTATATCCCAGGTTCTTCTATTGAATCTTACTGCTTCCTTCTCTTATGCTTAGTTCTTTTCTTGTCCTGATTTCATTTTTCTAAGCCTCAATTTCTATATCTGTAAAATGAGAAAGTTGACCTGAATAGTAACCAAGTTCCCCTTAGCTTTAACATTCTATTCTGATCCTCCCAAGAGAGATCTATCCTCACATGTTCCTATCCCTCCCTGTAGTCTTTCTTTTCTGTTGCCTTGAGAAAATCTCTCAGCTCCTGAGCAACTTCCCTATCCTGCTTCTAAATAGAGTCCATGGAGGAGAGATGAAGGCAGTGAGTCCACTTATCCAAAGGAATAAGCAAAGGCAGATTTTCCATTGAGGCCCTAAGCCAGAGTTGGAGCCTATAGCATTTTGCTGTCCAGACTAAGTGTTGTACCCAGCAAGACCTGAGGCTCTAGGACAATAAGAATAGGGAGGTAGTAGATCTCTCCTGGGGGCCCGTAATGATTTCATTTACACATTGAGCCTCTGGAATTCACTCTGGTGTCTAGGTCCTTGCCTTGTTGAGTTTGTTGGATACTGTGGTTGCCACCGCCTGCCCCCTCCCCACTTCTGAAAGGGCATCCTTGCAAGGTAGGAATCATTTCTGTGCACCTACTGTCTTAACTCTGTAGGGATTTGCCTATAACAGTTCTATCAGAGAGGCTGCCTCCAGATCTGATCATGTGAAGCATGTGGCTCAGGGAGAACCCAAGAAGCTGCAGATTAACAAGACTGAGGCTTTTTCCTACTGCTTTGCCTCATGAGTGGTGGCTTAGTGCCACTTAGTGGCCAGAGCTGGAATATGTCCTGTAACTTGGGAATACTCCAGAGGTATAAGATTAACACTGGCAAGATAGATGTTTTGCTAAAATAGTGTTTTAGCAGGGACCTTGTTTTTCTCTCTGAGTCTCTAGAAACTTCCTTCCTGAGAATGAAGAGCAAGCCCCACTTAGCCACATACTCAGTTACTTAAGCTATTGTGAGGGCCAGTGTGCCATCTGAAGCAGTGCCAGCCAGAGAGCTCAAGGGGCTCAGGAAGGAGGATACAGTCATTCAGGGCAGTTGGGGCCTCTAAGATGTCCCCAGAGAAATTGGAAGAGGTTTTAAAAAAAAAAAGATAAAAAGCCAGGCTAGAAGTTTCTGCCATGTTCTTAACACCAGATGTCTGAGCAGCAATCTACAAATCAGGTTTACGTTCACTACTTGACAGGTACCTCTTTTATGGATGAGGAAACAAACTTCCAGATGGTATATTATTTCCTGGTCCCCATTGGCCTGGGCTAGAACTAGAATCTAGGCCTTCTAACTTCCCTAACCCAGTGGTATGAGATGGCTGAGAGGAAAGCCTCCTGGCTGGACCTGGGAGGGTGGAGGGATGAGAACAGACCACTCACGTGCCTGAAAAGCTCTCTGCTTGGTCCCAGGCACTGATGTGGTTCCAAGGATATTTTCCTTGGCATCATCCTAGCCTAACACCCCATTCCCCCCAGTGACACAACCAACACAGAAAGGTATCTAGATGACAGCCACAAAGTCAGAGCTATTAGGCTGGAAACAGGCCAATGAGAAAATTTTTTGTAAAGTTTTGACCTGGACTTTAAATGGAGCAAATGACAGAAGTGGTTTTGGAGTCCAACCATATACACTATGGGCCATTCTTGCCTCAGTGTGTGCCTACAATTTAATCTACAAACACATGCATGTAAAAACAGAAGCTTATACTAATAAAGATATACCAGGGGCTCTTTCTTTTTGGTCTGAAGAGATGGATCAATATAAATAAACACTGTGACTTTTGAAAAGTTTATTGACAAAGAGAGTAGTGAAACATAATCAGGGAATTAGGAAATAATCATCCAGTGGCTTGTTTGTTGCATATTTGCCACCACCACAAACAGTGCAATTTAATATGGTAAATATAAATTTCATATTCAAGCCTTTGGCCAAAAAATCATTTAGCACATTATTAAAGTATGACAAGAAAATTAGAAAATGAACATTAAAAAGATTGTGTCACTAAAATTAAACAGCCAAAAAAAAATCACTACTAATCTAGGATTTCATCACTGTTGTGGTTATCTGTGCAGAGCTAGTCATTCATTATAGCAATAGAAAGAGATCAAGAATCAGAACTCCCATCAATCAGTGGAGGATACAAAGCCTTCTAGTAAGGGGAGGTTGAGGCTGGTCAAGTGAGCATGTCCCAAAGGCAACAGCAACAGAGAGCAGTCCAACAAGCTGTGAGGCAGGTAGTTTGGGCTGAGTCATCCCTTCTTTGGTCTTCCACCACATACACTGGAGTAGAAAGAAAGAAAGAAAGGTTTAAAAAAAGTGCAACCTGAGGCTCAATGAATATGCTATCCTGCCCCTCCCACAAAATGGATCTCACAGGACCTAGAAGAAACAATATAGCCCTGGCCTTGTCTGCTTACTGGTTTCTAAGCTGATGATGTTATGTGAACGTTCACATAAAAAATTCACATAAATTAGATGGCTAATGCCCCATCTCTTCTGCCTGGATACTCTTTATTGATTTTAAGAGAGGAAATAAATATAAAGGGATCCTGAGGCCACAAAATTTGAGGAGTGCAGCTCTAGGGCCAGGGATTCAGAATAGAAGGAAGGATTGTTAGAATCATTCCTCTGGGTGCTGAATCCTGCAACATCTTCTCAGCATGTGTTTCCTTACTAATACTCCAGAGAGAGAATCACCTCTCAATGTGTCCCCATAAGGTATGGCCATTTCAGAGCTCTCCAGGACTGTGACATCAAGACCTCAGTCTCATCTTGCACAATTTGTTAGAAGAAAATGTAGACACATGAGCCTTGGACTCTCCATGCAGGAACAGTTTTCCACCCCCACCCCCCCACCCCCAGTTTCTATGAACAAATGACCCTTCTCTTGTGGCTGACTTGTGGGAGGAAACTTAAACAGCCTCCCCACCTCCTTCAATCCCAGAAATAGAATGCCCGATTAGCCTTTACCTCTGATTGTGGTCTGAGGCTGGGATCCCAAGTAAGGTACTTCATTCCTCAATGGTGGCCAACCCAACCCTTCTCACTAGGCCTTTTCTGGTAGCCTCAGCTGTACTGAGGTTCTGGATCAGGCTGGTCAAAACTTACCACCCCTCCCCCAACCACCCCTTTTTGACATGCAGGGAAGCATTCGGGCAGTTTGTCCCCCAAGAAAGAATTTGCCCTTAGTCCTCTCTCCTTCCTCAACTCCAGTCAGTCATTCAACTGTGAGCAGCTGTATCCCAAATGACTATAAACAAAATCTGCGAAGTAAAAGTAGCTAGTGTGAGGGGAGGCAACTCAGGCCTGTTTCCCACCATTTATTTTTCTCCCCTCTGGGTCGCCTCCCTTTTGGTCAAGGCTGACAATCTTTTGTGTTTTGTGAAGTTCTGTAATTTCCATTTGTAATATCTTTTGAAATGGAATATTACTAAAGGGGATGCAGTTCAGCCAGTGGCTACAGGGGGAAAGGCAGGTTTAAAAGGGGAAAAATGCCATTTCTGTCCTGCAGTGTAATCTGCCTTGGACCTAATAGATAGCTACCTTAGGCAAATATTTTATAAGCCTCCAGGTACCCAAAGCCTTATTCTACTCATAGGCTTACAGGTAGCCAGCCACCTCCTATGAAAACTAAGGACAGGCAGTGAACAGAGAAGTCAAACCAAAAGTGGTGGCTAAGCCACAGGCAGCAGAGAATATGAAAGAAAGACTAGTCTGTGGGCCAGGAGGCATCTCAGTTAGACACTTTGGCAAATTCTAATTTTTTTTGGGGGTGGGGGGGGAAGCTTTTCATCTGTCAGTTAGAATTAAAACTGCTGCATGATGGAGCATCAAGGGGAAACTGGTTGTTGCCGATGGCCTGGAAGTGCCCTGGGGAAGCTATTCCTTAGAACCTCTTCAGTAAAGCATGTGGGGTGGCAGGGTGTGTTTTGGAAATTCTTATGTCCTAATAAGCCCCAGGTTGCTGCACCTAATGGGCAGATCCCAGACTTGTACCCAATCTGCCCCACTAGTCTGTCTACAGAGATTCTAAGTCACTAGTTACAAAGACAGACAAAGGAATGGTATGGAGTTAAGATGGAAACCTAGTGTAAGAGAGTGAATTGCTGTAAGAGAGTGAATTGCTGCTTGAGAATGCAATGTTACCACTTCTGTCAGACCAAATAAAGACATGTAACTCATTCTGCCAAGCCGTAGGTCTGTGAAGGGCACTTTCATTGGTTGTCATGTGGGCATCTCCCAGGCACTGATGATATAATAAGTATTGTTGTTATCTATAGCAACTGGGAAAAAGAAACCTCAGAGCTCCATGTTCCTCCTGACTTCTAAGCAAAGGAATGTGGGAATCAGGGAACGTGCTGAGGTCCCTTGTGGTTGATAGGCAGGGATCCTGGCTATCTGGTGTGGGAGTTTGCTGCTATATGAAAATGAGTGGTATCATTTCCCAAGTGCCTTGAGATAGCTCAGTCTTGATGCCATGTCTTCTCCACAATGGGAAGAAGCAGAAAAGGAGTGTTTAAGTATCAAGAGGGAGCAAAAGCCCCTCATTCTTTCCTTCCTTCCTTCCACTCCACTCTCTTAAGTGTGCCTAGAAGAAGCGAGGAGGAAGAGGTCAGCAGGCTTTGCATGGGTGACTCCTGGAACTGGAGCCAGGGTAGGAGGGGAGTTCCAGCTTTACTTGTTGCTAGTCATGTGATGCCATCCCATAGTGAGTTCTAGCTAATGCTGTACCCTGGCTCTTCCCCATGGCCTAGAGGCCCTGGGCTTGTCTTTTCCACCTTTGCTCCAGATCTCTGTCTAAAACATGCAATACTATGGATACTTTTCCTGCCCTAGAAAGCAGAGACCCTAAGCTTCAGACTTACAGTTCTTACCCGTTTTGCTCCTATAAACTCACTCTTTGTCCCTTCATATCTTCTCGCCCAGTAATGGTGCAGCACCTGCACACAGGGCAGCCAAAAGATAATCCAGTGTATACAACAAGACATCTGATTCAGGGGCCTGAAGCTCGTAATCACCGCTTTCCACAAAAGCTTTGGGCTGAACTGAGAATCAACCAGCCAAGTGGTGGCTAGCAGGAAGATATGCAGGTCTTTGCCCTTCTCTTAAAATGCTGACCAGCATCAGGCAGGCAGGTTGATGTGAGAGAGATGAGAAAGAAAACATGCATGGAGGATAGAACAAAGCAGCCTCTAACGTGTGTTCTGTGCCCAGCTACATGGCCCAGGGCACATCAGAGGGCACATAAAATGAAACAAGGGGATAATCAGAAAGACTGTCTTGGGAGTTTGGTGTTTAATCCCTTTAGTACCTTATGTGAGGGAATTCTTGCACTAACTATGGGCCTCCTGTTTTAATCCAATCTTAGTACCAAAAACTATTCTAACAGAAACAATATTCCTCCCCGGATGTGGTGGATTCCCAACTCACTCCACCCTCCACCCTCCCAGTTTAGTTTCGTCACTGTAGTCCATTGTCCATCTTACTGACTCATCCTAGGAGAAGGGTTCCAATCTGTGAAATGACCCAAATGGAAGGTGAAGAAGCATCTCTTTGGATTTCTGGTTGGCAGCCACTTGGGCAGGGAAAATTCCTGCCTGGTAACTTGAATTGGCTTTGTCCTGCTATTTTTGTGATTAACCAAGTGAATGGAATTGGCAAAGACAGCATGCTGTCTTCTTCTTCTCTGAATATGCTTCTGCAGTTACCAAGAAGACAATACACATGAGCAGACAAGGGGGAACCAGCTCCAGGGCAGAGACAAGTGAACACACATACATGAGCAGAAATTCCCATCCAGTGCTGCTCAGGGTGACCTTACTGCAGCACTAGGGAGGGTAGTGCTGGCCCACCCACCCCCTGGACCCACCTCTGGCCAGGGAAAGTCCTGCTTTAAGACATCAAATCAATTAACTGGCAAGCATTTACTAAACACCTCTGCTCTGGGCACTGCAGATACCAAAGAAAAAAATGAAATAACCCTATTCTGGAAAGGAGTTTATAACCTTCTATCTGGTAAACAACAGAGATGGTAAACCCAAAGGCTAGGTGGTGCTGTAGTGCATAGTGCTGGGGCTGACTCCTCCCCGAGTTCAAATTCAGTCTCAGATACTTACTAGCTGTGTGACCCTGGATAGGTCACATAACCTTGTTTGCCTCAATTTCCTCATCTATTAGAGTGAGCTGGAGAAAGAAATGGCGAACCGCTTGTCAAGAAAATCCCAGATGGGACTTGAACTCTGTACTTCAATCCCCACAATTCCTTGCTCCACTTCCTCAGAATGCTTTGTAATCTCACCTGGGCCGAGATTGAGAAGGTATTTAACCTGATTGCAAAAGCTTTTGGCTGCTTTTGGACTTCCGTTTTGGAGCAGAGGCATCTCTTCCGTGATGTGAGGTTATTTTGTCTAGGCCTCTGGCCTAGGCACATGTTTCTTACTTGTATATTCTTTAATCTCTAACCTTTAATAAACCTCTAAAAATATTAAAAAAAAAAAAGAAAGAAAGAAAATCCCAGATGGGATCATGAAAAGTTGTACATGACCGAAAAGACTGAATAACAAAACAAAGTAGTTTGGAGGATGGAGGTGGCTAGCAGGTGAGGGAGGAGAAAGGTGAAGGTGAGGCATATGAGCTGGACTTTGAAGGGTACAAGGAATTTTTAAGAGGTAAAGGTAAGGAGAGAATATTTTCCAGACATGGGGTCTAGCCTGTTCCAAAGATGTGAAGAGAAGAAGGGAGCACTGCATTCACAAAACACCAAACAGGCCAGTTCAGCTGGAAGGTAGGACATGTAAAGTGGGATGTAACAAGCCCAGCAGAGTGGCTGCAGCCAGATTGTGAAGGGCTTTACGTGCTAGGCTGAGAAGTTCAGATGTTATCTTGGGGGCAATATGGGAGCCACAAATGATTTCTGAGCAGAGGAGTGAGTGAAATCTGGCCTTTTGGGAAAACCATTCTGGCAGTAGCTACGGAGGACAAACTGGAGGGGAGAGACACTAGAAACAGGGAGATGGATTCTAGCACCTGTATAATACTCTTGAGGCAAGAGACAAGGGCCCTAACTAGGGGGCATGGCTAGCAGAGAGGAGACAAATGCTTGAGAAGTAGCTGAGGAAGATGGGCAAGAGCCACAGTGAGGATGTGGGAAAACGTGGGAAAAAATAGTGGCAGTTGAAACTGGGGAGTTGCCAGAGGCAAGACAAAATAGATTCAGGATAGGACAATGAATATCACAAAAGCCAAGAAATGAGATTAAAACCAAAAGGAAGGGAATGATGGTCAGCACAATCCCAAACTGCCTGGAAATGAAGCATCCTGGGCCTGAGGGAAGCCACCTGATTCAGGAGTTCAATCTCCAGTGATAAAGAGTAATTTTAATCCCGGGCTATAGGAAGTTTGAGGACTGAGGTGGCAGGAGAAGCTCAGTGAGCAGAGCTAGAGATGGCTTTTCCTGGGAGGTTGGATATAATAAGGATCAGAAAAACAAGTAAAAAACTTGAGGGGATGGCAGAATAAAGGGGAACTTTTTTAAGGATGGGATGGACCCAGGACATGTTTGTGACCAGCAAAAGTGAATTTGAAAGTGGGGAAAGATGACTGAAGAGGCTGGCTGAGGGGGAAAGGACAGAATCAAGGCGATGCATAGAGGGACTGATTGGCTTTTCTGACTTTTTGAAAAATAAAGGAAGGAGCAGCAAATGTTAGAGACATTCAGAGAGTCCTAGCAATGGAATCCGAATTTTAGAGGTGTAAGGAATCTTGGAAGTTACCCAGCCCAAATTCTTAGATATATGGTGGGCAAGAAATGAACTACTTATACACATATTAAAGTACTCATGAAAGAAGAAATCAAACATTAAATGGCTTATATGTCATTTAAACAACTAAACCCAACTGATCAAAGATTTTGTTTAAATAGCACTTAGATACATCTGGGCAACATAAGTCATTTATTACAGCAACATAAAGGGTTCAGGACTAATGAGGATAAATATATACTAAATGGAGGTGGGGTGGGGGGAGAACTACCCACAGAGCTGCACATGATTAAGGAAGCTGCCAAGTCCAGTTTTAATGCCTTTGTGTTTCACCATCTAAAATGAGAAGGAAAACAAAAGAACATATAGGAGAAAATAAATTCTACTTTACCATGCAATATCATTCAATAGGATTCTCTTCTTGAGTCTTTGCTTCTCCCCTAAAGGTATGGGGAAAGAAACTGCATTGAGGGACCAGCCAAAATGCCAAGGCCATTCATTGCCTCATCTGTGTAAGGATAAGGACTTAATTGTTGGGACCTTTGCATTTGAGCCCATAGCCTTCACTTGGGCCTCCCAGGACTGTTTGGTCCCATTTCCTCTTTCTGGAGAACCCTTCCTTTCAATCTCCTTTGCCTCCCAAGGGCCAAGAAAGGTGAATCTCTCTCCTTAGCCACAGGATACAAGGTGCTGCTAAGTCAGCTAAGACCACTTAGAATAGCAGCATGTCTGAGCGGAGGGAACCTTAGACTGATCATGTATGTAGCCCAACATCTTTATTTTATAACTGAGGCCCAAAAGAAATGACTTGTTCAAGATTACAGTGCTTACTAGAGATGAGGCTCTTCTTTTACCAGATCCTCATCTGTCTAGCTCCTGCCACCCTTACAACAATGAACGTCCATGCAGAAAGAACCAAGTTAGTCAGGTCTAAGTGGATTATGAAGAACCAGGTGTGAAGGCTGCGAAGGAAGTGGGCTAATGTTGTCCTGAATTTGCCTACCAGTTCAGTTCTCCTTCTGGTCAAGTGTTGCTTCATGTTTTAGGAATATAGCCTGGGAGCCACAAACTGCCCTCCTCAAAAAAGAGCACTGGGGCAGCTAGGTGACTTGATTTGAGAGGACCTGGGTTCAAATCTGACCTCAGACACTTCCTAGCTATGTGACCCTGGGCAAGTCACAATCCTGATTGTCTTACCCATGCCATTCTTCTGTCTCAGAATCAATGCTAAGACAGAAAGAAGAGGGGGTTTTCTGTTTGTTTAAAGCATGACTCTTTTTTGGGTTTCTCTTCAGTGAACAGCAACCAATAGCTCAAAAGTTCCCTTTTTTCCTAAGAGACAAGTAACAAGAATCAAATTCCTCATGTTGAGAAACAGGCATAGAAGAAATCATTCATTCTCTAACTCCTGGAGCCAGCTGGAAGGGAAGAGGGGCAGGGGCAGGGCACTAAGTTGGCCATATTTAGGGGAAGAAAATAAATGGCTATTAAAAGAAACCAAACACTGAAAAGTAAAATCCTATCTGACACTAGTATAGCTCCTATAGCTGAGGGCCTTGCATGGTGCTCAGAAAACTCTTGAACTAAAATTGCCATAGATGTCGTATTTTATATTTTGATGGTTTCAGAGCTGGCCCTGTGAAGAGATACCAGTAAATAATAATAGCTAGCACTTTTATAGTGCCTTTGCAAGCAATTGCAAAATACTTTTACAAATATGATCTCATTTTATCTTCACAATAATCCCTAAGTAAGTGCTAATTATTATCTCCATTTTACAGATGAGCAAGCCAAGGCAGTCAGGAGTTGATTGATTTGCACAGGTACCTAGCTGCCATGCCTCCAACCCACTTCCAATTTTATAGCTCTTGCTCTGGGAACAGCAACCAAATCAATAGAACTCTTGCTTCTGGGAGAGGTGTGAACAACTGATCGACTGCTTCTCACTCTATAGACCAGCATTGGTGAACCTTTTAGAGATCATGTGCCCAAATTGTACCTTCAAGTTGTCTGTGAGCCCCCCATCACCCCAGACAGCGGAGGAAGGAAGTGCTGACATTGGTCTGCTGAGCAGAGGGGCGGAACATGTGGAAAATGCCTTGGGTGCTGTGGAGAAGAACAGAGAAGCCCCCTCTGGCACACCAGGGCACACACTGGATTGCATTAAGACAGGCCACATCTTCGCCAACACAGGACTAGACCCCAAATGCTCTCTCTGGCCTCAACTCTCCTTTATGAGTTGTCTTTCCTTAATAGAATGCTTGCTTCTTGAGGGCAGTAAGTCTCTCTTGGTATATAATACCTGAAACATTTTATAGGACACTTATTTTGCTGGAAGAGAACAAAGAACCATGAAGAAGAATTCTTCATGGTTAAGTAGCATAAAATTTTTACAAGAGTGTAAAAATGGACTACAATGGAAAAAGGTGTCGTGACGAGTCTAGGAATTTGTGGCACAGGTGTATAGTTTCTTTCTGAAAAGGAATAATCTGGTATCAGAAATGGTGTTCTGGAACAGCTCAGTGGATAGAGAGCCAGTAAGTCTGGAAACAGGTCTTGAGTTCAAATTTGATCTCAGGCACTTTCTAGCTATGTGACCTGGGCAAATAACTTAATCTCAATTGCCCAGCTTTTACCACTTTCCTGCCTTGAAACCAATACTTAATATCACTCTAAAACATACAATGAAAGTTTACAAAGAGAAGGAAGAAGAAATAGTATCCTGAGAAAGGGGCTGGGGGCTGGTATGTGATACAGGGACTTCTACAGGATAGGCATTTAATAAACACTGAATTGGATCCAGATTTGTAGAATGTCCAAAACAGTGGAGGTCTAGGGTAAAGGGCTTTAGATTCAGTGCTGGATTTTGTGACTATCTGCCAGAAGGGAACAAGGATAGAGGTTGGAAAGATGCAAGAACAGAGCTCTTCTTAGCCTGGAATCCATGAATTTGCTTTTCAAAATATCCTGATAACTGCAATATAATTCGTTTCCTTTGCCATTTTTATTCTATAAAGCCCCTGTACAGGAAAAAGTACAAGATGAGAATTTTTTTTCAGGATAGTAATGTTAACCATTTATATAAAACGAGGCTTAAATTGGAATGATCAAGAATCTCTGCCAGACAAAAAAAAAAAAGAAAGAGGATGAAAAATCTAGGTGCAGATATTTGTATTAAAAATAGTTAAGTTCAGGAATCAGTGCTTGGAATCACAGATTCACAACATTTGAGAACTGGAAATTAGTGGCCACTTGGTCCAATCTATTCATGAAAGGAATCTCTATTATAATGGCCATCCAAGCCCTGCTTAAGGACCTTCTTTCCAAAGAGGGAGAACTTGCCACCTCTTGAGGCTGCCCATTCCACTTCTGGAAATATGAGAAAGTTTTTCCTGATATGAAGCCAAAATTGGTCTTTTTGCTATTCCTACAGACTCTCTTGGTTTCTGCCCTTTGGGGCCAAACTACAGCCTAATCCCTCCTCTACCCAGCATGCCTTTAAATACTTGATCATGAGCTTGCTGGGTATCTTTCTCTCAGGCTAACCATCCCCCGGGGGTTCCTTCAGTGGAGCTGGATATGACATGGTTTCAAGGCTTGTCATCCTCCTCTGCTCTGGACACACTCTTATGTATCAATGCTGCCCTAATGCTGTGATGCCCAGAATGGAGCACAGTACTCCAGATGGGTTCTGATATAGGCAGAGTGCAGAGGAACCATCACTTTCCTTTTTCTGGGAGTTAGGCCTGTCTTAATGTAATCCAAGATTCCACGAGTTCTTTTGCCTTTGACATGACCCTGCTGATGTACATTGAGCTTGCAAACCACTAATCACTCTCCCCCCAAATCCTTTTCAGCAGTGCTATCTAACCATGCTTCCTTGGCCATCTATGCGTTCAGTTTGTTTTCTGGAATTAAAATTCAGAATTTGTAGGGTGGAAGACTTAAATGAAGATTAAAATGGAGGAAAACAGTGACTTGACAATTTCCTTAATAGCTTTGAGGGAGGTGGTGTAGTAAAGTGCTGAGTTCAGGACAGTGGATAGTGCTAGGCCTAACCTAGGGAGGACCTGGGCTCAAATCTGGCCTCACACATTCCCTATGTGACTTCATCCCATAACTCACCCATAAGGTGAAGGATATCAAAATGCCATAACTCACCCATAAAATGTAGACGAATAGCAGAATGGATTAGAATCCAAAGGCCTACCATATGTTGTCTCCAAGAAACACACATGAGGTGGGTAGACACCCAAAAGGTCAGAATTAAAGGATGGGGTAAGACCTTCTGGGCCTCAACTGACAGAAAGAAGGCAGGAGTTGCAATCATGATATCTGATAAAGCCAAAGCAAAAATAGACCTGATCAAAAGGGATAGGGAAGGTAATTACAATCTGTTAAAAGGGACTTTAGATAATGAGGAACTATCACTAATCAACATATATGCACCAAATAATATAGCACCCAAATTTCTAATGGAGAAACTAGGAGAATTGAAGGAAGAAATAGACAGTAAAACCATATTAGTGGGAGACTTGAATCAACCATTAGTCGCTTTGCCTAGCCCTTGCCCTTCCATCTTAGCATTATTACTAAAACAGAGGGTAAGGGTTAAAAAGACAAACAAAACACCCAACCATTATCAAATTTAGATAAATCAAATCAAAAAATAAATAAGAGGTAAAAGAAGTGAATGAAATCTTAGAAAAATTAGAATTAATAGACATATGGAGAAAAATAAATACACCTTCTCAGCACCACATGGCACATTCACAAAAATTGACCATACATTAGGTCACAATATGATGATCATAGAAACAATAATTTAATCGAGGAAAATGACAATGGTGAGACATCCTTTCAAACCTTTTGGGATGCAGCCAAAGCAGTAATCAGAGGAAAATTCATATCCCTGAGTGCATATATTAACAAACTAGGGAGAGCAGAGATCAATCAATTGGAAATGCAAATAAAAAAACTCAAAAGCAATCAAATTAAAAACCCCCAGCAGAAAACCAAACTAGAAATCCTAAAAATTAAGGGAGAAATTATAAAATTGAAAGTGATAGAACTATTGATTTAATAAATAAGACAAGAAGCTGGTACTTTGAAAAAACAAACAAAATAGACAAAGTACTGGTCAATCTAATTTAAAAAAGGAAAGAAAAGCAAATTAACAGCATCAAAGATGAAACGGGGGACATCACCTCTGATGAAAAGGAAATTAAGGCAATCATTAAAAATTACTTTGCCCAATTATATGGCAATAAATACACCAATTTAGGTGATATGGATGAATATATACAAAAATACAAACTGCCTAGACTAACAGAAGAAAAAATAGAATTCTTAAATAATCCCATATCAGAAAATGAAATCCAACAGGCCATCAAAGAACTCCGTAAGAAAAAATCCCCAGAGCCCGACGGAATCACAAGTGAATTCTATCAAACATTCAGAGAACAGTTAATCCCAATACTATACAAACTATTTGACATAATAAGCAAAGAGGGAGTTCTACCAAACTCCTTTTATGACACAAACATGGTACTGATTCCAAAACCAGGCAGGTCAAAAACAGAGAAAGAAAATTATAGGCCAATCTCCCTAATGAATATAGATGCAAAAATCTTAAATAGGATACTAGCAAAAAGACTCCAGCAAGTGATCAGAAGAGTCATCCACCATGATCGAGTAGGATTTATACCAGGGATGCAGGGCTGGTTCAATATTAGGAAAACCATCCACATAATTGACCACATCAAAATCCTATTAAAAACACTCGAAAGCATACGAATAGAAGGATCGTTCCTAAAAATAATAAACAGTATATATCTAAAACCATCAGCTAATATATCATCTGCAATGAGGATAAACTAGATGCATTCCCATTAAGATCAGGAGTGAAACAAGGATGCCCATTATCATCTCTACTATTTGACATTGTACTAGAAACACTAGCAGTAGCAATTAGAGAAGAAAAAGAAATTGAAGGCATCAAAATAGGCAAGGAGGAGACCAAGTTATCGCTCTTTGCAGATGACATGATGGTCTACTTAAAGAATCCTAGAGATTCAACCAAAAAGCTAATTGAAATAATCAACAACTTTAGCAAAGTTGCAGGATACAAAATAAACCCACATAAGTCATCAGCATTTTTATATATCTCCAACACAGCTCAGCAGCAAAAACTAGAAAGAGAAATCCCATTCAAAATCACCTTAGACAAAATAAAATACCTAGGAATCTATCTCCCGAGACAAACACAGGAACTATATGAACACAACTACAAAACACTCTCCACACAACTAAAACTAGACTTGAGCAATTGGAAAAACATTAGCTGCTCATGAATAGGACGAGCCAATATAATAAAAATGACCATCCTACCAAAACTTATTTATCTATTTAGTGCCATACCCGTGGAACTTCCCCAAAAATTTCTTTACTGATTTAGAAAAAACCATAACAAAGTTCATTTGGAATACAAAGGATCAAGGATATCCAGAGAAATAATGAAAAAAAAAACACAAATGATGGGGGCCTTGCAGTCCCAGACCTCAAACTATATTACAAAGCAGCAGTCATCAAAACAATTTGGTACTGGCTAAGAGACAGAAAGGAGGATCAGTGGAATAGACTGGGGGCAAGCGACCTCAGCAAGACAGTATACAATAAACCCAAAGATTCCAGCTTTTGGGACAAAAATCCACTATTCAATAAAAACTGCTGGGAAAATTGGAAGACAGTGTGGGAGAGATTAGGAATTGATCAACACCTCACACCCTACACCAAGATAAATTCAAAATGGGTGAATGACTTAAACATAAAGAAGGAAACCATAAGTAAATTGGGTAAACACAGAATAGTATACATGTCAGACCTTTGGGAGGGGAAAGACTTTAAAACCAAGCAAGACATAGAAAGAATCACAAAATGTAAAATCAATTATTTCGACTACATCAAATTAAAAAGCTTTTGTACAAACCAAACCAATGTAACTAAAATCAGAAGGGAAACAACAAATTGGGGAAAAATCTTCATAGAAACCTCTGACAAAGGTTTAATTACTCAAATTTATAAAGAGCTAAATCAATTGTACAAAAAATCAAGGCATTCTCCAATTGATAAATGGGCAAGGGACATGGATAGGCAGTTCTCAGATAAAGAAATCAAAACTATTAATAAGCACATGAAGAAGTGTTCTAAATCTCTTATAATCAGAGAGATGCAAATCAAAACAACTCTGAGGTATCACCTCACACCTAGCAGACTGGCTAACATGATAGCAAAGGAAAGTAATAAATGCTGGAGGGGATGTGGCAAAGTGGGGACATTAATGCATTGCTGGTGGAGTTGTGAATTGATCCAACCATTCTGGAGGGCAATTTGGAACTATGCCCAAAGGGTGATAAAAGACTGTCTGCCCTTTGATCCAGCCATAGCACTGCTGGGTCTGTACCCCAAAGAGATAACAAGTAAAAAGACTTGTACAAGAATATTGATAGCTGTGCTCTTTGTGGTGGCCAAAAATTGGAAAACAAGGGGATACCCATCAATTGGGGAAATGGCTGAACAAATTGTGGTGTATGTTGGTGATGGAATACTATTGTGCTCAAAGGAATAATAAAGTGGAGGAATTCCATGGAGACTGGAACAACCTCCAGGAAGTGATGCAGAGTGAGAGGAGCAGAACCAGGAGAACATTGTACACAGAGACTGATACACTGTGGTATAATCGAACGTAATGGACTTCTCCATTAGTGGCAGTGTAATGTCCCTGAACAATCTGCAGGGATTTGGAGAAAAACACTATCCACAAGCAGAGGACAAACTGTGGGAGTAAAAACACCGAGGAAAAGCAACTGCCTGACTAGCGGTTGAGAGGACATGACAGAGGAGAGACTCTAAACGAACACTCTAATGCAAATACTAACAACATGGCAATGGGTTCGAATCAAGAACACATGTGATACCCAGTGGAATCACGCGTCTGCTATGGGGGTGGGGGGGAGGAAAAGAAAATCATCTTTGTCTTTAACGAATAACGCTTGGAAATGATCAAATAAAATATTATTTAAAAAAAGAAATTATTAAAAAAAAATTTATTGTGAAAGTCAAAGATAAAAAAAAATAGAAGTATTAAAAAAAAGGTAAATTAGATAGAGTGCCTGAGCAAAGATAGCACAAGTCCCTGACAATGATGCTTACTTAGCCAATCACTTAAAGGAAGGATGATTAAGTTGTAAAACACCAGTCTTTGTTCTCCTTTACTACTGAAGTTGTGAAGAGGGCAAGGAACTCCCATGTTCTCAAGAGAAAGGGCCCAGAGCCTGAAGAACAAGCCTCTCTGAATGATTATAATTTCCCTCATGGTGGCAAATGAAGTATTGGAAATTAAAGAAAAAATGGAGGATAATCACTGCAGATGCTCAAAACAAACTGCCTGGTGGGAGCCAAGAACCAAACACTGGGAGGAGCTATGAGCCACCCACTCTTCCTGAAGTGAACTAAGAACAGACAGAATGCTACCTAGTAGAGTCATAGCCGTCTTTGCAAAAAAATGTAAAAGACAATTCTGGAAAGGCTTCGTAGCTTAAAGAAGCCCACGGCACAAATAGGAGCTTAGGGAAGGCTGGTCTATAAATAACCAGGTTGTAGCAAATGGCAAAAGGAGATTGCAGCTCCTTGCTATACAAAACACAATAATAAACAGTATCTAAAATCTCAGTTGCCGAAATACACACACTGGCTTATTCTGTTCACTTAAAAAAATCAGAATAAGACAGAAGAGTGGCAGGGGCTAGGTAACTAGGGTTAAGTGACTACTCACAGTCACATAGCTAGGAAATGTTAGAGGCCAGATTTGAACTCAGCCCCCTGGACTCCAGGCCTGACACTTTCCACTGTGCTACCTAGCTGCCCAGGTTATTTATAAAAGATCTGTCAGCTGCCATGTAGGGACAGTGACCCAGAAAAAAGGAACTTATGAGGTAACAGATCCATTAAACTCTCTTCAAACAAGAGGTACCTCTATTTTATAGTGCAATTCTGGCAATTCAAGTCATAAACTAAGATCTGTAGCACACGAGCCAATCCATACTTTCCTTACTTGAAAGGATTGGACTGAGAGATCTGTATGGACTATCAAATATTACAGGAAGAAAGCCTGTGGATATGATGGTTATCTATAGGAATCGTTGCTTTTCCTAAGGAGGCATATTAAATTTTGGTAGCAGTCTTGCAGCCATGATTGCATCAGGAAGATGAAGAACATTCTAAAGCAAAAAATACTCTTCAAAGAGGTGCTGTGACCTTCCAGAATGCCAACCCGAGGACAAAGGCCACAGGAAGAATTATAAGAAGTTACCCTGTCAGGAATAGTTTGTGAGTGGCTTATTTTGTTTGACTCCTTATATTACAAGGGGAGTTGGAAGGGTGGCTACTGGGAAGTGACAATGTTGTAAAAAGCACCAAAAAAATAATTCTCAGAAGAAATCATGCCTATCATATGTGAGATCTGGGAGCAGATTAGTTGTGGCCATGGTTTTACATAATC
The DNA here is from genome assembly GCF_027887165.1 of Monodelphis domestica. NCBI lineage: Eukaryota > Metazoa > Chordata > Mammalia > Didelphimorphia > Didelphidae > Monodelphis > Monodelphis domestica. The sequence continues at coordinate 338,559,661 of NC_077227.1, read as the reverse complement.
CATATTATGAGCAGTGTCTGTGGTATTAGAGCACATATATGCCACGGTGTCAGCACAGGCTTTATTCCTCACTATGATCAACTGAATTTGGAGATTTTCTATTTACAAAGGTTCTGGAAACCCAGTAATCCATTGGATGAGAGAGAAAACTTGAGCTGCTGGGTCTTATGGACAAATGCTGAAACAAGGCCCTGAGTACTCCCTTCACATACCAGAAAGGCTATACAGCTTTGTTCTATACTACTCTGAAGGGCAGAATTAGGAACAATAGGTGGAAATGAAAAGGATGCAGATTTCAGCTTCGTTTATGGTTTAAGAGCTCTCATGTAGTCAGTCTCTCTCCTCTTCCCCTCTTCCCCCTTATTTTGTCTTAGTAATAAATCTAAAACAGAAGGCAAGGACTAGGCAACAGGTTGAGTGACCTGCCCAGGGTCACACAGCTGGGAGTATCTTGAAGCAAGATTTGAACCCAGTCCTTCTGGCTCCAAGCCTGGTGCTCTGCCCACTGTGTTACCTCAATGTCCCCCTTTCAAACATTTCCAACTAGAAGTCCAGGAGATATCTCAAACTTACTATATTCAAAACAGAGCTCCTTATGTCTCGCTGTAAGCCCAGCCTCTGTTTCCCTTTAATCATAGAGGCTCATGCTGTCCTCCTAGTCTAACAGGCTCCATAATGTGGGTATCATCCTGAACTTCTCACTGTTCCTCATATCCAAACTCCTGTCAGTTCTGTTGATTTCAGCTTCGCAACCTCTCTTGAATACGGCCCCTTCCCTCCTCTGACCCTGCAGTCTCTAGCCCAGCTAGTCCCTCATGCTTAGACCCACTGGTGGGCTGTCTTCCTTCTTCAGTCACCTGGGTCTGCCTCAAGGATCAAATGCCAAGTTCAAAGCCCTTCATAACCTAGCCCCCTCCTACCTTTCCAGTCTTTTTACACCTCACTCCCCAACAACTACTCTTCTGATCAGCCACACTGGCCTCCTGGCTGTTCCACAAACAAGACCCTCTATTATCTCTAGATCCAGGCATTTTCTCTGGCTATCTTCCATCCTATATCTTAGAATCAATACTAAAAGCAAAACCAATGCATCCAAAATTAGAAAGGAAGCAACAAATTTTGGGGGAAATCTTTAGAACAAAAACCTCTGACAAAGGTCTAATTTCAAACCAATTGTACAAAAAACTCAAGCTATTCTCCAATTGATAAATGGGCAAGGGACATGAATAGGTATTTTTCAGATAAAGAAATCAAATCTATCAATAAGCACATGAAAAAGTGTTCTAAATCTCGAGAAATGCAAATCAAAACAGCTGAGGTACCAGCTGCTAGGTATGCCTAGCAGATTAACCAATATGACAGCAAAGTAATAAATTTTGGAGGGGATGCAGCAAAATTGGGACACTAATGCATTGCTGGTGGAGTTGTGAATTGATCCAACCATTTTGGAAGGCAATTTGGAACTATGCCCAAAGGGTGCTAAAAGACTGCTTGCCCTTTGACCAGCCATACCAACTGCTGGGTTTGTACTGCAAAGAGATAAGGAAAAAGACTTGTATAAGAATATTCATAGCTGCACTCTTTGTGGTGCCAAAAAATTGGAAAATGAGGGGATGCCCTTTGAATGGCTAAACAAATTGTGGTATATGTTGGTGATGGAATACTATTGTGCTCAAAGGAATAATAAAGTGGAGGAATTCCATGGAGACTGGAACAACCTCCAGGAAGTGATGCAGAGTGAGAGGAGCAGAACCAGGAAAAGATTGTACACAGAGACTGATACACTGTGGCACAATCGAATGTAATGGACTTCTCTACTAGCAGCAATGCAATGATCCAGGACAATTCTGAGGAACTTATGAGAAAGAACACTATCCACATCCAGAGAAAGAACTGTGGGAGTAGAAAAACAGAAGGAAAACAACTGCTTGATCACATGGGTCGATGGGGATATGACTGGGGATGTAGACTCTAAGCGATCACCCTGATGCAAATATTAATAATATGGAAATAGGTCTTGATCAATGTCACATGTAAAACCCAGTTGAATTGCTTGTTTGCTATGGGAGAGGGGAGGAAGGAAGGGAGGGAAAGAATATGAATCATGTAACCATGGAAAAACATCCTAAACTAACTAAATAAATGAATGAATTTAAAGATAAAATTTTTAAAAAGAATCAAGACTAAGTATCAGTTCCAAGGTAGAAGAGTGACGGGCAATGGGTTGTCTGAGTGTCTGAGGATGAACTTGAACCCAGGACCTCTCATTTCCAGGCCTGGCTCTTTATCCACTGAGTTGGCTACCCTCACCTCACCCCCTTCTCAATTCCAGTGGTTTATCCTGTTCTACAGCTCTAATTGTTTGTTGCCTCTCCCATTAGAGTGTGAGCTCACTGAGGGCAGGGACTGTCTTTTGCCCCTTTCTCTATCCTCTGGCACATGATAGATGCTTAATAAATATTTTTTTAACTGACTAACAGGCAAATTCAGAAGGCTGACAGAGAAGGAGAAAACCATTACTTTACATGTTAGTACTTAAAAAAAGAAAACCACAAAACAAAGATGAAAACTATCCCTTAAACCGAAGGTTCATACAGATGTATTCACCCCCCACCCCCAACTCCTTCCCCTTCCAAACCATTTAAGTAGATTTTACTATAAAAAAGGTTAAACATAAGGTGCCACACAATGCTAGGCCCCCACTCTCCTCTCTCTACTTCCTTTATTCTTTTCAGCATTCCTGTTGCTTGTTAGGAATACTTTCAGATCTCAAGCATTTCTGTCATTCTTTGTGTTTTTGCCCTTATTCATCAGTTCCTCAAGCCTTTTCAGATCTGGCCCAGTGGACCTGTACAATTCTCTTGTGTATTTGCCTTCTCCAGTCTTGTAGGTCTCAGCTTTACCATGTGTAAAGTGAAAGGACTGGACTAGAAGACCTTTTAAAGTTCTTTCCAACTCAGGAGGATCTGACTTTTTCATTCCTAAATATGTCTCCACTGGATCCTTTTTTGGAATAGAAGTACGTTTTGACCACACTTACAGGCTGAGGGCCAGGTGGCACTTAAAAGCAAGCAGTGGCATTCATTGCTTTTCAATTGGGTTGTAAATACTGATTTTTTTTTGGTAAATTTGGTAATTTTTTACCAAAAACCAATTACCTTTGGTAATTGTCACTCATCGAGCTGCCTTAGCATCTGTAACGATGCATGTGTGAGATTCACTTGATCATAAAAACACTAGCAACAGTGGGCCTAGAATGTGAACTCACTAGAAAGACCATATTCTAAAACAAAATGGTTTTTTAAAAAATTAATTTAGTCAATTTAGAATATTATTTCTTGGTTATAAGAATCATTTTCCCTCCCCTCCCCTCCCCCACCCTTCCCATAGCAGACAGGCAATTTCACTGGGTGTTACACGTGTCCTTGATCAAAACCTACTTCCATGTTGTTGGTGTTTGCACTAGGATGTTCATTTAGGGTCTACATCCCCAGCCATATCCCCATCAACCCATGTGATCAAGCAGTTGTTTTTCTTCTGTGTTTCTACTCCCACAGTTTTTCCTCTGAATGTGGATAGTGTTCTTTCTCGTAGATTGCTCCAAGTTGTTTGGATCACTGCATTGCCACTAATGGAGAAGTCCATTACATTCGATTGTACCACAGTCTATCAGTCTCTGTGTACAATCTTTTCCTGGTTCTGCTCCTCTCACTCTGCATCACTTCCTGGAGGTTGTTCCAGTCTCCATGGAATTCCTCCACTTTATTATTCCTTTGAGCACAATAGTATTCCATCACCAACATATACCACAATTTGTTCAGCCATTCCCCAACTGAAGGTCATCCCCTCATTTTCCAATTTTTTGGCACCACAAAGAGCGCAGCTATGAATATTCTTATACATGTCCTCCTTGTACATGTCTTTTTCCTTATTACCTCTTTGGGGTACAAACCCAGCAGTGCTATGGCTGGATCAAAGGGCAGACAGTCTTTTATCGTCCTTTGGGCATAGTTCCAAATTGCCCTCCAGCATGGTTGGATCAATTCACAACTCCACCAGCAATGAATTAATGTCCCAACTTTGCCACATCCCCTCCAGCATTCATTATTTTCCTTTGCTGTCATGTTAGCCAATCTGCTAGGTGTGAGGTGATACCTCAGAGTTGTTTTGATTTGCATCTCTCTGATTAAAAGAGATTGAGAACACTTTTTCATGTGCTTATTAATACTTTTGATTTCTTTAACTGAAAATTGCCTATTCATGTCCCTTGCCCATTTATCAATTGGAGAATGCCTTGATTTTTTGTATGAAATGTTTTTTTTTTTTTAAAGTCACACTAATCTCTGGTCCCACTATGATGCAGTAAGTTGACTATGCAGAGTCAGTGATTTATTATGGCAACCAAGTGGTGAGTACTAATGGGCATGCTGTTAGGAAGACTGTAGAAACCCTGGTTGGCAAAGGGACATCATGGCTGATTAATCAAGCATGTCCATAAGGCAGCAGCAACATAAAAGAGTCCAGCAAGCTGCAAATGCTTCCCAGCAACCTCTCTTCTCCCGGTTCCTTTGTATATACACTAAGGGAGGAGAAGGAAGGAAAGAGAAAGGATCAGAGAAGAAAATAAGCTGCAAGCCAATTCTCCTTGGGGAGGTGGAAATAGTCAACAGACTCTTTTACTCTGCCACTTTTATCTTTTTCCCTATAGATCTGGGACTGGCATTAACTCTATCCTTCCTCCACCTTTCCTATCCTCCCCACAAGATTCGAAGAGCATAGTCCTTCCTTCCTTCTATCCATTCACTTATTTATGTGGTCATCCATCCTACTCAGAGCTCAGGAAGAGTTCTCATTCATACCATCTTTGTTCAGAAGCTGTGCCTCCTGTTAAAAATGTTTCTGCCAAGTTCTGGTCTCTACTTTACACTTAATCACCAGGCCAATTCTTGAACTCAATACAATGTTCAATTTGAGCTGGCCTTTAATATGTGGATTGATTTCTTGGGGCCATGAAATAAGAGCAACAATAATGTTGCTCCAAGTTTGCCCATTCAACCCTTTCTCAAGGTCCAAGTGGGCCAGTGTAGGGCTCTTCCCAGGATCCAGATAACAGGGACTGAAACATGTCCTGTAATATACTTTGCCTTCAAGGGAAGTGTCTTCTGCTGTTCACTGCTCTAAGTGGAAAGACCAATCATCCTAACGGGATGTTGAAAATGGAATTCAGCATCCCTCTTCCCTCCATTTTACAGGCAATAAACCCTCATGGAAGAACCCTGACTTCTAGAAACAGAGACAATAGAGACTATACATCATGCCCACAACAGAAAGCAGAAACTACAGGCTTGCCTTTCTCCAGATCCTGATAACAATATTTAAATTGGTCTTAAAAAAATAAAATAAAGGAGTAAATGGGGCCAGCAGGAAGGGGAAAAAAATAAAAGAAGCTCCTAGTCCATGGCTCTCCTTGTAGGGCCCCAGAGATCATTTTGAGGAACAATAAAGAGATGAGAATGGAAAAACTACAAGTGTGAAGCTCTTTTATCCCAGTTCAAAGCACTTTATATCTTGGCCAAGAAATAGTAAATAAGAATACAACAGGGATAGCTAGTTATTGGATGTCCTCGCTCCCAGGTTTCTTATAAAGCTGCCCAATATCTCTTAGTCACCACAAAACAAGACAAACATTATGTCTACTTTGTCAAAGCTAGCTAAGGCAAGGGATCTATAGGATAGCAGGAGAGCCTTTTAATGTGGGAATTAGAACTTTTTTGATCCCCTTATTAACATTACTGCTTTTAGTGTTTTGGTGAGTATGGATTAGGCAGGCAAGAACACTTCACTGACTACTCCCAAACACTTTGGAAGATGAGAACAGCCACCAAAAACTTCTACAGCTTACTATTCTCAGAACTATGCCTGCAAGTAGAAATGAATACTCTGGTCCCAAATAGATCAGGTCAGATTCCTTTTGAGTTTTGCATTTTTAGGTGAGTGAATTAATTCAGCCTTTCCCCCAATTTCATCTATAAAATTTCCTGCTACCAGCAGTGACAAATCACCCTCTAGTCAATTGGGTTTCAATAAGTATAACTATTGCAGCAGGTGGTTAGATTAAGACAAATTTAAGAAACAACCTTTATTATATGAGCAAATGTTCCATTTGCCCCCCCCAAGAAAGCCCAAATTTCTTTCTATTCTCCAAGAGCCAAACAGGCTTTCCCACAAAAACCACAGATGTATATACTATTGATGAGAGCTACTGTCCTGCTTCATTTGTCAAGTGGAATAGAATAGGTGGGGATTGAGAGCAGTCTTCATGTTTCAGCTCCCCTGAGAAGGGCTCAGTGGGCCACAAAAGAGGAAATGGGTTTCACTCACTGGCTCTTGATAACATATGTAATGGTGGTTTCTCAATAATAAGAGTGTGTGTGTGTGTGTGTGTGTGTGAATCCCCAGAAACACAGAGCCAAAGAATTGTAGAGGTCAGGAGATGGAAGCCTCAGAGATATATTGGTCCAAGTTTCTCATTTTCTCATTTTCCAGATGAGGATGTTGAGAGTCCTCAGCTTGGAGAGGGTCCTTTCAAGAAGCAAAGCCATGGTGGCTCTTAATTTCTGGTCTACCACTCTTTCCCCTATACCACGATGCCCTTCTTACAAAATAAGAATGGGTGAAATTTAGGGGCCGTGGCTGGGAGAAGCCAGGCACACTAACTCACTGGTTGGGATTTTGTAAGAAAACCATTCCTATGCTTGGATTCCAAGATTCTGTTACTGGGGCTACATGACAAGAAGATTATTTATAAGACTCATATGCACAGCTGATCGTTTCTGACAAAAATCTAGGAATAAAATTATACTTAACTCTCAAGGACTAGATGAACAAACTATGGCATAGGGAAATAATAAAATGCTATTAATGCTGTAAAGAGATGGTCAAATTTTTTATCTTGCTATTGGTGATAAGTGTTCCACTTGCCAGCCAATGAACTCTGAAGTGACTTTAGTGGATCATATTCTTTTATCACTCCATCTTTCCCTCAGCCTTACAAGCCCTAGCTTTGGTCTTTGTCCTCATTATGACCTCCAATCCCTACCACCTCACAGTGCTTTCCCAGGCCTGGTCACATCCTTCCCCTTTCTTTTGCCACTTGCTGAAACAGTTCCCTATCTTTGGGCTTCCTACTTTCTCCAGGATCAAATATAAAATGTTTTCACTGTCATTCAAACCCCTTCAGAACATGTTTCCCTCCTGCCTTTCTGCTCATCTCATAACTTGCTTCCTCCCATGTGTTCTGCCATCCAGCAATACTGGCCTTTCTTCTATTCTCTGCCCAGGATATTCCCTTCTCTGTGCATTTTCACTGGATATTTCTCAAGCTTAGAATGAGCACTCTCTCCTGGTTTTCTTCAAGTCCTAGCTAAAAACCCCACTCTATATAAGATGGCTCCTCTCTGATTTATTCTGAATATGTCTTGCTTGCTGATTTGATCTGCTACTGGTAAGTGTGGTGGTAACTTCCTTGGATCACACCCTGAAATAGAAATGTTAATCTGTGTGACACTATTTTTGGTAGTGGTAACTGGTGTATACTCTGACTTGTGACTAGAGAACTGCTGCTGGTATGGGAACACACCTGATGGTATTTAGTTACAATGGAGGTAGAGGTACTACAGAGATAGAGAGATATGGAGCCACAGGGGAAACTGCTAAAGGGGAATGCTCTGGGGTTTGCCTACTGATCTCTACTGATGACTAGTAGATCAATCTATTTCCTAATCTCCTCCTCCCTTCACTCCCTCCCTTCTCCAACCCTCTCCCTCCCAGTTTCTTCTTGAAGCCTTGGGCTTTGCCCCTCCCCCCCAAGTGGATTATTATATTTATGAGGAAAAACTTCTTCCTTTCTTTTCTCAAGAATGGGGTTTATTGGGATAACAATAGGATGGGAAACTGAGGGAAGAGGGATGAGGGTTTCCCTAAATTATAAGGAGAATTTAGGAGGGTTATAGAAATAATCAGTCTTGTGACAAACTGTGACGGAGAGACTGTTAGAGAGATGGATGGAGGACAATTGTTTAAAATCTTCTTCCTTTTTCACAAAGCCACCAAGAAAAGTCTCTCCTTCAACTTGGCTTTCCTCCAACTCTTGGTCAGTCAAATCTCAGAGAGAGCAGAGGTTTCCCCTTTATCAGAAAGCCCAAAGCCAAGCCAGCCCTACAAGGATCCCATGGACAGAAGCTAACCGGGATCAATTCTCAGCTTCTTCCCCTTCAGTCAGGCTCAACTGCCAACTCCTGGGAACATTCTGTTTGGAACCTTCTTCTTGATTGACAGGCAGGTCAGGTCTCCAGCTTGTTTCTTGCATCTTGGCTTGTCCTGAAAAACCTCTCTCTCTTCAAGTCTCTACCACAACCCCAATGATTGAGGAAGGAATATTCTACAAGACTAGCCATTCGCAAGCTTTTTTGTCCCATAATATTTTATTCTCTTAAGAGTTAACTGTCCCCAAAGAGCTTTTATTTGTGGGTGACATTTATAGGTATATTTCATATTAAAAAAATCATAGTATTATGGAAATGGTTTTGACTTTCCCCAAAAGGATCTCAATGTCTTCTAGACCACATCTGGGAATCACTGGACCAGATTAATATGTGGCTTAATTTTTAAAACTTAGTATCATTTCTAAAACAGAAGACCTGCAAGGGCTAGGCAACTGGGGTTAAGTGACTTGCCTAGGGTCACACAGTTGAGAAGTGTCTGAGGTTAGATTTGAACTCAGGTCCTTCTGACTCAAGGCTTGGCTCTATCCACTGTGCTACTCAGCCTCTTCTGATATATGACATTTAAAAAACTGCCCCATTCCATCATAATCATAGCAGCTTAAGTCACTACCAGGACTATTTGGTAAGTACTAATACTTATCCAATAAGATCTAACTCTATAGGGAGGTATAGCTTCTTAGTAAGCCTTATGATCTTTCTACTCTCATTCTAGCATAAGCAGAGACCATCCTCTCTCCCTTCTACTACATAAACAGGCATACCTAACACCTTTCTTCTTGTTCTTACTCAAGAGACATAGGATAAGCCATATTTGTTGGATTCAGGAGGGAAAAGGGAAAATGTCTCTTAGTAGAAGAGACAGAGACCTAGAAAGCTTGAGAAAATCCAGCCCAGGAGTTCGGACAGAGATAAAGGCCAGAAGAGGAGGCTGGTACATTTACCCCAAGGCCAGGAAAGGACAGTGGAGAAGCCAGGGAACAGAACCAGGGTTTCAACAAAATGACTTCCAGTAGGCATAGGCATGCAGTCAGGTCATCGGCACCATTGTGTATAGATAGTTTGCTGCGATAAAGCATAGAGGAGCTTTCTGTTGGTCCCTATAGAAGGCTACATAACTCTGTGGTCACTGAACTGCTTTCTACCTGGAACAACTTACCAGACTTCAAAAAGAAGTCTCCCCCTTTCCCCTTTCTTCCTTCTGCCTGATAATCCCAGAAATAGACTGTCTGATTCATCAACAGGCTCTACGCCACTGCTCAGGGCAGAAGCCCAATCTGAGGTCAGATTGCTGTGTAATGGGATCAGGTTCCCACATGGTCTTACTCCAAAGTCCTGACTCCAACTTGTTCTTGCGGTGGCTTTGAAAAGGAACACCTCGAATGCTTTATGGCAGACTGAAGCTACCCTTCTCTCCCAGCACCATCCAGAACCTGGGACTGTTGTTTGTCCTGAAAAAGTCTTCTTTCTGTTTTGATAGTTCTCACCTGTCAAATTCATTGAACAGGGAGGTGGCAGCAGCTATGCTGGTGGTCGCAGTAGCTATGGTGGTGGTAATGATAAGGCAGTTGCTTTGTTGGAGAATTATAAGCACCAGCCCCAGTAGTCATACTGTAAACCTCAAATTTCCTTAGAGTTATAATTGTTGGAAATTTCACCATTGGGATATTTCATACTTGGAAAATTTCTTACTGATAGTCTATTGGAATGGGAACTCCATTGGCATGGGAGGTTCCTTCTCTTCCCTTCTTAAGATTACTTTAGGACAGAAACCCTTTGCTGAACAATGGAAAGGACTTTGACCTATGCTTGAGCATAGAACAGGAATTTCTTTGAGTCTTGATTGATTTTAGAATTTATACAATGGAGATACTCCACCCTATTCAGTCCTAATAAGATTGAGTAAGGGCTGCAGCCTAGATCAAAATTTAATTATTCCAATCTCTACCATACTCAAGTTAACAGGATTTAGAAAGGGCTGTAGCAAAGGAGTATAGATTTAATCATTTGAAAAATATGACCTTCAAAAGACATGTGCAAAAGCCAGAAACCTCTGGGCGGTCCTGGGTTAAGCGAGAGCCTCCATTGACAGGGAAATTGATGAAGAGTGATTGGTAGATGTGAGGAATGAGGGGAGGCAACTTGGATGGTGTCCTTAAAGATAGGAGGGTCTGGAGACTGAGAGGTGGTGGATTTTTTGGGTCGGTGTTGTTCCTGGGCTCTGAGGAAGCTTGCTCTGAAGGAAGCTGAAGGTGGGGGCCTCTGAGACTGTTTCTCCATTTTGGACACGTGAGTAATAGGGACTGATCTCTTTTCTTTGCCCCAGCTATCTAAGGGCTTGGGCCTTTTGGCCCAGCCTAAACAGAAGGGGTATTTAAGCCCTATTCCCTTCTCTCCCCTTTCATTCTCTATATATATCTCTAATTCCTTTCTTGCTCCTATTGTAATTAAACTCCATAAAAGATTGACGGCTGACTTGAGTTTTTCATTTAGGAATTACATAGCTGATTCCTTGGCGACCTTAAATTAATATATATCAGTCTTTTAAAGTGATTCCCTTGTAACAATACCCACTGTTCTCTTTAGTCTGCTTCCTACCATTTCCTTTTCTTCTCCCACAAGTTGACCCAGGCTGACACACTTTTCTCTGTCTCAGACCCAGCTCTGAGGCTTTTCCTTTTAGTAAAAGGAAGCAGCTAAACCAAAGGCTGCAAAGAGAAGGAGATGAGAAATTTGACATTTTCCTTTCTCTGCCCATTACCCAGATCGTAGCTGTTCATTGCCAATGTTCAGGTCCACTAAGTCTTCTTGGACTGACTAGAACCCAGCACCTACAATGCTCTTTCACTTACTCTGAATCCCTTAGTGATCCCACCTGGGCTCTGTAGTTGCATGGGTGCTGGTATTCCCTCCAATGATGTGGATCATAACTCCAACCCATGATTCTCACCCATGTCCTCCCAAATGTAAGGGAGGAGGACAAGGAGAGGATTCCTTCTAGATCTCTTGACTTTGTCTGGAAACCAATGGAGTATGCAGCCTATCCATCGGTTACACACCACTTTGGCAGCCTGATCAGCTAATCTTTTTGGAGTAAAGTTGCTCTGAAATTTAAGGAACACTTTAGGATTTTTCTCTTGTTCTATGCATATAAATTGGATGCCTGCAACAAGAAAGGAACTCCTCCAGGGCAGGAATAACATGTCATCTACTTCTTTTATGTCATAAACTGACTAAAACAAATGAACTAACAAGCAATTGTAAACCTTAAAATTTCTTAGACTTATAAATGTTGGAAATTTCACCATTGGGAAATTTCATACTTGAAAAATTTCCTATTGATAGTGGGTCTTGGCTATTGGAATGTGAACCCCATTGGCATGGGAGGTTCCTCCTCCTCCCTTCTTAAGATTACTTTAGGACAGAAACCTTTTGCTGAACAATGGAAAGGATTTTGACCTATGCTTAAGCATAGAACAGGAATTTCTTTGAGTCATGATTGATTTTAGAATTGATACGATGGAGATACTTGGAATGACAGAACCAAGTCTTGGAAATTGCAATCTCCACCCTACTCAGTCCTAACAGGATTTAGGAAGGGCTGCAGCATAGATCAAAATTTAATTATTCCAATCTCTACCCTACTCAGGGTAACAGGATTTAGGAAGGGCTGTAGCAAAAGATCAAGATTTAATTATTTGAGAATATGACCTCCAACAGACATGTGCAAAGCCACAGACCTCTGGGTGGTCCTGGGTTAAGCTAGAGCCACCATTGGCACAGGGAAAATGATGGACAGTGATTGGTAGATGTGAGAACTGAGGGGAGGGAACTTGGATGGTTTCCTTCCCCAAAACCCTTCCCCTGCAATCCCAGTTTCTCATGTTCCCTCTCCTACAGAAAACCAAATTCCAACGCAAAGGAGATCTTGTCCTCCTAGAGAAACCAGTCCTTGTCAAACTGACCCACAGGTACAAAATTCAATTAGAGGCCTGTTTCCTCTAAGAGAAGTACCTGAAATAGGATGGAATGGGGATGTGGTGACTTTAAGACATAGGATACCGTTTACTCCCCAAGAAATAAATGAATTTACACGAAATATCCCCACATATGAACAAGATCCTTTTCTAGTAACAAAAAAGATGGGAGAACTTACTACAGGCTTTTTATAAAGTGAACATGAAAAAAATAAAATAATTGCTCATGTCAACAAAACCCAGGGGCGTAATGCAGCACATTAGCCATCTCAGGATCCCGAATGGGACTATAACAATCCTGAGGATTATCTACAACTATACCATTGTAGAGAGGCCATCCTCACGGCAATGAAGGAATGTGCAGACAGTACAGATAAGTGGATGGAACTGGAAAAAATTAAGCAAAAGGAAGAAGAATCACCGTCCAGATTTATGGATAGAATTATCGAGTTTGGGGACAGATACTTAGATTGGGACTTAACTAAAGAGAGTAGTTTAAGACAAGTTAGAAGAATCTTTGTAAATAACTCTTGCAAAGCAATTAAGAATTATTTTAGAACACAATGCCCAAGATGGTCAGATATGGACCTTGAAGAATTGTGAAAAACAGCTATATATGTTTTAAAGGGAAACAAGGAAAAGGAGGAAGAAAATAATGATGACATGGAGGAAATGAAGAAAAAAATGAGATATTTAATAGATAGGATGACTAAATTAGAAAGTGGGCATGATAATGAACCAACGACAATTGCCCCTCTCCAGAAATCCAATTATCAATCCATTACTTGCCACTTCTGTGAGAAGAAGGGCCACAAAATGATGGAATGTAGAACCTTTCTTAAGATGATTGGAAGGAATACAGTTTAATAATAGCTTTAGAAATAATAACTATAGAAATGATGATAATGGTTATAGAAACCAGAATTCTAGAAATTATAATAATGACTATGGAAATAACTATAATGAATATAGAAATAAGAACTTTAGAAACCAGAATTATAGAAATAGGAATTGGGAAAATAATGACAATACTCAAAATGAAGAAAATGATAATACTCAACAACAATATATGAGAAATGGAGCTCGTCCAAAACATACTCGAGGTGCTAATGACCCTCAGAGAGGTGCCCTTCAGGAGGGTGCCCAAGGAACTTCCTAATATAATGAAGATGATTCTTCTTAGATTGTATTGATTTTGTTGATATTAATTAACCTTTTTCAGTTTTTTTTTCTCCTCTCCAAATAGTAGGAAAGAATGAATAAAGAACTTAAGACTATGATTAGAAAATTATGCACTGAGACCCATTTAAAATGGCCTGAAATTCTCCCTCTGGCCCTATTTTATCTTAGAAGCAGGCCTAGAGGAGACTTATATATTTCACCATTTGAGATGCTTTTTGGACATCCGCCTATACAGGCTAAGCCTTTCTCCCCGGCTTATACATCGCTATTAGGGGGAGATATTACTATTGCTTCCTATATACAGGAGTTACAGCACAAACTACGTGAACTTCATGAATCCGGAGCTGCAGTACAAGCCGGACCATTAGACTTTTCTCTGCATGACCTGAACCCAGGAGATAAAGTTTATATCAAGAATTTCAAGCGAACTGGAGCAACTCAACCTTCATGGGAAGGACCATTCCAAATATTATTAACTATTCCAACATCTATAAAGATTGGAGAAAGAGACTCTTGGATTCACTGCTCACATGTGAAGAAAGCATCTTCTGCTGAGACTGATTGACTCTATCCTATCATATGAATTGTGACTATCTTATCATATGAATTGGAGATAATAATCCATAGACAAATGGATGCTGTTTTTTTCCAAGAATATATTGAATTACTGATTTTTTTCTTATTTTTCTTATTTCTTTTCTTTTATTTTTTGATCAGAATATTTGATTTTTTTTCTCATTTTTTGTACTGAAGGTACACATAATTAATATTAATATTATCTTTCCCTGCAGTAATACAAGTTAATATATATACTCTTGCTATAATATCAATATATGCCTAAAAGCTTTAAACTATGGGAACCTGCCATTTATTGATAAAATATTATAGGACTGTGATTAATGTTTGTGTCTGATTCCAGGAAAAGGGATAAAAACAAGGAGCACAGACTAAACCTGAATAGTGCCAATAGAGCACACAAGAAATATTAAAGTGAGACTCGAGGTTGCGACGCTTAACTTATGTTTAAGTCGTGGGACTTCCTTGTATCTACACTCTTTTCGAAGCACTCAAACAAGTACAAAGCTTGACTATCATGCCGGCTCCCTATATCCCTGAGGAAAAAAAAAATCAGACAAGGGAATGACATTTCCCCATCAAAATAGAATTCTAATTCTTTTCTTCTTATATTATGGCAACTTCCTGTAGTCTTGGCTACAAATGGCTAAGTGAAATATTACTGCATTCTGTCCTACATACTTGTGGGATAGAAATTACTTTAAACTGGACCTATACAAGGCCTATTTTGAATTTTTCTTATGTTTTTTATTATTTTGCTATTCTTTTGATAATTGACACATACACCCCCATAACTGAACATTGCATTCTGAGCTAAACTTGATATTTTTTTAAATACTTACTTCAGGGGGGATTGTATTTTAATTTAAAATCTAAGAATTTTTTTTTATTTTTGAATTTTTTTTGTTTGAGATTGTATTTTTATAAAAATCCAAGAATTTTGTTTAAGATTTTACTGTTAAAAAAAAAATTCAAAGATTTTGATTCTGTTTGAGAAAAGATCTTCAAGAAAGAAGCTTGAAACTTTTATATCCAGAGAAGGAACTGTTGCAGAAAGATGCCGAAACCCTACACTTCATCAAGAAGATCAAGAATGAACTTTGGATGTGATTGATTGGACTGAACTTTTGATTGAACATTTATTGTAACTGTACACATTTATGCCAAAAGGGACTGCCCCTAATTTGGCTTTCTGTCAATGCACCTAGCAAACATTGGTTTTGCTTTCTTTTCTTTTCTATTTCCTCTCTCACTATTCTAATTTCTCTTAGAAAATTGAATATTGTGTATATCTTTAGTTAGAAGTGAATTTAGAACTACAAAATGATTATGTTAAATGATCAATGGAGAGACTAGTCTCCCAATGATCATCAGGGGGGATTGTAAACCTTAAAATTTCTTAGACTTATAAATGTTGGAAATTTCACCATTGGGAAATTTCATACTTGAAAATTTTCCTATTGATAGGGGCTCTTGGCTCTTTTTGGACTTCCGTTTTGGAGCAGGCGGTCTCTTGCGTGATGTGAGGTTATTTTGTCTAGGCCTCTGGCCTAGGCACATGTTTCTTACTTGTATATTCTTTAATCTTTAGCCTTTAATAAACCTCTAAAAAATATAATACTCCTTGCAGAGAGAAACTAATTTCTACCTGCCTCAGATGCCTCAGTCTCCCTCCCCAGTCTCAGTCTCCCCTAAATTTTAATCTTTACACAATGATAGGCACATAGTAGGCATCCAATAAATAAGTGTGAATCATACTGCTTCTAATCAATGTTTTATTGTTCCTGCCAGAAACACTGAGTGAAGACCTGGACTAAAACTACATGGCACACAAATATCTTGGAAATGTGAGTATTTTATAAGACTCGAAGTCTCTCAATGCCTTTTAACTTTATTAATCATAAACTCACAAGTGGACAGACATCTTGGACAATGCCAAGAACTTTTGGTCATTTGTTGAATTACTGGCAGAAACAATAGCAACATAGCAAAAATGCTCAGGACCAGTAAAGCATGGAAGTTTAACAAGAAAAAGTTTGCAAACAGCAAACAGAGGCTGTGGGATCCTTTCTTCAGTAATATGAATCAGACTGATCAGTGGACAAATGTCTACAGGGGTAAATGCTGATCCTGGGAGGAGCAGCAAATTGCTAAAACAAAAGAGATGGTCTATTTATTTAGTAAGATTTGGGAGGAAGGGGGTGTTAAATAAAATTCAAATAAATTTTTAAATGCAGATTCAAGCACCACTATTCTAGTTCTAGGCAGTGAGTGAAAACATTTTGACATTACCTTGCTTTGGGGGGAAGCAGCTGCTAAAGAAATGCTCTTATGTACCACACCTTTAATGACCCTCAGATCAAAAATTGAAATAATACTCATTTTATTGGCCAAACAGTTTCAGATAGTGAGCTACTACTGAAAAAAGTGGAAGCAAATTTGGAAAAGTCGAGTAACTGGGTTTTCAGAACTCTGTAAACTGAAGAGAAAGGTGAGGGTGTGGATATTTGGCTCTCTGATTGCTGTTTTAGGGCAGGGACTGGCACAGGCTTTGCATCATCTGTTGAGTTACTCTTGACTCACTGGGAAGTACCAGACCCAAGAGTCTCCTTCAAATAATACTCAATGCATTTTTTGAGAGAGCAAATACTGCTCTATGTTTGTATGGAACACAAAGTATTCTTATCTTAGGTATACACCACTGGTTTCTACAGGTACCAGATTCTCTTGTTACCAATTAACTTCATTATGTATGTTTGTACAAAATAGTTGAGACTTTTTCACTGAGAAGCTGAGTGCTAAAACTAAAAACCTGAATGTGAACTGAAATCTATTTTGATTAAATAGAACCTTCTGGAGACAGTCAAGGAAAACAAATGGACACATTTGTCAGGTTTAACCAATTTTTGTCATGTGACAATGTCACTTGTACAAACCACTCTTATTTTGATAAGAATCAAAATGCAGTTTTTATGGATTTGAATAGGAACCTATGTGAGTTCAAAGTCTTTAGAGTCTAGTTATCTAGCTGCATTTGGGCCTTGGTTTCCCTACTTGTAAAATGAGAGAATTGTACTAGATGATCTGTACTTGGGTAGCTAGGTGATATAGAAGAAAATTGGGAGATGAACCCAGAGTCAAGAATTCAAATCTGGCCCCAAGAAACTTCCTAGCTGAGTAGCATGTGGAAAATTACTTAGCCTTTGTTTCCCAAAGTTTCCTCATCTAGAACATGTTGATAACACCACCTATTTCCCAGGGCTGTTGTAAGGATAAGAAGCTAACATTTGGAAAGCACTGTGCAAACTTCAAAAAGCTACATAAATGCCAGCTATTCTAACAGCCCATGATTCCTACTTTTTAAAATAATGCTTTATTTTCTCATGTACCTCGTGGATTCTATTCACATCTAGCATACAATGAACCTAAAATGATCTTTGGAAAACACTGATATACATTTTTCAGTGTCTGAAAAACTGAGATTCTTCCCACTGGGGCATAGGTAATTCTCCCCACAAGTCTATTCTGTTCTGTGCCCTTGAAAAACAGGGAGACAGAAAAAAATGGAGAGATGGCCTTCAGGAATAGGAACCCAGGATACCTTTTGTGAAACCATCAAGATTTGTAGGGAAGGCATTCCTTTCTTTAATGCTGACTGGTTGTTGAAACCCGAGATGTAAAAGAATTCTGAAAGATAACTGATGCTTTATAGAAACAACAGGTTTCCCTTCCTCTTGTACGATCTGTCCTACAAAAGGCAGTAATAGGAAAAACGATGGAGAACAATTTGTAAGCACAAATTGTTTATACAGGTCAAGTAATAACTGCTCTAGGATTCAATATGGTCACTACAGCACTCTGCAGCTGGAAGGTGGGTCGGGGGCATGCAGGCAATTTCTTTTGGACACCTACATTTTTGGGAATCTATCTGCTCTTGATTTAGACAATAAGTTGACACAATAATACATCCATTTTACACAACACCTAACTGGGATTTGGGCTATTTTGTGCCTGGTTCTCCCACTGTTAGAACAAAGAAAGCCCATCTCAGAATGAGAAATTTGCAAAGACACTATTTTCAAGGCAAGGAGTCATCACCATTACCTTCTTCCCATGGCAAAGACATGGGAAGGCTGATAACTCTTCTTCCAGTGAGACTTCACAAATGATCATATTACCCATATTTGAGTGATAAGAAATTGTTCATTGAACTTTTCTATGATGCTTTGAACTGTTTAGGGGATACCAGAGAGTCAGCCAGAGAGGAAGCCTCAACTCTGGTGCCAGTACCAAGTCAGTTCTCTAGTCAGCCTCATCTATATGGTATAACCTATTACAGTACTTGTCTCTAGGCTCCACACTAGAGCAGTGATTCCAGGGAACAAGTGATGTCAGTTGGTCTACAAAAATGCCTAAAGTATTTATAGAGAATTGCCTAGAATCACCTTCTAAACAAAACCCTTGCCCCTCAGGGTTTATGTTGCCTTTCTTGGACTTCTTTCTTCTTCAAAAATGCTGTTCATTTTAACCCTGGGAGAAGAGTGCACAAAAAAAATTTGCCAAGGATGCACAAGTTTCTAGCTATCCTCTATAATCACATTATTACTGTTATAGTTCAGTCATTTTTGGTTGTGTCCCACTCTTTATGACCCTATTTGGGGGTTTCCTGGAGTGGTAGAGAGTGGTTTGCCATTTCTTCCTCCAGCTCAGTTTAAGGATGAGGAAACTAAAGCAAATGGAGTTAAGTGACTTGCCCAGGATCACACAGCTAATGTCTGAGATCATATCTGAATTCAGTTCTTCCTGGCACTTTTCCCCTTGTACCACCTAGCTACTACAATCACATTATAGATGAATTTACATAGAATCAAAAGCAATGAATTGTTATGTACTAAATGGCAAAAAGTAAAGCCTTTCAACCTCAATTTTGAAAGATAAGACATACCCCCTGGTCCTGTAGAGCAAGTTTCAGAAATCCTTTCAGGAGGGAGTTGAGATCAGATCCTGACCACAGAAGTAACAGGCCCCTTTCAGATAAGAGTGGGAAGTCTCCAACTTCAAGAAATACCTCCACTTTACCATAACAAATACAGTAAGCATACAGTGCTAAATCCTAAACTGGAGATGCCTCCAGTAGTCAAGGGTTCTTGGGCTACAAACTCAAGGTTCTTGAGGGTGAACTGGAAAGGCTTAATGGAAATGGCAGACTCCATATAAAGATTCTTCCTGAGAAAGTAAAATTAAACCTTGGACTGGTCCAGATCCTGTGGCTAAGTGCCTTGCACAGAGCAGGTGCTCCCCAAATACTTGTCCAGTTGAGTTGTGTAAGATATCATATTTGAAAATGTGATGGTTTTAAACCAGACTTAGTCTAGAAGAAGAGACCAGTGGACTGAAATTTCCTCTGATCTGAACTCCTGGCCTGATGCAGAGCAAGTATAACTTCTTTCTGCCTGCTGGCCTGTTTTTTTTATCCCATCTTCTCCTCCATGTTGTTCAGAGTACAAGCTCCAAGAATAAGCACAGAAGGCAGCCATCTGATACTCTGCCAACAAGTTAAGACCAGTGAGATGACAGCACCTTGCAAGGGAAATCATCATTCAAGATCAAACCATCCTCTCCAGGGAGAGTTACCATCTTGGTCTGCTTCTGCAGATTCAGAAGGTAGAGCCAGTGGGAAAGTAGGCCAGGAGAGTTATTTGGTCTGAGTTTCAAGCTTGAAGGGACCTCAAAAGATAAAAAACTGTTAGGGGCATCTAGGTGGTACAATGGATAAGAATGCCAGGCCTGGAGTCAGGAAGACCTGGATGACATAAGACACTTCCTGGCTGTATGACTCTTAACACAGTGAGATACTTAACCCCAATAGGCTAGCCCCTTACTGCCTTTCCATCTTAGAATCAATACTTAGTAGACAGAAGTTAAGGGTCTTAAAAAACAACTATACTGTTTCATTATGAGACAAAAGATTTTAAATAGTCCTGTGAGACTTTATGTCAACTTCAACCCTACATAAATAGGGTTTTTTTTTTCCTTCTGTAACAGAAGGCTAAGATAGTAAAAATTAAAAGTTAAAAGGTCTTTTTTTAAACATGATTTTAAAAATGTGTGTGTGAGTGAGACAGAGAGACAGAGAAAGACAGAGACTGAAAGACACACAGACACACAGACACACAGACAGACACACACACACACACACACACACACACACACACACACACACACACACACACACACACACGGGTCTAAAAAGCTACAGGTGGCCCCAGGTCTCTAGATTTCTATGGTTCATCAACAAGCATGAAGGAGGCTTTCAGTGAATACAGAGATGTCTGAACCAGGTTAACTAGGTATTTCCCTGATGCTCCAGGGCTAAATCCCAAACCCGGAGGACTGAAGGAGGAAAAACAAAAAACAAAAAAAAAGACAAACCTCAAACCTGGAAGTGATAAGAAAAAAGGCTGAGGGAAGGTGTACTCTAATCATTCTAACTGGAGTCATGTTTTCCTTCTCTAATCAACAGTTCTTCCAAGAATTCCAAGCACAAGGCAACTAGCTCCAATTCTAAAAGGGCTTCAGGGCTGCAATTTGATAAGATTTTATGTAAGAGCTCAAAAGAAAATAAATATCTACAGGAGGAAGGACAGATTAAAAACTTGCTGGCCTGCAAAATCAGAGTGGAATTTTATTATCGGAAGAGGGGTAGACATTCTTTCCCAAACAAGTAAAAACCATATAGCAGCAGTGGAGTCTCCCCTTCTGCCCTCTCTGAGCCTTAGCTTCCTTATTTATAAATGAAGGGGGAGACACTATCAACAATAGTTTTCTGAGTGACTATAGGGTCTTTACAACCATAGATTCTGGGCTTAGTAGATAGTTATTTCCTAGTTCCCATAAGCCCTTGAGCTTTCAGTCAAACCTGCTGATCAACTTCTTAAGTGTCTGCTATGTGTCAGGCACTGTGCTTCACTGGGGAACTAAAAAAAAGGGAAATGACAGACTTTGTCCTGTAGAAACTCTCAATATAATGACAGAGACAACATAAAAACAAGCTACATACAGAATTCACAAAGGAATAAAGAGAGAATAGAGGGGCACAATCCCAAGTCTACTGGAGATGGAGGGTGGAGGGGAAGAGAATTAAATATACCAAGACAAGTGATGAAAGTTTATAAAACATGTATAAGCCCTGGGAAAACTAAGAAAAATCCCACAAGGAAAAAAAAAAATGAACCTTTAAAGGATTTCCAGGCACTCCTAATAAAAAAAGCCAGTACTAAACAGACACTCAAAATGTAAATAGAGGGGCAAAAAGAAATAGGTAAAGAAAAAATTAGAGATATTTATCTAATTAGAAAGACTATATGGGGATGAACTGTTTACATGGGTGATAAAAAATGTCTTCTCAGAAGGTTAACATTTCCAAGGGTCACAGAGAAAGGTAAATATGACAGATAGTTGGCTCTATTATGTTTTGATACTTTGAGAAGAAAAAAAAAAGGAAGAGATCAAGGATTCTCCTTGGGGAGAAAAGGATAAGAAATCACTATTACATAATAAGAGGTACATAAAATACAATGTTTGCACATGGAGGTAAGGGCTAGAGGGAATAGTACCTCACTTTCATATGAACACAAACACAAGTATAGGTCACTCTAGGCCTGTAGGAACCTACTGGTGGATTCCCAATTCAAATATAGCTAGTTTGGTGGGTAGGAAACCACAGATAAAAATCAATTATTTTGTGACAATATTAGATGATAGATCTATTATTGGTTACTGAAGAGGAAAAGAAAGGAACTAACATGCTTCTCAGGTGTAGATGGTATTTAGAAAAAAAATGCCCACATGGGGAATAGACTTAATTAAAAATGTAAAAAAAATGCAGAAATACTAAAAACATCATCTACTGATCACAATGTAACACAAATTATGTTCAACAAACAGCCTTTGAAGAAAAAAAATTAATAGTTGTAGACCAACATTCTGAAGAATTTGTAGGTGGAACAAGGAACAAATTATAGAAAATAAGACAAAATGCTAAAATGGATGGTGCTAAATTAGATGGGAAGGAGAGAGAGGATTTATAGCTTTAAATTTTCATAGCAATAAGATAAAGAAAAAAATCAGTATTTCATGCAACTAAAAAATGTAAATTCGATCCTCCATTCTGAAAATTAAAGATGAAAAAACGGAACTAATAAAATTAGGAACTGGTTTAAAAATCAATAAAATGGATAAACAGTTTGTTTGATTAAAAAGAGAGAAAAGGCACAGTGCTAGAAATATAAAGAAAAGCAAAAACAGTACATACTGTCAAGGAGCTCAATTTGATGGAAACCACAACTATGTACAAACAACATATATACAAATTAAGGAGGGGAAGTCATTGGCAGGGGCTTCTCCCCTAAGGTGGAATTTTAACTGAGACTTGAAAGAAGCCACAGAAGGTCCCAGGCATAGGTGGAGAAAGCATTCCAGACAAGAGGCAGTCAGTGAAAATACACAAAGTTGAGGAAATACAGCAAGGGAAAAAACAAGGAGGCCAGTGCCCTAATTGTGT
This sequence comes from Monodelphis domestica, assembly GCF_027887165.1. Classification (NCBI taxonomy): domain Eukaryota; kingdom Metazoa; phylum Chordata; class Mammalia; order Didelphimorphia; family Didelphidae; genus Monodelphis; species Monodelphis domestica. The sequence goes on along the minus strand of NC_077227.1, from coordinate 338,537,081 downwards.
AAGATAAACAAAAACCAAAAACTGGAGAGGTAAGAGGAAGGCATTTTAGGATTTTACACTTGATTCTAAAGGTGATAAGGAGTTTATCAAATGGGAGGATGACATGGTTAGACTTGTTCTTGAGGAAGATCAATTTGATAGCTGAATGAAGAATGAATGGTGAGGAAAATAATCAAAAGGCTTTGCAAAGCAGAGATGTGAGGTAATGAGCACCTGCATTGCATCAGGGCAGTGACACCATGAGAGGAGAGAATGGGATGTATAAAAATGCCATCTGCATCAAAAGAAAGAACTAATAGAGTCTGAATGCAGATCAAGACATATTTCACTTTATTTCTTCACTTTTCTTTTGTTTGTTCAAGTTCTCTTTCACAAAAGGACTAATATGGAAAGGTGTTTTACGCTATTACACTTGTAAGTAAAATCTATAACAGATTGCTTGCTGTCTTGAGGAGGGAGAACATTTGGCTCAAACTTAAAGAAAATGAAGGTTAAATTTTTTTTCATGTAATTGAGTTAAAATATATTTAAAAATAGGGAGAAAAGAAATCTTAGAGAGAAAGAAGTTTGGGAAGAATAATGAACTTATCATAGGACATAATGGGTTGGAGTAGTACAAGATTGCAGTTGGGTGATATGAGAGAAGGGGTGGTCAGGAGAGAAGTTAGGCTTTGGTAATAGAACTGGGAATTATCTGCATAGAGATGATAACTGAATTTATCCATGGGAGCTGATGAGAGGACATAGAGAGAGGTGAAGGTGAGAGGATGGGAAGAGAGGTGAGAAGAAATGAGAACCTGGGTCAGAACCACAATTATTAGACATGAACTGGAAGAAGATCCAGTAAAGATTGAAAGAAGCAGTCAGATAGGAGAGAGGAGAATCAGGAAAAAGAAATGTCACAAAAACCTAGAGAGAAGCCAGTATCAAAGAGGAGAGCTTGATTGACAATGTCAACAGTTGCAGAGAGGTCAAGAAAGAGGAGAACTGAAAAAAAGCGATTTCATTTGGCAACGAAAAAGGCCATTGGTAACTTTAGAGAATACTTTCAGTTGAATGATGAGGCTGTGGCCAGAAGCCAGACTACAGAAAATTAAGAGAAAAAGGAAAGGAAAAAACCCAACAACTTAGGGCAAACAAATACTTTTAAAAATATAGAATATACAAATTTTTAAAAGAGATAGATTCTGTTCCCTACCTTTCCAATCTTCTTATACATTACTTACAACCTCAATGTACACTCTAAGATCAAGTGACACTACCCTCTTGCTGTTCCTTGTACAAGAATATATGCATTTTTCCTGACTGGAATGCTTTCTCTACTCATCTCTACTACCCGACTTCCCAGACTTCCTTCAAGTTTCAACCATAATCCCACCTTCTGTTCTAGATAGGTGGTCTGGTGGAGAGAATGCCAGGTTTGGAGTTGGGAGGGCGAGGGTTTCAAATCTGTCCTAGGACATTTCCTAAGTATGTGACCCTGGGAAAGTCACTTAAGCCCCATTGCCTAGCCTTTACCATTCTACTACCTTGGAACTGATACTTGTATAAATTCTAAGACAGAACCTAAGAGTTTAAAAATAAAATCCAATCCCACCTTCTACCAGAAGAAGCCTTTCCTAATAATCCTCCTTAATGATAGTGCCTTTCCTCTGAGAAGTGTGTATGTACATATATGTGTATACGTACCCACCCACATACATACACATGTTTTACTTTTTCAAACAGCAATTTATATGTTATTTCCCTCATTAAACTGTGAGCTACTTCAAAAGTGGAACATGACTGTCTTTGTATCTTGGTAGAGAGGCCAGGCCCAAAATTAATAAATGGTTGTTGATATTACTTGATTATTTAAAGAACCCAATGTCAAAAACAAGAAATTGAATAATACATGAGCAAAATCCCAAAGGAAAAAAAATACTCTAGGGACAGATGGATTTATAAGTAGATTTTATTAAATATCCAAAGAACAATTAACTCCACTATTAAATATGCTGTTGCAATAAAAGACAAAGCTTCTTTTTCAATCTCTTTAGACAAGACAAATATAGTCTTGATCCTTAAACTGAAGAGAGACAAAGCAGAGAGAAAAAACTACATATTAATATTCCTATAATGGAATGGGTCCATAAAAATTTAAAAATAAAACATTAAGAAATAGGCCAACACATTAGAAAGATTAAACATTATTATCAGTTTATGCCAGGAATGCAGGCCTAGTTTGACATAAGAAACCTATAATGTTAATTACATAAATAATAAAACTAAATGATTATATCAATAAATGTTAAAAAAGCTTTATGGAAAAATGCAACACCTTTTTCTATTCAAAACATTAAAAAGACTTTTCCTTAATGCAGTAAATACCTAATAGAAGCCAAGAGCAAGTTTTTATGCAATGGAGAAAAGTCAGATATCTTTTTAATAAGATCAGGGATAAAACAAGTTTAACTTTTATTGCGACTATTTAACATATTCCTAGAAGTGCTAGCTATAACAATAAGAAATCAAGAGCATAGATGAAGAGGTAACAAAATTATTGCTTCCTTACAGATGAAATGATTTCATTTAGAAAATTATAAAGGGTCAACCAAAAATTAATCAAAATAATAAATTCACCAAATTGCAAGATATAAAATAAACTCATATAAATAATCAGTTTTCCTATGTAACAGAAAGAAAAACTAGAAAGAGAGAAAAACAAATCCCATTCAAAATAACATCATAAAGTATAAAATATTTGGAAGTATATTTACCAAGATTCACTCGAGAACTAGATGAATTCAACCACGAAATACTGCCAAAATGAAGACATCTATATAACTGGAGAAATATTAAAGCTAATGCATAAGCCAAGCCCACATCATAAAATGACAATACTGTTTAAATTAACTTGCTTATTCGGTGTCTAAACTACCAAGATTGTTCTATAGACCTAGAAAAAATAAAAATGAAATTTTTAGAGTGGAACAAATGGTCAAGATTCTCAAGGGCAATAATGAAAAAAAATGGAAAGAGGATCTATCAACATCAAATCTCAGAACATATTACAAAGCAATAATCTTTAAAAATGATTTCATACTGGTTTAAAAACTGAGAGGATTGATCAGTGAAAAAGAGTAGATACAAAATATACAGAAGTAAATAAGAACAGTATGAAAGTTTTTGACAAATCCAAAGATTAGTTGGGCAAAAATTCAGTAATTGACAAAATCTGCCAGGAAAAATGCAAAGTAGTTTGGCAGAAATTAGGTATGGGCCAACATCTCACACCATTTACTTAAGATAAACCCCAAATATATATATGAGTTATACATAAAAGATGGTATCATAAGCAAATTAGAGGAGTAAAGAAGTGGAGAGGGGAAGAGTCAACTAAAATAAATGATAAGAGGATCATAGGATATAAAATGGACAATTCTGATTATATAAAATTTTAAAATGCTTGCACAAACAAATCTATCATAGTTAAAATTGGTAGAGAATTGCATGGCTACAAGAAGCTCATTCAAATTTATAAGACTAAGAAGCCATTTCCTAGGAATATTAACAATTTTCAGAGGAAGAAATTTAAGCTATCAATAAACATGTGAAGATAGAATGCAGTGAAGAGAGCTAATTTAAAGATCACAGATCTCCCAGAAGAATGACATATCAAAAAGATTTTTTAAAGCATACTTCTGGCAATAAGAACAAAAAAGTGCTTGACCTAATACGAATTGGGGGAGGGGGAGCAGGGTAAGAGGGAGAGGAGAACCACTCTTAAAACATAAAACATATAGTAATCAAATCTCACAGTTTCAAGACCAAACAACAAATTGCTTCAAGCAGACAGGGGAGAAAGACTTTCTTTCCACTATGAAGGAATGTTAATTTGAATAACTCAGCCAGGAAAAACGGCAGCACAGAATAGGATATCTATCCAAAAAGTCAAAACTGCAATCCCAATGAACATATCCTTCAAAGCTTAACTTAATTAGCAGTGAAAATGATTGACCTTGAAAAAAAGGTTAGAGGTATTCTAAAAAAATAAGTGTTAGAGGTATTCCTGCACCAAGTCAAAATTGAAAAAAAAATAAAAACCTGAGGTGACCACTTGCAAACATTCCAAAACAGATATGTAAGAAATATTAAAAGATATAATTAAGAAAAGATTTAGCAATTAAACTGATTGCTTAAAAAAAAAAGGAAACATTCTCCAAATCAAAAGCAACTCAGAGGTTCTACCTATCAAATTGGCAGAAACTAGAAAAAAGGACAATTATAAATGTTGGTGGGGGTGCAGGAAAATAGACACCCTTGTGCGCTGCTGCTGTAGCTGTGAACTGGTCAAACAGTTTGTGAAAAATATTTGGCACTATCCCCCAAAGATATTAAAATGTGAATACTCTTAGGCTCAGGTATACAGATCTAGACCTCTCAAAGATATGAAAGAAGGATCTTGTTCAAAAATATTTCAAGTGGCTCTTTTTGTCATAGTTCGTGCCAAGCAGCTAAAAGCATACCCCACTCCCAAATAGGGAAATGTCTAGATAAATTGTGGTATATAAATGTAACAGAAATGAACAAAGTGGACAGAATCAGAGGAAACTGAGAAGACATATGAACAGAGTGAAGTGAACAGAACTAGGAGAATAATCTATACAACAATAAAGAGAAAAACCCCTTTGCAAGACTAGAATTCCAATCAATGCATGATAGATGAAAGGTGTTAAACATGCAGAAGAATCAGAATAAAATGTGATTAGGACATATTTAATGAAATAATACAATAAAACATAGATAATGTTAATGTGGTGTTCTAAGTCAATATGTACTCTTAAGGAATCCTTATGTACAGTGTAACGTCTCCTCTCTTTTATTTGAATTTGACACTGTTCTTCAAGAGGATGGCCAGAGAGGTGATGGATTTAATGCAGAATGAAATATATGCTTGTAGACATGGCCAATATGGGAACTTCTTTTGCGGCCCATGAATATTTGTTATGGGGATTTTATTTTTTATTTTTTATTGTTTTATTGACGTGGAGGCACTGGAAGGCAAAGGCAAATGTCTGTGGGGAAAAAAAACAACACTTTATTTTATTTATTTATTTGTTTGATTGATTATTTATTTAATTAAGCCCTTACCTTCCATCTTGGAACCAATACTGTGTATTGGTTCCAAGGCAGAAGAGTGGTTAAGGGCTAGGCAATGGGGGTCAAATGACTTGCCCAGGGTCACACAGCTGGGAAGTGTCTGAGGCTGTGAAATAACTTAAAAAAACCAACACCACCACAAAGAAAATCAGGGATAAAAAACCACATTGTATCTCTAGCATCACATTAAGCAACAGTGGCTTGAAAATAGCAGGTACTTAAATGTTTGTTGCAAATATGTGTCTAGTGATTGGCTTGATAACTTGTGGTATGTGGATATAACTAAACATTACTATATTACTACAAAATAAGATTGTAATGAATTTTTTAAAAACTTAGACTTGAATTGGTGGAGAGTGAAGAAAGCAGAAACAAGAAAGCAAAATATAGGGCAGCTAGGCAGAATGGTGAAACGAGCATCAGGCCTGGATTCAGGAGGACCTGGGTTCAAAGCTAGTCTCAGCTACTTCCTAATTGTGTGACCCTACACAATTCACTTAACCCCAAAAGCCTAGCCTTTACCACCCTTATATCTTGGAACTGATACTACGACAGAGGGTAAAGGGTGGGGAAAAGAATGGAAGGAAGGAACATACACAATAACCAGAACAGAGGCAGAGTTAAAAACTGAACTGATTTAAATGTTATAGGGAAGTTTCAAGAGAAGAAATAGCTTCTACTGAAAGAAGTCAAGTACCACCTCTCTCTTAAAGAACTGCCTAGAGTAGAGGTATCTAATAGGCTGCAAAAGTGCATCCTGAACCACATTAAAATGCAACTGGCTAATATTTTTAAAAAGAAAGAAAAATATAATGAAACAGAGATAATGTTATTTGTGGTTTTTAAAGTTACTCTGCTGGACACAAGGATCCTTATTTATAGATTTGTGGACTGTTTTCTATTTGAATTTACTCACTACTGACCTGGAATACTAAGAGGTTAGTTGACTTGCCCAGGGTCACAAAGCCGGTGTATGTAAAGGCAAGAATTAAACCAAACTCAGACTTTCCTAGGTCTCTGCCTGTGATGCCACACTGCTTATTACCAATGACCACAATACTGGAAAGATATCTAATGAAAGGGAAATGTTCAGAGAAATCTGGAAAAGGTCCTATAAAATAATACAGAGTGGTGAAACAGAAACAGGTGACTATTTTAGAGAAAACTGTTATCTGCCCCCTCCTCACAATTTCTCATTTCCATTCCCTCAAACAACCCTGCCCACTTTCACTGTGTCTTCTGGCACTGCCACTCTACAAACTCCCCTCCATCCTGGGCCTCTATCTCAGACTCTACCCTCTAGCCCTCACAGAGACCTGGCTGCTCTCTGATGCCACGGTATCTCAACTATCCTCTCCAGCAAGAGCAATACCATTTCTCACACCCCAGGACACTATGTCATGGAGGGGCAGTTGGAATCCTCATTATTACTCAGGGTTACTTGAGATGTTTCAGTTTGCCTCTATCGTTCAAGAATAATCAACATTTTTCGCCTAATCAAAAGGATGGTAATTATAGTATACTGAACCCTAGATCATTCTCCCTCCTTTCTCATGAATACTGTATTTCAAGTAATCATAAATAAAAACTACCCAATATCTATTATTAAAATCAGAAGGTAAAGAGAAAACAGAAAGAATCTATTAATGCCTTCTCTAAGAACTCCCAAAGGAAAAAAAATCCAATGGAAGTCAAAGCCATGGCAAAGAAAAAAATACTGCTTCCATATTGTAATAATTAAAAACAATATTTCTACCCATATATATTTTTATAAAGTTTATTAGGAAGGGTAGACAATCATTTCTAAGTAACCTGACCACGTGGGGCCTAGCCTGCCAGTCTCTACCGCATTCCCCTCACCTGCCTGCTCTGTCTCTTCTCCTCATGGTTCTCTCATGGTCCTCTCCTCCGGTCTCCCCCCAGTCCCGCCCCAAACCTTAATTTTTACTGACATACCGAATGTGCACCGAAGCAACCCTGGAGCAACTGTGGTATCTCAGGAATGTTTGATAGACAGGTAAAGTTACTGAGGAGAGGGAGGGGATGAGCTTCCTTGACACAATATCAAAGAAAAAACTATCATAAGCATCCAAAAAGCAGTTGGAGAACCAAAGCAGTCAGGAATCACAGCAGATACGGCAGTTTCATACTAAAAACTAGAGATCTTGGAATACATTTTCAATCCTGCAAATCTGAGTACAATCTTTTATGGGAAAAGAAAAAGCCTTTTAATGAAATATAAAAGCATTTGAATCATTTCTAAAGAAAAGACCAGAACTGAGCAGGGACTTAGAAATATAAACACAATGTTTAATTTTAAAAGGCCTAGAAAGGTAAACTGATTTAAGAAACTTGGGAAAAAAAACATATTACAGGGGGCAGCTGGGTAGCACAGTGGATTGAGAATCAGACCCAGAGATGGGAGGTCCTGGGTTCAAATTTGACCTTAGACACTTCACAGCTGTGTGACCCTGGGCAAGTCACTTAACCCCCATTGCCTAGCCCTTACCACTCATTTGCCTTAGAACCAATACATAGTATTGATTCTAAGACAGAAGGTAAGGTTTTAAAAAAAACAAACATATTACAATGTAGTGCTAACATTCTAACAGAGGGAGATGAAATGAGTATTCCTTCAGAACTTCAACGTGGTAAGGGAGTCAAATTAAAAAAAAAAACCAACAACCCAAAACAGGGATCATTAGGGTTAACTAGTTTGATTTGGGAGGTAGAAGGAAAACAGAAGGAAGGGCAAAAAAAGACACTAGTGTATAAAGGAGGAAAGAGAGTAGCACTTATTAACTTTCATAAATGGGTTTCATGAGAATACCACAACATGGAGGAGTAGAAATTAGATGAATTTTCTCTTAGCTGAAATGGACAAAGTAGTGAATATACACAGTTTGGTGGAGAAATATATCAAACTCAACAGGGAAAAAGTAGAGATAAAGAAGGGATGAGGATTTTAAGAGGAAAGATAATACCTAGGAGAGAAGAGCTGCACTTAAGTCAAATTTCTTGATCTTGTGAAATATAATAGGAGTATTATTGTGCCATAAGATATGAGCACAAAAAGGGTGATTTCAAAGGGGTCAACTGACATACAGTAAACAGAACCCAAAGCCATTTCATAAGGCCAGACAGCAACATTACAATGAAAAATAACATTGACAGAAAATATGTCCAATGTGTTAAAGACATTTTGTGTAACTATTTTTATTTCTAACTGAGGTTGTTCCCCCCTTCTTCTCAGTTACTTTGGTGGGTGGGTGGGAAGAGTACCTACAGCAAAAAGAGGACTATTGAAACATTTTTAAAAATTCATAGATGAAAACAGAAGGAAGTTTGGAAGGAAACAAAGACAAGCAAGACAGTTTAAAAAGAAATTTAGATAATTTATATCTGTTTTCAAAAGCAAGTGGTACAAAACAGATTTGTAGTTTCAAAGATAATCCTTTTTTTGGTGTTTGGCTGTGTATATATGGAAATGTTTCATTTTAATGTTTCAATTTAGTGTAAAAACCATTAAAGAAAGCATCAGAACAGTTCATTTCAGAACAGCTTACATAAACTTCAGGACAAAGTCAAGGAGGGCAATGTCGGTACCACCATGTTAAATGCATATATTTTTAAAACATTACATTGAACAGATTCATAGCTTCATGTACCACTCTCTTTTTCAATTTTTTTTTGTATAGGGAAATATTAGTGTTTGTTGATGATTTTTCAAATTTGTAATAAAAAACCTTTTAAAAAAGACACCAGAAATCAGATTTATGTAATGATTAATCCATCAGTCTTGATTCATGAAGACATGATAAAACATGCTTCCCTCTTCAATAAAAAGGTGGTAACTGAGTGCAGAATGATCCATACACTTGGTCACTCAGTCAATACTGTCTTTTGTTTATTACGTCTTTTCCTGGTTATAAGAGTTCTATGGCAGTGAAAGGTTATTGGGAAGACAGTGATATTCAAAAATATGAATTAAAAAGAAATTAAGAATAAAATAAATTGCTAGTTTAATTGCACTGTTAATAGTTTGGGAACTGCTTTTAATACAGGGTGAAAATAGGTGAAGACATTTAGAAATTCAATTTTGTTTTTTACCTTTTGAAAATAACACAGGGCAGCTAGGTGGGTCAATAAATAAAGAACCAAGTCCAGAGACCAAAGGTCCTGAGTTCAAATCTGGCCTTAGTGGCACTGGGCAAATCGCTTAACCCCAATTGCCTAACCCTTACCACTATCCTGTCTTAGAATAGACACTTAGGCAGAGATTTAAAAGAATACATTGAGACAGGGAAGTTTCTGGAAGCAAATGCCCACTGCACCTCACATCCTCTCTATGTTCACTTCAGTATACCCGAAGACTCCAAAATACCACATGGGCAAACAGAATTCTTACCTCATCAGTTCTAATAGTCAATCTGTTCCTAGATAAGCCCATTGTTGTAGTCATGGCTGGGTCCTAATTTGAGGAGCACCTCAAGAGGCCTGTATTGCTTTGGAGCCAATCCTGAAGTATAGTCTCATACACAAGGTGGGGTCTAAGGTGGTCCCATACCAAATCATGGCCTGGCCTCAAAGAAATACAAACAAATGCCAACCTCCTCTCCCTCCAACTGCTTATATGTTTAGGTGTTCTCCAGACTAGAGCTAGTAATAATAACAGCTGGCATTTCTCTAGTTCTTTAAGGATTGCAAAACACTTGTGAAAGAAATACCACAGATATCATTATCCCCATTTTACAGATTAATAAGCCGAAACACAGTGGTGAAATTATAAGGTCTCAGGTTGAAAGCCAGTTTCCCCTGAAATTCCAATGTTCTCTCAGGACTAGGCTAGAGGAGCAGACTGACCTACAGGGGTGGGGGTGGCACAGGGAGAAGTTTGGGGCAAAATTCTGTTAACCGTCTCATTGTGAGACTTCTTGTATAACAACTTATACCTCAATTCTTAAAGCTCTTAAAGACAATGAAGGAATGTAATAGAGGGTAGTATTGGAAATCCATATATAGGTATAAAACTAAAGGGCCATTAGTTGTAGAAGTAGATAACCCTCATATACATACATATACACATCTTTCAAATTAACTTCTATAAACTAAACAGATAAAATTTTAAAAGCACTGAAGAGATAAGAAATCTATTTTGCAGAGGTTCATACTACATAAGAGGTATGGGTTTTAAAAAAAAAGACATGGGGGCAGCTGGGTAGCTCAGTGGATTGAGAGCCAGGCCTAGAGATGGGAGGTCCTGTGTTCAAATCTGACCTAAGACACTTCTCAGCTGTGTGACCCTGGGCAAGTCACTTGACCCCCATTGCTTAGCCCTTACCACTCTTCTGCCTTGAAGCCAATACATAGTATTGACTCCAAGACAGAAGGTAAAGGTTTAAAAAAAAAAAGACATATCAAGGATGGTTCAATAGCCCTGTGCACCAACCCAGCTCTGAGGGTTACTTGGGTTTGGCAGGATGAGACACATGACCCTCTGTATGGGATTACCTTGTCCACAAATACTAGGGGATGGGAGTATAGAATATCATCCTATATTAGGCTTATCTGATAATAAGGAAATACAGAAACCAGGGAAGGGAAACAATCAATCAACAAGTATTTATGAGGTATGTTATTATATTAGATGCTGAGAATATAAAGGCCAGATTAAACCAGTCCCTGCATTCCAGGAGGTTACAATCTAATCTGCTAGGGGAAATACATACCCAATAAATAAATAAATATATAATACATATTATATATATTATAAAATATATATAATATAATATAAAAATATATATATATATAAAATATATAATATATTAAAAAAATAAATAAAATTCTTGTAGAGGTAGGAGGCCATTAGTAGCTGTGGCAATCAGGAAGGTGGGGCAGAGCTGAGTTTAGAAGGAATTCTAACATGAGAGCAGATATGGGTGGAGACTAATAGAGAGGAGACCCAAAGGCAGCTAGGATAGAGAATTGAGTCTGGATTCAGGAAGTCCTAGGTTCAAATTTAACCTCAGACATATCTGAATTGTGCAACCCCGGGAAAGTCACTTAACCCCAGTTGCCTAGCTCTTACCACTCTTCTGACTTAGAATACATGACAGAAGGTGTTAAAAAAAAAAAGGTTATTGGTACACACTAACACAAAAAGGAAAGAGGCACAGAAAGCATAAAGGAATAAAGGTGTCAGCCTTCAAATCTAGAAAAGCCTGCTGGAGTTCTCTCCATGATGAAAGCAGAATAGCTAATAATTATTCAACTGGCCTTAAAAAGGTATGTAAAGTAAGAACAGATTTTATTCTGGATCCAATTCTCAATTAACACAGAAGAATTAATTACTTAGATAAAAACAATGGAAAGTTTAGGAGAAAAGTGACTACTTCAGCATACATGGCAGAGGGGAAGGAAGCTGGGCATTATTCTATGCACACCTTGGAATCAAAGAAAGCATATTCCATAAGATTAAAAAAAAAGGATAAGCTGAATACTATGAATTCTGAAGACCCAAGGAGAAATAATTCTAATAATGAAGAAAAATGGGAATTATCTGAAGAAGCCATTGCAGATTTACAAAGAAGGCATAAATTTAAGATTATTAAGGATAAATATTAAAGTGAAGCAAAGGGAAAAGGCATAGCATAGTACTCTAAGAATAGTGTCAGTGACATGGGGAATATGAAAATATGTATTGGGTGAAAACATTGGTATAACCTCTATCAAACTATTTACCACTTCATTCTGAATCAATTGTAAACTGTCAGAAGACAACTGTCAAAAATTGTTTCTACAAGTAATAGAAAAAATAAAAGAAAGTTACAAGACAAGAAAATGAACTGTATTGGGGAAAAAAGAAATCAAAGATGAGGCATAAGAGACTGGATGAAAAGGATAGATGAGCCCCCAGATCTTATTGGAAGGAACAGAGTTGGCAATTCTTTTCTCATTCAAGTTATTGTGAGCTGTCAAGCAATTTTGAGATTAATATAAGATGGCTCTTGATTCAATAAACATTTATTAAGCACCTACTAGGTGCCAGGTACTGTACCACAGAGAGATACAAATAAGAAAGAGTTACTCTCTACCCTCAAGGGCCTTACAATCTACTGAAGGAAGACAACACAAAAAGGAAACTGGAAGGAAGGAGATGGCCAGTTGGGTGGGAGGGGTCCCCCCAATGTGCTATGAAGTCAAAGCCAAGTAGGGCAGGTGGTGAAAAACAGCACTGAAAACTGGCAGATATGATTGTAATCACTGTCAGTGAGAGCTGAATGATTACAGAAAATGGGAGAAGTCTCACTGTCCTGTAGAAAGGTCTCAATCAACAAAAAGAGCCTGCAAACTCTATAGGCCTAAAAGCTTGAGTTTGCTTCTTTGCAAAATTCTAGAATGCTTATTAAAGAGATATTTTGTGAACATCTGGAAGAGGAAGGTGGGATCACAAAGGTCACACTTCAGCAAGGATGGGTCATACCAGATTATCCCAATTTCCTTTTCTGACAGCTACAAAGAATGCTGTGAATATATACAGATTTTAGCAAAGCATTTTATAAAAACCTCATGCTCTTCCTGAGAAAAAAAACAAAGAGATGTGTATTTTATGGCAGTACAATTGGATAAGATTCAAAAAGTAGTCATTAATCGTTTTCTATGGCTTAGAAGGAGGTTTCCAGTGGGTACCCTAAGAATCTAGGCTTGGCCCTATGCCAGGATTTTATCAATGATTTCCATAAAGACACAGATAGAATGTACATCAAATTTTCAGGTGATGTAAAGCCAGGATACTGAAGAACTGAAGAGTAGTCAGAATTTAAAAAGATCTTGATAGGCTATACCACTGTCCTGGATCTACTTAGCTGAACGTTTACAGGAATAATATAGTCTTCCATTTGAGTGTTTGGTTTTTTTTTAACTCACTTCACAAATACAAGAAAGCAAAGTTAAATAGCTATTTGAAAAGGACTAGGGGGACAGCTAGGTACCATGCCTGAGGTCAGGAGGACCTGGCTTCAAAAGTGACCTCAGATACTTCTTAGCTACATGATTCTGGGCAAGTCACTTAACCCATAACCTAGCCCTTGCTGCTTTTCTTAGAACTAATATTAAGACAGAAGGTAAGGGTTATTAAAAAAAAAAAGGCTAGGGAGTAATGAACTGGATTCTAGTTCAATGAGTTAACAGTGGGATGATATGGCATCCAGAAAAACTCACATGATCTTGGACAATCTCTAGGGATAAGAGGAAGCTAGATCCCCTCTCTTTTGCCCTGCTCAGACTACATGTACTATGCTCAAACATCTGATGGGCTCTCATGTGAAAGGAGGATTAGACTTGTTCTGTTTGGCCTCAGAGGGCAGGAATTAGAAGGAGAGAAATTTCAGGGAGGCAGTTTTATGCTTCATGATATAAGGGAAAACTTTTGCAAAAAACAAATGCCTACTAAAACCAGAATGGGCTGCCAGAAATGGGTTCTCTCTTGTCAATGGTCTTCATGCGGAGGAGGCTGGGACTACTAGTTGGGGTTCTTGTAGGAGATTCTTTTTTCGGGGTTTAGAGTGGCCGAGATGGCCACTGAAGTCCCTTACTATCTGAAATTCTGTGGCTCCAGTTCTGGGAATTACCCAATTATGCTGCTCTGGTCACTTGGTCACAGAGGGAAATGTTTTTACTTTTTAGTAAAAAGTATGAATTATGTCCAGTATTCAGGAGTATCAAGGCAGTCACTACATTCTTGATACCAGGTTAGGTGGATTCGGGATTTCCATAACCATTTTAATGTGTATTGACGTCTTATTGGTTTCATCCCTCAGTGAGGAGGATGATGTACCTGTTTTCTGGTATTCCTTTCAAATCCGCCTCCTAAACTGCTTCCTCAACTTACCTCTTATCTACCCAAACCAAAAGGGTTCCTTTAACATTCATTCAAAAGGTGTTTTAGATAAGGACAGAGATTAAGAAAGCTTGAGGGATACACTTTTAGGACTAGTGAAGCAGAGCCAGAAAATCATATTCTCTGCAGGGAACAGAATAGGCAAAAGAGAAAAGAAGCCATGAGACTATCCCTGTAAATGAAGCCGATTCTTGCCAATACCTTCTGCTTTACCAGGCTTGCAAGCCAGATGCATTCTGCTCCAAACCAATGGGCTTTGCTAAGCAAACTGTATTTTCAAACTGTAATTGTCTTTGCACACTCCTTTACCCCTTACTGCTAAGGGGAACATGTTGGTTATGGTTGAAATAAATTATAAAAAAAAATCTGCTTCACTGATGGTGAGAGGTATGAAGGGAGGGGCAGATACTAGAAACATGAATTTTTTTTTCCCCATTGCTTGCTATAGTCATCTTTACATCATATATACAAATTATTTTTTCAACATAGTAGTCATTGACTCTTTCTACCGGACAATGTTGTTTTTAAAAGATGAGGAAAGAGGCAGCTAGGTGGTTCAGTGGATAGAGAGCCAGGCCTAGAGAAGAGAAGTCCTGGGTTCAAATCTGACCTCAGACACTTCCTAGCTGTATGATCCTGGGCAAGTCACTTAACCCCCATTGCCTAGCCCTACCTCTTCTGCCTTAGAGTCAATACAGAATACTGATTCTAAGATGAAAGGTTATGGGTTAAAAAAAAAAGACAAAGGAAGGGAGTAAAAACAACAAGGAAAGGCAACTGCTTGACTACAGGGGCTGGAGGGGATATGACTGAGGAGAGACTTTAAATGAACACTCTAATGCAAATACCAACAACATAGAAATGGGTTCAGATCAAGGATACATGTGATACCCAGAGGAATCATGTGTCGGCTGTGGGAGGGGTGGGGGGGGTGGGGGGAGAAAAAGAAAATGGTCTTTGTTTCCAATGAATAATGTTTGAAAATGACCAAATAAAATAATGTTTAAAAGGGGGAAAAGAGGAAAGAGAAATGGACTTAATAATTCTTTTTGCCAAGTAAAACTCAGAATTAAAATGGAAAAGTAGTTTTTGTCTCTGGCTACATAAAACCTTGGGAATATCACTGTGTCTCTCAAGGACGTACTTCCTCTTATGTGAAATGGGGGTTAGACATTATGAATGTTCATTCCTGGATTAAATCCTCTAAGCTTTCTGTGCCTTGCTAATTTGAATATTTTTTTGTTTTATCTCAGAAATTTCTCCTTTTATATTTGTCTCCACCCAGTCCAGTAGCTCCTACTTTGACCTGTCCAAAGGCACACCCACCAAGGTTTCCTGTTCTTTTTCTAAGGCTGTATAGCATTGTTAAATCCCAACCAACCTCACTACCTACACCCCTGATAAGAATATTCCTAAGAAAACAAACTCTCCATGATGGTGCAGTGATTACAAACCTAAAAGAAAACGTATCACACCATTTTAGAGAACAATTTGGAACTGTGCTCAAAGTGCCATAAAACTACATACCCTTTGATCCAGTAATACCAATACTAAGGTTGTATTCCAAAGAAATGAAAAAAAAGGGGGGGTAAAGAACCCTCCCTTTGTACAAAATGTTTACAAAAATATTCATAGCAGCTCTTTTCATACTAGCAAAGAATTGGAAATCAAGAGGATGCCCATCAATTGGGGAATGACTGAACAGGTTATGATATATAATTGTGATGGAATACTGTGCTAAAAGATATGGCAAAAGGTATGGCTGCTTCAGAAAAACCTAGGAAGGCTTACATGAACTGATGCAAAGCGAAGAAGTGAGCAGAATCCGAAAATTGTACACAGTAACAACAATGGTGTAATGAAGATCAACTGAATGATTTAGCTAGTCAGCAATACAATGATCCAAGCTAAATTCCAAAGGACTTATGATGAGAAATGCTATTCACTCCCAGAGAAAGAACTGATGAAGATTGAAGAATACTATTTTTCACTTTTGGGGGGTCTGTTTTCTTCTACAACATGACTATGAACATGAATATGTTTTACATGAGTGCACATGTATAACCTCTATCAAATTGGTTACCATCTGGGGGGTGGGGGGAGAGGGAGGGAAAGAATTAGGGATTCAAAAAAATTTTTTAAAGAATACTAAAAACTGTTTTTACATGTAATTAGGGAAAAAATAAAATGTTGTTTAAGAAAATGATATCACAATTCAAGGAGGCAAAGCTTAATAAGCCCTGTCTATCCTATTAAAGAACAGTAAGCCCCAAATCAAACACCATACCCCTATTTCCCAAAGAGGCAACTCAATCACTAATACTTTACCAATAACAAAAATTTGAAAAGATATCAGTAAAAATCTATTTTTTAAAAAACCACCAAGGGCATATCTAGAAATGACTGGTGTAAAAAACAAAAGGTAAATAATAAAACTGTTACAAAATAAATCTGAGAGGCTTAGAAGTTTCTGCCAAAAATACAAAGTGGCCAATATATGAGAGCCAAACCTATGTGCATCTTCTAAAAACACTGGTTGAAGAGAACAGAACAGAACTTGACCACTAGAATCTGCTTACACTGTGGCTTAATTGTTTTTCTTTGTCAATTGGATTTTTGGGGTGTAGGGGGAATGACCAATATAAAAACAAAAGGTACTAGATATCTTGAATAGAGACCATCTACAAATTTGCAAGGCATTAATAAAAGAACTCAGCAGGGGAAGCTAGTGACTCACTGGGTAAAACCAGGCCTGAAGTCAGAAGGACCTGGACAATCTGGCCTTATATGCTTCCCAGCTCTGTGACCCTGGGCAAATTGCTTAACCTCATTTGCCTAGTTCTTAACGACTCTTCTGCCTTGGAACCAGCACTTAGTATTCATTCTAAGGCAGGTTACAAAAACAAACAAACAAAAAAAAACAACCTGCATGATTGGAAATTAATATACATCCTAAGCATCAGGAAAATCTGAAATAGTCACTTTGAGAAGGAGCCAAGTGCTACGGAAGTGAGAGTTTGCCTAAACCTCTTCAAAGTGTCCCACATACTAGAAAAACCTTGTGTTAAACAGAAGACTTGTCAGTTTAGGAAACTTATTTTAGAAATTCTCCCTTCAGTGCCAGAGACCTGAATTCTGTGTTTGTTACTACTTAGACAGCACTTGGTGACATATTTCTTGCACTATTCTGTGCACCCGTAAAAGAAACTGTTACAAGAGAAAGCCAAGAAAACAGAACCTAGTTACTTGTCAAGATTTTTCTTCAAAATCTATTTAATGGCTTGATGTAATCAAATGCTGTATGTTTTTCCTAGAGAGGTCCTTGTTTATAGGATTTTTAAGATGACTATATTTGTAGTATTTTCCTGGGTCCAGGTAGGGAGAAGGATTTCCGCATGTGATACCCACCTTGGATGAACCCCATAATCCTGGAAAGTTGTGTTTTAAAATTACTTCTAGAATAAACCTTCAGATCTGTTACTATAGGCAGCAAAGGGTTAAGATCTAGGCAAAGTGGCTTAGTGCTGTGACCAAAATTGCTTATTGACTTGACTTCTGTCAGGGACAGCTTGCACTCCTACATCAGCATGAATCTAGTCATTATGGAAAGCCAAACCAGGTGTGTGCAAAGGGAATTGGGCTCTCAAGAAGAGAAATAAAACCAGCAACTATTAAGAAAGTCTGAAACAGAGAAGACAGAAAATGAGGCTTTCGAGTTAAAAGGTTCTGATTCTACCATTTACTTGGCAGAGAGAAAAAATGGGTGTTAAATTAAGAACTGAATTTCCTTTTTTAAAAGGCCAATTGAATCATACTGCAGCAAATACATAGAAAATTAAGGGCCTGGAACATGGTGGCCCCAACTTGAACTGACCTATTGAAAATGCAGGTAAAAATGTAAGGTTTAGCTTAGAAACATCTTAGTTTAAAATACTTGTTATCTGCTTTTGAAAGAAAAGGCTAAAATAATAGTTGGAATTTAAAGATAAATTGGTTCCAAAAATCTGGTCCTGAAAAACAAGACTTTCTGCTATTACAAGAATAAATACCAGCAGCCTGAGACCTTCAAATTCCTTCCTCTACTCTTAGAAAACATGCTAAACAAGACTTCTGTGTCCCAAAGGAAAACACCACAAAGGAGAGAGGCTCACAGCATCAAGAGGATATCTATTACTTACCAGAGATGAAAAGTTCCCCATTATTTAGGAAAAACAATCATTAAAGCCTAAGAATGAACTTACAAAAACCATTTGCCTGCATTTTTTGACAAGGAAAATATGCACATATTTCCATTTCCCATTCTGACCTAGGACTGTACATAATATTTATAGTACCTGTGGTTTTGGGAGCTTCTGGAGGGGGTCCGCCCTGCCAGCCATATTGTGGATAGCCTTGGTATGGGTACCCTGCATTAGGGGGTGGATATGGTCCTGGAGGCCCAGGAGGATAAGGCCCAGAAGAAGGATATCCTTGAGGTTGCTGTGGATATGGTGGATATGGGGCAGTTGGGCCTGGGTCCGAGTAGGGTGGAGGATTTCCATAATTCATTTTGGAATGAAAATTTTTCCTAAAAGACAAACAAAAATTAATTAATTTGATTTCAACTTAAATCAGTTTTTTAAAACTTCTAAATAAAGTATGTGATTGTTAATAATCAATAAATATTTAATAAATGCTTAGCATGTGCCAGGCATGGTGCTAAGCAAAATCTATCAGTTATCCTGTTTAAAAAGAAAATCTCTGAAAACTCTATATACAATATGAGATTACTTAAATAACATTAACAGTATGATTAAGCAGAATCAACCACATGGTAAAAATGTATAATTTGTACCTAAGCTGTTCATATTGCAAGCAGGTTTCTATAAACTATACCACATCACAATTTTGAATTTTTTCTCAGTCAATGAGGTTTGATAAGGATATTGGGGAAGAGTCAGGTAATCCCAGCCACAGTGTCTCATGACCAAGAAAGCTGAGACTCATTTCTCCACTTTGGTGGTTCTGCTGTGTTCCGCAGGCCCACTGTCACTGCACTATTTTTAACCACTGTTTGTCACAATGAACTGTTTACATTTGCTGCTAAGCATCTCCTTGGAAAAAGATGTCTCCAGGGATTCTCTAGGCATGCCGCTAGGGTTCTATCACATTTACAGTTTGCTCTTGGGTTTTTAGCTTTTTCAGCCTATCACAGGCCTTATTTTACCTGCCCACTCTAACCACCAGGGATCTTTCTCCTTTTCTCAACGAAAACCACTTATTGTGGGGACAACCCATTTGACACTTAGCACATATATTCTGCCAGATTTCCTAATGCTGTCTTTATTGGTTATATTGCTAAATAAATGTCCAAGTTAGCATGTTAAAACCTTAACTTTAAAGGCTCTTCTTTTTCCTCTTATCCCCCTACATGCTTAGCACAGTACCAAGGAGAGACATGACATATACTCAAATATAAGTGAAGCAAGGAACACAAAGAAGAGAAAACCTAGGAAAACTCCTTGACTGGCCAAGAAAATTAGGGTGATTTTATCTAAATGAAAATACAGCTCAAATGAATTAATATTTCCAGTGACTCTTAGAAATGTCTTAAGGGTGGGATCACAATGTCTTGAGGCTTTCTCTTTAGAGCAGAGCTGTTCTTTCATTTCAGAATTCTTTGTGCTTTTTCCAGGGATGTAAGTGCTGAAGGGACTGACTTTGGAAACAAGGCCAAGCTCTACTGTGGTTTCTATTGCCAAGTGGCTTTAATGGGAAAGGTATTTATTTTCCCTTTCTATGTTCTCTATGTGTTGAGGAGAAACAAGGTAGGGAGAGAATTGTCACATTAACATTAACAAAAACCTTTGGATGAACTTAAGAATGAGTCAGATAGTGTTAGATCTTACAGAACTAACTCTTCTTGCTTTTTGCCCCCTAATTTTGGATGTCTTACCCAAAGCCATCTAGCTAGTAAGAAGAACTAGGCAAGATTTAGAATTTAGGTCTCTCTGATTTTTAAGATAATTACTTTATTCTGCCCCAATTGCATGTAAAAACAATTTTTAAACATTCACTTAAAATTTTTTTTTAGTTCCAAATTCTCTCTCTTCTTCTTGCCCTTCCTCCTACTCCTCCCTCCCTCCGAGATGATAAGCAATCGGATATAGATTTTACGTATGGAATCATGTAAAACTTTTTTCCATGTAAGACATTTTGGGGGAGAGATCTCAAACAACAAAAAAAGGAAAAAAAGAAGAAAAGAAAATGTCTGTATTCAAGCTCTATCCGCTCCTTCTCTGAAGGCAGATGGCATTTTTTATCATGAATCTCTGGCATTATCTTGGATCACTACATGTTGGGAATCACTAGGTTGTTCACAATTGTTCATCATCCAATATTGCTGTCACTGTGTACAATGTTCTGGTTCTGCTCACTTCCCTTTATATCAGCTCATATAAACTTTCCACATTCTTCCAAAACCATCCTGCTTGTCGTTTCTTATAGCACAATAGTATTCCATCACAATCAAATACCACATGAACAATCCCTCCATTTCCAGTTCTTTGTTACCACAAAAAGAAGTGCAATAAATATAGTCTCTGATTTTGAAAACCCTAAATGGGGTAAAGCAAAGATCGACAAGACTGAAAATGACTCAAAGTCAAAAAAAGACAAAAAAGTGTAGCCCTAGGAGCAAGGGTATTGGATCTGGTAATCAAAGGCCTGGAGTTCAAATTCTAGCTCTGCTCCTTGCTAATTGTATGGTCTTGACAAAGGGACTTAACTGTATCTCAAGAGATGAAAGGAACCTACTACTGAACAAGATTTCCCTTGCAAAATAAATCCCCAACAAATGATAACCCAGATCTCTTCAACCAGGAGGCAGGCATCCACTGCCAATTCTATCAATTGATCAGTTAACAAACAGTGACAAAGCACTTTCTTTCACACTGTTAAGTGCTATGGACACAGACTACCTTCAAGGAGTTTATTTTAAGGTGTCTTCCTTTGAGAGTTGACATACTTGTTCAATTTCTTTTTCTAAAATTGTATTACTTAAGTTCTCTTTTTCTTTTTCTGTTCATCTGGATATTTTATATGCTTATACTCATCCACATGATTTATGTTATCAGTCTTATTTGGTTTGTATTTGGGCAAAAATAACTTTATTTCTTTAACTATTGTGAATTCTCTCTTATCATTTTGGCAATGAATTCCTTCTTTTAATTCATATTAGCTGGGTCTATTTTGTTTTTGTTAATCCAATCTTACTTTTTTATTTCTCAGTTCAATTTCTGTTTTCAATTTTGTTTTTCTTTTCCTTAACTTCCAGAGTGTCTGCTTTTGTGTTTTCTTGTAGGTTTTAATTTTGCTCCTTTTCTAACTTTGAAAGGTTATATGCTAAATTCATTCAATTCCCTCTTTTACTGATGAAAGTGTTTAGAGGTATAAATGTTCCTTTAAGGATTGCCTTGGCTATGTCTCCAAAGGTTTTCATGTTTTCTCAGCTTTTTCCTGGATGAAATTGTATACTGTTTCTATGATTTGTTTTCATTTCTACATTTTTTACATTGCCTCCATTTAAATTTGCTTTCTTTACATTCCCTTTATTGAACAGAATTTTTATTGGTGTGGCATAAAAAATGAGTTTATTATTTGCTTTTCTGCATTTGTTTTGAGGTCTTTGTGCCTTGGCAATTTTTCTAATGGTGTTTCCCTTAGGCAATAATTAGCCTCCTAAAGGACTTTTACCTGAGACACTTCTATCTTCTTAACTCCCTGTCCACGTGGCAGGGGAAGCAAGTGGCTCCCTGGCTTTTTTACCCTGGGGGGGAGGGGGGGTGAAGGTTACTCTTCTAAACTATATATAGTCAGGACATAGAATTGCTCCCAGTTTTAGGATATCTTTTTTTCCTACCATGCCTGGGTGCACTGGTCCTTGCAATTAGCTTGAATAATTCTGAGATTCAGAGGTGAAATTCATCTTTCTATACTCCCCTGTTAATCTGGCCTGCCTAGTTTCTACAATACATCCAATATGAGATTCCTCCACACTATATTCAGCGCAGAATTCTCCCTCACTATGGGAGATCCCAGATGTGACCAAAAGGAACCTAGATGGATGATGATACTGGGGAGGGAAGGAACTTTAAAGAGTCTGGAGGTGGATTTTAAGCCTTTTCAGACTCCATTGTTTTATGGAATTGGAAAAAAATGTATCTATCGTAATTGGAAAAAAGAACTCTTGAATTCAGTGCCTGTATCCTGTCATATATATATATATATATATATATATATATATATATATATATATATATATATATATATATTGCATTTGCTGATTGCTTGTTTTAAGGTTTTATCTTGTTTGTTAAGTTCTGTTACACGATGTCACTAAGTTACTGTGTTCTGACAATTAGCTCTATGTGCTGTTACATTGTCTTTATTTGTACCTTTCCCCTATGACGGGTCTAGAGAAGATACCATTGTAAAAGTACCTTTGAATTATTTGTCCAGACCAGTTTTATTTCCATATAAACATAAAGGAAATCGTGTCCAGAGAAGCCAAGAACCTGTGTTTTGCTGAATTTATTTCCTTTAAAAAAATTTTTTTTAAATGTAGTTTTTAAATTTTTATTTCAAAACATTTCCCCATGTTTACTGATTGATTTTCTTTCCCTCCCGTCTTCCCTCCCCACTCCCAGAGCCTACAAGCAATTCCCCTGGGTTGTACAAACATTATTACTTAATACTTATTTCCAAATTATTCATTTTTGCCATAGAGCAATCTTTTAAAGTCAAAACCCCAAATCACATTATATTTGCTATTTTGAGGCAAAGTTAACTTCCTTTTGTTAATTGTCCAATGACTTGTGAGTGCTTAATTTCATCCTAACACTCGAATTAAGAATGTCATGGTATCAGAACTGCCTGAAACCCAATTATATTGAAATAAAGTTATATGTAACAGCTAGGTAGCATCTGACTGCTGAGGGCACCAACCATATTTCCAATTGCCAAGTATCAAGCTAAGTATCATCTCTGATGCCGTATGCTCACTCTACATATTCAATCTGTTACCAAGCCTTGTTTCTACCTTCTGTTAAGAGAGTTTTTATTAATTTCTTCTTTTTTATATTTCAGAGGAAAAGGAGATATCTCTGGTACACATCTCATGATTTCTATTCACACAGTGACTCCTCTCCCAAGACAGTCCCTTATCATCTCATGCCTGGTTATTGCAATAGCATTCTAAAGTTAGTCTCCCCAACTCACCTCACCACCTTCCACTCCAGTCCATCATTCACTAAGCTGCTAAAGTGATTTTCTTGAAATGTAGGCTTGATCATGTCATCTCCCACTCCATAACTCTCCCATTCATTTCCTCATTTTATCTGGCTGTCTTTCATGCTTACAATGATCTCATTCTCACCTCTGCCTCTGGGTTTCCCAATATTCCTTCAAGACTCAGCTACAATTCCACCTTCTGCCAAAGGCCTTTCCCACTCTCCTCTCATCCCACCCTAGTGTCTTTCCTTTGACATAATCTTCCATTTCTATACTATACATAGTCTTGTATTTACATAATTATTTGCATATTGTTTCCACTATTAGACTAGAGACTCCTTAAGGGCAAATGTGTAATTGGAAATCTTGTATCTTTGAACTACATTTCCCAGGAGTCCACTGACTTCCTGTTGTTACGTGCTGACTTAGACAGGAGATAAATAGGGTGGTCTTCCATGGCTAGCTCTCTTTCCTTCCTGGTTTGGGACATTGGTGGAACGGGCTGTTTGAACAGGTAGATTAGCTATTGGCGCATGATTTTATTTTGTTACTTCTAATGATCATTAATAAATCTTATAAAATATAATATTTGAAGTTATTGTATTTTTATATATAGTATATAAGTATATATACTATATATAGTAATTTTAATTTATACAGACATGTGTGTATAAACACATACATACACACAAATCAGGCAAGAAACATTTATTAATTACTGTGTAAGTAGCTCCATATTTACTAAAATTAGTGATAAAGATAAGATGTTTCTTAACTGACTACATGATATTTCCCTCTTGGTGTCCTATAGACTTCTCAAACTCAATGTGTCCAAAACAAAACTCATTCTTTCTTCTGTGTCCCATTCTTCTTCTCAACTATTTTTAAAGGGGGTACCATCATATGTCTACATCATCTATATTTTATAGAAGGCACCAGCATCCTTCACACAGGTTAAAACCCTGACTCTTCACTTTCCCTTACCTCCCAAATCTAAATAATTGCCATCTTGTTGGCAATATCTCCAGAATCCATCTTCTTTACTGTACTCACATCCAATCCATGCTTAGGAATTTTAACATCACTTCATTTATACTGTAATATTTATGGGGAAAGGAAACAGGATTGGAAAAATGGGGATAAAGTGAGGTTTGTATGGGGGTATGGAGGAGATAAAGGGAGAGAGGGAATATCGCTTGGTGAGACAAGGGAGGGAGATGCCCCCTGCTGAAAGGAAATAGCAGGGGTCTGATAAGGCCTGTTTGTCATTGAATTGACTGAACTGAAGTTCAGCTCCCTCTATGACCAGAAAAGATAGTCCACTTATCTGACTGCGAATTCAAATAATATAAAGTTTAATAACCAGTTGGGATTGGAGTTCTTTCCTCAGCTTCAGAGTTGAGGCCAGGACAGAGGCTGGCAGAGGGTTCTCCCACTCCCGTCTACTCTATATCAGTCCAGTTTTGTCTAATTAGAATCTTAGCAGTAGACAGAAAGCAAACAAGAACAGTTCTAATCTTCAGAAGCAATTGGGCCTGAATCTTCGGGCTGAACCAAGAAGAGGCTGCACACCACACTAGACTGGGCTGAACAAGCTCCTTTCTCCCCCAACACCAGGAAGCAAAACTCAACCCAGAAGTCACAAGACCCAACTGCCACTCCCAGTTGGCCCCTTCCCCCACAAACTGTCAGTCTTGTTTCCTTTCCACAATAGTCCCCTTTTTTTGTTGTGACCTTCCCAAGGTCACTTATTTATATTATGGTTACCAATTTACTAAATCTACTCTAAGGATTCTTAGCAGGAGAGTTTGGGCAAGGCTAGTTATGAATTTTACAATAAATTCAGTACAATAAATGTTGAACAAAACTATTACAAGAAATTTGAATCTTAGTGCTAATACTACTTACTTTATGTTAACTAAAACGAATACCTTATTGGCAGGGCGGAAGTGCTAGTCACAAGACCCAACTGCCACTCTCAGTTGGCCCCTTCCCCCACAAACTATCAGTCTTGTTTCCTTTCCACAATACTATTGAAATAGCCTCCTAATTGGACCCCCAGCCTTCCTCTTTCCAATCTGTTTCCTATGTAGCTGCAAAATGTCATTTCCCTGCTCAAGAAGCTTCAATAGTCATATACATTCCCTACAGGATAAAATGATAACTCCTCTATTTGGCATTTACAGTCCTGAGGAATATGGCAATAGCCTACCTTTGCAGGTTATTAGACATTATTTCCCTTCATACACTCTTGAGTTTAGCCAAACTAATCTACTCTGCTCCTTCTCACACGAAACATTTCTACCTTTTTGCCCTACACAGCCTACATTCCATGCCTGAAAGTCACTCATTCCAGATCTTTGCTTTCTGTAAGACTTAGCTTCCAAAATTTTTTTTACTGATTTAGAAAAAAACATAACAAAGTTCATTTGGAAGAATAAAAGATCAAGGATACCCAGGGAATTAATGAAAAAAAATACAAAGGAAGGGGGTCTTGCAGTCCCAGATCTCAGACTATATTATAAAGCAGCGGTCATCAAAACAATTTGGTACTGGCTAAGAGACAGAAAGGAGGATCAGTGGAATAGACTGGGGGCAAGCAACCTCAGCAAGACAGTATATGACAAACCCAAAGATCCCAGCTTTTGGGACAAAAATCCACTATTTCATAAAAACTGTTGGGAAAATTGGAGGACAGTGTGGGAAAGATTAGGCTTAGATCAACACCTCACACCCTACACCAAGATAAATTCAAAATGGATGAATGACTTGAACATAAAGAAGGAAACTATAAGAAAATTAGGCGAACACAGAATAGTATACATGTCAGACCTTTGGGAAGGGAAATACTTCAAAAACAAGCAAGAATTAGAAAGAATTACAAAATGCAAAATAAATAATCTGGATTACATCAAATTAAAAAGTTTTTGTACAAACAAAACCAATGTAACCAAAATCAGAAGGGTAGCAACAAATTGGGAAACAATCTTCATAAAAACCTCTGACAAGGGTTTAATTACTAAAATTTATAAAGAACTAAATCAATTGTACAAAAAATCAAGCCATTCTCCAATTGACAAATGGGCAAGGGACATGAACAGGCAATTCTCAGCCAAAGAAATCAAAACTATTAATAAGCACATGAAAAAGTGCTCTACATCTCTTATAATCAGAGAGATGCAAATCAAAACAACTCTGAGGTATCATCTCACACCTAGCAGATTGGCTAACATGACAGCTATGCAAAGTAATGAATGCTGGAGGGGATGTGGCAAAGTGGGGACATTAATTCATTGCTGGTGGAGTTGTGAATTGATCCAACCATTCTGGAGGGCAATTTGGAACTATGCCCAAAGGGCGATAAAAGACTGTCTGCCCTTTGATCCAGCCATAGCACTGCTGGGCTTGTACCCCAAAGAGATAATGGACAAAAAGACTTGTACAAAAATATTCATAGCTGCGCTCTTTGTGGTGGCCAAAAATTGGAAAATGAGGGGATGCCCCTCAATTGGGGAATGGCTAAACAAATTGTGGTATATGTTGGTGATGGAATATTATTGTGCTAAAAGGAATAATAAAGTGGAGGAATTCCATGTGAACTGGAACAACCTCCAGGAAGTGATGCAGAGCGAAAGGAGCAGAACCAGGAAAACATTATACACAGAGACTGATACATTGTGGTACAATCGAAGGTGATGGACTTCTCCATAAGTATCAATGCAATTTCCCTGAACAATCTGCAGGGATCTAAAAAAAAATACTACCCACAAGCAGAGGATAAACTGTGGGAGTAAAAACACCGATGAAAAGCAACTGCTCGACCACAGGGTTGGAGGAGATAAGACTGA
Organism: Monodelphis domestica; assembly: GCF_027887165.1. Taxonomy (NCBI): domain Eukaryota; kingdom Metazoa; phylum Chordata; class Mammalia; order Didelphimorphia; family Didelphidae; genus Monodelphis; species Monodelphis domestica. The sequence goes on along the minus strand of NC_077227.1, from coordinate 338,509,922 downwards.
GGAGAGACTCTAAATGAACACTATAATGCAAACTCCAACAACAGGGAAATGGGTTCGAGTCAAGAACACATGTGATAACCAGTGGAATCATGCGTCGGCTATGGGAGAGGGAAAGGCGGGGGGAGGGGGGGAGGGGAGGAAAAGAAAACGATCTTTGTTTCCAGTGAATAATGTATGAAAACGACCAAATAAAATAATATTAAAATTAAAAAAAAAAAAAAGACTTAGCTTCCAAAGCCTTTCTTGATGCTCCAGAGATGCTAGTGTCCCCCCACTCCCAATGACTGTTTTTTCCTCTTTACTTGTATATGCAATAGTGTTTTCCCCCAAGAGTGTAACCTCCCTAAATACAAGGACTGTGTTTTTTTCTCTATATCCTCAACATTTCTCATAGTGCTTGGTACATAGCAGACATTTAAAAAATATTTGTTAATTTAAAGAAGTTAAGTGATTTACATGAAACCACCATGTAGTAGAATGAGATTTGAAATTGTTGGAATTCCAAATTAAATGTGTCAAATGGTGATGGAATACTATGGTGCCATAAGGAATGACAAACAGGATGTTTTCAGAAAGAGCTGCAAAGACCTTCAAGAACTGATGCAGAGTGAAATAAGTAGAACCATGAAAACACTGTACAGTAACAGCAATACTGTGGAATGATCAACTGTGACAGACTTCGCTATTATCCAGGAAAATTCTGAGCGGCTTAGGACAAAGAACACTAACCATTTCCAGAGAAAGAACTCTTGGAGTAAGAATGCAGATAAAAGCATACAATTTTCACTTATTTGGGTTAGTTTTATAAGATTACTCACTTACAAAAATAAACAATATGGAAATGTTTTGCATAATACATGTATTACTCAGATTGAATTACCTGCCATCACCACATCACCAAGGACAGGAAGGGAAGGGCTGGAGGGAGATAAGTTCTATCATAAATGGGAAAAACTTGTGTGGGTAACTCACACAAACACACACACACACACACACACACATACAATCTGAGGCTTTTAGTCCTCTCAACTGACTTGCCCATATTCACAGGAGTAGTGTCAGAGGAAAATATGAACCCAGGTCCTCTTCCCATTGCACCACATTGTCTGACCTATCCAAGAATAATAAAAGTCTAGCCTGTGTTACTATTGGAGAAAACGAAAAAAAATCTGAGTAAGAGGGTAGGCATCAAAATAAAACAAGATTGTAAACTATCATCACACCTTCCATCTTAAAATCTATACTAAGTATAGGTTCCAAGGCAAAAGAGCAGGAAGGGCTAGGCAATTGGGATTAAGTGACTTGTCCAGTCATGCAGCTAGAAAATGTCTGAGGCCAGATTTGAAAAGCCACGACCTCCTATCTCCAGACTTGGATCTCTATCCACTGAGCCAGCTAGCTGCTCCTCAGAATGCTTAAGAGAAACCATAATTCTTTCTGAGCATGCTGCCACCTATTGTTGCTGAAAGAAGGGAGTCAGGGAGTCCAGGTAAACTGAGGTACAGCGGGGAGGCAGAGAATCAGAAAAACCATCCAAAGTTCGATGAAATAATGAGGCATAAGTCAAACACTGTAGGTATCAACAACCTAGTAGTGAAAGGATCAATTCAGCTTAAAAGCTATATTCAAGGAATTTTTTACAGAGAGTTCCTGAGATAGAAAGATGATGCTAAAATTTATATTCCCAGAATAATGGGTTATTCCAAGCACCTGAGTTTTCCTCACCCTGATGCCTTTTTTGGCAAATTAGCATAAGTGGGCACCCACCCTTCTACAGAGATGCTGAATGCATTGATGGGAGGATGTGACTCAAGTTTATGTGTGAATTTTAATGTATTTGTTATTCCTGCCTTTGCTTTAATATAAGTACCTTGGGATCATTAAAAAAAAAAAAAAGAACCTTTTTATAGAACCTGGGATGTTATCCTTGGCAACAGGTTAAGATATTAATAGGATTATAGCCCAAAGAATCATAGATTTAGAACTGGAAAGGTCATCATATCATTTTACTGACAAAAAGTCCAGAAATGGTAAGTGGCTTACCCAAGATCAGAGGTAGTAACAGAGCCTCTGAATGTGAATCCAAGTCTTTCTGCTTCTAACCAATATTCTTTCCATTATACTTCTACACTACCTCCAATAAAGAACTAACTTTAACAGTAATCAGTCACTCTAAAGCAGGTACAACAGGAAGCACATATAAGTTTGGTGAATGTCACAAGTGTCACAAGCAAAATATCTTATGCTAAATTATATAATAATAAGATTTCAAAATTTAAATCTAACATATAATCCATTCTGTGCTACTCAATTTGGGTTCAGTTGAATTTATATTGTTTTACAGAAAAAATAATAGGCATGTTTATTCTGAACAGAACTTAATTAGTAGACCTTAGCCCAGCCCCACATCCCTCTGGCTTTCTAGTAATGAGGTCTGGCGAACTCTGTGCTGAAGCAACGGCATGCATATCCAAGAGAGGACTCTGAGTGCCCCCTCTAGAATGTGTGCCATAGGTTTGCCACCATGGCCTTAGCCCAACTCAAACTATTCAGTAGCAAATCAGTATAATTATGGCTGCCACTTTGGTACAATTTTTTTTTTTGGTACAGTTGTACATTTGGTACAGTTCTGACACATATGAAATCACAAGTTAGTTTTCATTAAATTGTGACAATCAGAACAGCAGAAACTTTCTGCTTGGACAGCAGATTGTGATTACTACTAGTGACCTCATGGTTAAGCTGTTCAGACTGCAGAAAGAGTGTCTATTCTAAAATAGTATATCTACAGAAAACTGCCCAGCAATCAGTGGAGTACTACCATTTCACTTACTTATATCCATCAATATTCAATGGATCTTCTGGAAATGAAGTCAGTTTCAATTAAGAAAAACTACCCACCAAAAATTTTCTAAGTCGTGGGGGCCCAAAAAATTCATTTCCTAATGTTGCCAGCCTTCTTTTGAAGTAATCCAGAAGACATGATTTTGTCTCAAGTGTCACTGGGAGTTACAGAAAAAAGATTCTCTTCAGGAGGGAACAAACCAAGGTTTCCCCCCCTCTCCCTTTCTTTCCAGTTTGGGGACAGTAACCTCTGAAGCTTAGAGGCATCAGGGTCACAGATTGATGATCCTGTCCTAGTTTTTCTTACTTCAAGAGTTAATGTGGCAGCTAAGTAGCACAGTAGATAGACTACTTTTGGAGTTGGAACCTGGGTTCAAATATGAATTCAGACACTTCCTAGCTGTGTGACCCTGGGAAGTCACTTAGTCCTGATTGAGCCCTTGTAGCTCTTCCATCTTAGAACTGATACTAAGACAGAAGATGAGGGTAAAGGAAAAAAAAGAAAGTTAACAATAATGAAAATGTATCTTCCTAAAGTTGTGTGTGGTCTTCCACAATGTTAGTACATACTAGGCAGTTGATGAGCGCCTACTAAGTTGATAGTGTCTTTAATTAATGCAAATCTATAGGGCTCAAAGTTTGACAGAGCAGTCATCACTTTGTATGGCTATGCATAAGTATGCTGCATGAGCTCAAACTCACAATTATCTATTTAGATTTATATTACCATAGCCTCAGAGCCATGAGGCACTTTAGATTCATCATTTAGTGTTCTTATTCTCATAAAAAGAACACCTTCTTTGTCTGTACCTTAGAACTAACGTAATTCAAAAATCAATTAATCAAGTTCATGATGAATGCCCAAGATATCTGGGCACTTTAAGGAATTCAGTAAAGAAAACAACAGGAAAATGACAAAACACCCAAGAACAAAAGGAGATACAGGAGAAAATAAACAGTCACAAGAATGATGTCATCGATCAATTAAACCCACAATAATCTCAAGGATGTTCCTAAGAATGTTCCTTTCACATTCAAGAAATAATTACTTTTCCACCATCAAGATAGTGTTCAAAATGAAAATTTCCAATTTCACTAAATTTCATTATTAAAAAAAAAAGGGAGAATTTTAATATTGCCCTTTCCTAAGAGTTCAAAAATTGTATGGGTTAAATATTACCTCACTTATTCTCATAATGCTCTGCTAAGGTTATTAATCATGGCAGCATCAAATTTCATGTTAAATGTGTTACATTTGTTGTATAACAAAGATGCATCTTTGGGTTATTTTTGTAGTCACAGGGATGCCTTTGTATAAAGGGAGCCTCAATCATCTTTCCATCAATCCTTCTGGTGACAAAACAGCAATACCCTGCCTGGATGGGCATGTAGGATCATGATTTGTGGTCCTCCAGTTCCTAGAAAAACAATCTTAAGTGCACTCTTATATGGTTATTAATAAGTCAGTAGCTGGATGATATTCAGCACTTTAGCATCAATCGATCACTGCTGGGCATCTATTACCTTAAAAATATTGTGGAACTATGAAGTATCAACTTTTATTCTATACATATCCAGAAAGAGAGTCAAGGCCAATGCTATAAGCAAATTACCCAACTACTGGTGACTGGTTATCAAACTAACTCAAGTAAAAGAAAATGTAACTCTTTCCCCTCTTCCCAGAATCTCATACTAAGCAGTAATTGAGGCCTTGTGAGGAGCTTCTCCTTGTCACTCCAAACTCCTCTTCCCTGTAGTGCTGATTATGTCTCATATTCAATCACATCAGTGATTTATTTCCTATTCAATATAGCTCTCTAGAAGAATTCTATTAAAATTCAAAAACTCCAGTGAGGGGATGATACATGAAGTGAAGTGAATGTTTTACCATCAAATAAATTCCCTAGGTGTTTGTTTGTTTGTTTTTAACCCTTACCTTCTGTCTTAGAATCAACGTTAAGTTTTGATTCCAAGGAATAAAAATGGTAAAGACTAGGCAATTGGGGTTTTGAACCCAGGACCTCTGTCTCCAAGTCTCCAGGTGTAGCTCTCTATCCACTGAGTCACTTAGCTGCCCCTAATAGTGTTCCATTCTCGCTAGATATTTTATTCTTAAATCTTTACCTTCTGTCTTTGTATCAATTATAAGATAAAAGAATGGCAAGGGCTAAGCAATTGAGGTTAAGTTACTTGCTCAAGGTCACACAGCTAAGAAATGTCTGGATTTGGATTTGAACCCAGGTCCTCCTGAGTCCAAGCCTGGTGCTCTATCTACTGTGCTACCTAGCTGCCCCTAACTAAATTCACTAGGTATTGTTTACTCCCTCTCCTTCTCCCCACCTCTACATACACACACAGAGATATTTAGGACTAGGACTCCCTAATCACAAAATACAGCAAGGATAGTGTTATGCTTAACCCATTACCAATCCTGCTAGTACTCACTTTACAGACAAGCAGTCTGTAGTTCCCCTAGATGAGACTGTACCACATTCTACAAATATATTTCCAGTATACATGATATTGTAAGTGAATTCTCATTTCCTCTTGTCTACAGAGTAATCTTCATATACAAAGAGCAGCATATTTAAAATAAAAGATTGATGCTATTTTGCCTAATAACAGGTCCTATGAGATTAAATTAAGATTTAACTTATAAAAATCTTTGAAAATCATTAAGAAATGAAACAAGTAGCACAGGAAAATGGAAATGATTGTGTTGCTGAAATGCTTCATTAGGTAAGAGATCAAATACCAACCAGTTAAAATGGAGAATGGCAACAGCCATTACACCTGAGAGTACTCTCACAATGTGATGCAGGAGAGGTAAAGATTTCAATGCCACAGCCAGTAATCCAAGAGAGAGGTGGCCATTTCTATAGACTTTCAGAACACATTAAAAAATATTTCTGAATTCAACCGAACTGTTGAGGGAGTCAAGAAAATTGGATGTAATTATCCAACCTCACCCATATAGAATCAACCATATGCGAAGGAAATGTGCTACTTTAATGACTACAACAACACTATCTAGGCCTCAATTTCATATTTTGGACAAAATTTGGCTCAATTCCCTCTAATGGGATCTGCTGGTACAGACTTATGTCAGAACAGATGAAATCCTCTTGAAACATTTCCCAAAAGGGCACCTTAGGAGACTTTTCCTAGGAGAGAATCTGACCGGGCTGATGAAGGGATATGTCAGAGACATGCCGAGTAACCCAACAGAAGACATCTTTAGGAATGCTGCAATATACTGTCAGAAAGGATTAGTCCATGGTTGATTTGCTCAACTGGGTTTTTTAGTGGTCGGGAGTAGTATATCTAGATATAACTGAAATGTAAAAATAAAAAAGCATTAACAAAAGTTATTGGGGGCAAAAAAAAAACATCCTTAGCAATCCCAGAAAAACACAGCAGGAAATGAATATACTTTCTGGCACATTGTTCTGGGTAGTCAGTGTTCCAAAAGGAAGTTAAGTCTATGATTGATAATCAGTACCAGGAACCATGGGCACAGGGTACATGTTACACAGCACTAACCCTCACTGGTACCATAAACCCTGGAACTGCCAACTGGTAAGAGAAGTGCACACAGCTGACACCACGTGAGGTGTCTCTCAGCCTAACTGGGCCTCGTTCAAAGCTGATCCAAACATGGGAAAGTCATGACACAAGGAAATGAAAAGCTATTGGCATGTTCCATATTAGCACTGGTAAGAGCTTCCCTGGAGGAAGGTAGCAATCCTGGTTGTCAGCTGACTTTCCAAAGCTGCCACCAGACACTACTGATGTAAACAACAGCTGTTGTCTTTGTGGAATTCAGTGAAAAAAGCTGAGATTTCTAAAGCATTCTTTAAAACCCTCACTTTCTATCTTAGAATCAATACTGTGTATTGGTTCCAAGACAGAAGAGTGGTAAGGGCTAGGCGATGAGGAGGTAAGAGACTTGACCGGATTTGAACCCTGGACCTCCAGATTCCAGGCCTGGTACTTTCTCCACTGAGATACTAGTAGCCCCATGCCAAGTTAATTTCTTTATATACTTACGCATCTCTCCTATAGAATGTGTGGCAAACTTAAGTCACCCAAGTATAAAACAGTGCTCCCTTCAACAGCCTGCAGCCACTGACTTGCTGGGCCCACAAACAGGTGTGGCAGACATACTGAGGTAAAAACGATATCCTGCTTGGCAGTTTGCAGGCTGTCACATATTTTTCTCACTTGTTGTGGTTGCAGTGGTTATTTGCCAGGAAATATACCAAAAGGAGCAACAGAGAATCTTGCTGCCCACAAAAACAAAGGGAAAGGAATGGCTGCAGCAACCTGTAAAGAATGTACAAATGTTTCTTCTAGTGCAAAGTAACAGATCTTATCTATGTGCTCAAAGTCCAGTTTGGCCTTCTTGGAAGAGAAGGGAAAAGGGTTAGGAGCGTGCTCCTCCCCATGTCATAAGGGAGAGTGGAGCTCCTTGGAAGAATAGGAACAAGAGTCTTGAGAGAAAAGAACATTTTGAAGCAGAGAGGAAGGGCCCCTGAGCACACAAGGCTGGGCAACAGTTTGCAGGACTCTTTGTGCAGAGGGGACACTGGACACTCGGGGAAGAAGGAACTTTCTACTCCCTGGGAGTGACAATGCAGGTGCTCCATCACTAGAAGGGCTGAGCTGGGGAGTAACAGTTAGGAGTAAGGAGTGAGGAATGAATCACAAGAGCTGGTTTCTCCCTGCTAAGAGATACAGAAGCGGCTCTCTGTCAAGACAGAACAGAGATGACCTAAGGCCTGTTTGGGGGCCTAGAATCTGTATCTGAGAGAGGAGGAGGAATGCCTCCAAGACTTGTCAACCTGATGATTCATGGGGTAAGAAATGATGCTATCATCAATAATAGGAAGCATTCCAAGAGACTATGAAGTTCTTCCGGACAACAAACCAACAATTTTAGAAGCAATAGAGTATAGAAGCAGTGAGCATGCTGATGAAAGATCTTCTCTAGAAGAGTGAATCAAAGCATAGGGGCATGGTTAGGAATCTGAAAACTAGTTTTGTTTCTGGACCACGACCTAAAATGGAGTAGTAATAAACTCCCATAGTGACATAGTAACTTAACAAAGTATGAATAAAATTTCAAATACCTGCCTATGGCCTGGCGAATCTGATCAGAAGGCATTAAACTGAAAAGGAAAAGGAAAACTGCCTACAAACATCTGTTGAGTTTTATATAAAAGAGAAAGTACCAAAACATATGAAAAACACCAGAAAAAAGGGATTGGGGACAATATCCAAAAAAAGGAACAGTAATAAAATCTATGGCCTGAGTTGTCTAATCCACATGTACCAAGAATGGATGACAGTTAATGGCTGGAATGAGTATGTTAGAGTATTCAAAAGGACAAAAAGGGATAATAAAAGTGAGGAACACTTTTATTATTATATTATATAGATTATGTACATATATATAATCTATATATACGTGTATAGATTATATATATATAATAATATATTATATTATATTATATTATATAGAACACTTTTACAGGAACTCGGTGGAGGAAGCCTGGTAGAGCACACATAGAGGATGATCAACAGAAGAAGATACACTAGCAATGCTGTCTAAAGTACAGGCCAAGCTTGGAGATATCTCAGGTTCAGTTCCAGACTACCACAATAAAGCGAGTCACAGAAATTTTTTGGTTTCCTGGTGCCTATAAGTGATTTTTACACTATACAGTAGTCTATTAAGTATATGATAGTATTGTGTCTAAGAAAAACAATGTGTATTCCTTAATTAAAATACTTTATTGCTTAAAAATGCTAACTATCATCTTCAGTGAGCAATAATCTTATTGCTGGTAGAGGAGCTTGCCCCCATGTTCAAAGATGCTGGCTGATCTGGGTCCCTTACCTTCCATCTTCAAATCAATACTGTGTATCGGTTCCAAGGCAGAAGAGTGGTAAGGGCTAGGCAAGGGGGATTAAGTGACTTGCCCAGGGTCACACAGCTAGGAATGATCTGAGACCAGATTTGAACCCAGGGCCTCCTGTCTCTAGGCCTGGCTCTCAATCCACTGAGTGACCCAGCTGCCCCCTTGGGTGGTGATTGTTGAAGGCTGGGGTGGCTGGGGCAAGTTCTCCAAATCTGTGTGATCTGCAAACAACAATAAAATGAGGTAGGCCTGTATCAGGACCAAAGAAGAAACAGAAAAATGTTTCAAGAACAAATGATAAACTCGGCAATGATTAAATTCACAGTCTGAAAATCAGTCTCCTTGAAAAGAAAAAAGCCAAATAAGAGTTCAGTAGTTTCCTCAACTATAAATGAGTCTGACTTCCTAGAAAATACATGAAACACATTACTAAAGGAATGGTTCGTGAATATTTAGAAAAAAGCCAACACAGCTTCATGACTAATTCTAGATCTCATTTTTGGAAAGGGTGACTAGAGAGTAGGAAGATTCTAATGACTAGATTTCAGCAAAGCTTATGACAAGTCTTGATCTCCTTGTAAACAAGATGGAACTTGTGCATTTGAGGATCATAGAGTTAGTTAAACTCAGAACTGGCTGAATGACTAAACTCAAAGAAAAGGTCTCTACAGAGTGCTCCTAGATTTTGTCCTGATCAATATCTTTATCAACAATCTGGATGAAGTCATTATACAGGTAAAATCTGTGGATATTATCAAGTTTGGCCTGGAATAAGCTAATGTGACAGTCTAGATCCAATAAAGAACTTAATAAATTATAGGGGGTAGCAGATATACGGAAGTTAAAATTTTAACAGAGATGAAAATTTTAGATTTCCATTTCAAAAATCAACTTCTCAACTTGTAGGAAGCCTGGATTACTATAAGTTCTTATTTAAAAGTCCTGGAAGTTTTAATGAATATCATCATATGCATCAATAATATGTGATGGCTAAAAAACAAACACTATCCCAAGGTGCATTAAGACAGACACATAGAGTCTAGAATGACGGAGGTAAGAAGAGTTCTTTCATTTTCTGGATTGGCCAGGTCACAACAGCAATCAAGCTTGGGATACAACATTTCAAAAAAGACACAACAAGCCAAAGTATGCCCAGAAGAAGTAACTTGAATGTTAAGAGGGCTAGAGAACATGCCACATGAAAAACATTTAAATGAACTGAGAGTGGAGGGCCTGGGTTCAAGTTTGGTCTTAAGACACTTCCTAGCTGTGTGATTCTAGGCCAGTCACTTAACACCAACTGCCTAAGCCCTTACCACTCTTTTGCCTTGGAACTGATACTTAGATTTGATTCTAAGGCAGAAGTTATGGGTTATTATAAAAATAAAACAAAAGCACTAGGGATATTTAGCCTGGAGATTTAGGTAGGACATATATTCTTGATATATCAAAATGTGGATGTGAAATACAAGACAAAGAAGTGATTGTTAAATAGCAGTTCATCTGAAGAAGGTTTTAGTGAAAAGAAAGCTTTATCCAGTGTGATAGAGCAGATCCACAAAAGCTAATGTGATTTTTGGAGACCATTATTAGAACATGAACAATAGTGGCTAGAAAAAAGGTGATAATCCCATTACAATTGTAGGCCATATCTAGATTCAGTTCTGGGCATCAGTTTTAGAGAGAATACTGATATACTGCAGACTATCTAGAAAAGGGCCCCCAGCATGAGGAAAGCCCTCAAGATCATGGCCCAGGATAATCATTTCTAAGTACTGGGAATGTTTGGCCCAGAGGATAGAAGAGTTAGCTGTTGTAATTTATTTGAAGGAATGTTTTATATGCAAAAAGAAAATTAAGCTTGTTCTTCTTGGCCTCAGCAGATACAACTAGGAACAAAGGGTAGAAACAGAAGACAAGCAGATTTAAGCTCAATATAATGAAAAACAATAAAAACTATCTACAAAGTGAAAAAGGAGATAGCAAGTTCTACCTCATTAAAGATCTTCATGTAGAAACTTAATGAATATTTGTCAGTGATCTGTAGTGGTAATTCTTATTAACATCAAGTCAAGCCTGGATGTCTCTAAGGTCCCTTCCAACTCAATGATTCTGTGATTCTGTGACATAATAGCTACCATCAAGTATTTGAAGGACTAGCATGTGAAAGAGATATTAGGCTTGTTCTGCTTGGCCCAAGAGGGCACAACTAGGAGCAACTAGTAGGTGATAAAAAGAGGGAGATATTAATTATAAAGAAAAAGCTTTCTAACACTTATGGCAAGAATTCATTTCTTGAGGTCCAAGAAGTTATTTTAAATCTTTTGATAATGTTATTTCCTTTGTAATACTATAAATTTTAAGTATTTAAAAACATTATTTGGAGAAGAGTGCCAAAGTAGTCTGTAACACACACCACACACACACATAATCTAAATAACAGCTATACAAAAGAGTAATTGGGTCTCTCATTTAAGCAGAAAATTTGCTCTCACTAAAACCTGAGGTTGACAGTATAGCTTCTGATCTTATCATTCGAATTGCTCTCTCTACAGTTACCAGAGACTGTTTAACTGCTAAATCCTATGGCCTATTGTCAGTTTTTCTCGTTTTTTATTTTTCTGTAGTATTTGACACTATCAACCATAACCCTCTCCTGGATATGTTCTTCTCTGGACTTTTATGATACATTCTCCTGGTTCTCTTCATAGCTTATCAATTCCTTTCCAGCCTCTTTTGATGAATCATACATGCACCAGCCCTTTACTGTGGGTCAGATTCTCCCAAGGCAAGTTTTTTCCTTTTTTTCCCTCCCTTCTACTTCCTAGCAATTAAAAGAAAATCCCCTGTAACAAATACCATCTCCCAGATCTATATACCCAGCCCCAGTCTCTCCTGAATGCCTAGTCACATCATCAACTACAAGTTAAAAATCTCCAGCTTGACATTCTAGATTCAACATTCCCAAAATAGACTTCATTATCTTTCCTCCTAAACCTACCCTTCCTCCAAATTTCCTTCTATCTGGAGGCAGTCAAAATTTTAGAGAAGAAAAGGGAGGACTCCAGATGAACTCTCCTAGCATTCTCCTCCAAACAACTTTAAAATAATGTGTCAATGAAGTTTGGAGTGACAGGTAAAAAAAGGCTTAGATGAGATATTTTTCCAACTGAAGACAACTTGAGAAGTCTAAAGGAAAAGTTTGGGATACCTGGGTTGGGGGCTGGCCTAGAGTACATGTGGAGGCAAGACCAGCTGTTGGTCATGAGAAGGCAGTGAAAGGTCAAACAGTAGCTTTGGAAGCTCTCAGGCCAGAGCTGTAAGAGGATTGGAAACCAGTCAGAAAGAGATTACAGGGAACCCTTGTCCTAACCCAGGATGCAGGATCAGAGGGGTGTTTAGCTAATCCAGTATCCACACCCACTTCTGGGTCTAAATTCCAGGGTGGAGAGGAGTGCTTCTGATTGCAAGAGCAGTGATCCTGAAGAGGTAGCTAGCTGCAAGAGACCAGGAGCCCTTCATAGATAAAGACCCAAGTGACTACCAGGACAACAGGGACCACACTACCCTCCTATCACACAACATTGGAAGCAATGAAAACTTCCAAACAATCAGAACTAGCTCTAAAAAGTACAATACAAAAAAACCTGAAGGTTGAGATAGTGCATCCCTACCATCCCTCACCCCCACCTCCAGGGTAAATAGGGCATAACTCTAAACATAAAGCTCAAAGGCAAGAAATAGACTGGGAAAAGGAGCAGATAACATCAAAGGAACCTACATGTAAAGTTACTATGGTGACAAGGAAGTTCAGTGTAAACATCTACAAACAAAGCCTCAAAAAAAAAATTCTACTGGACATAAGCCCAACACGAATTCCTGGAAGAGATAAAAAGAGCAAAAAAAATTTTTTAATCAAACATAAGATATAGGATAACTTGGTTAAAGAAATGAAAGCCATGCAAGAAAATTATGAAAAGAGAATTAACAGTTTGTTTAATGAGGCACAAAGAACTGGAAAGATCTCCAGGAACTGATGCAGAGTGAAAGGAGCAAAACCAGGAGAACATTGTACATAGAGACTAATGGTACAAGCGAATGTAATGGACTTCTCCATTAGTGGCAATGCAGTGATCCTGAACAACCCAGAGGGATTTATGAGAAAGAACACTATCCACATTCAGAGGAAAAACTATGGGAGTAGAAACACAGAAGAAAAACAACTGCTTCATTACATGAATTGAGGGGGATTGGGGATGTAGACTCCAAAATGGTCATCCTAGTGCAAACAACATGAAAAAAGTTTTTGACCAGACACATATAAAACCCAGTGGAATTGTGTATCAGTTATGGGAAGGGGCAGAAGGAGGGGAGAGAAAGAATATGATTCTTGTAACCAAGGAATAATGTTCTAAATTGACTAATGAAATAAAACTTAAAAAAAAAAAGAGGCACAAAAATATTAACTAAAATAACTCAAAAAGTAGAACTGGATAAATGGAAAAATATTATGGAAAACAGCACACTGGAGAAAATAATTCTTTCAAAATTAGAATTGGGCAAGTAGAAGATAATGATTCCATGAGATATTAGGAAACAAAGTCAGAAGAAGGGGGGGAAACAGAATAAAATATGAAATATCTTATAGGGAATACAACTGACCTGGAAAATAAACTGAATACAGACAATTTAAGAATTGCCAGATTATCTGAAAATCCTGATTATAAATTAAAAAAAAAAAAAGCCTCGACATCACGTTTCAAGAAATTTGAAAGGAAAGCTACCCCAATATCTCAGAACCAGAAGGCAAAATAAAAATTTGAAAAATCTAACTCAGAGATCCCAAAATGAAAACTTCCAGGAATATTAATAGCCAAATTCCAGAGCTCCCAGGGTAAAGGAGAAAATATATAATGCATCTAAAAATAAGCAATTCAAAAACTGTAGAACCATAGTCAGGATCACACAAGATTTAGCAGTAACATTCCAATATTAGAAGATGATCCATGTAACTCCTAAGAAGTTAATCATTATTAGGGCAGTTAGGAGTTTACATATACAAATTATGAATATGGGTCCATTATAATGAGATAATCGAGGGATGCCCTGGGAGAAGGGAGGGAAAGAATAGGGAAAATTGTCTCACATAAAAAAAGGAGTTCAAGGGGGACAGCTGGGTAGATCAATGGATTGAGAGTCAGGCCCAGGGATGGAAGGTCCTGGGCTCAAATCTGGTCTCAGACACTTCCTAGCTATGTGACCCTGGGCAAGTCTTAACTCCCATTACTCAGCCCTTACCATTCTTTTGTCTTAGAATCAATGCTGATTCTAAGATGGAAGGTAGGGGTTAAAAAAAAAGATCAAGGAAGAGCTTTTAAGTAGAGGGCAACATTTGAAAACTCATATGAACTGGTTCAAGGAGTAAAGAAACACACAAACATACAGAGCATCATAGGATTATGGTTTCTGAGCAGAAAAGATCCTTAGAAATCACATAATCCAACCTCTTATTACAGATGAAGATCTAAGATCTTATGATATCAGAGAGTTTTTTACTTGGCCAAAGACATAAAAGTAGTAAATAGGAGATTAATGAGTTTTTTTCACTGTGTTTTTCTGTCTTCTATTTCTTTCTTTCTCTTTAATCCCATGCCCATTTTACTAGGTCAAGCCCTCATTAAATCTTGCATGGACTATTATAACAGTATCTTAATTGGACTCCTAGCTTCTAGCACCTTTCCTTCTTCAATCCACCATAACTTCCAAAATCATCTACTCGGGCACAAGCCTGACCATATTGTTCTCCTGTTCAAGAACTACTTACTATCTCAAACTATACTATTAAGCAGTGGTCATCAAAACAATTTGGTACTGGCTAAGAGACAGAAAGGAGGATCAGTGGAATAGACTTGGGGTAAATGACCTCAGCAAGATAGTCTATGATAAACTCAAAGATCCCAGCTTTTGGGACCAAAATCCACTATTTGATAAAAACTGCTGGGAAAAAATAAGAAAACAGTATGGGAGAGATTAGGTTTGGATCAACATCTCACACCCTACACACCACAATAAACTCAGAATGGGTGAATGACCTGAATATAAAGAAGGAAACTATAAGCAAACTAGGTGAACACAGAATAGTATATTTGTCAGATCTTTGGGAAAAGAAAGACTTTAAAACCAAGGAAGAGCTAGAAAAACATCACAAAATGTAAAATCAATAATTTTGATTACATCAAATTAAAAAGGTTTTTAACTCTGAGGTATCACCTCACACCTAGCAGATTGTTCAACATGACAGCAAAGGAAAGTAATGAATGTTGGAGGGGATGTGGCAAAGTAGGGACATTAATGCATTGCTGGTGGAGTTGTGAACTGATCCAACCATGCTAGAGGGCAATTTGGAACTATGCCCAAAGAGCACTAAAAGACTGTCTGCCCTTTGACCCAGCCATAGCACTGCTGGGTTTGAACCCCAAAGAGATAATAAGGAAAAAGACTTGTACAAGAATATTCATAGCTGTGCTCTTTGTGGTGGCCAAAAATTGGAAAATGAGGGGATGCCCTTCAATTGGGGAATGGCTGAACAAATTGTGGTATATGTTGGTGATGGAATACTATTGTGCTCAAAGGAATAATAAAATGGAGGAATTCCATGGGGACTGGAACAACCTCCAGGAAGTGATGCAGAGTGAGAGGAGCAGAACTGGGAGAACATTGTACACAGAGACTGACACATTGTGGTACAAGAGAACTGTAAACCTTAAAATTTCTTAGACTTATAAATGTTGGAAATTTCACCATTGGGAAATTTCATACTTGAAAAATTTCCTATTGATAGTGGGAACTCTATTGGAATGTGAACCCCATTGGCATGGGAGGTTCCTCCTCCTCCCTTCTTAAGATTACTTTAGGACAGAAACCTTTTGCTGAACAATGGAAAGGGCTTTGACCTATGCTTAAGCATAGAACAGGAAGTTCTTTGAGTCATGATTGATTTTAGAATTGATACAATAGAGATACTTGGAATGACAGAACCAGGTCTTGGAAAATACAATTTCCACCCCACTCAGTCCTAACAGGATTTAGGAAGGGCTGCAGCAAAGGATCAAGATTTAATTATTTGAGAATATGACCTTCAACAGACATGTGCAAAGCCACAGACCTCTGGGCGGTCCTGGGTTAAGCTAGAGCCACCATTGGCACAGGGAAGACATGGACAGTGATTGGTAGATGTGAGAACTGAGGGGAGGGAACTTGGATGGTTTCCTTAAAGATAGAGGGGTCTGAGGACTGAGGGGGTTGTTGGTTGGAGAGATTTTTGCTCTGAAAGGTGGTGCTTTGAGAAGTTTGCTCTGAAGGAAGCTGGAGGTGGAGGCCCCTGAGACTGTTTCTCCATTTTGGTCACGTGAGTGATAGGTACTGATCCCTTTTCTTTGCCTCAGCTATCTAAGGGCTTGGGCCTTTTGGCCCAGCCTAAACAGAAGGGGTATTTAAGCCCTATTCCCTCTCTCTCTCTCTCTCTCTCTCTCTCTCTCTCTCTCTCTCTCTCTCTCTCTCTCTCTCTCTCTCTCTCTCTCTCTCTCTCTCTCTCTCTCTCTCTCTCTCTCTCTCTCTCTCTCTCTTTCTCTCTCTCATACCTTTCTTCCTCCTGTTTGTAATTAAACTCCATAAAAGGTTGACTGCTGACTTGAGTTTTCATTTAGGAATTACATAGCTGAATTCCTTGGAGACCTTAAATTAATATATATCAGTCTTTTAAAGTGATTTCCTTGTCACAGAACGTAATGGACTTCTCCAGTAATGGCTTTACAATGTCCCTGAACAACCTGTAGCGATCTACGAGAAAAAAAAAACAACTATCCTCAAGCAGAGGACAAACTGAGGGAGTAAAAACACCAAGGAAAAGCAACTCCCTGACTACAGAGGTTGAGGGGACATGATCGAGGAGAGACATTAAATGAGCGCCCTAATGCAAATACCAACAACAAGGAAATGGGTTCAGAGCAAGGACACATGTGATACCCAGAAGGGGTGGGGGGGGGTGGGGTTGGGGGGGGAGGAAAAGAAAATGATCTGTTTCCAATGAACAATGTATGAAAAGAATGTTTATTTTCATTTTCAATGTTCATTTTCAAATAAAATAATGTTTAAAAAAAATTAAAGTTTTTGTACAAACAAAACTAATGCATCCAAAATTAGAAGGGAAGCAACAAACTGGGAAATAATCTACGTTACAAAAACCTCTGACAAAGGTCTAATTACTTACTCAAATTTATAAAGAGCTATAAAGAGCTAAACCAATTGTACAAAATCAAGCCATTCTCTAATTGATAAATGGGCAAGGGACATGAATAGGCAATTTTCAGTTAAAGAAATCAAAACGATTAAAAAGCACATGAAAAAGTGTTCTAAATCTCTTATAATCAGAGATGCAAATCAAAATAACTCTGAGGTATCACCTCACACCTAGCAGATTGTTCAACATGACAGCAAAGGAAAGTAATGAATGCTGGAGGGGATGTGGCAAAGTAGGGACATTAATGCATTGCTGGTGGAGTTGTGAATTGATTCAACCATTCTGGAGGGCAATTTGGAACTATTCCCAAAGGGCGATAAAAGACTGTCTACCAGCTATAGCACTGCTGGGTTTGTACCCCAAAGAGATAATAAGGAAAAAGACTTGTACAAGAATATTCATAGCTGTGTTCTTTGTGGTAGCAAAAAAATTGGAAAATGAGAGGATGCCCTTCAATTGGGGAATAGCTGAACAAATTGTGGTATATGTTGGTGATGCTCAAAGGAATAATAAAGTGGAGGAATTCCATGGGAACTGGAACAACCTCCAGGAAGTGATGCAGAGTGAGAGGAGCAGAACCAGGAGAACGTTGTACACAGAGACTGATACACTGTGGTACAATAGAATAGACTTCTCCATTAGTGGCAATGCAATGATCCAAACAACTTGGAGCAATCTATGAGAAAGAACACTATCCACATTCAGAGGAAAAACTGTGGGAGTAGAAACACAGAAGAAAAACAACTGCTTGAATACATGGGTTGAGGGGATATGATTGGGGATATAGACTCTAAATGAACATCCTAGTGTAAACAACAACATTGGAATAGGTTCTGATCAAGGACACAAGTAATACCCAATGAAATTGCGTGTTGGCTGTGGGAAGAGTGGGTGGAGGGGAGGGAGGGAAATAATGTGATTATTGTAACCAAGGAATAATGTTCTAAATTGACTAAATAAACTTATTCAAATGGGAAAAAATAATAATAAAAAGCAGTAGGGGCCACTGACTGTTTCTGCAAAGGAGGGCAACATAAAAGGAGAAAGTTATCATCAAGAACCAACCTCTCAGTTTAAAGATAAGGAAACCTACTGCCAGACTGTGACTAGTGGAAGAGACAGGATTTGAGATCCAGGCCCAGTGTTCCTTGATCTATACTCTTCATCACAGCTCAATGTTAAGTGATTAATCTGGCCACAGGTGAAGGGTTCCCTAAAGGACTAGAATAAGGCACAGGTATTAGTAGATGAAAATTCTTTTTCTTTGTTATTCTGACCTTGCTAACATCAGCCAACACAAGCATTTCTACATTCACGGAAAAGAAACTACAGATTTCTATTGTGCACAGCTTGCATTAAAAAAAATGAGAAATTCAATCTGTTATTTTCAAAGTTGTCTTACTTCTCTGTCAGCTGATGATTTTTGAAGTGTGCCTCTAAGGCTTGCCATGTTTTCACTTCAAACAAAAGGGGATGAGGAAGAAGTGAGGCTGAATTAGTAACTGTGAATTCATCCATCCATTTATTAAGTATCTACATGTATGTAAAAGGCATTTTGCTAGGCACTGGGGAGGCAAAGCAAAACCAAAAGATCTGCAGGACTCTTTTAAAAGTTTACAGTCCATTAGGGAAAAGCAAAGTGCCGGTAGAAATTTAAATACAAAAGATATACAAAGTAATTTTCCAGAGGGAAAAGCATTAACTACTGGAGAGCTTCACCTTTAAGGAGAGACTGCGGTAAAGAGGGAGCACATTTCAGGCACAGAGGCCAGTGAGAGATGGTATTTTGGCAAAAGAAGTGCGTTTGCATGGCCGTGTCATGGAATGCGGCGGCGCAGTGACGGACAGGAGAGAAGCTGCTTAGAACTGAGACTCGGAGAAGGGAGTTGGTCTGGGAGATGATCGGCCAGCCCAGGGGGAGCCGCTCTCCAACTCGGACAGGCAAGTCTTGCTCCCGCCTCGAAAGTGAAAGCCGCTCCTGCCAAGGATTCCCCTATCGAACCTGAGATCTGCAGTCCAGAAATCTTTCCTGTCACTCGAAGAAGAACAAGACCAATGAGGGAGCAGATTGGAACTGCTCCTTTAATTCAGGGGTTACTTCCCTGAGGTGGACAGAAGCGCTTCCAGTTCCTGCTTTCTCGCCTGCTTCATCTAATATCACTGAGAAGCACCATAAAAGGGGAGAAGCAGTCTTTGGGGTTTGTCCTGGAGAGAGGCTTTACTTCGACTGGATCGAGCCAATTCCCAGTCAGGGTCAGGGTTATTTACCCACCTCTCTCTCTCTTCGGTTATTAGCACTCTGACTCTGGGGACACCTTAACGCAGCTAAGTTACATAGAACCCTAGCCAAGCGTCTATACCATCTTCTAAGGTGTTTAACTCCCTTTTTTCCAGTGTGCTTTTAGGATCCCCTTTTACAACAGAAAGGCCAAGCAAAGGGGCAGACTGTCCTGGGCAAAGCAGCTAGGCCAGTTTGGCTGGAATGCTGCATGAAGCAGAATGATATAAAGTCCACTTATAAAGGTAGTTTGGAAGGGGGCAGCTAAATGGCTCAGTGGATACAGAGCCAGGCCTGGAGGCAAGGTCCTGAGTTCAAATTTGACCTTGGACACTTCCTCGCTGGGTGAGTCTGGGCAAGTCATTTAACCTCAACATTCTCAATTGGCCTGGGGCCCAAGTGGTGGAGAGGATAGGCTCAGGAAAACCTGAGTTCAAACACGACCTCAAACACTTAACTAGCCATATGACCCTGGGTGAGTCACTTAATCTTGTTTGCCTCAGCTTCATTTTTAAAATGAACTGGAGAAAGAAACGACAAACTAGAATATTACCATTGCCAAGAAAACTCCAAAAGGGTCATGAAAAATTAGACAAGACATGACTAAAAAAGCGACCAAATGACATAAAACTTGTCACATTTAGAAGGCAGGATATAATGTATGAAAAACAGAATGATAGAATTTTCCAACATTCAATATTTTAAGCTCTTTTTTTTGTGGTGGCAAAGACTAGAAATTGAGAGGATGCCCCAAATGAAGAATGGCTGAACAAGTTGTGGTATGATTGTCATGAAATCCAAGAAATTACAAAAGGGATGGCTTCAGAAGAAGCTAGGAAAACTCATATGAACTGATGCAAAGTGAAATAAAAAGAATCAGGAGAACACTGAACACAATAACAATTACATTATAATGATGACCAACTATAAAAGACTTAGCTACAAAGACCCATGGCAATTCCAAGGGACTCATTAAAAAAAAAAATGCTATCTACATCCAGGGAGAGAACTGAGAGAACTGATGGAACTCTTTTGAGTATAGACTGAAACATATTTTTAAATTTTTCTTTATTTTTATTGCCTTTTATATCTTCATAAATATGATGGTCATCATGTTTATTGCCTTCTCAATGCTACAACATGTAAAGATTGAAAATTTTCACCAATCATCACTTCAATCAACTTTAATTTTTTTCAAATTTAGTCAGTCTTTAATGGGAAGCAGTGATACAGTAAACAACTCCAAAATAGTAGACTATTTCTTTCTGATTTAGAATGCTTTAAAAAAAACCTTTATCTTTTTGTCTTAAAATCAATATTGTGTATTGGTTCCATGGCAGAAGAGTAGTAGCTAGGCAATGGAGGTTAAGTGATTTGCTGGGAAGTGACTGAGACCAGCTTTGAACCCAGGACCTCCCATCTCTGGGCCTGGCTCTCAATCCACTGAGCCACCCAGCTGTCCCCTTAGAATGCATTTTTGATTGATTCCATTAATTTATACAATTGTCAAAGAAGAAAAAATATTCATGTTGCACTGTTTTTAGCCTCAAATCTGCAAAAAACAATTATTCAATTCTCTCTAGCTTGGAGCAATGTTAAAATTGACATAGTACTTCATGCCCTTCAATCTGATTCTGTCCCAAGAAGAATTCAGGTAACATTAGTAGGAGTCTTAAGTAAGGAGAAGATATCTTAAAATGAGGCCAGAGATAACAGGCCATTCCATTCCCCCTAGACCAGTGATGGCAAACCTATGACATGGGTGCCTTTCCTTACTCAAGACTCCTACAAATGTTACTGAATTCATCTTGGGACAGAATCATATGAAGGGCATGAAGTACTATGTCAATTTTAACAGTTCTCCAAGCTAGAGAGAATTGAATATTTTTATTAAAAAAAGGAAAGGCTCCATTTTGGAAAAAAACAAACATACAAAAAAACAACCCAACAACCTTGAATCCATTTCCCATACCTATTCATCCTACTATTCTCAGGAGTGTGGAAAGGGTCTCATGCTCATTTTATTTCTTAATATTTACAATTTTACTAAAAAGGAAACTATGCTTCCAGAAAAGAAAAAAGTTTGGGATTTATATTCAGATGAATTTATAAGACACTAAAACATTTGCTTTCAGATAGAGATCTTATTTTATATATTCAAACCCACTGTGGCTACTATAAATTAAATACTAGGAACCCTCTAAGCAGTGAGTAAAAAATAAAGTGAATCACTGAGCTTCACCACCAAACTCAAGTACATTAGGTCAAGTACACAAGCATTTTTTCTATGTCAGTCATTGCTTTATGTCAGGCTTCTATCAGGCATTGCACTAAAGATAGGGATATAAACGAAGACAAAAACTGTCCCTGCTCTCAAGGATCTTATAATAAGTCCAATAGATGGGACAACATTCAAGCAACAAAGTACAAATTGTATATATATAGCATAAATTGGGAGATTATCTTAGTGGGGAAGTCCTAGCATTAAAGAGGATAAGAAAATGATTCTTGTATAAAGTGAGATTTTAGCTGAAGCTGGGAGGCAAGAGATAAAAAGAGAATAGCAAACATTAGGGGGTATCACAAAATATTGGCTTTTTCATGCATTTGTTTCTATCATTACTAATATACTAATATACATATACTAATGAGTTTTATATATTAAAATGGAATATGCAAGTATTTTGATATATTAATTATGTAAAACAATTTAAGTGTTTTGTCTGTGAGCCAAGCTGGCTTCCAACCTCAAATGAACCTACAGAATAAAAACAACATTTCGCCCACACACTGTCCATGTGTCTTCTTTAGAAGATCTGGGAGATTTTCTTATGGAGTCTCCATGACAGAGACAGATTCTTTTCTTTGACAGTGCTTGCCTTCACCTAATATGGTTGGTTATAAAACAAACAAAAAATAAATTCTTTTCACTTTCTATGTGCCTGTCATGTAACTGTTTGAAAGAGAAAATCTATACCTTCCTTTTCCAAGTAGAAAAACCATGTTCTATGCTGGCAAAAAGCTGCCCAAACTGGCATGACAATGAACATGGCTAGTTGTGCTGGTTAGCTTGGTAGCAGATGAAAGCTCTTTTAATTACTGCATTAAATTAAAATTAAGATCCATTTTTAGAGTATTGATTTATTAAGAGAATTGTGGCAAAAGACCCTCTTGAAGACTAGAGAAACATGCCTGGCACTAAGGCTCTCTCCCAACTAGTATTAAGTATAGAGTAAGAATGCTCAACATCTCAAAACCTTACTTGTTAGACCTCCAAACCAATTTTTATGGCCCCAACATCCCTTCCATATATGGTTTACCAGAATCAGTATCCTTTCATATGCTCCAAAATAGTAGTCATCAAATCTGATTGTGTATCTTATCAGTAAAAAAAAACATTTGAGCATGCACCTAATACACACACACACACACACATACACATACATGTTCTACTCAACTAATTATTTGTTGGATTTTTTTAAACCCTTACCTTCCCTCTTAAAATCTATACTGTGTATTGGCTCCAAGGCAGAAGAGCAGTAAGGTGGGCAATGGGGGTCAAGTGACTTGCTTAGGGTAATACAGCTGGGAAGTATCTAAGGTCAGAATTGAACTCAAGACTTTCCATCTCCAGGACTTGCTCAAGTAATTATTTGTTATAAAGCTTATACAAAAAGACATTTTGAAAAAATAAAGAGATATAAATTAAATACTATTTTATCTTAGTACCAGTAAAGAGCTATTGTAGTTTTTTGAGAAGGGAAATTACATGAATCAATCTGATCTTTAGGAAACTCGCTTAGAGAGCTATGTGGAGGGTGGATTGGAGTTAGGGAAACAGGGAGAACAACTTAGTGACTACTCCAATAGTCCAGGAAAGTGATGAAGGCCTAAAATAGGCTTGACACATAGCTATTATGAGTATATGAGATGTTGTAGCACTGGAATACGATCTGGAGACTAATCAGATGTGTAAGATTGGGATAAGAGCCTCTACTTTACCTGGTGATTGTGACAATGACATGAGATACTAGTACAGCACTATACAGATGCTAGCTATCATTATTACTATTACTTCTTATAAGTGATAGTGAGGAGTTAAAGATGACACCATAGTTAAACCTCAGTGGCTGCAAGATGGTACCATAAAAGGAGTATTTTCTGTCCCAGAACACAGAGTGGGGGGTGGGGGTGGAGGGCACCTGCAGGCAGCCACAAAGTGACCTGGTGGCTACATGGAGCCTAGGTGGTATAAGGGGGAAAATGGGGTTGTTTTTTTTTTTAAACCCTTACCTTCCGTCTTGGAGTCAATACTGTGCATTGGCTCCAAGGCAGAAGAGTGGTAAGGGCTAGGCAATGGGGGCCAAGTGACTTGCCCTGGGTCACACAGCTAGGAAGTGGCTGAGGCCAGATTTGAACCTAGGACCTCCTGTCTCTAGGCCTGGCTCTCAATCCACTGAACTACCCAGCTACCCCCTAAAAGGGGTTATTTTTTTTTAACATTATTTTATTTGGTCATTTTCATACATTATTCACTGGAAACAAAGATCGTTTTCTTTTCCTCCCTTCAAAAGGGGTTATTTTTAAAAGGGTTGGACTGGATTATTTAAGAGTGTGGTCTCCAGGAATTTAATTTATTCCAAAGAGATTTTTTTATAAAATGTAGAAAGAGTGAAGTAAGAAAATCAGAGAGAGGATAGGGTAAGATATCTAGCTTAAGCACTAAGTAATTTACTCCTGGCCCTGGGCAGAGAGAGTTAGTCCTTAAGCCTTGGCAAAGCCGAGGACCTAGGGAAGTTTCTTCAGAAAAATCCAGCAGTTAAGTCAGCTTTTTCACTCACCATGTGTCAATTCAAAGGAAGAGATTTTAGAAAAGCCTCACCAGGAAACAGGGTCTCAGGTCCAGTCAGCACATTCTTCACCAGCCTCCACTTCAAAGAATGAAGAACTACCAGTAGAACTCTGCTTCCAAAGAATGAAGAACTGTCCCTCACAGAAAGTAACAGCTCCTTTTAAAGATGCTTCTTTTGCATCACTTCCTGTGTCTTCCCCTAATTAATTTTACATCTACCAATCACAGTTGAAGCTTTGCTTTAAGATTGCCCAGGGCAGTTAGTTTAATTCTGATGAGTCACAGACCTCCCACTTAATGATTAAGTGGGATGTTTACACTCTTGGTGGTTAGATCTTAAAAATGGGCAGATCTCCATACTCAACTTTTAAGTAGGGTGTTTACACTTTTGATGATTAAATCTAAAAAACAAGCAGGGGTTACAATTTTAATCTTCATAATCAGAAGAGAGTTCATTTTAATCTTCACAGTGATAACTGCAATGAAGGGCCTACACAGGCCAAAAAATTCATAAGGCCACTGTTAGGGGGAGTGGACAGGCTGGTAAATAATGAGTGAAGGGGGTACTATTGGAGAAAACCCCAGGATTGCCTATGACAGAGAATGTGATTCATTTTTACTCTCCCACTGGCTAATTATGGGGCCAAAAGGAGCCCCAATCCGTCAATAAACATTTATTAAGTGCCTACTAAGCCAGCCACTGGGCTAAGCACTAAAAATACAAAGAAATGTAAGGTCCCTGCTCACCAAGAGCTCACAATCTTGGTAACATGCAAACCATTATGTAAAAACAAAATATAGACAAGACAAAATGGAAATAATCCAGAGGGAAGGCACTAGAATTATGAAAGGATAGGGATAGGCCTTCAGAAGAGAGGATTTGGGGCAGGGCTTAAAAGAAGCCAAGGAAGTCAAGAGGCAGGGATAAGGAAGGAGAGCATTTCAGGCATGGGAGACAGTCAGGGCAAATGCAGAGAGCAGAGAGATGGATTGTAGTGTTAAAGGAAGTAAGCAAGAAAGTCAATGTCACTGGATCAAGGACCATATTGGAGAAAGGGAGGAAGGCAGAAGTAAGGTGGGGCAAGTTATGAAGAGCTCTGAATGCCAAGTAAGATTTGATATTTAACTCAAGGTAACAAGGAGCCAGTAGTGTTTATAGGGGAGTAGGACCAGGTCTGTGACATGATAATACTTACATTTAAAGGTCACTTTAACTGAGTGTAGGATGGATTGGTCTAGGAAAAATCATGAGGCAAGACCACCACCAACCAGAAGGCTATTGTAGTAGAAGGCCTGCACTTGAAGTGGCCATGTTGGAGGAAGGAACAGGGCCTCAGGGAGAACCATTGTAAAGGTAAAACCAACAGGACCTGGCAACTGATTGGATATGAGGTATAAGAGTAAGGATTTGAGGATGAAACCTAGTTTGAAGTCTGTATGGCTGGATGGTAGTAGCGTCGATAACAAAAGGGGGAAGGTTTGGGGAAAAGACTGAGTCTAACTTTGAGTATTTGTTAATAGATCTAGGGGACAATTAATTTGAGAAGACAAATTGTTGAGCACATGCAACTGGAGGTCAGCAGAGAGGTGAGGGAAGAAAAATAGATTTGAGAATCATTACAACAAATATGAAGTGAAACAATGCAAAGGAAAAAGAGAAGATGTCCCAGGACTGAGAAAAGGGGGTCAGACAGATGGGAAGAGAACCAGGAGAGAGCAATGTCATTTTGAAAACTATTCAAGAAAATCTGTGCCTCTACCATCAGTCACCACCATCCAAACCCTCTCTCTAGCCTCAATCACTTGCCTCAATATTCTGAAGACTTGCAGGAAATCTCTCTCTCTCTCTCTCTCTCTCTCTCTCTCTCTCTCTCTCTCTCTCTCACACACACACACACACACAAACACACACACACACACACACAAACACACACACACACACAAAGTTTAACTACAAGGACACAAAATAGAAACTATATTATATTTCAACTATTTATCCCTCAAAAGAAGAACTGATAGAAAAGCAGTGTTGGGGGAAATGGTAGAAATGGGGGAGGGTGGCAATAGAAAGAAAAGACAAGAAAAACTATAAAGTAGAAAGTCAAGAAAATGAAGGGAGAGGTTAGGGACTAGGGAGAGAGAAGAAAAGAGTTTCCCTCCTCCCTCCATCATTGCCTGCTAAGTTAAGAAGATAGACTAGAAAGAGAGATTTCAATCTCTCCCAGTACATATCTGACATAACCATTTTTTCAGGGCACAGTTACTCAACAGGGGCTGCCCTTCAATGGCTGCTGGGTACTCACTTCTCTTTCACGGCTTTATATTCGGGTTTATGTGAAATGAGAAATCTTTCTGATTTCGGAAGAGTTCCCACAGCTCAATGCACAAACAACTGAACTAAAGCTGCTCCTAGTTGACAATGCAAAGAAAATTCACCACATGGACATTAAAGGACACTTTACTACTAACTCTTTAAGGGAGCATTCAAAGTATAGTCTACATTCTCAGGTCAGCTCATTTAAAGGATAATGAAATCAAGGCTGAAAGCAGTCAACTTAGAGTCATTTCTGCCTCTGCATTCCTTCCACAAATTTCTCTTTCCTTCTCTTTTCAGCCAATGAATTCTAAAAGCTGAGGCCTTTTGGAGCTAAAAGGTTACCAAGGACAAATGTTAGCATGGCAACGCTTCAGACGTCCGTAATTAGAAACTCTGCCAATGAGCTAGTTTCTCTGTATGCCAGAGACATGGGATTAAAGTGGTTTGGGATACTGATGACTAAAAGATTGCAGTTCTTTATCCTCCTGGAAGCCTTGAAAAACAACTCTCGATTTTTCAGCCACGGATAGAGAGAACTGTAGCACTCAGTGTCAATTTGGCCAAACTCCATGGTACAGTCTCAAGGATTTAATGCAGTATATTTCAGTATAATAGTGTCGTCTTTTATGAAACTCCACAACAAAGGAATGCTGGTTTCAAACTACCTTCTTTTCCTCAAAATAGTTCTAGTAAAAAAATTTTTCTATTGCCATTTTACAGAGGAGGGAAAGGAAACTAATCAAGGTTAAGTGATTTGCCTAAGGTCACTCCACTAAAAAGAAAGTCCAGGAATTCAGGTCTTAAAACCACTAAGGCTCACTATCACTTTTTAAATACAATCACTGTTAACTCTAGAAGGTACCTCCCACAATTCACTCTGGGCACAATCTTGGCTCTCTTGGGGATAACTGGAGTGGAGGAAAGCTGCCAAAAGCCTTCCCAGTCTCCCCCAAGGATCTATGCTGTTCATCTGCCCGGAGCAGAAAATCCCACCAAAATGTCCAGCTCTTTAAAAAAAAAGTATTTAAAAAACCCTTACCTTCCTCTTAGAATCAATACAATGTACTGGTTGCAAAGCAGAAGAGCAGTAAAGGCTAGGCAATGGGGGTCAAGTGACTTGCCCAGGCTCACACAGCTAGGAAGTGTCCAAGGCTAGATATGAACACAGGACCATCTGCCTCTAGGCCTAAAAAAATGTCTTTTTAAAAAATTTAATCTTGAATACCACTACAACCAATTAAGTTTGCTTAGTTACACTTAAACTAATTTCAGTGAAAAAAAAGTGACTTCTCAGTCACTCCTAGTACTCATCAGAATTCTTGGTTCATTCATTCCCATTAACATTTCCTTTTATATAGCTGCAGTGAGTGTGTACTCTATTTTTAATTGTAAAAATGGATTCGAATCCAGGACTTCAATCCCCAGAAGTCCTTGCTCCACTTCCCCAAAATGCTTTGTAATCTCACTGAATTCTCACCTGGGCCAAGAGCAAAATCATTATTTAAAGGGTCTTCGACCATGGCGGGGTGTCTTCTCTTCCTGTCTCCGCTGGCAAACAGACGTGTCTCATGATGTGAGTGAAATTTTGGGTGGGCCTCATGACCCACCTAGCACATGCCTTTCTTACTTTTCTCAACCTTTAATAAACCTCTAAAAATATAATACTCCTTGCAGAGAGAAACTAATTTCTACCTCTATCAGTTCCCTAAATTTTAATCTTTACATAATGTTTGTTTGTTTTTTAACTACCATTTTTCCCCCACAAAGACCTTTCCAGATTTATTAAATTCCTTTTACTTGCTGGTCTTAAAAGCATTTCACTGGGGCAACAAAGTAACAGAGTATCAGGTCTGGTGATATAGGGAGGACCTGGGTTCAAATATGACCTCAGACACTTCCTAGCTGTGAGATCTTGTGCATGTCACTTAACCCCAACTGCCTAGCCCTTACCACTCTTCTTGGAAATGATACTATTAACTGATCCTAAGACAGAAGGTAAGCATATTAAAAAAAAAAGTGTCCCATTATTCTGTTACACTAATGTAGCATAATGCTTTAACCTAAATAAGCCCAAATGTTGGACATTTTGGTTGCTTCCAGTTTTTGCAATCTAGGAGCCTTCATTTGAAAATGCCACTGAGATGGGTCACTCATTAGCTACCATTAACTAATAAAATAAGCTTGAATTTATCAGTGATGCGTAGTAGAGCCTTTAGGAAGAGAACCAATTCAAGAGTTTTGATGAATGATTAAGCATCTATTATTGGCCAAGCATTAAGAGGCACAAGAAACAGGAAAATTAAAAAAGGAGCTATTCCTGCCCTAAGGAGTTTACATTCTATCAGGGGACAAACTGTATATATTGTACATACAAAACAAATGCAGGGTAGTTTCAGGAATAAAACACTAGGTAAGAGGATGAGGAACAGCCTAGTGTAGGAGAGGTGACTAGGGCTGAGTTTTGAAGGTAATGAGGAATTCTAAGAAATGGAGATGATGGTATGGAAAATAGATGGTCATGAGTACAGATCATAGTTTGTGAAGAAAAGAAATATATCATAAACTGGAAAGGTAGGTAGGAGTTAGACCGTGAAATATTTTAAAAGCTAAACAGAGGCTTTATTTTCTCCCTAAAGGAAATAGGGAGCTTCTTGAGCAGAGGGGTAATCAGATTTATGCTTTAGGAACATCACTTTGGCAACTATATGGAGAATGGATTGCAGGGAAGGAAGGCCAATTTAGCTGAAATGTTAAGAACTTGAAATGAGTCTTGGCTGAATTAGTTGTTTCCTGAAGGAAGTCTGTTTGGGGCATGCCTGGCAGCTTCCATCTGTCCCAAAGCAACCCCTTCCATCTGTTCCAGCAAAAGGCATTTTCTACCACCTGGTGCCAAACCAGTTTCCCTAGTGGGATGTAGAGAACCTCAAGTGCAAAGAACAACCTTTCTTTCAACTTCAGGCTCCTGCTGCATCTATCTGTCCTTTAAGGGTAGAGGAGTGGCACCCTCCACTCAATGAACCACATTCTCACACTTGGTTCTATTTTTCATAGCCCAGAGACTCAATTCTTATAGTCTCATCTAAAACCCACTCCACGTCTCTACCACTAGATTCCTCTTGCCCATCTCCCTCAACCTTCCCACCCCAAAGTTTTAACCTAACTCTATCCAGCCTTTCCACTGTGTCCTCTGGAATGCCTGTTCCATAGGTAACACACTTGCCTTCATTTTAAAATCTCTATTCCTCTCCCACTCCTGCCATCGATTAGTACACTAAAACGTGGCTCTCCTTGATGATAGAGCCTGCCTGGCCATCCTTTCTAGTACTGGCTACACCTTTGCTCAGTTCTCCTTGGTTCAACTGTCAATTCCCCATTCACTCAGTGATCTCTCTTCATTTGAAGTTCATGCTATTTATGTATCACCCAATGAAAATCCTGGTAGCTGTTATCTACAGACCTCCCAAGGTCATTTCCTTTCCTTCCTCAATCAGTTGGATATCTAGTCTATAATTCTTCTCTCTTCCCCAACTCCAGTCATAATGCTAGGAGGCTTCAATATACATACTGATTTTCCCTCAAACAGTCTAACCACTCAGTTTCTCAACCTTCTCATTTCACAAGAGTAAGTACTTCACCCCAACTCAGCCACAAACAAAAGATGGTCATACCCTTGGTCTGGCCATTACCCACACACATATATATACTACCTCCAAGCTCAAGAATTCTGAAATACCTTTATCTGACCATAATCTACTCACTTTTCAACTCTTCTGCTGCCTTCCCTTACATAATCTTACTCTTCATCCTCACTGTGACCTCCAATGTCTTGCCTTCTCTCCTAGGCCATTTCCTTGGCATCTTTCATCTTCTTCCCATATTGACTCCTTGGTAAACCAACTCAATTCTACACTGTCCTCCTCTCTTGAATCCAGAGCCCTGTTATCATCTCCAGTTATACCTAGCCAATTCATAGCCTTGGACCACTCCCACCATTTGTCACCTTCTTGCCTACACATGTACTGCTATGTTACATAACCTAATTGTGCCTTTATTGTTGCTAGGCGATCTGATAATATCTCCCTTATCAACTCATTATCCCACTCTCCACAGTGGTTTTTCCAAACCTTTTCACCCCTCCTGAAACTTCTCATAGCTCCTACTCTCTCAGTTGAGAGCCTTACTTCAAATTTTATAGGAAAAAAAACCTGAGGCCATTCATATGAACTCCCCCTTCTCTCTTCTCTCTTCTTCATCTCCTAACACTTGGGTGCCTTCTGCCATGTTCTGTCCCTCATCCCAGTTTCACATGATCATCAAAGCTAACTCCTTTACTTGTCCCATTCCATTTCATCTTCTCCAACAGATTGCCCACTTCTTATCATCGCCACTCTTTCATTTATTTTCAATTTCGTTTGGCTTATTTTCTATTGTCTATAAACATGCCCAGGTCTCCCCTTTCTTGAAAAACCCTCACTAAACATTTCTATCCCTGCTAATTCTTGGCTTTTATCATTTGCTCTTTGTAGCTAAATTCCTCTCTAAAAGCTATCTATAATACATACTTCCACTTTCTTCTCACTCTCTTAACCCCTTATAATCCAAGTTCTTGACCTTATCATTCCCTTGAACTTTCTCCAAAGTTACTAATGATCTTAATGGCCTAATTCAATAACCTTTTCTCAATCCTCAGACTCCTTGACCTCTGCAACCTTTCACACTATTGATCATTTTCTCCTACTTGATATTTTCTTCTAAGTTTTCAGGTCACTCTCTCCTGGTTTTCCTCCTATCCATCTGCTGACCTCTCCTTTTCTGTCTCCTTTGCTGGATCCTCCCCCATGTCACACACTCCGACCATAGGCATCCTTCAGGATCCTGGTTCCTATTTCTCTTCTCCCTCTATATCACTTCACTTGATAATCTCATCAGCTCTCAAGGACTAATTACCACTTTTTGTGCTAATAAGCCTCAAATCTACCTATCTTGCCCCAATCTTGCACCTCCAACTGCCTAGCAGACTATTTAAATTGGATGTCAGAAAAACACCTTAAACTTAATATGTCCAAAACATAGTTCATTAACTTTCCTTCTAAACCATCCCTCCCTCCTTCCATCTTCCTAGCCCCATAGTGTTGCAACCTAGAAATCATCTGGGCTTCCTCATCATTACTCATCCCCCATATCCAAGCTGTTGCCAAGGTCTGTCAATTTCACTTCCAGTAACATCTCTCCAAACTGCCCCCTCTGGGGACATGACAGAGGAGAGACTCTAAATGAACACTCTAATGCAAATATTATCAACAAAGCAATGGGTTCAAATCAAGAAAACATCTAATGCCCAGTGGACTTACGCGTCGGCTATGGGGGGTGGGGGGGGAGGAAAAGAAAATGATCTATGTCTTTAACGAATAATGCTAGGAAATGATCAAATAAAATATATTAAAAAAAAAACTGCCCCCTCTGTCCTGACATGGTTACTAATCTAGTATAGGCACATTGTTACTTTGATTATTGCAAAAGCCTGCTGGAGGATCTGCCTGCCTCTCCCAATTCCAATCCATTCTTAATTCAACCACTAAAGTGATTTTCCTAAAAACATAGGTCTGATGATAAATTCCACTGACTATTGCCTCCAGGACCAAATGCAAAAAGCTGTTTGCCATTCAAAGTCTTTTATAACTTAGCTCTCTCCTACCTTTGTAGTCCCAACACCTTATTCCCTAATACTCTTATTTTTTGATTCAGTGACACCAACCTCCTGGCTGTTCCACTAAGAACACATTCCATTCTCTCTGCTCTGGGCATTTTCTGTCAGTCTTCCATGACCAGAATGCTCTCCCTCTTCTGCTCTAACTACTGATATCCCTGGCTTCCTTGCACCACATACTCCTTGTGAAATATTTTCTATCAAAGTACCTAAAAACTGGCTGTTCTGTCTCCCCTATCCCTGAGAAATGACAAAATATAAGACCAGAAAATAACACTTCCCTTTTACACAAAAATCTAGTCCTTTTTTTCTCTCTTATAGTATGGTAACTTCCTGTAGTCCTGGCTTCAAATGGGTAAGTGTAATATTACTATATTTTTGTCCTACAGATTTGTGGGATAGAAATTTACTTTAATTGGACCCTAATACAAGGGCCTGTTATGAATTTATTCTTGTTTCACTCATAAATTTTATATACATTTGATATTTTGATTCTGATTAATTTTTTAATTCTCCCAAAGTTTAATTTTTTCTATTTATTTTTCTTTTTATGTTTTTGGTTTTTCTTTTGATAATTGACTCATACACCCCCACAACTCAACTATGTATCCTGAATTGATGAACACCCTCTTCAGAGGGGGCTGTATTGTATTTTCATAAAAATCCATGATTTAAAATTTTGTTTGAGGAAAATTTCAGGGAAAGAAGCTTACTAACTCCTTGAATCCAGAGAATGAACTGTTTGAAGAAAGATGCCTGCAGAAACCTACACTGCATCAAGAAGATCCAGAATGAACTTTGGGGTGCAATTGATTGAACTGAAGGGGGTTGAACACATTTATTTTAAATGTAAAGTTTTATGCCAAAGGGGGCTGCCCCCTAATTGGCTTTTTGTCAATGCACTTTGTAAACATTGGTTTGCATTTCTCTCTTCTATTTCCCTCTTATCTCTAACTATCTAGTTTCCTCTTAGAAGGTGCAATATTGTATACACCTATAGATTTTTAGGGGGTACAAAATGATTATGTCAAATGATCAGTTGAGGAGACTAATCTCCCAGATGATCACAGGAGGGATTGTGAAGATGTGATTAACTCTTCCTGCCCATTTTTAGATTTAATCACCAGAGGCATATACACCCCACTTACACTTTAGTGTGGGAGGTCTCTGTGTGGGTGATGAAACAGAAACCACTTACTGCCCCCCTGGGCAGTCCCAAGCAAAACTATAGACTATAATTTGTCCACCTGAAAGTAGAGGAAGGGACAGGAAATGATGCAAAGAAGCCTCTTTAAAAGGAGTTACAACTTCCTGTGACAGTTCTGAGTTCTGAATTCTTCCCAGTTTGAGTTGGAGGCTGGTGAAGAATCTGCTTACCTTGGACTTGGTGTGACTGTTCTTAAATCTCTCCTTTTGAACTACCACATGGGTGAGTGAAAAAGGTTGACTCCTTTCTGAAGGGACTAGCTTCAGGAGAGGCCTCCCTTCTTGAGAGAGGCTTCATGACTGAAGCTCTTACTTCATTCATCCACTGGCCCTTGGCTCAAGGCTGAGGCCCCTCCAGCTGAGGACTAATTAGCCCTGCCTGGCTTGAGCCAGGGGCTGGAGCAAAATACTTAAGTGTGTTAGGTTAGATATTTTACCCTATCCTCTCTCTCATTACCCCTTACTTTCTCTCCCTCCTTTTGTAAATAAACTACCATAAAAAGTCATTGACTTGAGTAATATATTGACCACACTCATATATTCACTCCAACCATAATTTTAACCCATACTGACTGAAAAAGGGAACAAATAGAGAGCATGTCAGTGTAAAGTGAACTGTTAAGGGCCAGGAAAGGTAGCCAGTTTAGGTGAGATTTTAAAGATTACAGAGAAAAGGGAGATGATGGATGGGTACAAGAAAATGGATAAGAGCAAGGGTACAGACAGAGGCATTAGTCTTGAAATGGAAAAGGGCCATCTCTTCAAAAGACTACAGTAAAAGGGAAGAAATCAAGGGAATTCCCATGAAAAGAAGGTTATTAATCTGTGGGACCTGATGAAGCCAAAGCATAGGTAGCTTGTGCATACTCTCAATAGGAGGTAGGGACACAGAGGAGAAATAAAGAAAGTATAAACTTTGCTTCTACTCGTTCAAATTCAATTTAGAGCTAGTCTTATCTTGTTCAACCCTTGTCTTCAGGGTTTTTCAACTTTAACCACAAGTTGTGAGGTAGAAAGAATATGGGGACCTGGATTTGAATCCTAGCTCTGTTATATCCTACTGTGGTAAAAGTCACTTAATTTCTCTGAGGCCCTCACTGTCCTCATCTACAAAATTAATCCTTTGGCCTAGATGGTCTATAAAGTCTCTGGCTAGTTCTTAATACTGATTTTACTTGTAAATTCCAATAGCATTGCTATAGCTTCCTTTCTTCAAATCCTTAAGCTGTTCTATTTAGCCACAGAAAAATGTGAATGCTGGATGGGAACTTATTCACCTAATTCCACATCCCACTAATGTTTTTATGAAGTATTTTCCAGGTCAGTCCTTTTAGTGGCTTTGTTAATGATTATTTTGTGTTCCCTAAGCACTTTTTAAGGAGCTGGTAATAAGTAGGTTTGAATAAATCATTTTTAAAAGGAATTTCCTCCTCCCACTCCAAAGAACAATTTCTCTGGATCATTTCTTTAAATTTAACCTTTAAACTTGAAGTGCTTAGAAAAGTGCAAACTGTTCTACTTATTCTTGAGCTGTAAGCTACATATCTTAAATCCTCTGTTCTCTTGGTTCAGACCCCTGGGCCTACCACATTTCCTTTCTTAAATCTTTAAGAAGAAGTTGTAACTGCATGCGCACCCTTTAAAGAAGCTCCCTACTCTTACCAGGGAAACAGGTTGGTCAAGTGATTTTCACTGAGTATCTCTATTTAGCTACTCTGGTCCTTTTTATAAGAGTTCTAAAAGAGATACATTTGTTTTAGAATTCAGAATTTTATAATTAGATTTCTTTATAAGTATCTAATTCCCAGTAGTATTCCATGTGATTCCCTAAGATGTGCCTTATCTCCTTTCCTAGTGTTCCCAGCACATGAATACCCAGAAAGGACTTTACTTCTGGGGAATTGGCCTCAAGCCCAATTATCCCCTTGCTTTCTAAATGCTGCCCATTTCATATAAATATATAATTAACACTCTTGGTCTAGTACACAGAATCAAAGCCTAGCAAATGGAACTCAAAACTCTAATCTTTATCCTCATAAATGTTTGCTAGGTGAATTAAAGGACACATTTATTCTCTTTGTGACTCATTTTCCCCATCTGTGAACTAGAGACAACTTTGTTATATATATCAAAATGTGTAATGTCTTATTTGTAAAGTCTGGATACCTCCAGATAGTTCATGTGTCCCAAGTCATACAACCAAGTAAGGTAAATTAGTGGCCAACCCACCACTGTTAAAAAGTGTAAGAAAAGATTTTATTCATCATGGTACTTACAATTAGCATTATTCCACTTTGGACTCTCCCAGTCTAACAGACTTAATCATTCCTTTTGGAATGAGGACACTGGCTTGGTTGCCCTCTAATTTGCCCTCTTGTTTAAACCAGATACATAGTCCAAAATAAAAGTTTCTGTGGCAAATACTAAGATTATAAAGCTAAAGGCAGTCTAATTAATGCTTTTACCTGATAGCTTAAATAATTTAATAGATCCAGAAGTAGCTATACTTGCAGACATTAGAGCCAATTTATATATTTAATGAAAAGATCAAGACAGGAAATGAACTTAAAACATTTTCTAGGTCTTAAATTAGGCTAATCAATAGCAGTGATAAACTTACATCTAGTTAGTGCAATTTCACAACAATTTTTAAAAAAATCTCAACATTTACCACCATAGATCAAAAATATTATGTTTCATTAATTCATTCCTTCTAGCATTCATGAAAAGTAGTTAAGCGACTATAATCCCTGTATTTATAGATGAGAGAAAATCTTGTGTGACCAGTGACACATATTAAAGGTTAGAAACATAATTCAAGCTGCTTCTTTCCTCTTTCCCCATTTCTACCCTCTTCAACTCTAAGCAAGCCCTGTGGTGACAGACTGATCAGGTCAGGTTCTCTTAAAGAAGCATTATTCTTTTTGGTCTTGAGCCCCTGTGTAAGATACTACCTCTTAGAAAACTTTAGGGCACAAAGTGCATAATTATTTTCCCTACTCTACCAAGTCTTCAGCTTTTGACCAAGAGCAGGAAAGTTAGGAGGGCAGGGGAAGGGTGACAAAGTTATTAATTAGCCTATGGAAAATTTCCCCCAAAATGTTACCCTACTTCTCGGTTTCTGCCCCAAAGGCAATTCTTATTTTGAAAAACAAACAAAAAACAACTCTTCTTTTTGAAAATATTTGCTAGTAGATGGCCTATTAGGATGTTATCAAATAAACCATTTGTTTTGGAAGCTGTCTGGGAAGAACACATGCCAATTTAATGGAACTAGGGTCTCTAAAATTTCCAATCATTCTCAAGTCATCTCCTTTGGAGTTCCTGTAAAAAGTCCAATGTTGCTGGACAAGGACAGTGACAAAGGCTTCTTTCAACCTGCTTCTATGGTGGAGTTTCTAAAGCATGTTCACACGTATTAAAGTCATTTTTGGAGGTTTCTTGTCTGCAAAGGATATTTTGAAATTTCTATTTCTTCTCTGAAGTCTATACTGAATAAACATTAGCTAGCACATTCTGTTATTAGCTTTTAATGTATACTCCCATGTCTTACATGCTTATCACCCACACAGAATGACACAGAATGTTGATGCAAGAAGGGACCCTAAAGACTCACCAGACCACCAGTCTCCACATTTGAGGAGCTGAGGAAACAAAAACATTCAGGGGTTCCTAACTTGGCATCTATGAACTTGTTTTTTAGATGTTATGGTAGCTGTATTTCAGTATCATTTCCAAAAATGTATAATTTGTTTCCTTTGTAATCCTATTTTTAATGCATTTAAAAACATTATTCTGAGGAGTCTAGGTTTTGATAGTCTGTCAAAGAGGCCACTGCACACAAAAGGTTAAAAATCCCTGCATTAAAAAGGCAGCTTAGGTGGCTCAATGGATAGAACTCTGGACTTGGAGTCAGAAAGACTCTTCTTCCTTACTTCTTCAGTCTCAGTTCCTGGTCTCATACACGTACTGACTGTGTGACCCTGAGCAAGTCACTTACCCTATAGAATGAGCTGGAGAAGGAAATCACAAACCACTTCAGTATGTATATTTGTCAAGAAAACCCCAAATGGGGTCCTGAAGCACAGAACCACAAACTACAACCTGTCCATCATCTCCAGTTAAGTGCTTACAATGTGCTAGGCCCTGTGCTAAGCACTGGGAACAGGAAGAAAAGGAGAGTGAAGTGCCTCTTTCCTGGAAATAACTATAAGGCATTAAATTACTTCTCCCAAGCTCACTCGATTTCTGGTTCTCTTTTATAGTGTTTAGCTTTCATCACAGCAAACAAAGCAAACTAGTGGTAATGCTTTAAAAAAAATCTACTTTCCATCAGGAAAAACAAGTTGCTAGGCTTTAGAATAAGATGGGCAGTTGTCTTCAGACAGAATTTTAGGGAAGAGACCTTAGAAGATAACAGCCTATATTACAAACTACTTGTTTCACAAGCCTGTGATGTAAGCAGTTCAAGTATTCTTAATCACACTTCTCAGCAACTTTGCTGGTTCATCCAAGTCATGCTCCATTAACTATGGGTATCTCACAGGGCTGTCATGGGCCTCTTCACAATTACACTTGGTGATCTCATCAGCACTGGAGGATTCAATTATTTTCTATATGTTGATGATTCTCAAATCAAGAAAGATTATTTCCCTAACCTCTCTGATCTCCAATCCCATATCTCCACCAGCCTATTGATCATCTCAAATATATGTCCTGTTGACATCATAAACTCAACATGTTCAAAACTGAACTTAAAACCTTTCCCTTAAACTTTCCCCTCTTCCTAACTTCCCTTTTACTGTTGAAGTGATCCCTCCAGTTATCCAGGCTTGAAACCTAGATTTCATCCTCAATCCTCATTCTCACCACCCCCACCCCCCACTGCCCATATCTAATCACTTGCAAAGCCCTGTTGATTTTACCTTTACAACATACCTGCTCACATGTGTCCCCTTCCTGCCCGGTACACTGCCACCCCCCCATTCGATGGTGCAAGTCTTCCTCACCTCAAACCTGAGCTACTTAATTCAATAGTCTTCTAGTGGTCTCCCTGCCTTAACTTGCTCTCTAAACCAGTCCATCCTCCACTCAGCTGTCTTGATCTTCTTTAGATTCAGGCCCTGACATGGACCCACACACTCCTCTACAACCTCCCATACTCAACATTCCCTCCATAATCAAATATGAAACCCTGTTTTGCATTCACGAACCTTCATAACTTGCCCCACCCCCACTTCCTCATCTTTCCAATATTTTCACAGGTGCCTCTTTTACCCCCAAATAGTCTTTGATCCAGTGACACTGGATGCACTGCTGTCCACTACATACAACCCATCTCCAATTTTCATCAGCCAATTTTCATCGGCTGTTCCCCATGCCTGAAATCGGTTTCGATGGCTGCCTTTGAGTCCCATCTAAAATTTCCCCTTTTACAAGATTCCTTTCTTATTCCCTTTCAATTTGTCCTGTATATAGCTTATTTGTGTAAAGCTGCTGCATGTTATCAAGACTGTGAGCCCCTTGAGAGCAAAAACTTTCTTTTTTCCTTGGTTTCCCCAGCACTTACTGCTGTGTAACAGGCACTTAATAAACTGTTTATTGACTGACAGAAAAATGAGAAAACAAATTCAGAAAAGTTAAATGAGTTTGTGCAGTCAGAAAACTAGTTAGTGAGTGTCAAAATGAATTACTGGCTCCCAAGTCTGTTCTGTTTAAACTACCACAATGCCTCCAAAGGTCATTTAGTCCAACCTCATTATTTTATAGTGAGGCTTTCTGTGGCCATTAAAACATATCGGGCTCCATTTATAAAGAATGCACAATGCTCTTTAAGTAGCTCTTACATAGGAAGAGGGGGTGGGAGGATGATACACAAATGCTAAGTACTCCTCCCAACTGGAGTTCAGATCTTAGTTTTTAAAAAAGTATATGTAAATTCTTTCTGAAGTGTTCATAAGAAGACCCCCCTCCCCAATAACCCTCAGGATCCAGCCTTTTCCAATAAATACTCGCTGGCTATTAAATCTCAGTTTCACCTCTGGGAGCAGTTGGTAAAACATTATTGAATCTTTTCTCAAAAGGTCCTAAGAACAAGTTATTAGTACAAACTAATTAAAATCAGAACAGTTGGAGGCACAGATCTCCTAAGCTTTATGAGACATTATTTGCTAAATCTTATCAAGGAAATTATTCAAAAACAGAAGCTAAATACCACATTAATAAAGAATGAATTTTTAAATCCAAGCCATAATATCCTTCCTCAAATCATCTTGTTTTTAACTTATTTATGTTTAAGCTGAGTCCCAGAACTCCAGATCCCCTTTCGCCCTACTCAGCCCTCTAGGATAAGCTATTTGTGAGCAGAAACTATTTTTTAAAATATTGCATTCTCAGTTCAGAGCCTAAAACAAAACTTTGACCACAGCATAACAAATGTTTTAAAAACTAAGTTGAACCCTAGCTCTACTAGCTAGTTATAAATATTTTAAAAGATCATCATGGAATCACATCAGGATACTTCTGAGATATATGGGGCACAGATATCCATTTCCCTCACGTTAATATCCCTAGAGATGGGGTGTGGCAAGTCCTAGTTTAGGATCTTTTATTTTTCGATAATTCTCCTGCCATTTAACAGAAAAATGTAGGGCTACCCAGTCCATCACTGACACACAAAAAAAGCTGTCAAATCAAAGAAATTCTCCCCAAATTAAAAAAGTAGAGATGAAAGTATGAGAAGTTAAATAGCATTATTTTAAACATTATCAACAACTACTGCAGACTGAATCATTCCGTGGACAAGGTCTTTGCAAAGGACTCCTTTCCCCTTTAACCTTTCCAAATATCAAGGCGAACTTCATCCCGCCCCTCCACACAACAGGTTCAGTTCCTAAGCATTTAAGCTTGCCTTTTCTCTAATGTCTCCGTTCTACAATTATTTGGTATAGTCTCTGCTCCTTTTCGGAGGTCAGGCTCAACAACTTCTACTAACACATAGGAAGTGCATCCTGGGGCCAGCGGTCAGGAGAGACAATCAAACCCTCAAAGCTGAAGTGAAAGGCGCTCTGGCGCCTGGAATTACTAGGAAACTGATAGGATGTTTATTTCATCCTCAGTCACCCTGCCCTTCAGGGAGAAAAAAAAATCCCTCGAGCTTTCCTCGCCAAACACATAACTTTACCCTAAGAAACCGAATTCCCATTTCCCTAAGCCCCAAAGACACCCCGGAATCTGCTGGGGTGGGAGGACCCCCGTCTTCATTAGCTTCAGCAAAGCTCGGTGTTTAGCAGCTTCTGGCCCGAGACTTTCCCCAGATCTGACGAGTCTTCTCCTGCTGCTCCCGGTCCCTTCACGACTGATCCAACTTTGTCGGCCCTAAGCCCAGACTTAAGGAGCCCTCATCTCCCTGCTCCCTGAACCCTAGGACTGGGACCCCTGGGCCCGGCCGAGCCCCTTTGTCCCCGCAGCATCCTCCCCGCACCCGCCGCGAGCTCAGGCTCCGCCCCGCGCCCCCCGCTTCAGACCCTCAGCCCACACAGCCGAACGGGGGATCTAAGCACGACGCCTCCCACGGGCCAGCCCCGCGCTCCCCTAGCTAGGGGCTCCCCTCCTATCTTCGGAGAGGGAGAATGGAAATCCGACGAGAGAACTCACCTCCAGCAGAGCAGCGGCCACTTGATACCTCCTTCCCACGGACGCGGAACGAGAGACTGAAGAACGAAGCGGAGCGCACACGGCACCTGCCGCCTCTAACGCCGGAGCACCGGGCGCTGACGTCAGCCGGGCGCCCTCCAGGGGGAGGGGAAGGAACTGGGGTCGGAGTCACGGGATCACCCTAGTTACGATATGGGGCGGGACC
This sequence comes from Monodelphis domestica, assembly GCF_027887165.1. Taxonomy (NCBI): domain Eukaryota; kingdom Metazoa; phylum Chordata; class Mammalia; order Didelphimorphia; family Didelphidae; genus Monodelphis; species Monodelphis domestica. Next base: position 338,468,634 of record NC_077227.1, on the reverse strand, counting down.
AAGGAGCTAACGTCACAGCTCCCCCTCTGGCTTCGTTTACCGAACCCGCCGGAGGCTCTAAGATGCCAGGAGCGGGAAGATAGGAGGCGGGGTGGGGCGGGGCTAGGACGCGTACTGGCCTCATCTGCTCCCTGGAGCTTTCGCGCGTGTGCGAGCGCAAAGGCCAGAGCTGGGCAATTGACATTTCTCTAGGGGGTGTGGTTGAGGCCGACCTTTCTCCCAGAGGTCGGCACCATACCTGGGCTTCTGGTTTCTGCTCTCTCTTTCCTAAGAGGAATTGAGTAATTTAAAATAAAAATCACCTTCCTTAACAATGGAAGCAAGCAATATTATAATAAGTAATACGTTTTGCATGACTTCACATAGGTATTTGAAGGTAAAGAATTTGGAACTCAGTTCTTTATATGAATGTTAAAACTTTTTACATGTAATTGGAAAATATTTAGCGAACTAAATAAAATATGTTAAAATTAAAAACAACGGCAGCAAAAATAAAACTCCATCCACCATTTCTCCTATGCACTCAATCTAGAGATGAGGAAGGGGGGAGAAAAAGCAATAACGGTCTTTCCCATTGATTTGAGGCTTTTAAGGTGTTTTGCATACGTTATCTAAATTCTGAAGCTGGAAAATCTTGTGGCCTTACTCTAAGGTCTCTTGGGTTAGGGGAGAGTGGTGAGCAGTGTTGGTGGTGCGGTTTTAACCTAGAGTTGTTGAAGGGCCTGGGTTTTGATTACTACTGGTTTGTTCTTAAAGTAGCTTGTCCAAGCAAATCTCAAACATTTTTACAAACCCTACTTAACAGATGTGAAACATGTACCCAGAGATCTGAAAAGACAAGACTTCTCCCAATCCTTACTCCTAACCACTGGGCTAGTGCCCTGGGGGTTTGAGTCTGAACACCCTTGGCATAAAGGAAAAAGCACACAGACCCTAGATTTCCTATCCAGCACAGAATGGAGCAGCCTTAGGTTAACCGACTCCACCTTCTTCGGAGTCAATTTAGTCTCTGGAACTGTCTTCAGGAATCCATACAGACTACCTCGGGTTTGCTACTAAAGGAACCTTGACCCAGCCCAACCTTCAGAAATTGACTATCAATTTCAAAATGGAAATTTTAGCCACGGGGTTGGGGAGTGTGTCACTGCTTCTTTCCTCTGACCTCTATCAGATTGAGTTCCTCCAGTGTTTACTCCCCTGCAGCTAACCACTTCAGGACCTGGCCCTGCCAACAGTTTTCAGACTGTTTCCGGACTTCATGCCTTTGTTCTTCCTATTGCGGACTCATCCCCGAATTTCTCTTAGAACCCAGCACCTCCTCGAACCCGACGCCTACCACTAGACCCACTCACTATGGAATATCCCTCCTCCGGACCCGCCCACGTTCCTTATTTACAAGGTTTTCTTGAAGTCTGCCTTTTGTGGAGGGGTCCAATGGATCTGTATTTGTCGGAACACCTTCTCCCCAAATCTTTATCTTTCAAAACAATTCCACCAATTACCTTCATTTCCATTCCTCCCACTTGTTTTCCTTTTGTGAGTTTTCTTCCCCTAATAGAATGTTAGCTTCCGGAAGGCAGGGACTCTTTTTGCATCTGCTCCTGAGCTCGTGGTACTGGTAAATCAGCCTTCTTCCCTTCCTTTCATTATATGAAATCCCAAATTGACCCTTGTTCCTTATAACTTGTCTTCAAGAAACCTCCTGACCAGACCCTTGGCTTAGACTAAACATTAAATCTTAAAGCACCCCTTGGTCACCCTATCAGGATTAGCAGATAATAACAAAACGTATTATTTTTTGTCTTCTTGGTTTCTCCTTTTGCCTCTAGATTTCTCCCAGGTACTCTAGCCTCTGGCCATTGAATCTAGGCCTCTCCAACCATTTTAGACTGTGGCTAGTGCTTTGTTCCTAGCTGGTGGCAAGGCATATGCCTTCCCCCTCTCTAAAGTTGCTTTTTGTAGTTCATTGGAAGTCCCAGGACTGAGGTTCTATGCATCTTCACAGAATAATCTTCCTACCTCCATTAAAGACCTTTATTATAACTACTTTAGTAGTTCTGTTTAGGTTGACACCCTCCTCTCTTCCTCCCTTCCTTCCTTCCTTCCTTCCTTCCTTCCTTCCTTCCTTCCTTCCTTCCTTCCTTCCTTCCTTCCTTCCTTCCTTCCTTTCCTTCCTTCCCCTTTGTACTGGTTATCTCCTGTTTCTAGAAACTGCTTTCTCTTAGAATCCCTGACTTCCTCCAATGCTTGGCTCAAATACTACCTTTGGTAAGAGTTTTTTCCTATACTCCCAACTGCTAGTTGCCTTCCCCTAAAGGATTAACTTCAAGTTCCTTCCATTTTTTCTTAAATCCTTACCTTCCATCTTAGAATCAATACAGTACATTGGGTCCAAAATAGAAAAAGGGTAAGGGCTGGGCCCATGATGGCCAATATATGGCATGCAGAGACCTTCTCAGCCAGAGTTAGCTACTAGAAAGGCAGAGGGACTTGGATGGAGCTGCTTCCTTCCCCCTCTCCACCAGGCCTCCCTGCTACTGGGGGGAGGGGATGCAGCACAAGGACTCAAAAAGGTTCACTATCACTGGGCTAGGCAATGGGGGTTCAATGACTTGCTTAGGGTCACACAGCTAGGAAATATCTGAGGCCAAATTTGAAACCAGGACCTCTACTCTCAAGTGGGACCTCCCACTGAGTCACCTAGCTGCACCCCTGCCCCACACTTTCTAACATTTTAAAATATTCCTTATATGTATCTACTACTAGCTGCTTCCTCCCATTAGAATGTGTGTAAGTTCTCTGAGGGCTTTTGTTTTTTCCTTGAACTCCCTAGCACTTTGTATAGTGTCTAGCACATGGGAAGTGCTTTAATACATGCTTGTTGATTGATAGATTGTGTGTTCCCTCAAAGTAGAAATAATTAATTTCGTCATTGGAAAGTTGTCTAAGGTTAATCTCAGAATTCCTCAGTCCTGGGGTTTTTATATTCTTTTACAGCAATGAGGACATGACTCTGGGGCTAGGGGTTGGGGAGGAGGTTTCCCTGAAGGCATGGGGGTGGTTCTCATGTTTTCAAAGACAGATGGATGAGGTGTGTCTCTTTGTCCATCTCAAATCAATGGGACCATCAAAGGACGCTAATCCTCTCAGGGTCAGATGTTCTGGGTTGGGAGTCAGAGGGTGTAAAGGAATTTCCCTGATAAAAGTTTGCCTGAGGTTCTGGGGGTACAATGCCCATGACACTTGCTCTTTCCTTTTTCCAGAAGTAAAATACTGTTGTTTTTAAATTTGGTGTGTGTATATTCATGGTTGTGCACACCTGTCAAAGAGGTGAATCTGGATTGTGCAAAAGCCAAGGCAAGGGAACAGCTAGTGGCACAGTCAATAAAGCTTCTTGGCCTGGAGATGGAAAGACCTGGCTTCAAATTTGGCCTCAGACACTTCCTACCTGTGTGACCCTAGGCAAGTCACTTAACTCTAGTTGCCTACTCCTTAGAATTGTTTACTTAGCCTTAGACCTTATAATTGGTACTAAGATAGGAGGTAAGAGTTTGAGTAGGAGTGGGGAAGCCATTATCATCACATTGGTTTCAAGATAATGACTATCAGCAAAACAATCTACTAAATTATAGAGGGGTCGTAATCTGGTGCTGGAGGAAATCACTTCACCTTACAAAGATTAAGGTTCTTGAGATACTGAAATATTTCCTCCTTTGCATAGTTGAGTAGAGAAGTAAGCAATGAGGGTAAAACCACCCAGTGTAAATATAGCAGTCAATCATTTCCCTCATCAGTGAATAAAATGGCTTTCTCTCAAAGAAATGGGACTATAGGTTAATTTGGGAGGGGCAAAAATTCTGGCTAATAATATCAGTGTGGATTTGTTCATAGTGCTTTGCTATGGTGAGGAAGGTCATCTGGGCTATTCAAGAGCTCGAAGGGACTTACCAGGCCTACTATTTCCATGTTTTTGCCTTCAGGAAGGCCTGATTTATTCATTTTTGGGACTTTGGCCACAAATAACCCAATATAAGTGGCCAGGCTTTCATTGCAAGATTTATGTAGAATGGATCAGGTTCACCATGCTTATTTATAACATTCCTGAAAAATGAAGAAAAAAACAACACTTTGTATAAGAAGCAAGGCATTATTTTAAAAATCACATAGCTACAAAAAACTTCACTGATATCTTAAAAATCATTCAGTCCATTTATCATGGCACCTGCAGTTTCCTTTGTCAATGCAAGTTAACTAAATATCAAGCATTTCAAATTTCAAAGAAAATGGATTTGCATTCTAAATTTTAAAGATATTATTATGATAATTAGAGGACAGGGACTGCATCTCTTTTTTATTTGGCACAGGAAACTCCCAAATGAGGAAATTCTACCAAAGTAGGCTGGCATCTTCTCTGCAATTTATACAGAAAACAAAAGGCAACTGGTGGTTCAGTGGATAGAGGGCCAGTACTGGAGAGAGGAGGTCCTATGTTCAAATGTGGCCTCAGAAAACTTGCTAGCTGTGTGACCCTAGGTAAGTCACTTAACCCCTCCTCTGCCTAGTCCTAGGGCAGCTCTTCTGCCTTGGAATCAATACTTAATAAATTGATTTTTAAGACAGAAGGTAAAGGTTTAAAAAAATTCATATAGAGAGCAAAATCTAGAGCAATAAGATGCTAAGTGACTTATCCAGAGTCATACAGTACATAAAAAAATGGGAGGCAGGCTTTGTCTCCAAGATGTCTTTCATAAATAATAATAGCTTACTATATAGATCAGTTTATAATGGATTCATTCTTAAGGCAACTCAGTTGAATTTTCCAGGTTCTCCCCTTGCTTCAGTTATACTTCTGAGAAGAGAATTTTGATGAACATTTAATGGCTATAAAGATTTAAGTTCCTTGAATCCTATCAAGATATTTGTGGATTAATGTATCTATTTTAAATGTAAAACCTTTTGAGGCACTGATTACTGCAGTAACCCATTTCCCACCAATCTGCTGAAGTTGCTTAGGGAAGACTGCTATAGTTGAAGACATCTTGGCTTTTAAGAACCTTATTCCTTTGAGGTTCTTTTTCCTTATTTGAAAGGATTAAGAAAGAAAAACAGGAGGTAGAAACAGGGAACTCATCTTTAAGTTGATTTACCATTATCTTTTAAAATGTCCGTGTACCATATTGGTTTCATCAACTGTACTACTCCTCTCCATATCAAGTTTATACTTGAGTGTAGCCTATAATTGTGTTTTAGTAGAAGAATTAAAACAAAAGTAATAACAGTGAATGGAGTAATGAGGATAGAAATGAATAAAATATTTATTGGAATTGTAAATTTTAAGGAATTTTAAAGCATTCATTTAGGAAAAAATAAATATACAATTATTTCTTAGAGGTAATATATTTCTATGAGAGACTGATTGTCATAGGTGAGCTTGCTAGTTTTAGATTCAGAAAGATCTAAATTCAAGTCCTGCCCCAGACACATACTGGCTATGTGACCCCTGGGCAAGTCATGGCAACATCTCAGAGTCCCAGTTAAAACCATAAATTGGCAAATGGAGGAAATCTCAACAAAGGGAAATACCTTCTCCAATAAAATCATTGGACCAATCATGCCCATAAAAAGTCCAGATAAGTTAGTGTTATTTTTTGCACATGTAAATCTAAGCATTTTTTCTTTTCAAATATATCTAATTTTAAGGACACAAACTATATTTAGCCCAATGTGTTAATTATTTGATATGACTTGATAGATATACTTGATATATAATACCAATGGCAGTGTCTCCATTAGCTAAGCAGGTAGACAAATGCTTTTTGATGGTAAAAAATTAAATAATAATAACTATGACTTCTATAGTGCTCTCAGGTTTACAAAGCTCTTTAAAAATATTACTGTGTTTGATCCTCACAATAACAGGTGCTATTACTGTCCCTGTTTTATAGATGAGGAGATTGAAATAGAAAGACATTAAGTAATTTTCCCAGAGCCATACAGCTAATAAGTGTCTGAGGCTGGATATGAACTCTGATCTTCCTGGCTCCAAGTCTAGCACCTTATCCAGTATACTACCTAGCTGCATCTAGGTAAACATGGTTGATAAATTGCAAATCCAATGATACAACTTCAGTTCTTTATGTATCTTAGAGGACTATCAGGTTGGTGATAGCATGTTTATAGAAAGATGGGGCATTTTTACTTACCAAAAGAGTAAGCAAATTAATTTTATCCTTGACTCCATCCTCTTTCATCTCTTTTGACAGACTGTCACATTCTACCTACCAATTATCCCCTTGTTCTTTAATCTTCAGTCTTTATTTGCTAGTTATTTCCTTGCTACTTTCAAACAGGCCCAGGTCTTTCCTAACCTTAAAAGGCTCTCATTTGACCTGGCCATCCCCTCAAGTTATCCTTTTGTAGCTTTCCTATCTTTCATAGCAAAAATCCTAGAAAATTTCATCTATACTCTGCTTGTATGTCTTTTTCTCTCACTCACTTCTCAATACTTTCCAAGCTGGTTTTCAATTTCATCACTCACTTAAAACTACTCCTTCTAAAGTTTGTGGTTATTCAGTCATGTTCAAGTCTTTGTGATCCCATTTGGACTTTTTACAGGACCTGCAAAGGTCCTGTAATGATTTGCTATTCTGGCTTTTTACAGATAGGTAAACTGAGACAAAATGGGTTAAGTGGCTTGCCCATGGTCACTCAACTAGCAAGTATCTGAGGCCAGATTTGAACTTAGGAAGATGAGTCTTCCTGTCTCCATATCTGGCACTCTCCCTTTCCAAAGTTACCAGTGATATAATTGTCATAGTTAGTTGTCTCTTCTCAGGATTTATCTTGATCTCCTACAACAAATGATACTGTTGGCCACCATCTTGGATATTCTCTCTTTCCAGGTTTTCATGACACTGTCTTTTTTTTTTCTTTCTTCATGACACTGTTTTGATTCTCCTCCTTCCTGTCTTTTCTATCTCCATCTCCTTTTCTGAATTATTCTCCATGTGTCACCTTCCCATTTAAATATACCCCAAGGTTCTGTTCTAGGCTCTTCTCTTTCTAGTCTCCCTCTTAGTAATCTCCTTAGCTTCTAATGAATTTAATTGTCATTTCTATACAGATGGTTCCCATATTTGTATATATGTAATCTTGGTCCCTCCTGAACCCAAGTTCTGCATCACCAGAAGTTTCCAGAGAACATTTCTTACAACATCCCATAAGCATCTCAAATCTAACATGATCAAAACAAACCCAGTAAGCTTTGTTTCTCCTGAAACAAATCCTTCTCCCTTACTTTACTATTTTTGCTAAAGGTTCTACCATCTTTCCAACCATCCCCCTAGTCACTTGTGTTTACAACTTTAGAGTCATGCATTCCATCGCCAAGCCTTGTCATCTCTTCTTGGAAGACATCTCTATCCATCCCACTCAAATGGCTATCAGCGTAGCTCATTCTCACTGGCACCCAATACCTCATCAGCTGCCAATTCTTATCTTCTCTATCTCTGCAATAGTTCTCACATCTGTCCTCTTTTCACCATTCAGACTGCTATCACCCTAGCTGGGGGTGGGGGGCTTATCACCTTTCAGTTGAACTATTACAATCGCCCACTAATTAGTTTCCTTGGCTGAATTCTCTCCCCTCTGCTGTTCCTCCTCCATACAGCTGCCAAAATAATATTTTTGAAATGAAGGTCTGACCATGCCACTCCCCTGCTTTAAAAGCTCTAGTAATTCTGCATTGCCTTTAGGACAAAATAAAAATTCCTCTGTTTCTCAATTAAAGTCTTTCACAATGTGTATCCTGCCTACCTTTCCAGGATTATTATACCTTATTCCTTTTCACACCCATTATATATGCCAGCCAAATTGGATTTTGCTATTTTTCATTCACAGGATTGCATCTCTCATCTCCTTGCTCCCATGCCTAGATTGAATTTCCTTCTCACTTCCATCTCTTGGAATACTTAACTCCTTTCAAAGCTCAGTTCAAGTGTCCCCTCAAACTTGAGGGCTTTAATGATTCCCACCCCCACCCCCATCTGATAATGTTCCCTGAAATTATTTTGCATTTACTCTGTATATATTTTGGGTTAACTTTTGTGTGTGTGCTATCTCCCCTATTGGAATGGAAGCTTAAACAGAAAGGGGCTATTTCATTTTTGTTTTGTATATTGAGGTCCTAGTAGAGTACATACCTGTGGATGGTACATAACTGGAGATTATTACTGAAATTATTTGATCGATTTTTGTAAAGGGAAGTATTTAAGTATTCAAAACACCACCCAATATGGAGGATGCATGGAAACAATAACCTTACACTATAGTGTTGCTAAACCATTTTTATTTGAAAAGGAACATTTAACTTCAGGGTGGGTTATGCCTTAGATTTGAGGTCTTAATCATGATTATTATCTTCTTGACATATGATACTTTGCTCAAAACAATACTATTCCTAGAAGTCCTACTCCACCCCCTTTTCTGCCCTATATTCCTTCCCCTGCTCCATGTATCCTCAGGAAGGGGAAAAAAAAAAGGCCAAGTGGTGCAATTAAGCAAAGAGATCCTGTAGGCTGCTTCAGCAGGCTGGTTTTTACCTGGACCCAGGAGAAATTGGATTACCTGGAGGAGTGGGGGGCAGCAGCTATTCTAAATGTGGTGGCTTTGAAAGGGAATGAGGAATTGGTTTCCTATTTGAAAAACATTTGTACTCTGAAGAGACTGCAATTCTGCAATTATCTTGATGTTAAAAAAGAAAAGAAGTTCCCATCTATAATGCTTATGACTAGAAAATCTCTTTGCTAGAAGTGCTTTAAAAAGGAGTGCAACCTAATACATGATGAATCATATTCCTTCTTACTTTTGAGAGCAAGTAAAAAAAAGTAGCTATATTATATTATAATAGCAAAGCCTTTTAGTAAATAGCTTAGGTAAATAGATTTGTTTTCTGGTTATTCTCCACTTCAGTAGAGGCCTTTTTTTCTGTTGCAGAGATAAAGTTGATATATAAAGTTTTTCTGTCTCTCTCTCTCTCTTTTTTTTTTAGGTTAGGGCTAATGAGCCTGATTTAGACTCCACTACTGAGTTTGGGACATGATGTAATAAGCTTAATACAGATATTCTACATACCGGTTCTTCTGGGGCCCATCTGAGGGATTCCTTTGGGGGAAAAGGCACTATCTTAAAGTCATTAGGAAAGAAGAGCATTTTTTTCCTTCTGAAAATGCTTAGAGAATTGCTTATGATGAAGAGAGGCAGGGATTTATCCCAGCTTTTATATGCTATCCAAAGGGACATAAGGTGACCTTATTAAGCCCAGTAACAGATAAGAAGAACCACTTTTGTCCTAGTTGGGCATAGCCTTCCTTTAGGGTTCTTTTAGGGCCTCACTAAAACCAAATAACCCTGAGCCTAGGTCTACTTCAGTAGGGCCTGCAGACTGGAACAGAAATGAGGGCAAGGTTGAGGCCTTGAGCTATTGCTGATCTGTTATATGGCCATGACCCCATCAAAGATATTGTGCACAAGGAAACTGCAACCCTGAGGATTGAGCGGTGGTGGGGTGGGGAGGCTGAGGGGCTGGGGAATGTGACCCTGGGCTTTTAAACATTTGATTCTGGGAAAGTCATTTATCCACCCCTAGCTCAGTTTCCTCAGCTGTGAGAAAGAAATCAAAGCCCAAACCTCCTCCTCCTTGCAGCCTCCCAAGGAGGAGCTATAATGGTTTTTTCCTCCAAAATTGTAACTTATTTTGCAAAACTGAAAATTTAAAATAACTGGAAGCCCTTACACACTTCATATTCCCTCAACCCACAGTGACAATTTCCTGCTAAGCAGGTTGGCATTTGTAAAGAAATGGCACTGTGGTGAAATGGAGCACCCACAAGGTCAGCCATGGAGAGACCACTACCTCTACTCTGGCTTTGGAATGCACCCTCTGTCAGTTAGCCTATGCAGAGGAGCTACAGAAGAAAGGGGCAAATAGAGGAGATGGCACTTGCTAGAGAAAACAGCTGATGTTCTTTTTTGGAATTTAAAAAGACAAAGGCACTAGGGACAAAGATTTTTTATCACAGGCTTCTCTGAATGCTAGGAGAGCAATGGGAGAGAAAGAGGCTATTGATGGAGAAGGGAATCTGTCCAGTTCCCTAGGGAACAGGTCCGTACACTGTCCTAGAATTTGTCACTAGGTAATTCCTCTGGCATGGACCACAAGCTGCTGAGAAGCTAGGAGAAAGATGTTTTCTTTATGTAGTTTTTACCCTTGGATAATTACCAATGCTGTAGCTTCTTTGTGGTCCTGAAATTTTGCTTGAGATTCCTCAAAATAATTTCTTTTTTTTTTTTTAAGGTAAGGGCTAGGTAATGGGGGTCAAGTGACTTGCCCAGGGTCACACAGCTGAGAAGTGTCTGAGGCCAAATTTGAACTCAAAATAATTTCTTTGGTAAAAAGAAAAATAATTTTTTGAGGAAATTTAACAGAATGCTTTGTGAAAAGGGTAGGTGGAATATTTCCACAATTCTCCCCTTCCTTGGAGTTCCCAGATTGATTACATACAAATTTGAGATATCCAGGGAATACAAATATCAGAACTAAATTGATTTTATCCCAGCCTATCCTTGGTCCTATACCCACTGGGACTATTTTGTATGTTAGACCAGAGCTGGACAGTGAAATAATCAGGAGAGCATAGTTTTAGAGTTGGAGGTGGGATGGGAGGGGGAACTTCATGCCACCTAGTCTAATCCCCTTTATAATTGAGGAAACTGAGGCCCAGAAAGGCTAAGTGATTTGCCCAAAGACACAAAAGTAGAAAGTAGTAGGTAGGATTTGAACAAATCCATCATCTTTTTCACCATTTCACACTGCCTCTCAGATGCTCACACCATTAAAGCCAAGACAGTGGATCCATTGAGATGGCCATTAAGGCTGAGGCAGTTCCAATTTTGGTTCTCTACTCTGCTACTTTTTTTAAAATCCTTACCTTCTGCCTTAGCATCAATTCAAAGATGGAAGAGCAGCAAGGGCTAGGCAATGGGGGCTAAGTGACTTGCCCAGGATGACACAGCTAGGAAAGTGTCTGAGACCAGATTGAACCCATGACTTCCTGACTTTTAACTCCAGGCCTAGTTCTCTATCCCCTGTGCTACCTAGCTGGTCCTCTCCTGCTACTTCTTTCCCAACACCCAGGCCATCACCAAAGCCTGCAGTCAAGTAAAATCAGTCTGCAAATTGCATCCGCTTTTTCTTCCACCAGGTGGCATTAGAATACTGCATTTCTGAGGCCCAGCCATGATTGGTCCCTTCATGGATGATGGAAGTTGGGAGCGTTGCCCCTTCCAGGCACCTCCATTAAAACAAAGAGAAACGAATACATTCACCACCGTGTCCTCCGAGGTCACATTGTCGGGGACTTCTCAGGGTCATGGAGGCAGTGAGTGCTGAAATGATCCTAACCCCGTTGTGAGGCAAGCAGAGAATTTACTTCGCAAAATCATTTAGCTGTTGTCAGTAGGCCTGAGCTGAATGAGGCAGCAAAAATGGCACAGCGTGGTGATTCTGTGTCTCAGGTTCTGGGAGGAATGGGCTCGGCCTTTTGGGATCTTCGGGGCTCCGGACCTACAAAGGGAGGGGTAACTAGCAGTGGAGTAGAGAATGCTGGATTTGGGTTCAGTGGACCTGCATTCAAACCCTGGATCTGCCACGTTCTACCTGTGAGATCTGGGCAAGGGACTTTAGGACCTCTTTTCCTCCTCCATAAAATGAAACCCTATAACTAAGTCCAAAGAAACCAGGACCATTTCTCAACCTGAATGACAGTCAATCCAGGAATGAGCATTTATGAGCATTTATCAAGTGCGCCAGGCACTGTTCTAAATGCCAAAAGGAGGCAAAAGACAGTCCCTGCCCTCTCAGCGATTCCTCTCTAATAGAGATGCCCTGAACCGCTAAGACTCTGGGAGGACCTTTTGGTTTGACAATTATTGAAAGAAATGATGCTTTCACTGGAGCATATTAAATGTTTCAGGGAAGCTCGAACTGGTGGTCATGATACGTCTCTGGGCCAGCCAGAGCATACCAATCCTGAGGCACACTCTGATTTGGTTTCCTCTTTGAACAAGTTCCAGGAAACTACTGTTGTTGGTTTGAGGATGAAATAGATCTTATTGCTCTCCGTTAAGCACTAGCCTCCTTTCTATTCCTGAACATAATCTTATCCTTCCTATCAGATGTGAAAGTCTTCTCCTCCTTCACTAGCTAGAACACCTAATTCTCATTCTCTGCTTCCACAGAGATGATGGGGCCTGCCCAAGGTAAGGTTCCCTACTTATTCAAGAGACTCCTCCTGAGAGAATCCGATCCCCAAAAAGCAGATCGTTCTAGGACACTGCATGATGGCATAAGAGCAGATCAGATTGGTTAGCTGTTGACAGCAACAGCATTTGGTTTTTTACCAAAAAGTCTATCAAGAAAATGGAGTGTGGGGAAAAGCTACAAGGATCACTCATTGTCCTTGGCTCAGCTGCTTGGAGTCTAGATTCTCAGGGCCTCTGGCTCTGGAGGGGTGAAGCAGAATGCTGAACCAGGCTGGATGTTGGTGCTTGTGTCACATGGGGATGTCTCAGGCTCTTTAAAACAGTGGCACTGAATCAGCTGTCAGCAGGCCCAGCCCTAGGAAAGAGCTTCTCAGGGAGCTTGCCAGAAAGAAGCCAGCTGAGGGAAAGGGGGGAAAAAAAATAGAAGAAAGAGGTTGCTTATTGGTAAAGGTAAATGTTATCACACATAATCCCAGGGTTGGATGTGGGAGTAAGGTCTCCTGCAGGTACTTCTGTGGATAGAACAGATCAGTGAATTATGGAGAAAAACAGAGGAGTCACCATAGAAGGTTTGGTGCTTGCATAGATTATAAGCAGAAATGTTTTTTTAAGGGAGCATAACCTCTTCTTAAAAATTATTTTGATTGTGAATTAGTTCAGAATAACAATCAAAAGATAGAAATAATGAAATATGAAATAAATCTCCCCCAAAATAACCTGTTGAGAACAAAGTAAGATATTTTATTTAAAACAATAGTAATATAAATTTTAGCAAAATAATAAATCTATGTTCCTGTCTGAATCTATGTACTTATGAAGCTTTTTTTTTTTTTTAGTGTGCTTGTAGTCAATGTATATGCTGTTTTTTTCTTCCCAATCTTGCTTGGTATCACTTCATATAAACATCTCATATTTCTTGATATTCCTCACATTTACCATTTTTATGGCACCAGAATATTCCAAAGATTATATTATCATTAAACAAGGATACCTTTTCTCCTCACTCCATCTTCATATAAAGACAATCATGCCTGAGTATGAGCTGTGCCTACAGAAAACCTTTAGTACAGTATAGTAAGAGCCAATGCTTTGTTTGTCAAGATCCTTCCTTAGGAATTTTTTTTTAAACCCTTACCTTCTGTCTTAGTATCAATTCTTTTTTTTTTTTTTTTAATTTTAAACATTATTTTATTTGGTCATTTCCAAACATTATTCACTGGAAACAAAGATCATTTTCTTTTCCTCCCCTCCCCCCACCTTTCCCTCTCCCATAGCCAACCTATGATTCCACTGGTTATCACATGTGTTCTTCACTCAAACCCATTTCCCTGTTGTTGGTATTTGCATTAGAGTGTTCATTTAGAGTCTCTCCTCAGTCATATCCCCTCAACCTCTATAGTCAAGCAGTTGCTTTTCATCGGTGTTTTTACTCCCACAGTTTATCCTCTGCTTGTGGATAGTATTTTTTAGATATCTGCAGATTGTTCAGGGACATTGCCTTGCCACTAATGGAGAAGTCCATTACCTTCAATTGTACCACAGTGTATCAGTCTCTGTGTACAATGTTTTCCTGGTTCTGCTCCTCTCGCTCTGCATCACTTCCTGGAGGTTGTTCTAGTCCCCATGGAATTCCTCCACTTTATTATTCCTTTTAGCACAATAGTATTCCATCACCAACATATACCACAATTTGCTCAGCCATTCCCCAATTGATGGGCATCCCCTCATTTCCCAGTTTTTGACCACCACAAAGAGCGCAGCTATGAATATTCTTGTACAAGTCTTTTTCCTTATTATCTCTTTGGGGTACAAACCCAGCAGTGCTATGGCTGGATCAAAGGGCAGTCTTTTATCGCCCTTTGGGCATAGTTCCAAATTGCCCTCCAGAATGGCTGGATCAATTCACAACTCCACCAGAAATGAATTAATGTCCCTACTTTGCCACATCCCCTCCAGCATTCATTACTTTCCTTTGCTGTTATGTTAGCCAATCTGCTAGGTGTGAGGTGATACCTCAGAGTTGTTTTTATTTGCATCTCTCTGATTATAAGAGATGTAGAGCACTTTTTCCATTTGCTTATTAATAGTTTTGATTTCTATGGCTGAGAACTGCCTGTTCATGTCCCTTGCCCATTTATCAATTGGAGAATGGCTTGATTTTTTGTACAATTGATTTAGTTCTTTGTAAATTTGAGTAATTAAACCTTTGTCAGAGGTTTTTATGAAGATTGTTTCCCAATTTGTTGCTACCCTTCTGATTTTGGTTACATTGGTTTTGTTTGTACAAAACCTTTTTAATTTGATGTATTCCAGTTTATTGATGTTGCATTTTGTAACTCTTTCTAAGTCTTGCTTGGTTTTGAAGTCTTTCCCTTCCCAAAGGTCTGACATGTATGCTATTCTGTGTTTGCCTAATTTTCTTATAGTTTCCTTCTTTATGTTCAAGTCATTCACCCATTTTGAATTTATCTTGGTATAGGGTGTGAGGTGTTGATGTATTCCTAATCTTTCCCACATTGTCCTCCAATTTTCCCAGCAGTTTTTGTGAAATAGTGGATTTTTGTCCCAAAAGCTGGGATCTTTGGGTTTGTCATATACTGTCTTGCTGAGGTCGCTTGCCGCCAGTCTATTCCACTGATCCTCCTTTCTGTCTCTTAGCCAGTACCAAATTGTTTTGATGACCACTGCTTTATAATATAGTCTGAGATCTGGGACTGCAAGGCCCTCTTCCTTTGTATTTTTTTCATTATTTCCCTGGATATCCTTGATCTTTTGTTGTTCCAAATGAATTTTGTTATGGTTTTTTCTAAATCAGTGAAGAAGTATTTTGGTAGTTCAATGGGTATGGCACTAAATAGATAAATAAGTTTGGGTAGGATGGTCATTTTTATTATATTGGCTTGTCCTACCCATGAGCAGTTAATGTTCTTCCAGTTGTTCAAGTCTAGTTTTAGTTGTGTGGAAAGTGTTTTGTAGTTGTGTTCATATAGTTCCTGTGTTTGTCTCGGGAGATAGATTCCTGGTATTTTATTTTGTTTAAGGTAATTTTGAATGGGATTTCTCTTTCTAGTTCTTGCTGCTGAGCTGTGTTGGAATTATATAGAAATGCTGATGACTTATGAGGGTTTATTTTGTATCCTGCAACTTTGCTAAAGTTGTTGATTATTTCAATTAACTTTTTGGTTGAATCTCTAGGATTCTTTAAGTAGACCATCATGTCATCCGCAAAGAGCGATAATTTCATCTCCTCCTTGCCTATTTTGATGCCTTCAATTTCTTTTTCTTCTCTAATTGCTACTGCTAGTGTTTCTAATACAATGTCAAATAGTAGAGGTGATAATGGGCATCCTTGTTTCACTCCTGATCTTATTGGGAATGCGTCTAGTTTATCCCCATTGCAGATGATATTAGCTGATGGTTTTAGATATATACTGTTTATTATTTTTAGGAATGACCCTTCTATTCCTATGCTTTCTAGTGTTTGTAATAGGAATGGGTGTTGTATTTTATCAAATGCTTTTTCTGCGTCTATTGAGATAATCATGTGGTTCTTGTTGGTTTGCTTGTTGATGTGGTCAATTATGTGGATGGTTTTCCTAATATTGAACCAGCCCTGCATCCCCAGTATAAATCCTACTTGATCATGGTGGATGACACTTCTGATCACTTGCTGGAGTATTTTTGCTAGTATCCTATTTAAGATTTTTGCATCTATATTCATTAGGGAGATTGGTCTATAATTTTCTTTCTCTGTTTTTGACCTGCCTGGTTTTGGAACTAGTACCATGTTTGTGTCGTAAAAGGAGTTTGGTAGAACTCCCTCTTTGCTTATTATGTCAAATAGTTTGTATAGTATTGGAGTTAGCTGTTCTCTGAATGTTTGATAGAATTCACTGGTGAATCCATCAGGCCCTGGGGATTTTTTCTTAGGAAGTTCTTTGTTGGCCTGTTGGATTTCATTTTCTGATATGGGATTATTTAAGAAATCTATTTCTTCTTCTGTTAGTCTAGGCAGTTTGTATTTTTGTATATATTCATCCATGTCACCTAAATTGGTGTATTTATTGCCATATAATTGGGCAAAGTAATTTTTAATGATTGCCTTAATTTCCTCTTCATTGGAGGTGAGATCCCCCTTTTCATCTTTAATGCTGTTAATTTGCTTTTCTTCCTTCCTTTTTTTAATTAGATTGACCAGTACCTTGTCTATTTTGTTTGTTTTTTCAAAGTACCAGCTTCTTGTCTTATTTATTAAATCAATAGTTCTATCACTTTCGATTTTATTAATTTCTCCCTTAATTTTTAGGATTTCTAGTTTGGTTTTCTGCTGGGGGGTTTTAATTTGATCGCTTTCGAGTTTTTTCATTTGTATTTCCAATTGATTGATCTCTGCTCTTCCTAGTTTGTTAATATAAACATTCAGGGATATGAATTTACCTCTGATTACTGCTTTGGCTGCATCCCAAAAGGTTTGAAAGGATGTCTCGCCATTGTCATTTTCCTTGATGAAATTATTAATTGTTTCTATGATTTCTTCTTTAACTAAATTATTTTGGAGTATCATATTGTTTAATTTCCAATTGGTTTTTGATTTGGTTTTCCATGTACCTTTACTAATCATTATTTTTATTGCTTTGTGATCTGAGAAGGCTGCATTCATTATTTCTGCTTTTCTGCATTTGTGTGCTATGTTTCTGTGACCTAGTGTATGATCTATTTTTGTGAATGTGCCATGTGGTGCTGAGAAGAAGGTGTATTCCTTTTTATCCCTATTTATTTTTTTCCATATGTCTATTAATTCTAATTTTTCTAAGATTTCATTCACTTCTTTTACCTCTTTCTTATTTATTTTTTTTATTTGATTTATCTAAATTTGATAATGGTTGGTTTAAGTCTCCCACTAATACGGTTTTGCTGTCTATTTCTTCCTTCAATTCTCCTAGTTTCTCCATTAGAAATTTGGATGCTATACCATTTGGTGCATACATATTGATTAATGATATTTCCTCATTGTCTAAAGTCCCTTTTAACAAAATATAATTACCTTCCCTGTCCCTTTTGATCAGGTCTATTTTTGCTTTGGCTTTATCAGATATCATGATTACCACTCCTGCCTTCTTTCTGTCAGTTGAGGCCCAGAAGGTCTTACTCCATCCTTTAATTCTGACCTTGTGGGTGTCAACCTGCCTCATGTGTGTTTCTTGAAGACAACATATGGTAGGGTTTTGGATTCTAATCCATTCTGCTATTCGTCTACGTTTTATGGGTGAGTTCATCCCATTCACGTTCAAAGTTATGATTGTCATTTGTGGACTCCCTGGCATTTTGATATCCTTCCCTAATTCTAACCTTTTCTTCTTCGGCTCTACCTTTTAGTCCAGTGATTTACTTTGAATCAGTCCCCCTTGTCCCCTCCCTTGATGTTTCCCTTATTAGTCCCTCCCTTTTTGTTCCCTCCCCCCCTCTCTTTCCCTCCCTTTTTGTTTTCCCTCTCCCCCTCCCCCCCTTGGTTTTCCCTTCTCCCTACCCTTGTTGGGTAAGATAGAATTCAAGATCCCAATGGATCTGGATGTTTTTCCCTCTCAGAGTTGATTTCCCTGAGATTAAGGTTTAAGTAAAAAACCCTCTCTTCCTCTCCTTCTTATAGGAGTTTTCTTCCCCTCCCCTTCCCATGTGAATCTTTGTGTGAGAAAGATTATTCTATTTGGTCTTTCTTTACCCCCTATTTATACATTACATTTTCCCCACATTAGTATACATAGATTGATAGAAATGTAGTCCTTATAGAAGAGAGTTTGAATAAAAGAAGAAGATAACATTTTTCTCCTTTCCCCTTTCCTTAATATTTACCTTTTCAGGTATTACTTGCTCTTTATTTTTCGGTATCAAACTTTCTGGTCTTTTCTTTGCAAAAAGTTGGAAATCTTCTATTTTGTTGAATGCCCATACTTTCCCTTGGAAGTATATAGTCAGTTTTGCTGGGTAGCTGATTCTTGGTTGAAGACCCAGCTCTCTTGCCTTTCTGAAGATCATGTTCCATGCCTTACGATCATTCAGAGGAGAACTTGCAAGGTCTTGTGTGACCCTGATTGTCATTCCTTTATATCTAAATTGTCTTTTTCTGGCTTCCTGTAGGATTTTTTCTTTTGTTTGAGAGCTTTGGAATTTGGCAATTACATTCCTGGGAGTTGTCTTTTGGGGGTTTAGTGTAGAAGGTGTTCTGTGAGCTCTGTCAGTGGCTGTATTACCCCCTTGTTCTAGAATCTCTGGGCAATTTTCTTTGATTATATCTTGTATCATGATGTCGAGTTTGCTGTTTATTTCTGGCTTTTCTGGAAGTGCAATTATTCTTAAATTATCTCTTCTGCCTCTATTTTCCAGATCTGTCACCTTGTCGGTGAGATATTTTATGTTCTCTTCTAATTTCTTGGTATTTTGGCTTTGCTTTATTAATTCTTGCTCTTTTACACGATCATTGTCTTCCAGTTGCCTAATTCTGGCCTTTAAAGCCTGGTTTTCCTTTTCAGTTTGGTCACATCGGTTTTGTAGATGTGTGAATTTCTTTTGCATTATTTCCCACTTTTCCTCCCAGAAGGCTACCATCTTTTTGGTCATTTCTGATTCAAATTCTTCATGGGTTTGTGGAGAGTTTCCATTTCCTTTGGAAGGTTACGGAGCATTTTCTTGTGTATCGTCTTCTATCTCCTCTGTATTTTGTATTTTGGCTCCATAGAATGTGTCCAAAGTCACCCCTTTCTTCTTATTTTTCTTGGGATTTTGGGGCTTCTGTGCTTCTGTGGAGTTTTCCATCTCTGAATGGGGAGGATTAGCTTTTCTTATCTCTGTCTGGTGTTCAGAGGCTTTAGTCCTGGGCAGATTGTCCGTTCTATGAGCTTTCCCTGAGTTGAACTGAGTATGCCTTAAGGCAGTGACTTTCACTGGAACTGGAATGGAAGGATCTGGCCAGGGGGTTACATTCACCCCCGGCTCTCTCTGTTTCCCTACTGTTTGGGTGCCCCCTCCACTGGGTCGGGTTGTTTTCTGGAAGTTGCCTTCAGAATAGCTGGCCCTGAGGCTGTCTTGCCAGCCCTGAGGGTTGCTGTTGTTTCAGAAGACCCTGCTCTCTGAGGGGGGAGGGGCCGCGGCTTCCTGGAGCTCTGAGGGCAGTGACTTTCACTGAGACTCAGATAGAAGGCTCTGAGGGTTACTGTTGTTTCAGAAGACCCTGCTCTCTGAGGGGGGAGGGGCCGCGGCTTCCCAGAACCTTGGACTCTGCGCTCCTACCCCTTAGGTCCGACTGTTCTCGGGTTCTGGCTTTTGAGGGGGGCCGTACCTTTTGATCCAGGTCCAGATCCAGGAGGAGGATTCCCAGGGTCTATGCTTTTGATCGTTTTGAATTTCAGTGCCCTAGGAGCTTATAGTTTGAGATCGGTCAGGAAGCGTTTCTGGAGATCTGAACTTTAGCTTTCTTTAAGCTTTAATCTTTAATCTTGACTGGAAATGTCTCTATACTCCCTTTTAACAGAATATATTTACCTTCCCTATCCCTTTTGATCAGGTCTATTTTTGCTTTGGCTTTGTCAGATATCATGATTGCAACTCTTGCCTCCTTTCTATCAGTTGAGGCCCAAAAGGTCTTACTCCAACCTTTAATTCTAACCTTGTGAGTGTCAACCCGTCTCATATGTGTTTCTTGAAGACACCAAATGGTAGAGTTTGGGGTTCTAATCCAATCTGCTATTTGTCTACGTTTTATGGGTGAGTTCATACCATTCACGTTCAAAGTTATGATTGTCATTTGTGGATTCGCTGGCATTTTGATATCTTCCCCTAGTTCTGACCTTTCTTCTTTAGCTATCTCCTTTTGAACCAGTGATTTACTTTAGGTCAGTTCCCCTAGTCCCCTCCCTTGATATGCTTCCCTTTCTAGACCCTCCCTTTTTATACTCCCTCCCCCCTCCCCCTCCTTAATTTTCCTTTCTTTCTTGCCCTAATGGATAAGATAGAATTCAGGATCCCACTGGATCTAGATGTTCTTCCCTCTCAGATTTGATTTCACTGAGAGTAAGGTATAAGTAATTCCACTTCACGCTCTCTTCCTCTCCTTCTCATATGTGAGTTCTTCCCCTCCCCTTCCCATGTGTATCTTTATATGGGAAAGATTATTCTATTAAGTCCCCCCCTATTTCTTGAAGTAAATCTTAGTGTTATCGACGGTTCCCCCATCCCTTTTCCTTTCTTTGCCCCCACTTTCCCCAAATCTTCTTAATGCCCCAATCTTTCCCTATGAATGTTTCTTCTAACTACTCTTATGATGCATACAATTTTTGAGAGTTACACATAACATTTTCCTCACATATTAATATATATAATTTGATGTAAACGTAGTCCTTATAGAAGAGAGTTTGACTTAAAGAAAAAGATAAGATTTATCTCCTTTTCCCTTTCTTTCATATTTACCTTTTCATGTTTCTCTTGCTTTCTGTGCTTGGATATCAAATTTTCCACTAAGTTCTGGTCTTTTCTTAGCAAATGCTTGGAAATCTTCTATTTTGTTGAATGCCCATACTTTCCCCTGGAAGTATATAGTCAGTTTTGCTGGGTAGTTGATTCTTGGTTGGAGACCCAGCTCTCTTGCCTTTCTAAATATCGTGTTCCATGCTTTGCGGTCTCGTAGTGTGTTAGCCGCTAAGTCATGTGTGATCCTTATGGGAGCCCCCTTATATCTGAAGCTCCTCTTCTTGGCTTCTTGGAGGATTTTCTCCTTTTCTTGGAAGCTCTTGAATTTGGCAATTACATTCCTAGGGGTTGTCTTTTTGGGATTTAGTATAGAGGGTGTTCTATGAACCCTTTCTATTTCTATTTTGCCCCCTTGCTCCAGAACGTGTGGGCAATTTTCTTTTATAAACTCCTGTAGAATAACATCAAGTTTATTGTTTATCTCTGGTTTTTCTGGGAGATCGATAATTCAGAGGTTGTCTCTTCTTCCTCTGTTTTCCAAGTCTGTGATCTTTTCAGTGAGATATTTTATGTTTTCTTCTAATTCATTAATTTTTTGGGTTTGCTTTATTGATTCTTGCTGTTTTATGATCTCACTTTCTTCGAGTTGCTTAATTCTGGTCGTTAGGGACTGGTTTTGCTTTTTAGTTTTGTCTGCCCTTCTATTGGATGCTTCGAGCTCTTTTTCCAATTGAGCAGTCTTATCTGTCAGACTGCTGATCTCTTTCTCCCATTTTTCTTTCCAGGTTTCCATCTTTTGGATAAGTTTCAGTTTGAGATCTTCCAGAGCTTGTTGATAGTTTCCATTTTGGGAGGCATGTTCTGATTTTTTTTGGATTTCATCCTCATTCTCTTCTTTTCCTTGGGTACTTCCACCATAAAAGTTTTCAATAGTCACCTTTTTCCCTTTCTTCCTGGAGGCTTGATTTTGGGCCATGTGAGCCATCCCTTTGGTGGTTTTATTCCCCTTTCCTTTTTGGTCTGGGGTCAGGGTGATATGGATGGGTTTTCTGTGGATTTAGGTTGCCTCAGACTAGTTCTTCCCAGCCTCTGCGGTTTCTTAGAGCGCTGGGTCCCTGATCACAGCCAAACTGCCCAGGTGTTCAGCTCCGCCCAGATAATCAGCATGTGGTCGCCCCTGGTTTTTAGCTCTGCCCAGATGCTCTGCACAACCGCCCCAGCTCCCTAGGCCCCCCTGTGCTCAGTGCAGGATTCTTCTGTGAAACCGCCCTGAGACGTTTTTTCCTGGCAGTCCCCAGATCCCAAGGACCCTGGAGTGCCCCCCCCCAGACAGAGATGTTCCCCACTCACTCGCTGTCCCAGTGAGCGCTCCAGTAGCTCACTCTGGTTTGGTGGGGGAGGTGGGGGGGGAAGGGCGGCTCAGTTCACGTTTTTGTGCAAGCTTTTCCTCCTTCTTATTATAGTGTGGAAATGTTCAAACCCCACGTACCTTCGCCTCTGTGGTGTACTGAGGAGTACTGGGGTGTCCTTCTGTTCCTCCAAAGGTGATTTTTATGCTCCTTTGATGTAGTCTATTTCGTTCGGTGCCGGGGAGAGGAAGCATGTGGTGTCTAGATTGCAGCCATGATTACCCGGAAGTCTTTAGTATCAATTCTAAGACAGAAGAGCAGCAAGTGCTAGGCAAACAGGGTTAAGTGAATTGTCTAGAGTCAAAGGGCTAGGAAGTATCTGAGGATGGGTTTGATTGCCTTAGGAATCTGCGGAATCAGATTTGGTCACAAGTGGAGATCTGGATTTCCTAAAGCATGCTCTATCTGCTGAGGAGACTGTGACAATTAGAATAGGAGTCCTTCAGAATAGGTTTTCACATAGCATCTCAATCTGTTGCTGGTCCAGAAGAGCTGCAGGGTTCCATGCATTTGTGATTCTCTCAGAGTCTTCCCAAATAGGATATTTTCTTTTCCCAACTTTTTCTCTCTTTTGACTTAAAGAATTCTCTTTCAGGAGTCAGTAGTTCTTTGGAACAAAAGGAATCACAGTCACTTGGAATCATGTAACAAGGAGGCGAATCACTGTGGCAGATAAACTTTCCCAGGGTGACATATACCAGGTATTCTGGCACTAAAAAGAAAAAATTTCTGGTCCAACTAGAAGTGAATCTTTTGAAATTAAACATCTAGATATTTTTCTCTTGGGGGAGAGGATTTGAGGGAAACAAAAGAGAATAAGCAAGAAGTCATCAGGGGCCTGGTGTTCCCACCTCAAAGCTGAGAGAATGGAAAGCTGATGTGTAAGGGGCCAAGAGAGTGAAGCAGTGATGGAAATATGATATAGGGCCAGATTGACAAAAGGGGGCAGTGTGGATAAAAATTATGAAAGGTGAAGGTTATGCATTCTGATCCCCAATCCTTTAACATGGGGCTGGTTGTTAACATGGTCTCAATATCTATGCTGTACTATAGAGGACAGGGACTCCTTGGATGGATCTCAGGATTGTAGATCTAGTTAAGAAAGGAACCTTCATGGTTATCTAGTTCAACAAACAGATGAAGAAGCAGGATACTTAAGGGACTTAGCTAGGGTTGCAAAATAGTGGTGATGAGCCAGGAGTTGAACTTACCTCCTCTTTTTTTTTATTGTTCTTTTTAAAAATTAATTAATTTAGAATATTTTTCCATGATGACACGATTCATGTTCTCCCCCCCCCCCCCAGTTGACTCAAATTCTGCTGGGTTTTATCTGTGCCATTGATCAAGACCTATTTCCCTATTATTAATATTTGCAATTGAGTGATCATTTAGAGTCTCCCAATCATATCCCCATCAAACCATGTGATCAAGCAGTTGTTTTTCTTCTGTGTTTCTGTTCCCACAATTCTTTCTCTGGATGTGGATAGCGTTCTTTCTCATAAGTCTTACCTCCTCTTAACTCTTAAATTCACTCTTTGTATTTCAGCATACTGCCAAAGATATATAGCTGGTTTGAATTCATTCCCAGAAAGAATTGGGGTTTAAATATCAGATCAGGAAGAAGGGGAATAAATGTCCATTCACATCAATTTCTTGGATGTTGGTCTCTTAGCTAGTAATGAAGCTTGTGACTTGGGTTCAGTGTATTGTCATAGAAATTATTGCAGTAGAATCTAGCTTTAATAGTTTCTAAAATACATGAAACTGTGGCTAAATATGAAGAAATGAGAAGCTTTTTGTTTTTAATTTTTTATGTGGATGGAAAAGAGTCTACTTGGTTCAGGGCCAATAGTCTGTCCCATTTTATTTTCTTATCAATGTTTTTCTCCTTTTCTCCCTCTCAATTAATACCCCTAGTCTTCTTTCTTAATTACCCAAAACCAGAGGTATATTCCCCCTAATATACCAGTTTACTGGGCTATTTCATCTTGATTTTTTTTGGAGGGGGGACCTTGGAGGGGAAAAAGTTTAGTCTGGATTTTTACACGTCATGGAATTTTACTAAAACAGAGCTGCATGGAATCAAGTAGCTAATTTATACCAAACTAAATAACCACAGGTCTCTCCTCTAAAGTGGTTAAGGCAAGGCAGCATCCAACATGAACCCATTCTCTGACATTCCACTTAAGAAAAATGTTCTCCAGACACTCATGCATTGCTGGTAGAGTTGTGAACTGATCTAACCATTCTGGAGAGCAATTTGGAATTATGTCCAAAGGTCTATAAAAAAATGCATATCCTTTGATCCAGTAATACCACTACTAGCTCTGTATCCCAAAGAGATTTTTTTTTAACTCGGAAAGGACCTACTTGTACAAAAATATTTATAGCTGCTCTTTTTGAAGTGGCAAAGAATTGGAAGTTGAGGGGATGTCTATCAATTGGGGAATGGCTGAACAAATTGTGGAACATGACGGTGATGGAATACTGTTATGCTGTAAGAAATGATGAACAGGATGATTTCAGAAAAAGCTGGAATGCAAGCTAGTGTTTGATAAACCCAAAGGTCCCAGCCACTATTTGACAATAACTGCTAGGAAAATTGGAAAACAGTACGGGAAAAATTAGGTATAGATTAACATCTCACACCCTATACTAAGATAAATTAAAAATGGGTAAATGACTTAAACATAAAAAGGGAAATTATAAGTAAATTGGGTGAACATAGAATAGTATACCTGTCAGATCTATGGGAAAGGAAAGAATTTAAGACCAAGCAAGAGATAGAGTACATTACAAGATGTAAAATGAATAATTTCAATTATATTAAATTTAAAAGGTTTTGTACAAACAAAACCAATGCAACCAAAATTAGAAGGGAAGCAACAAATTGGAAAAATTGTTTATAACAAAAATCTCTGACAAAGGTCTAATTTCTCAAATTTATAAGGAACTAAGTCAAATGTACAAGAAATCAAGCCATTCCCCAACTGACAAATGACCAAGGGACATGAATAGATAGTTTCAGATGAAGAAATCATAACTTTCAACAATCACATGAAAAAGTGTTCTAAATCCCTCCTGATTAGAGAAATGCAGATCAAAACAACTCTGAGGCACCATCTCACACCAAGCAAATTAGCCAATATGACAGTAAAGGAAAATAATAAATGTTGGAGGGGATGTGGCAAAACTGGGATGCTAATGTATCCTAATGGAATTGTGAATTGATCCAACCATTCTGAAAAGCAATTTGGAATTATGCCCAACAGGCTTTAAAAGAATGCATGCCTTTTGATCCAGCAATACCAGTAGGAGGTTTGTATCCCAAAGAGGTAACAAAAAAAGGGTTGTACAAAAATATTCATAGCTGTACTCTTTGTGGTGGCAAAAAAATTGGAAAATGAGGGGGTGTTCCTGCATTGGGGAATTGCTGAACAAATTGTGGTGTATGATGGTGATGGAATACTATTGTGCTATAAGGAATGATGAACTGCTTAATTTTTATATGAACTGGAAAGACCTCCATGAACTGATGCTGAGTGAAATGGGCAGAACCAGAATCACTCTGCTACTAAAAGCAATGCAATGATCCAGGACATCCCTGAGGGATTTATGATTAAGAATACTATCCACATCTAGAGAAAGAACTGTAAGAGTAGAAATGCAGAAAAGAATGTATACAATTTGGAGTTTTGATTTTAAAAGATTACTCTTGCAAAAATGAATAATATGGAAATAGGTATCAAGTGATATTACATGTATAACCCAGTCGAATTGCTTTTCAGTTCCAGGAGGGAGGAAGAGAAAAAATGAATCATGTAACCATGGAAAAATATTTAAAAATTAAAAAAACAAATATAAAAAATTAAATTTTTAAAAAAGAAAGAGCTGGAAAGACCTACATGAACTAATGAATGAAATAAGAGTGAAATAAGCAGAACCAATATGCAATACAGTACAAAGTACTATACATAGTAACAGCAATATTGTGAAATGACCAACTGTGATAGACTTAGCTACTCTCAGGAATGCAATGATCCAGGACAATTCTGAGGGACTTATGACAAAGAATGCTATCCACCTCTAGAAAAAAGAACTCTTATTGTGAGAATGCAAATGAAAGCATATGATTTTTCACTTGTTTATTTGGATTTTTGTTTTATATGATTGTCTACTTACAAAAATGAACAATATAGAAATAAGTTTTGCATGATAATACATGTATAACGGAGAAGAAAAATAATAAAAAAAGAAAAGTATGCCCCAAGGGCATAGTGTTATTTTTTTTAATGAAAGAAGCATTAGAAGTGGCAAATTGCATATAAATTTCAATGCAAATTAATATTTTTAATTCAACAGAAAACAAAAGATATACAAAAATTGCCCAAATATTATTAATTTAGATTCCTAGTATTGTATTCCAAATCTAACTTTTTGTTAATATTTTCATGCCCTAATATTTTCTCCCATCTCTAAATATGGTGCCGTTATAGTAAATAGCTGTGTAGTTAGCCAAGGTAACCAAACATGTCTTCTCATGATTCCAGTGAAACTAAATCCTAGTGTTATTTTCAGAAATAGCAACTGAGACCAGGGATAGAAGGTATCAGTAGAAGGGGGTTGTTAGATTTTTGGACCCCTGTCTTCCCTTCTCCTGGGCCAACTGGGAGGCAGAGGCTCGTTTGATATAAACTCCCCCTTTGGGTCCTCTTGCCCTGGCATATGATGCTGCCAGAGTTGAGCAAATCTAGAGTTATGATTCAACTGGAATACATACAGCTGCCCACACAGAACACCCAAGAAAGGAAAATGTGTAGGAGCAGGGATGTCCCCAGGCTCTTCCTGAGATTCAGAAATCCAAGGCAGTCCCTATCCTTTTGGGAAATACTAATTACACAAGACATTGTCTGATGAGTTTACAGCTCTAAAGAATCCCTACTAGAGGCCCCTTCTTGTTCTCCAAAACTTAACCCCCAACCCTTCTTGTCTACAATACTTAACCCCCATCCCTTATTTTGTTTGGCTGCTTCTCCCTTTCTATTCTAGGAGCATTTTCCCTTTCTCCGTGCTAGGCTTTTCTTTATCACATGACACAGTTCCCAGGTCTACATTCTCACATGAATTTTGAGCATGCTCAAAGACTTTCTACTTAGGGAATTTTATAATTCATATAATGAATCTCCCAACCATTCCACTTAGACTTTAGACTGAGTGATTTCAGGGGTTAAAACCAGTGAAAATCAAAGACTCACTATTCCAATTATTGCTCTTCAACTTGTCTCAGTGCCTTTTCTTTAAAATCAACGAAAACTTCACATTTAGTTGGCTCCTTCTCACATTCCCCTACCATTCCTTCAAATTTCCTAGCGAAGACAAGAGAGTTCTCTTTCTCTGTCTAGCATGGATTAAGAGGTTTCCTTTCTCAAGGGTCTAGGATCACTTCTTAGGAAGTAAATCAGGGTTAAGGAATACTTAGGGCATTTCTGAGATTCTCTTTGTTGCAAGCATCCACTCCTTATGCTGTCATTGCACAGCTTAGTCTCAGGATTTGAGAATCAAAGCTGCTGGGTCAGCTCCATGATGAGTCAAGAGTCCTCTTGATCAGCCAGATGTTCTCCGGCCAGTGTTCAGAGGAAGATCCTTGGTGATTGGGAGGAATGACTGGCTTCACTGATGGGCTCTCTGCCCATCAGACTGTTCTTGGATCTGATATCAGAGGACTTTCTCTAGTGTTATATGACACCTTGCATGGTCTTGTGACCTCCCCAGGGTGCTCAGGGTTTTGTGATGATAGAAAGAATTACCAATTGATTCAAAGTAAGGTTAAGTAACTTAACCAGTGTCCGAAAGCCAGCCAGCAAGGATATGTATTTAAACAACTTGGTAGTAATAGAAAATTCTAAGAGTAAGATCCTAGACTTTTGGCTCGAAGGAATTTTTACAATTCACCCTTCTGAAGCAACATGTTGGTGTACTATTCCTCCACTGTCTTTGCTGTAGCAGAAGGGAAAACTGTAATGGGTACTACAAGAGGAAACACCCACCTTTGAGGCCTAGTTCCTCAGACAGCTGGAGTCTTCTCCACTTGGATGGGGTGGGGAGGGTTGGGGTAGGGAGGGGTGAGGGGGGCAGGCAGGAATGATCAAAAGCTGAATTATTTTTCCACAGTTTCTCACTGGCTTCTGTTTACCCTAATACCCTATGCCCAGGCTCAGAGACCTAGGAAGGACTTAAGAGAAGGAGAAGAGAGGACCTGTCCCTCACCACACAGAAATGTTTCTGTCTTTTGGGTCACACTGCTCTCCCTTCTCTGTCTTAGCATCTGCCCACAATGAGACATACTCTGATAAATCTTCCAAGGCTACAGTGCTTTGAGGGTTCAGTTTATTTCAATGCCAATAAATGAAAGTCCAGCTATGAATGAGCCAATAAAGAAATCTATCTGTGACTAAGTATAGATGATATTTCTATATCGCCATTTCTTGTGGGGATTTGAAGGTCCAGGGATGTTTCTCTAGAGGGAAACAGAGTTTGTAAGACACTGGAAGTGAGATTGCCTCAATTCTTTCTAGGATAGAGAGGATAGAAGAAAGTTATACTGCCTCAAATACACTTTGGGGCAGGAAATCATGTTCTTGTGAAGAAAAAAAAAGAGATCTAAATGTTGGTTTAAAGAAGTAGTCTCCGAAATGAAGGCTAGGGCCTCTTGGGAAATCATGGTTTACCTCAAGGGGTGAGTGATCACTTTCCCCATCATAGAAAATGGCTTGGTTTCTCTCTTACACACTTTCACCTACACTCCTCCCATACTTCCTCACTCTTCTCCCTCCTTTCAGTATACAAACTTCCAACCTATACCTTCCAAAACTAGGCTTCAGTCTCTTAGGGTAGTTAGAACCTAATTGCTATCTGGCAAATTCCATAGCTTCTTTCTCAGCATACCTATCTTCTATCTTTAAAAAAATTAATTTGTTTATTTGTTACATTAAAGTTCTCAATTATCTCCCACTCTCTTTCCTGTCTGTACACTAGAAAAGGGGACAAATATATATGTGAATTTATAGAACTAAATCTTGCTGGTTTCTATTTATCAGTTCTTTCTCTGGAGGTGGACATAGATAAGTTATTTTTTAAACAAGACTTCTGTGGTTATATATAATGTTCTCTTGGTTCTGCTTGTTACATTCTTCATAATTTCAGGTAGGTCTTTCCATGTTCTTAAAAAACAAACAAACAACAACCTGCTTGTCATTTTTTTATGGTTTAGTAGTATTCCATCACAATTATATGCCACATTTTGTTTAGCCATTCCTCGATTGATGGGAATCCCCTTAATTTTTGGTTCGTTGCCTCCATAAAGAGAAGTGCTATAAATATTTTAGAACACATAGGTTCTTTTGTTTTTCTTAAAGTAACCCTTTCCTTCTGTCTTAGTATCAATTCAAAATCATAAGAGTGGCAAGGCATTTGGGGTTAAGTGACTTGCTCAGGGTTACCCAAGTAGGATATATCTGAGTCCAGATTTGAACCCAGGTCTTCCCAACTTCAGGCCTCTATTCACTGTCCACCTAGCTTCCCCTGAAAACACAGGTTCTTTTCCTTAAAAAAAAAAAATCCAATCTCCTAGGTCATCTAGTGCTGCAGATCAAAAGCTCTATGCTATAGGGTAGTGACTGTTAAGAACTCCTTTTCCCTACCTCTGACCCTTTTTATTTTGGGTGGATGGGATGAGTTGGTATGGATGGATAGCTACAGATGTCAGATTTCATTCCATTATCTTTCACCCCCCAAAGCCACCCCTCTGATGAGTTTTCTTATTGCTGTCTGGATACTGCCCTTCTTTTAGTCATCCAAGTTCACAATCTTGTCATCTTCAACAACTCTTGCATTCTCTCATTCCTCATTTCCAATCAGTTATCAAATCCTGTCATTTCTAATTCATCTAATGTCATCTCTCCCATCTAACCCATGTCTCTGTAAAGGATAATTTTAGCGTTGTGACCTAAACTATGCTAATTATTTGGTTGCCATGGATATCCCAAATATAAAAAAATATATAACCAAGTCAGCTTGAAATTTATGGTGATTTAATTGATATAGTGGAAAGAAATTAAGAAGAAGGAAGAAGGAAAGGGTATAGGATTTCTCCACCTGGCTAGTGCCAGGAGGAAGACCAGAGGCTTTCAGTAAGGGTTTTTGGAGAGTATGGAGGAAGGAATCAGCCTGAACTCCAAAAAGGGCTCATCCAAGATGCCTGAACCTGAATCAGCTCAAGGGCAAACTCACCACCAAACCCAGACAAATAGTTGCCACCACGCCAAGATGTCGGAATGCTTAGCATGCTGCCAGCCAGAGTTGCCTCTCCGGGGAAAGAGAGAGAGAGCAGAGGAAATGCCGTGCCTTATATAGACAGTTTTATGTCACTTTCCTGCATCTCATCTGTACCAATGATAGCTTAGCTTGACTAAGGACAGCCCAGGGGTTTGTCCACTGTTTCTGCACATGTCTGTTGAAGGCCATTTCCTCAGATACTTAATCCTTGAGTATGGTGCAGACATTCTTGACCTTGTTAAACTAAGTAGGGTGGAGCAATATAGAGTTCCCAAGACCTGATTCTGTTAAACTAAGTATCTCCATTGTTACTTATCAGGAAATAGCTAAATCAGAATTTCTAAAGTACGGTCTGAGAAGGGTAGAGTAGTTGTAAAATTCACAACTCTATTCACATAGCTACTCCCCCAATTCAGGCCCTCCATTCCCTCTCACTTGAACTATTCCAGTAGCTTCCTAATTAGATTTCCTGCTGTAAATCTCTCCCCACTACATTCTTCCTTTACATAGCTGCTAGTGCTTAGGTCTGACCATACTACCTTTCTGCTTAACAAATTCCAGCAGTTCCCTATTTACTCTAGGCCAAAATATTATTTGATCTTCATTTCACCCATTTAATTTCTATTTTGTATAACTTGCAGAATGCATATAATTATTAGTACAGTAGCACTTCCAAGTAATTTATGACTAAGTGTATATACACATATTAAGGGTATGTACTAAAAAATTGTTTACTGCTGGGGGTAGTGGTGGTGGTGGTGATGGTGCATGATCAAAAAAATTTGGAGACTACTGCCAGAGAGGATTATCTTCTCTTCCTTTTATTGAGGTTGAGTTTTGGCCTTCCTGATCACCAGTGCAGGTGTTGAAAGTACCTGGAATCACTGTTGCTACACCTAAGGTGCTCTTGGCTGATGAGCAAGAAGACTCCTAGAGATCAGTGCTATGAATGGAGAAGTTCTAGTGGAGCTGGATCAGAGATAGGAGCCATGACAAGAGAGGATCTTGAGAACCAAGCCTGACAACTGTTGTGAATCTAATTGTGTTTTAAGCTGAGGAAAGATTGAATTCCAATAGTCTTCCTTCTTTCCCTTGCTATAACAAGGCTGTGGCTCTGAGACACACCTTTCCCTTATTCCCTTCAATAAGCATGAGTGACCTGGAAATTTTCCCCTGCTGTGTCCAAATATCTGAAAGGGCAACTGGGAGGATATTGAAGGGATGGCTGGAAGTGGACAGTACCGTATAGGGACATGTATAATTTCCTTTCATATTTGCTATGTTCACTAAGTTACAACTGAAATATATCTAAATCTTATAGACAAAGGGGAATCATGACTAGAGAGAAGAAAATCCAGATAGGATGGAGGATCTTGAACCGTTACATATGGACTTTCTTAATTAATTAATATATTCTTTATTTCCTTCCTTCCTTTTTTAATTTCTCATCTTTTGTCATAGAATAGATTCCAAGGGAGGAGTGGTAAGGGCTAGACCATCAGGATTAAGTGATTTGCCCAGGGTCACATAGCTAGGAAGTATCTGAGACCAGATTTGAATCCAGGACTTCCCATCTCCAGGCCTGACCTTATCTACTGAACTGTCTAGCTGCCCCTAAATATGGACTTTCTAACTTAGTGTTTTAATAGTCTGAATAATAGTCTATTTTATCCTTTAGCTTAATCTTGGACCCAGTCAGCACTGTTCCTTGAAGCTACTCCATAGTAGCACATATCAGTAGGTTATCATTGGCCTTTTAAGAAAGTGGGATCACCTATATGCTAAAAAGACTCAGAGGAGGCCATAAGCATGATAGCTCAAGTTGAGTGTCCCCTGATAGGTAACTTAAATGTTTCATATCCTCAATGGATAATGAATACTGACATGTTGCCTTTCTGCAGACTTAAAGAAGGCAACACTGGAACCACATGACTCAAATTATATACATTCTGCAAAAATTGGGAAAAGGAATCACAGGGGTTACAGATGGTGCCCAAAGATTTGAGTAAAAATAGCAGCATATCTCATCCTGGTCCATCTCTGACCCTCAGCTTTGTCTTCTGTTTTCTTCTTCCAGGACCATTTATCCTTTGGTTACTAACACTTTCCACTCCAAAGAGGAGTTATGGTGAGCCCTAGGGGATAGAAAGGGAAATAGAAGCTTAGCTGGGCCTTGTTTTCTTCTACTCTTCAGTAGAAATCCTCCCTACCCTCCCCCCTTTGTTTATCTCTGAAGTTTCTCTTCAGGGCAGTTGTCTCCTAGGGCATAAAGGGAAGTGTTAACAATAATAATGTTTCACATTTCGATAGCATATTACATTATGATTTATAGAGACCTGTCCCTCCAACCACCATATGGAACAGTTAGTTCCAAACAAATAGTTTGATTATCATTCTACAAGTGAGGAATTAAGTGCCTTGGCCAAGGTCACACAGTAAAGTGGAAAATCTGGGGAGCAACTACCTCACAGAGTTATGATGAGGCTCAACTCAAATGAGGTAATATTTATAAAATGCCTAGCACCGTACATAGTAGGGCCAGGGAAGGGAAGCTATAGTTCAGCTTCAGTATAGCTTAGGCATGTGCCATTCCTTTCCCTTCCCCCACCTGCCTCTAGTCAACAGTTGGATGGATGGGGTGGGTTGTACCTGACTTGGATTCCCTTGGAAGGCTATTGAAGGTAACTAAATAGAACTGCCTGAAGCTAGAATTGCAACCTTTGGAGTAAAAAAACACAAATATATTCTTTTTTTTTAACCCTTACCTTCCATCTTAGAATCAATACTGTGTATTGGTTCCGAGGCAGAAGAGTGGTAAGGGCTAGGCAATGGGGTGACTTGCCCAGGGTTACAAAACCGGGAAGTGTCTCAGGCCAGATTTGAACCTAGAACCTCCCATCTCTAGGCCTGGCTCTTAATCCACTGAGCTATCCAACTGCCCCCCACAAATTTGCCCCCTACAAATTTATTCTTGATTGATGTTGCTTCTCTCTTAAAATTAGCGGACCAGGGTATTCATAGCTTTAGAATTCCACTGTCCAGATAAGAAGTCTCCCCTTCGGAGAGTAATGCCAGTACTTTGGCTATAGCAGCGCCAGGTTAGACATGTTAACCTAACAGTCAAGTGCTAAGCTCATTTCTTAATTACTACTTCATTCCCAGGAAGAAGGAACATTAGAAAGAAGGAGGGGGAGAGAAGAGGTGGTCCGCTGATTTGCATATCAATGGGTTTATTTGTGTTGTTTCTTCAATTATGAGAAAGCCAGGCTACCCAGGCAATTTGACAGGAAGGGCATGGCAAGAGACAGTGTTACTCTGCAGCAAAATTAGCTTCACTAGAATTGAAACCTTGTTGTTTCTGTAAAAGTAATAATTTAATTAAACACCATATTTTGGCTACTTCCATAATAGACGGTTTAAGGAGGTTTGGAGAAGGATTGGATACCTGGAAAAGCATATTGCTCCAGGCTTGTTTCCTACCATAAAGGTATAAAAGTTTATTTCTTAACACGGGACCTTGTACTCTACAGCTACTTAACAACAAAACCAGCCAGACACATGGTCCATGCCTCCAGAAAACAATACCCTAACAAAGGCAAGACTGACTGATCTTCCAAGAACCACATTTCTTATTGAGGTGAGGGAGGAGGTCTGTGCAATTTCTAGGTTGTATCTAGGGTAGGAAGCAAGGGGCTTCTTGGATGATCTGGCTGTGGGTACAGACAGGCTCTGAAGTGAGGGAGAGAAGAATCTTAGGGGAAATATTAATGCCAATAATTTCCTTCCCCTTCCTTTCCACCCTGGATGATAACATCCTGACCGAGATTTGGACTCAATATCACTGAAACTTCTATAAGTATTGAATACTAGCTAATTAAGAATTTCTGTCTTTATGGCAATCATTTATTGAATGAGCTCTGTCAAAGGAAAGAATAGTCATTGTCAATCAGTGAAGAAAAAACCCAAATCCTGGTATAGGTGTGAGGTTTATAGTCATGAATATTCAATACAGACAGTGAACCTTGATTTAATTCTTCTCACTCTCTCTGTCCCAGTGCTACTCAAGATTGGAGCCAGACAACAATGTGGAGTAATTTTGGCCATGGCTCCCTTAGCCCTAGCATCCTGCAGCTGCTCTGACCCATGAGGATACTTGTTCCTACTTAGATTCTAAACCTAAGTTGTTTGCCTTTAAGAGCTCAGCTTCACAGTGGGATCTAGACAGCCTGAGGCCTCTTGAAGCATTCAGTGGAGATTTCCTAGAGATAGAAAAGGAGGGAAGTTGGGAAAGAAATAGAAAGAAATAAAA
The DNA here is from genome assembly GCF_027887165.1 of Monodelphis domestica. Classification (NCBI taxonomy): domain Eukaryota; kingdom Metazoa; phylum Chordata; class Mammalia; order Didelphimorphia; family Didelphidae; genus Monodelphis; species Monodelphis domestica. Next base: position 338,433,801 of record NC_077227.1, on the reverse strand, counting down.
TTGTCTTTTATGAGGCATGTTATAGCATTTCTCATCTCCAACTCCTGAGCCCTAAATTTCCCCTTTAATCTCTTTTGTTGATTATTGGTAGCAGCAGCCTCGAAAGAACCTAGAGTAGATTAGTGGAGATGTTTAACTATATCCCAAAGCTGCCATGTAGAATAGATGATTTTTTGGATAAACGACTATACAGAATTGTCCAATTCCCTTGCTTTTTTTTTTTTAATCAGTATCAGTGATAATTTGTTGTAACAGTATCTAGTCTCTGGAATAGTTTTTCTCTGTCCAGTTTCAGAGCCACAGACAGAACTTGTTCAAATAATTAGGCATTTATATAAACATCTGATAAAATCTAAACAACCCTAATAAATGCCCAATACAAATGAAGGAGCAGAGGCTTCAATCTCTGATCAGAAAAACGGGAAATTTAAAGTGAAAATAGAGACAATAAGACAATTCATTTATTCTCCTGAGGTCTGCAAACAAAATTTGGAGGGATAGAATAGAATGTAATTCAGGCATCACTGTTTCAAATCAGGACTTTTGTCATTAAAAAAAGTAAATAAGCTCAATTTCTTTTTACTCCACATTGGAAATATTTACTTAGCTTGTACATACATTGCTCTGTGGCCAGAAAGATAGTCACTCTTTACAAAGGCATTCTAAACAAAAGGTTTCACAAACCTCAACTCAGCCATTACATATTTTATTTTCATATTGGCTGCTCCAGTTTTTCAAGGCAAGGGTTATTTTTGCAAGAAAACAAAACATCATAAGATTAACATTTAATTCTAGTCCTTAATACTATATTTTCAACAGCAGGCCCATTTTACTTCTCCAAAGTCAGCCTCTCCACTATTTCTTTCAAACAACAGCACCACACCATTTTGGACTAAATGTTGCTTTGTGATTCTCTATGAAGCCTACTAAAATACTCACCACGGGAGGGTACCCAGAGAGGTGGCAACTGCCAATCCAACTTTATTGATTTCTCTGGAATCTCAGGTAACGCAGAGATTTGGGGCAAAACTGGTTTCAGCAAAAAACTTCTATCCCTGACGTTTCCTCCAAGAACTCCCGGCGTCACTGCTCTCACAGCGGTATCAGAAGCGCAGTGTTCACCCATTGAAGCACAGCAGGCAGGGCAGGTGCTGCTGCACTACTGGGACCTCAGGGATGAAGATTTGTTTGAGAAGAAGGGCAGGAAGGGCCAGGGACGTGAAAGACCTTTTAATGCCAAGCTCGAAGAGGCTCTGGGCATAGAAGGGGGAAAAGGGAATGTACATAGAGGATTAAGCCTCCTTTCCATCCCCCAAATTTCGGGGTCAGGTGACTTGTTCTTCCCATGCTCCTCCTTTCCCTCCCGGCATAGGGAGAAATTTGGGACCTAAATATATGGAAAAAAAATAGTAGAGGCGGGATTAACTTTCAAAGAGTCTTGGGCCGGGGGTGGGGAGAGCTCCGATGGGGAGTAGGGATACGAGTAGGGAGCTGTGTGAATGTATTACACTAGGCCGGGCGTTTCCAGGTTCTCCGCACTGCATGGAGCTGGCGGCGTCTGGCCGCAGAGAGCACCTGCACGTGGGAGGGCAGTCAGACCAAGGTCAGCTAGACTGGGAGGCCCGGTGGACCGGAAAGGGGACCAGAGAGCAAGGGATGGTGGTTGGAACTGAAGCACGCATCCGTGTTGTTCCCAGCCTACCGATCTCTCTCGCTGGCGAGCAATTGGAACGAGAATTGGGCATTTAAGCGCCACCTGGCGGCCGCAGAGGCGCAGACTAGAAGGGCGGGAGTGAGCTGTCCAAAGCAGCACCCGTTTCCGGTCCCAAAATCCTACGCCTCTCAGCTGAGCCTCCCAGGAGACAGAGACGCATCATTCATTCGCACTCCTAACAAAGTAGTGGGCGGGGCAAAGAGAGCAGAAATCCCTGTGAACCGGAGTTGTAGTAACAGGTTTAGGGAAATTCGGGGGTGGCGGGGAAAGGGGCTGTTTTTCGTTTGTGTTGATTTTTTCCCCTTTTTTGCCAAGGAGTAAGGGTCGGGGGAAGGGGATCCTAATCTGTGATTTCCCAGGTTTGGGCAACTATTAGTGTAGAGACGCAATGACGCAGCTCGATCCCTTCTGGGTTATCTACCGTCTTGGAATGTTGCCTGGGGCATTACAGGTTGAGTGATTTGCCCTTCTATATAGAGTTATGTGTGTCCAGAAGGACTAGAATCCAACTATTTATGAACGGATAGGTCAGTCCTTTCCTCCCTCCATTATGCCAGATGCACCTTGGGGGAATGAGTTGATGCTCAACAAGGGATCTTCAACTCCTCAAGGGCCTCAAGCAGAAGACAATATCTAAGATGTGTTAAGATGGCACTATTTTAGCCTGAAATTAGGACACTCTGAAAGAAACCTTCCTTCAAGAAAAGCCCATTCATTTAAGTCTCTAGTATGCCCTATTACCCAATCATCACTCTCTTCCTATTTCACTATGGTTAGGCCTCTAAGGACTCTAGGGAGGGAAGTGGTGAAAGACAGACAACTGCATTTTACACTCCCCTCAAACAGTTTTAGGAGGAAGTAGAGATCAAATGATCAACTTGATTGATTTGATGTAGCAGAGAAAGTAGGTAAAAGAGAAATTTAAGGTAGATGTATATAAAAACTTCCTAAAACTAGAACTGTCCAAAAGTGGAATGGGATGCCTTGGAAAGTAGCAGGTCTCCCCTCCCCCCCACACACCTTTTTTTAAACCCTTACCTTCAGTCTTAAAATCCATATCAGTTCCAAGGCAGAAGAGTAATAAGGGGTAGGCAATTGGGATAAAGTGATTTGCCCAGGGGCACATAGCTAGGAAGTGTCTGAAGCCACATTTGAACCCAGAACCTCTCATCTCTAGGCCTGGCTTTCTATCTTTCTATCTATATTGAGCCATCTAACTGCTCACAGATTACCTCTTGACGGAGGCCAAATGACCACTTATCAGAGCTGTTGTAAAAGGGATTCCTGTTCAGTTATGAATGCAACTAGATGACCTGTGAGATGTTATGGTTCTGACTTAGAGAAATCTTTGTGTTGAACTCTGACCCAGACTAACAATATTTTGAATGTTTGAGGAGGCAATGTTAGCTTAGTTTAAATCCAAAAACAGGTAGGTGGAAAACTGGGGCTTTTCATTCAAATGATTGACCAAGAAGTCCCTAGGCAGAACCAAAATGGGAGCAGGAGCAGCATTGTATTGATTCCAGGATATTTAGCTAGCACTTACACACATCTACTAGTAAACTCCATGGAGAATACAAAAGAAGCAGGAGACAAAGTTGCCCTCCAAGAGCTTAGAGACTTACTGAGAAAAGTAATATACACACATACATATAAAATACAATAAGAAATAACTGCATATGTCAAGTTATAATAGTTCTAAGTTTAGAGAAGATAAAAACTAAGGTGAGCAGAGGTGTTTAGAAGAAGTTTCATGAAAGCAGTGAGTCTTAAATTGTGGATTAAAAGACAGGAAAGTTGTGATTGAATGGAAAACATTCTGGCTGGGGGAAATTCATCCTGGTTGCAATAGAAGTGGGTTGGGCATAACCAGATGCCCGGCAGAGAAGGATGAGTAACATGATAAAAAAAGGTAGTTTATTAGTCTGAAATTAGATGGGGATACCTATAAGAATGCTACTATAATAATGTAGAACCAATGAGGATGGAAATAGAAAGGAAGTGATGGATAAGGAAAATTTCAAAGTTGGTGCACTGAGACTAGCAGTAAGGATACAAGGCAGAGAGGGAGCCACTTCAGAAACTAAAGGAAAATCTATTCCAGAAGTACTGACTGGGGAGCAATTAATGCTGGGGAGGAGCAACAGCAGGGGTAAAGAACTAGCAGGTCCTGGATGCAAAAAAGAAACAGAGGAGGAACAAATGCTGGGATACAAGCAATACCCTGATCCTAAGACATTGTAAGGAGAATTAGTAAGTGTTAAAGACAGTAGTCTGGAGTCATTCAAGAGGAGACTATACTGGTTCTCAAGCAACAAGTGAGCAACATTCCAGTGGGGAAGTCCTAGCAGGAGTTCCATCTATGGTTTAGCCAGCAGGGGGAGTAAAGGCTTCAGTGTGACATCCTTATCTGTGTTGGAATACACAGGCAAAACTGATCTCCAACCGGAGTAGAAACTCACAAGCCTGGGTTTAGGGGTTCTCTGCTTTTTTCAGATTTCTTCCTTAATGTGATTCGAGGTCAGAGAACTCAGGAAAGAGCTTCCAATCCAAGCCACTGGATTTGGGAAGAAATCGATTCTAGTTGTGAGTAAAATTTTCAAGTGTTCTCTCCAAATGGGATGCTGCTATCTTCTCCCCTGTTAAAATGGAAACTCTTGCTAGAACTCATGCCTTGCTGTAATTGAATTATACCTCTGGTATGGAAAAGCTGTCTTTCTCTTCTAAACTGATGAATAGTACTCAGAAAGCTATACATAAGGGATTGATGGTGGGGAGAAGCTGGGAAGGAGGGAAAGGAAAGAATAAGTATTTATTAAATATCTGTTCCAGGCACTAAATGCTTTACACTAAGTTTACAGACATTATCTCCTTTGATCTTCACAACAGCCCATTTTATAGTTGAAGAAATGGAGGCAGACAAAGGTTAAGTGACTTGCCCAGGGTCACATAGCTAGTAAGTGTCAGAGGTTAGATTTGAATTTAGGTCTTTCTAAATCCAGGGCTAATGCTCTAGCCTTTGTATCACCTAATTACCTCTGAACATAAGGCATAGTTATACTCATATGCCTCTACAGAGCTGAATTTGTGTCACAATATCAGCTTCTATATAGTAAGGTCTATGTCTGCCTTCACATTTTCACATCTGGCTCTATAAGGTGTCACTATACGAGGCCTTTTAAATCCTCAGACTTGGGATTAGAAGTCCTGAGAAAGCTCATGAAATAGTATATTGTAGCACAATGGTTTTGTATGCCTTTTGTTTAAGAGTTTGGTAAGGTCTAAACTATTTTTGTAATGATATAATGATGTTTTAATTTCTAATATAGCAAATAAAGATAGATAAAATTCACATAAACAAATGCTCTTTGGGGTGGGCTTTGATAACATTTAAGGGTGAAAAGGGGTGTGGAGAAAAAAAATTGAGAATTGGTGTTGCAATGGAAATGGCCTTGAATTAGAAATCAAGATACCTGAGTTCTGCTTCCACTCCTGTCACTAGCTAACTGATTCATCTTTGGCAAGTCACTTTATTTCTCTGCCCTGCCCCCATTACCCCATTTGTAGAATGAAATAGGATGAACTAGGTAGCTGCTACGTGCCTTTCTAATACAAGAATTCTATGGGGCTATAAGACTCCTAAGTAAATGGGACAGGCAGAAAAACATAGAGTATAGAAAGAATGAAAGCAGTGGGAACAGCACTAGTAGTCTAGAAAGTCGGAGAAGTGAGAAAAGCAGTGGTAGTGGTGGTAGTAGTAGAAGGGGCAAACACAGTAACTGCAGGTGAAATTTCAGGCTATAGACAAAAGGAAAATACCCTGGTGAGTTCCAGGGAACCTCTGGGTGTCCAGTTCATTTCTGGGTGATCAAAAAACTATGAGTCTTTCATTCCAGCTCTGTTAAATGGGGGATAGTCAAAGTTCCATGACTAAATACATTAAGAGGATGTCTGCCTGGGAATCAATGAAGAGTATCTAGGGATGAATGCCTGAAAGTTAAGAAAGGACCTTATTATATCCAGCTACAAAACTGTCTTCTGAAGGAAGAAAAGGAAGCTCCATCCATCAAGATGGATGTTTGAAATGAAAAGAGACAAAGAACTCTAAGGGAAATAATTTGTAGAAGGATGCAAAATATAGAGAAGGGAAGGGATGGAGAAGGGAGAAACATTAATATAAAGCCTACTATGTGCCAGGCACTGGTCTAAGTACTTTAAAAATATCTCATTTGCTCTTCACAACCACTTTGCAAGATAGGTACTATTATTTCATCGACATTTTAAAGTTGAGGCAATTGTGGCAAGCAGAGGTTAAATGCAGCTAGTAAATATGGGGCTGGTTTTGAACTCAAATCTTCCCTACTCCAGGCCTAGGGTCCTACCCATTAAACCTCTTCACAACCTAAGGAAGTAGGGAACAACTATTTCAACCACACACATTGGATTGCATTTGACTCAGATAATTGCCCACATATCTGGCCACCTTCCTATCTTTTCCCCAGACACCTTTCATGTTCTTCCTCTTCCTCTTTCTTGTCTCTGTCCTCAAGATCTTATTTAACTCTATTTGTTTTGGGACTGAAGGAAATTGTATTGGGGCAGCCTCCATTTAAACAAGAGGATTTTGTTGTGTCTTTTGGTAGTTCCTAGGTACTTTGAAGAATGGGCTTGGATGATCACTTTTCATGAAGAGGCAGAGGGACCTGGTCTTGAAAGAAAGCAGGTGCTTAGAACTAGCTCTACTACTGACCTCAAGCAAAGTAATTTCTTGGTGCCTCAGTTTCCTCAGGTATAAAATGTCCAACCTATCTCAAAAGACTGGTTTGAAGATAGTGTGTGGGGATAAAATGAGAAAAGAGTAAAGTAATTTGAAAAAATGAAAATAATACGAAACTAATATTTTTTACATATGTTCTATTCCTACAAATCCAAATTTGAATAGGCAGAATAATCTATATCAGAGATAGAAATGCTCTCCTGTACTCTCAGCTTTCCATTACTTGTCTCTATTTGCTTCTCAAGCTGCCTTGTTTTTTCTGCCCATGGGTTCAGAATTGTGTAGAGCCCTAAGGTACCAATTCCCTTCTCTGCCATCTCAATGTCCTTGCTCAACACAGATAACAGTGTGGTTTTTGACTGCCCTGTCTTCCAATCCTTCTAGAATTAGTGAGAGTGAAAAAGCCTTAGTTCTTCTTCAACTTCTCTCTGGAATCTATATTTGTCACCAGTAGGTCAGTGGGAACTACGAAGAGTCTTCTGAATCTGCTAAACGAGCACAAGGCAAACATTTACATTAAACATATTGGAAGAGATCAAGTGTGGTTCTCAGAAGCTCAGACTTGTAACTATTGGGCTCAAGGCCAATCTAGAGCTGGAGAAGGCCCAGGTCTGGCTCCTTTTAAGCCCCAAACAAATTCTTGTGGGATGTTGCAATTACTTGTGACAATCCCTCTCTTAAACTGAGACTTTGATTTTCAGGTTTAAGGACTCAAAAATCAGTGGTTGATTGAGTGGCATGTAACTTCTGATGGTGAAAAAAACACAGCAGAACTATTTTATAGTGGCTCATGTTAGGTTTGGAAATGCTAATCTCTAGGAATCATTTGCTTTAATTCTGTTTGTATTACTATAACTTTTCAATCACTGTAGCAGATTTCCTGTCCCTGAAATCTGTTAAATATTCTGTAGTAGCTCATTCTGTCCTTCGATACTCAAATGTCTAGGAATCATTTTCTGTAACAGTTTTACATTTTAGTAACTTTCTAATTACTCTAGCAAATTCTACTAAACCAACTCTGAAATCTTATCTACTGGACATGCTGTAGCAGCAGGTGAAACACACTTTAATATCATACATAATATTTTAGCAGTGATTAACACTGACATGGCAATAGGGAATATTTGAGAAGTAAAGGAGGCAGAGAGAGATGGTTAAATGTGGAAACAGGAGGAGGGAAGCAAGGCTGGGCATTAAGATTCCTAGGGTTCTATTCCATTTCCATAGCCTCCATAGCAAAACAAGCTTTGAATAAATGTCTTAAACTTCACTGACTTTTCATGTCCCTGACTTTTAAATTGGGTATGATGTTGGCAATTACCCTAATTGGGACATGCTAAATATTGAGGATCAAGGAAAAGAATATTGTTAGATCTACAACAGTATAGGTATAAATATCCTCATTTTTGGTCTCCAATCTGTAAATTATTCATCATAACTAGGTATTCAGGCTCTCTCTATATTCTAGCCCTTGTTCTGTCCTGATACTCCCTAATAATTCCTTGATGAATTTCACTCAGGCAGCAGCTACATCTGATAGTTGAGCAAAAAGTACAGCACCCTTGAATCAACAGTACATTTCTCCAGTAATAAAATACTGAGCCTTGGTTATAACACTATGTCCCTTCTGCAATGCTACACACTAGCCAGTGTCAGCCTTGAAAAGAAAACCTTACTTCTCCAACAACACCATGCCCTGACCACAATATCAGATCTGAGAACACCCCTCTGCCCCTAGAAGTCTTAGGCTGAGTTGTGCCAACATGCCAGCCAGTCCAAACATAATGACCTTGGCACAAAGCATTGTGTTGCCATGTTAGCAAAAAATGCCTGTGACCTGTTGCTAAGCCCAAAAGAGATTAAGTTAGAGCCATGAGTTTGACATCCCTAGTGGCTTCAAGCCTCCTTGCCTTAAGTCTAGGCCTTGGGTGAATGAACTTCCCCAAACAACCCGCGTACAGGTGAAGACATAGTTGGTAGTGGTCAAGAAGGGCGATGAGGATTATTAGACATACTTTAAGAAAAAAGATAGCATAAAGTAAGAGATATTTTCTAGATTAGGGAGATTCTAGGGAAGCCTGGGCCAGAATTCCTTTATACTTAAACGAATCTGTGATCAAATTGCTATGGGTTCTTCACTGGGATAGAACACACCCCTTTCTCTAGTATAATTCTCATTCATGTTTTTCTAAATCCTCCATGGAAAATCCATGTAATGTACCAAAGAGTTTCTACTGTTTTTTCCCCTTTCCCTAGATTCAGTCCAATTCAAACATTTATTAAACATCTGTGTAAAGCCCTGTGCTTGCTCCCAAGGACACAAAAACAAAAATGAAACTTCTTTCAAGAAAGAGATCCTACTAGAGTAAGGAATATTGGATTTCCTGGGTGATCTGGTTACTCCTGGGAACTTGGAACAGTCTTCATGTACAAAGAATGAGAGAAATAAAGTCCTTAGACCCCTTAAGCAAAAACACATGCCCAATTTTTTGATCTTGGAAAAATAGTAGTCATGGGATATGGCAATGCAAATAACCAATGTGAGATATAGTTAAAGAATGCTAGCTGGGTGGGACCATAAAAATTAGTCTAATTCCCTAATTTTGAGGAACCTGAGGCTCAGAGAAATTAAGTGACTTACCCAATGTGATAGAGTAAGTGAGTAGCAAATGCAGGGCTTGACCCTTGATTTCCTGATTCCCAATTAAGTACTCCTTCACCATGTATATTATTATTCTCTGAAAAGAATAAGCATCAAAACCAAAGAAATTGGGTGATATGGAAGAGATCTCAAGAAATTCTACTAAAGATAGCATCTTCTCAGAATAAGCATAGACCTGCATGTTAGGAGAGTTAGGATTGGGATCATGTTATCTTTCTTGGAAGGAAGAGGATAAAGAGGACCTTTTGAAGGACTCCCTGAACCCTAAATGATTTGTCTTCAGAAGTGGTAAAGTCATGAGTCATACTAGAGGTAAATTTTCTCTCTATTTTCTATAAGCCTTAGAGTCTGGGCAGAATGTCTCCCCAAAACAACCAACCAAACATCATATTTGTTAAGAAAGATGTCTCAAAAGGAATTATTGATTAAACAGAGCCAAGAAAAGTGGAATATGGAATAAGGAGATAAGAGTGCAACAAACTCTTCTCATTCTCTTGATTAGGGAAGAAGGCACTCTGATCAGAACAGATGACAAGCTAGGTTTGAAAACTGAGACTTTAAGTCTTCATTCTAACACAGGTAATAGATCACAAAATAAACAACCATGTACTAATATGGCATTAGAAAAATATACATTTATAAAAGTACCTTGCATTATTATATCTTCTCAACATTATTATCTAAGCAGCTCCCTATCTTGCTTAATTCTGGTGTTCTAAATAAAGCTAAGGGAAAGCTAGATGGTAGAGTGCAGGGCCTAGACTTCAAATCAGACTTTAGGCACTAGCTGTGTTATCCTCGGCAAGTCACTTAACCCTATTTGCCTCAGTTTTCTCATCTGTAAAATGACCTAGAGAAGAAAATGGTAAACTACCCCAGTATATTTGTCAAGAAAATTCCAATGGGATCATGAAGAGTCAGACATGACTGAAAAATGACTGAACAACAACAAAAAGAATAATATGCTGATTAGTTTCTCCACTGAATAATACACCTGTCTTTCTACTTCTATGAAAGTGATGATTTGAATAAGACAAATCATACCAGTGTGCCAATCTGGCACAAATGGTGACCTTATTTAGGTGAAATGGCAAGTAGATGTTTAAAAAACTTCTAGGATAAAAGGAAGATAGATATTAAAGTTGCTAAGGGCCTCCAGTTTTCTTGGAGCCATCAGATAGACCCTCAATCCTGCATAAGAGGCAATTACTCTAATTCTAGTCAAGTAACTAACATCTCTGGTATGTTATTTCATCTCTCTTAATTAATGTCTCCTTATAGAAAATTTCTGAGTCTTGCTCATTACTCTCACCAAGGCTACAAACTGAGCAACCTAACCATAGACAAGACCTAGTCACATAAGTTCAGTGATCAAGATGGTATGAACTCCTTCAGCATCTCAGCAATCCTGCAATAGATGAGTTTAACCTCAGAGGCACAGCACAGTCCTTTATTCCAGAAGTACAAATTATTATCTAGTCATAAGAATTGTTTGCTAATACAAATTCCTGCTATCTTAAAAGAGGACTGGATAGACTTATGATGAATGCTGATCCTTAGTAATGTCATAGCTTTATCCTTTGACAGATGGGAAAGTTTATGAAGTCATATGTATATAATAAGGAATTGATTCTCCCTAGCAAGAATGAGACCATGTTTGTTTGTTTGTTTTTTTAAAGAGGAAAACCTCTCCATGCCTCCATATCTATCCAGAAGTTTCAGAAGCTTCATATCTGAGATCGGAATGATAAAATGTAGGAATGATAAAAGAAATCCTAAACAATAAAAATATCAGTCCAGTGAGTAGAGGCATGAATACATCTTAGGCTGAGAGTAAAAACAAACAAAAAAAAACTGAAGCAAAGAGAGAACCTGAAAAATTTGGAGGCTCCAACTCAATATATTCAATAAGGATCCCTAAAAATTCTATTGATATATTTTGGTTTGGAAAAGTAATAAATTCTCAATAAACATCCCTCCCCTCCAAAAAAAAAAAAGACTTCCACTATTTTTGGTTAAAAGCAAATGCAATGGGGGGCAGCTGGGTTCAGTGGATTGAGATGGGAGGTCCCAGTTTCAAATCTGGCCTCAGATACTTCCCAGCTGTGTGACCTTGGGCAAGTCACTTGACCCCTATTGCCTAGTCCTTACCACTCTTCTGCCTTGGAGCCAATGCACAGTATTGACTCCAAGACAGAAGGTAAGGGTTTAAAAAAAAAAAAGCAAATGCAATGCAGGGCCAATATAAATGAACGCACAGAACCACTCTGTACCTCAGTTTTCACAGTTATCTTACCTCTTTTCAACTCAATGTAGTTTCCAGAGTACATTAAAATACTTCTTGAGGGAAGTCCCTAGGGATCTGGAAGATCAGTCTTCACATTAGGAAGTCATCCTATTGATGAGTTGGCTTGAAATCCTCAAACTCCATCCTCTGTCTCAGCACCGCTCTGCTATTTGTGTCCACAATCCACTAAATTTATCCCAGAACTTAAATTTATATTTTAAACTCAGCTAAGCCCATGAACTTTAACTCTCTGCTTTTAAATTGGAATCAGAAAAAATTTTCCTCACTCTCAGGAATTTAGGAATTTCAGATGCCTACTACTAAGCCACCTCGTCCTTAGAAATGTGGCATTCTCATTTTATGGATGAGGCACAAGAAGAGACTAAGTGTAGCAGTGAGTGGAGAAGCCAGAATTAGGGAACAAGTGTTGTTATAATTCTTATACTTGGTCAGTGACTCCATCCTCCAATTCCTAGAACAGGATTGCCGGTAGTCTCTTCCAACAGTCCCTATTCACCCACCCCAATAGGCGTTTGACTACTGCTGAGGTTTAGCTCCAAAGGATGAGGCCAATTCATACCAGTGCTGTTGAAGTTCTGTGATGGGACAGCCCAATCTCTCTAGACCTGACATCAAGTATAAAACAACTCTGCCTCTAAAATTCCCAACCCCTTATCCTCTCTTACCAAGAAGCTATTTCCAGGCCAAATGCTGATTTGGTAATGACATTTGATTTGGCCATCAGCTCCTGTTTCCAGAATCCATTTAGCTACTCCTTAAGAAGGTAGAATGGCAGAAGGTACCTAATGGTCCCTTTGGAAGATGGACAGAACCTAAACCAGCAATAGGGCCAGAGTCATAGGCATTTCTGTGGCAAGGCCACAGTAGAGATTTAATAAATACTTATTGAGAGGCAGCTAGGTAGCACAATAGAGACTAGGGCCTAGAGGAGGACCTGAGTTTAAATCTGGCCTAAGATACTTTCTAGCTGCGAACTTGGGCAAGTCATTTAACCTCAGTTATCTAGCCCTTATCTCTTCTGGCTTAGAACCCAAACTAAGACAAAAGGTAAGCAGGATTATTAAAAAATGTCAATGAGACATCCAGTTTGAAATGTCCAAGAAGCAGTTGGCCATGCAAGGCTGGAGATCAGAAGAAATATTAGGGCTGGACAAATAAATCTGAAGACCATCAGCATGGAGATCATAGTTCAGTCCATGGGAACTGATGAGATCACCAGGTGAAACAATATATAGAGAGGAGGGCCCAAGGACAACAAAGAGGCATGACCTAGATGAAGATTAGCAAAGGAGGCTGAGGAGCAACAATCAGGTAGGAGAACCCAAATCTCCTGTCTTCATAACTGCCCTATTCCTATGGGGTGTACACCCAGAGTCATCACTTGGATGTCATTCCTCAACTCCTCCCTCTCACAGACCCCCATCTATATCCAATCAGTTGCCAAGTCTTGCCGTTTTTACCTCTATAACATCTCCATATATCCTTCTTCTCTTCTCTGACGCTGCCACTATATGCCTCCCCAACTATTCTGTAATCCAGTGACACTGTCCTCCTTGCTGTTCCTCAAAATAGACATTTTATCTCCTGACCTTGGGCATTTTCAGTTGTTCTCCCTCAGGCAGCAAGGCAGTATAGTGGAGAGAGCACTGGGCCTGGTGCCAAGAAGACCTGAGTTCATATTTGTCCTTAGATACTTGTGTGTAACCCAGGACAAATCACTTAACCTCTGCCTCAGTTTCTTCAACTGTAAAGTGGGGGATAATAACAGTACTTACCTCACAGGATCATATGAGTCATTTGTAAAGGATGTAACAGTTCCTGGCACATATATGATGGTGCCATATGAATGCTTATTCCTTTTCCTTTCCCCACCTCAGGAACTTTTTCTTCCTCTCCTATCTTCCTTGATTTCCTTAAAGTCTCAGCTAACATCCTTCTATAAAAACCTTTCCTGATTCTCCTTAATACTAATATCTGCCCTCTGTTGATTATTTCTAATTTATTACACACACACACAGAGTTGTTTGCATATTGTCTCTCCCTTCAGAATGTGAGCTCCTCAACAGCAAGGACAAGCTTTTCTTTTCTTTGTAACTTCAGCACTTGGCATAGTGCCTGGCATACTTTAGGCACCTAATAAGTACTTGTTGACAGACAGGCACATGCTAAGTTCTTTATAGTTGCTTGCTGATTGATTTATTTGGGGTATGAGTTATGTCATGTCAAATGAGGTCCCCTCCACTCTCCAATTCAGTGATTTTGTAAAGATTCTTAGAGGAGGGAGTGGAAAAAGATGTCTACAGAACCATAGGAAGTAATTTTCTATTAATGTGGGCTCAGAAATGTCTAACTTCCTAAAGGGGGAGGAGCTTACTATCTACCAATATTGTTTGACTGAGATGTCAATCAGTCAGGGAAATAATGACCACAGAATACTGAGAATGCAGCTTCGGGTCTTCCCGGTTACCTTATAAGTAATTTGTGAAAAGGAGTAGGCAAAGTAGGGTGGGAATCCCCAAATTGGACAATGTTCCCTGATACTTCATTGTAATTACAGTAGTTTTGAGAGAATTTTTGATGGAAGAAAGCATGGATTTGGGTGTGTTACTTATTAAAGATAAAGGTGTAATCACCTAATGGTTACTTTCCATGGTCTGGTAGAGGAATGCTAAAGAAAGCATCCTTTCTCAGCAAGTAAACAACAAAGTTTCCTCTTCTTTGAGATGCAGATCTTTCAGCTCCAGTGGTAGGAGGGACTTTTGATTGCAGAATGGGGAGGGGAGGGGAGGAGAGACATCCTATGTTTTTGGTAAGGTTTGTTGTTTTCTGCATTTGTTCTTTAGTGTTCTTGGAATACCAAAAGAGTACAATCAAAACAACTACAATAACGTTTCTAAATTAATCTGGCACAGGCTACACAGAAGGAATTTTATTGGGTTAAACAACATCCAAGGAACATTTTACCCTCTTTGGTCTTGGTAGTAGAAGGACAAGGAAATTAGGAGGGGTTACACTTTCATGAGAATTTCTTTTTTTTTTTTAAACCCTTACCTTCTCTCTTAGACTCAACACTAAATATCATTCCCAAGGTAGAAGAGCAGCAAGGGCCAGGCAATTGGGGTTAAGTGACTTGCCTAGGATAATACCGCTAGGAAGTGTCTGAGGTCATAATTGAACTCAGGCCTCCAAGCCACCTAGCTGCTTCATGAGGACTTCTTTTCCTTAAAACAGGAATTGGAATCACCTTGGGAAACGACTTTGAAGCATTCCAAATCAAAATACCGAATTGGGAACAGCAGGGTTTGTTCTGGCAGATCAGATTACTGATCCAAGTAGTAGCAAATACTGAATCTTTAGGGGAATAGGCAAACTCAAATTCTTATCCAATAGTGGTTCCCTTTTGATGACTAGCCTGGGCAAATTCAGATCAGATTGTTATTAGCTACTGCTAGCAGAAATTGTCTGCATGTTACTTGGACCTGAAGCAAACAGACTGAGTCCCCAACTGATAGATCTGATCTAAGATGAAAAGAGACTAAAGGTGGCAACATGAACTAAGATGAAAGGAGAGAGAAGGAAAGAGAAAAACAGAAGAAAGCAAGCTGTCAAAGCCACAAACTAGAAATGGCTGTAGAGGTCATTCTGATTAGGGCAATTTTGTGGACAGTGAACTTGTAAGTGTTGCACAATTTGGGAAATTTAAAGGAAGCAGATATCGGATATGTATATACTTAAGAATTAGCAGGAGAGCTATACACCTAGACCAGAGAGGACATACTTTCTCTTTTGAGTCAACAGCTTCAATTAAATGATTTACTAAGTTTCTATTGTGTGCAGGTCATTATTAATCAGATTACAAAGATTCAATGACAGAATCATTGCCCAAAAGGATCTTACAAACTAGCAGGCATATGAGATATGCACACTAATAATTTCAATACAATTAACAGCATAAGAGAGTGTAGAGAGGCCTGAAAGATTCAAGGAGGGATGTATCATTTCTAAGTGGATCAAAGAAGGTATGGAAGAGGCAGCATTTTGAAGGAGGATTTCAAAACATAGAGACCAAAAATGTTGGAATTCATTTAAGGTGTATCAGACAGCATACATATTTGCAGAGATAGGAGAGGGTAGGATGAGACTAGGGAATAGCAAGTAGATTGGTTTGCTTAAAGCAGAAAAAATAAAGTAGAAAACAGAGGATAGCTTATGGAACATCTCAAATGCTAGGCCAAGGAGTTGATATTTTTTCTTTAAGCAGGGTAGAAAACATGAAGGTTTTCCCAGCTGTAACATAATCAGACCCATATATTATTATCCCCACTTTACAGATAAGAAATCTAAAACTCAGGTAGGTTGGTCCCCCCCCCCCGCCCCCCCATGAATACACAGTAAGTATTAAGAGGCAGGATTCAGACTCAGGTCTAACCTAACTCTCTGAGTCCATTACCATTTCCATTACTGCCCTTTTTTGGAGACATAACACCTTAGAGTTGTTGGATTTCTATGGCACTCCCTCACTCTTCTCCAAAGGGCTGCATGACCTATTTTCTTTTTTAATTAAAGTGAATTAAAATTGCAAGCTTTTGAGAATTTCATGAAATCCCTTGAGATTACTACCAAGACCCTAGAGTGTTGTAAAACTAGGGCTGGGAGTCACGGCTAAAAGAATAAGGGGAAAATTTCTAGTTCTTCAGTTGATCAGTTGTTTATGAGGAGAGAGGGAGGGGCAACAGGGGCTTGTGCTGCATCATTTATGAATATAAGGAAAGAAGCAAATTGACTTTCTTTTAATGCTGAATGGGCATTAAAACTCAACTTTTCAAGTTCCAAGGTTTTGTCTGCTTATGAAAGCAATTATGAAAACTAGTAACAATGAGATTTCTAAAAACTATATAAGGCAAATTAAACAGCCTACAGTTTAAAGTTAACACCTAGTAGCAGACTTTGATAAAACTTGTCAATTGTTTTCTTTAATATATGCTTAAAGGAAAAAAGGCAAACAAAACAAATAGTCCTGCTTAGTCCAAGGACAGGCACTTTAACACAATATGGAGTGCCTTCTCAATAATCTCTCCTGGTCCTAATTGGGCTTCCTCCTCCTTCCCAGAGTCCTTGGTTCGCCTATCCTGACCATTGCCTCAACTTCAATGATGTCAGAGATCTAAGACTCCTTTGAAGTATTGGACCTATTCTGTTTGGGATGTTGATTAGCTCATTTCCATTTGGGATAGGTCTGTGATAATGTAAAATCTAGAGTTGGGAAAGGGACTGAAGGGGAGACCTTTGCCTTCTTTCTTTCACTCACCATAAATCCTAACAAAGTCTTCTACCACTAGTACTTTAAAGTTATGTAAGTTGATCACAGTCCTGGCAGGCCTGAGGATTCATTTAATCTAATCATACTAGATAGGAATAATAGTCTGGCTTCCTCTTAAGGAAACACTTGCCAGTCAGTCCTCTTTTCTCAAAGTCCACATACAAAGCGCAATGGTACTCCAGCAACTAATGGCAACAACCTTGCACTTCCTGGACAGCTCCTCTCCAAACAGATGAGAGTCTCAACACTGGGCCTCTGGTAATGAAACAAAACTTCATTATTATTTATTTGGTAAGTTTGTGGCTTGCCAAACTTGGTAAATGATCATCTTCAATATCTTGTTCCTATGCAAGGGAGGTCAGTTTTAGTTGAAAGAAAAAGCATCAAGATTCACCTAGGGAACCTTGTAACTGTGGTATGCATCTAACTTGAGATAATTCCATGATGATACTTTAGTATAATATAATCATGTTATTCTAACGTAGAAAAAAATTTAAAATAACATCAAAAAAATTTCCATGGTATACTTGCTTTAAGGAACTTTCAGCAACCCTTAAGTTTTCTTCTGATCTTGGCTCAATACAAAAAAATTTTTTTTAATGAAACTAAAGAGGAAAATCTCAAAAACATGAAACCATTTTAAAAAGGTGGGGAAGACAAACAAATTTAAGGCTACTGACACCTCTTCTCTGTTTATGTACTGGAGAGTAACAGTTCTGTTCAATGAGATTTCAATTTAAGCTTTTATAAAGCTTCCATCCCCTCCCACCCCCATTCTAAAACTATCCTTTAGGATCATGCTTTTTAGAATTTTTATTAGCAAAATCAATGACAGCTGTTCCACTCAGCAGAAAAGTAATTCAGAAAATCTTCACTTTAAATGTATCAAAACACCCGTTTTCTCTATTATAAAATGAAAATGAAGTCTCTTATCGAGCCATCTTTTGTTGTAGATTCAAACTCCCCCAACTGAAAAAAAAAACCGAATTTTTAAAAATCCTCCAAGTGAAACCAGATCATAGTCTATAACTATCAAAGCTTTCCTTTACCTAAATATGACTTTCCTTACGAGATCATTAAGTCAATCATTCCCAATAAGAGGACCTTTAAACCTGATTTTTAAATGCAAGTCAAAATCCTCTGAAGAAAAAAAATTTTTTTATCATAAAACAAAACAAAAATATAGCCAGAGTATGTCTCTTCAGTGTGAGACAGTATAATTTTAAAGCCCATAATTACAGGTTACAGTTAATAGGCACAAGTAACACATGCCATTGGGCTCCTGAAAGAGTATTTCCATTTAGATTTTAGGGGAAGCAATAGATTAAAGAATAGTTGGCCCCCACCTCCATCCCCAAAATACACTGAAACAAAAGACTGATCTGTTTACATAGTCACATGAAAAATAAACATCTTTATTTTTGCCTACTTTATTTCATTTTTCAAATAAAATTTAAATCTGTACAAAGTATACTGTTACAGTATATATTTTGTAAGAATCAAAATGCCTAAAATAATCACAATACTTCAATAAGCAGTACAGTAGAACCTTGCTAGTTTCCATTTCTGTATTCCACAAACTCTTAGAGCCAGTTGACTCAAGAGGTATCTGCCGTATTTCCATATTTTGAGTTCTCAACAATGGGATGGACATGCATGGCAGCAAATTAGGGTTACATTACATTCCAAAACACTGCTTTTTCATTACACAACAATTGCATTTATTACAGAATCCTTGAATTTGGTTTTAGAATTGCATTTGCTTACTTTTTAATTGGCAAAATTCAAGTACCCTCAAAGGGCTCCCCAATCAGTGCAATTTAATGATATTCTACTGTATATTGGCACATCTCCAATGAAGACTAACTTGTAACTTGTAAACTCAAATGTCAACAACTCTGCTCTAAAGCCTTTAAAAACTTCTGGTCCTTAAAACCAAAGTCATTTTGTAAAGACAATAAAGACAACTCTACTTCTGAAAGGATACTAATTTGACTATTCTTTAGTGGAGAATTTTTAAAATTAAGTCATTAAAATTTTCACTATAAAAAGTTTACAAATGTGATTAGAAATGTCAAGGTTCTGATTCACAGCAGACTGATACAAACTTTATATTCCAACAATACTTATTCTTGAACTTTCAAATAACAGCACAACTATGTTAGCTGTATTAACATTTTGGAATAGTTGTACTAAATTTATAAGTGGTACTGGTCTAGCAAGCATAAGTACACATTATATTTCAATGAAAAGAATTGTCTTTATAATATTTTATTTCTTTTCCCATAAGGAAACATTAATGTTTACATTCTTTAATAAAGTTAATCTTACATCAGAATATAACTTAATACTGTCTGCAACAGGAACAACATACAGTAAATATGAAGCACATTTAAAATAAGTCTGAATTCACATAGATTAACATCTGTTGGTTAATAAAATATCGACAGTATTACAATCTTACAATATTTACAATAAGAAAAATCTAGAGTAATATATACCTTTCACAGCAGGATTTTTGTTTCTTCCAGTTTGGGATTGTGCATACACAAAAAGCTAAAATAAAGCAACTTTGCGACTTACTCTTAAAATAACAACTAGAGGAAATAGCTATTACAACCATTAAAAATAATGGTGAGTTCTCATTGTGTCATCTCATTGTGGCATCCAAGGATCCATCTAGTCATGTTCAAACTGCCCAAGGATACCACCAACCTTAGTTATTACTCAGATGCTGTTCAGCTGAGGACTTCCCTGACAGAAAATTGAACAGGTATTTTCCCCACACACACACCATGAAAAAAGGGAGGAAAAGTAGGCTTTAGCTCACACTTTACAGCTGGAATACTCCAGTAGCCACAGATTACAAACTTGGCCTAGAAGAAATTCAATTTAACCACACAGCAATTACAAGAGTCAACTACCCAATGAACTTATAACATTTTATAAACATGAACTTTTGAGGCCTCACAACATCCCTGTGAGGTAGGTTAAAGAATTAACATCATCAAGTTAGTACATGCAGGCATCTCAGACTTGGGTGGGGAGGGATGGGAAACAGCAGTTCAACCCACACTGTGTTCATCATCCAGGTTGGCTGGGAAGTAATGAACATTTCCATTGAAAATGAGATGGAATACCCATTTGTCGGCTGGAATTTGGCTAGGGCACTAGAGTTACCACCTTCCTCTCAAAATGCCACAAGCCTTCAAGATGTGGGCTCCATGCCTCTTCTGAGAGAAAGTACCTGCAGCAACATCATGCTGGATATAGGTTCAGTACTAACTCAAGGAAAGCAGGTACAGCTCTTAAATCTATGAGACTCATCCAAGTAAGGACCTGATCCAGCCCTGTTTAGTTTGAGATCTATTTCCAGGGATAAGGGTTTCAGGTCACTTTGGACTAAAAATCTCACAGGTAATCAACAGATATCTGTGGATTAAATTAGTAAATTGTATCATAGCTCCTTAAATGGACAGTTTTGTTAGAAACTATCAAAGTGTGAGTCTTCTTATGTCAGGTAAGATTGTTTCTCAGATCCTTAGGCTAAGATCCAAAATGTTTTTTCAGGATGCAAGCTATCAGTGTATTCACTTCACTCAAACTGGATTGGCTGGCAAACCAGATTGATTTATTTAGTTGGTTTTGCTTGTTTCCTACACATATGTTAGCCTAGAGCTGCTGTATTTAAGTTAAACACATTTCAAGAGAACATTCTAACAATTTTTCCCCAGTGAATTTCAAGTAATGACTGCATTTTGATGATAATACTCTGCAAGTCATTACAAGACCTAAAGTCTCCCTACCTGAAAAGTCCAAATGTTTAAGTGTTGAATGTTGCTTCTCTATTGGTCCTATACAGAATATCATTTCTATATAGGTTCTGAATGTTGCTCTATATAGATTCCTTCTAAATATGTAAAAATATATATGTGTCTCATTAATTTGATACATGATTCATCTTCCCATAGTGGAAGCTTTATATTCATGTGTTGCAAAATAGAAAAACATCTCCTTCCTATGAAAGGAAATTTAGTTTCCTATTGTACACTTTTGAATAAGCCCAAGGGCATGCCCCAAAATTCTGTATTAAAACTAATACACACATTTGAATGGTGTATAGTTAGACTCAAAGTACTGTTTCTCACAAGCTTCTAAATTGGGAGGAAACAATTTGTCAGATTCCTGTTCTATTAGATGTGTTTCTATAATTTCTAGTTTTTTTTTTAACTCAGAAGGCATACCTGAAGATACATACGAACATACATACACACATATGTATATATCTTTAAAGTGTTTGCATTTAACATAGGGGTGAAGAAATATTAGCCAGCCTTATAAACTTGGCTCTTGGTCTCAAGTGTAAACCAATACTTACTGATAAAAGTTGCCAACACAAAGACAGCCAAACAAGTGTTACTCATAAATACTGGTTTAGATAGAGCAGAAACAATGTATTTTTTGTTCCACAAACCCTCTCAAAAGTAATACCGGTCTCCCTCACTTCACAGAATAGCTGTGTTCTGGCAAAGCAACTATAAAGCAAAATCTCTTTTCCTACTGACATATACCATAAATTGGTGTTTTAATTGTGGAATAATTGAAATTGAAACTTAAATGAAATTTTTGGCAGCAGTTTCATGGCACACTGAGCATCTCTGTACATTAGAATTTATGCCTGCTTAGAGTATCCATTCAGTTGTTTACTTTTCTAACTCTGGGATAATCAGTCTACATTATCTGTTTTCTTCCATACCCTAAAACAAAAGAATTCTTTATATTTCTTGGCAATTTCCAGATTCCATACTTTCAGCATTCAAAACTTTGTTTCATTCCATCTTTTGTCTGGCTATTTATTTGTCATGTCTAAAAGACCAGGGTTGCAATGTTACTTTTTGCCAGTAGGTGCCACCACCTTTCATCTATAGTCTATTCCCATCTGATTGCAAAACTTCACATTATGCAAAGTGAATTAGTTCCATATTTTATCAAGCGTATGTGTATATATGTATATATAAATAAATTTGTATATGAAGTTTACTAAAAGGCATCTATAGATAATTTTATACCAGGAAATAGGGGAAGAATCCTAAAAGCTCTTAAACCCCATTTCAAACTGCTGGTTCCCTCTTATTTATATTTGGCAAATAAATGCTCTGAATCATTACATTTAAGTTTTCTAAAGAAAAATTCATGTATTAACATGTAGAAAAGCTTAAAATCTTAAACAAAAACTACCTTCTAATTTTTCCCCTATGTATGGTGGCATAATCTAAAAAAAAAAATTTTTTTTTGAAGGAAATACACAGGGATAATGAACACCATCCCAATATCCATATAGATTTGAAAATTGAGAGTTTTGAATATAAATAACCCTAGCTACATGAGTCTCTAACTTTCAATATTGCACTAAATCTCTTTTAAAGAATTTTCTGAGACAAATAAATGCATGTTTGCAAACTAAATTACCCCAAATTGACCCATATTTAGATGAACTAACTGATACAATTCCACTAGACAAATCTAAAATCTTAACAATGGAAGTTTAACTTTTCTGACAAAAATGAAACAGAAAGATAACAAAGTTCCAATATAGAGTCAAAACCATTGCAGTTAAATAGCATGTCAAGAATTAAAACCCTCTTCCCTCACTGAAACACACACTCAGGCATTCCAAAAATAAACCAGGCCCAAAGAGAGGCCTCTCATTTGTTGAGTTTTAAGTATGACATGCCCAAAAACTATAAAAAAGGAAACATAGATCACTAAAAATAGCCCATTTTATTTTGTTCTATTGACAATAGCCATTGATTACCTTTCTGAACACCAACTATTATGCATACTCTAACTCACCAACTGGAGAAAAGGTCTGATGTGTCAACTTTTCCACCTTTAAAGTTACAAGAAGACTTCTGGTTAAGATAAAGACTCTTCATGTATTATACTAGACCTACTCCCCCAAAAGCCATCACAAAATTCCTTAAGGAATCATACAATAAGACAGTTCTCATCCTAACTACATCAGATGGTCTATAAGAAAGAAAGCCTATTGACAATAAAGGGATACAACTCACAACCAGACCTCTTCCCTTTGAACAAATTTAGTGGTTAAAACATACACAGAAACAACCCAAATGGAACTGTTGTGCTGAAATCTGGATCTTAAAGACAGCATTTTATATGCTTTCCAAGGTTTTCACTTTATATATTTACATATAAGTCACATAAATATTTTCAAAGGGTTTTGGTGGCAAAGGTCATATTTTAAGGGGAATGAAAATGAGATTTGAGTTTTATACAACTGTAAAATATTTTCTTGACTTTGTTAAACATGTTTAATTATAATTAAGGTTTTCATTTGGGTGAGATACTGAAAACATTATAAGATTCTGCTGATGACCAGGAAATTGGAAACACCTAGAAACAAAAGTGAAAACAACTGATCTATTTTCATTTTCAAAGAAAAATGAAATGCAAGGTTAAGTAGTGCAAAATGATGAAAAGAAATTGGAAACATTTTAGGCAACTTTACTGACTTTGCCCTGAGATTGACAGTTTTTACACTGGCAACAATATGCATAAAAGACAATTGGCCTGCTGAAAAGTTTGGCTACCTACCATTCATTTCTTTGCACAACAAAAGAGGAAGCTTCAGAAAGACTTTGGCCTAGACATTTAAATCAACAATAAATATCAGCTTAGAAACACATTTTAAGATATATAATTGCTAAACTGAGGGGTCGTTTAAGAAGGTCCTGTACTGACTAAAACAAATTATGGTTTCAAACTATAATTTTAAATGACTCACTATAAAATCTGGATATTATATTACATTTTAGTGCCAACTCTACCAATGTTATAATAAAGAAATACTAAAATTGTTAACATAATTGACATATTTGACTTTTTAAAATTTTACCTTCCAGGTAGAAATTAATTACTTCCATTTAGAGTTTTAATAGCAATAATGTAAGATATTTGTCAAAAATTAAATGAATTTGAAAGAGGGCTATCAAAATGCATATATATATTTGACTGGAACCAAAATAATACTGTATGACTTTTATGATAAATGTTTGTCATACTAATTTAAATATAAAGCATCATTGGCTTGAGAGAAGCAGAAAGCCAAATACCATCAGCTATTCCTGCAACAAGGACATAAGAACTTTTAGAAAATATAAGTGTTAACATACTCCTCACCACAGAAGTGACTAGGAATTCTGTACTTTTAAAGCATTATAATGAATAACTGAAGGAAAAAAAGTTGGCAAAGATATGTGAGCTGATTCTGCTAAAGCATACTTCAGCTATGTTATCAAGGGCCATATACGAATGCAGCTGGCTTGTTACTAACCTTACAATTGTTGGAAGAAATATAAAATATACTTCAAATTGCAATCTAGTGTTAGCTATTTCACTTGGATTTAGATTTTTATTTGCTCTTTTAAAAACACTGTGTGTGTATGTGTGTGTGTGTGTGTGTGTGTGTGTGTGTGTGTATGTGTGTGTGAAATGTAATCCAGAGTGGAAGAACTGGCTTCAAAAACTAAAAACATCTAAAAACTGACTTGAAAACTACCACATTATATAATATGATCCCAAGACTTATAGTAGACATTATACAAGATATCTGCTTTTGAGAATTGCTTTTAAAACTGTTAGGAATTTGG
This sequence comes from Monodelphis domestica, assembly GCF_027887165.1. Classification (NCBI taxonomy): domain Eukaryota; kingdom Metazoa; phylum Chordata; class Mammalia; order Didelphimorphia; family Didelphidae; genus Monodelphis; species Monodelphis domestica. Next base: position 338,409,347 of record NC_077227.1, on the reverse strand, counting down.
GTATACCTAATATTTTCCTCAGAATAACTAAGCCCATTAGCTTTGGTTCAGCCTGAATGAGCCCAATAATGGCCAATTCTATAATCCTTGGGTTTTAAATTGTTCTATAACATGCCACCTTTCCATAAGTAGATCAGTGAACTTAATGCATCATCATAAGACCCAGAAAGATGAAGACCATCACTTCCCACAGAACAAATGAAGTAATCCTTTGACTTTTCTTAAACATCCCCTAGTGCCTTTTCATTCACCATCCTTAGCAAATAACTCAATCCAAACACCCATCTTGGCACCTCTTATTATATCCATTCTAAGATCCTTCTTACTTTTAATTCATTTTTCCTTATAGCATTCACATCCCCTTTTAAAAATTCCTTCACCAGCTCTCCAGTTTCCAAATGGTTAGCTACAGCTTCAACAACCTTTCTTAAATATACATACATTTTACTATCTTTTAAGTCACAAATATATCTCAGCATAAGACTTCAATATCTTTTTAATTAAAATGTAAAATTCTAGTTGGGAGCAGGATTCTAGTCAGGGATGAATGCTAGGCTTAAACAGCATAGCACATGGCTTCTTCTTGACAATTATGCTAGCTATGCTGTGGGGACAAGGGTCAAAAACTTCTTTAGAAGCAAGTGCCTTAACGGTGTCAAGTATAAATATCATTAAGAGGTCTAAGGCCTAAGAAGGAGAAATGAATGCTAAGTACCAAGAAGCATACTAGAATATAAAGGAAGTAAAGTAACAAAGAAAAAAATGTCAAAAATTAATATGGTGCAAAATAGTAGAGTTCTACAGGAATCAGTGGTTACTAACTTCTGTTCTAGGACAAACTGGTGCCAACCACCAAATCTGTTAGTTATGATCACTGCCTGAAATAGTCAAGATGGATGGGATAAAATTATCCTCTACTAAAGAAGGGGAGAAGGATATCATAAGGATATATTTTCTCCTTCTTGTTCCTGAATCATGTAGCATCCTCAACATAATTGATGTTCAAAAATAAAAATTTAACAAGCATTTAAGTGCCTACTATGTGCAAAACACTTTGCTAGGGGCTGTGTTCAAAAGTCTATTCCTACATATTTCTACAAGGACAGGCGCTTGTGCACAGACATATCTGCCGAATAATATTCTTAATAGCAAAACCTTATGGTCTCCTGAAACATTAAAGCAAACCAAATTGAGAATGTAATAATAACTGCCTTTTTTTTTTTAATTGAGCTAAATTCTAACACATGAAATGCTGGTAAAATTTACCTTACTATAGAGGAGGTTACTAATATATATAAAAACAAAGAGTATATGGTCATGAAAACCATTTTGAACTCAATTTCAAGTGGTACAATTTTTTGATCATTAGGAAACAACTTTATTCTATAGAATATATACACACAAGAGAAAAAAGGTATATACTAAATAACAGACACCATCAAACATTAAAAATGAAGTTATAGAATCTGTATTTCCATATTTTAAGGAAGAAATCTTTGACACACTACCTGCCCTGCTCTCAATATTTCCAAAGGGACATAGTCAGTTAGGCCACCATCTATTCAATACCCAAATTTGCTAATTTGGTCAACTCAGTTAAATAGTTGGCTTGATAATTGATAATTTTTACTTTTCAATGAATTTTTTTGGTATTGTATAGGCACTGCTTTGTTCATAATAATATTGTGGAAAAGGTTGACACTGATCATACTTTTTCTTAATAGATAGGACAACATCCTCTAAAGTGATGACAATGTAGGAGTTATGTTCAAAAGAACTGGTGGTTGAAAACTCCAAACTTAGAGATGTTTTAGGACAGGCGAGTGCGCACGCACGCGCGCGCGCGCGCGCGCGCGCACACACACACACACACACACACACTTCTATCTTACCATAATGAACTGCAATGAAAACAACAGTGATACAATGAATGAAAAGCAAGAATAATGGTAATGATAACTGCTGTTTACTGGTATATGCTGAGTGAAATATCAAATCCAATCAACAGAAAATAAGAGCATCAAAAATCTCTCTTTAAGGTTTCAATTTCAACCTAAAAACATCCCTTCATCAAAAATCTCTGTAGAAACCACCTTGATGGATTCTTAAAAAAAAAAAAAAACTGCTTGGCAAGATATTTTAAATTTCTATTCATTTTACTCTCTAAAGTGATCACATCTCAACTATATTACATTTAGAGTTGTAATCAAATGTCCAAAATATAAGTAACTGAAAATATGACCTTGTTTTAGCATTCTTGTACATCAATTATACCCATTTGAAAAATTTTGGGAAAGTATAAGTCATCAGATTTGGTGTATGACTTCTAAGGAAAAGCTTACATTTGTTTACATGTTAAAAAAATAAAAAGAATTAACGCCAGGAATGCAATATTATCAGGCCTACATTTATATAATAGGCCTCTTTATAATAACTCATGGTATAAAAGGCATATGTATACAAGTATACATGCACATATATGTGGACCATGGAAAAGAGGATGGAATGTTTCAGAAAAAATGATGAGAAATGGAGAAAAGATAAAAATAATCATGCCTATAGCGTGGCTGACATGGTGGGCAAAAAGAAAAGAAAAAGTCCATACCTTAGAAAGTCTCTTAAATTTGAAGCTAAAAAAAAAAAGGAATTGAAAAGCAAAAAGCCTATGAACATCAAATTTGGCAAAACAAACAAAACTTTAAGCAAAAAGGATATTCATAAAAATGTTTTTTGAGATCAACCAAATCTTCACTGACTTAAGGATCATGAAAATCATCCAGATTTTTAATATTCATATTAAATCAGTTGTCTCCCTCCCATCCACCCAGATTCAGTTCATATTTCCTGCAGAAGTATATAACACTACTGCATTATAAAGTACAAGAAATGAAAACAGTGAGTACAACTGATATGGATCCATTGACTTTTATTACAAATGTACTTGATCACTTGGCTTAAAAAAGTTTAAATCAATATCCTATTTTCTGTATGCTAGTACAAAGCAGACTGTTTTACAAATTAAATACCTAAAAATTTGACAAAAATATTAAAATTTGATGAAAAACAATTATAAAAATCCTTAATCTCTCTTTTTAAGAAAGGAGGCAATCTTCTTCAGACCTGTTACACAATATTAATGTTGACAATTTTTAGACTAGGTAGCTAAGTTATAGTTTGTTATTAGCATACATAGTTCTTAGGTTAATAGTTTTTATTGGTATATAATCCAGTTGGTTTCCTGAATGCCACCTGATTGCAATGTAATCAACTATTTTAAATTTAATCTTAATTTATACTCACTTTGCATAGTTTGCAAGGGATAAAGATTACACTATAACTAATTATCAGAGGTTGTTACAGTGCTATTTTAAAAGGCAACAATGTACTTGTTCCCAAATAAAAATAATTGTCTACTTTGGACAAGGGAAGGGTTAAAATTATTAGCAGCCTTCTGCATAACTGAAAGAGCAAATCAAGATAGTAATCCATTTTTACTATAGCAACTCTGTTCTTTAAAAGTATTTGTAAAATCTTAAAAAACAAAAACAAACAAAAAAAAACAACAAAAAACACCACAGTGCTATATTTTAACTTTAGTTTAAAACTTCAACCCCTCTTGGGGAAAACTAGAAAGTGACACTGTCAAGGATTTTTGTTGATAGGTTTGTTTTGGTTCAGATAATCCATGGCTTTTGAAAAGCTACAAAATAGTATTCCTTTTCTATTATTGTTTCTTTTCATTTGGCAAATATTCATCTATCCTCCAATCTGTATCTTAGAAAGTAAAAGCCAACATGGCTTTTTAAAATGAACTTCCTTTGTTGTGAAAAAGCATGTATAATGATTTCTGTACAGTTCTGGTTAGTTAACTTTAGCTCCCTCTGTGGCTGGATGACTGCTGCTTGTAACTTCAGCATGAAAAATGAGGCACAAATTAACAGTGGCTTTTAAAATAAAAGATTAAGCATCACCATCATCACCACCCACCATCACCATCACTCCCTCCCCACCATGACCACCACCATCAATCCCCACCACCATCACCCACCACCATCATCACCACACCACCAATCACCCTTACCACCTCAATAGGTATTTAAATCTGGTGGCTATTTTCCTCTGGGTTTAATTACTTGACAGTGTCTCTTATTTTAAAGAATGTCAATATTGCAATGAATTTCAAGTTTTCTTTCATACTCAGGCAAATATAATTTGACCAAGATATTGGACCATTATAAGACAAAGCAGATCATCAAGGAAAATAAGGCAATACTTGTCAAGAATTTTTTTTTGGCACATTTGATCATACTGTCTTCTTTGAGTAACACATATGGTCAAATATACCATTACCTTTATTGTTCTAGCATAAACAGGGTAACCATTAAAAGAAAAACAAAAGAAAAAAAACCTCTTGAATGCAAAACACTAAGATAATGAAACTTAGTAAAGTACCAAGCACCTGGGGGTGAGGGGGAGGTGTGGGGGAGGGGGAGGGAACAAGGATAAATTGATGCAACAAGAGCATCTTTACAGTCTTTTATCTTTTCCATGATCACCATGTAAATCTTAGTATATCTGTATGTGAATGAAAAATAAATCCACTGACTGCAAATCAGACACTGTGCACAAAAACTTGCTAAGATTGTGTTCAATCAACTCTTATAAATGTAACTAGAATTGCACAACCCATATATTTCTACCTGGTCCAATTCCAAAGCAGAATCTGAAATCTATAGTCCCAGATTTCCCTTTAGGTAATTCTGACCCTAAAGAAAACCTCATGAAAGAACTTCTCTATGGTAAGAAAGGTCATTTTGCCTAAGTCTGATGTGGTTTTGTTGACTTGCACTACTTACTGCTGGCAATTATAAAACACTGATCTAGAAGAATTCCAACCACCTGTGATACAATGCTTAACTTTTTAAACCTACAGTAAACCAGAAACAAAAAGCAAAGCAAATCACTTTTCTAACTAGGAACAGCACAGATAATGCAATCTTTTCCATATCACAGTTAAAGTACAATGAACAAAACCGCTCAACAAACTTTAAAACAACAACAACAACAAAATAATCCCAGGTCATTAATCAACGTTTACATGCAGGTGAAAAGCATTTCAAATGTCTCACATTATGTACTGTCAAAGCTTAATTCTACTATTTGGAAATAAGAAAAATGCATCTTGGGGAGAAAAAAAACAATTTAATAATTTCCAGTGATTTTTAAGTAAAAGAAACTCCTAACTACTGTAAGGTCATATCATATTTAACATTGTATGGATACTAAAAGCAAATTATTTAAAAGAGAAATGCACAGTACAATGGAAATAGCTTGTTTATCCAACATATACAGTAGATCTCAAAAACAAAGAAAAAAACACAACCAGGGAACTTTAAAAATATAAAAATAAAACCAAATGAACCAGCAGAAAAGTAACTTTAGACAACTTTTTCACCTTCCTAGGCCAATGCTTTACAATCATTGAGAAGCACAGATACAGATACCTTCCTGTTCCTACAGGTGGTGTCTTCTATATACAGCAGTTAGATCTACATGGTTAGATTTGTCAAGAAACAAATTATTTCATCCCCAGAACTTTGAGTCAGACAAGATTCTCCATTTACTTAAATGCTTTCTACAGAATTCTGAACAAAAATGTACTGTTTAAGGCATCTTTTTTATAACATTTTCTCTTCACTCAATGATGATAGTCATGCAGCAGTTTAATGATAAAAATATATTAATATTTTACTATACAGCAGCAAGAAGTTAGTTGTCAATTAAAAGCACACAAACATCTTTAAAGGAAAAACCTGTAAAAGTCTATAGTTACAAATAACTTCAGTTTAGAGGACAACAGCTGACAAATCAGTGCTCTCCTTAAGTTCTGCATTTTCATACCCTACACCTTGAATATAAGAGTTACAAGAACAAACTTGATAGGAGGCTTGTACACTTAGGGTCACAAATACACTTAGAATATAATGTAGCCAGTAATAACTAGCACCACAGCTACATGGAAATCCTTTACATACACCAACTTGGCTTTCACTTTTATATGAAACTCAAAATCCATGGCTCAGTAGGATAACTCTATAATTGTGTTGCACTGGTTTCTAACAGGCCTACATAAATTAATAGCACTGGCATAAATCAAAGGATAGCTTCAGACCTCTTGCAAGTTTAGGAGACAGTGCTAGTGTCAGTGACCACACAAAGACTCACTACCTGTTGTCCAAATACAGGTTCACTGGAAATTGCTGCACATAAGGTTAAGTACTTTAAGTCTTTCTACACATAATAAAAAAAATATATTATGAACAATACAAGTACATCTCATATACACAATAATGACAATACGCCTACTTAGTTGTAAACCAAACAGGAGCAGAAAAATATTATGGGAGGAGATATTCTTTTAGATACTTTTTTCTTTTTTTTACTATTTGAATAACTTTGGTTCAAACCGTAAAAATCACAACTTAGCAAATTTCATTTAAATGCCTTTTTTAATAATTTTCTTCATGTTCACAGAAGTTTCACTGACCATTTTATATGTTTAAGGTCCAGATGCAATGCATATTGTATAAAAGAGAGCACTTATTGTTTACCTTGCATGAATTAAACCTACGTACCTTTAACTCTACAAACTTCTGCATAACATTTAGACAAAGCTCAGACACACAGCATGCCTAGCCCTCATATATATACACATCTCTAATCACAGGTATATAGGGTGTCAAATATACTATAATAACCTCCATGTAAGGTTTGAAATTTGGTAACAAAATGAGAAGAAAAAACTAAAAATATTATTTTACGTGTTCTAAAATATCTCTTTTTTTGTGCTAAAGTCAAATGTTAGCTCAACATGAAAAGGACTTTTTTTTAATATAATTCAGCAATATTATAATCTTGACCATTTTGCAAACACTTTTAATAATAATAGCTTAAACGTGTACAAAAGTTCTTGGTTAATTAGGGAAATAAACACTCAGTTCTTTATATTTTTTAATCAAGTAGGAAACACAGTTCATATATAATGTTATTACTTTTTTGTTTTTTTTTTGTTTTGTTTTAGCAGCTGCTTACTGTTTTATATGGTGGATAAAGTGGACAACATCCAGCGATGGGTGGCAAGTCAAGAAGAGAAACTGTCAGTTGGTGGAGGTTCGGTGGGTGGTGGGTGCTCCCTTGGAGTTAACAGTTACATTTTTTTTTAACATTTTTTTTAAATTTTATTTTCTCTCTTTCTTTATAGTATAGTTTTTTTTTCCTCTCTGTGTGTGTATGTGTGTTTATGTTTTTTACAGTTTGATCAATCTTCCTCCCCCTCCTCCTCCCCCTGCAGCAGCAGGGTTGCTGCTGCTGTATCCTCCTGCTGCTGCTGCTGCTGCTGGTGGAGCTGCTCGCAGGCAGCCCGCTTCTCCCTCTGCTTCTCCTGGATCTTCTTCATCTCCTCGGAGTACTTGCAGAAGGTATGGCCGAACTTGGCCCACACTTTATAGGGGACAGTGATGGAGTTGCGGTAGGTGGGCTTCACCTCGCTCACCCGCATGAACACTCCGTACTTGTTGGAGCCCACGTCGAAGAAGAAACGCTTGTTGTCCACAGTCAAGGAGGTGCCCTCGGGCAGCTCGGCCGGCTCCTCCTCCACGCCATAGTCGTCGATGAGCTTGGCCAGGGCGTCACGGAACTCGATGAGCCCCTGGGCCGGCAGGGCGATGGTCTGGCCCTGCGTGGAGCCCAGGCCGGGCCCCCGGTTGACCGTCTGGCGGATGCGGAGGAAGCGGCCCCGCTGGTTCTCCTTGAGATCCATGTAGTACTTGCGGTTCTCCCGCACCAGGAACTCGCTCTTGAGCGCCCGGCGCGGCTCATCCTGCGCCTGGGCCAGGTCCGGGGGCTGGCTGGGGCCCAGCTGCGCGTAGTGCTCGATGAAGTCGCCCAGGTAGTCACGGAACTCCACGGCCACCGACATGGAGAGCGTGAGGCGGCTCTTGTTGCCCCCGGCGCCCACCTCGGCGATCTTCAGGAAGCGGCCTTTGGCATTCTGCTTCACGTCCAGGTAGAAGCGCTTGTTCTGGATGTCCACCCGCTTGGAGGCCAGCTCCTGGGTCTCATGCTGCAGCCCCCCCGGGGCCCCGCCGCCGCCCCCGCCGCCGCCGCCCCCGCCGCCGCCCGAGCCAGAGCCCGGGTGCCCCAGGGAGCCGCCAGAGCCCAGCGCCGCTCCGCTTTGCTCGCTGCCACTGTCTCGGTCCGCCATGATGCTGCCGCTCAGCCGGCCGCCCGCCGCCGCCGCTCCGCCTGCCGCTCCGCCTGCCGCCGCCGCCGCCGCTGCCTTCCCTTCCCCCGGCTCCGCCTGCCGCCGCCGCTGCTGCAACCCCCACAGCCAGCCAGCCGATCTCGCGAGATCTGAGGGAAAAGAGACGAGACAGACGAGACCCGGTAACAGGGCACTGACTCCCCGAGTACAGTAACAGGGCGCCCTACTGTACGGCGCCCGGCACGTGACCCCCCGCGCGCTCGCTAGCGCTCACTCCCCCCTTCCTATCCCCCCACCCCGCCCCCAGCCTGCGAGGCAGCGCCCACCCCCCAGCACCCTGGGGGGGGAGGGAGAGGGAGAGGAGGAGGGAGCTGGGACGCGTCGTCGCCGCCGCCGGGCTGGACCCCTCCGCCGCCACAGCCCGCAGGGGAAGGGGGGGGAAAGGGGGAGCAGCCACGATCCGCAGAGGGGTGGGGGCGGGGGGGGCAAAGCTTCAAATAGGTCAGCGCCCGTTCCGACGTCCGTCGGGGCCCAAGAGACCAGGGAGCGGCCTCCCCGGGGCCTGCGCAGCCACCTGGGGGGAGTGGGAGAGAGCCCGAGGCAAGGCCATTCCCCTGATTCCCCCAACCACCCAATCTAAAGTGGGGTGAGGGGACAGGCCCCGCTCCGGGTTCTCCTACCGCAGAGCCCTGGCCCCGGAGGCAGGAGACCCGCAGGAGGATGAGGAGCCGCCCGGCCTCCCGGAGATAGAGCTGGGGCCGCCAGCGGAGCAGCAGACACCTTGCCTGTCCCTCCCTCTGTCTCTCCCCCTCCCTCTCTCTCTCCCTTTCTCCCTCCCTCCTCCCCCTCCCCGCGCACGGCAGCGGCTCTGGCCTCAGATGATCCCGCTCCCCCTCCCCCCAACCGCAGCCCCGCACCGCCCAGTGCACCCGGGTGGGGGCACTAAGGGAAGAGAAGGAGAGGCCGGAGTCGAACTGCTGAGGGCGCATACAGGTCCTCATCCCCTCTCCTTTGCCCACCCCCCACAAAAAACACCCCCACTGAAACACAGTAAGCTGCAACCAGCCCCCTGTAAGACAGCACTGCACACACACACCCCCTCCACCTCCATCAGTCTGGGGAAGGGGGGCACCAGGCTCATGGGTTGGCTCAGCTTAGGTTGCAGACCAGCTATGCAGCAAAACCAGGGTACCCAGCCATTAGACCCAGGAAGAAATGGGATTCCAGAATAAGGGAGGAATAAGAATAAAGGAGAAAACCAAACCAGCTTTAGGAAATCCACTCTATAAAAATGCCATGATTTGAGGAGGAGGGGGAAACTGCAGCTCTTTCCCAAAATTCATTAAGGGCAGGTCTGACGCTTTTCTGTCCTAAGATCAAGACTCTCCTGATGTGGCAGGCATGGACTAATATCCCTCTCTCCCCTCGAAAGCAAACCAAAAAAGGCTCCTTGGTTGTCCTAAGTGAGGGGACATAACAGGCCAATGCCTGTGTAATACTGGGTCCTCAGGTAATGAGAAAGAAAGACATCCTAGAAGAGTAAAGGGAAAGAGAGGAGGGCCAAAAATCCTTGGTTCACCCTCGGATTTAGCAACCAAGGACCTACTCCTTTCTCCCAGACAGAAGGTATTTCTTCTGATACCTTTGGGAGGTTCTGAGAAAGCTGGAGCTTCCTACCCATTCTCCTCACTTCCTGAAGGGTCTGATGAAAGGAACTCACTTCCCAATCCTTTTCCTCCAAGGGTTGAGAACAAGAGGAGGTTGTTATCACAACTCATTTCTCCAGTAGAAAGAACAGCCCAAAACTTGAACAGGTTTCTCAGACCTGAAGGTTTCAGTTCCTAGCCCAGGACTGCCTTCTCAACTAAGCCTAGTCTTGGCAAGTCTCCTCATCAAAGCTCAATTCTGATGTAGGAAGGGGGTAATATAAAAACCCTTTACTGAATACGGGAAGGCTCTATAATCAAAGGGGTAAGCATATCAATGGGGATCATTTTGGGGTCCCAAATCATCTGATAGTGCCATTTCTCTAAGACAGGCTGCTCATACCTTACAATCAAGGGCTTTTGTACCTCAATAATCAAGAACCCAATTTTCCTTGATTGAAGATAAGCTACTTAAACCTAGGCACCCAAATTTCACAGATATGGGCTATCACCTAAGTATTCCTGACATCAAGACCCATGTGCAAAAATTACTACTTTGTGTACCACCACCCTCTGCCCAGGGCTAGTTCAATCCACTAAACATTTATTATGTACCTACTACATGCAAAGCACTAGGCAATAGGTTCTGGGGGATGGACTTATAGAAGAGAGAATATTCCCAGCTCTGTGTCAAACATAAAATTGGTTTTTTCCAGATGAGACTTTTTCAGGCATCCCAGTGGGGATACAACATAGAACCTCTCTCTATTCCCTTCTCTCCTTTCTCATCCTCCCTGAAGCCTAAGGGAAGGGGAAACTAGGCTCTGTCTTTCCTACTACCTTTTATACAGAAAATTCACTTGGCTTGCTCCCCCGGAGGGGCCCAGCTTCTATTATATTAGCAAGAGCAAGTAAAACAACAAAAGTTCTTGTCAGTAATGATCAGGACCCTGGATAGACCCAAGTCCCTCCTCTCTAGATAAAGATTTGCCTCCAGTTCAGTACCCCAGACGTTTAGGATAGGTACTCCTAGGTTTAGCTTTGGTATCTAAAGGAGTTCTGAGCCGTCGGCAATGAGATTGGTGCTTTCGTTTGGATTCCTCCGCTTATTGGGGTTTCCTTCATATTTTCGGAGAAACTGTTTCCCTAACAGATTAGGACGGGGCAACAGAAACACAATGGAAGCAACACCCCAATGGACAATCTCCTCTAGAGTCCCCTGGAAATTGGAGTCGGAGTCACGAAACCTTTCCCCATAGTTTCTTACCGCCATAGGTTTTGCTTTGAGGAACAGAAGTTTGTATTTGGGCATCCTCAGATTTCCCCCAAAAGCAACTTGTAGCCCCTAGACGCTCAAACAGGTCTTAGGTCCTCTATCGGGGTACTGAAACGGCATAGTTCCCGTCACAGCAGTTTTCAAAGTGAGGATAAGCTGAAGCCCATTTCCTCTCCGTCCCATCCGTGCAGGTTTCAGAGGCGCCCCAGGGAACAGAGGCTAGGGAGACCAAGACTGGGAGGAGACAATTCAGCCCCGAAACAAGAATCACCACATTAACAACAACAACTGGAGGTATTTTATACCGATTTTCCTTTCCAACAGTCCTACTTTACATTGCAGCCAAAACAGAGAGAGGAATAATATGTGTCATCATGAAACAATTCAATTATAAATCAAATAAAGCAAATTTTAACTGCTGGAGCAGAAATAAATGAATTTCGTGTAAATTCTCAAAGGGTAAATGATCTAAAGTTAAGGGGAGAAAAACGAGGTTCTCTCTACTCTAGAGAAACCCACAAAGGTGCTCTGAAAAGAATAAATGTAAATATTACTAGATATAATATTTACAACGAAAAATTGTTCATTTTAGTAGAATTTTTAACATTAACTTACATCTAGCATTTAAATTCCAAATCAAAAGATTATGCACTTAAGAAAAATCTACTCCTTTGTTAATTATTTGAATGCTCTTTATCAGGTCCACAGAAAGATGCCTAATGTCCAATTATTTATATTTATTATTTAAAAGCAAATGTCAGGTGTAAAATTAAGCATGTGCAATTGAAATAAAATGGAAAAGAATGAGGGAAACGATATTTAAAATTAAAAGGGCCTAAGAGACTCAAAGAATATCAAGGAATTAAGGGACTTCGATTTACCCAAGCCTCTCATTTTATAGATGAGGAAATATAAGTTATCCTCCCAAACTGTTTTAAGTGTTTGGTTTTTCCTTGAGTTGCCCATATTATTGGATGTTGGGAAGCCAGAGCAAAAACCTGTTCAGTATACAGTATTATGCTTACTGAGACTCAGTATACAGTATTATGCTTACTGAGACTCTTTTATTGTGAAAATTGGACTGATTCTAGCTTTTAAAGCACCTTTACAAACTGTTGGGCATGGCTGCCTATATAAGAAAAGCATCCTATGAATACATAAAATAAAAGAAACCAGTTGACTAAAAAAAATGGGGGTAGGAGAAGGAAAAGAAGATAATTTGATTTCCTGGAATGATAGGCTTTAGGGATTTCAAAATTAACAAGTTCTACTTTGGAATTTAAAAAATTAAAGTCAATATATGCACGAAAAACTACAAAACACTAATTTTTTAAAAAACCAACCACATACCTACCTTCCTCCTATCTCTTGCTTGTGAAGTTCCCTAACCAAAACAAGTTATCTTGATTAGGATATCACCATTTTATAATATGAATAAACAGAAGTAAAACAAGAACCACCGATTTTCATGAGCTAGTTTAAAAGCAAAAGAAATCAAACCCCTGACTTAAACCAACCAGTTATCTGAAAAAACAACTGAAATATGGTCTTAATGATACTCAATATGGAGGACTTTCTGGAAATAATGGGGAAATTTTCGATACATTTTAATATTTCAAAAACCCAGAAACACAGTAGTTTAATTCCTTAAGAAACCATTATCAAAATGTCTTATTGCTCCAACCAATTCTTCAAAGTTCTACCTCTTCAAGTCTTAGTCATTCCAAAGGTTTATGGCTAAGTTTTTGATGTGAGCATTAAAGATCTAAAAGGAATTCATTTATGGAGTAGTACTAACACATGTTATAAAATACCATTAGAATCGTTTGAAGAAAAGCGAGCAATAATACAAATAACACAAAGAAAAACCCGGTAACCAATTCAGCAAAGCAGAAAGAAAGGACAAAGCAGGATACAAATTTTTTAAATGCTCAGACTCCTGCAACCCCATCCTTTCTTAATTTATGTTACCTTAGTTATTTCAATTGTTTTCAAGCTACTTAAAGGAATTAAAAGTTCTAGTATAACACTGAATACTTCGATTTCCGAAATCTCTCTTGATATTTATTAAAAGCCCAAGGATGTAGGGGTAGCAATGAGAGATCTAAAGGAAAAGATTCTCTTAATCTCAACAAACGATGGCAAATCAAATTTTGCTTTCTCTAATTTGCTGAAACCTCTTTAAGAGGCTATGAGATCTCTCCGACCGGCTACCAGAAAAAGCCGTCTCCTTTTCAGAGCGCCTTTCGTTGTGGTCAAAGGTCCAAGGACTGCTGAGGGAAAATAGAACTGAACCCCGGCATTCAAGAATAGTGGGTCAATTTCCTCCAAGGGGACAAACAAAACGGTTTTTAACCACCTAAGCTCACCTAGTTTTGAAGCATCAATAACCTATCAAAAAATCACCTAGAGAGGTTCTGTAAGCCCTCGGGCCCGCCAGAAGACATCAGGACTTAAGTCCAAGCAGTCTCCGACCACTGAGTCAGAAAGCTGTCACTACCAAACAACGGGGATACCAAGGCTTTTCGAAATCCCCATAAGCCTTTCTCTTTCAGGAATCTCGACCTCCTTTGGTGATAAGGGGTAACCCCGTACCTGAGAGGAAGCAATCCAAGAATCCTACCCTGCTCAACACTGACACAGGCCAGATAGGTGGGGAGAAATAACGGGGAAGGAATGGGGCTCCGAGCTCCAATCCCCAGGTGCTGCACCCCCAAAGTGGATTGGCTTAGCGGCCCTTTCTGTCTTCTGGCCTGACAAAAGCTGTCAGAACCAATTTGTTTATTTTTAAAATATTTCAAGGTGTGCTGAGGTAGGAGAAAAGCAGCGAAATAAACGATGTATCTCAGTCATAACCTGTATCGCCTATCCCTCTAGCCTACATTATATGTGTCTTCCACCCCAATCCCTTTTAACCTCCTTGGTTAAGAGGAGGGAAAGAGGTGATCTAACACCAGGATTCTTCAGAATGGGAGGGAAGGAGGGCAGGGGCTCCAAAATCAGTAGAAAATATTAAAGAAATTAGGGATAATATTGAGAATTTGGTGTAAATCAGCACCGCTGGTGGTCTTGGGGGCTTGGGGGAGTTTGGTGAGATGAAGTACGTCGGTGAGTGCGTAAAGGGAAGTAGTGGTAGTAATGAGGGGTGTTGCACAGCCTCTCTCCCCGAGAGGGCGGGTGCAGAGATGTCTGCAGTGATTAAATAATAATCATGGAGAGAAGGAGGAGCTGGGGTGGGCGGTACCCGCTCCAGCGGGTGCACACGCACCGAGCGGCGGGGCTTGGGGTGCAGCTGGGCTGCTGCAGCAGCGGCGACGGCGGCGGCGGCGGCGGGAGGGGCTCCAGGCGGGGTGGGGGGGAGGGGAAAAACAGCGCGCGAGGAGGAAGGGGGGTGAAGAACAGAGAGGGGAAAGGGGCGCGCGGCGCGCGGCGGGCTTACCCGGGCGCTGTCCTGCAGCAGGTGAGGGGAGGGCGAGCGCGCGCACACACCTGTCCCGGGCGGCGCGAGCTGCGGCTCAGGCTGAGGCTGACGGGCTGGCGGGCGCCCGCGCGAGCAGCCGGGCTGAGGAGGAAGAGAAAGGGGGGAGGGGAGGGGAGGAGACCAGCAAGAGGAAGGGGAGGGTGAAGGGAGGGGAAAAAGATGACTCGGCTCCGGCGCGGGGCAGGCCCCCGCTCAGACCCCGCCGCTCACTCGCGGCCCTCGCAGCCCCCCGGCTTCCCTCCTCCTTTCCCTCCGGGCTCCGCTCGCCGCCGCCGAAGACGGCAAGTCGTGGCAGCCAGACGTCGGCGCGTAACCCGGCGCTCTGTGCGTGACACCGGGCGACGTCAGCGCGCGCTCCCCACCTTCCACAGCTCGCGCCCTCCTCCCTTCCCTTTCTCCTGCCTTCCCTTCCTCACCCTTGCCCTCCCTCCTGTCTCCCACTCCTGCCCGGGAGCGCGCGCCGCCTCCCTCCTCTCGCCTCGCCTCGCCCCCACCCCAATTACCGAGCCAACCGCCGGGAGGAGCTGGAGCGGGCGGGGACTCCGAGAGGATGCGGGGAGGGGGACGGGATTGGGGTGGGTGGGCAGTGGGAACAGGACAGGGCCCGGGGCGAAGGAGCCGAGGCGCGTCGCCGCCGCTGGCGGCGCTAGGGGAGGGGAGGTAGGTCTGAGAAGTCCTGGAGCGGCCTCAGCATCCCACTGTCAACCTAGGAGAGAGGGACCCGGCCTGTCAGATGAGAGGAGGGGCGCACTGAGGCTGCGACGGGCCCAAATTGTTGGTCTCTCCTCAGCTCAGAGAGCCCTCTAGCCCCCGCGGCGCTGGGCCCTTAGCATCCCCGGGAGCAGGGGGAGATGGAGAGGGAGTGCTGCAGCAATTCGCCCCCGATGCGGTCTGAGTCTCTGTCTCCCTACTCCCCAGGAGTTTAACCTCACCTTTAGTCAGCCGAGGAGGAAGAATTAGCATAAAAAAAGAGTAGAGCCCTAGCCAGATTTAAGCACCTGCCTGAAGGGTCTTTAACTGGAAAGGAGAGAACTCCTGCACCGCGGCCTCTCTCTTCCTCGCTGCCCCCCCTTTCCTCCTCCGCCCCCCTTCCCCCCCCCCCCCCCCCCCCCCCGCCTTCTGCAGTCTAGGTAAAGCTGCAGCAGTTCCAGTGGCTAGTTTAGGGGAAATTTACCTGTTAGACTAGGAGGAAGTAGAAAATAATGAGAAAGCATGAATTAATAATGTTCATTAAGGGACTATGCTAGGATAATTATCAACTTTTAAAATGGGTATGGAAATCTTATCTAGT
Organism: Monodelphis domestica; assembly: GCF_027887165.1. Lineage (NCBI taxonomy): Eukaryota > Metazoa > Chordata > Mammalia > Didelphimorphia > Didelphidae > Monodelphis > Monodelphis domestica. Next base: position 338,393,390 of record NC_077227.1, on the reverse strand, counting down.
TTGATGTAGATCTTTGCTAGTTTTCTCGTGTATGTAGTTCCACATCTTTCCATCGTATTACATTATGTAAAAATAGAAGTGACAGCCATTTAAAAATATCTGCAAAAGGAATATTAAAGTACCTCTCTCCAACCTGTAACAATCATTTTGAATGTAACAGCCTGGAAACCTGTTAAATACTTAAAAAAAAAGTTAACCTATGATTTAGGAAAACAACTGGTTACTGTCTCATTCTAGTTGCATTTGAATTTATACTGCAATTAAGTGGCAGTGTGCTGCAATGTATAATTCACATTGAAGAATATAGTCTTTTTAGGGTAGTTAATGTCTCCTTCCCTCCTCCCCCAGAAGCCTATCTAGTTAAGCCCAAGAAAATCGATCTCATTTTATAAGTAAGGAAACTGAACTACAGACAAACTTACCCAGTCACAGATGGGTGGAAGAATTTGGAATAGGACCTAGATTAGATGTTACTTAGTCCATCAAATCAGAATATCTTTCCTCAGTTGTTCCTCTTCCCTCCTGCTTCATAACCTGTGCCTTACTTGCTGAGGTCAGATAGATTTAAGAGATGGGAGTTCTGGCATGTTTTCTGCAGCTTCACAAATTGGAGAAATCTCAAGGATGATGATGTCGAGCTAGAAAATTATAACTAATTTTTAATCTTCATAATAAATTACTTTGAAAATAATCCAGTTATTACAATAAGTTCATTTGTCAAATATCTGTCCCTAATTTTGTGATGATAACTTTTGAAGCCAGCTTAGAGTTCTTTCTTCTTTAAACTGCTTCTTTAACCAAATTATCCTTAGCTGGCAATACAATTTCATTAACCTACACTGTTTTGCAGTTTTATAAGTGTTTTGCACTGACTACTCCAAATAGCACTTCAGAGATTAAACATTTAGTTTCATACTTTCCTTAAATAGAATAGAAAAAGTAAATACCTATTTGCAATATGCATTGTTTCATTTGACTCTCAACTACTTTGTGAAGCAAATACTGTGATCTATCCCCATTTTACAGATGAAGAAACTGAATGATGCTGAGAAATAGTTAACCAAGGTCACATGGTTAGCTTCTAAGGTGGGATTTGAACCAAAGTCTTCCTTTCCCCAAATCTAGCACCCTTCTTTAAGGAAGAAGAGAGACATCATAGGGGAGGAAATTCTGCATAGTTTCATAGAAGGTCTATAATTATAAAGAACAATTTCCCTCTAATTTATATTTTAAGTTAGCACATGCATAAATGTTCACTTTCTCAGAGAACTCTGGGCTTTCAAAATACCTCAAGTTTTTTTTTTTTAATTTAAAAACTGTTAATAGTATAGTTACCAATCTTTGCTCAATCTGCATTTTGAATAATAAGGCCTAGTCTTGTTCCTTATATAGCAATGCCAAAAGTTTCCTTCTTAGCTACACATTTTGTCTAAAGCTAAATTGATTAGCAAACCAAATAACCACTACTGAAAACTAATAGAAAAATACTATGAATAAGTAGTTATTTGTCTTACTACTATTGCAGTTAAAACAACTATAGATTTTTGAAATGAGTTTTTGTTTAAATTTGTTTATGGTTATACCTGATGTAGAGTAGATCATTTTTCTATGGATATGGAACAAAGGTTATAAGTTAAATTTAGTAGAGAGGTGATACTTGAATCAATTCTTCCTATCTTCAAGTCCAGCACTCACATGTTTTTTTATTCATAGTTCTTCCCCTTTCCCCAAGAAATTCCATGTACTTAAGCTTGTCTTTTATTTTTAGCATAAGGTATTGAATGCTCACAGGGTATGTTGTACTTCAGCAGGTGCTAACATCATGGAGTCTAGGGGCTTGAGTTCTAAATACAAAAGGAAAAGCAAGTAGAGCATATGGTACATTGCTAAAACTCTGGATTAAATCTGTGTGCTCTTAGACAAGTTCCTTCCTATTTAAAGAACTATTTTTCTCATCTATAACAAAAGGAGGGCTAGACTAGGTGATGTCTAAATCCCCTTCCAGTACTAAATTTAATTTCCTATTTCTCACTGGGGAGTGAAGGGTTAAGTGAGGTCTTTATGATGTCAATTTCCATGTTTCTTAAAAAAAAAAACACACAACAACAAAAAAACACCTTACCTTCTATATAAGAATTGATACTAAGTGTTGACTCCAAGGCAGAAGAGCCGTAAGGGGTGTGTGATAGTATGCTCACACCCTGCAGTATATCTCTCCATTGCCTTTTGGATGGCATTTATTAAGTGCTTACTATGTGCCAGAGGTGGTACTTGGGGATGTGAAGACAAAAATAAAACAGCCAATGCCCATAAAGAATTTATATTTTATGGGAGAATACAACATGTAGGTTAATATGTAAACATAAACAAAATAAATAAAAGGTAAATTTTGGAAAGAAGGCACTGGAAGCTGAGTGGGGGGGAGACTAGGGAAAGGGAGGAAGGGAAGATGAGTTTTCTATGCTCTTAAACCTCGGTACAGTGTTCCTCTTGAACAAAGTTCAGATATATCTGAGTTTTGAAATCATTTTTTAAGTATTTGGGTCTTATTCTAGTGTAGGGAATTGAAGACACAGGTCACAACCTTTTAGAATTCACAAATGTGAATACTTCAGTCACTTAAATATGGGCTTGAGTATTTACATTTGTGAATCCTAAAAGGTTGTAGCCTGTGCCTTCAATTCCCTACACTAACTAGACTAGTTATCATGCTTTCCATTTCCAGTGTGTTTTGTTCTGCCATAATAGATACCTTTTTTTAAAAACCCTTACCTTCCATCAATACTGTGTATTGGTTTCAAGGCAGAAGAATGCTTTACAAAAAAAGTGCAATATCATTTGAGTACAGTTTTGAAGGATTGAGTAATTCTAAGAGGCAGAGGTAATATGAGACATTTTTCTAGGCATGGGGGATATCCCATGCAACCACATGGAGATAGAAAAGGAAGTGTGGGCATCAAGCAGCAGGAGGGCAAGTCTGGCTGAATGTAGAGGAAAATAATGTGCAATAATGCTGTAAAGAAAGATTGGGACTGGGTTAGGGAAAACTTTCAAAACTTAACATAGAAGCTTCTGTTGATTACAGAAGCAATAGAGAACTTTTAGGGTATTGAATTAGAATTACCTGGTCAGACATGGATCTTAGAAAATCACTGTAGAAAATGAATTGGAATGGGGAGAAATTTGAGACAAATAGACTAATGGCTATTGTAATAGTCCAGGTGAGGAGGGGTGGTGCAGGGTTGAAATGGGGGGGGGGGGCCTGTGGCTATAAGAGTAGAAAGGAGGGATAGATAAAAAATGTGTAAGTATAAATGACAAAATTTAACATCTGATTGGAGATATGGGATGAAGAAGAGTTGAGCATAATATTGAAGTTGTGATCTTGAGTGGCCTCATCAAATAGGGAAATTTGGAAGGTATGATTTTTGGAGGAAAGAATAAGTTCTGATGTAAGTCACCACTCTTCTGTCTCTTTTGCTAGATCCTTTATCAGGTCACACTCTCTAGCCATAGATGTCTCTCAGGGTTCAGTCCTGGGCCCTTTTCTCTTCCCCCTCTATATTACTTAGTGATTTAATCAGCTACTATGGTTTTAATGACATTTCTATACTGGTAATTTCAAATCTACCCATCCTGCCCCATACTCTCTGTTGACCTTCAAGCTTATACCTTCATTTGCCTTTCATACCCATCAAACTAGATGTCCAATAAGACATCTTAAATTCAATGTCCAAAATGGAATTCATCTTGTCTCCTAAATCCTATTATCATCCATCTTCCCTGCTACTATAAAGGGTAATACCATGTTCCCAGTCTCTCAGTCTTACAATCCTTTCATCCAATCAGTTGCCAAAGCCTGACAGTTTCAACTTTGTGATATTTCTCAGTATATACACTTTCTTTCCTCTGATACTGCCACCATTATAGAACAGGTTCTCATCAGTTCATGGCTGGACTGTTGTAATAGCCTACTGGTGAGTCTGCCTGTCTCGTGTCTCTTCCCACTCCAATCTGTCTTCCATTCAGCCACTAACTGATTTCCCTAATACATAAGCCTGATCATGTCACCCAACCTTACCCCATAATCAATAAACTCTAGCTGTTCTCTACTGCTTCTGGATTAGTACAAAATTCTGTTTTGCATTCAAAGTTTTTCAAAACCTAGCCCCCTTCTATCTGGTTTTAATACAACCTTACACTAACATATACTCTTTGATCCAGTGATACTGGCCTCCTGCCTCTTTACTTGAACAAGATACCCCATCTCTTTGCTCTGGGCATTTTCTCTGTCTCCCATGCCTGAAATCCTCAACCTCCCTGGCTTTCTTTAAGTGCAAACCAAAATCCTTTCCCTAACCCCTCTTAATTCTAGTGCCTTCCATCTGTTGTTTCCTATTTATCTTATATATAGTTTGCTTTGTGTATATGTATATATGCTGTCTTAAATTGCATGTCCCCATCATATTGCAAGCTCCTTCAGGGCAGAGGCTGTCTTTTGCCTCTTTTTGCATCCCTAGCACTTAACTCAGTAGGCATTTAATGAATGTTTATTGAGTTCTATTTTGAACATGTTGAATTTGAGATACCTATGGAACATCTAGTTTAAAATATTTGACAGGCATGGAGATGGGGAGCTGAAACTCAGGAGAGAGACTAGAGATGGATTTGTAGATGTAGGAGTCATCTCCACAGAGAGAATTAAACAGTAGAGCTAATCAAGTCACCAAGTAAGAATGTAATCAAGAATTCTTAAACTCTTTTTGGTGTCATAGACCCTTGTGGCAAGTTGAAAAAGCCTAGGGAACTATTCTCAGATATGGGTGTGTTTTTTTAAAAAAATTAAATAAATTCCAAATTTCAGTTTGGGGTGAGTGAAAATAAAGTTGTAATTTCTTACCCTATCCAAAAACTTATCCATAGACTCCAAAGTTAAGAATCCCTAATATAGAGAGAAGATGATCCAAGGCAGAGTTTTGGAGTATTTTGACAGAGTATGATACTGATGTTGAACCATCAAAGGAGACAGTAAGAAGAGTGGTCAGATAATAGGAGAACCAAGAAAGCACTGTCACAGAGTATCGCAGAGCAGAGGATAGTTAACAGTATCAAATGCTGCAGTCATGCAGAAAAAAAGCCTGGTAATAAGCCTCAATTTCAATACTTTTGAGACTAGTATTCATTGCTTTTAGCCACTAGAGGAATATTGACATTAAAAAATTGGATCTTATTTTAGGGAGAAACTTGGAGTCTCCCTGAGACAATCCAATACATAGTCCTATTTTCCTGTTTAATTCTGGTCCCAGGCCATTGTTCATTTGCTGTGTTTGTTCAGGATAAGAGGGTATGTATATGGTATATATGATACATACAGATAACATGCTAATTGATGAATTCTGTATGCATAAAATTTCATATTAGTTTAGACAAAATTAATTCAATATTCACTTAATAGTTTCTATGTGTAGAATTGGTGGCCACTAGAGTGGTGGCTCAGTGGACAGAATACTAGGCCTGGAATCATGAAGACCTGAGTTCAAATCAAAACACTTACTTTATGACCTTAGTCACTTAACCTCTGTTTGCCTTAATCCATGGGAGAAGGAATGGCAAACCATTCTAGTATCTTTGCCAAGAAAATCTCATATGGGGTTACAAAATGTCAAACATGACTGAACACCACCAAATGTGATTAGTTTGTTGGAACTCCTTACTTCCAATGTTCTGAGATTTGATGTATTCAGCGTATCTTCTGCAAGCAAGAACATTTGGACAACCTTGCCATTTATAGGAAATTCCTCTTCAATTAGACCCTTAATTACCTCCTTATTACTAAATGCTTTTACTAAAGGCCTTTTTATGGTCCTCATTTTCTTCTCTCTACAGCAGTAAATACAATTGACTATCCTCTCTACTTTCTGGAACATTGCCAGGTATTCTTTGGTAGATGAAGAATATTGTTCTCCTTCCACCTCTAGACCTTCTTGGTCTCTTCTGACTCTCTCATCCTCTGACCTTTAAACATGTGTTCAGTATTCTACCAATACCACAACATTTCCAAGACTCCTCTTTATGTTGTTGGAGCCACCATCCTCTCATGTTACCAAGTCTTAAATCTTCACACATCTGATTTTTCCTTTCTTTATACATCCAATCAATCATCCAATCTTGTTGATTCTACCTTGGCAATCTCTCACATCTGTCCCTTAACTTCAGTCCCATTACAACCACCTGAGTTTTCCTCTTGATGGAATTATTATAATCAGTGTACCTGTCTCTAAACTTACCTCGGCCTAAGGAATGCCATAGCATTCCTTTATTCAAAATTCTCAAGTAATTCCCCATTACCTACTGAATAAAATACAAATTCCTAATTCTATTATTCACAGCCCTCTATCACCTGGCTCCACTTTCCAGAATTCTCATACTCTTCACTTTTGCATATACAGCATTTTAGTCAAGTGGACTATTCTCCATTCTATGTTTTCATCCTGTTATCTCCCTTTTCCAAACCTTTGCTTAAGTGGTTTCCCATGCCTTCATGGATATCCTTTATCTATCTGTTGAAGTCCAGCCATTCAGAAAACCAATTTAGATGACATACCCCTTCCAGAAGACTCATCTGACCTTCCCTAATCATAAAACCTGTTGAAATTTCACAAAATGCTTTAACAAGTGAGAGTAAGAAGTGCAAAAATGATTCAAAATTGAATTATTTGTGCATTTCTTTTCCCTCTTAAATTTCAAACTCCATGAGGTAAGGGTCTTTGTATTCCTAGCATTCAGAGTGCTTTGCACAACAGTATTTTTAAAATTCTATTAAATTATATTACCATTTTAGTCATTGGATTCCTGGGATTGTATAGATTGGAAAGCATTTATTGTCCTGGGAACAAGATGCAAAATTTTAAGTTGATAAGAAAATGGTACTAAGAGCAAAAGCAATAGATACTTAAATGTTACTTTTATCATACTTTTATATCTCCTATGTCCAGGAGACATCAAGTATGAATACAAATGGTATAAGCTAAAAATGGTAGTGACTTTATTAAATGTTTTGTATATTTTTCTAATACCACCTCTTTTCTTCCCCTCATGCTCATCAACAACTGACAAATCAGAAATAACATATGGAGGGTAATAATGGTAAGGAAGGAACTAGGTCATTTCAAGAAATGGTTGAGTATTCTATGCATTTGTATTTGAAAGACACTGTGCCATAACATGAGTGTTACTTACTAGAATGTGTTTTATATAAATTACAGAAAACCCTTGAAATTAGGTCAGACATTTCCTAGCTATGTGACCCTGGGCAAATTACAACCCCAGTTGCCTAGTCCTTATCACTCTTTTGTCTTGGAACTGATTTTTAGTATCAATCTGAAGATAGAAGGTGAGGGTTTTGTTTTATAAAAAAAGAAATACAAACATGGGGGAAAGATATGGAAGAAGGGGGTACCACATGCATCTCATTTATTTGAATGGAACATACATATGCTTATATACACACACACATTCACACAATATGGCATAGCATTTATGTGCCTTTAGGAAAAGTCAACCTAATTATAGGGAATAAATATTAAAACTACAATAGTTGAAAACTAGTTAATCCTTCTCAGACCTAGACAATTTAACAAAAAAGATGAACTAAAAGGAAATCAATCAACTAATACTCTGGAAAAGTTAAAATTAATAGCTTTCTGGCAATTACTTAATGAGAATAATAAACATTATACATAGTCTCAGCAATGATGTCACTTTACAAAAAATGACCTTATACTAGAGCATTAAAACCTCAAATGAAAAAAAGCAGAAATATTAAACATCCTTTATTGACTATAATGGAATAAAAATTATAATAAAGGGCCTTTAAATAAAGCATTCCAACTTAGAAACTGTTACTATAATACTTTAAAAATATTTAATTTTTTTCAATTACATGTAAAAACAATTTTTTAACATTCACTAAAAAATCTTTGAAGTTCCAAATTCTTTCCCTCCCTCTTTTCCTTCCTCTGAATTGAAAATCTGTTATCCTAAAAAAGAACTACATTTCCTGGGAGCCCACTGACTTCCTTTCATTACATACTTCCTGTAGACAGGGGATAAATATTGAGTAGGCGGTCCTGCTCGATCTCTTGGGCATGCAGCAAGCGTGGTGACAGTGGTGAGTGGAGATTTTGAAATGGCTAATCAGCCCTGGGCAGGTGGTCTTTGTTTTGTATCCTTTTTATTCCTTGATTTCTAATGATCATTAATAAATCTCCCTAAATATAACATTTTTATTATTGACATTAAATTTAATTTTCACACACACACACACACACACACACACACACACACACACACACACACACACACACACACACCAACCCTCAGATGGCCAAGCAATTTAAGGTAGGTCATAGTGTGTGGTCATGTAAAATATAGTTCCATATTAGTCATGGTATAAAAGAAAATATAAATCTCCCCCAAAAACCTGCACAAAAAAAGCTCAAAAAATAATATGCTTTATTCTGCATTCAGGCTTCATCAGGCTTCTGGAGGTAGATAGCATTTGTAATCATAAGGCCTTGGAATTAAATTGGAATTTTGTATTACTGGGAATAACTAAGTCATTCACAATTAGTCATCATACAATATTGCTGTTACTAAGTACAATATTCTCTTGGTTCTACTTGCTTCACTCTGCATAAGTTCATGTAGGTCTTTTCATGTTTCTCTGAAATCATCCTGCTCATCATTTCTTATAAAACAATAGTATTCCCTCACAACTATATACCAAAATTTTCTGAGCAATTCCATAGTTTATAGGCATCTCCTCAATTTCTAATTCTTTGCCACCCTGAAAAGAATTGCTATGACTTATGGAGAAAGGAAAAATTTATGATAAAAAAAGAGATAGAGAGCATTATATATGGTATAAAATGAATAATTTTGATTAAATGAAAATTCTGTATAAAGAAAACCAATATAACCAATATTATAAGGGAAATAACAAGTGTGTGGGGGGGTGTTTTATAACAGATTTCTCCAGTAAAGGTCTGATTTCTCAGAGTTATAGAGAACTTAGGATAATTATAAGAATATGTCATTCTCCACTTGAAAAACGGTCAAAGAATATGAACAGCCAATTTTCAGATGAAGAAATCAAGTATATATGAAATAATCATATTAAAAAATGTTCTAAATCACTTTTGATTAAAAGAAATGCAAATTAAAACAACTCTGAGGCACCACCTCATTTCTATCAGATTGATCAATATGGCAGTAGAGGAAAATGTTAAATGTCGGAGAGGATGTGACAAAATTGGGACACTAATGCATTGTTGGAGTTGAGAACTGATCTAACTATTCTGGAAGGCAATTTGGAACTATTTCCAAAGGACTCTAAAACTGTGCATACCCTTTGATCCTGTAGTATCACTACTGAGTCTGTATTCCAAAGAGATAATTAAAAAGGGGGAAGGACCAACTTGTACAAAATATTTATTTATAGCTGCTCTTTTTGTTGTGGGAAAGAATTAGAAATTGAGGAGATGTCCATCAATTGAGAAATGGCTGAACAAATTGTGGTATTTGATGGTGATGGAATACTATAGAGCCATAAGTAATAATGGACAGGATGATTTCAGAAAGAGTTGTAAAGATCTATATGAACTGATACATAGAGAAATAAGCAGAACCAGAACAACATTGTACACAGTAATAGCAATTTTGTGAGATGATCAACTGTAAAAGACTTAGCTACTCTCAGTAATACAATGATCCAGGAAAAGTCTGAAGGACTTATGACAAAGAATGTTCTCCACCTTCAGATTGCTTACCATCTCTGAAAGGGGAGGGAGGGAAGGAAGAAGGGAATTTGGCTCTTACAATTTGAGAAGATGAATGTTTAAAATTGTTATTATGTAATTGGGAAGATAAATTTTTTAATAACAAAAAAAAAGAATACAGCTGCTATACTTTTTTAGTATATATAGGTACTTTTGCTTAAAAAAAAAACCCTCTAAGATTCTGAAATAGTAGTGGTATTATTGGATTAAAAGAGACTAATAATATAATACTGAAGAATTAGAGGGTAAAAGAAGAAATCAATGAATTCAATCACAGCAATACTTAGGAGGAAATTTACATGAATAAAAAAAGTCCTCAAAAGAAAAGTGAAACAACTGAAAAAAAAATGGGACATGAAATGAAAAGAAAAAAAGGAAATCATATTAAAAAACCAATTCTACACAAAATGAAAAATTAAAAATCAAAAGAAGTATTTCTAATCTTTTGATTTTTAAACTTTTTCAAAAGAAACTCCATTGAAATGAAATAAAACTAGGATCTTTAAAAAATAAAATATATAAGTCATTGGTTAAATATATTTACTATATCCCATAGATTTTGATAGGTTATCTCTTCATTGTTCTCTTCAATGAAATCAGTAATTGTTTCTTTGATTTGTTTTTTGACCCATCAGTTCTTTTTGAAAATTTTATTTAATTAGTTAATTTAGAACATTATTCCTTGGTTACAAGAATCATATTCTTTCCCTCCCCTCCCCCCACCCTTTCCCATAGCCACAATTCCACTGTGACCCTCCAGTTTTGAAGAATTAGATTATTTAGTATCCAATTGATTTTAAATTTGCCACTCCATGAGCTCTTATTATGATCTCATTGATCTAAGAAAGTTGCATTTATTATTTCTGCTTTTCTGCATTTATTTGTGATGTTTTTATGCCCTAGTACATAGTCAATCTTTGTATATGTACTATGTGCTGCATAAAAGAAGGTATGTTTTTTCATCACTATTCAATTTTTTCCAGACATCTATTAGCTCTAATTTTTCTAATATTTCATTCACTTCCCTTACTTTTTATTTTTTGTTTCAATTTGTCTAGTTCTGATAGGGGAAGGTTGAGGACGCCCACTAGTATGGTTTTTCTTTCTATTTCCTCCTTAAGCTCCTTTAATTTCTCCTTTAAAAATAAGGAAGCTGTACCATTTGGTGCATATATGTTGACTACTGATATTGCTTCATTATTTATATTACCTTTTCTCAAGATGTAGTTTCCTTCCTTGTCTCTTTTAATCAAATTTATTTTTTCTTTAGCTTTGTCTGAGATTATGATTGCTACTCCTGCCTTCTTTGTCTTAGTTGCAGCCCAATATATTCTGCTCCAGCCTCCTTTACCCTATGTGTGTTTACCTGCCTTGTGTGTGTTTCTTGTACATTATATGCTAGGATTCTGGTATTTAATCTACTCTTTTATCTGTTTGTGTTTTATGGGTGAGTTCATCCCATTCACATTTGTATTTATGATTGCCATCTGCCATCTGTGTATTCCCCTACATTTTGACTTCCTTCTTTAATCCTGACCTTTCTCCTTTGATTCTTTCCCTTCTTTCCTGTGTTTTTCTCTTAGTCAGTCTCTCCCCACTTTCCCCTCTTTTATATTACTCTCCTTATCCCCCCTCCCTTTTACTATAGGACCTTTTGGTCACCTCCCCCCAGCCTCTCCATCCCTTGTATTACTCCCCTCCCCACCACCCTGTTTCTTATCCCCCTTCTACTTTTATATAACATAAAATTCTATACGCCAATGAGTCTGGCTATGCTACTCTCTCTGCGCCAATTCCAATGAGTACAATTTACATCACCAACCTTTTCCTCCATTCAATTATATTCATCTTCCTCCTACCTGCAAATTCTTTTTGTGATATATTTTGCCCCATTTTACTTCATTTTTCCCATTTCCTTTAGTCTTATCCTCTTTCTTCCCTCCCCAGTTTTATTTTTATTTTATTTTAAAACATATTATCCTAATCAGCTAACTACCACCCCTTTTATGCATACTTCTAACTACTATGATGATAATAATTTTTAAGAGTTACAGATATCATCTTTCCATATAGGAATATAAGCCATTTGACCTTATTGAAGCCCTTAAATTTTTCCTGTTTCTTATTTACCTCTTTATGCTTCTTTTGGATTTTGTATTTGGGCCTCAATTTTCTGTTTAAATCTGGTCTTTTCTTCAGGAATGCTTGAAGCCTTCTATTTTATTAAACAACCATACTTTCCCCTGAAAGAGTATGGCCAGTTTTGCTGGGTAGTTGATTCTTGGTTTTAGACCCAGTTCCCTTGCCTTTCAGGATATCATATTCCAAGCTTTCTGGTCCTTGGGTGTGAAGGCTGCCAGGTCCTGTGTGATCCTGGCTAAGGCACCATGGTATCTGAATTATTTCTTTCTAGTTGCTTGTGGTATTTTCTCCTTGGTCTGGGAGCTCTTGAATTTGGCTATGATCTTCCTAGGAGTTGTCATTTCGGGATTTAATGCAGGAGGTGATCTGTTGATTCTTTCAATCTCTATTTTACCTTCTTGTTCAAGGATATCAGGGCAGTTTTCTTGGATAATTTCCTGTAATGTGATGAATGTGAATTTTAGATTTTCTCCATTTTGCTTAGTCTTAAAATTCTAGCAACCAGGAATGTTAAGGATTAAGTGTTGAGGAGGATGGCCTATGGCCGACATGTGCTAGCAAGTGACAAATAAGAAACAACTGACAGATCCCCTGGGCTGTCCTAAGTCAAACGTAAGCTACCATTGGTACATGTGAGACATAGGAAGTGATGTAAAGACAGTCAATATATTTTATATCACTTCCTCTCTCTGGGGGCTCTCACTCTCTGGCTTGGAGGTTGGGAGTGCTGGGTGGCATTTTGGTATGCTTGCAGCTCTTTTTGGGTTTTGGTGTTTGCGGCTTGTCAGTGAGGTGACTGGGAGAAGCTCTGTAGCATGGGTTAGATGAGGCATCTTCCCTGAGTGACCTTGGTGAGGTGACTGATTCCTCCTTTCCTTGACCTCCAACTCTTATCTGACTTGAGTATTTTATTGGGATTGAATTTTAGTCCCTGACAACCACTAGTATGATATATTCAGTCAACAACCCTAATTTTCACCCTTAATATGACTAGGCTTTTTTTTCCCATCATAGCCTTTGGGTAGTCCAATAATTCTTAAACTGTTTTTCCTAGATCTATTTTCCAGGTCAGTTTTTTTTTTTCTATGAGGTGTTTCATATTTTTTCTATTTTTTCATTCTTTTGCTTTTGTTTTATAGATTCTTAAAGCCTTGTGAAGTCATTAGCTTCTACTTGTTCAATTCTAATTTTTAAAGCCTGAATTTCACCATGACTTTTTGATCCTCCTTTTCCTTTTTTAATCTATTTTTCTTCTAAAGTAATTCTTTTCGTCTTTTAATTTTTGTTGTCTCATTTTTCAGCTGGTCAGTTCTGGCTTTTAACACACTATTTTCTTGTTTTAGTTCATGTGCCTCTGTGTTTCCAGATGACCTATTTTGCTTTTAAGTTCTCTTTTTCCCCAATTTTCTTCAACCTGTCTTTTTGTTTTTTGAATTCTTTTTTTGGACTCTTTCAGTGTCTGAGTCCAATTTGCTGGATTTTTTTGAGGTTTTGCTTGATATTCCTTGGTCCTCCGGCTGAAAAAAAAAACCCAAACCAACCAACTCTCTCCTTTTCTCCTCTCTGCCAGCCATCTCCCTGCCAGCCATGGTAAGAGCCCTGACCTTTGCATGGTGATACCAAGGTTCTGTCCTGGTTGCAGCCTTTGCTGCAATCCCAGTCAGCCCAAGTCCGACTTCAGGTCTCGGTGCAGTAGGTTGGGGAGAGGTATTGGGTCTCACCTGTATACCCTAGAATTCAAATTTCTCTGCATACCTTTCAAGTTGCATAAGTAGGAGAGTCCTGTGGCTCCAATCTTGTTATTGGGTTTAGATTTCTGTCTTTTTTGAAATGTCTTTTTTTATGTTTTTTTTAAATGTTTTTTATGTTTATGGATAGTCACAGAGGATTCCACATCTGCTTCTAAGCCATCATGTTGACTCCCTGAACATGTTTAAAAGGAGAGGAAAACACAATTTCCAGGGTCAAAAATAAAAAAAGTTAATTCATAAAACGAGACAGAAATAAAGGAAATTAGAAACCATTTTGCCTAATATGCCAACAAAATTGATAACAAATTAAAAGATCATGCATGAAAAATAAAAAATGGACCTTTAATATGATTAACAGCATTGCCAAAAACCAAGAGTTTACACTGTATATGATAGAGAAATATATGACCTTTATAGTAAGATAAACAATGAAGCAAAGTTGTCCATTATCACTAATATTATTTTATATTGTTCCCAAAGTATTAGCTATAGCAATCAAGAAGAAAAAGAAATTGAGAGAATAAGTCTAGGCAAAAAACAAAAAGCAACCAAAATCACCACTTTTTATGCAGTTGATATGATAATCTACAAGTAGAAAACTCTAGGGATTCAGCTAAAATTAATTGAAATAGCAAACCATATAGGTCATAAATAAGCTCACATAAGTCAGCCTTTCTATATATTACTAACAAAACCAAGAATAAAAATAAAAAACAAAGCCAAGAAAAAAAATAAAAATATTTATCTATTTTTTCTATTAAATTTAATTTAATATTAAATTTATCTATTTTATCTATTAAAAATATTTAAGAGTCCAATTAGGACACACAGAGAAGGTATATGACTATAACTATAAAACACTTTAAAGAAATTTATTTTAAAATAGGCCAAAGAATTGGAAATATAATAATTTGATAATCCATAAGTATTATGTGCTTTCTATTTCTAGGCACTGTTGTAAGAGCTGAAGACACAAGTACAAAAAATGAAAAAATTGTCTACTTTCAATTGATTTACATTCTAATGGAGAGACAAGTCCATATAAAAATATATATATGGCATACGTGTAAAATGTGTAAATTACTGCCTTCTACAAACCCTGCTTAAGTTCTTTTGTGGCTATTTAGACTATGGAAGGAGTCCACTGGCTAGTTAGATTTTCTTGAGTGTCCAATTAATAACTATTTAAAAATTTAATATACATAGCTTCTGGAGAATTTCATTTGTTACAATCTGAAAAGATTATAATTCCAACCTAATTTTCAGAGGAAGAAATCTAAGCTATCAATAACCATTTAAAAAAATGCTCACTCATGAAAGAAATGTACATTAAAATAACTGAGATTCTGCCTCATACCCATCAGAATGGCAAAGATGATAAAAAGGGAAAATAACAAATGTTGGAGGGGCCATTGGAAAACAAGTACTTTAATGCACTGTTGGTAGAGCTATAAGCTGGTTCCATGTATTCTGGAAAGCTATTTTGAACAATACTCAAAAAGTTACTGAACCATACATACCTTTTTACCCAGTGATATCACTCCTAGGTCTGTATTTCAAAGACATAAAAGAGGAAAAAGATCCATAAATACAAAAACATGTATAGCAGCTCTTTTTGTAGTGGCAAAGAAGAAAACTAAGGGGGTACCCATCAATTGGAGAATGGTTGAACAAATTATGGTATTTAAATATAATGGAATATAATTGCAGTTAGAATGCACAGAGCCAGGTGAAAATTTTAACACAATAACAAATTGTCAAGATTACCAACTTTGAAAAAATTAAGAACTCTAATCAATGCAATGACCAAACCCAATTCCCTAAGACTCATGATGAAATAGACTCAGGGAAAAAACTGAAATATTTTTTGGACATGGTCAATAAAGGGATTTGTTTTTCTTGACTATAGTACATATTTGTTACAAGAAGTTTATTTTTTTTCAATGGGTATGGGGGGAGGGAGTAAAAATAGATTTTCATTTTAAAGAATATGTACAGGCATTTTTAAAAGAAGAAATTAAAATTTAAAATTTAAAATGCTCCAAAGCACTAATAAGAAAAAGGCAACCTTACATCCATCAGGTTGGCAAACATGACAATTAAGGAAAATGATGATTATTGGAGGGACTGTGGGAAAACAGGTATAATAATTCCATGTTGGGGTTACAAATTGGTTCAAGCGTTCCAAAAACAATTTGGAACTATTCCACACATACCTTTTAACCTAATAGTATCCCTTCTGGTAATGGTGATAATGTGTTTCTAGCATTATGTGGGGTAGAAGGTAAAAAATTGATCAGTGGTAGATTAACTACTTTCTTTAAGCTATCTCCCATCCTCCTATGGGAAGTGCCTCTCCCACCTTCTCCTTTTTAAGGTGATTTTCCTTGTAGTCAACATCCTCAGCTCCATCCCTAATGAAATTCATTTCACATTAGTTAAAAGTGAGAAAGGGGGAAAATGCCTGAGATGCTACCTCTGTTTCATCCCACCACCTCCATCAACCTGCTATCTTTCATTTTGAGTTTATGCATTGGTTTTGATTCATGTTTTTCTCTCTTCTTGTGGGAAGCAGTTTTAATAAAAATTATTATCGATAAAAGTTCCCTTTTTAGGTAGAGCTAAAAAAAAAAAGGAAGAAGGAGGCCTGTAGTACCAGCTTTCTAACCATTCTACAAAGTAGTAATCATTAAAAACTACTTGAAGGAGCAGCTAGGTGGCTCAATGGAAAAAGAATCAGACCTGGAAGTGGGAAGTCCTTGGTTCAAATGTGGTTTCAAATACTGCCTAGCTGTGTGACCCTGGGTTTGTCACCTAATTCCAATTGCCTAGCCCTTATAGCTTTTCTGCCTTGGAACCAATACTTGGTTCTAATCTATTGATTCTAAGTCAAAAGATAAGGTTAAAAAAAACCTACTTGGTACTAGTTAAAAAATAAAATAAGGGAACAATGGGACAATTCTATGAGAGTAAATTCAAGAGCAAATAAATATAGTAATGTAGTACTTGATAAACCCAAGGACTCAAAATTACTAAGAAGATTACTCACTAGTAAACAGAACTGTTAGAAAGCAATTTGGCAGAAATTAGGATTAGATTAGTATCTCACATAAGCTCCAAATCTACACAAGACATTGATATAAAAGGTTGCATCATAAACAAATTAGAGGAGAATAGAAGATGATACCTTTTGTACCATAAGTTTTTGTGACTACACAAGGGACAGGAGAAAGAAAAAGGACAATTTTAATTACACAAAATGAAAAAGCTTTTTAAAAATAAAATCAATGCAGCTAAATTCAGAAAGGAAAGGAACATGAGAAGAAAAATCTTTGCAGTCAAATTTCTTTTATAAAAGTCTGCTATCCAAGATATATAGGAAATGAATTCAAATATTTAAGAACCAAAAATTTTCCCCACTAGATAATGGTCAAAGTATATAAACATGCAGTTCTCAAAAGAAGAAACACATGCTATAAATAATCACATTAAATCACATAAATGGTCTAAATTATTAAGAGAAATGAAAATTGAAACAATTAAAGAAATTAAAGAATTAAACAAGTAAAGAAGGCAAAAAAAGCAAAATTACAATTTGGGATGGGGTATGGAAAGACAGACACACTAATTTACTGCTGGTGAAACTGGGAGCTTGTCCATCTAATCTTTTATTTTGATTTTTAAAAGACATTTCCTTTTTTTCTTTTTTTTCAACCTTTCCTTTCTGTCTTAAAATCTATACTTAGTATCTGTTCTAAGGCAGAAGAGTGGTAAGGACTAGGCACTGGAGGTTAAATGACTTACCCAGGGTCACACAGCTGGGAAGTGTCTGAGACCAGATTTGAACCTAGGACTCCTGTCTCTAGGCCTGGCTCTCAATCCACTGAGCCACCCAGCTTCCCCCAACAATTTTCCATTTACAAAGAAGTACAGAAAAAACTGATAACTTGCTATACTATCACACTTGATGATCTAATTAGCTCTCAAGGGTTTAATTTGAGCTCTACAGACAATTCCCAGATCTATATATCCAGACCTAACCTGTCTCCTGAACAATGGTCTTACATTATCAGCTGCTTCTTGGACAACTGAAAAATCCCATAGATAGCTCAAATATAACGTGTTCAAAAATAGAACTTGTTTTCTTTTCCTTTTAGTTCTCTTCTCTTCCTAGCATCCCTATAAGTGTAAAGGGTATCTACCATATTTCAAGTCACCAAGCTTTGGTGTCTGTCACTTGTACTCAACATATATGTCTAGTCCATTATCATGTCTTGTCATTATATTAATAATCTCTCATATATGTGCCTTCCTACCATCCTGGTGTAATGTTCATTTCACACTCAGATTATTGCAAAGCTTTTGTCTCTGCTTCAAGTCACCCTCAATTCCAATCCATCTTTTAATCAATTTGTCAAAGTGATTTTCCTAAGCATAGACCTGACCATATCATTTCCCTTATTTAATCAACTTCAGTGACTCTATTACCTCTAGGACAATTTTTAAAAAATCCTCTGTTTGGCTTTTAAAGTCCTCCACAATCTGGTTCCTTCCTTCCATCCTTCCCTAACTTTCCATCTGTGTATTGATTCCAAGGCAGATCAGTAAGGGCTAGGCAATGCAAGACAAGTGACTTACCCAGGGTCACACAGCTAAGAAGTGTCTGAGGTCATGTATGAATCCAAGACTTCCCATCTCTAGGCCTGGCAGAGTTCATCCAGCTGCCCCCATTCCTACCTTTGTAATCTTTTTATACTTTACTGTCTTCCATGTATTCCATGATTCTGCAGTATTGACTTATTTGTTGCTTTGTGTGTTCAACACTCCATCTCTCTACTTCCTATATTTCTTTACACTGTTTATATCTTGGCACACAATTTTAAAATTATTCTCTCCCACATTAAAATAGGGGAGAAAATAGTTAACTTCGTATTCACAGTACTTAGCAATGTTTAATAAGTGCTCATCTATTGATTTCTGGAACTTCCAAACTCTTATGCATAGCTTGCTTTATAAAAGCATATAGTATATTCAAAATGTTCATTTCATAGCTATCATGCTTGTCTGTTTCCTTCTGAAATTCTTTCTGTTTTCTTCTATGCATTTCTATTTTATTTTTTAAAAACCTTTACCTTCTATCTTAAACTCAATATTAAATATCACTCCCAAGGCAGAAGAACAGGATCACATGGCTAGGAAATGTCTGAGGTCACATTTGAACCCAGGACCTCCAATCTCGAGGCCTGGCTCTCTATTTACTGGGTCACTTAGCTTCCCCACCTGTGCATTAAATTTTTTTTTTGAATGATTCTTTTTCCTTTTTTTGTTTTGATAGGGGAAGAGCAGCATGAATACTAGTTCCCCTCTCTTCACTCTCCCCACCAAATAAAGAAAACAATCTTTATAGGAATAAGCATAGTCAATCAAAACAAATCCAAACACTTACCATATTGAATAATGTGTGTCTTAGTTTGCACCTTGTGTCTATTGTCCCTCTGACAGGAAGTAGGAGATAAGTAACATTCTTCATCAGGTCTCTGGCATGCTTGTTGGTGATTCTATTGATCAGAATTCTTAGATCTTACAAAGCTGTTTTTCTTCACTATGTTGCTGTGTAAATTATTCTCTTGGTTCTTCTCAGTTCATTCAAGTCTTCCTGTATTTCTCTGAAATCATTCTTTTGCCACAATGTTCTATCACATTCATTTACCATAATTTTTTCATCCATTCCCCTTTTGACAGGCATCTCCTTTGTGTCAAGTTCTTGGCTGCAACAATAACAACAAGCTTCCAAAAATATTTTTTAAAAATGTTTTTTAAATCCTTATCTTCTGTCTTAGAATCAATACTATATATTGGTTCCAAGGCAGAAGAGTGGTAAGGACTAGGCAATGGGGGTTAAGTGACTTGTCCAGGGTCACATAGCTAAGAAGTATCTGAGGCCAGATTTCAATCCAGGACCTTACGTCTCTGGGCCCCTCAATCCACTGAGCCACCTAGCTGCCCCCTGCCATAAATATTTTTAAATAGATGGATCCTGTTACTCTTTGTTTGATCTTTTTGGGTATAGACCTAGTACTGTTATCACTGGACCAGCCACCTGGAAAGAAGTTTGGAACTACACGCAAAAGTCATTATACCGCATACCTTTTGACTCATCAATGTCACTACTAAGCCTATACCTCAAAGAGATCAAAGAAGAAAAGAGCTCATGCACAAAAATATCCATGGCAGCACTTGTTGATGTAGCAAAGAACTGTAAACCAAGGGAGTACCCATCATGGTATATAAAATGGGATAAAAGAAACTATGAAAGGATTCAGGGAAACCTGGGAAGACTTCCCTGAAAGGATATAAAGCAAGTAAAAACAGGAAAACAATTTATATAATGATCACAATGTAAAGAGAAATGACTTGGAAATACTTACAATCACTGAAAATAATGACAGACAACTCTTGAAAACCAGTCCTGAAAAGATACTTGTACTTGCCTGAGACAGCAAACTAGAGGTGCATAGCTCTGTCTCAAGTGGCTATGCTCACTTATTACAAAGGAGGGCTTAAAAACAATGAGGGGGAGAAAAGGAAACGATTGATAATGGAAAAAAAAGGGATCAATGAAGCATTTACATAACTACACAGATAAGAAAACAAAAAGAGGATCAGAGGGAAACAAAGACACACAATATAGATAAGCTTTTGGAATGAACACACTGAATTTATTATATACTGGAGAAAAACAAAAGCTATGGAAGGATTATTATTTTTTCCTTCTTTCTTCAGAACAAAATTTTAAAATGAAAAGAAGTATTTGAAAAAATATTCTGACCATCCTCAGGTGTTTTCTTAGAGTTGCTTAAATAATATTAATGGATTTGTATTATGGGTCCCCCTTGTGAATAACAGACACTTGTAAAAGTTGGCAGTACAGTATATGGCTAACAGACTTATGGAAATATTAAACCTTTTTAAGGTAAGAAGTCCATGACCTTTGCCTCATTAGAGCTATATTCTAATCAACTGAACTAATCAGTTATTACTTAAGCTGTTGAGAAACCAAGAGAGAAAATTGATTGAGTTTTTTTGGCAAGTTAAAAAATAAATTCTAGAATATTTTCTGTACTGCAAGAGCCTCCAAAGCAATCTTTCTGTAGCTATAATTCTACCTCTGCTTGCTATTGATGACTTCATTTTTCCCTACTACCCACAACCTTTACTGTATTGGGTAGGAAGGGATAGGAGTAGAATGGAAGACACTCTCTTCTAAAGATCATACTATGAGGATATAATTTTCCCACATTCTTATGTCAACTATAGGCCACTAGCAGGTCTACTGAAGTGACTGACTAAGCCTTACATAGCACAAGGAAACCTCAAGATTCAAATGCTATATAAATTATGAAGACTTCCCCCCCAAACACATACACACACCAGATTAACAATCTATTAATTTGTTACAAATTTGAGGCATCAGTTGCCCATTTTCATTCTATTTCATGTCAGTATATCTATCTTTTAGTTTAGATCCTCATGCTTTTTATCTCTGAATTCTTTTGGTTCTCTTCATCCCTTGAAAATAAAAGTGACGTTAAAAACAAGAAAACAAGAAAGAAAGTTAAACCAAATAGATAGAAATGTGAAAGTTCCAATTGTATCAACAAATGTTTAATTTAGTACATTTCTTTCCCCCAAAGTGGGCTGATTTAGCCCAAGTTGTCCAAGTTTGGACATTTTACTATAGGTTGTCTTTCTGAATGCCCAGGTCTTCTAGAAGCTTCCTGATTTCTTTACTTTCTATAACAAATAAAAGAAATACATACCTAGAACCTATCTACTTGTTTCTTACTCCTTCAGAACTTCTTTATTCATCCTACATCTTCAGTCTAGTCTATTCCCTTGTATCAGCAACCATCTTCCTCACTTGGAGGTAGGTTAGCCTTTTTTTTTAACCCTTACCTTCCACGTAAGGGATAGTCAATGGGAATTAAATGACTTGTCCAGAGTCCCACAGCTAGGAAGTATCTGAGACCAGAATTGATCTCCAGACCTCCCATCTCTAGGCCTGGCTCTTAATTGACTGAGCCACTTAAAAAAAAAAAAAGTTAAAGTTTTTAACTACTTTGTTATTTATTTTAAAATAAAGCTTAACAAAAAATTTTGTTAATCTATGATACTTTTACTAGTCTTATCTGTCAAGTTTTCTTCCAGATTAGTCACTGATACACAAATCAGTGTTAAAACACTGCCCCCACCTACCCACCCAAGGACTTAGAGTAGTATTCCCCTTGATTAGGGGGAACAACTCTTGGTATCCATGAATTTGTACTTAAAATATACCGATAATTTTATTTCAATATAATTGTTCACTTACTAGCTTTTTGAACAAGAGTTAGTCACTTACCCTCTCTCCATCTCAGTTTACTCAAGTATTAAATGGGAACTCAATAGCACCTACTTCACTGGATTGTTGTGGGGATCAGATGAGTTAACATGGAAAGTGCTTCATAAACCTTAAAGTTCTATATAAATGCTAGCTAGCTATTGTTATCATTATTCCTTTGTGACCCTGTATATTTTATTTTATATACTTATTTTGAGATGAGGTCCATAGACTTCACCAGACTGCCAAAGGGGCCCATGATACAAAGAAAAGATCAAGAATCTTGACCTAAGCAAAAAAATCAC
Source organism: Monodelphis domestica (assembly GCF_027887165.1). NCBI lineage: Eukaryota > Metazoa > Chordata > Mammalia > Didelphimorphia > Didelphidae > Monodelphis > Monodelphis domestica. The sequence goes on along the minus strand of NC_077227.1, from coordinate 338,370,973 downwards.
AAAGAGAGACAAAGTTTTCTAGGTTCATTTTAGACTCATTATGAAATCCCTGGGCACATGCAAATTTACACAATAATTGTAAAGATCCTAAAACTCTTTAGGATCTAGATAGGTACTCTGAATAAACACATGTAGCTACATTGGTGTCCATAAATTTGTTTTGAAGCTAAGTACCAAGTAATAGCATATAATCTTTTCTTTTAAAACCCTTATCTTCTGTCTTAATACCAATTTTAAGATAGAAGAATAAGGGCTAGACAGCTGGAGCTAAATGACTTGTCAAGGGTCACAAAGCTAGGGAGTATCTGAGCCAAGATTTAAAGCTGGGTCCACCTGCCTCCAGGTCTGGCACTCTTTTTGCTATATTACCTTGCAGCCTCTCATATATTCTTAATTCCATAAAGCTCAAGATAGATTTATTCCATAGAAAAAATAAAAATCACATTAAAAACTACTATCATAAGTTGTTATTGAATATCATCAGAGAAAAAGCACAAAAATCAGAATGAGCCCTGAACCTGAGTAAAGTGAGACATAGGCTTGAAACTTGATCTTTTTAGATCAAGTGACTCTTTTAGAATGTGGGATCTTAGACAAGTGCTATTTTACCGTTGGGGAAATGGAGTCTAGAGGTTCATACACGTGGTACCTTCCTTGAAAGGATGTTGTGACTATTTAATGAGAATGTATGCAAGGTGCTTTATAAATCTTAAAGTGCTATGTGTCAGTTTCTAGTGTCTACAAAACTGTTTTAAATAACTGGCTCCTTCAAGCTGTTATTCTGGAACCTTTCCATTGAACCATTTTGGAAGGACATGATTCTGCATTTCCCTGCATTTTAGTTTCATAAAAGAGGCCTTTTGCATACTCTCGATGTACACAGATAAAACAAATTTAACCCAATTTATTTAATCCCAACATTTTTAAACTGCAGATACTTCTCAGATCTCTATTATCTACCCAATTGACCAACCCATATTAATGAGTGAAGAAGCTTAAACAGATGGTGTTAATGCACTGTGCCCTGAAATTTGTTTGTTTGAAAAGCCATCCTGTATAAATAATAATAACTAAAAATGCATATAACAGTGAGAAATATTTTTAACCCAACTGATAGGGTTTTCTTGAGAATGACTTTGAAAGAACTTTTGTCTTAGAAAAAACAAGCTGTCAATGCTTTTTGCCTTTAAATGTAAGGCTTTAGAAAAGAGACTTCATTCGATATACCTTTATAGTCTTAGGTATAGGAGGTCCCGTAAGTGGGAAACTTGAATGTTAATTGATGTTCTCCCTTTGCTACCACATTGATGGCAAAACCAAAAAGAAGATGACAGTATCTTCCCTCCAGATTCTGTATCCTAGCCTTATAAATTGCTATTCACTTAGCACAGGTGAGAAAATTTATGCCAAATGGATTGTTGCCTTTTAGCTTCTTTTATTAGTCATGACTTCCATGGAGGTAGATGAAACGGTTTTTTAAAAAAATGGTTGCTCTATTTAAAAAAATCTTTATTCATAAGTCTGCCTCTCTACAAATTCAAGTTCCTTCTAGCTTGAGTGATTTTGCCCAATTTCTTTTTTTCAGGCAAAGTGCTAATTTCTTTCAGAGTGTCAAACTTTTTTTTTTTCCATTTTGAAGTGTTTTCACATACAGATGAAATAAAATTTTGGAAAAGCTCTTTCTGATGCCTTTTCCCATATTCTCTTGCTATATGATAAAAAATCCTCTTTAAAAAATTCTTTACATAATGGACTAAAGTTGGAGATTTAGCCTTAATTTTTTAAAGACTCTTACCTTTTGACTTAGACTCAATACTGTATATTGGTTCCAAGTCAGAAGAATGGTAAGGGCTAGGCAATGGGGGGTTGAGGTAGGGGGGTCAGTGACTTGCCCAGGGTCACACAACTAGGATGTGTCTGAGGCCACATTTGAACCCAGATCCTGTCATCTCTAGATCTGGCTTTCTATCCACTGAACCACCCAGTTGCCTCCTGTTTGGCCTTAAATTTATTATGATTTAGAGACAGATTCATCAGCTTACTAAACTCATGGGCTCACTAAAAAGAGGGTCTTCTTAAGGGGACTAATTAGGTTGCCATTTAGTACATACAATCATCTGTTGTCTTCTCTCTTCAAGAAACCTTTTTGGTTCTATGTTGGCTCCACCTGATAGCCTTTTTTCCCTCAGTGTTTATACTGGCATTTAAATCTGGAATGGACCTTAGAAGTAATTTAGAACAATTTATGAATAAAAGTCTGCTTCTGTATAGGATGGCTTTTCAAACAAATACATCTTAAGACTTAGTAATAGAACTTCAAAGGTGAAGCAAATTGGACCAGGGCCTAGTTTGTGGCAGTACAACCCAAAATCTTTTTAGACTACTAGTCTGAGAGTTGTTCTATTGGAATTCACCCACTGAAAGTATCTTCAGCAAGGTCATAACCAGAGTAAGAACATTACTAGAAAACATTTTTCCTTTCACATACCACCATGTTTGTTTTCACTCATTAAAGGTTCATCATCTGACCTCAGACACTTCCCAGCTGTGTGACCCTGGGCAAGTCACTTAACCCCCATTTCCTAGCCCTTACTATGCTTCTGCTTTGGAACAAATACCCAGTATTGATTCTAAGATGGATGATAGATCCTGGGACCAAAACCCCTTTTCCTCTTCCCCAATCCCTACTGAGACTAAGAGCTGCCCCCTTCCCTTGCACCTGCTGGAACTGCAGAGCAAAGCAAGTAGTTCCACTTCATAGGGCACTGCTACTTCCCATGCTGTGACCCAAAAGGTCCATGATGGATTAATATTCTGGACCTATACTGTCTGTACCATGTTAGGAACTACACAATCATGGGAATCAGCTACTTCCCCCTGAAACAGCCAATGAGACAAGGCCCAAGTTATCTAATCCTAGACCACCACCCTATAAAGATTGCCCCCTTCTCTACGCAGCTGGAGACCCCTAGCCATCTACTGGTTGGGGGTGGTGGTGGTGGGGTGGCCTTTTTCCACAATAAAGCCTTGCTTGGATTACTCAATTCTCTGTTTCAATTAGTCTTGGGTCAGACCCCTATCAGCTAGTCTGACAATGGAAGATAAGAGTTTAAAAAAATGTAATTGACAGATTTAATTAATTTAATAATAATGATTTACTAATAAATTTAACTTAATACAGCCTTCAATGTGATGTAGTCCATTAAAAGACATCATTTAGAGTTTTATGGTCTGGTTGAAAAAGTCATAAATACATAGACAAAAGAGAATTATAGCACTAAGTAGCACATAAATATTTTGAGTTAAAATATTTACATGATATTCAAGAAAAAACCATCAGTAACAAAGATTTACATTATTTATAATTGTGCTACAGTCAAAGAAACACTCATTCTGGTGTCAAAAGACCTAGGATTGAATTCCATCACTGATTCTCATGACTTAGGAACGTTGGGCAAGTCACTTAATTTCTTTGGGCCTCCCTTTTCTTTCTAAAATGAGGGGATTGGACTAGATGGGCTGAGGTTCATTCCAGTTCTAAATATAGGATTTAATGATCCTAAGTCTAGAGAGAACAATAAGTAGTGAGAGAAGGGCAAGTGAATTGCCAGCGTTAATTTGAATTTGCTAGGGAAGTTTTATTGCTCTGGTACCTTCTTCCTTTCTTCATCCATTGACTTTTTCTTCCCTAGCAATGTAAATAAATTTCTGTAATATTTTGCATAGGACCACTTCATTTGTCTGGCATCCTAAGATAGAAGTTGTTTTAAGTAATTAAATTCAGGTGGAGCCTTGATTTTACTCATGCAAACAGTCCTTACCTTGATACAGATTACAACCTTCTCTTGTCACTGTGATATTCCTGTGCATGTTTTTCTATAACTCCTCCATAGAGATTCTAGCTGCTCTTCTAGACTCTTTAGTATTTCCATATTTCCATGATTTTAGAGGACCAATGGGGCTGCTTATCTGTTGGATCTAGTTTCCCTGACTTAAGTTGTTGTTGTTTCAGTGGTATACAATTCTTTGGGATTCCATATGGGGTTTTCTTGGCAAAAATACTGGAGTGGTTTACCATTTCCTTCTCCAGTGGATTAGGCAAACAGAGGTTAAGTGACTTGCACAGAATCACAGGGCTGGATTTGAACTCAGGTCTTTCCTGACTCTAGGCCCAGTGCTCTACCTTGTTGAGCCAGGTAACTGATTTCAGTAGGATTTTGCTAATTATCTTTCCTTTTCATGATGATGACTCAGGATCATGATTATGACCATTCAGGCCTTATATAATGCTATAATAGGGGTGTCTTAGGGAATACTGAAGGACATAAGCCCCTATGTATAATACCTAGGACATAGTAGGTGATTAATAAATGTTTATTGACTGACTTTGCCTATATCCTGTTATTACTATTAGGTATACTTTGAATCCTTATTCCCCAACCACACATTGTACAAGGAAACAACTTGATTTTCAAGGGATTTTTCTGTTTCACAGAATTCATAACCAGATGGCTAGGATATTGGATATAGTCTAGAACAGTAATCTCCAAACTTTGTGTATACCATCCCCCAACTCCATATACAGTTATAAATATAGACATATTACTGTACTATGGTATACATTATTAAAGAGACATAAAACATCAAATTAATGTGAAAAAGATGAACTATTTAAAATTTCTTAAAATTTTTTAAAATATAAAAATCTTTTGCATTCAATACAAAAAGGGCAATCTATTCATATTTTTAGCTAGAATAATGTAACTGAATAAGTCCCATTACTTTTTTTTTACCCTTCCCTTCCTTCTTGGAATCAATACTGTATATAGGTTCCAAGGTAGAAGAGAGGTAAGGGCTAGGCAATTGAGGTTAAGTGACTTGCCCAGGGTCACATAAGCAGGAAGTTTCTGAGGTCAGATCTGAACCCAGGAATTCCCTTCACTAGATCTGGCTCCCAATCCACTGAGCCACTTGGCTGCCTCCACCCCAGTACTTTTAAAAACCTCTGTTTAATGTTGCTCCTAGAATTCTTCTCCTAAATTTCGTTTATTTGATTCTTGGTCATAATGACTGTCATAACTGAAGCCGATACCCATGAAATTCCATAAATCCACTTAAACCATTATACTCGTTTTTCACTTACGTATTTTTTGTCGAAATTTTGCTGTATAATTGCTCAATCATGCTGTCACAGTTCTTGCAAACTAATTGGAAGGACTTGCATTTTTATATTTAACAAATGGGTACAAAACCCAAAGAAACTTTTTGGAAGACCCTTAAACAGGTAAAAAAATTATTTCTCCAAATATTTAAAGTGTGCAGATCAGGGTTTTATAGATGACTCTCCTGTATTTTGCTGGGGTGAGGGTGATGGTGGCAAAAAGGTTAATTTTTAAGTAGTTTGCCAGCCATGATAGCTTTAGAATAGGTGTATAAAGGGGATATATAAAAAACAATCCATGGAGTACAGGAGGAAATATTAGAAGTTACATAGAATTTTACCTGAAAAATAAGAGATATTAAGCTTTACTATTATCATTTTTCAGATAAGGAAACTGAGGCAAAAAGAAGTTAAGTGCCTTGCCCTATGGTACATAACTAGTTAAATGTCTTGAGTCTGGATTTGAATTTAGATCTTCCTGCCTTCAAGTTCAGCACTCTATCCTGTGAGCCACCTAGCTACCTTAGGTGACATTTAAACACAATCTGACCAAATGAAGGTGTGTCAACCCATGTGTTAAAAATTAGTAAAACTCAATTTCTCTTATTTCTCAGGTAAACGTCTGTATGAGTACTGGAGATCACTGGTCTACAAGGCTTTTACTATCTCCTCAAATGTAAGAATACTTTAAAATACAACAATTCTTCTTCAATAATAGAGTGATAGAGTCAAAATGATCCAGTTGAATATGTACTGTGTCATAACCTCAACACTGTAAGTCTTCTTTGAGGCTTCTATCACAAATATAGGGGGCTTCCCAAGCAATGCCCCGTACAGCCAATACCTCCTTGTTGCTTACTGTTTTGGTGAACTCTTGAGGTTTTATCTCATTGCGTGCACTAGACACAGAAAGTTATGGGGAAGAGAGGCCCGCAACCCAAAGAGCTTCCTAAAACCTGCTTCAGAAGTCTTCAGCCTGGGAAACAGGGGAACAGACTCACCCTCCTCTGGACTGGAATTCCTTTCATGTTGTCCCTAGAAGCTTTTTCCAGCCCTACTAGAAAAATGCTGCAACCTTCCCTAGCGCTCCATAGACATGGTCAGGGCACCACTGTTCACTTCCATGAAACAATCGTAGTCTAACAAACAATATTTTCCTTAGGATAAACCGAAGACAGAGAAATGCAGATATAAAGAGAAGGCCAAACTCCCCCAAAGCCATGAAGAGCTCTGGCCTTCTCAGCTTTAAACCCACCCAGGTTTATAGCCATATAGACCTAGCTTATATTAAAAAAAAAAAAAAAGATTTCCAGTCCAGATGCCTACTGCGTCTGTCCTCTTTTTTATACGCCCAGCTCCTCTTCCATTGGAAAAAGGCTGATATGTTCATTAGGCAGATTTTAAGCGGCTGATGCCTTTTAGCTCCCCCAGGTCAGGTGTCCCACTTCCCAAATTATGGTAACAGCGATGGTTGACACTTAAGAATAGGGTCTTTTGAAAAAGAGGCATTCAAATGAGGGAGAACACAAACTTTAGTAAAAGTCCAGATTTTGTCACAAGTTTTGTGATTCAGAGACTTAGACTTCTGATCACAATCAGAACTCTATTGATTTGACTCTTTTTTTTCACTTGATGCTTGGTTGTGTTCTAGATAAATGCTCTCTGGATAAATGAGCTATTATGGTGGTTATTTAGTGGCTTTTTTCCTGATATTTTTCATGTACTTAATGAACATTGTTGTGCAAATACTTAAAATTCCTTGATCTTAGTGTGTACCTACGGTTTTCATTTTTCTTCTACAAGTAGGACACTGAGTCATCTAAAAAGTTAGGTTAATTCCTTAACCTAAAGCCATTTGAACTGTTGAAGGGATCATGAATAACTCTCATTTCTTTCTCTTTCAGGTACTTGTCTACATAAATTGATTACTGACATACCCATATATTGATTTCTTTTAAAGTATTTTTTGAAGTAGAGAAAAGGAGCAAGTAGGTAGCACCGAGGGCAAAATGACAGGCTTTGACTGGGGAGGACCTGGATTCAAATGTGACTCAGATACTTCCTAGCCGTGTGACCCTGGACAAGTCATTTAACCCAGATTGCCTAGCCCTTGCCACTATTCTGTCTTAGAACTGATACTAAGACAGAAGGTAAGAGGTTTTTTGTTTTGTTTTGTTTTTTTAAGAGAAAGTATGAACTTTTACCAATAATTTACATATTAAGTATGGTCATCAAAATAGATATTATCATTATCATTTTGATTAAGTTCCTATCAGTTATTGCTACAACAGAAATGAATTTTGCCCACTAGAAGCCTATCATTCAATATAAAACGCATTTGTACACCAGATTAAAGGCACTGTGCTATGTGCTAGGCTTATAAATGTGCAGTAGTGTCAAACTCAAATAGAAATGGACCCCTGCCAGGAGGCCACATATTGACTTTAGAAAACCACAAATTAACATTATTATCTATGTTGTATTGCATTTTTATTTATTTTGTTAAACCTTTCCCAATTACATTTTGATCTGGTTCTGGACATGCTCTGTAGTCCTAGATTTCTGCCAACTGCCAGGAGTTTGACATCTCTGGGTGGAAACTGGATGGCCCTACAGTCAGAAAAACCTAGATTTGGACACTTCTTCAGATACTAGCTTTGAGATGCTTAACAATTCACTTCACCTTACTGGGCCTTACTTTCTTCAGTCTGTAAAATAGGGACAATAATAAATAGCACCTTTCTCACAGCCCATTCAGCCAGCCATCCTGGATATTTCATCATCTGTCCAGCACTGTCCCCTCTTGATTACCTCATAGCACCTCTCACTAGACCTCCAGAGCCACAAACTCCTTTCCTTTCCTCTGGTCCTTCCTTTGGGGATGAATCCCCTTATTTGGGGATTCTGGCCCTGGGACTGGGCTGATCTGATTGATTAGTAATTGAGAACACAAATTCAGCCCTCCCATCTAGCCTTCTCTGATCCTGTTCTCTATCTAGCCAGCTATCCCCACCTCCAGGAACTAGAGTAATCAAAATCAACACTATCTCTGTTTTTGGAAAGAGCTTAATAACAAATTGCCCTCACTAGGGCTTTACAAACCCATTACAATGAACTCCCCAGATCAAAACCTCTTTCCCTGGTCACCACCCTTCACCCATCAGTGTTTTCTCCTTCCATTAGAATGAATGTAAACTCCTTTCTTGGTGTAGTAGATAGATCATCAGGTCTGGAGTCAGGAAGACATTTTCCTGAGTTCAAATCTGGCCTCAGATACATACTAGTCGTGTGACCCTGAGCAAGTCATTTAACCCTGTTTACCTCAATTTCCTTATCTATCATGAGCAGGAGAAGGAAATGGAAAACCATTCCAATATCTTTGCCAAGAAAACCTCAAATGGGGTCATGAAGAGTCAGAAATGACTGAACACCAACAACCTTAAGGGCAGGTATTTCTATCCCCTGCACCTAGCTGAGCACATTGTAGGCTCTGGATACATTTCATTATGTCATTTAGTCATACATTAAGCTAGTTAGTCCACTTGTAGAGTGCTTTGCAAAACTTAATACACTTTGTAGCATCCTATCTGGAAGTTACTCCCCCAATTTGCATTCATAACTTGTGAGTTGGGGTGGGGGAGTTCCAAGGTTTGTTGTGAGTCCCCATTATTAGAATTGTAGCTCATGAGCCCCTACCAGTGTCCTTAACTTTAGTTGTCAGCCAATAGGTAGCTCAAGACTAGCTCAAAGCAAAAGCCCCTACTAGGATGACATATTAAGAACAGTAGCTGGTGGAGGTGGGTGTTCAGTGGACAGAGTAAGCCTTGAGTTAGGAGGTCCTGGGTTCACATCTGGCCTCAGATACTTCCTAGATGTGTGACCCTGGACAAGTCACTTAATTCCAATTGCCTAGCCCTCATTGCACTATGGAAGGTAAAAGTTAAAAAACAAAACAAAACAACCTTTACTAGGATGACATATTAAGAATAGTAGCCACAAAATTTCCCACCCCTATAAGCCTTGGGTACAGTCTCCCATAAATATGCATAGGTAAAGATTTAGATTAAACTGATAATAAAGCTCCCAGTTAGGGAACATATGAACAAGACAATTCATGCCTTTGGTTCCTCAGAGCCCCATTGTCCTTTCTCTTCACTTAGTGTCTTCCTGGACCCTGGCACACCTTGGCTTCCAGTTTGCTTCTCTTCACTGCTCAGCTCCCACTTACCAAAGTGAATTCTTCTTTAAGTCTAGGGTTGACCTTTTTCTCTGCTGTGAGAGGTCACACTGCATTATAAGTGACTTCCTCTCTTAATTGTTACTCCTGTCTCTGTCAGTCTCAGTAGAGAATATATCTTTGCTTCCTAACGGATGAATTTCAACTGTGACCCAAACTCTGTAACTATTTCCTGCTGGATGTGGCATATTATCTCCTTTGGGGAACTCTTCTGTAAGACAAAATAATAAATCAGGAAAAGGTGGGAAAATACCCTCTAGACTTCTCCCCCCAACCCCACTCCTAGGCGCTGGAGACACTCTATGAACCTACTCTCTGACTCTAATTCCTCCAATTATCTTTGGGCTGTCAGGTTTGTTTTTTAAGCCCCCCCCCCCCCCCTCCATGGCCAACAACCACCAGATCCTTTTTTAATTCAGTCAGAGAAAATTTTCACACTTTATAAAGGGATGATAGCAAAGAGACCTGTCTGAACTTTGAAAAAAAAATTGATTTTTTGTTATCTCTCTAATCTACCCCTTGCATTTGGTGATATCAACTAGTTGGGGTAGGGCGATTACAATAAATATCACTCCAACCTTTTGTTGTTTAGTCTGTGACCCCTTTTGGAGTTTTCTTGGCAAAGAGAACAGAATAGTAGTTTGCTATTTTAATATTCAGTTCATTTTACAGATAAGGAAACTGAAGCAAACAGGGTCAAGTGACTTGCCCAGGGTCCCATAGCTAATAAGTGTCTAAGACTGGATTTGAACTCTAACTCCAGGTCTGGCTCTCTATCCACTATGTACCCCAACTATACCTGCTGGGATCCATTAAAGACCATGCTGTTTGACACGGTCCACATGGAAACCGGGAGCTGCAAAGCCACCCCCAGGAAGGATGGAAACACCTACTGAAACCCCCCTAAGTGACTTTCATTATTAACATCCCCTTATTATTGGATTCTGGAGGCAATTGGAATTGCCATGATTATTATTCTTACTTAGCCCCAGGAAAAATAGATGAGAGCAACATGCTTGCAGGGTTAATACAGATGTCCCACTCTGTCCCCCCAGGATATTACCAGGAGAGCCCACTTACAAAATTAAACCTAAGGATTCTTATATACCCACTTAGGTAGGACCCTCTTTTCTAGGCATAAAAACTTCTGGCAAATCTGTGCTCTGAATTCCCTAACCTATATCTGGGTCATGTTGATTCTACCCACTGATCCTGCCCTTATCCACAATGTTTCATTGACTATCTCCCTAGGCTTCCTGTCTGTTGTTAGGTTCCATGAAAACATGTATGTTGAGAATGAAACTGTGTGCCAAGTAGATGTGTGATCATGGGGTATAAAATAAAGCCAGACCTCAGCCAAAGTGGAACAGTTTAACCTGTGAAACCTGTGCTATGGGTTGAATGTCCCATCCATCGTTTTGCCAACACCATCCCACCTCCAAGACCCCATCCATCCCCTGTGGGAGGCTAGCCCACCCCACAGCATATAACAACATATAACAACTCAGCTATAGTCACATTAATATGAACTATTACAACAACAGAAAATGAAATAGTTCTTACCCTTGGGATGCTTGCATTCGACTACATAATATACATGTAATAGTCTCCCCTATGGAGACTTTGCCAAGCTGAAAGTTAAAAGGGGCAAAAGTTAACATTTAAATGTACAGGGGAAGAAGGCCTTTCAGAGACTAAGTAAACTGTCTAAACCTTAGAAAGGATGGGAAGCTTGAATAGTTCAACTATATATGAAGTGGCGAGAATATTTCCATATTTCGATAATTTGGCCCCCAATCACTCATCTGCATAAAACCTAAGAGGAATCTGGAATGAACTAGAATGAACACTCTAAGTAAAAGTGAACTTCTTTACTGAAGAGGAGCCACTTCTGAACAGGAAAGTAACATTAAACAGATCTGTTTAGTGCAATGATGGCGAATCTTTTAGAGGGGTGGGTGATATCCTCAGGAGGCTGTGGAGAGGAAGAGAGGAACAGCCTTGTCCCTCTGACTTTCTGGTAATGAACTCTAATAAACTCTGTGCAGGGATGACAGTGCATGTGCCCACAGAGAGGGCTCTGAGTGTCCCTTCTGGCACACATGTCATAGGTTCACCACCACAGACTTAGGGAAAACAATCTCAGAGCCAGATTGTAAGGGAGTCATAGGGGTATGAGTATTGCCCATTCTAAGCTAAAGATAAAATCCTAGGCTTTTGATAGAAGGAATACCACTAACCCAGCAGAAACTGAAGGAGGTGATGACTACAACTGCCGACTAAAAAGCAAGTTCAGGGAGTCCAGAATATTGGCTGCTCCAGCAGAGACTCTTCCCAGTGTCCTGTGTAGATCCTGGTGGCTGAGTAATCTGCCTAGCCAGAACTGAAGCAGCAGCTGAGCCAAGGGAGGAGCCAACTCTGCAGCTGAGCAATCTGCTTGAACCAGCCCGGGTGTGGATTGACATGTCCAGCTGAGATCCCCTGCTCTGCAAGAAACCAGTCCTGGCTGAACAGAAGAGCTGTACCCCACAGAGAACTTCAAGAGGCTCCTCTGGAGAAAGAAAGGACATTGGAGATCTGAATCAGAGCTGAGGGCTTCTCTGGCCACACGTTACCTTTACAAAAAGCTCATTCTCCCCCTTGTGGACTTTTAATGAATTTGTGGGAAAATATGCTCCAAGTTTGGGAGAAAATGTCTTGTAACTACTGTGCTTCCAAAGACCATTTGGGAAAATGCCTTTGCTGGGACTATAGGCTCCTTGTCAAGGGGAAACAGGCTTGTGGGGCTGGAGAGCAAGTGCGAAGAAGATAGTGGCAGAGAACTCTGCCTACTACAGAACTCTGACTCCTAGTAGTAGTTAACTATTCTAGCCCAAAGCATGAGTGCCCATTTGGGAGAATAGTCCCAGAAAAGGGGAGGGGCTACATAAATCAGCAAGTAAATATAAAATAACTTGGGGAATAAAAATAACTGGGAAAATAATAAAATTAATTTGTTTCCTGAGAATCCTAGGCTACATAAGAAAATACAAAACACAAATATATTTATGAATAAATCCAAAATAATTGGTTCATAATTATAAGTAAATACAGAATAACTTAGGGTAGTGGTGGAGAGTACTAAGGATCAGGGCATCTTATACAAGAATTAAGCCGTGAAGGGTGCATGGCATTTCAAGAAATGAAATTGAGGAAAGATCATTTCAGACATGGGGGCAATTCATGCAAAGGAATGGAGTGGGAAGATGAAATATATACAAAGAGAAGGGAAAGGGAAACAAGCATTTAATAAGTACCAACTATATGCCAGGCACTGTGCTAAGCACCTTACAAAGACTATCTCATTTGATCCTAACAGCAACACTGGGAATTAGTTGCTTTATTGTCTCCATTTTAGTTGAAGACACTGATGCTGGCAGAAGTTAATTAAGTGATTTGCCCAGGGTCACACAGCTAGTAAATGCCTGAGGCCAAATTTGAACTCAGGTCTTCCTGACTTTTAGGCCTAGCAATCTATCCCATCATGACACCTGATTGTCCAAAAACCAAAAAACATGTCAGTTTGGTTTAATATGCAGTTGCATGAAGGGGAGTAATTTGAAATGTCTGGAAGATTAAACTTGAACCAGACTGTGAAAGGCTTTAAAGGCTAAACACATGTTAATATTATTTTTTTCTAGAGGCAACAAGGAGTCATTGCATCTTCCTAAGCAGGTAAGTGACATATTTGGAAAATAAAATTCTTTCTGTGTATTGAATGGTTTAGTATTTAATAAAGGTATGGAACATTTAGGGCTTCCCCGGGGGAAGAAGATAAGTAATTTATGTGGCCCAGGGTATACAAACTCAGAGAATGAAACAATCCCTCCTCACAAAGGAGGTTGCATTCTAAAACACCAGTGTTTACCTTATGTGGAACAGTGGCACTGAAACAAGCTTTATAGAGTACCCTCCCTGATTATTCTAGTGGCAAAAATGATAGGGTAGTAATCTGGATACTTTTCAACCTGGTGCTTCATAAAGACAGTACAAATAGAAATGTACTCATCTCAACATAAAGGCCTAGAGCCCAAGAGCTCTGGGATTTAAATTCACTGGGATTGGTCACTTTGGTCAAACCCAGCTACTTTGTGTCTCAGAATCTCACATAATCAAGGAACTAAAATCAGGCACTAAGTCTTTTTTTTTTTTAAACCCTTACCTTCCATCTTGGAGTCAATACTGTGTATTGGTTCCAAGTCAGAAGAGTGGTAAGGGCTAGGCAATGGGGGTTAAGTGACTTGCCCAGGGTCACACAGATGGGAAGTGTCTGAGTTCACATTTTAACCCAGGACCTCCTGTCTCTAGGTCTGGCTCTCAATCCACTGAGGTACCCAGCTGCCCCCAGTCACTAGGACTTTGATTGTCATTTTCTTAATCAAAAACTTTTCAATGGTTCCTCCTTGTCTACTGGATAAAGTCCAATTCCTTATCCTAGAATTTAAGGCCCTCCACCCTTCTGACTGCTTTAACCTTTGCACCTATCCTATCTAATCAATTCCAATTCCTCCCAACAAGATGTAATCTTTTCCTCATCCAACCCCCCACCCCCACCCCACTCCTCCCCATAGCCCTTTGTATTTGCTTTTGAGGTATTTATGACATTCTGTTGTTCCATAGCCTAAAATACTGCCATGGAACTCAGATAGAAATGAATCCCTCCTGGTCACATATTGATTTAGAAAACCCACAAACTAACATTATCTATATTGTATTATATTTTTAAAATATATTTTCTTAACAGTTCCCATTTATATTTTAATCTGCTTCTGGTCATACTTGGAGTTTTGTTTGGCAATGAATTGGGCACCTCTGCTCCAAAGTACTTGTATTCACTAATTAAAGTATCTTTGCCCCTGAACAATGCTGGAAACACACTGAAAATTTCTAACTCTAGTTCTTTTTCCAGACTTATGAGAACCACTACCATCATTCAGTCTGTTCCTACCTTGTTCAAATCATGCTTCTGTAATGTGTTAAATCAAATTCAATAATACTATTTATTAATTTAAGTTTGTTTGAATCGTAATTCTACATTTACAGATAATTGTTATTAGTTATATTTTAGTTTGATTACTTTTTGAAGGCATGTGGGGAGGCATATTAATCTCAGTAGAAAGCTAACTCAAAATAGAATCTTGAGATCAGTTACTTCCTATACAAAGCTAATTCCAGACATGGTGTATGAATTCCCATTTGCTCTAGGGACTAAATATGGCCCTTCCTGGCTTGAGTATCAAATTTTCTTTACCTTGTCCTTCAGTTGGAGCCTTGTCTCATTTGGTGGCCTGTAGTTCATCTATCCAGTGAAGCTACCTGATTGTCAGATGCTATATCTTTGGGGGCACTCCCCTTAATCTGCTTTGTGCTTGCTTTAGTTTATTAAACTCACAGGGGCCCAACATAACTAGCAGAATAACTGCCTTTCTTCCTTGTCTCCTTTTTAATTAGTCTAATATATCCCCAAATATGAAATCACTCATTTGCAACCAGAAGATTCTCACTCTAATGGGAACCTAGAGAGGAAACAGGACAACCTTAGTTTTTTAGCTGCTTTTGGCTTCGACCTCTATGAACCAGAGTAGAGAGGATGAGTTATTTCAGCAGCATAGACTTAGATGCAGCAAGGGTCAAAAAAGTAAATATTAAACTCCAATTGAGTAGGGGGAAATGTCATTCTGATGTTTTTGATGGCTTTAAAGTATACACGTAGCCATCAGCAACGCTGACAGATCCCATCTTAACCATTCTCCCACACCCCAATATCCTCTTACTTCCTTTATGCTTTGACAGAGAAGGAAGGGCTGGAACAAGCTTCATTTTGATTCATGAATGTTTTTATTCTAAATACCTCATGTGAGGAGAATGCAAATGGACATGAGATCCATGCAAATTCACTTGTACATGCTGCTCTGGCAAATGAGGCACAGTCTTTAGGCTCCTCCATCAGGCTCCCTGGGTGAGAATGCTGAGGAAAGAGGTGTTAGTAACTGAATTGTAGGGAATGTCATGTTTAAGAAGGGAAAGGAGAATTGGCTGCCAAACAGCTCCCAGCATTCCAGAACCTGCATATAAAAGTGAGGGTGGCTGCCAAGCTAAGCTAAGCAGCTCAATGAAAGAATAGCTTTCAGTGAAGTGAGGGCATCCAGGGCACAGAATACACAAGGCCTGGATAAACTGGGCGGGGGTGGGGGGTTTGCTCCAACTTTTTTGCTTGCAGCTACAACCTCAAATCCCCAGCAGAAATCTTTAGGGCAGTAGTAGTATCCTCCCCTCCCTCCTCCCTTCCCATCTCTGTTCTCCCATGAGAAGAGAGTTTTGATGTTTAAATGAAAGAAATGATAGTTCTGATGGTGATTCAGGTCCCCGGACGCTGACCTTATGGTTAGAGGAAAGAATATCCAAGCAATGCTGTTTCTTTCATGGAACTTTCCTCATCTCATCTGCTTTGTGATTCTTCCCCTTCCTTTCCTCCTCTGATGCTACTTCAAGAGCAGAGCCCTCTTAATCTTTTTTCCTGCCCTCTTACTGCCTTCACTCCTCTTGTCAGCTTCTCAGTATCATCTACATCCTGACTGTTCTAGAATCCTAAAAAACACCTCTGGCCAATCTCTTCAAACCCTTGAAGGACTTTAGGAAAAAAAGAGAGAATTTCAGTCTCAAAATCAGGGGTTCTTAATTTAGAGTTTGTGAACTTGGTTTAAAAATATTTTTTGATTGCTGTATTTCAATGCCATTGTTTTCTTCTATAATTCTATGTTCTATTTTATTTATTTAAAAACATTAATCTGGGAAGAGATCCATTGGCTTCACAGAACTGCCAGAGGGATCTGGGACACATAAAAATTAAGTGAACTTACTCTAGTCCAACCATACAACAATCACCAGTGGTTGGATAATATACAATGTCTCAAAAATCTAAAACTTTTGGGACTCCCTATATTAATGAGTAAGATATTCCAGGGTCTCATTGACACTTTAGAAGAATGTATATTGAATATATCTGGTGATAGAGACATACCATATTTTTCTACTTCCTACTGCTCTAATAGGCACCTAGATATTGAAGTGGATATAGTATCAGGCCTGGAGTCAGGAAGACTCATCTTTCTATGTTCAAATCTGCCTTAGACACTTCCTAGTTGTGTGTCTCTAATTGTGTGGGCAAGCCACTTAATCCTGTTGGCCTCAGTTTCCTCATTTGTAAAATGAGCTGGAGAAGGAAATGGCAAATCATTTCAATGTCTTTGCCAAGAAAACCCCAAATGGAGTCAGGGAGAGTTGGATACAATTGAAATGACTTAACATCAAAAACAACTATAATATATTTAAAAGAACAAATTACATTTCCTGATAGTCTTTACTTTGTATCTCCTTCTCATTTATACACTGGGCTAGGTTTCTAATATGGTAATTGTTCTTGTTGATATTTTACTCCATAACAAATGTTTGGTTGTTTTGCTGAGAGGTGTGACTAGATTGTCAGCTCCTTGAAGGAAAGCACCATGTCTTTCACATAAATTAGAATTTGTTCTGACATTATATTGCTTTTGTCTCCCTGTAATGGTTACTGTCACTCTTTAAATTTGGCTTTGCACATCTGGCAGAAATAAGTTTGTTTCCTTCTTGTCATTACAGCTACAATTTAAATATCTGTCACCAGGTAAAAAGTGGTCACTGAGATATGGCTAGGAGGTTCAAAAAGGTAGGTTTCCTATAGCATGTCGGCCAATTTTTTTCTATTAAAATATCTATTAAAATAAAAGAAATATTATTAATCACTAATATCATGTTTTGATATAAAATATTTTGTGGTATCTACATACAACCCAATGTCCTTTTTAAAAACTTATTTTCAATTGTTGAGCTAACCCTAACTTTTTTCTTCTATACTGATTATTATTATGATTAGAGTTTTAAGTCTTCTGAGACAAGCACATGGCTCCCTGGTTCTTACTCCAGAATCTCAGGGCATCAGAGTAGATCAGCGTGAAAAGACTTTGCAAACTTAAAGGCCTTCTCCCACCTTTAATTTTCTGACTTGCAAATATGACATTTAGCACTCATGCTAACTAACTTCTCGGAAGGCCCTATTTGTCCTCCCCATTTTCTTAACTTCCTTTTGGCAAAAGGTCAAAGAGAGAAATAAAAAGACAGACGATTATGGTCATGCCCCATGCGTGCCTACTCCACATGAGTATCCTTTTCTGATCATGAGTTTCCTAGGCAATTAGCTTCTCAGTCTTAACCTGTCTTTCCCATTTGTTTTCTAGCTTACCCCCTTCCTTTGTGATCAATGCTTAATCTTCATATAATTGGTTTCTTTACTAAACTCTGAAAGCTTCCATCTGACTTCCAAACCACTTATGAATTTTTAAAGGGATAAAGCCTTTTTTCAATAACTTTTTAAGCAGATCCAAATAACAGATAATGTTTTGAACCAGTAAATACATTGAGATTGTCATACATACCCTTAACCCCCATCTAAACATACTGAAAGCTCCTTGAGCTCAAGAATCAAATTTTATATATATATTTCTATTCTTTATAGTTCATTACAAATGAATCTATACAAGTTTCTCAATAAATATTTTTTTTATTGCCTGATTGATTGAGTGTTGCTTCTTTGCTGGTTCCATGAACAAGACACTCCATCTTTCTGCTCTTGGCATTTTCTATATCTGCCTCTTATGCCTGAAATATTCTCCTTACTTGCCTACTTGACTTTCTTTTAAAATCCCATCTTCTATAGGAAGCTCTTCTTGATTCCTCTTAATTTTAGCACCTTCCCTCTAATTATCTCCTACTTATCTTGTACATAGTTTGTTTGTTCATCTTCCCCAAAAGACTGGGAGCTCCTTGAGGTCAGGGTTGCCTTTTGCCTCTTTTTGGATCCCCAGCACTTAGTACAGTACCTGGCACCTAGTAGGTGCTTAATAAATGTATGTTGATTGGTTAATTTTTTCTACTGGTTAAATCTATTTTTTATTATAAGGTTGAGGATTGATAGAATGAAGCACACTAACCCAAATGAAATGTAATTGTACCACCATGATAGCTTTATCAGGTGAGAATACCCGTGTTGAATCAATCAACTGAAGACATTAAACTCAATTTGAAAAGGCCTTAATCACTTCAGAAAATGATTGGATGAAAGTAAATGACTACACAGGTAGTGTACTGGGATTGGTTACAGACACTCAGTTATGCCTTGTGGTTCATGGATGAAATAGAAAGTCATTTTGGAACCTGAACATTTGACTATTTAGCTGGCCTAGAAGAAAGTGTAGCTTAAATGAGCTTTTGGGAGGGAGTTACTTAAGAAGGGAAGAAAATGGCCTCTTCTTCTTAACCCCTATTGACAAGAGGTTCATCTTGGGAACTTGGAAAGTTTGGAAGATTTGGTATTTCCCATCAGCATGCTGTTCATAAAAATATCATTAAAGTGAAAAATCAATATGTGACAAATATACATTTACCAAGATTCTATTCTCTTTCATAGGATCATAGATTTAAAAGTGGAAAGGACTTTAGAGATAATATAGTTCAAAATCCTTATTCTCTACAAAGAGCCCTTTGAAATGCTTCATAGAACTTTTATTTATGTTAAAAAATAACAAACAACCTGACTTTCTGTCTTAGAACCAACTGTGTATTGGTTCTAAGATAGGACAGTAAAGTCTAGACAAGGGAGGTTAAGTAACTGACCCAGAGTCACACAACCAGGAAGTATCTGAGGCCAGATTTGAACCTAGAACTTCTGGGTCTCTAGATCTAACTCTCAATCCACCGAGCCATCTAGATGCTCGCTTTCATAGAACTTTTGAGTTCCCTAGAATATATATTCTGAAAATCACTGATCTGGAGAATCAGTTCATGCATTGAAGTGTTTTTTCATCTATTCATCGTGATTACTTGTATATTTTATTGGGGGTCAAGTGACTTGCCCAGGGTCACACAGCTGGGATGTGTCTGAGGCAAGCAATTATCAAATACCTATCATGTGTTCTTTGTTGGGGAAACAAAGACAAAATGAAAGTTTCTAACATGAAGGACCTTACATACTATGGGGGGAAGGCAATTACTCTACAAATATAAATATATTGTTGCTGTTGTTCAAATTATTTCAGTCATGTATGACACTTCATGACCCTCATTAGGATTTTCTTGGCGAAGATACTAGAATGATTTGTCATGTTTTTCTCTAGCTCATTTTACAGATGAGGAAACTGAGACAAACAGGGTTAAATTACTTGTCCAGGGACATGCAGCTAAGACACGCACTGGATTTGAATTCAGTTCTTCTTGATTCTGGGCTCTGTACTCTATCTAGCACATCACTTAGCTGCCCATAATACATATATAGTAATTGAGGAGTGGAGAGTGGGGAAAGAATTAGGAAAGGACTAATGTAGGAAGTGTTATTCTAACTGCTTTTGAAACTCAGAAGTTTCTGAGGAGGAAGTGAATTTCAGGCATGGGTTACAACCACTACAAAGGCAAAAGCACAGAGATGGGAAGTGGCATGTTGGGTGTGGAGAATAGCATGAAGGCCAGTATATTATAAAGATGAAGACCAATGATTATAAAGTTTAGCTGGATCACAGAATGAAAAGAGTGCTATGTACAATAAATCCAGAAAGATAGAGTGGAGTCATGGGTGGAAAGGTTTTAAATGTCAAAAAAAGGAGTTCATATTTAATTCTAGAGGTAAGGGAGAGCCATTAAAATTTATTAAGCCACTGTTTCTTTATTAAGCTATACCTGCAAGTGCAGAAGTGATAGCCTGGGAGAGAGCTGAGGGGTCAGTGGTTTGGAATTTATGTTGTGGAGGAAGAGTAGGGTTTGATAAGAAGGCAGAGGAAGAGGTGGAAAGCCAGTAGATTATGATCAGAGAAGAGGATTTCAGAATTCTTGAATATGGAAGTGATTTTTGTATATTTGTGATTGTTGGTAAAATCAAGGGTAAAAAAAGCACATTCTCATCAGCTCCAATAGACTTAATTACAATTTCTATGTTAAGGTTTCTCAAATCTATCTATTCTTCCCTAACTTCTCTGTTGATTTACAGTCTTGCATCTGCAACTTGCCTTTCAGACATCTCAAACTGGATGTCTAGTAGATGTCTTAATCTCAATATGTATGAAACTGAACTCCTTATCTTTCCCCCTTAGCCCTTCCCTCTTATTAACTTCCTTATTACAGCTAAGGCACTATCACGACCTCAGTCTTCAAGATTGCAACCTAGTTGTCATCTTTGACTCCTTACTCTTTCTCAACCCCCCATTTCCAATCAGTTGTCAAATTCTGTCTCCCTACTCTACTGTGACTCTACCATCACCCTGATGTAGACTCTAATCACTTCATATTAGGACAATACAATATCCTGCTGGTGAGTCTACCTGCCTCAAGACTTTCTCCTTTCCAATCTGTGGAAAGTTGATATTAATTTGTACCCCTTTTTGGTTCCCCAAACAACCTGTTGATGTTGAAGCTCAAAAAAGCTTGATTTTAGGGCTGAAGCTACAACCTGGCTTCTCCCTCTGGCACTGGATAGGGATCTCTCACCTTTTGTCTACATGTCTTGTCTTTGGTAAGGACTGGCATGGTGGAAACCAGCTTCTTTGTTTATCTGTAAACAGGAAATCTCTGGGGTGGTGGAGTAATTAAATTAGCTCTGCAGACCCATGTGGGGAAGAGTATACATGCTTCCTGGCTCCATGTGGCTGATCTTCACATCCAGAAGATCCACTTCTTGTGGAGTATAGGGAGTATAGCCTGAGTGAATGCAGAGAGGTGGAAAATGTGCCATTGAATCTGGAGAACAGCTGGTACAGTTTGCCTGGAATATAGAAGTGATGAAGAAAAACAGTATAAGACTGAAAATATAGGATGAATAGAGCAAGATTTTAAAGGGATTCAAATGTCATATTCAGAGCAAACGTTTTATCCTTGGGGCAATAGAAAGTCTCCTTAAGGTTGACGAGCACAGGTTGGACCTGGTCAAACCTGTGTCTTAGAAGATTATTTGTCAACAAGACAACATGCATTTATTAGAAACTTTGCTTCAGGTACTGTGCTAAATATTGAGACTACAAATTCAAGTAGATATAGAGAGACTTCCTTGTCCTCAAAGTGCTACCAAGGCAAATGTAATAAAGAGTTCATCAAGATGGGGCAGATAGATGGCTCAATGGATTGAGAGCCATGCCTAGAGATGGGAGGTCTTGGGTTCAAATTTGATCTCAGACACTTCCTAGCTGTGTCATTATGGGCAAGTCACTTAACTCTCACTTCTTAGCCTTTTCAGATCTTCTGTCTTAAAACAGATAGTATTGATTCTAAGACAGAAAGTAAAGATTAAAAAAATCAAGATAGAGAATTCTCAAAGGAAGAAATAGTCATGAGAAAAGTGTGCCAAATTACTAAAAATTAGTGAAATGCAAGTTAAAATAACTCTGAGATTCCACTTCACAATCATCAGGTTGGCAATAATGACAGAAAAGGAAACTAATACATGTTGAAAGGGTTATGGGAAAACAAGTACATTGAAGCACTCACTGTTGGTGGTGCTGTGAATTGGTCCAACCATTTTTAAAAGCATTTGGAAGTGATGGCCAAAAAACTCATTAAATGGTTCGTACTCTTTGATCCACTATTAATCTTGAATCCCAACAAGATCAAAGAAAGAGGGAAAGGACTCAAATGTGTAAGAAGACTTGTGAACTGATGCAGAGTGAATTAAGAAGAATCCGTAGAGCAATTTATACAGTAAAGAGCAACATTATAAAGAGAGACAACTTTGAAAGACAGGAATCCTGAACCCTGATCAATACAATGACCATGATTCCACAGGACTATATTCCCTACCTCCTAACAGAGAGTAATAGCATCAAAATACAGAATAAAACAGATTTTTGGACATTGCCAATGTGAAAATTTGTTTTGTTTATATATGTTTGTGTGAAAGCATTTTGTTTTTCATTTTTTCCCCCAGTGGGGAGGAGATGAGGAAGATAAAATAAACGTTTGTTGATGGAAAAATAAAAAATTTAAAATTTAAAATTTAAGCTATTATATCCTGACTAAGAATTGAGAATACATACAAAAGATTTCCACTGGGGGCAACTCTTTCTCCCTGGTTACGTTTGTGTAAGTAAGATGTAGTGTTTTGGGTGCTTGGGTGGGAGGGCCTTGCCTTGTGAACTTCTCTTACCTGGAGCTGCCAGGATGCCTGTGAAAAATTATCTCCTAGGCAAACCTGTATCTAGAATGGGGCTACTTCCTGTTTGTGTCTTTTCACCTTTGGTATAGGTCCTAAAGGGTCTTGCAAGATCTCAAAAGGTCAGAAGTCCATACTATAGTTTGCCAGCAGTAAAGCTGGATGAGGCACCAGCATAGCTTCACAGAGTGACTTGCTTGACCCAGCTCACTGGCAGCCAAGACATTGTGCCCTGCAAACAGGAGAATGGTTATCTTGCGGTTATCTTGCATTTGGAAGTGAACTTGGTGAAATGAATGCTTTGTAGAAATCATTTTAAGCTTAAATCCACTCTTCAAGGACCAATGTAGTAAAGGAAGGAATGTGCTTCTAGTGTTGGGGGTGTCAACATGGAAATCTAGAGATCCCCAGTTTATTTAGTTGGAGTATAGAAACCCCAGGTTTTGACCTTGTCACAGGAGAGTTTCCCCCTGAGGGAAGGTCCCTCTTCACCAGACAGTGAACTTCCTTGTAGTTTGGGTGGGAACAGCAAATCCCATCCAATATTAAACATCCCTTTTGTCCCAATGGTTTCTTCCCCCTAGGCTAAAGTCCATGACCAAGGTGACCCAGCCCTAGGCTGAGTCTTTCCCTTTTGTTGTGTCCATTGTAGGGCCCCAGCCCCTCACTATTATTCCTGTCTGGAACTTCTCATTTTCCTTTCTCACCATTGTAAGGTCAATCAACTGTCCTTCTAATTCTAAAGCCCCCAGGTCATCTAGAGTGGTATATAGGTTCCCCAAGTTCTTTTGTTCCTCGGAGTCCATCCTGAGTCGGTGGCACTCCCAGGGGCTGGTGACCAGAGCGTCTTGACTCCAGTGCAGTCTTGGAAATCAGCTCTGTTGTCGTAGTAGCAGCGCTAACCCCTTTTCCCTTGATTAAAGAGTGATTTTGACTATTTAATAGTTGTGTTTTTTCTAGTTGACAGGGGAAATGCTTTTAAATTTTGTGCTGGTGTGTATTGTTAATTGGTTAAATGATAATCGGGTTTTAATCACTAGGTCAATTAACAATTTAGATGGGATATTCTTTATGACTAGTGATTAATATTGGGAAACATACCAGAGTGAGAACTTGAGTAATAGAATTAGAAAGATGCCTCAAAACCCCTGAAAGTTACCCCTAGAACACTATGGGTGAGATATAGCTAGCCTTACTCTGAGCATCCAACCTGCTAATGCAAGTGAGAGTTGGGATAAAGACCCCTAGATTCTATATGGGAATATAATGATTGTTGTAGAGTAGGAAGGATACAGTTGAGATTAGAAAAAATAAATTTGTAAAGGACCTATTTGGCATTGTTGCAGGACTTCCTCTGGAGCCATTTAGCAAAATGGGATTAGGAGCAGAGGAGACAGGTAGTGAGGTGATCACTTTCTGAAAATTGGCAGGGCATGGAAGACAGAAGGACAAGAGGACAAGGAGGCTGAGAGTGGAGAATGATGTTTAATTATATTGGTTAAATATAGAGTCCAAATTGTAAAAAGAAGTGATTCCAGACTAGGGGTGACAGACTAGAAGAACAAAGGGGAAAGAGGAAAGGACTGATTGGAGGTTTCAGAAAGGAGAAAGAATTGGTTCAAGAAGATCAAGGCAATTCAAGAGAAAGAAAGATAGGAAATTATGATCAAAGGGGGAAACTTCAGAGTTAAAAATCATAGTGAAGAAAAAGTCATTGAAAGGGTAGAGTATGATGAATTAAAGATACTGATAATACCACTTTGTTTAATAAAGTTTAATAGAGTGGGGAGTTCCAGATTTCACAATGGGGGGGTAGAGAGAAAGAGGGGGGGAGAGGGAAGGAGAGACAAAGAGAAGGAGGGAAAGAAAGAGGCATATTTTCAACAGAGGGACTTCTGAGTTACTATGAAGTCATTACATTACTGAAATATAATAAATACTCAAATATACCTTTTACAGACTTAATAATGCCTAGCACTTCTGTGTATTACTGTTTTCAAATGTACGCAGATTCTTGTTATGATTAATACAGTGTAAATTCACTTAAGTGTGTTCCTGAATTCATAATAGTTGTCATCTTGTATTTTCTTAATGAATACTGAAAAAACAATACCATGTGCCATTCTATTAGTTTATTAATATTAAAATAGATTCCAATATTCAAAAGGTTGGGAAATGCTGTCCTCAAGGATTAATACTGAATAGTCTGAATATGATTGAATAGGGTTGGGGAGAAGAGGGAAAGGGTGAAGAGAGGAAAAGATCTAACGAGTATGGAGTAAACCAAGGACCTGGTTTAGAGCATCACAGTAGAGGACTACTCTATGCTTAATTTGTGGGAAGGGGTCAAGTAGGATTATCCAAAGAGGTTGTCAAAGATTAGCTTTTATTCATAATTTTGCCTTAGGCTGACCTTGCTTCAGAAGACTAGAATTAGAAGGAAGAGTTTTTCCTTGGAGAAAATAGTTCAAATGAAAATGGACATAATCAGAATCTAGAATTACTGTCTCTCCTTTACACTCTGAGTTCACCATTGCTGCACATATGTTTGACAGTATTATGTATTGTTGCTGTCTAGTCTTTTTTCAGCTGAATCTTTGTGACCCCAATTGGATTTTCTTGGCAAAGATACTAAAGTGGTTTGCCATTTACTTTTCCAGCTCATTTTCCATATATGAGGAAAGTAAGACGAACAGAGTTAAGTGCCTTGCCCAGAGTCACACAGCTAGAAAGTGTCTGAGGCCAGGCTTGAACTCAGGAAACGAAGGCTTCCTTATTCCAGGCCTGGCACTCTATCATCCACTTTGACACCAATGTAAATATTTGAATATACTTGAGCCTAATACATTTGTAGTTTCCTTCAGCCAGTATTTATCATTCAAATGCCATTCATTCATTTATACAATGCTTGTATCCTCTGCCTGTTCATCCACAGCAGTGCTATTAGTTGAAAGAAGGAAGGGAAAATGTGTGACTCCTTTATACTATCTAACCCAGAGGGAGAGTACCCCGTGAAAACAAATACTTAAACATTTTTTTGATAATGGCCATAGGATAAGAGCAAAAGTGTAAGGAACTATTTTCTTTTATACTTAGTTTTGTCCTCAGTGCTATTTGGTGGCCTCCACCAGTACAAATTAGGCCCTATTTGAGAGCATTAATATAGAGGACTGAATGGACCTGAAATTCCTTGCTGCCTTTAGAAATGGTGATTCTGAGTCAGAAATAAACACTATACCAGATTTGTTTTGTTATTAGGGAATTTGGAAAGGTGACATTCAACACAGCCTGATGAAAAGAAGCCTGGGCATGAACATCATCACTGCCAACGTAATAAAGGGAACCACAAGACTCTGAGATGCCCACATCCCTGTTCTAGCCAAATGACCTGTGTGAACTGCAGGAAAATCTCAACCATTCTATAACTGCTCTGTTGGAAAAGAAAGAAACGGGAGCTGTCCATTCAGGCACTGATCTGAATGTGTTAAAGAAAAGCTGGCAATAAAAAGTGGGATTATAGGAAGCAATTACCCTGATCTGAAGGTGAAAGTACCAGAATGATTTCAATTAGTCACATCTTTGATAAAGGGAATAGAAAAGAAAATACAAAAGGGAGAGGATGAGGAGGTAAATGGAAATGGCATAGAATGAAAACACAGGAGGGAAGCTCAAACTTCTTGGACTTGCCTTTTATTTTATTTTAGAAACCAAATACTAGATCATGAATTTAACATTAAAATGAATGCAAACAACTGCACTTGCTTTAAAATTATTTACATGTTAATGAATTACATTGCATAAAGTATCCTAGCACCCAAGTGCAAAAACCAAAGTCGGTTCTTCTTTTATGACTTTACAATGGGAAAAATATATACTTGACTCTGCCTCAGTTTCCCAGGCAATTATATGATAATACTAATTCTTATAATAATAGCTCACATTTATGTAATACTTTGAGGTTTGCAAAATGTTTCATATATATTATAATTTACCTGGTCGCTATCTTATGAGATAAATGCTATTATTATCCTCATTTTACAGACAAGGAAATTGAGGATCAGGGAAGTTAAGCAACTTGCCCAGAGTCATACAGTTAGTAAGCTTCTGAAGCAGGGTTAGAAACCAGGTCTCCTTGCCCTCAGATCCACTATGTTATAACCAACTCTTTCCCTGCCTCAGGAAACTGTTCAGATCAAAAGATTTTCTTCTGAGTAGGAAAACAAAACTAAGCACTATAACAATTTCTCTCTGATTCAAGTGAAATAAAGATTTAAATTCAGTTCGACAAACATTTAGTAAGCACCTCCCATGTAAAATACCCCAGAAACATGAAGATAACAAATAAAAACAGCCCTGGCTTTCAACCACCTTCTATTCTATACAGCATGCATGAAGAGAAATAAAGATAAAATAATTTAAAGAAGGAAAAAGCACTAACAGAATTAAGGGCAGAATTAAGGATGTGGCAGCTGAACTGAGCCTTTAAGAAAGCTAAGAATTTTAAGAAGCAGAGGTGAGAAAGAAGAGACCACCAATGGAAGATATGGAAAAAAGAGAAGAGAGATAGAAAGCTGAGTTCTAGAAAAAGGCAGTAAACCAGTTTAGCTGGAACATAGGGTCTCTGAAGGGGAGTGAGGTTAAATAAATTCTGGATAGGTTGATTGAAGTCTGATTGTAGTGGGCTTTAAATATCAGACTGAAGGTTTTTTATTTTTATCCTAGAGACAATAGGGAGCTACTAAAGATACTTGAATAGGGGAGTGACATTGAAATAAAACTTTGTTGCACTCTAATTCAAAATTTATGTTGGTAAATCAAACAAGGGATATAACTTCTTTCTGAGGAAATGGAAGGAAAAATGCAAGGTTTATCTGTGTAGGAAAAAATTCTTGGTGAGAAGAGATGTAGAGACAAAATTAGATAAATTTCTTTTTTTAAAAAACCCTTACCTTCTGCCTTAGAATCACTTCTGTGTATCAGTTCCAAGGCAAAAGAGAGGTAAGGGCTAGATAATGAGGCATAAGTGAACTGCCTAGACACAGCTAGGGATGGTCTGAGGTCACATTTGAACCCAGGACCCCCCCTCTTTAGGCTTGGCTCTTAATCCACTGAGCTGCCCCCCTCCCCCAGTTTAATTCAGAATAATTCATGTTTATAGAGCACTTTAAGGCTTTTAAACTGCTTTCCTCATTAACTGAGTGCCCCATACATAGTGAGTACATTCTGGCCTGCTCTTCTACAACCAGGTTGCCAAATATCTCCTCTTTAGGATTCTAGGGAACCCTAAAGGATTTCAGAATTGTTTCTTCTCTATTGCCATTTGCTTGAGCCCCAACTAGCTGTGCTTCTGATACCTGTTGGGTGTCACATGCTGATGGGAGGTGGAAAAATAGGTACACTAATGCACTATTGGTAGAGTTGACAACTGGTCCAAACATTCTAGAGAACAATTTGGAACTATGCCCAAGACTGTAAAACTGTTCATACCCTTTGATTCAGCAAAACTGACCGTAAGTCTGTATCCTGAAGAGATCAAAGAAAAAGAAAAGGACCCATATGTTCAAAAATATTTCTCATAGTTTGTTTTTTTTTTTTGTGGTGACTAAGAACTGGAAATTGAGGGGATGTCTATCAGCAGGGGGATGGTTGAACAATTTTTTTTTATTTGAAAATCTTTATTTAATTAATTAATTTGGAATATTTTTTCATGGATACATGATTTGTGTTCTTTCCCTCCCCTTCTCCCACCCCCATCCCATAGCCAACAAGCAGTTCCACTGGGTTTTACATGTGTCATTGATCGAGACCCATGGCCATATTATTAATAAAGGTTGAACAATTTGTGATGGAGTACTCTTCTGCTATAAGAAATGGCAAAAGTAGTGGGTTCAGAAAAACCTGGGAAGAGATGAACCAATGCAAAGTGAAGTGAGCAGAACCAGGAGAACACTGCATTGTACAAAGTAACAGCAATACTGTAATGATTAACTATGAAAGCCAGCTACCTTGATCAATGACCCATGATAATTCCAAAGGACTAATTATGAAAAATGCTAATGTACCTCCAGAGAGATAAGTGATGAACTCTGAGTACAGATTGAAGCATATCATTTTTTGCTATATTTTTCTTTCCTTTTTTTTTACCACATGGCTAATATATAAATATGTTTCACATGAATAATGGATATCATATTGCTTGTCTTTGCATTGGATGGGGGAGGGGAAATGGGAATGAGAGAATTTGGAACTCAAAATAAAAAATGAACGTTAAAAAAATAATTAGTGTTAGGAGGTCAGTGGCTAACACCCCAGTTCCATTTAACAAGTTAATATTAATTCACTTTTAAAAATAATATTTACTTTTAAGATATAGCAAGAGCAAACATACATGCATTTCTGTTAATTCTTTGGGGGCATATTCTTAGCTCAGTTGCCTTATAACACTGGTCCCATTAAGGTCATGTCCAGATATAGCTTCACCTAAAAAAAATTATAAGACCTTTACCTTCTGACTTTGAATCAACACCGTGTATTGTTTCCAAGGTAGTGGTAAAAGGCTGAGCATTAAGTGACCTCCGTAAGGTCTCACAGCTAAGAAGTGTCTGAGTTCATATTTGAACCCAAGACTGTCTGTCTTCAGGCCTGACTCTCTACCCATTGAGCTACCTAGCTACTCTCTGCAACTTCTGCTGGTCTAATGCCAGAGAAATGCATCTGTTGTTCACTCTTTGCTCTTCAGGAAATCAGTTCTGTGCTGGCTATTAATCCACACTCTGGAGTACTTGCTGCTGAGGCACTCTCTTGATCTTACAAGATAGGAGACTCAATTCCCTTCACCTAGAGTGGAAAAGAACACCACAAAGGCCAAGGACTGAGGTCCTTTCACAAGAACACCTGGCTTCACAGCGGAGAATGCCAAAAGGCTTTTTCCCTTTCAGTAGAAACTATGAGTGGGCAGCTAGGTGGTGCAAGGGATAGAGTACTGGATCTGTAGTCAGGAAAACCTGAGTTCAAATCTGGCTTCAGACACTTACTAACTGTGTTACCCTGGGTAAGTAATTTAACCCTGATTGCCTCAGTTTCCTCATCTGTAAAATGAGCTGGAGAAGGCTCATTGGAATGGCAAACCACTCTAATATATTTGCCAAGAAAATCTGAAATGGGATCATGAAAAGTGTGACAAGACTGAACAAATATGTTGTGAGTAGAGTAGTCACACTGAGTATAGCTTGGGGAATGGCCAGTGGATGCTAGGCTAATGGCGACTCAGGACTTTGTGCCTTTGCAGCCAATCAAAGAGCTTCCCATTCACTAACTTACAGAATGTTAATGCATAGTCCACAATCTCTTTGAGGCACTTCCTCTACACCTCCTCACACTTCTTCCAGAAGCAGGCTCCACAGCCTCTTCATGTCCAGAGCACTCTGCACATGGGCCAGATCACTGTTATAATGACAACAAACTGTGTGGCAGTAGTTCAACTCCTTCTTACAGAGGAAAAGATAAATGTCTAAGGTAGGAGTCAAACTTCTGGTCTCTTTCCACTTTAGAGTATAGTTCTTATTGGTAAAGGTAAGAGGCTAGATCACTTTATTAGAGGGTAAGTTTGAATGAAATTGGGAGGCCTCAGAAAAGTGGAGGTTTGGAACAGTGCCCAGCTTGTTAGGAAATCAATGAGGTATGCTATTATCACTTCTGTGTAGATTACTTCCAAATTTCTGGTCCTAACTTCTTGCCTGTAATGAGTCCATATTTCCAGTTGTTTACAGTAGTCTCTCTCTTTTTAAAAAGAATCCTTACCTTCTGTCTTAGTACCATTTCTAAAACAAAAGAGTGACAAGGGCTATGTAATTGAGGTTAAGTGACACTAGAGAATGTCTGAGGCCAGATTTGAACCCAGGTTCTTCCAACTCCAAATCTGGCATTCTATCCATTACTCAGTTACCCCTATAGTATATTCTTGAGAGTGACATGGCATAGTAGATAGAATGCCAGGCTCAGACTCAGGAAAGCATGGTTTCAAGTTCCACTTTTGATACTTACTGACTTTGTTACCCTGAGTAAGCTAAGTTATGGTTAAACTGAGATCTATACCAATGAAGGGAATTCCCTAACAATGAAATCATGGGCCTGTGTCATATTGCGGTTTCATTAGATTTCTCCATAGGACTATCTCATTACTTAAATCTGTACAGGTTCAAAGCCAAATTCATCATCTTCCCCATCTGACTATATTCCCCCAAATGACTCCTCTTTTCAACAATTCTATTTGTGTTAGTATATTACCACATTCTTCTAGCCTCCCAGATGATTAACCTTGGAATACTGGGCCAGCAGCAGTTTTTACACTTGGCTAATTACAATAAACTCCTCTTCTTCTCTTCAGTCTCTCCCTCTTTAATCTATTCTATACTCTATTGTTAATCTATCTTTCTAAAATACCCCTTCTTTCATATAATTTCCTTGTTCAAGAAGTGAGAATGGCTCCCTATTTTCTGTGGCATGTTTAGTTTCCTCTGCCCAGCTTTCAAGGCCATAATCAAGCCCCATTCCTTCTTATCTAATGTTGTTTCAAAGGAACCACTAAAAGCATGCCGTGCTATTTCTTTTTATTTCGATTTTGTTCACATCATTGCCCCCTCTTGGAATTCTTTACCTTCTATTTCCTGCTTATCTAAATCTTGCTCATGTTCCAGACCTCAGATTACACCAGACTTTTTTTCCCTGACACCTTTCTCATTTCAGCCAACTGTGATTATCTCACTGAGATCCTCTTTAACTTATAGTAAAGTGGCAAAAAGTTTGGCATTTAGTAATTTTCTAATTGTTTTAATTTTTGTCTGCTTTGTAATCTCAGTCAGATTTTAAATGTCCTGAGATGAGGAGCATGTTTTATTTTACTTTTATACCCTACACTATTTAGCATAGTATTGGACACCTAGGAAAATTTCAGTAAACACTTCTTGATTGGTAAATGAACAAAATAATCCCAAATGTTAGTGATGATTCCATTGATGCACATGACCATGCAGTTGAAAAGTCTACTGGATTCTCTAGTTTCCCTAACAAAATTTGGGGGCTGAATAGATAGATAGTGAGGGTGATTTGAGCATGAAATTGACTTTAGGTTCTTAAAGGCTATGATAATAGAGTGCAAACCCTGGTAGGTTCTAACAAGCTGAGAAATTATGTTCAATTGTGTTTTTAGCAATAGGTTATACCTACTCTCTGAACTAGCCTAGTTATGTACAAGAGGATCATCACCATCAGGCTGCCATTAGGTGTTGAATTCCTTGTCCATTGGTAACCTGTGATACAAAGAAAAATATGAAATGGAGCTCAGTTGTATGCAGTCTTGTTATGCTTTTGCAGGGTTTGCAGTAGAATAGTGAAAGGGAGAGCAGGCAGTGCTAAGATTCAGTTTTTAGTCCATTTAAATATTCATTTAGTTAGTACTCTAAATGGGAAATCATGCTCTGTAACCAAAGAACTTGCACACCTTTAGGAGAAACAAGATCAGATTAATATTGATACTATAGCTGCTAATGAAACTAGAAGACATAAGAAAGTTATAATTAAATAGAGATGTTACAGATACTTCTTACAAGGGAAAATGAAAAAATTAGTTGAGTTTGGCTGAGAGTGAATTCCAGGACAACAAGAAGAAACATTTCATGGGATATTTGGTTATCCATGATGAGCACAGGCTTCTGCCATAAAGATAATCAAATTTTAGGTTATAGAAATAGAGAAATTTTAGGAAGACCTGAACAAAATCTTCCATTACAAGACACAACTTATACATTTGTTACTTATTGCTCTTTATGGAAAGGTAGGCACCGTGAATGATGGTTGGAAAATATTATTTAAGATTAAAAAATCTGAGAGGCCAAAGGCTTAAACAAACAAAACCCCTACCTTCCCTCTTAGAATCAATACCAATGGTTCCAAGGCAGAAAAGTGGCAAAGGCTAGGCAATGGGGATTAAGTGACTTGCCCAGGGTCACATAGCTAGCTAGGAATGTGTCTGAGGTCAGAATTGAACTTAGGAATTCCTATCTCTAAGCCTGGCTCTTGATCTGGGCCAGTGTATCTCAAGCACACTGTTTAAGAAGAGAGTCAGAAGGTAACTGGATATTTTAAACACTAAGGAATATAACAAAAAATGAGAGGTAGTATAGCATTGTGGGTAGAATTCTGGCTTTGGAGCTAGTAGGATTTTCATTCCAGACCCTCTTTTGAAGTATACATGGCTGGACAATCCTAGGCAGGTCACTAAATCTCTCAGTGCTCTAGGCAGCTAAGATTAAGTTGCAGAGAAGGTACTAGCTTGCTCTGGTAAAGAGTTTCCTCATCTGGGAGATGATTATATCAATGAAATCACTGGTTCTGTCCCTACTACTAATACCTAAGAAGTGTCTGATTATTGATGTGGAAGTAACTTAAAAAAGAAACAAACACAAACTCTTAGCTTCCACCTTAGAATCAATACTGGGTATTGGTTCCAAGGCAGAAGAGTGGTAAGGATAGGCAATGGGTATTAAATGACCTGCCCAGGGTCACACAACTAGGAAGGGTCTGAGGCCAGATTTGAACCCAGGACCTCCCATCTCTAGGCCCAACTCTCAATCCACTGAGCTACCCAGCTACCCCCTGGAAATAACTTCTAAAATCAGCTGTATGTCTATAGTCAGACCATTGACTAAATAGAAAAAAAGGTAAAAATAAACAACAAATTCAGAGAAGGGAGAAAGATGAGAAAACATGCTCCAATCTAGCCTATTTAAATAAGCTATTGACTCAGAAAAATGAGAAATTGATTTGACTAACTGATTATCATCATTTTGTAGGTATAAAACAATCATTACAATGAAGAGGTCAAAAGATCCCAGAAACTGACCTTAGCAAACATTTGATTTCCTTGCCAAGCAGAGAGACATGACATTCAGTCATAATACCCATTTAGAAGATAAACTCATTTGGAAAACATTATAGATGATGATGATGATAGAAAATTATGAAAGGGCAGCTAGGTAGCACAGTAGATAGAACACCAGGCCAAGTCGATAGGATCTGAGTTCAAATTTGACCTTAGACACATTCTGACTGTGTAACCCCTGGGGAAGTCATTTAACCCCAATTGCCTAGCCCTTACCACTCTTCTGCCTGATCAGTTTTAAGACAAAAGATAGGAGGCTTAAAAAAATTTATAA
The DNA here is from genome assembly GCF_027887165.1 of Monodelphis domestica. Classification (NCBI taxonomy): domain Eukaryota; kingdom Metazoa; phylum Chordata; class Mammalia; order Didelphimorphia; family Didelphidae; genus Monodelphis; species Monodelphis domestica. Next base: position 338,337,101 of record NC_077227.1, on the reverse strand, counting down.
TCAACAATACTCCACAAAAGAATAAAATGAGTGGAATGAAAACTGGGTTTGCAGAAAGCTTAGCATGAGATCCAACTAAGCCACATCATCCCAAGAATACTTTTAAACAAAGTTGGAAGAACAAATAGAGGCAAAATGGAACAGATTTGCTAGTAAAAATAAGTTTAATCTATTCTAATCATGGATAAATATAGAACCATAACCCTTGTACTTTTTACAGCTTTCTTTCTTTCTTTCTTTCTTTCTTTCTTTCTTTCTTTCTTTCTTTCTTTCTTTCTTTCTTTCTTTCTTTCTTTCTTTCTTTCTTTCTTTCTTTCTTTCTTTCTTTCTTTCTTTCTTTCTTTCTTTCTTTCTTTCTTTCTTTCTTTCTTTCTTTCTTTCTTTCTTTCTTTCTTTCTCTCTTTCTCTCTCTCTCTCTTTCTTTTTCACTTCCTTTCTTTTTCTCTCTTTCCTTCCTTCTTTTCTCTTTCTCTCTTTCCTTCTTTCACTAGAGCAGTTAAAAAGTTAAAAGTTTCCCCTTTCAAAAGAATGGGGAGAAATGTAGCTAATATTATTTATCTTTTTATAAAGCTAAGAAGATTTTAGCAACTACTGAACACATGCCTGTTTCCTAATATTCAAAATCTTTATGAGAATGGTTATGCACATACAGAGGGCATCCTCAATGAAAATGAAAAGGGAGCTGGTAGACACAACAATCACAACTTTCCATCTTTATAATCAAATAATTGACTAATTTCATTGTACTTGTTCTGTATTGATTAAAAAAAAACTTTAAACTTAAAATCTTTCCAACAAAGTTTTTCACATGAATATACTATGATCATCTGATATTTCTTGATGGATGCAACCACAGGATTAACTTTATTCAATAAACCTCTGATTATCTGTCAGGTGAGACATAAAAAGTGCCTGCTACTTTCTTGAAGGAGGCCTTATGTAAAGTTCAAATGAAAAAGTGATCTCCCAGTGAGGTCCTCTAGATATTCTTATTTGTGGACAATATTATATTGATTGTATAAAGTTTTCAAATCCAAAAGGCCTCTTCAATGAGATCTATGAAAATCACCTATGTTAATTTGTCTAGCAATCCTCTTGGGGAAAAAAGTATATGAAGAATAAATATTGCTGTATTTCATGAAATTACTGGTATAACCCTGTATCAGAATATTTACTGCCTCAGAGAGGGCATGAAAGAGAAGGAGGAAGAAAATATGAATCCTAAAATGTCAGAAAAATTCTCAAAAATTGTTTCTATATATAACTGAAAAAATAAATAAAATGTAATTGGGAAAAAAGGCAAATAAATTAAAATATAATCAACCAAAATAAAATAAAAATATAACAATTTATGGTTTAAAAAAGAATAACTATTGAACAGACTATGACTTGTAGTTGAATAGACAGTACATTGAGTTCATCCATCAGTTCATTTATCATAGACAGACAGTGTCTATGGAAAATAATCTGGACCTAGGATTGAACATTTGGGAAGTTCCACAAAACTTTTACTGATTTCAAGCTACTTCCTGACACATAAACCTGTATTTTTAACATCAGTATTCTCCCAACGATGCTATATGGTTTCATATCATGGAGTAACCTGATTTCTGAAAAAATCAAATTACTCAAAGGCAACCCGAAGAGCAGTGGAGAGGCACAAGGTGGTTATAAATAGGTTGTGTTCAAGAAATTTTATAAAAGACATCATCAAGGAAATACATGATTAAAAGGAAATATGTAAATTAGATAATAAAAGCAAGGGTGGGGAGGGGAGGGGGATAATAGGTGAACCATCCTGAAGGCTACACCAGTACCCATGAAATGTTAAAATTACAACAATGACAACCTTAAGGAAGGTCACCAGCATAGTAGGGAGATCTGTTATGGAACAATAATGAGAGAACTAGGAAGAGAACTGCACAGGATGATAAGAAGAACCTTGGTTATGATCTTTATTGGTAGAGGTTATATCCATCTCGATGAGAAGATGAATTCATTGATGTATCAAAGAAGAGGGTCAGAGGGTCATCCAGAATTGAGGATCAACATGGCTGGCATAACAGAAAGGGCAAGCAGGACAGGAATTGATTCCAGGCATTAGTGAGGGTGTGATTTTTGAAACAGCATCTAAGCTAGATATGGAGTAAAGTATGATCTGAAAGTGAATTACAGATTGGGCAAAATGTGTGTGTGTATGTGTGTGGGTCAAGCCATGCAACTTGGATTGATGCTTCCATTCAAGATATAATTCTGAACTTTATTGTTCTATTCCAATATAGCATTTCTTATGTTTCCTATGATTATCATGAGTGGAATTAGACCTGGGAAAATTGTGAAGTAGGTGAAATTTGTTTTTAATAGGCTATCATCCCAATCTTGAGATAACTTCCTGGATACCTGGGTATATACTCCCTGACTTGGGTCCTTTGTGCTATTTTACCACCACCCATAGCTTGTAGCTGCTATCCTTTTTCCTTTGAAATTATCCCAGGGATCCAAGATATGATTTGAGGTCATACAAAAGGTTCTATTAGGCAGTTAGGTGGCCCAATAGATAAAACTATTGGTCTTAGAATGAAGAAAGCTTAAATTCAAATCTTTCCTCAGATACTTATTAGCTTTGTGACTCTAGGTAAGTGACTTAACCTCTCTCAGCCTCAGTTTTCTCATCTGTAAAATAATGATGAAGATATCACCTACCTTGCAGGATTACTGTGAGAATTAATTTACATATTAGAACATTTGTAAAGTGTTTTGAAAAACTTAAAGCATTTATAGAAAGTGCTAGCTATTATTATTATTTTTTTAAACCCTTACCTTCCATCTTGGAATCAATACTGTGTATTGGCTCCAAGACAGAAGAGTGGTAAAGGCTAGGCAATGGGGGTCAAGTGACTTGCCCAGGGTCACACAGCTAGGAAGTGGCTGAGGCCAGATTTGAACCTAGGACCTCCTGTCTCTAGGCCTGATTCTCAATCCACTGAGCTACCCAGCTGCCCCCACTAGCTATTATTATTAATTATTATTATAGTAAGTCTAGTAGGGAAGGAAAATTTCCAGAAATGTCAATGTCTTTTTTTAAATCCAAAAAATATGGAATGCTTTGCAAATTTGCATGTCATCTTTGCACAAGGGTCATTCTAATCTTCTCTGTATTGTTCCAATTTTAGCATATGTGCTACTGAAGCAAAAATATCAATATCTTCATTTTTATATGAATTGAAAAGACCTCCATGTAGAGTGAAATTAGCAGAACCAAGAGAACATTGTACTCAGAAACTGAAACATTGTAGAATGATCAAATGAAATCGACTTTGCTACTAATAGCAATACAGTGATCCAGGGAAAAAGAATACTATCCACATCAAGAGAAAGAACTGTGGGTGTAGAAAGGCAGAAGAAAAACATATGATTTATTACTTGTTTATATGGGTATATGATTGGGGGGTTTAAAACTTTATTTTATTTTTTAAAAATTAATTTATTTAGTCAATTTAGAACATTATTCCTTGGTTACAAGAATCATATTATTTCCCTCCCTCCCTTCACCCCACCCTTCCGGTAGCTGATGTGCAGTTTCATTGGGTATTACTTGTGTCCTTGATCAAAACCTATTTCCATGTTGTTGGTGTTTGCATTAGAATGTTCATTTAGAGCCCTGGTTCTCAACCTTTCTAATGCCGTGACCCCGCAATACAGTTCCTCATGTTGCAGTGACCCCAAACCAAACAATTATTTTGGTGGCTACTTTAAAACTGTAACTTTGCTACAGTTATGATTTGGAATGTAAATACCTGATATGCATTATGTATTCTCATTGCTACAAACTGAGAGGTTGAGAACTGCTGATTTAGAGTCTACATCCCCAGTCATATCCCCTCTGCCCATGCAATCAAGCAGTTGTTTTTCTTCTGTGTTTCTACTCCCACAGTTTTTCCTCTGTATGTGAATAGTGTTTTTTCTCCTAGATCCCTCCAAGTTGTTCAGGATCACTGCATCGCCACTAATGGAGAAGTCCATTACATTTGATTGTACCACAATGTATCAGTCTCTGCGTACAATGTTCTCCTGGTTCTGCTCCTTTCACTCTGCATCAATTCCTGGAGGTCGTTCCAGTCTCCATGGAATTCCTCCACTTTCTTATTCCTTTGAGCACAATAGTATTCCATCACCAACATATACCGCAATTTGTTCAGCCATTCCCCAATTGAAGGGCATCCCCTCATTTTCCAATTTTTGCCACCATAAAGAGCACAACTATGAATATTTTTGCACAAGTCTTTTTCTTTATTATCTCTTTGGGGTACAAACCCAGCAGTGCTATGGCTAGATTAAAGGGCAGACAGTCTTTTAACTCCCTTTGGGCATAGTTATAAATTGCCCTCCAGAATGGATGGATCAATTCACAACTCTACCAGCAAGGCATTAATGTTCCAACTTTGCCACATCCCCTCCACTATTCATTATTTTCCATTGCTGTCATGTTAGCTAATCTGCTAGGTGTGAGGTGATTCCTCAGAGTTGTTTTGATTTGCATCTCTCTGATTATAAGAGATTTAGAACACTTTTTCATGTGCTTATTAATACTTTTGATTTCTTTATCTGAAAATTATCTATTCATGTCCCTTGCCCATTTATCAATTGGAGAATGGCTTGATTTTTTGTACAATTGATTTAGCTCTTTATAAATTTGAGTAATTAGACCTTTGTCAGAGGTTTTTGTTATGAAGATTGTTTCCCAATTTGTTGCTTCCCTTCTAATTTTGGTTTAATTGGTTTTGTTTGTACAACCTTTTTAATTTGATGTAATCAAAATTATTTATTTTATATTTTGTGATTTTTTTCTAGCTCTTGTTTGGTTTTAAAGTCTTTCCTTTCCCATAGATCCAACATGTATACTATTCTGTGTTCACCTAATTTACTTATAGTTTCCTTCTTTATGTTCAAGTCATTCACCCATTTTGAATTTATCTTGGTGTAGGGTGTGAGGTGTTGATCCAAACCTATTCTCTCCCATACTGTCTTCCAATTTTCCTGGCAGTTTTTATCAAATAGTGGATTTTGGTCCCAAAAGCTGGGATCTTTGGGTTTATCATATACTGTCTTACTGAGGTCACTTAACCCAAGTCTACTCCACTGATCCTCCTTTCTGTCTCTTCTCCAGTATAAAATTGTTTTGATGACCGCTGCTTTATAGTATAGTTTGAGATCTGGTACTGCAAGTCCTCCTTCCTTTGCATTTTTTCCCATGATTTCCCTGGATATCCTTGATCTTTTGTTCTTCCAAATGAACTTTGTTATGGTTTTTTTCTAATTCAATAAAAAAAGATTTTTGGTAGTATAGCACTAAATAAATAAATTAATTTGGGTAGGATCGTCATTTTTATTAGGTTTTAAGTTTTAAGAAGATTATTCTATAACAAAAATGAATAATATGGAAATGGGTTTCAAGTGATAACACATGTATAATCCAGTGGAATTGCTTGTCAGCTCTGGGAGGGGGAAGGGAAGAAGGGAGGGAGAGAACATGAATCATGTAACCATGGAAAAATATTTTAAAATAAATTTAAAAAAATATCAATATCTTTCTTGTCATTTTACAGGAGTGACTACTACTCAATTTATACATGGAGGTGATTTTGACTCAGTACTCTAGGTATCCATTGAGGGTTTATGCTGGATTTCCTTGAGTCTTTCAGTGTCCTTTCATATAGAATCTTACCGTTCTTCACTTTCCATGCTGGCTGAAAGAGCTGAGAAAAATGGGAAAAGTATAAAAACTCAGAAGAAGTATAGAAAAATTCAGTTCTATTGCCTACAAGACCACAGAGGGAAAAAAGCAAATCAATGAATTAACTTATGGTTTCCAAACTTTTTAACAATGTGGAAATATGAGACAAGACTCCCAAATAATCGAACATAGGAAGAATAAATGTATCTGACAAGACCATGCTTTCCTTCAAGAAACTTGTTTCTTGAAAAATCTAGAGTATAGTAAACCTGATCAGAAGTAATTTATTTAGGATAATAAAGCAGCCAATTAATTGGCCATGCTGCCACCTAGTGGTGTCTTTTTAAGTGTAGCAGGTCATCCTGTTATTGAATGAAGTGATCATTCATTCATAGATAATAGATTAAGAGCTGGGAAGAACCTTAACCGTCATATAACCCAAACTTCTTGTTTCCAAGATGAGGAAACTGAGGCCTAGACGTATTAAGGGACTTATAAGTGGTAAGTGGCAGAACCAATATTCACTGAACTCTGGTTAATCAAATATTTTTTGAGGGCCTACTAAATGCAGTTTTCTAAATAGGATTCAGAAATAAACTGCTTCTGAGGAGAAACTGTGCAAAGATACAAGGTCTCTAGGTCTGATCTTCCAGAATCTTGCTGTTGTTACCTTTATATCTACTCACAAGTTTATGCAAGTTTCAGGGAATATTTAAGAAAGTGAAAGACAATCTATACTCTATAACTAGTACTAGACAGAGTATATCTATTCAGTACTAGATAGAGTGCTGAACTTGGAGTCAAGAAGATATGAGTTCAAAGTCTGCCTCTAGACCCTTACTGTCTCATTCTGAGCAAATCACTTAACCTCTCAGACTCAGGTTTTAGTTATTTTTTAATTTTTAAAAAATGTTTTCATTTGGAAATTTTTATTTAATTAATTAATTTAGAATATTTCCCCATGGTTCCATGATTCATGTTCTTTCCCTCCCCCTCTCCCTCCCTTTCCAATAGCCAACACTCAATTCCACTGGATTTTACATGTGTCAGACTCAGTTTTTTGTCTATAAAAAGGGGATAATACTAATATGTACTTTACAGAAATGAGATATGTAAAGTGTCTGACAGACTTCAAAGAAGTAAACAAATATTAGCAGTTATTATTACCATCTTCTTACTAATGTCAAAGTCCTATGTTGTTCTTCAGTCATTTCTTTGGGACCCCATTTGGAGTTTTCTTGGCAAAGACAGTGGAGTGGTTTTCCATTTCCTTCCCCAGCTCATTTTCCAGATGAGGAAACTGAGATAAACAGAGTTAAGTGATTTTCCCAGGGTCACACAGTTAGTATCTGATGCTTGATTTGAACTCAAGAAGATTTATCTTCCTAACTCCAGGCCCTGCCCTCTATCCACTGTGCCATTTAGATGCTAAAAATCCTTATAAAATGTATCAAATGATTCAGCATTTTATTTATTTATTTATTTATTTGTTGGTTTGTTTATTCATTTATTTATTGACAGCTAGGTGACACAGCAGATAAAGTGTTGGATCTGAGATCAGAAAGAACTGAGTTCAAATACTGTATCATATACTAGCTGTTGGATCACAGTTAAGTGGCTTATCCTCTTTCTGACTCAGTTCCCTCATCTGTAAAATGAGGATAATAATACTTATCTCACAGTGTTCTTGTGAGGATCAAATGAGAAATATATAGTATAGTAAAGTACAATATAAATGAACTATTATTATTATATTCTATTTTGATGCACAAATACTCTTGTCTCTAAGTAGATGATAAGTTCCTTTAGGGCAGGGCCTGTACCATGGACTTTGCATCTGTCATAGAACCTAACAGATGACTAGGAATAAGAGAAACATTACTTAATTAAAATTTTAAAATCCTTACCTTCTCTCTTGGAATCAATACAAGTATCAGTTCCAAGGCAGAAGAGTGGTAGAAACTAGGCAACTGAGTCATACTTGGGTATACTGTCATTCCTAGGGTCATACTGCTAGGAAGTGTCTGAGACCACATTTGAACTCAGGACCTCCTGTCTCCAGGCCTGGCACTTTATTCACTGTGCTGCTTAGCTGCCTTGATTAATCGATTAAAGTGGCGCAGCATGAAGTGGGGAGAAAAAGGGACAAGCATGTTCATTTTTTTCTGTCTGAGCTGCAAACACACGATAAACATGTATTTTTCCTCTTTGGCAAGGAATCGGTACTTGAGAAGAGCATTGTTTTGCCTTGGGAATATGGAAGATAATAGAAGAAAAGTTTGGAAATATATTTCCTTAATGCAAGTTATGTCCTCTAAAAATCTGTAGAAATACTATTCTGGTAAATTGAATGGTGACTTAAGCACCCAGGTATGCATGTGTGGATGAGTTCATTATTTAAAGGAACCTTGTGTGATATCTCATTATTATACAAAGGGTCCCCAAACCTAAGGAACCTAAGACTTTTGGGAGAACCTCCAAACCACTTACCTGTGGATTTACCTATCATGTTTATCTATCATATGTTTTCATTTGCATACTGGATCTTTTTTCTTTTTTAAGTGAGGCTCATTTGTATGGTATTCATGATGTAATGTTATCCCTGAGGAGTTTTTGATATACAGCTCAGTATTATTTTAAGTTTAAGGATGTCCATTTTCAATCGAGAGTTCCAGAGCTGGGTAGGTATAAGTTTGTGAAGCGCCCAGCATGGTTCTATTTGTTTGTTTATACATTCATTCATTTGTTCATTTATCCATCCAGTGAGTTATTTAGGGGAATATTTCTCTACCTCATCCAGGTTGGAAATACTACAGCCACTCATTGCTGTAATCCCACAATTGATCCTCTTACAAGCTTGAATCTATTCCATTTCTGACCTAGGTTGGTTCTTCTCTCCTTCGGCAGCCTGGTGGCTCCCCACTTCCATTTGAGAGGGCTTATCATATCAATGTTAGATGGCCTTTAGCCCTATGCTAGCTCAGAACTCCTGAGCTCAAGCAATCTACCAGCCTCAGCTTTCCCCCGTACTAGGGCCCGTTAATAAGCAAATTTATTATAGTATGTAAAATATTTGATGAAAGATTTCTTACTTCTTCATATGCACATTCTAAAGGGAATATGTTGTGAGGAGAAAAAAACCTTAATAAGTGAGATTCTTATGAGCCAGTGTCATTTCCTCTCTGACTTGTTTTCCAATAATTGAGAAAGAATTGTATTAGGAATATATGAATGATTTATAGATAATTCAGAATTTACCCTCTACCTTTGTGCTTTTTTGATCTACCTTCCCTAATAACAGAGATGAGGAGAGGAGGGGAGAGGAGAGGAGAGGAAGGAATGAAGAGAGGAGGGCAGGAGAGGGGAAGGAAAGAAAAGATAAGAGGGGAGGAGAGAAGAGGGAGGGGAAAGGAGGGAAGGAAAGGAGGGGAGGGGGAAAGAAGAGGAGAGGAGAGAGGAGACTGGAAAGGAGGGGAAGGAAAAGAATTGAAAAGAAAGCATGTAGACCTCTTGTAACAGATCAATTAGCCTATACACCTTCTTTCTCACCTCTCCCCTGACCCAAACCACCAAGGCAATGACCTTTCCTTCCTTCTACTCCACATATTCTTTGGCAGTTTATTTTCCTTTTGTGCTATATTTTTCTTTTTCAAGAATGCCCTCAATATTCATTCTGACTTTATTTGACTACGAGGTGGATGACACAGAAGTGATGCTGTCTTAGGTATCTTATTCTGTTAGAATGGGAACTGTAGGAGATTATTACGTAGAGTTCAAGTTGCTGCTAGTGGCTTTTTGTAGGTGAGTATAATTCGAATCAGCTTCCTATTCCCTCCAGGCCCAGAGAATGTGGCAATATGAATAGAAGAGAGGGCAGATATTGATTATTTCAAAATTAGAAGGCTATTGAAATATCTGAGTGTGACTTGTTGTTTCATATATGCCAATAATTCTATGTCCCCAACTACAAAGAAAAGTCTTTAAAGCCTCTGCCTTCTGTTTCTTTTGGACCTACTACAGTGCCTAGTGTAGCTTTGAGTATGCCATAATTTTTAAAAAATATCTATTGATTAATTGATATTATAATAATTGTGTGCCACAAGAGAGCTAGATTCAATTCAACTTCTAGAACATCTACAATGCTCCTAATCCTTTGCTAGGCACTGGAAAAGATACAGAGAAAATTATCTAGATTTTTTTTTAAACTTAACATCCCTAATATAGGATGAGCCCCTTCTTAGAATTAGGTAGGTATGTGTGAGTATTATAAATCCAGTTTTAGGAAATGTGGCACCATTAGAGTTCAAAGTCATTTGAATGCAATTGAATGCACTTGAGTCTCTCACCTATCTGAGGAGATAGGATTATTAGGCCTTATAGAGAGAGAGTTCCTTTCTGGAAGCCCTTAGCCGTAATCCTAAAACAAAGACACATGAAAACAAAACAAGGTGCCAAAAAAGCAACATTGACCTTTTCAAAAGTAAGTAGTGATTTTTCTAGGTTCCTAATTATTTACTAATAGACTAATTACTTAAAGAAAAATCTAGCATACATGCATGAACTATCAGAGTTGCTCTTAAGCCTGGTGGGATCATTCAAATGTCCTTTTCCTGTAGCAGAATGTTGGGTAGCATTTTACCTGCTGTGTTTGAGGCCCCCTTTTTGCTTGAAGTCTGGTCTCAAAGGCCCTCCCACTCTATTGGCCCTGAATATGGTCTTTAGCAAGACTGTGTCCATTGGCCCCAAAAAGGACTATATTAGAGAACTAAAGAGTTCAAGACCTTGTGATCCATCCCAATAAGTAATCCATGCCCCCATTAAAACTAAAACCAAGATACCCATGTGTAGGCACAAAGATTTGGCTCAGAAAGAACTAGATTCCAAAAAACACATTCAGAGGGAATTCATTACTGCTGGAATCTCAGTTCTGGAGACTGCATTTCTCTTTATCTCCAGCACAAGCTATGGTAGGGGAAGCTACCCCCACACTTTCTGTTGCCAACTAAAACTATCTGGAGAAAAAAACACAACAAAAACACAACTCCCCATTTTCTTAGGCCTGCAAAATAGCAAAACATCTTTTCTTCCCTTCTCAGTGACTTGAATTTCCTTTTCCATGTGGAAAACTGCCATCTGCCAGTGAGACTCCAACAAACTTCTTCCCCCTAAGAAAAATGACAAATATACCCTCAGGGCAAATTCTTGAAAAGTCTTATTTTGTATCACACACTAATTGTATCATGTTTGATGCACTGGCTAGTGGGGGACTGGGGAAGTGGAGAGAGAGAAAATTGAAAGGGTGATTGCACATGAGAGAAAAGAGAAGATGCTGTTTCTAACACCATGGATAGAAATACAGTCAATGTGAAATTGTAGCAAAAGCTTTCTGCTTCTTAGAGAGGGAAGGAAAGGAAATCTGCCCAAATGGCATGAGTGAAAAATAGAGGAGCTGGGGAATGAAGAAAAAGTGATGAGCACCAGAGACCAAAAACAACTTGGCATCTGTGACAATCACTTTATCCACATGAATAAAATACAGATACCCAATATTTTTTCCATTTCTATTAGAAAGTACTACAAATAAAGTCTCTGTAAAGTGAATCTCATTTTTTGATGATAAAATTGAAGATAGAGCCTCATAAAAGAAAAAAAAGTAACCCTAATTCCCTCAGGTAACAATTCTCAAAATACTCTTAATTTCATACATTATCATTTCTTGTTTGTATTAAAACTATATTTTTTCTACCCTTGTAACATAGAATATCAGAGCTGGAAGAAGCCTTAGAAGTTGTCAAATCCAATTCCTTCATTTTATAAATGAAAAAACGGAGTCCCAGAAAAATGAAGGGACTTGCTCAAGGTAACAGATTTTCCAGAATCTAAAATAGAACTCAGGTTTCCTGACTCCCCTGGATAGAGTTCCCTCCACTGCATAATATAATATAATCCTGGAAGTTGGAGTCATTATCTTTCCTCCCTTTTCTTAGAAGAAGCAGTTAGTATATTGCTTTGATATAGTAGATTTTTTTTTAAACCTTTACTTTCTGCCTTAGTCATAGCTCTTAGATATAAAGGCTAGGCAATGGGAGTTAAGTGACTTGTGCAGGGTCACATGTATCAGAGGTCATATTTGAACCCATGTCCTCCCTACTCTAGGTCTGTGTTTTATCCACTGTGACACCTAGCTGCTCCTATAGCAGATATTTGTTGAACATGTATTTATTGAATTTTTAATTTTAAATGAATGAAATCTCTCGATAAAAAGGGGTCAAATATGGAAATATGTATTGCATGAAAGCACTGATATAACCTATATCAGATTATTTAATTGACAAAAATGAAATTTAATTAAAAAAAAGAAAAGGGTTAAAGACCCACAGCAGGCTGGGCATCTTTTATATCTAGAATTTTAGAGACTATGTAACAATTTGCTTATCTTTGCCACACTTTCAGTATTTTGAAACATAGTTCCTACTCTATGATCACCACATCCTCCTTTGCCAGAGGAATTTTTGCCATTCTTTGGGCTCCCTGGATTTTGCACTTGTAGTTTGGAGAACTTAAGCCCCCTCTCCCTCTTTATTTGGGGGGGGGGACAGAAAATCCTTTCTATTGACTAATAAAGCTGAAGTTCAGTATCACTCTCTACCAATAGGTACTGCCATCTAATATATGAGGTACTCTAGTCAGAAACTTCTTTAAGTTTTAGTCTTCAGTTTACATAAAATGAATTAAGACCATATGAAATCTATACATATAAAATTCTCTGTGTTTAATTTCTTGAGAATGAGTAATAACTCTATATTATAAGCATCAAGGAGTATTCTACAAACTCCACATTTCTATTTAGGCTCTGCAAAGGGAGATTCAAGGAGAATGGATAAGGTGGGGGACATGACTGCCAAGAGCTTACCAAAGAGGTGTTGGGGGTGCCCTCCCCACTATTCTCTCTCAAGAATTCAAAGGAGTACCATTATACCCTATATCTCAATTTCTCTATTTTTCCAATGCAAAAAGGGAAACATCATATGAACTTAGTTTTTAATTCTTTCTTTATTACTAATTCTAGTCAATATTTTAAAACAAAGCAGTGTTTCTAAAGTTTAACTTGAAATGTTATAATGTGAACACCTCTAAAAATATGCTCTACTAGGTTTTTTGGTCCTTGTGGTCGGGGGCTGTGTCCTTTGTTATCTTTGTATTACTAATACCTAGCACAGTACCTTACACATGGACACTGAAATATTTATTGAAATGGTCTTTCGTATCCTAGAGCAATTACAATTTAAAATGTATATGTATGTAAAATATGTCATATATTATGCACATAACAATATGGATTCTATATTCTCTCTACATAGAGAGGATGTGCCATATAAATAACATATTATCCATAATAGGGGTATATGGAGCATCTTGTGAGGATTAGCACTCTGATATGAGGATTTGTTGAGTTCTTTTCAGGGCTGCACATCCACCTTTGGTGCCCACTTTTCACCTAACTTTCACCTGTGGCTTTAAGAAACTGTAGCACTTGCAACGGCCATATCCTGGCAAAAATCATCTTGGAACATGGGCTAAACCAGTTTAAGGGTAACCCACAGGCCTCAGACTTGTCTATGAGTTAGGAAGCATGTGAAGACTTTCCTAGTGGAATGGGTAGATGAGAACAATTCATTCAAATGGCCATGAAGGTGGTTGAAGCAGGCCTGTAGAGTACTTAGAGCTTGGTCAGACACTGAAGAAGCCAAGGTCAACCACTGTTTTCTGAGTCATTGCCAGTCATCCTGTCTTTTGTCTTACCGCTAGACTTTAATGACTCCGGAAAAGAGAAGGAGGAAGATGACTTTGGGCAAGTCTACTTTGCTTAAATCCAATTCACTAGTGAGTCAGAACATCATCCTGCGATGTCATTGGTCCTCTTCAAAAACAAAAGATGAACAGCATTCCATGATAATGATAATAGCTCATACTTTAAATGACTTGTAAGTTCAGGAACCTTTGAGCAATTGGGAATAAAAGTAAAACATAATTACAGAACATTAAAGCTAGAAAAGATCTTAGAGGTTATCTAAACCCAAGTTCTTCATTTTACTTATTGTTCAATCATTTTCAGTCATGTGTGACTTTGTGACCTCGTTTAGAGTTTTCTTGGCAAAGATACTGCAGTGATTTCCTTCTCCAGCTCATTTTATAGATGAGGAAACTGAAGTAGACAAGTTTCTTGCCCAGGGTCACACAGCTAGCAGTTGTCTGAGGCCACATTTGAACTAAGGAAGATGAGTCTTCCTGACTCCAAGCCCAGCGCCCTATCCACATTGAGAGGATAAGTGAAGTGTTGTACAAAAAACATCATCATCATCATCATCATCATCATCATCATCTCTCTCTCTCTCTCTCTCTCTCTCTCTCTATATATATATATATATATATATATATATATATATATATTTATGAAGCATTCTGGCCTGTAATTGCTCTCTCCCCCCAGCTTTATACAACCATCATGTATGGTAAGAATCCAGCATTATCTAAGTCTTATGTCTATTGTCTATACTATTATAGTCTAATAGTATATGAGTTCTCTCATTTGATACTCAGAATAACTTAATGAGGTAAGTGTTACTATCATCCTCATTTTATATGTGAAGAAAACTGAGGCTGAAAGAGTTTCAGTGACTTGTCCACATTCTCAAATATAGTATGTACCTTGTGCAGGATTGGAACTCATCTTCCTGAATCCAAGTCTAGCATGTTATCCATTATGTCACTTAGCAATGGAAATGCTAAAAACATACAAGTACACAGTAGTTTTATTTAGTCTCTCATCCACTAACATGTCTTTTAGGTAGGCTAGTGATATACTTTGGGGCAGCTAGGTGGCTTAATGAATAGAACACTGGGCTTAGAATCAGGAAGACTCATCTTCATAAGTTCAAATCCTGTCTCGGGCCCTACTAGTTGTATGACCCTGGTCATTTAACCATGTTTGCTTCAGTTTCCTCATCTGTAAAAATGAGCTGGAGAAGGAAATGGCAAACCACTCCAATATCTTTGCCAAGAAGACCCCAAAAGGCTACAGAGAGTCAGATACTGAAATGACTAAACAATAACAGTGATGTAATCCTCCTCCCCCCTTTTAACCAAGGAAGGAACTATGGAAAAAAAGGTGATTTTTTTCTGGGATCATTTAGGAAAAGAATTAATCCAAGCTGGTCTCTCTATCCTCCATAACAAAGACCTTTTGCCTTAGTGGAGTTGTTTTATTATCTCGGAATATCTCTTAGAGCCTTATCTCAGATTGCTCTTCCTAAATGGAATACTTTCCTGCCTTTTCCCCAATAACCCATGTCTGTAATTTTCCCTGGCCCTGACTATAGTTGTGAGGGAAAAGGTGCCCACTGACCCTTGGAAGGGGTCTTTTTTTAGAGAATTGAATAATTCAAGACTTGGGGATCCATCACTTGAGATTTATTTCTTTTAAGAAATATAAAATTTTGAGAAATAGAAATAAAAATAAGCACATTCTTTTGTTTTTAGTTTCCTCAGCATTTATGTATCTACATAGTTTGTTAATATAGTCTTATGCAATCACTTTTGTTTATTAATTGTTTCATTCAAAATATCTTGTATTCAATAGCTCTTTAAGGGTTCTGACCAGGGCATTGTAATTTCAGGGATCCTAAGATTATCTTCCCCATACTTTGTCCATTTGTTTACTAATGCCTATAATTGCATTTTAGAAATTAGAGCCATAATGACTAATATTTGTTCCAGGGGGGTAGATGATGAAATATACTTCTTTCCTTTTGCTAAAGAAGTGATAGTTCTGTGGGACCCAGAACATTGCATAATCCATAAGATTCAGTTGATGTCTGTTGGTTTCACTGATCCTTTTTCCCTTATTAAAAGGGAGAACTGGGGATTAGAGGAATGACTTAAAGTCTAAATAACATGAGTTATATAATTAGGAAATGACTTACATCTAAATAAAAAGGCATCAATAAAACTTTAAACACAAGAGATTTAGAACTTTTGACTTAGTGTTTTATTATGTAAATGTGAAATGCCATTTTTGTTGCTAAGTCATTTTTCAGTTGTGTCCAACTCTTCATGCATGACCCCGTTTGGGGTTTTCTTGGCAAAGATACTGGAGTGGTTTGTCACTTCCTTCTCTAGCTCATTTCACATATGAAGAAACCACAACAGATAGGATTAAGTAACTTGCCCAGGGTCACACATCTAGTAAGTGTCTGAGACTGGATTTGAACTCAGATCTTCCTGAGTCTAGGCCCAACATTCTATCCACTATGTCACCTAGCTACACAAAAGTGTATTATTACTTTATTAACATCACTGCTTTGTTAAATGCAAGTCCCTTTGGCAGGTGTCACACATAGTAAGCCTAATCAGTTTTTTTATAGACTTAGTGTGAATGCATTCCTTCATTCAACTGAGGTAGTTGAGAATCTGGTCTATCCCAGGCATTTTGCTAGAATGGTATGAGCATTATGTGCTCTTTTAATTTAATTTAATTTTTTAAATTTTATTTAATTGATTAATTAAGAAATATTTTCCATTGTTACATGATTCATGTCCTTTCCCTCCCCTCCTATCTCCCTCCTCCCATAGCCAATGAACAGTTCCCCTGAGTTTTACATGTGTCATTGATCAAGACCTATTTCCATATTATTAATATTTGCACTAGGGTGATTGCTATAATCTACATCCTCAATAGTATCCTCATTGAACCATGTGATCAAGCAGTTGTTTTTCTTTTGTTTCTGCTCCCACAGTTCTTTCTCTGCATGTGTATAGTGTTCTTTCTCATAAGTCCCTCAGAATTGTCCTGGATCATTGCATTGCTGCTAGTAGAGAAGTACATTATATTCAATTGTGCCACAGTCTCTGTGTATAATGTTCTCCTGGTTCTGCTCCTTTCACTCTGTATCAATTCCTGGAGGTCGTTCCAGTTTACATGGAATTAATTCCTCCAATTCATCATTCCTTTTAGCACAATAGTATTCCATCACCATCAGATACCACAATTTGTTCAGCCATTCCCTAATCAAAGGGCATCCCCTCATTTTCCAAATTTTTGCCACAACAAAGAGCTTGGCTATAAATATCAAATGGAGAGCCTTTTAAATCAGCCTAGCCACATAAAAGGGAAATATAATATGATAGCCGTCAGGTATGGATAGATCAAGTTTCAATTTTTTGTTTAAACCCATAGATATAAGTATTGGTTCCAAGGCAGAAGAGCAGTATGGGCTAGACAGTTGAGGTTAAGTGACTTGCCCAGGGGCACACAATGAGGAAGGGTCCAAATCCAAAGTCAGGACCTCCTGATGCCAGGCCTAGCACTCTATCTGCTGTGCTACCTAATTTCCCTAAGTGAAGGTTTTTTGAGGCTGGGGAAGACAGGGTGTGTTTTAAGAATTCAAGGAAGCAGCCATTAGACAGGGAGAGATTGAGGATAAGTGAGAGAGAAGGGATAATAGAAGGGGGGATCTTCTGTAGGAGTTGGTTTTCCTTCCTCTAAATAAGAATTCAATGAATCAATCAACAAGCATTTATTAAGTGGTGCCTACTGTATAAATGGAGATTTTGAACCCTAGACTTCAATCCCTAGAAGTCCTTGGTATTTCCCAGAATTCCCTATAATCTCACTTGAGTCTCCACCTGGGCGAGGTCACAATTAGTATTTAACTGTCAGTAACACCTCCCACACACTTCTCTGCCATTGCAATGATTTAGGAATTTAGTGGTAAGCTAAGTGCAGGGATTCTGAATTGACTAATCAGCCATGGGCACGTGGTTTTTAATTTATATCTTCTTTATTCCTTGATTTTCTAATAATCCTTAACAAACCTCAAAAATATAATATTTTTATTAGTAGAAATACAATTTAATTTTTACACTACTCTATGGCAGGCACTAGCACTGTGTAAGGCCCTGCTGAAGCAAAAATGAGAAATGTCAGAGATAGAAAGGGAAGATTAGTAATTATGTAGAAGTTAAAAAATTAGAATGTAGGGCAATATTAGGGAAAAATTAGTGGATCAGTCTGTTTTGAACACAGAATATACAAATAGAAGCTTTGGTTGGAGTCAGGTGATATAGAATCTTAAATGTTAGGATAAATAGTTTACATGTGATCCTGTTAGTAATAAGGAACCATTCGAGGTATTTGAGCAAAGGAATGACCTGGTCAGCGTCTGCATAGGGAAGACTCATTTGCCAGTTGTGTGAAGGATAGATTATAGAAGGGAGAAATTGGCCACATGAATGGAGAAAAGGGGATAGATAGGAGATATATAGTAATGGCAAAAATCAATAGGATTTGAAAGGAGATTAGACTGGAGAATGGCTAAATAAGTTGTGGTATATGATTATAATGGAATACTTTTTGTGCTGTAAGAAAGGCCACACAAGATGATCACTAAAAAATTTCCCCCCCTAAACCCCAACCACCTGCGAAGACATAAACAAAGTAAAGTGAGCAGAACCAGGAGAACATTGTTGTACACAGTAACAACAATAATGTATGAGGATCGACTGTGGATGACAACTATTATCAGCAATGCAAGGATCCAGGACAACTCTGAGTGACTCATTATGAAAAAGGCTATATCCACTGCTGTAGAAGGAACTGATGGAATCTGAATGCAGATTGAGACATGTCATTCTTCACTTTATTTCTTCCATGAATTTTTCTCTAGTGTAAGTAATGTCTCTTTTACAACCATGATGAACCTGGAAATATGTATTGTCTAATAACACATGTACAACCTATATCATATTATCTGCTGTCTTGAGGAAAAGGGAGGGATGGAGGGAGAGAATCTGGATCCCAAAATTTCAGAAAATGATTGAATATTGTACCAACATGTAATCTGGAAAAAAAAATTAAGAGAAGAAAAAGGATATAGCTGCCAGCTTGGTATCCTGGCAAGAAAGTATTGTCATCAGTGGAAAAAAGGAAGCTGGTTGGAAAGGAATATTTAGAGGGTAGACAAAGCATTCCATTGAAAGGCATATTGAGTTTGTGGGACTGGTGGTATATCCAGCAGGCAATTAAAGATATAGGACTTGAGCTCATGGAAGAAATTAAGGCAGGGTATATAGTTTGGGGAATTATTTACAAAGAAGCAATAATGGAAGTATTGGGAGTGGACAAGATTCCCCAAAGGGTAAAATCCAAAGTGAGGAAAAAAAAGGATTGGTATAATGTTTTCCCTTAAGAACAAATGAATTGGGGGGGGGCGTGAATTTATATATATAAAAGTGCCCTAGGCTAAGAATCTGGGGGAAAGAGGATTTCTTCTTTTGCTTTGCTACTACCTTAGGATTCCTCTTGATCTTGAGAGAAAAGTATATATTCACAAGTCATAAAGAAATAGGGGGGGGAACCCACTTTTCAATACTGAATAGCCCTTCTCAATTTTTCCCTACCCTAATTAGATATGCCATATCATGTAAATGAAAACTTAAAGATATGTCTCCACAAATATATTTTCCCAGCAGCATAAGATAAGTATATCTGTACACATTGTCATTTGCTGACTTCCCCTTTGGGGGTTGGGGAAACTTCTGGATTTGGAAATGAAAGTGGTATCTGGAAAAGAGATAATAATTTGCATTCACATAGCACTTTCTCATCCAAAGGCCTCAAAGCACTTTATAAACAAAAGAATATTATTATCCCAGATGCAGAAATGCAGCCACAGAAAGGCTGAGTAGGCTGCCTATCACCTCACATAACAATTTAGGAGTGGTACTGAGAGAAGAACCCCTTGAACTCCTAAATCCAAGCTGTTTGCTATAACCATTAGAGAGTTGGAAATATCAATAATAAGCCTATTCTGAAACAGAGACAACAGATTCCACCATTAATATTTTTAGCATGCACTAAATATATATGCATATACATAGATATACTTTACATGTATACACACATACTGTTGAAATGAATGAATAAAAATTTGAATTATGAAGAAGAATCAACATAAATAATTAATGGAAGAAAAATGGCCATGCTGTCAGAAAAGACCAAAATGCAACGTTAAAGCTCTGGGACCTGGAGTTGGGGTTTTAATCTCTGCTCTGCTTAATGGAAAACTCAATTTCCCTGAGCCTCATTTTCCTCATCTATAAAATGAAAACATTCAACAAGAAAACCTTTAAGATTTTTTTTTTACCTAAAATTCATTGTTACTGTCTGGTCCTCTGTCAAAGCATCCTTAGAGGAAATGAACTTAACCCTGCAGAAACTGAGAGTGACTCAGAAAGCCTAATTTAGAAAAACAGACCCTACAGAGAGAGAAAATTGGTTCACAATTTTTCATTAAAAAAAATGTGGGGCATTTTGTGTCACAGATAACGAAATAAGACAAATCAGATATCTTGGAACAAATAGCCATCTCTCTCTCTCTCTCTCTCTCTCTCTCTCTCTCTCTCTCTCTCTCTCTCTCTCTCTCTCTCTCTCTCTCTCTCTCTCTTTTTCTCTCTCTCTCTTAGTAACATAGCTGCTAAGCTGGCAGAACTTTGTGGGGAAGAAATTAGGGAAAGGAAACCAGAGGGTTTTGGGGGGTGTTCTGCCTTGAATTCAGTGTCAATAATATCCCTTCTACTGTTTATGGTTTGGTTGGTTTTTGTTCCTTGTGATTATAAACACACTGAATTTTCCGTTATAATAAACAAAATTCCAGTGAGAATCTGGAAAGCACATGAGAATTAGAACAGTATATTTGAGTTCTAGGTTTGGTTCTTGGTTAACTAACCCTCTGACCTTAAACAAGATTTGTTCATGGATTTGTTTCTAGTTGTGTGGAATTTAGAGGTAGACAAAATGAAGGAGAAATTGGGGAAATGTAAAAAAAAAAACCAACAACCTGGTATAGAGACATGTTATTAGGGATAGGGGAATCCAATAATCCAGAATCTACTAATTCTCTCTCTGTCTCTGTCTATCTGTCTCTGTTTCTCCCAAAACAGTGGATAACTCTGAATCTGATTCCATGATCATTTTAGTCTTTAAAATGTGGAGGAAACAGTTGATTCTGATTAATAAGAACTGGCTTCTGAAGAACTTTCAGAGGAAGTGACTGTCCCATTCTAGAATTTGGGATAGAGGAGGGAAAAAAATGTGGCATAGTTTAGGGCAATGATGGTGAACCTATGGCATGGGTGCCAAAGATGGCATGCAGAGTGCTTTCTGCAGACACACAGCTACCCTTCCTATGCCCCTCCCCACTAGAGTTCATTACTAGAAAGGTAGAGGGACCTTGGTGGATCTACTCCCTTCCTCCTCTCTACTGTGCCTAATGACATTTTTTCACTTCCCCCAGCAGTCTAATGGGAGCACATAGTGGGTAAAGTGGGTGTCAGAGCTGAAGGGTAGCAGAGTGCTCAGGCCACTTCCCTCCCCCTCTCCATACTTGCAGAGGACATTCCTCACTTCCTCCACCCCTCTGCCCTGCAGCCCAATGGGAGTGCTTTCTCCATCCCCTGTGTGGGGTAGTGTGGGTGGGTGGGACATGGCACAAGATCTCCTGGGGTGTGGTGGTGGGGCGGGCATGGCGCTTGGTCTGGAGAGTGGGGTGAGGGCAGGGCCTGACATTCCATCTCTAAAAGGTTCTCCATCACTGGTCTAGGAAAAGTAGATTTTAAAGAGTTGAAAGAAAGGGTAAGAACCAAAGTGATAAAATTCTATAAAAGAACTTGGCCCAAAAAGGTTACTTATTCAGTGCCATACTAGTCAAACTCCCAACATTTATTTTATAGAACTAGAAAAAATAATAAAATTCTGCTTGAAAAGCAAAAGACCAAGAACATCCAGGTAATTAATGAAAAAAAAATTGAAGGAAGTTAGCCTAGGAGTACCAGATCTCAAACTGTACTATAAAACATAATTATCAAAGCAATCTGGTACTGAGACATTGAATGGTGAATCAATGGAATAGATTAGAGGTAAATGACTTTAGCAATCTACTGTATGATAAGCCCAAAGATTCCAGCTTTTAGGATAAGAACTTACCATTTGACAAAAACTGCTGGGGAAACTGGAAAACAGTATGGCAGAAACCAGGTATAGACCAATATCTCACACCCAATACCAAGATAAGGTCAAAATGAGTATATTTGTATGATTTAGACATAAATGGTGATACCATAAATAAATTAGGGGAACATTGAATAGTTTACCTGATAGATATGAGAAGGAAAGAATTTATGACCAAACAAGATAGAGAGCATTACAAGATGTAAAATGAATAATTGTGACTATATTAAATATAAAAAGTTTTGTACAAACAAAACCAATGTAACCAAGATTAGAAGGGAAAGAACAAACTGGGAAAACATTTTTATAACAAATTATAATTTATATTATTATAGAATTTTATATATACATAATTATATAAAATATAATAAACCTGATAAAGGTCTCATTTATCAAATGTGAAGAGAACTAAGTCAAATTTATAAGAATACAAACCTTTCAAGCAGTTTTTAGGTGAAGAAATCAAAGCTATTAATAATTATATGAAAAATATTCTGTCACTCTTGATTGGAGAAATGCAAATTAAAACAATGCTGAGGTACCAACCTCATTAATATTATATTGGTCAATATGACAGTAAAGGAAAGTGATCAAAGTTGGAGGGAATATGGCATAATTGGGACACTAATGCATTATTGGTGAAATTGTGAACTGATCTAACCTTTCTTGAGGGCAATTTGGAACTATGCCCAAAGGGCTATAAAATTGTGCAGGCCCTTTAATCCTATACTATTATTACTGGGCCAAAGAGTTTTTTAAAGGGGGGAGGGAAAGGACCTACTTATAAAAAATATTTATAGCAGCCCTTTTTGTGGTGGCAAAGAATTGGAAATTGAGGGGATGTCCATCAATTGGGGAATGGCTGAACAAATGGTGGCAAATAAAGGTGATGGAATACTACTGTGCTCAAAGGAATGATAAACAAGATTATTTCAGAAAAAGCTAGAAAGACCTACATGAACTGATGCAGAGTGCAATAAGCAGAGCCAGGAGAGAACAGCATGGACAGTATTGTGATATGATCAACTGTGAAAGACTTAGCTATTCTCAGCAATGGTCCAGGACAATTCTGAACTTATGGCAAAGAATGTTATCCACCTCCAGAGAAAGAATTTTTGGAGTTGGAATGCAGATAAAAGCATCCAGTTTTAAGTTTATTTGGGTTTTTATTTTTGGATTTTGGTTTTTATATGAGTATTCTCTTAGAATAATAACCAATATGGACGTATGTTTTGCATGATAATACATGCATAACCCAGATCAAATTGCTTACCTTCTCTGTGAAGGAGGAGGGGAGGAAGGGAGAGAGACAATTTGGATCTTATAACTTCAGAAAAATTATTTAGAAAATTGCTATTACATGTAATTAGTAAAATAAAATATCTTTGCAAAAATAAAAGAAAGAAGATTAAAGAAAAAGAAGCAAGAAAGTGATGACTCACATGGTTTATAGACCAGTCTTTTATACAGATCATGGAGGATCAAGTGGGTTGGATACCTCTCATTCTTAGAATGATCTCTCTCTTTGACTCTGGCTTCCCTGCCTTCCTTAAGTCATATCTTGCCTTCTATAAAAGACTTTTCCTTGTTTCCCCAACCACTAGTGTATTGCCTTTGAGATTACTTTCAGGGGCAGTGAGGTGGTCTGGCCTGGGGTGGTGAGGACTTGGGTTCAAATGTGGTCTTAGATATTTCTAGCTATTTGAGTCTGGGCAAGCCATTTAACCCCTATTGCCTAGCCTTTGCCCTCCTGTTTTAGAGCTATTAGTAGGACAGAAAATAAGGATTTTTAAAAAGAAGAGATTACTTTCCATTTACCTACTATATATATTACATATACTAGATATTTACTTAGCAGTAGCTAGGTGGCTCAGTGTATAGAGTGTAGGCCTGGAGTCTAGAAAACTTGACTTTAAATCTGGCCTCAGACACTTACTACTTACTAGTTGTGTGACTCTGGGCAATTAATTCACTTAACTACTCTGTTTGCCTTAGTTTCCTCATCTGTAAAATGGAGCTAATAAAACTTGTATCCCAGGGTTGTTGTGAGGCTCAAATGTGGTACTAATTGTAAAAAGCTTTGCACAGTTCCTGGCATAAGGGTAAGTCCTATAAAAATGTTAGCCACTGTGATCATGATTATTGTATATGTGTATCATTTGAATATTGCCTCCCCCTTTAAATTGGGAGATTCTTGAGGGCAGAAGCTTTGTTTTTGTGGCCCCAACATTTCATACAGGGCCTGGAACATAGTCATCACTTAAAAATATCCGCTTGTAGATGAATTTGGCTGGCTCATCACCCATATCCTGGCATCTAATTGGAGGTATTCCCCAGGGTGCTGTCCTAGGTTCTGTTCTTTTCTTCCTCTGTTATTTCACTTGGTTATCTCATCAGCTCCCAGACAATGAGATCAAATGAGATAACATGCAGGATACTTTGCAAACCTTAATCCACTGCATAAAAGCTAGTTATTATGATGATTAACATTAGCTTTCATGGGTTTAACTGTCATCTCTAGGCAGATGATTCTCAGATCCAGTTCCAGGCTCTCCCCTGAGCTTTTAGTTCTGAATCATCAGTTGCTTATTGGATGTTTCAAAGTGGATGTCCCGGTGATGTTTTAAGCCAAACGTATCTCAAACTGAACTTATTATCTTTCTTTTTTTTTCCTTTAATAGATTTATTTTTTATAATCTCTGCCTTCCAGATTAGAATCATTATTAAGTATTGGTTCCAAGGCAGAAAGAGTGGTAAGATTTAGGCAATTGGGGTTAAGTGACTTGCCCAGGGTCACAGAGCTAGGAAGTGTTTAAGACCACATTTGAACCCAGGGCCTCTTGTCTTCAGACCTGGCTCTCTATCCACTGATCCACCTAACTGCCCTTCATTATCTTTCTTCCTAAATCCTCCCCTCTTCCAAACATCCTATTTCTATCCTTCTGGTGTCTGTTTATAACCTCACCATTATCCTTGATTCTTCATTTTTCCTCATCTCATAATCTTTCTTTCATATCTGTTGCTTCTGACCCCTTTCTTCTCTCCCCTTACACAGTAACCACCTTACTTCAATCTCTCATCATCTCTTCTCATCTAGATTACTGCAGTAGTCTCAAAACGTTTCTTACTGCCTCAAGTCTCTCAGCACTCCAGTCCATCCTACACATTGCTGCCAAAGTAATTTTCCTTAAGGACACATCTGACCACTTGAATTCCCTACTCAGCCAACTCCAGTGGCTTCCTATTGCCTTTAGGATATAATGTAAACTCTTCTGTTTAGCTTTTAAAGCCCTATACTTTAGCACATAGCACAGTGCCTAATAAATGCTCATTATTTGATCCACTTACAGGATCTGTTCCCAGTCTAGCTTTCCAGACTCACTGAACATTACTCGATCCTTCTGCATGCTACAGTACTGGCTTCTGCTTTTTACTCACCATTCCTCATGTCCATTTCTTTGTACTGGGCATCCCCCTTGCCTGCTAATGATTGCTGCCTTGCCTCTGCCTTATGGAATCCCCTTCTTCCTTTATGATGCAGCTCAAGCACTGTCTCCTGCAAGAAGCATCTCCTGATCCACTAAGTGCTGGTGGCCTCTCTCCCAAACTATTTTGTTTTGAACTACTTTGTATATATTTGCATTTATTAACTTAGTGTTTAACTGTATATATTTTCATATGCACTTGCTCTCTCCCTCAGAATAGAAAAACTCATCACAAGTTGGGATTTCAAAAATTCTTTGTATTTGTATTCCTGTACACAATGTAGGTACTTAATAAATACTTAATGACTTGTTGACTGATTGATTAACTAATTGTAAGAATAATACCTATGGCTAAAGCAAAGAACCGTACTTGTCTTGACTATACTTGACTTTTGCCTTGCCACTTGACTTTTAGGACTCTGGAAGAGAGAGTGAGGCTGATGATTTTGCATAACGAGGTCTCACTAAAAGCCAATTTACTTGCAAGTCAAGATATCACTTATGGTGATGTCATCAGTCTTCTTCAAAAATGAAGGACAGGAAGCAGTTAGATGGCTCGGTGGATTGAGAGTCAGGCCTAGAGATGGGAGGTCCTAGGTTCAAATCTGGACTCAGACACTTCCCAGCTGTGTGACCTTGGGCAAGTCACTCAACCCCCATTGCCAACCCTTACTGCTCTTCTGCCTTGGAGCCAATATTGGCTCCAAGACAGAAGGTAAGGGTTTAAAAAAAAAGAAGGACAAACAATAACAACCAAAGGCTAAAGCTGAGAATATACTTGGCTAGGCAATGAATGTTTCGAATAACCAAAATGACTTTCCTAGCTCTGTGGGGGCAATAAAATAATAAAAGAAATGATAGTCCCATTGCTCAGAGTGGATTAGATGATGATGGTAGATAAAATAAAGTATAACTATTGAGCTACAATTGTAGTTCTTGTTTTGTTGGACAATAAAATAACCTTTGGCGGAGGTGGGCCAAGATCGAGGAAGGATTTAAGCTGGTGGCAAAGGTTTTTGGGTCTCTTTTCTCTTTTTTGGACTTCTGTTTTGGAGCAGAGGCGTCTCTTCCATGATGTGAGGTTATTTTGTCTAGGCCTCTGGCCTAGGCACATGTGTCTTACTTGTATATTCTTTAATCCTTAATCTTTAATAAACCTCTAAAAAATATAATACTCCTTGCAGAGAGAAACTAATTTCTACCTGCCTCAGTCTCCCCATATTCCTAAATTTTAACTGTTACAGTATGACGACCACTAGATTGGATGAGAACTTCTCAAATTTTTTAGCCTAGATAATGATTTTTTTAAGCCAGTTTCTCCAAGATGCCTTTTTAGAAAACTATCTTGATCAGCTCCTGCCTGAGGCCCTCTCTGGCTCCTGCTTCTGCTCCTGGCCTCTCACCTGGTGCCCGAGCTCCTGGCCCTGTTTGTCTGCGCTCTGGCTCCCGGCCCTGCCCACCCCTCGGTCTTTCTCTCGCTCACCTGGACCACCTGATTCAACCAAGATTGCAATCACCCTGTGACCTGCCTGCCCAACAAACCCAGTTCCTTGGAGCAGATCTTGGGACTCATTTCTATCAGCTGGTAACAAAAAAGCGGGGGAGGAGTATTGGCTCCATGTGGGTGGCCTGGGCTCCACGTGCACTGAGGCAGGAGGAGGGATCATATCAGGGGAGAGAGGAAAGGGAGAGGAGAAGACACAGATTTTTCAAACAGAAACTTAATAGCAATGGGCTGTTTAAAAGGATACCTTTTGACTCTTCTGGTAATTTCATTGACTTCACCTGACTGTCAGGGAGCGGACTCAGCCCAAAGATTC
The DNA here is from genome assembly GCF_027887165.1 of Monodelphis domestica. Classification (NCBI taxonomy): domain Eukaryota; kingdom Metazoa; phylum Chordata; class Mammalia; order Didelphimorphia; family Didelphidae; genus Monodelphis; species Monodelphis domestica. Next base: position 338,309,996 of record NC_077227.1, on the reverse strand, counting down.
AACTTTGGAGGGGCAGCTGGGTGGCTCAACGGACTGAGAGACAGACATAAAGACATGCGGTCCTGGGTTAAAATCTGGCCTCAGATACTCCCCAGCTGTGGGTCCCTGAGCAGATCCCTTAACCCCCATTGCTTAGCCCTTACCACTCTGCCTTCGGACAATAGACATTTAAATGGATAAACACACCTAAAGAACTTCAAAGAGACTAAAGGATAAATTTTGAGGCATTTCAAACTTCAATGGTTTATAAAAATCTCTGTATTTCTATTGCATTTTTTGTTTAAGGTTTAACTTTGTGATGTTAAATTCATATATTCCTGCATTCAATATTCTCTTACACTGAAGGTTGATTGAATTTATTTTAAATGTACTGAGTTTTGAAATTCTGTTGTTTTTCCCCTATAACTATTGAACAAATATTATTGTAATTAAGCCCATATATGAAAAAACAGCCTTTCTATTTTTGCCTTTGTAAAATTGTCATAGAGATAGATGGACTTCATCAGAACTGGTTATAATTGTAGAACAACCTTTGGAAAATTAATGTGCTAAATATCTCAAATGATTTTAAGGGTTTTAAAAATATGATTTTGTAATTTTTTTTAAACAATCTCTGGTTATTTCTGCCTGGCCCTACCTACGAGGTAAGGGCCATTCTAGAAGCTGAAGTGAAATACATTTTATAACCCCCCAACCTTCCCGAATTTCTAAATATGTGAATGGAAGTTGGGGCAGTTAATCTCAGGGCATTTGTACCCCTAAAAAGCCTCCGAAAAAGGAGCACCCCTTTATTTATACTCTTCAGCTCACTACTTTACTTCCACCAGAATGATATCTAGATTTCTTCATGTTCTTAACCCAAGATGAGTTTTACTTTGTTTTAAAATTATGTTTATCACCAAGGTTGAAAGATTTGCTATGATTGTAAAAATTGTGACAAATATCCATCAATTCATAGGTTTTAAAATGCCATACAGCAACTTATATGAAATGTGAAAGTGTGTTTGTTTGCTATTGTAATTAATTGGGCTATTGAGAATTTTGGGGATTTTGATACCTACATATTTGTACTACTGTATTTTTAAAAATGAAAAAATGTTACCTCTCTCAATTCATTTGCCTTCTACTCACAGTGATCATGGCCAGATACAAAGAGGAAATGGATCTCATTTTTGGTGAGAAAGTCTTGTAATCTTTATTTTCTTAGCTGACACAGTGTGTCAATGATTATAAGCTACATTTTTGAATTTTTAAAGCTCTTTTATTATTATATTTTACTTGCATGTGCAATATACTATTTGTTTTTTCTCTCTTTTTTATATTTCAAGCACATGTCACCAGCATTAAGATTTTCTTTAAACTTTTTGACTTTTCAGTGCTACAAGTTTAGGATACACTTGTCAATGCATGCCCCAAAAGCTTGTGACTATAAAAATGATGCCACTAATTATTTAAATAAATTATGGGACTTTGCTTAATGATTCTGTCTGATTCCAGGACAAGAGATACACACAAGAGCCATTGCACAGAGCCAAAGAAAACCTAATCCAGGATGGATTGATGCACTTCCAGGCCAATACAAAGATCTTGAACCTAGTGTGAGACTTGGGGTTGCGACACTTGACCTATGTTAAGTTGTAGGCTTTCCTTGTGTCCACACTCACTCTGAAGATACTGACAGACGAATATCCCCAAAACCTTGGCTCTGATAATCTGGTCCCTTTTATGTCTTTCATAGTGTGGTAACTCTCTGTAGTCCTGGCTATTGACTGGGTAAATGCATCATTGCTTCGATCATTTTAATTGGGCCCTGATTCAAGGACCTGTTATAGATTTATTTTTCTTTTTACTTAGAATTTTTTCACATAAGACTTTGATAGTCTATATTTTCATCCAGAGTTTTTTCTTTTTTTATTTGGATTTTTCTGATATCTTTTTAATTTCTCTTGCAAATTGATTCATATACCTCATACCTCAGCCATACGTCCCTAAGTGATCCTGTTTTTTTAATCACCCTCTTAATGGGGGGAATATAAAAAATATCATTATTTAAATTGCAAAGTTTAGATTCCTTTTGAGAAGAATTTTAGGTAAAGAAGATGCTGCCTCTCTGAATACAGAACTGAACTGTTGGAGAAGCCACCATGAAGAAGCCTCCAGACCACAAGTTGCACAAAATTGAACTTTGGGTGTAGTTGATTGAACATTTATTTGTATGTATACTTTCATGCCAAAGGGGACTGCCCCCTAACTGGCTTTTTGTCAATGCGTTCAGCAATTATTGTTTTTTTTTCTCTTATCCTCAAATTATTGTAATCTTTAAATTGATTATGTTTTTATGATCCTTTGGGGAAGGACTTCTTCCCAGAGGATCAAACAGGGGAATGTAAAAAATAGACTCGAATACAGGACTACAATCCCCACAAGCCTTTGCTCCACTTCCCCAAAATGCTTTGTAATCTCATGGGAATTCTGAGGTGGGCCGAGATCGAGGAAGGATTTAAGCTGGTGGCAAAGGTTTTTGGGTCTCTTTTCTCTTTTTTGGACTTCTGTTTTGGAGCAGAGGAGTCTCTTCCATGATGTGAGGTTATTTTGTCTAGGCCTCTGGCCTAGGCACATGTGTCTTACTTGTATATTCTTTAATCCTTAATCTTTAATAAACCTCTAAAAAATAAAAAAAAATAACCTTTGGCCTTGGACTATTAGGACAAAAACTGGTTAACATTAAGGTACAACTCCTGATAGTGAGATGATGGCCATCAATGTAGTCAAATCTTCAGGCTTGAGGAATTACATTCCAATATCCTGAGAGAACTGACAAATACAGTTGTTGACCCATTGATAGTGAAAAGTCCTGAAGAAAGGGACGAATCTTCTGTCTTAGTATCAGGGTTTTTGGGGAAATTTTTAATTAGTCAATTTAGAACATTATTCTTTGGTTACAAGAATCATATTCTTTCTCTCTCCTCTCCCCCCACCCCTTCCTGTAACCAATGTGCAATTCCACTATTACATGTGTCCTTGATCAGAACCTATTTCCATGCTGTTGATGTTTGCACTAGGGTGATCATTTAGAGTCTATATCCCCAATCATATCCCCCTGATCCATGTAATCGAGCAGTTGTTTTTTTTCTGTGTTTCTACTCCCACAGTTTTTCCTCTGAATGTGGATAGTGTTCTTTCTCATAGATCCCTCTGAGTTGTTCAGGATCACTGCATTGCCACTAATGGAGAAGTCCATTACATTCGATTGTACCACAGTGTATCAGTCTCTGTATACAATGTTCTCCTGGTTCTGCTCCTCTCACTTTGCATCAATTCCTGGAGGTTGTTCCAGTTCACATGGAATTCCTCCACTTTATTATTCCTTTGAGCATAATAGTATTCCCTTAGTATCAGTTTTAAGACAGAAGACCAGTAAAGACTAGGCAATAAGGTTAAGTGACTTGCCTCGGGTCACAGTTAGGATGTTTCTGAGGCTAGGCCCTCCTGACTCCAAGTCTGATGCTCTATTCACTGTGCTTCCTAACTGCCCCCAAATGTCTATATTAAAAAAAAGAGAGAAGTGTATAGAATCTTCATACTATGGACTAGGGAACTCAGCATTGATTTCTAGTCAAATTCTAGGATATGTCATTAAAGGGATCAATTGGAAGTACTTAGAAAGAAAATAACCAGAATAGGAAGTGATGACAAAGTAACCAAGTTGTCATCCTGTTCTCATGTCCCCTCTGCAACTAGACTTATAAGGAATGAAATCCTACAAAGCTTTTGACAGTCTCTCAAGCTCTTCTTGTGAACAACATGGAGAGAAATGGGTCAGCTATTACAGTTAAGTGTATTCAGAACAGGATAAGTGACTAGAGATCTTTAGTCATCACTGATGAACTAATGTCAGATTGCTGTAGGGAGATCCCCAGTGGAGTGTACTTAAGCATAATTCCTTGGCCCCACAAAGTTCAACATTTTATCACCAACTTGGATAAAAACACAAATGGAATTTTCATGAATTTTGTATAAGGCACAGATCTTGAAAGACTAGTTAATGTGTCAGATGATGGAGTGAGGATATAAAATATCTTGACAAATGTAATAAGATAGAATTTAATAGGGATAAATATACAGTCCTAATAGGGATAAATGTACAGAAAAAGTGCAGTTGCATAAGGATGAAAGAGGTATGATTAGAAATTGGGGCAACTCTGTGGCTCAGTGGATAGAAAGTCAGGCCTGGAGATGAGAGGTCCTGGGTTCAAATCTATCCTCAGATACTTCCTAGCTGTGTGACCCTGGGCAAGTTGTTTAACCCCAGTTGCCTAGCCCTTGCCAACAGCTCTTCTGTCTTGGAATGGATATCTAGTATCTATTCTAAGAGAGAAGGTAAAAGTTAAAAGAAGAAGGAGGAAGAGGAGGAGAAGAAGAAGAAAACTGTTCATCTGAAAAGACCTGAGAATTTTAGTGAGCAACCAATCAACATTATGACAAGGCAATAAAACAAAACAAAGGAACAAACACCTCCCCCCTTAAAAATAGTGCTTTATCCTGAATGAAGACAGGCATAGTGTACAAAGGTGATAGCCCTGGTGTCCTCTGTTCTAGTCAGGCAACATCTGAAATAGTGTATTCAGACCAAGACACACATTATAGGAAGGAATTGACAAGTTTAAGCCAAGGACAGATCCCTGGGGCAATTGACTAGAGACTTCCTCTACACTGACACTGGTCCATTAATGAATACTCAATATATGTCCAATATAAATAAAATAGCAGCCGTTTTGGCTGCTCCTTTCAGAAACTTAATACTCCATTCTCTGCTCAAGTCATTGAATAGCTGAGGTCAGTCATAAGATCTCATCTCCATATATCATATATTGAACAAAGAAAGAATAATAATTTCCCCCCATTCTTTAACTACTGTGGAGCCCCCTTACTCTCTGTTGACATAAGCATTAAGGCTCCAGTAGAATAGTGTTTCAAAATGTGCTGTAGACAATCAGAAAAACAGTGAAAATATGCACTAAACTGAGAGATAATCAGTCAATCAATAAACATTTATTAAATGCCTACTGTGTGCCAGGCATTGGGCCATACACTGTAGATACAAAAAGAAGCAAAAGCCAGTCCTGCCCTCAAGGAGCTTCCAGTCTAATGGAGGAGGCAACATGCAAATGATATATACAAACACACAATATTATACAAGCTAAATAAAAAATAATGAACAGTTTGAAGGCACTAGAATCAAGAAGGGATGGAAAAGTCTTCCTGTAAAAGATGAGATTTAAGATGGGACTTAAAGGAAGCCAGGGAAGTTAGCAGGGGAGTTAAGAAGGGAGAGCATTGCAAGTGGGGACAGCCAGAGTAAATGCCTTGAGCTGAGAGATGGGAGTGCCTTGTTTTGAGGAAAAGTTAAGAGGCTAGTATCCCTGGATAGAGGAGTAGTGACCAGGGGTAAGGCATAATAAGAAGACAGGAAATGCAGGAGGTAGCTATGTTATGAAGAACTTTGCCAGCCAAACAGAGCATTTTGTATTTGATAGGTGAAGTGATAAGAAGTCACTGAAGACTTCCAAAGAGGGGGCATGATCCCACTGGGAAAATCACTTTGATGGTCGAATGGAGGATATATTCAAGTGCATTGGTTGATTGATAGAGAATAAAGCTCCCTGAAATGCTTTTGCCCTGAAGCAAGATGGTTTATAATGTACATTATAGGACAGAGGGACATACTTTTGTTTTTTAAATTTGAATTAAAATCCCTGAATCTAAGGTCTTGGCCAAGCAAGTCCAGATCTAGGTGTGGTAATGAGTTCTTGATGTCCATAATCTAAAATCATCTCCCAGTGAATACTGTGAAAGAAAGTCACTTGCCTATCTCCTAGAGGAAATCCTTACTTTTTCTTTATTAGGTAAGGACTCCTTAAGAACCCGTTCCTAACTCGCATTTGGGGGATAATGATAATAACTTACAGGGCTTCTATAAAGTTTGTAAAACACTTTACATATATTATCTCATTTGAGATTAATAATAGCCCTTAAGAAGTAGACATCCAGGTAGTACTATTAGTTTAATTTTAAAGAAGGGCAGGAAGGAATTCCAGGGCTGAGAGCTATTCTCCAAGTCCCCCCCCCCCCCGTCCCCCCTTTTCTCCTTCCCTCTGCAGTCTCCATTAGGGAGTCCAAATGAGCAGGGTAGGAGCCTCTCCAGTCCAAACTGGATCTCAGATGTCAGTTTCCGAATCTCGGCCCAGCACACCTGAGATTAGAGGCCTGTGTTTCCCCTAATACGAGGGGACAGATGGAGCCCCTATTCTCCAGGTTGCCGGGGCTCTAGGAAGGGTCTTTGCTCTCGTGTCTTTTTTTATTAGCCAAGGGTAGCAGGGACTGAAGGCAGGGAGGGGAGAGATAGGCGGGATTCCTGAGGATGCTTATAGCAGACCCCTAAAGCTGGCGAACAAGCTCTCCGAAGGTAAAAAAGTATTCTCCCGTATACCTCTCCAAATTTTCCTGCAGAAGCCAGTGCCCCACGGAGCTCGAGAGGCCGCGGGGGGCGTGGGAGAGGGAACAGGAGGGCGGGTGTCACATCCTCCGCATCCTCCTTCTGGTCGGGTCCGGGTGGGACAGCTGCCTGCCTGCCTGCCTGCCTGCCAGTCTGCGTAGCCAGCGCTGTCCCCTCCCCGCCCTTGCCCTGTTAGGTTACCTCGCCCGGCCGCGGGCGGAGGGCTACGAGGCGATCACGTTACGCTGTTTCCGGTTTTCCAACGGGCTGTGTTTCCCCTCCCGAGGCGGCGGCGGAGCGGCGGAGCCCCCCAAATGGCCTGGCCAGATGCGGCAGGTTTGCTGCTCAGTGCCGCCACCGCCACTGGAGGAGGCTTCGTGCAGCAGCTACAGCAGCAACAGCGGCAGCAGCAGCAGCGGCAGCAGCAGCAGCAGCAACGACAGCAACGGCAGCGGCAGCAGCGGCAGCGGCAGCAGCGACAGCAGCAGCAGCAGCAGCAGCCACAGCAGCAGCATCACCCGTCCCGCTGCGCCCCCAGAGCCGCGGCCGCAGCCACAGCCGCAGCCCAGCAGCCGGGACAGCAGCTGCCGCCGCCGCCGCCGCAGCCCGCTGGGGAGCCGCAGCCGCCGGCGGCATGAGGCGCGACCCGGCACCCGGCTTCTCCATGCTGCTCTTCGGGGTGTCGCTAGCCTGCTATTCGCCCAGCCTCAGATCGGTGCAGGACCAGGCGTTCAAGGCGCCCGTGGTAGTGGAGGGCAAGGTGCAGGGGTTCGTTCAGCCAGGGGGCTCGAATAGCACCCGAGAGCCCCCAGTCTCAGGCTGGGCGGCGCTGGTGAAGGTGTTGGACAAGTGGCCGCTCCGGAACGGGGGGCTGCAGCGGGACCAGGTGATCACCGTGGGTTCCTGCGCGCCCGTGGAGAGGAACCAGCGCTACATCTTTTTCTTGGAGGCCACTGAAGAGCCCAAGGTTTACAAGACGGCCTTCCCTCCCCTGGACACCAACGGCAAGAACCTCAAAAAAGAGGTGGGCAGGATCCTGTGCATCGATTGCGGTGAGTCGCCCCCTCCCTCCGCTGGGGGGGGGGAGAGAAGGAGGGGAACGGGGAAGAGGTGCCGCAGGTGCCTAGGCCTGGCAGGTGTGGGGGTCGGTCGAGCAGCTGGGGAGGTGGGGCTACCCCTGCCCAGGACGGCTGGCACGAGTGGGTGAGGGGAGGTGCGGGAAGAGCGGGTTCAAAGTGTGTGTGGGAGAGGAAGAGTGAGGGGTGGGGGGGTGGGGGAAAAGAGGGGTGTGAGAAGAGCCTTGGGGCTGTGCCAGTAGGAATCTGCGGCTGACGGATGGCATGTGGGGCTGGAAAGCTGCCATTTGTAGCCCAGCAGAGGCTGGAGAGAGGGAAAGTTCCGGGGCGGTGCCGGGCCGGGGGTAGTTGGGCCGGGAGGGGGCCTCAGCGGCCTTGATCAGGTTGCTAGGGATCCCAGAGGTCCCCCTCCTTCTTTCTGGGCTACTGCCCTGGATGGGCTGGATTGGTTCTGCAGGAATAACTGGGCACTCTATTGGGCTTCGCAGGCCCATGCTCACAAGTTCTCCTAGGGAATCGTCGACCCCACCCCCACTCCCATCCCTAAATGGCTGGCGCAGGCAGAGTCGGACTTTAATTGATATTGTTTTCTCCAAGTGGCACTTTTTTATGTGTTGTGTTTATACCAACCTCAGCAGTGCCTGGCTTTGTCAGGTCTTATCCTTCAGGACCAGTAGCCAGGCCTGGTGATCCATTTCAGGGACTGTGAAAAGCCTGTTGTTCAGAGTTTCTAGTATATCTCTTAGAGGTTTCTTAACAGGCATAGAATTTCTTTAGATTATGATGATGAAATATTGGGGTAACTTTCTCTAAACGGGCTGTAAGTTCAGCTCTTACACTTACTTCGGTGACAGGATGTAGTGACTGCATCTGTCATCTCCATGATGCTGGGTGCAGTAAAAAAATGCAGGTGATTAGAGAGGTAACATTTTGAAATTTCTTAGACGTTGGAGTTGCTCAGCAGATTCTTTGATGTGAGAAAGTGAGAGAAGTCTTCTCTGAAGTGAGTCTTTTCTATGAGAAAAGTGGTTGTTTTAAAAATGTCATTATACATGGTATTAGTGTCTCAGAAGGATGTTTCAGTCCAGGTCATCTCTAACTTAAAGGTTTGGCACAGGTCTTTCTTGTGCCTTTTCCATTAAACTATTTGATTTTCTTTTTTTCTTTCTTTGGATACCCAATTGCAGCAACCAGTCCAAAGAGAACCTGCTTGATTGTATGCAGTTAGTGATTCTCTGAACTGTGTAGCCCCTAAAACATGATAGATGTATTGCACTTCCTTGGAAGTCTGCATGTTTACTAATGTGCCAACCGACAAGAGATGGCTAGGAGAGAAGCTGGGGGAGACAGAGAACATGGAATAACTATCAAAAAGTTTTGTGTTCTTCATTCTTCTAGATTCATACTTTTTAAACTACTGTCCAACACATCTTCCCAATAACTGCCATTTGCTACATGAAAGTCTTCTTATTGTGTCCTTCAGGTAGAAAATTTCAGGTATTATGGAGTATATCAGGGCAGTCTATTTTAAGCTACATGATGTTACTTCTGTCAAAATAATTTTGATAGTCTTATTAATAGGAACATCAGAAAAGATAAACCTGTTTGGGGAAGAGTGCTTCATTACTCTGAAATAAGGCAAAACTATTGTCTCTTTTCATACTTTAGCTTATTCTGTGCTGGGCAGTTGGGACCACTCAAGAATTGCTTGCCTTCAAGCTTATTTAATCTTTCTGGAGACCTCCTCATGGAGCTATGGATCTTGTTCATACATTCAGTGGGAAATGGTCAGGGAGTCTATTTACTGAATCTTGCCTGAGGACAAGTGCAAAATATTTATGTTTAAAAGATTCACTTTCCTTTTCCCTGAGGATCTGATGGCCAACTTTAGCAATCCTGGGAGATGAGGAATGTCTCCCTTCTCCTGCCATAGACCACTTGATCTACTAGTTAATAATTTAATTTGAAGGGCAGCTAGGTGGCTCAATGGATAGAGAACCAGACCTGGAGACAGGAGGTTCTGGGTTCAAATATGACCTCAGACACTTCCTAGCTGTGTGACTCTGGGTAAGCCACTTAACCTCCATTTCCTGGTCCTTATAATGTTTGCCTTGGAACCAATTAATAGTATTGATTCTAAGACAGAAAGTAAGGGTTTAAAAAATGATTTAATTTGGGAGTAGAGATATAGCCTGTTACTAAGATGGGGCATTCTCATATTATTAAAGCAGCATATATGGGTTAGCAATGGGAAAGATAAATTTAGAACTGCAATTACTGGGAAAGAGAAGGACCTCACACATCATAATTTGCCAGGGATAAGGGGATGTGTTTGAAAGCAAACATTTTAAAAGGAAAAGATCCTGATTTAAATTGATATTTGGTAGGTTTCTGCCAGTTTGATGACTTTTTTTTTTGTCCATACATTAGGGACTGAAAAATGAAAAAGCATATTGTAGATCTGATAACTTCTTTGGCAATATGGATGAAGGGGTAGAAGTTGTACTTCTTTATTTCAGCTAAAAGATAGACCCTTACAATAAGCTTAAAGTAGTGGTAGTGGAATATTCAAGGAAACCTAGTCATCTTGACCACAGTGCCATATGATAGGGAGGAAAGAAACCCAACAACCTTATTTTTTCTTTTCTGTGTGTAAACTAAGCTTTCTTGGCTATGAGCTTGTTGGGACTTTCTTATTGGAGGGTTAGGTGGAGGACTGGCCTATAACAAAATAGAGAAGCTGATCCTTGGTAACTGTATTGGCAGTCACATTAAGTAACTGAAGCCTAATTGTTTCATTATTATTTAATTAGGACTTTAGGATCTCTGGATTCTGGGAGATGTGGATCTTAAAACAATAGTTTTAAAAACCGTATTTTAGGGGGACCAGACAAATACTTTGGAGTGGTATATACTGGTGAAGGTGGAGGCTGGAGACTACTTTTGGTGGTCATCTCTCATGCCTGGAATACTCTCCCTTTTCTGCTCCAACAACTGACCCCTCTGGCTTTCTTCAAGTCCCAACTAAAATCCCACTTTATATAGGAAGCCTTCCCCAACCCCTCTTAATTCCAGTGCTTTCCCTCTTTTAATTATTTCCCATTTATCCTGTATATAGCTTGCTTTATATATTTGCTTGCATGTTTTCTTCTCCGTTAGAGTGTAAGCTCCTTGAGGGCAGAGATTGTCTTTTACCTCTTTGTATCCCCACTTAGCAGGCACTTGATAAATGTTTATTGAATTGAAATCAGTCCAATGGCCATATTATCTTCTTTTTTTGTACTCCCCCCTTTAAAATGCTGTTCTGTTGTCTACTTTCACAACTTCCTGAAAGAATGTATTTCTTATATCTCTTTGCTTTGAATGTTTTCATGGGGGTGGGGACATAGAGTGCAGAGGGAGTGGGCAATCAGTCATTAAACATTTATCAAATTCCTACTATGTGTCAGGTCCCATGCTTGCTGAATGTGGATAATGAAATGGTTATCAGAGGAGACTATATATATATATATATATATATATATATATATATATATATACACATATATATGTATATATATATAAGTATATGCAAAATGTACGCAAAATAAATGCAAGGATGACTAGATGGTCGAAGAGGATAGAGTGTTGGCCTAGAGTCAGAAAAAATCACCTTCTTGAGTTCAAATATGGACTCAGACACTTACTGACGTGTGACCCTGAGGAAATCACTTAGCCCTGTTTGCCTCAGTTTCCTCATCTGTAAAATGGGCTGGAGAAGGAAATGGTAAACCGTTCTAGTATCTCTGCCAAGAAAACCCCAAATGAGATTACAATGAATCAGACACAACTGAAAAGACTGAAAAGTTAAATAAAAGATAGAGGATGCTAGCAACCAGGGAAAGGGGGAATAAGGAAAAACTTCCTGTAAAAGAGTGGTGCTTTGATAATGACAATAGCAATAAGGGTTCCTTTCGGAACATAAGGATGAATCAAGAAGGCATTTGTACTCGTGATGGTGAATTTCTCCACCCAAGCCTTCTCAAGACACTTCATCAAGGTTTGGAGGTGACCCTGGCTTCTCTAAGGCTGTGCCAGCGATGAGTGGCACACAAACTACCCAACTGGAAAGGCTCTGAATACAGGCCTGGCAACAGATTGCTCATCTCTTGTCTGAAGAGCAGCCTGGCTAAACTCAGAGAGATTCTTCAGAAGGAAGGCCTCTGCATGATGACTTGTTTGGCCTCAGCACCTCAAGAGGAAGCTTTCCTAAAGCATGGAGGGGCTTCCATTTGCACTGGCAGAAGGAGTACCTACCTACACTGAAGAAATCCTAGATCCTTTAAACCCTGAAGTAATAATGTGCATACATTATACAGAATTCTCTCCCTGACGTTTTAGATTGGGAAATCTTTGAATTTTCTTGAAATAAGGCATATCTGTGAGTCTTCTCCTTCCCTTTTGGGGGAGGGGAAGAGGACGAGGTAGAGGGGCCTAAGCAGGGATAATAACTCCTCACAATGCTATATAAAAGTATCCCATTTGTTCTGCAAATAGTCTTGTATTCCCAAGGATTGCTGCTTGTATTTTGGTGTAATTACACCCTATCTTGCTGCTATCTCATGTGCATTTTCTTTTAGCAGTTTCCTTAAGGGTATTGAGGCAGGGCTTGACATAAGGAGTCCAGGCATCCACTTCCTCCCTTTGAAAGTCAGAACACTTTGGTTTCCTATTTGAGTTCGATGGTTAAAATCAGCTACATGCCCATTGGGCTTCCCATTTTTAGGGTAATTATAAATTCTTAGCCTCTAAATTCACTTGCTGAAAAAGGCCGTTCACGAAATTCAGTACTAAGCAGAAGAAAGTTCACACTTTTAAAAAGCCATAGTTATTTAAAGCATTATTCATTCCTTTAGCCCAGCTGGAAACCCAGCTGTGCTGGTGCTATTGCAGGGGGAAAATGAAACTAACTAGATTAGGAACTGACTAGCCAAGGGGGCAAGCTGTATTGTTTACACAGAGAAATGTGCTTAAGTAAAAGGAAAATATTCTTGCAGTTCTAATCACTGGTAACACAGATTGACCATTTATTGAAAACAAGAGTTTGGCGATAGCCTTGTCTCTTTATCTGTCACTGTGGGGATCCTTTTCCCAAAGGGGGGTTATTATCAGCTAGAGTACCTCACCACAATAGGCTCTTACCATTGTGCATTTTCAGGTTAATAGGATTTGTGGGGTGGAGGGCAAGGTTCCAGAGACTGAGCCAAGGACACCCCTCTTAGGATTTTAAATTCAGAATGCCTATGTATAATCAGTGATTTTGCTATCTGAACTCACCTGGGCCCATCTCCCAGAAAGTTATATTGGCTTCTTTTGAAATTGCTCAGTTTAAAGAACAAAATAGATATGGGGTTCGGTAAGGATAGGAGATTTTAAAAGTTCTTAGAGATTCAGCATTAACTCCCTTACTTGAAGAAGCCGAGTCCCAGAGAAGATGCCAGAAGGCCAAGATCACATTATTAATTAAGTGGCAGCCCTGGGATTCTGATGCAAAGGGACTTTCCACATTTTGACCTATACAATTGAATGCAGGCAATGTGGTTCACATTTTCTGTATTATCTCTTAGGAGTGGAAGTGGGCCTTAAAAATCTTTGTCCCTGGGGCAGCTAGGTAGAGCAGAGGCTAGAGAGCCAGGCTTAGAGACGGGAGGTCCTGTGTTCAAATGTGGTCTCAGACACTTCGTAGCTATGTGACCCAGGGCAAACCACTTAATCCTCATTGCCTAGCCCTTGCCACTCTTCCACCTTGGAACTGATACTTAGTATCAATTTTAAATCAGAAGGAAAGGGGATTTTAAAAGAGAAATCTTTGCCTCTTTGAAATAGATAAATTTCCCAGGTTTTCAAAACATTTCTTCCCATTTTGGAGTGAAAGCTTCTATTTCCCAGATGGAGAATGGTAATTTTGCTTCTAAAATATTTTTTGCTGTGACTGCTTAGGTAAGAAATGTTTTTTGTTTGTTTGTTTGTTTTGTTTTGTTTTTCTTAACCTGGACCTGGGACCAGTCTTGTAGTTAGGACTTTTTAATCAAGTACCAAATGTGAAAGTTCCTCTTTTACCTCTAAACCTCCTCTGGGCTTCAGAAATGAGACCCTAGGGGCAAGAATGAAAAACCAACAGCAATTCACTTCGGAGACAAAGCCGAGAAACCTATTCATTGAAACGAACCGAGGGAGCTCTAACCAGGGCACTCCAATCTGTGATTCAAAGGCCAAATCCTTGAAAAGAAGGGTAATCCACACAACGCCAGTGACTATTTACAATGCTGCCCTTCCACTGCTGTTTTATAGCAGCTTCTAGATGGGAAATTACTTGATGCCATATATAGAAAGAGAAAGGCCACAGTAGATGTCTGCTTTTATTTCCATTGAGAAGTCAGCACCACCAGTTGCCGGGTGCACAGTTGATTTTAACCATATTGGCATACAGCTGGTGTTAGTCCAGAAGGAATTAGCTACCTGCATTGTGCTTTGAAGTACTACGTTTGAGGTAACTGGCTAGGATTTAGTATTACAATTTCAAAGGATCACAGAGTTGCCATTTGAATAAGGAGAAAAAAGGAAAATATGTAAATATCTGGGCACTGAAAAGTCTTTACTTTTAAAATCCGATTGGCTTAGAGCATTTGGCATTTCCCCCATTTATTTGGAAGAGCAGGAATGTCATTGTCAATGGAGTTACTGTTACACCACATTCATCTCCTTCTTGAGTCTTCTTGGAATCGGAGTTTTTGAATTTAGAGGTCTCTTAGTCCAACTCCATAATTTTACATAGAAGAAAACTGAGGAACAGAAAGCTTAAATGGCTCCTACATTGTACAAGTAGTCGATGGCAGAGTCAAGCGAAGAACCCAGGTTCTCTTACTTCACCATGCCAATCTTTCTTCTAAGACAGAAAAGTTCATTAAAAAATAGTATTTGTGTAGTGCCTACTATATACCAGGTACTGTGCTATGCCCCCCCGCCCCCCCCCCCCCGCAACCCCAAATATTATCTCCCTTGATCTTCAGAACAACCCGGGCAGGAAGATGATATTATTTCCATTTCACATTTGAGGAAAACTATAAATGACTTGCCCAAGGTTAGATAGCTAGTGTCTGGGGCTGGATTTCTACTATAGGTCTTCTGACTCCAGGCTTGGAGTGCCTATAGTTTCTGTGCCCCCTAGCTTCTGTAGGTATCTTGCCTGCAAGAAGGGAGGGCAAGTACAGATTTAGATTTCTGTGTGTTTTGGGGAAAGTGTGGGAGAAGCTAGGATTTCATCTGATTATTTCAAATGAGATAAATCCCCTATACACATGAATAAGTTGAGGTTATACTTTCAAACCAAGTTATGAAATTCAATTTGAAAGGAGGAAATTAGATGAGGCCAAGGGTAAGTAGATAGTAGAGTGCAGATCCTGGAGTCAGAAAGACTCATCTTCCAGAGTTCAAATCTGGCCTCAGATATTTACTAGCTCTGTGACTCTGGACAAGTCATTTTAATTCTGTTAGTTTCAGTTTCCTCATCTGAAAAATGAACTGGAGAAGGAAATGACAAACCACTTCAGTATCTCTGCCAAGAAATCCCAAATGGGTTCATGAAGATTCAACTCAACAAGGATAGAACTGCTAAATTATGAGAAAATTTGGAATTATGGTTCTTTTGTGGGAAGTTTAAACATAGGCTTCAGGAACATTTCCCACCTCTCCTCTCCAGCTCCCTTTCTAAAGACCAATCTTGCTGAGTTAGAGCACTGAGTCAGGGCCGAATCAAAGCTCAGAGGATGACTGAAAGACATTAGGAGGATGTAAGGTAGTACTTGCTGTACCCAACTGAAGAATTAGGAAGGTTTTGCCAATCTAGGGTCAAGAAGCAGAGATTCAGAGTGATTGAGAGGAGTTGCTTCTAAGCAATTGAGATATTTGGATAATTGAGAAATAACATTAAGTATACTCCCTTTTTGGGGCAGAAAGTCTGTCATTAAGAGTGCAAGCTCACAGTGATGTTCTCTTTCACAGACTTTACTGGCAAAGAACTCTAAACACTCTCTCTCCTCCTCCTCCTCCTCTCCCCCTACCTTGTGGCTTCTGCCCCCAGAGAAAATACCGGCCTCCAGAGTCTTTCTGCCACTAGTAATACTTTTGTCAGGGAATTGATGATGGGGAAGCACAACTCCAGACTGTCCCTCTCGGACATAATTAAGGAAGTAGTTAATAACACTGATTTAACCCTTGTAGATGTCAACTGAAGCATAGTGGCTGCTAGAGGGTATTGGTACCAGATGGTAAAAGTAGAATCAAAGCCAATAACTTGATGTTCAAGTTGTGATTATTCTCTTATGTTTCAAAACAACAACAACAACAACCCACCACCCATATTTCTCTTTACCTTTCAAAACAGCCCTTAATGATTCTCTATCCTTTATGGATTTCCTGCTTAGTTTTGACTATATGTTTTTGCTCTCCCCATCCTCACCCAGATTTGCTTTTTAATAAGCATTGACCTTGTCCTTCAGGCTAGAATGCTTTACTTAGTCTAGCTCTTGGGATTGGTTCAGGTAGCAGAAGCCTGGACTAAGATTCATTGGAAATGAAATAGCGTAAGGTCACTGCATAGCCATAGACCTGGTTCAACAACAGTGAAACTCAGAGAAAGAATCATTATTTGAGGCAGTAACTTGATTTGATAACTCACTGGATCAAATATATTTAGGAAATGGCTTCTACTAAAAGTGTCAATGCCAGCCCTTTAATCATTCCAATTCTATGTTTGATGGATCTAAACAGAAACTATCCTGTAGTATACTCCCAATAATTTGGAATAACAATGATGAAGAGGAAGGAAGGACCATTTAAATTGTAGATTTATTTTTAAAGAAAGAAATGCAGTTATTTTCAAATATATCAACAGTAACTCAAACTGGGCTATTAAAATATTGCCAAGTTACCTTTAAGAACATCATTTAATGAAGAGATGAGAATGAGTCCTTGTTAGCTTATCACTTTTATTCCATCTAGGTACCCTTAAAACATATCTACATCTATCTATCTATGTAATGTTTTATTTTCCCCCAATTACATGTAAAAACATTAAAAAAATTTTTTTAATATCCATTTTCTAAAAGTTTGAGTACCAACTTCTCTTCCTCTCCCCTCCCTTCTATGAAATGGCAAGCAGTTTGATATAGATTATACATATGTGATCACATAAAACACATTTCCCTATTGTTTTTTTTTGTGGGAAAAGACCCATAAAAAAACCCATGAAGGAAATAAAAGTGAAAAATAGATTGTGTTGTTTTGCATGCAGACTGCATCATTTATTTCTCTGGAGGTGAAGAGCATTTTTCATCGTGACATCATGAGTCCTTTGGATCTTGGATCCTTGTATTGCTGAGAATAGCTAAGTCCTTCACAGTTGAACATTGCACAATCTTGCTATCACTGTATACAATGTTCTCCTGATTCTGTTCACTTTTATCAGTTCATATAAGGCTTTCAGACTTTCCTGTAATCATCTTGCACCTCACTTCTTATAGCACAATAGGATTTCATTACAATCATATACCCTAACTTGTCCAGTCATTCCCTAATTAATGAGCATTCCCTCAATTTTCAATTCTTTGACTCTGCAAAAAAAGTTGCTGTAAATATTTGGTACAAATACATGCTTTCCCTTTTTCTTGATCTCGTTGGGTCACAGACTTAGTAGGGATATTGCTGAATCAAAGGATATATACAGTTTTGTAGCCCTTGGGCATGGTTCCAAATTGTTCTTCAGAGTGGGTTGATCAACTAGTTCACAACTTCACCAACAAGGCATTGATGTCCTAATTTCGCCACACCCTTTCAAACATTTATCATTTTTTGTTTTCTCTCATATTAGCCAATCTGGTAGGTGTGAGATGGTACCTCAGAGTTGTTTTGATTTGCATTTCTCTAATCAAGAGGGATTTAGAACAATTTGTCTATTACTATTGATAGCTTTTATTTCTTTGTCTGAAAACTGCCTGTTCATATCCTTTGTTTATCAATTGGGCGATGACTTATATTCTTATAAATTTGACTCATTTCTCTATTTGTTTGAGAAATGAAGCCTTTATCAGAGATACTGTAAAAATATTCCCCCAGTTTCTGTATTCCTTCCTTGATTGGTCATTTTTTCCCTTATCCACATAGATGTGACAGGTAAACTTTTCCTTGCTCCACTAATTTGCTTATAGTATCACCCTTTAGGTCTAAATCATGTACCTATTTTAACGTATCTTGGTATGCTTCATGAGATCCAACTAAGGACTTTTAAAGTACTTACTTGAAAGCAGTTTGTTTTCTTAAGTAAGTTAAACATTCCCTTCCTAATCAGATGTTGACATTGTTAGTTAGTTTAGTTAAGGCTTCCCCACCTCAGCTACCTTGGACTAGAATGAGAAAGTAAACTTTAGCCCAACCTCAGTTCTAAATTATCAGATATTTCAAATTAGGATAAAAAAAAACAAACCACTTTGTTTTTGCACTAACAATGGAAAGGTAGTCACCTTTTTCTTTGGTTTGTCGAATTCTAGTTTTGAACTCTGCCCTTTTAAAGGACATTTCTATTTATTTAAATAATTTCCCCTTCTATAACTCCATGCTTTATTCAAGCAGTCTAATTTGAGAGCTAACAACTAGTTGCTTCCTTGGTATTAATTTACCTTCCCCCCCCCCCCCCCAGTCAATATATTTTCAAAATAACAGAAAATAGGACATAACCTCATAATGAAAAATTATGATTTTTATATTCATTTATCAGTTATCCTCTTGCTTTAATCACTGACTCCTAATTTGGCTTCCTTGGTACAAAGTTTTACTTTTTTTTTTGGACTGAGAAATATACTATGCTTTCAATGGGTACCAGATGGCAATTGGATCTTTGTGTACTCAGACTAATACTACAAGGCTTCCTAGAGTATTGCAGGGTCCAGAAAGTCAGTAAATGGAGCCAATGTGCTCAGTACATGTATCCATCCACATACATAGCTGTCCCTACTTAACTAAGTAGAGATATGGAAGAGAACCCAGGAGAGATGACTTTTAAGATCTCTTAAAACTGAAAGCTTTATTAAAAAAGAGCACCAAACTGGAAGTAAGAATCCTGAGTTCCATTTCTGATCTGGTCTGCCACTAAAGTACTTTGTGGCTTTAGACAATTCACTTCCTCTCTCTGGGCTTCAGTTTCTTCATCTATAAATAAGGTGTGTAGGTTAGATGATCTATGATGGCCTTTTAAGCTATGATGTTTGATGACGGTTGTTTAGGGCCAAAGATTGTGTGATGTGACCATCTACTTAGGGGAGGGAGGAAAAAACCCTCCACCTACAGCCATAGTTTACTTAGGAATCTCATTGTCATTGGGGCAAGAGTGAGGAGGGAAAAATCACATGATAGAGTTAATTGTATGATGAAGTCCTTTAGCAGTCCTGGGGAATTAATGACTATGACCTATAGCACATACACAAGGTACTACAAAAAAATGTACTAGCCTCTAATATGCTCCTATGAATCTAATATTTTTTGTGTGATTTGTGTTAGAAGTTCCCTTCTGAAGGGAGAAAGGATCTGGGTATGCATTGGGAGATCTTTTAATTTTCTGGCTTAATTTCTCAACTCAAATGAAGGCTAGGATCTTTCATTATTTGGCATACTCCTAAAGGTGACTGCCAGTTCCTCTTATAAGCCCTCAGGCTCACAAAGCTTTGATGTATAAGACAGTTTTATCCTCTATGAAGTAAAAGATTCCAAAAGGACTTCCAAACCTATAGACTGTCAAAAGACCCCCTGTCCTCTCCAGTGAGGGAACTTATGAGATCTTTGAGATCAATAATACACTCTAGATTTGACACCAGTTGGAATTTCCTCTTCCATATGGATGTTCTGTACCTTGTTGTTCTCTTGCTAGAAATTCTTCAGTTGCTTCTTCCTGTATGTATCTCCACTTCCCCTCCTTTGTTGTCCTATTCTGGCAGATGTCACAAACTCTTTGTTATTATTGTTCTTCCCAATAGTTGAACTGCCTTTAGCAGATGGTACTAGTAACTTTTCAGGCTTTAGAAAAGCTGACCTGTGAAGTAATGGTTCTGGCACCTCAGCTGACAATATTACAATGCTTTTAACCTCTTGGGACAGAATATCTGTTTTAAATGATTTTCTTTTGCTGATCCCCATGATCCCCAGCCAAATACTTCATACAGAGGGCCTTTTTAAGTAGTAGGAATACCTTGCCTTTTTCTTAGACTGCTCAAATGAATATCTGTTTTCCACTTTGGGTTGGCTTATAGTAGCATTCACTATTTCCACACATAAAACAAAGTCCCCAAAAGAAGCAACTTTCTTAAGGGGCTATGGTATATGGAGTAGTCTGGAGATCATATCTTAGTATCAGACATTTAAAGTTGGAAGAGATCTTAAACTTCTCATTTTACAGATGAAGAGACCTAGTGAGATTAACTTGTTCTAGGTGGGAAGTGATGGAGCTGGGATTCAAACCCAAGTCCTCTGATTCCAAATCAAGCATTCTTTCCATCATGGTGGATCAGAGCTCTATGAGCACCATAAGGAAAGCTCTCTGGATTTTTTTGGTGTGTCTCTTTCAGTTTGTAATTTTTGACAGAACTTGGTGAAGAGCCCTAGAAAAGGATGAACTATATATCATAGGAAGATGATGCTACCAATGTATTCAGATAGGATGGATTGATAGTATTGGGAATAATTTTGTTTCTTTTGAGAGATGACTGTCAAAAGTTGGAGCTCATATGTGTGACTTTGAAGTAAGGTTTTTCTTTGTGTAACTGGACTAAAGTTTGATACTTTATTCTATAGTTTTTTGCAGATGGGTTTTAGGTTGACCTTGTTCCAAGTTGTTTTGATTTTAGGCTTCTGGATTTTTCTACCCCCTAAGGACTTATTGTGTCCCCTCTCCTTTGGTTCTTATCATTTACTTCTTTGTATTGTTAATCTTTTCAGTCCTACCTTTCTTATCTTTTCAAGTAGATTGTAAACTCCTGGAGGGCAAGGACCTACAAATATTTGCTTATTTAATATTTGATTAATTTCTGGCTAGTGCTTGGTAATGCTGTGAAGCTAATTGAACATTTGCCATTTTTTTGCACACTTGATCATTTTTATAATAAGAGATGAATTTATATATAGACATTAATGTCATTCCAATAATCAAAACAATTTCTTTTAATCCTTATGATTATATGTTCAAATATATGGCTATTTACAAAGTTGTTGTTAGTATGCTGCTTTTTAAACTTTGAATTATTTTGTATATTCACTTGCCTTATTTCTGTATATTCTAAACATTTTCCATTCTTTTAAGATTTATTTTATTTTCCCTCCAATTACATGTAAGAATAGTTTCCAATATTTAAAAAAGAATTCTGAGTCTCGAATTCTCTCTCTGCTTCCCTCCTTCTTCCCTTTACCCCACCCCCATCCCCATGGTAAGCAATCTTAAATAGATTTTACATGTGCACTCATGTAAAACATCATTTTTCATTCTTTTTGGTGATATCACTCCAAAATTATTAAATTTATTCTTTGTAACAATGCTGTACCTATTTGGCATTTTGGTTGTTACTTTATAACAAAGTTTAAAAAGTTATAATGTTCTACTTTTTAAACTTTGTATCATTTCATATAACCACTTGTCACATTTCTGTGTATTCTTAACATTTTTCTTTCCCTATGGTAATATAGTGTTATTCTAGGCATTTTCAGTCATGTTTGTCTCTTAGTCATGTCTGTCTCTTTGTGGTTCCTTTTGGGGTTTTCTTGGCAAAGATACTGAAGTGGTTTTCCATTTCCTTCTCCAGATCATTTTACAGATGAGGAAACTGAGGCAAACAGGGTTAAATGACTTGCCCAGGGTCACATAGCTAGCGTGTTTGAGGGTGGATTTGAACTCAGGTCTTCCTGATTCTAGGTCCAACACATTATCCACTGAGCCACTCAACTAGTTGCCTTTGGTGATATAGTACTCCAGTATTATTTAATTTGTTCTTTGTAATGGGTCCCTACTGATTTAGCATTTTGATTGTTACTTTATAATAACAAAATTCCTTAAATAAAAATCCGATGCTGTGGGATTGAGGAGAATACTGACCAGCCTTTTAACAGTACCTTAGTGGTTAGAACTTTGTTTTTTCATAATTGCTTTTCAATTGAGTTCTTGGAGGGGTTGTGCCCTTTTTTAATATTCTGAAATGTTCTCAGTCTCTTACACATGATTTTTCTTCCAGTTCTCTCATTTTGCAAACACATGCTTTTTTCTGGTTTCATCCTATTAGAACAATCTTTGTCTTGCTGCTTTTTTCCCCCTGATTAGGTATGTGCTCCTCAGTTAGTGATGTTTACTGGTCACATTGCTTAAGTTTCTTCCTGCCCCAACATCTCTCCATTTTGTTTAATGGGTTCTAAAGTGGAGATGCCCCTTCTCCTGTTTGGGTAAGCTTGCTTTCAGTCAGCTCTCTCTGCCTCCTCATCCTCAAGTTGCTTAGGATGGAGAATTGCTTCTACTAGAGTGGGGCACATTATCTTAGACAATTATCTTCTGCTTTGGGGGCTGAGTGGAGTGGGGTGAGGAGAAAAGATCTGTTTTTTGTTAATTTCTCTCATTTGTCACCTTAACCCTTTCACTGTTTCTCTCATCACTGCAATTAATGAGGCATTTTCTGTGGCATCTGTTTCCATAACAATTCCCTAGATCTCCTCCCCAGTGATAGATTTCCCTTTTAATCACTTCATCTCAGGACAGCCTCCTGTCCCCAGATTCTTCTTTTGTAAAAGGTCCTGGTGTCGAACAGCAGTTCAAAGGAACAGTCTACTGTAGGTTTCATCATCTCCTAGTTCTAGCAATAGAGCATTAATAACTTAAGAACTCAACTGGAAGACAGAACTTGTGTTCAAAGTGAATCAATCTACATTTGTGTTGCTTGTGGCCTTAAATCAGCCCTTTGCACCCACTCCCCCTTCAATGTTGTGCATGTACTTCCTTCTCTTGGTGCATCTTTTTGGAGGCTAACTTGGCACATGGTCTTAAAGAAAAGGCCTATTAAGGGGCAGGGGTGAGAGAAATTCTTGAATTTAAACAGCTGATCTTCTTAGTGACTGAATTCCTCTTTCTGTGGTGACAAGGAGCTGCAGGGACTGCTCCTGCAGCCAGTGGTACTTCCCCAGCCTTGTCACTTGGTGACCAGATCTCAGAAATTAAAAGGAGTCTCAGACCACAGCAGGATCCAATTGGCACAGAATGAAAACCGGGCCAGTAAAGCAGTCCTCCCAAAAGCAGAACATCTACTGCATTTCTTTCTTGAAACCTGGTAATTCTGGTTTCTATTTGCCCTTTTTCCTACTCCTCCTATGGAGTCTCTGACTTATTGTAGTCTCATAACTTTTGGGGGCTGCTCTTCCTTCCCTTCTCTTCCTTATCTTAGGTTATTTCAACCTTATTCTTTCTTCTTTTACTTATAACCCCAGATCTTCAACTACTCATTCCCAGCTGCTAGATAAGCTTTCAGATCTTTTGATTGGGACCATCTCTCTCCGTTATACTCCTCTCCTCTCCTTCTGTGGCCTTTGTGGGTTGTTGCAGTGAAAGACTCCTCATGGCATAGAACAGGAAGAGGGGTATATGCATTTTCTATGTACTAATGAATATAGCTTGGTTTTTTCTCTGTCTTTATTTGGACAAAATGTGGATTTTTTTCAGACTAAGATTTTTTCAAAAAAGGGCACCTCTAATTTTCATTTATTTTTATTTATTTATTTTTTTAAAAAGCCCTTACCTTCCATCTTAGAATTAATACTGTGTGTTGGTTCTAAGGCAGAAGAGCAGTAAGGGCTGGGCAATGGGTGTTAAGTGACTTGCCCAGGGTCACTCAGCTAGGAAGTGTCTGAGGTCAGATTTGGACCTAGGACCTCCTGTGTCTAGTCCTGGCTCTCAATCCATGGAGCCACCCAGCTGCCCCCTCTAATTCTTATTTCTTGAAGAAACAACTGACTATGGTTCTGGAGAGGTCAATGACATCGAACAGAAATCTGCTAATGATACACAGTCCACCATCCCTCTGGGTTTGATCCTTTGGGTCTCAATGTAGGTGAACAGGGGCAAAATATTTTTCAGGATATAGGGTTATCATTAATTCCTATTTCACAGATCCAACCTTGGGGAGTGGATCAGAACACAAAGAAAGACATTGCTCATTCCAAAAGCAACTCCTTATTGTTGAAACAGATTATAAAATATGTGTTAGAGAAGAATATGGGTGGCCACCAGATCAGGAGAGAACTTAATTTCTTGGCTTCTCATTATGGAAATTATCTGAGTAGGTTTCTACTGCACTGTGCGTGGTTTGCACTGAGCTGAAAGGACAAATGGGAGTGGGAGCTGTGATTTGTTCACTTGGGAATACAATTTCCCCCTGTGCTAATCTTGCTACAGCCCATCCTCCTGCCCACATTCTTGACAGACTCCATGCTTTTTTGATGTGGGATCTCAGTCCTCCTGGCTTTCCTAAAGTTTGCTTCTGGAGGCTCTTAACGACAACCTCTGGCTGTGTGTGTGTGTGTGTGTGTGTGTGTGTGTGTGTGTATGTGTGTGTATGTGCACACGCATGTGCATGTAAGGTATATAAACTCTCAAATGGATCTGTGATCCCATTGATTCAAGGGTTCCTGCCAATATACTTGGTTCATGTCTGCTTACTCTAGGTGTGGCAATTAAATGGCTCAGTGGATAGAGCGTGATCTGAATTCAAATCCAGCCTCAGATACTTCCTAGCTATGTGTCCTTGGGCAAGCTACTTAACTATTGATTGCCTGACAAAAAGATCCACTGGATTCACTCGATCCACTAGAGAAAGCAATGGCAAACCACTCTAGTATCCTTGCCAAGAAAACCCCATGGATAGCTATGGTCCAGGGGTCACAAAGAGTTGGACATGGTGGAACAACTGAACAACAAAAATTCTAGATTACTCCTGTTTATGTGTTTTCAAAAGTTTGTTATAGGGCATTCACCAAATGTACTTGAAACTTTACTCGGTTTATTCTGATATCCCAAGGATCCTAGGGGAGTGCTCTAGCCATTCACTTGGCATCTCCCTTTCCTCTCATGTAACCAGTCCAACTTCTTCTGTCTTAGAATTCATGAAGTGTGTATATATGGTCAAATTTATAAACAACAATTGACAAAGGGTATTGTTGAAAATCAGTCATATTTAATTCTTGGCTGATCTTGGCTGTTAGATGGTACACCATATACAATATGCTAGACTTGGAGTCAGAAAGTTCTCATTTCAAATTCTGCCTCAGATACTTAGTGGTGGTATGCCTGAGCAAGTTATTTAACTCCCCTCAGGCTTCATTTTCTCATCTGTAAAATAGGAATAATAATAGTACTTACCTTATAGGGTTTTTGTGAAAGATCAAATGAGGAAAACAGGTAAAGTGCTTTTCATGCCTTAAAAGTGCTAAATATAATGCTCAGAAAAGATATTTCTTTTCCTGAAGCAAAAACAAACAAATACAGGGACTCAATGAGGAATAGAGGGAGGATGGAATGGAAGAAGGCAATGTGTTGGTGTGAGAAAGCAACCTAATTGGGAAAAGGCAATAGGAAATGCCTATGAATTAAAGGGAGGTGGTCTTTGACTTGCCCTTGGCTAGAGTTCCTTCCTTGCTTCCTTCCCTTTACCTTCTCTCTCAGAATCCATACTATGTATCAATTCCAAGACAGAGAGTAGAAAGGGCTAGGTGATTGAGATTAAGTGATTTGCCCAGGGCCACAAAATTAAGACGCTTCTGAGGTCAAATTTGAATCCAGGAACCCCCATCTCCAGGTCTGGCTCTCAATCCACTAAACCACTTGGCTGCCCCTAAAATGCCTTTCTAAAGGTGGTGATGAAGGCTAGGTAAATTCTGGTTTGTAAAAATTCTCTAATTTGCAGGAAGAGCTGCCCCTCATATGTAGCATGGGGGTAGGTATCATTGTGTGGCTCAAAGGAATGCAGAATAGACATCTCTAGTGTGTAATCTCCCTTCCCTTCTCCAAGGAGATTTTAATTCCAGCCAGGAAAGGAAGTAGAAAGTTGGGGCCAGGGGCTTGGTCACTCTGCTCTCCCCAGGGAGAGGAGATACTGGGCTAGATTTTTATCTATTTGTTCCCTTAAATATTATTAATCTTGGGGTTGTGGTTTTCAGATTCAAATTAAACATGATTGCTGTTAATTAAATTAATTAAAGAAAGGAAGACCCCATACTTTATATCTAAGGTGTGACCCCCTTCTTACCAAATACCAGTTCTACTTACATATTGTAAGTAGCAAAGAAATTAATTTATCCAAGATGATAGCAAAACAGACATTAGGGAAAGCATACATAAGAGAATATATACCAGACAATACAGAGTGAAGAAACTCTTCTATTGGAAGTGAAGTAACTCAACTCAAGCAAGAGAGTCATCGCTATTCCCCAAGGGGAAGTTTCCTGAAGTTTCTAGTGTAGCAAGCTGGGGAGAAGGACATGGTGGAGACCACCAGTTCTTCTCATAGCAGTTGACATTGTTCATCTTCTCTCTCAAAGATGGAAGTCAGAAGGGTCCAAAGCCCAAAGAAGCTGAAGAGCTTTAGGAGATTCAAAGAAATTGAAGAAACCAAAGAGACTTTAAGGAAATGAGGAAACTGAAAAGATCCAAAGAAAGTCAGAAGAGTCCTCTGCTCTCTACTCTTCCACTCACTACAACTTTACTTAGGCATGCAACATTGATTTCCACCAATGAGGAAAGAATCTCATACTGATGAGCTTTGGGACTGAGATTGCATTGGCTATACTTAAGGTTGGCCATTTGTGGACAAAGGGAGAAACCTCTAGGAGAGTCCTTGATTTTTTTTTCAAACTGCCGGGACAAGGGAAGAGTGACATTTACATTTAGATTTAGGTCATTAACATAAAATAAACTTCTGGCTCACTGAAAGTGCTTGGCTGAGACATATATGGAATGTGTTGGTAGAAATCTCCAAACTAGAAATAGTAATGCCATCCCAAATGGAACTATGAGAATAATACAACTAGGTGCTTTTGCTTCTAAATTGCTGCATTGGATTTACTATTTTTTATTGTTGTTGTCTTCTATGACAGATTGCAATCTATATTAAGGAGGATTCACTCTAATTGAAATCACAGATTTAAAAAATGAAGTAAGCACTAATAAAGAACTTAATTCTATGAACTATTGTCTGTTTTACACTTCATAACTCTCAAAGGTGTCAACATCTGCCAGTTTTCTATTCTGTCTCTTTCTATCTATATTATTATAAACTACTAGAAAGTACTTTGAAGGTATATACAGAGGCAGAAGATTTTGGTTCATACATGTTTGTCCCCCTAAAGGAACCTGGATGGTATGTTGTTTGTTATGCCCTGTGGGACAATGGGAGTGCCAGGATCAATAACAGTAAAGATTGTGAATTACATTATTAATAATTAATGATTTATTAAAGGCCATGTAGATACTCATCCCCCCACCCCCATGCTTTAGAGAAGTGAGAAATAGATACCAGTGAGGTCTTGGGGGTGGGGAGAGATGTCAACAGGATAATTTTCTGTTGAGTAAATGACTGTGTAGATTGTTAGATGAGTTGGCCTTTTCCCATTAATCTATATCATGGTCTGCCAATGTGTCAGATCTGATAGTTTTTTTTTGGATGGTTGTTTGTTTTTGATAGATATTAAAACAAAATGTTGCGGCAGTAACCTTGGCTAACAAAGAAGAAAGGTCTTTTTTCCTTCCTCCCTTCTTTTCTTCTTTTCTTCCCTCCCTCCCTTTCTTCCTCCCTTTCCTTTTATTCCTTCCCCCTCCCTTCCTCCCTCCCTCCCTACCTCCCTCCCTCCCTTCCTCCCTTCCTTCCTTCCTTCCTTCCTTCCTTCCTTCCTTCCTTCCTTCCTTCCTTCCTTCCTTCCCTCACTACTTCCCTCCCTTCTTTTCCAAAAACCCTTACCTTCTATCTTAGAATCAATACTGTGTATTGTTTCTAAGACAAAAGAACAGTCTGGGCTAGGCAGTGGGGGTTAAATGTCTTGCCCAGGGTCATATATCCAGAAAGTATTTAAGGTCAGATTTGAACCCAGGATCTCCTATATCCAGTCCTGCCTCTCTATCCACTGAGCCCTTAGCTGTCTCCAATCATTTTCTTTAATATTGATATCTCTGACTGAGAATCATGATCTCTAGGGCCTCCTGCTTACTATGTGACCTTGGACAAGTTACTTTAGTGTTCTCTAACTTAGTTTTCCCATATGCTCTCCTGATGATTCTGTTCTAAGTCTTCTCTTCTCCCTTGGTACTCATTCACTTGGTGATCTCATCAGTTCCCATGTATTTAATTACCAGTTTTGTGCTGATGATTCTCACATCTGCCTTTCCTGCCCCATTCTCTCTACTGACCTCCACTCTTGCATCTCCAACTGCCTTTCTGAATCTTGAACTGTTCACTAGACATTTTAAACTCATTATGTCCAAAACAGACTTCATTAACATTTCCCCTAAACCCTTCTTCCCTTCCTCCCTTCCCTATTACCTTAAAGGACAATGCCATCATCTCAGCCTCAGGCTCCTAATCCAGGAGCTTTCACCCTCCACCCATATCCAAGGTTTGTCAATTTCTCCTTTGTAACATATCTAGATCCAACTCCTTTCCCCCCCTGGCACCAATACCACTCTATTTCTGGCCCTCATCACTTCAGGCCTTGATTAATCCAATAGCCTGCTGGTGGGTGTGCCTGCCTCAAGTCTCCCCACTCCAATCTATTCTCCATTAAGCCACTATATGGATTTTTCTAAAACACAAATCTGATCATATCTCCCTACACCTCACTCAATAAAGTCCACTGGCTTCCTATTGGTTCTAAGAGCAATTACAAAATCCTCTATTTGGCATTCAAAGTCCTCCAAAACCTAGCCCCCTCCTACCTTTGCAGTCTTCTTACAATTTATTCCCCAACATGTTCTGTTTGATCCAGTGAGAGTGACTTCCCGGCTGTTCCATGAACAGAGAACTCTGCATCTCTCAGCTCCAAGCATTTTCTCTGGCTGTCCCCCATTCTTAGAATGCTCTCTTTCTCTTGCTCCAACTACTGATCTCCCTGGCTTCCTTTGAGTCCTAACAAAAATCCTACTTCCTACAGGAAGTCTTTCTTAACTCCCCTTAATATTGATGATCTCTAATTTATCCTACATATATCTTTTTTTTTTGAAAACCGTTTCCTTTCTGTGTATTGATTCCAATATCGTGTATTGGTTCCAAGGCAAAAGAGTAGTAAGGGCCAGGCAACTGGAGTTGTGTCTTGTCCAGGGTGACCTGGCTAGGAAATGTCTGAGATCAGATTTGAACCCAGAACCTCACATCTCTAGGCCTGGCTTTCTATCCTCTGAGCCACCTAGCTGTGCCTTATTCTATATATATATCCTGATTACACATATTGGTTTCTCCTTTAGATTGTTAGGCCCTTGAGGTCATAGTGTATCTTTTGTCTCTTTTTGTACCCCTAGCATTGTAAAAAAAATTTGGTCCAATCTGCAATAAATATCACTGAGGCAAAACTCTGAGCCCATAACCAATTATAAGAGGAACTTGGCCCCTTTAAGGAATATGACATCCTCAGATGTTCCTTATCATCTGTGATGCCTCCTTGCTTCCCAGATTTTATAACCCTCAGGCCCCAGACAGTCCAGTTGGTGTACCACAAAACACGCATCCTCATTGGTGGACCAAAGTGATGGGTAGACAGATTTCTACCCAAGCCCTATCAGTGGAGAGAAGTTGGACAACCATCTAGCAAGTAGAATCCCACTCAATGTTGGGCAATTGAGGGACATGACAAAGGGTCTTGGGGCTTCTAAAATAACTTGGGGACTTTCCAAGAGAAGCAAGGTAAGGGTCATCTCTGCTCATAGGATGGAGAGGATGTACTCCCATCGCTTACTAAGGGGTTATAAGATGGTTAATGAAATGCTTATCTCCTCAAGTTGTATGAGGGGAAAATGTCAGAGAGCAGAGATCTGGAGGTTCAAATGATCCCCTTCCTCATGTTGGCACTTAGTTATCATGCCACGTGAGTGGAGTCCTAGCCTCTAGCTAGGACATTTGTGGACACATTGTGGAAGGGAACTCATGACTCTTAGAAAATAGTCTTAAACCTGCTTCTTCTAGCTTAATAAAAACGTTTGATATAAAAAAGAATCCCTTTATCCTGATGTGAGGGTAATATGGTTCAATATCTATATGACCAGGCCTGATTCATTATATATGAATCACACTAAACTGAATAACACTGATTGGAAATAAACTAGAGACAGATCATAACAAACTATGGAGAGATCATGGATCAATAAATCAATTATTTTTCACACCAGTACTTAGCACAGTGGCACATAGTAGATACTTGCAGATGCTTAATAAATGTTTATGGCATCTTAATTGAATCGAAGTGACATCCTTCTGAGGGTTGCATAGAAACATTTGGTACAGGGCAGCATTTTGAGCTAATCAAGTTAAAGGGGCACGTATTAGAATGAGATTCTGGGATCATGGAAGCTAAATGGCATGGTGGATGGAATGTTGGAGTTGGAGTCAGAAGACCTGAGTTCATATCCTTCCCTAGACCTTACTTAGCTATGTGACTCTTAGCAAGTCACTTAACTCTGAACCTCAATTTCTCATCTGTAAAATAGGTGGTAGGCCTCTAAGATTTCTTCTAACTCTAAACCTATGATTCAAGATCCTGTGACCCATGATATTTCTTTCAGAACTCAGTATAACACACATATCAGAGGTTCATTTGTGTCATGTAGCTCATTATTCTCACTCAGATGGAACCTGGGTATATCAGCATTTGGCCTTCCCAAGGAGAGCCATTAGGTCCTTTTACAAGCATTCGGGCTCACAAGGTTCAAAATGTGAAATACTTCCAATGATAAATTAGTGGCTGCTGGCAAAATACACTTCCCTCCACTTGGTAGTCAACCTTCATTGCATTATATATATATACACATATAATAATATATACTATTAGATATGGTTATTGCATCTGTGGTTTTGCTTAATTGTTTTTATTATAAGGGAGTGCTCTCTGTAGGTGGAGGTTATTGGGATATGACTGTAGTGTGAAGATAGCATCAACAAAACATTTTTAATATTACTAAATAAGGAGAGGATTCACATCTAAGCCCAGTAATGTGAAGATGAATTCCTTCTTAAATTGACTTTGTGTAGGGTTATTGAGAGCCACTATTGTTTGCTTCTTTTCTCTTCCAGCACCCAAGTGGTATATCTTTCTTGCCCAGATCTGGATGGCCTTGGAGGTCAGAGGAGCAATCTTCTTATTCTACTTCTCCCTTTGTCTTTCCCCAGGGCATCTTGGCTCAATTATTCAAATTACCAATGGTTGTTCCATGAAAGCTCTTCAAAAGAGAGGGATTTTTGTGGTCATAAGAATATATATTTTGGACTGACAGATTTAAAAATATTTTTTCTACCTGTTCTAAGCCTTTCATTTTAAAGAATGGAAACTGAAATCCAGAGAATTTTAATTACCTGCCTGAGGTCACCCAAGAAGGAAGTGGTAGAGCTGGGATTTAACCTAGAGGTACTCTGACTCTAGTCCAGTACTCTGTTCATGTAACCTTTTTGTGGGTCATGGACTCCTCTGGCAGTCTGGTAAAGTGTATGAACCTCTCCTGAAAATGTTTTCTTAAAAATCAATCAATCAATTAATTTTGCCAATTACATGTAATAACAAATTTCCACATAAATTTCCAAGGTTATATGATCCAAATTGTCTCCCTTCCTCCCTTCCCTCCCTCCCTTCTCCCTGTACTGCTAAGCAATTTGATCTGGGTTATACATGTATTGTCATGTATAACATATTTCCTTATTATTCATTTTTGTAAGTGATTAATCTTATAAAACCAAAGCCTCAAAACAAAATCCCAAATAAACAAGTAAAAAACAAGCTTTCATCTGCATTCCGACCCCAACAGTTCTTTCTCTGGAGGTGGATAGCATTCTTTGTCCTAAGTTCTAAAGTACTGTCCCAGACCATTGTATTGTTGAGAGTGGTTGTCTTTCAAAGTTGATCATTCCATAATATCGCTGTTACTGTGTATAATGTTCTCTTGCTTCAGAATGTTTTTAAAATGCATAAAATAAAATATATAGAATTACAAAGGAAACTAGTTATGTTGCAGCATAGTTATCAAAATATTTTTACAAACCAAATTCATGGACCCTATACTGTACTAACTCCTGCTATATCTAGATAAAGATTTGGACCTGGGAAAAGGGACCAAGCATTATCCTTCCTTGAAGCTGATGCTATTTAGAGTGTCCTCTTATGAGCATCAAACCAGAAAATGCAGACAAGAGTAATAATCCAAAGTGTAATCACAGGGCCATGTTGGTGAACCTATGGCATGTGTGCCAAAGATGGCACACTGAGACCTCTCTGTGGGCATGCAGGCCATTGGGTAGAGGGCCTTGGGTGGAGCGTTAGCTTCCCCCTCTCCACTGTACCTCTTTGCCAATCTGCCTAGCAGCCCAATGGAAGCATTTACTCCCTCTCCTGAGTGGAGCACTGGGGCCACTCCTCTCCCTTTTCTCCTCCGTGGGGGGGTACTGCAAGGTACTTGGTCTTACGAGGCATGGCACAGCACTCTGTTGGAGGGTGGGACAGGGCACAGCACAAGGTCTCTAAAAGGTTCAGTGTCACTGCCATAGGGCAACCTAAGATGACATGGGATTTTATCTTATTCCTTTGAAGTTCTATTGGAATAAGTGACAAGTATTGGAAATACAAAGAAAATAAGGAAAATATATACCATGATTACATTAAAAAAAATAACCACAAAATCAAGGAAAAAAACTATCCAAAGGGAACTCAAAATCAGAGGATGGTTATATTAGTATACATATTTAATTTATACATATCTTTAAGGAAATTATAAACAATGTAGAATTTATGGTCTTGCACATAATCTTTTTTAGGCATGTATTTAGTTAAATGTTTTTTGTTGGTGTGATAGTTACTAAGTATATAATAAAAATCAATCAATAAATAAAAGAAATCCTATGGGGCTATGGGGGGGGAAAAGGGAAAGATTGGAAGAATGATGAATAACTGGCTAAATAGAAAATGTGCCTTCTAAATAAGGATAGCTGGCTCCATAATGTGTGTTAATTAAAAATATCTCTAAAGGACCTCATACCCAGATGCTAGGGAAATAATAACAATTAACTAAACATACAAGTAGCTTTCTAGGCACTTTAAAGGGAAATACAGGTTCCTGCCATTTCTATCCTTTCCCAGATGGAGCTCTGTTCCCCAGGAGATAAGAGATCCAGAAACTGGTGGTAGAGTTTGGGGTGATAATGATATTTGTCATTTCATTCTTAGGGCGATCATTCAGGTTGCTGGAGATCAGAGACAGGTAAATTGGAAAAGATTTCCATTTCTCAGGATCTGTGGAGCCATAGGGAGTGATCTTCTGGGTAGTGGTAAAACATTACCCCATCCCCATCCCCCAAGAATTACTTTATGGGCTAGCTCCCTGTATCTCTCTTTCTTACTTCTCAATAGCTCACTGATCTTGGGTTTTGTCCTGGGACTCAGCTCTCTTAGAGCCATGTAGAATTTTTTGACATCTAATTAACTCAAAAATATTTGTCGAAGACCTACAATTTGTAAAACACTGTTCTTGGCACTGTTTGTGTGGGTGTGTGTTGTGGGGGCAGAAATTTAAATAAGACCTGATTTCTGCTTAGTGTTTGGAATCTTGTAGAGGAATCAAGACATCTATACACATCATGGCATAATGGAAGAAATAATACCTAACCGGAACTCTGAAAACTTAACCTCTAGTCCCAGCTTGGCCATGAGGCAGGTCACTTCTCCCTTCTGTACATCAGTTTCCTACTTTGTAAAGTGAAGGAGTGGAATTAGATCTTCTCAAAGGTCCCTTGTAGATAGAAAATTCTGTACTAAATTACAATTATAAACCATGCTGTGAAAGTGCTTCTGTTAGTTCTGAAGAAGGGGAGATCACTTTGACTTCTGGGATCTCATAAATTCTGTAGAAGAATCTATAGGACTTGGTGTTGCATTGGATAAAAAGGAGGGAGAAAGACAAATTATAGATGACTCCTAAAAGTTAGCATGGGTAACTAGGAAAAGGGAGGATAAAGTTGATCTAGGAATTGATGGGAGTGAGATTGGAGTTGGGAAGAAAGAAGGGAAAGAGGACAGAATAATGACTTTGATTTTTAGATCTTTGAATTTGAAGATATCCAAGTGAAAAATATCCAACAGGAGTTGTTGATATAGAGGACTAGTGATGTAGTTTTAGGAATCTTTGGCATAGAAATGGCATTTTACCATAGAGAAATGCTAATTGAAACTAAGAATAGTGAGGTTCTGGAGAGAAAAAAGTCAATGGTCTGAGAACTAACCATGTCTTTTTTTTTTAATTCAATTTTAAAAATTTTCATTTACTCTAATCCCACCTCCTACCTACTCTCTCCCCAATGGAAAACACAATAAAACAAAAGCTGTATAACAAATATAAATACCAACCCCCCAATTATGCTTTGGCCATATTCAAAAAATGGTAATCAATTCATTTCTCTGTCAAGAAGTGAGCAGCATATTTCATCATTGTTCCTCAGGAATTTTGACATAATGGGGTCTTGTATTTTAAACTTCAGTGGAAGATGCCTACTTCTAGATAGTTTTAAAGAAGTTATTTATACCTTAAGAAGAACCAAAATAATTCACAAAAAATAAGATCAATTCTCTTGCGAGAGGTAGTTTTATAGGCTCATTAATCTAGAGCCAGAATGATGATGAAGATAAGGAAGAGGATGGTAGTGATAGTGGTGATGATGATAGCTAACATTTACATAGCTCTTGAAGGTTTGCAAGAATACTTGAAAATATCTAGCCCAAGTCTCTTAGGTTACAGCTGAGAAAAGAATCTCTTAGAAGGTATGATTTACCCATGGGGGCATTCAGGTGGTCCTCTGGCTTCAAATATAATGTACTCTTTCCTGTTTTCTTTACTTGATTTGTTGAGGTCTCAGACTGAGAAGCAGGACTCCTGGGTTTGATTTCTTTATTTTCTTTTGAGGTATTTTTAAAAAATTGATAAACTTGACAAATATTAAATTGCATATCTCCATATACAAAGAACAAAAAAGAGGCCTCCATATGAAACCATGAATCTGTTACATATAGTGTTTCCTTCTTTCCTTAAAAATTCTATTTTCTCATTATAATGAATGCCAGAAAACTGAGTAATTGCACATAAAAATGGAGGAGAAAAAGATTATATGTGAAACCATGACTCTCCATTATGTATACCTTGATTTTTAAAAAAATGTATAGAATAAACTCAATATATTCCTTGCAAAGCTGACCTGCTCATCTATATTTCCTTCTGTTCTTTTTTTGTGTACCTAAAAAATACTTGAGTGTCCTTTTTTTCTTCCTTTTTTTTGGGGGGGGGGAAACACTATAGATAGCTCTGTTCTTTTCATCAAATCCTCATGACTCACTACTCTCCACATCTTCTTCCACTCCACTCAAAAAAGAAGACACTCCTTATAATCAATAAGCATGGTCAAGCAAAATAAATATAAATAGTGATATGTCTGAAACCATCTTCTCAATCCATTCTTTGAGTCTATCACTTCTCTGTCATATGAGGTGAGTAACATTCTTCATTCTCAGGCCTATGCAGTAATGTTGGTCATTGCACTGATCAATCTTTTAAAGTCTATCTCAGTTGTTCTTCTTTACAACTTTGTTATTGCTATATACATGATTCTCCTGGTTCTTCTCAATCCATTCTTTAATAGTTCATATAAGTATCCCCCAGTTTCTCTGTTACCATTGTGACAGAGGCTGGCACTAGAGAAAAAGTGCCAGGCTGAAGAGTATGTGAAATTGATCACCTCAATGGGGGAGGGGCCCCAGGAGTGGAATCTGGAGGAGGAGAAGACTCTGGCTGGGAGAACAGTGAGGGCCTCTTGGTCTTGGGAAGCTGAAGAGAGAAGGTGGGGAAAAAACTTTATCCTGAGGGTTACCTACTTTTCCTGCTGGTGACTGGAAATCTTTCCCCCCAACACTTTCCATTTGAAGGGACTTTCTGAAGAGAAACCTGAGCAGACTTTACCTCAGCTCCTGTTGCCCAGGGGTGAGTCAACCTGACTTTCTCTCAGGGAGCTTAGACTGCCAAGGCCCGAGTTCACCCCAAACTCGAGGAGGGAGGGGAAAGGGTTTAGATAGAGACAGGGACCCCCTTTTCCCACATTCCTTTCCCATTATTCCCTGCCAGTTATTCCTTTTGTATTACCTGATTGAGTTGACATTAAAAGTTATCTGTTCCCCAAGCTGAGTGTGAGTAAATAGATCAAGGGGAGACCCTTTGGTCTTGAGTAGTGGAGGGGGGACAAAAGGGATGAGAGAGAATTGGGGAGAGCAGCTTTAGCTAAGGACGGAAGGCAGAAGGGGGAAAATCTTCAAATTCCCTCTCCTCTCTCTGAGCCAACTCGTTACATCTGCTGTCTCCCCTGAACTCCACTTTGAGAAGGAGATTCTCCTCTCTTTCGCCATCTCCATATAGAAAGTCCAAGCTTCCCTCAGGGTACAAATTTCCGTCATTTTTATTTTTTTAATACACCAACCTTTCTGTCATTTCTTACAACTCATAATTCATAAGCCATAATTTTGTCAGCTATTCTTCAACTGATGGACACTTGATTTGTTTTCTTTGAGGTAATACAAAGAATTGCTGGAAATACTTTTTGTATGGGTGGATCCTTTCCCTCTTTTTCTTTTTTAATCTTTTTGGAGGCTAGACCTATTAGACATATGTCTAAATTAAAGTGCATGCACAGAGGACAACTAGATAACTCAGTGGATAGATAGCCAGGCCTGGAGATGGGAGGTCCTGGATTCAAACCTGGCCTCAGACACTTCCTAATTGTGTGACCCAGGGCAAGTCACTTTACCTCCATTGATTAGTCCTTACTATTTTTTTTTTGGTGTCATGGAACACATTATTGATTCTAAGATGGAGGGTAAGGATTTAAAATATAGATAAATTGTATGTACAGTTTTAGTGACTTTCTGGACATAGTTCCAAAATGTTTTTACAGAGTGGTTGGACCAATTCACAAGTTATCATGTAATATATGAAAAAAGAGACACTAAAGAGAATCCTGGAGAACAGCTAGCCTGGTGGGGGCAGCTGGCTGAGGAGCAGTGGAGAGGGAGCAAGAGGATTCTGGAAAAAAGAACTGAGAGCTGAGAGGATTCTGACCAACAGATCACTTCCAGCTTTGGAAGGAAACTGAAAGGAGCTTTTTCCTGAGGATCAGAGGATATCTGAAACCACAGGAGGGAGAAAGAACATGATTTCCTACTTACTGAGGACCTGTCTTCAGCTAGAAATCCTTCACAACCCCCTTGACTTGACTGCAGCTACTCAAGACTGAGAGGGAGTTCAGTTGGACTCTGTCCAGAGCCAATCTGCCTTCTCCCTTTGGGTCTTCCTCTTTGCCTTGCCTTTGATAGATTATAGAGATTTAGGTTTAAGGTAGTATAGTGTAGAGATATAAGAAACAGTCTGTTTGGGAAAAGGCTGGAGGCACAGAACTTCTGCCTCTGCCCCAAAGGACCCCTTGAATTCCAGCTACTGTAGAATATAGTTATTAGGGCTTTTCCTCACCATCCATCCTTTTGCCTTATCCCTCCAACCCTTCCATTCCCCATCTCTTCAAATAAATCTTCTAGTTTATGTCAGATTTGAGAGCAGTCAGGGTTTTTATGACAAGACAGAGGTTGGGTAAATTGTGAACTAGATCAAGGGTGAATCCTGTTTCATCTGTGACAAGCAAAGATCTGACTTGTCATAGTACTCTATAAGGAAGGGTTTAACAACAAAACCCTTACTCCTGAAAGGACTGTCTGGATATAATTTCTTTCCCAGCAGTTGAGCCCACATTTAAGACTCAAGGATATAAAGCTCTGAGGTCAGCTAACCTTGAGGAAGGGAGAGATACTGCCATCTTGCCTCAACCTTTCAGTTTCTCACACATCCCTTTCCTTCATATTCCCCTTTAACCTCACACTGGAGAAACACATCCATCCAGTGGGTCAAACCCTGTTCACCCCTCTTCATTAGTAAGAGAGAAGATCAGAGAGACTCCCTTTCATTTCTCCTCTTTTACAATCAGTAATGCATTGGTCAGCTTATCCTCCCAAGCAATATTCTTCCAATAATGGCCATTTTCCCTTTTTGTCATCTTTGCCAAAATGATGGGAGTGAAGTGAAACCTGAGAGTTATTTTAATTTGCACTCTAAACATTAGTGATTGGGAGTATTTTTGTTGGAGCATGGTTGTTAATAGCTTGGATTTCTTTCTTTAATATCTGCCTGTTTATATCTTTTGACCACTTACAAATTGGAAAATAGGTCATGAGTAATTAATATCACTGCTTATTTAGAGTCATATTCAATATTAAATTTCATCTGGTAGTATCAACACTTTCCTGCTTTTCTGTATCACCTAAATTTCTGTTCTCTTCTGTGTATTTATTGTTTCATTGACCTTCCCCCCCTATATCTATCACTATTCCTTTTGTTCTCTACATCTTCCCCTCCCAGAAAAAAATACTTAAAAGACTGCTTATATAAAAGATGATCAGTCATGCCAACCAACTCAGAGAAAGATGTTTTGATTTGCATTTCATGAATTATTGGTGATTTGGATACTTCCCTCCCCCCATGGTTGTTGGTAGCTTGAATTTACCCTTTTCAGAATTGCCTGATCATTAAATTCTAACTCTTGTTCTCCTTTATCCTTATCACTTCCATTTATGTATGTACATGTGCATATAAGTCTTTGATCAAAATATTTTTTCTAGTTTACCTTTTCTTTTTCTATTTGCATCAATTTTGTTTGTTCAAAATCTTTTTAATTCTATCTAATCAAAATGGAACATTTTATTTTTATGATCTTCTTGATCTCTTTTTTGGGTCAAGAACTTTGTCCCATCAACAGTTGTGAAAAGTCTCTTCTTCCCTTCTCTGATTGGTTTTGGACCTTTTATGTTTAGCTCACATATACATTTGGAATTTTTTGTGGTATAGTTTATTTAAATCTGATTTCTTCCAGATGGATTTTCTAGTTTTCTTAGCAGTTTTTGTTTGGGTGAGTACTTACTCCAGAAATGGAATTTATCTAACACTGCTACTAAGTTTCACTGTTCTTGGGTCTGGACCTTCTAATTTGTTCTACCAATCCACTTTTATGGTTTTTGGTTTTTTTTTTTTTTTGGGATAGAGTTGATATAGGGAACTCTCAAATAAGAAAACCCCTTCACCACTGCAGTTCAGCACTTTCTCTGCACTTATAATTTTAGAGATTGTCTAAAGCATGGAGAAATCAAGTTTCCCAGGATCCCACCAGCCAGTTTGTGGCAGAGGCAGCATTTGATTTTGAGGCCAGCTCTCTATCCAACTAAGTTGTTAGTACCAGAGTTTTGGATGATTCCTGTTTTGTAATTAGAATGTTGTTGGCGATCTGATACTGTTTATTCCTTATATTTTAAGTAATTTATTGCCATCTGTGGCGACTATATACCTCCATAGGTTTGACCTTGATCTCTGAAGCCCATCAAAATATTGGAGTCCAAGAATTCTAGCACCTGTCTCCCCAGACACCAAAGCAGATTCAGATACTAGGGCATGCTAACATTATTAGTGCAGAGATATTTCAGGAAGTCACAAGCTCCCTGTGGGGTGTGAAACTTGAGTGGTGAGGTTTTCTCCTTCTTTGAGTCCTGTGCAGAGAAAACCTGAAATTTTGATTTAGAAAAGATGTTAGGAAAAAGATACAGCTCAATTCTTTTCTATCCCATTGGCCATCATACAGTCATTTGTTGGAGGATGCTACAGAATATGGGAAAATATGGGAGCAAGTATGGAGTCAATTTTCACTGGAATTTCTGTTGTGGATTTGTTTTGGGGAGTAATAATAGCTATATTCCCTGGGACTTATTTATAACACATTCAGCCTCTTCCTATTAACCATTTTGCCCACTCCTATAAACTGACTATAAGTTTCTACTATTTTATCTGAGTTCTTTTTGCCAGGAATTCAGATACTCCAGCATTTGAAAAGGTTCAGCAACTAGGTGGCTCAGTGGATAGAGAGCCAGGCTTAGAGATGGGAAGTATTCAAATCTGGCCTTAGACAATTCCTAGCTGTGTGACCCTGAGAAAGTTGGTTGGCCCCCATTGCCTAACCGTTATGGCTCTTCTGCTTTAGAACCAATACGTGGTATTAATGCTAAGATGGAAGGTAAGGGTTAAAAGAGAGACTAAAATGTTGGAATGATTTCTTTTGACCAGTAAGCTCAGGGTATAAGTAGCTATATGGAGCACTGAGTAAGAGGAGTGGACTTGGAGTCTGGAAGATCTGAGTTCAAATCTCATCTCAGATATGGATTAGCTGTATGATCCAGTGCAATTTACTTAGCTCCTCTTAGCCATGGTTTCCTTATCAGTAAAATGGGGATAATAATAACACCTACCTCACTGGGCTGTTGAGAGAATTGAATGATATAATATGTCCAGTGATTTGTGAGCCCTAAATGTTGGCTAATATTAGTATTACTGTTGCTATTATTATTACTTTATCATTATTATTGCTGTTATATGTGGAAGATATAGACTGATTCGTTGAATTTTTAGTTGGGAGGGTCCTCAGCAATAATCTAGTTCTCCCAAATAAATTTCTACTATACCATTCCCAACAAGAAGTCATGTAGTATGCTCACTGACCTCTGGAGGTGGCCTATTGCATTTTGACACAGCTCTAATGGTTAGGTTACATGAGACCCAAAGCTGCCTCTTTGTAAATTCTGCCTATCATTTCTGGTTCTGTCCTCTGCAGTACAACAGAACAAGGCTAATCCTTCCCTCTCTGCCATCTCCACCTCTAGTCTTCTCAAGGCTAAGGAGGCCTGTGTCCTTCAACCAGTCCTCAGATGACATGGATTCAAAACCCTTCACCATCCTGGTAGTTCCTCCTCTTCACTATCTCCAAAGAAGCCACAAAAACCTGGTGATAGATCAGTCTATCCTCAAGTAATTAGAATGTAGGGACTGGGGTGGCTGGAGAAAGAGACTTTTCTGATTGATTGAGACTTAACCACAACTCATTCCTTGCATATTCCTGAAATTCCACCTATTCTCCCTTTCACCCCATTTCTCCTTGTTGAAATCCTACAGATCCTTCAAGGATAAAATAAAATACCATCCATTTCCCATGAAGCCTTTACTGGTTTTTCCAACAGTGAGTGATCTCTTCCTCCTATGAACATTCATAGAACTGCTAGAAGAGTAGAATGTATGCTTAGTTATTTGTGTGATTGCCCAAATTTCCCTTACTTTGTACCTATAAGAATTTCCCTGGGGCAGCTGGGTGGCTCAGTGGATTGAGAGCCAGGCCTAGAGACAGGAGGTTCTAGGTTCAAATGTGTCCTCAGATATTTTCTAGCTGTGTGACCCTGGGCAAGTCAGTTAATTCCTCTTGTCTCATCCTTATTGATTTTCTGCCTTAGAACCAATGTACAGTA
Source organism: Monodelphis domestica (assembly GCF_027887165.1). Classification (NCBI taxonomy): domain Eukaryota; kingdom Metazoa; phylum Chordata; class Mammalia; order Didelphimorphia; family Didelphidae; genus Monodelphis; species Monodelphis domestica. The sequence continues at coordinate 338,268,662 of NC_077227.1, read as the reverse complement.
TGGATTCTAAGATGGAAGGTAAAGTTTTATTTAAAAAAAAAAAAGAATTTCCCCTGGAAATTCCATGGCTGTACCCTTGTTCATTAAATGGGACTAGAGCCAAGAAAGTAAGTAGTGTGGTGTCACGAAAAAGCCTTCACTGAGCCTGGAGTCAGAAGACCTGGGTTCAAATCCCAGCTCTGCTACCTTAGACTCATCATTTCCCCTTTTGTGACTTGATTCCTCATCCATAAAATGAGATGGTTGGATTTATTTGGTTTCTCCTAGCTCTGAAATTCTCTTGATTCCTTTGAAGATATAGGAAGTAGAATGGATTTAGATTCACTCTAGGACATAATTTAGATTAAAAAAAGTATTTGACATCAATTTTCCCTAAAATCAGAGGACTAAAGAGCAGTTTTGGTTAATTAATTTGGGGGTAGTTGGCTCTGACTGCTGAGGTTGGAAAATATTTGTCTTTAGCGTATTTAGATGTAAAGAGCTAGAATTTTTGCTTCTTAGTCTTTCTGGGGACAGGGTGAGTTAACAGTATGTCTGTGTGATCCTCCAGGCATTACCACTTTGAAGGTTTGCACCCTCTCGTGGCCAAAAGAGTGAATGCACCAAAGACCTATGGAAAAGCCAGGAATGGTGCCCTATACCTGGCTGTATCCCGGAAGAGTGAAATTGAATTTGTGGGCTTCATGCATCTAAGGCTTGGGAACCTCTGACTCTCTCTACTCTTCCATTCTCTTTCCTCTTTAACCCATCATCAGTGTAGTTGCCCAAACCAGTATCCTTAAGCCATAATTATGAACATGGCACTTTCTTGATTCAAAACATTCAGTGGCTCCCTAGGATTTCCTCTAGGATAAAATACAAACTACTTAGCACAGCATTTAAAGTCCTTCACAGTCTGACTCCAGCTTAATTTCCAGCCTTATTTCACAAAACTTCCATTTACATCCCCCATATTCCAGGCAAATAGAACTACTGTCTGTTCTCTGAGCTCAACATACTCGCTCCCACTTGGGCATTTGGGCAGGCTCTTCCTTTATAGGGAATGTACTTTCTTTTCATTTCAACTTTCTAGAATCCTCATCTTTTAAAAAAAATTATTTAATTAGAATATTTTTCCATGGTTACATGATCTATGATTTTTCCCACCCCTCTTCCCTCCCTGCTCCCAGAGCTGATGAGCAGTTCCACTGGGTTATACATGTATCATTATTCAAAGCCTATTTCTGTGTTATTCATATTTGCAGTAGAGTGATCTTGTAATGCCAATACTCCGATCATATCCCCATTGAACCATGTGATCAATCATATGTTTTTCCTTTGCGTTTCTGCTCCTATATTTCTTCCTCTGGATGTGAATAGCATTCTTTCTCATAAGTCCCTCAGAATTGTCCTGAGTTATTGCATTGCTGCTAGTAGAGAAGTCCATTACATTTGATTGTGCCACAGTGTATATCAGTCTCTGTGTACAATGGTCTCCTGGTTCTGCTCTTTTCACTCTGCATCAATTCCTGGAGGTCGTTCCAGTTCACATAGAAATCCTCTGCTCATCTTTTTTTTTTTTTAAATTCTTACCTTCTGTCTTAGAATCAATACTAAGTATTGATTCCAAGGCAGAAGAGCAATATTTGTAATTGGGGTTAAATGACTTGCTCAGGGTCACACATCTAGGAAGTATCTGAGGACAAATTTGAACACAGGACTTCAGACTTGGCTCTCTATCCACTGAGCCACCTAACTGCCTCAAATCCTAATCTTTCTTCTTCTTTTTAATTGAAAAATGTTAATTAATTAATTAAGAATATTTTTCTATGCTTACATGATTCATGTTCTTTCCCTCCCCTCTTTCCCCCTGCCCCATAGCCTCTAATCTTTCTTAAGGGTTCAACACAGTTACCACATTCTCTCTCTTAGTCTTCCTCCTACTCAACTAAAAGTGTTCTTTCTCTCTTCATATGTTCCTAGAACATGTTGTCAAGATATTTCCTTTTCCCCACCATTTCCCACCTTATATTAGAATTTTCCTTTGCCCCATTTCCCCAATAGGATGTCTCTTCTTGAGGTTTAATTTTTGTCTTTTGTATTCATATCACCTGACTAGCAGATTGCCTTGCTCATAGTAGGTTCTTCGTAGATGTTGAATTGAATTGACCTTCACTGAGCACCTTGTCCTGAGCAATTTTCTTTTCTTTTCTTTCTTTTTTTTAAACCCTTACCTTCCATCTTGGAGTCAATACTGTGCATTGACTCCAAGGCAGAAGAGTGGTAAGGGCTAGGCAATAGGGGTCAAGTGACTTGCCCAGGGTCACACAGCTGGGAAGTGTCTGAGGCCAAATTTGAACCCAGGACCTCCCGTCTCTAGGCCTGGCTCTCAATCCACTGAGCTACCCAGCTGCCCCCTAATTTGCTTTTCTTATGTGTTAAATGGTTCAGCTTTCATGAGCTGTTTCTAAGTTTGAAACTGAAAGCTGACAACTAGAATTTCAGTCCTCTAGTCAGAGCCATCTCTTGGGTATGTCTCTCTGCTTTGAGAGTGGTGATGGTAATGCTTTTGGAAACTAGATAGTTACTATATCTTGGCTGATTCAAAAATATATGTAGGATTCAAAATAATTTACCAACAGAACTTAATATTACCTAGTCAATAGGAATAACACACACACACACACACACACACACACACATGTTAACCCCCCCCCCCCCTTCTGTCTTAGAATTATTGCCTAGTATCACTTCTGAGGCAGAAGTGTGGTAAAGGCTAGGCAATGGGATTAAATGACTTGTCCACAGTCACATAGCAAGGAAGTGTCTGAGGCCAAATTTGAACCTGGAATCTCCCATCTTCAGGCCTGACTCTATCCACTGAGCTACCTAGCTGCCCTCTAACACACACATGCACACACACACATATTTAAATTTTAAAATTATAGTGAAAAAATCCATTCAGATGTTTATAACCTTTAAGTTTCAGGGAAGCTAAGAATAAAAAAAAATTTATTCTACAAATATACATATTACCTAGACAGAAGGATAGAATTTTATCCCTTCTTTTTACTATCCCCCAGTCTTGCCATCATTGTTTTTATAATTTCATACAATACAAGGGATTCTCTAAGAAGAATTCCCTCTACCAATTTGGATTGATATTGGCTCTGTAGCTTATAGTCTTCAAAAGATACCTAAAATAGGAAGAAGTCAAGTGACTTTCACAAAGTCTCACAGCCAGTATTTTTGAGAGGCACAACTTGAATCCATCTTCCTGACTCCCAAATCAGAAATGACTTTCCTCCTAGTTTAAAAGAAAATTGGGAGGTTCTTTTCTTTGAGCATATTTAAAATTAGAAATTTAGTTTTAAAATCCTTTCCCCAATGAATAAGCATTTGTTTCTCCCACTCCCTATCACTGAACAAAAACTAAGAAGAAAACCCTCGTAACAGATACAAAGAATTGAGTGAAGCAAATTCCCTCAGTGACTATGTCCAAAAATGTATGCTTTGTTCTGCGCTTTGAGCCCATCGCTTTTCTGTCATGTGGTCCTTTGCATCTTGTCTCCCCATCATTATATTGTGAACTCCTTGAGAGAAGGGGCTATTTTTGCTTTTCTTTATATCCCCAGAGTTTAGAATTCTAGCACTTAGCATGCTTGTTGACTTGACTTGAGAGTATTTCTCTAGCACCAGGAAGTGAGAAAAGCTTACTCTTGTCTTCTTGGCTCCATGTAAGGAATGACAGGTAGGAGCCAGTCTGTCCCATGCTAGTTAGTTTCAGAGAAAGGTGCACAGAGCTGTTGAAAAAGAAGGCCCTCCTTTAGATGAATGATGTGTTATGATGGTGTCTGAGCTGTTGCCAGCTTTCCCTGATAAACTAGGAAGCATTGAAGGGTGAAACACAAGGAAAGAGTTGTTGAAAGAACTTGATTTTCCAGCTCTTGGGAACTGGAACCCTGAGGCGGCTCAGGTGGTAGAATCTATTTTCTAATCCTCTCCTCCCCTCCAACTTTCTGTTACTTGCTGTGTGCCTAGTAGATAAACCATAACTGAGCCCTTATCTTGGTGTTGACATTTGGATTGGGCCCTTAGAAAGATCCTATTAGGAGGGGCTTCTTTAGTTAAGCATCTTTTCCTTCTGCTTTATTTATTATACTTGAATTGCTTGATGAAAGACAGTTGAGAGTCCCAGAACAGGAACAGAAGCAACAGGGAACATCTGGAATATGATCCCTTTAGGTTATGCAACCCTGATTCCCCCCTGGTTTGGATAGGGGGCTGTAGATAAGGAGGTATGGCTAGAGGTGGTTTAGACAGCACTGGGAAAGGCAGGGCAATAGATCCATGGTGCAGATTCTTATCAACCAGGCAAAGTTTCATGGAGTTTAGGTTAAGTTTTACTCTCATCTAGGTCTGAATACAGCAAGTCCCTCTTACTTGACTATATAAATAAATGTGACTTATTATTATTTATGTGGAAAGAGCAGGATCAGGTATTAAACTATAGCCTTTTGAGAGCAGAAGAGAGGCATGGGAAGATGGTAGTAGGAGGACCGTGCAAGCAAAGGCATAGGAAGTGAACATGGAGGTGACCAGGAGACTGATGCCTAGATTCAGGTTGGTGAAGTATTGGGAAATAAATGGATAAGGATGGGGATAGGTAGGTTGCTTAGTGGCTAGAGAAGCAGGCCTGGAAATGGAGGGTCCTGGCTTCAAATGTCGCCTCAGACATATCCCAGCTGTGTGACCCTGGGCAAGTTACTTAACCTCCATTGCCTAGCCCTTACTGCTCTTCTGCCTTGGAGCCAATATTTAGTATCAGCTCTAAGGCAAAAGATAAAAAAAAATTTATTTTTTTATTATTAAAAAATAGATTTGGATGGCAGGATCAGAACACAGTTCCTAATTTGCAGCTTTGCTGTCATCTTCAACTTCTCTCTTAATCATCAAATCATGTAATTTATTTTTCGGTACCATCTCTTGCACATGCTATGTTTTCTTTTCTTATATAGTCACCACCCTAGTTGAGGGCCTTTTGACATCTAGCCTAGAATTTTATAAGAGCTTTCCTGCTTCGTGTCTCTCCCTACTCCAAACCATCTTCCATTCCACTCAGCTGCCAAAATGATTTTCTTACAGTGTAGGTCTGACCATGTCACTTCCCTCCTTATTAAACTAAAGTAGCTTCCATTTACCTCTGGGATCAAATATTAAGTCTTTTGTCTGCCATCTAAAGCTCTTCACAACCTGGTCCTCCCATTGTTCAATTCTTCTCCCCTTCATCCACTTTCTGATGCAGCCGTTCTGGCCTACTTGCTAATCCTCCTTCTCTTTTGAATGAAGGAAACATTTTAGTGTAAAATATCCCCTGGGAGAGAAGCTTCACTGCCAGATACCATGGTCAGTAGTTGGAAAGAGGGGACAAGGAAGAGAGAAAACCCCCTTTCTACCCCAAGAGGTTAAGAGCTGAGTTCTTCTCCAACTGCTGGCTCCTTCCTTCAGTCCTGTATGCTGACATATCTTTTAAGGTTTGAGTAGAAGCAGAATACATAATCATTGCTCCCTTCTGTCTCAATCGGAAAGAAAGAGGGGTCCGTACTTTTCAAAGGCGATATCAGCATATTAATACCTTCTTAACATATTAAAACCTTATCATCTGCTTGTAAAAATAAATTTTAAAAGCCCTTTATCTTCTGAAGTTACATTCTGTGGGAAGGAGGGGAGAAACCAAAGGTCCTTGTCCCACTTACATTCAGAAGATTAATCTAGTAGTATTCAGAATGGATTAGAGAGGAGAGAAACCTAGAAGCAGGAATTCAGTGTTTCAAAACTGCCAGTTCAGTCATTTCAGGCATGTCTGACTCTTTGTGACCTTTGGGATTTTCTTGGCAAACATATTGGAGTGGTTTACCATTTCCTTCTCCAGCTGATTTTACAGATGAGGAAACTGAGGCAAACAGGGCTAAGTGACTTGCTCAGGGCCAAAGAACTCAGATTTGAACTCTAGGCCTGGAATTCCATCTCCTGTGCCACCTATCTGTTCTGCTTCATTGCCACCTACACATGGTTTTCCACCCTTGGGGGTGGGGGCCATCAGAAGAGACAGGCAAAGGAAGTAGGGAACAAAAAGCCTAGAGAATCCTTTGCCTGGTCCTAGACATTCAGCCTCTGACTGAGAACCGTTCCCTCTGACCTGTGCTTGCTTTTAGATACATTAACCACATTTTCATTTTCATTTCATTTCTTCAAGGGGAGAGGGGCTTCTGCTGTTTGAAAAGTCAATCTAGGCTTTAATGTTTTCTCTGAACAAGAAGGGAGCTGAGAAACCCTGGGGAACCAGGAATCTCATGCAGGATGGGGCTGAATTCCAGTTTGGAAATCTTACTTGGATGCCTGTTCTGTCCTTCATAGAACTATGAAATTTGAGAATTGGAAAGGACTTTAGCACCATTTTTGAACAGTTGCAACATGTATAGAACCTTGCAAACCTTAAGGCATATATAAATGCTAACTATCATTCTCTGGACACTCTCCATTTTCTCAATATCTTTCTTAAACTGTGGATCCAGAATTAAACACAATCCAGAAGAGAAATAGACCCCTCCTGATGAAACCCACTTTATGCTTTTTGGTTATCACAACAACCACTGACATATTGAATTTGGGATTCATTGAAATCCCCAGATCTTTTTAAAAACAGCTGTTGTCTAATCATGTCCCTCCTCCATCTTTACAAAAATGCTAGTCTTCCATCTTAGAAACAATACTGTGTATTGGTTCCCAGGCAGGAGAGCGGTAAGGGCTAGGAAATGGGGATTAAATGACTTGCGCAGGGCCACACAGCTAGGAAGTGTCTAAGACCAGATTTGATCTCAGGACCTCTGATCTCTACCTGGCTCTCAATCCACTGAGCCACCTAACTGTCTCCCCTACCCATCTTATACTTGTGAAATTTGTGTTATTGTTGTTGTTTGTTTTTGTATTCAGATACTTTACTATCCCTATTGAATTTAATCTGAGTAGATTCAACTTGATTCTCTGGTCAGTCAGGGTCCTTTTAGATCTTGACTCTCATCCAGCATTTAACTATCCCTCCCAGCTTGGTGTCATCTGCAAATTTGTTGACCATACCATCTATCTATTCCTTAATCTAAGTAATTGACAAACAAACTAACCAGCACCAGGCTAAGCACTAATCTCTGTGACATTTTATTGGTGACCTCCTACTATGTTGACATTGAACCCTTAACAACTACGTAAAAGTTTTGCTAAAATCTTAGTGAGCTGTATTTCCAGCATTCCCTTTTTCTCTTAGAAATCTTGTCAAAAACAGAAAAGAGCTTACTAGCCCAATACAGAAATCCACAGGAGGACCTCAGAATTCAGCAGAGATCCTAGGTAAGTAGATTAGCTACTAAGCACAGTGAAGGGCAGAGTAGCAGATCATAGGCAGCTGCTCCTGGAGCCTTCAGGGCAGGTCCAGGATTTTCCATGCCTGAGTCTGGAGCTCTCAACCTTCTCTGAAGTTGTGGCTATAGGAGAGTGACTTTGGGATGTTCTGGGAAGTTTAGTATGGCACTTCCTGACAAAATCAAATAGTACCAGAACCCAGTCCCAGCCTTCCAGAAGCCCATGGCTGGCTGCTTGAGTACTGCTCAGAGAGAACAACCTTGGGCTTTTTGGGTGGTCCAGCATTCCCAGTCAGACAGACAGAGCTTGAGGTCAGCCTGGTCCCAGTAGCTCTGGAACCCAGCTCTAGCCAAGCAAAGAAAGCAGCCTCAGGGTGATCCAGGTAGGTAGGGTCCAGCAGGACACTGGTCTTGGAGAAAATTCAATCCCAGTAGTCTATGCCTAGCACAAGAGTAGTCTCTGAACCTAGCAAAAAGCAGGGGAAGGACCTCAGGAAGAGCCTGGAGCCCTAGGGCTTGAGGGACTTTCAAGGCAGAACCCAACACCAGAACAGCCTCAGAGTCCTGTTGGATATTTGTAGTCTGACCTACTTGGGTCTTACTTAGGTCCCAAAAGGCCCTGGCCACAGGAGTTCAGGTACTCTTTCCCCACCCCTATCCCTTCTAAGAGTAAACCAAGGAAAATTTCAAATACATGCAGAAGGATTAAACCCCAAAGGGCAATCAACCCAATAAGTCTAAGTAAAATCTCTAAAAACTTCAAGAAGATCTGGAAACAGTGAAACAAGTTACAAAATGGAAAACAGAAAAAATGTCAAGGAAAACTGGCATCTTGGAAGAGAGTGGAAGACTTCACTCAAGTTCTGAATGCCCTGAAAATTAGAAAAGGCCAGATAAAAAACAACTCAACAGGAGTTGGTTTTATATATATAAACAAACCAAATGATCAGAAATAGAATATTGAAAACAATTGACCTGGAAAAAAAAAGTCGAGGAGAGAATTTAAGATTTTTTTATACTATCTGAAAACTATGTCCAGAAAAAAGTCTGGATGTCATATTTCAGGAAAAAGATAAATGAAAAACTGCCTAGAACTCTTAAAACCAGAAGGCAAAGTGAAAAATAGAAAGAATCCATCAACTGCTTCCAGAAAGAAACCCTCCATCTGGAAAACAAACATAATTCTATAGGGGGAAAATGGATCTTTAATAAAATAGAAGACTTCCAAGCATTTCTGATGAAAAGGTCAGATCTGAACAGACATTTTGAAATGGAAATTCAGGAACCAAGAGAAATATAAAAAGTTACACATTTGTTTAATTTAAGGGAATATGTTGGAATGGATTGTTTACATGTTTAACAGGGAATAACAAACAAATGCCTTCTTGGGACTCTAATATCTTTAAGAGTCATAGAAAAAGGTTAAAATGACAGAGGTCCTATAGGTGATTTTGTTCTGTTTTTTTTATTTTATTTTATCTTTCTTAATTACAAGTAAAAATGGTTTCCAACATTTTTTAGTCTTGAATTCTCTCTTTTACTTCACCTCTCTACCCTCCCTACTTTGTGAGAAGTTTTGTTCTGTTTTAATGATCTTAAGAGAAGACAACAATTAAACAATTAAAAGGACAGGGAACTGTAAGGAGAAGGAGGAAGAAGGGAAGGAGGGAAATCACTGTTGCATAATAGAGGTGCATTTCATGAAGAGTACATTGTCATAGGGGAGAAGTGAAGGGAACAAGAATCCTGCAGACCTAATTTTCATTTGAATCAGATAAAGGAAGATTGAACATAATTATACTCATACAAACACACATACACAGATTTTGGTATAGAAATTCATCGAACTCAGAAGGAAAATAGGAGATAAGGGTAAGGGAGGGGTAGAGAAGGGTTTAAGATGAAAAGCAGCATAAGTAACAGAGATAGTCATGAAACAAAACAGACTGGAATACTGGAGGGAGGAACATAAAAGGAAAATTAAAAGGAAAGGAAGACAAAAACCTGGGATCAGGGGAAGAGTAAGGAGAAGAGTTGCAACAGAGGAAATTAAGCTATTTCATTAATAAGATAACAAGCATCAGGCAAATTTCCTCCCCCCCCCCCCTTCTTATTTGTAAAGAGAAAGTTGGGAGCAAAGAGAAAATTATAAGATGATAGCATTGAGGAAAATAAATAATAATTGTAACTCTGAATATCAATGGAATGAACTCACTCTTAAAACAAAAGAGAGAAGAATGGATTAGAAAGTAGAATCAAACAATATGTTGCTTATTAAGAAAAACCAATTTTTATTTATAAATATGTACCTTTTAATATGTTGTCTAAATATTTAAAGGAAAAGTTAATAAATTAGAGGGAGAAATATATGATAAAATTATAGTTAGGGACCCTTCAGAACCAAGTAGAACTTCTGAAAAATCATGAGTGATAAATTTTGATGATTACTGAATGAGACTAGAAAGGAATTTATATACCTCCCAGATGTAATGGTCTCTTTACAAAAAATTGACCATGCATAAAGACCTGAACAAAAAAACGTGCAAAGTCAGAAATTCTCACCATAGTTACTGATTATAATGCAACAAAATTATTTTCAAAAAAAAGGTCCTTAAAGAAAGAATGAGAAAGTAATTGGAGGCTATATAACATAATTCTAAAGAACTGATGGGTCAAAAAAAATGAGGTTAATCTGGCATGAACTATTCATGATGAAGCTCTGACAGCTCATTATCAGCCTTTCCAGGTATTCACTAAACAATTCTTGAATCATATATTTTAGAATCTCCCAAGGAATTGAAATTAATCTCACAGACCTATTATAATTATAATTATTTTTAAACCCTTACCTTTTATCTTAGAATCAGAAAAGCAGCAAAAGCTAGGCAATCAGGGTTAAGTGACTTTCCCAAGGTCACACAGCTAAGGACATATGAGGTCAGATTTGATTCCAGGACTTCTTGACTCTAAGTCTTGTGCTTGATCCACTGTGCTACCTGGCTGCCCCTCACAAGCCTATTATTTACAAGCTCTGTTCCTTACTTAAAAAAAAACAAAACGAAACTGAGATAACCTTTGCTTCTTTCCTATCTCAAGATATCCTTTTCATTTCCCCTGATTTCACTGATGGTGCCTTAGCAATCACATCTGCCAGTTTTTCAGGACCTATGGATCTAGTTCTCCTGGGCCAGGCAAATGAAATTCAATAGGATAGTTAAATGGTTTCTTTTGATATCCTTACTCACCTTAATTGTCACCTCCCTGTTAATCATTTTTGTTTTGTGATGTTCAGTGAGAACTTATTTCTTCCCCTTTACAGAAAAAAAGAGAAAATGGAATTGAGCAGCTCTGCTTTTTCTCTGTTCTCAGTTGTCAACCCACATACCCTGAGCAAAGGTCCTATCACTTTTTTGATCCTCCTTTTCTCCCAATTCAGCTTAAAAACCACAACAAAAACACCTTTTTTTGGTTGTACTTAGCTTTTCCTTGACAGCCTCAGCTCATTCTGAACTTCAGAATTTTTTCACTTTTTTTTTTCAGGACCATGCTACACATATTCATCCTGTTACTTATCTTTGCTCTTATCTTCTGACCATTTGTCTTTAAAATCTCTGTCTTTTTGGATAAATAAATTCTATTCTCCCTCCTTATCAGAATTGTTTTCCATTGTGTCTTCAGAATTTGATTTTTGAGAATTTTCCATCTTACCTGGACTGATTTCTCCTTAGGAATTATATCCACTGGAATCCTAACTATTTTTCTTCTGTACCCTTTGAAACCTATTTCCCCCAAATCTTGGAGGAAGACAGATATGCCTATATTTCTTCTCCTCTATTACAAACTCTAGGAGGAAGTGATTGTGACTCCCCAGGTTTCCCATCATTTCTACTTCAGCAACGACTTCCTCCCTATTAATGAGAATGAGAGCCAGAATAGAATTTCCCCCATTGGTTTCTATAACTTTTGAAGGATGAAATTTATCACTAAGGTAAAGCATGAAGTTATTGACAGTGCTACTTATGGTGGAGAAAGAGCTCCAGCCAAAAACTGGATGCCTTCTGGATTACTGAAGCCACTATACTACTACATATTGAAGCTAGGACACTACTATATCATGTCTCTGCACTAAACTTAGGATCTCTTAAACAAATTCATCTATTTCATCTGACTAGTATGTACGAGGGAATGACCAAAAGCAATGAAAAAATTGAATTTTGAAGAAATGTCTCAGAAGAAGAGCAGATGGAACCCCAAAGGACATCAGGGGATGTTATGGCATTTCCAGCCAGGCTCAAAAGGCAGTTGGGAGAAAAACCAAGAGTTCTTCTTGTCTTGGGCTCCTTGAAGCTGGGAGGGAGAACTACCTTTGGCTGTGAAGATACACAAATCTCTCAATCCTTTTACCTGAGCAGCAGAAGATCTTATCTCTCAACTGGTGGCAAATATTTAGGATAAGGACTTTCTTTTTCCTTTAGGAGAACTCAGAGCTTACTTCTAAAAAAGACTCCTAGTTCAAACCATCAAGATCTGTATTGGGAAAATACCTAGGGATTTCCTTTCCCCCTGTTCTGTTTACCCTTCAACTCTTTATATCTAAATAAATTAGACATCTTGATTTTTAATAGAAGCTTGAATCAGATTCCATGTGTTAGGAGAGGAACTTCAAAACCCATCATTTCAAGAAGGAGGCTGAGGGAAAATCTGACTTACCTTTTGACTCCATTGGTCAACAGCTCAACTTGGGGAAGGAGGAGGAAGGAAGGCAGTGTCACATTGTATTCAGTCTCCAAGTAGCTGAACTTTGGTTCCTCCTTCAGAGTCTCCCAGTAATACACTAGGTGATCTCTAGTATATTCCAAAGACAAAAATCACTTCTGTTTCTCCTTCTTTTGACCTTTACTAAAATTCTCTGTCATACTTCTGTTTGGGTTTCTGGATTTCTTCAAATAAGTGTATCATTTTTTTGGGAAAATTTTTATTTAATTAGTCAATTTAGAAACTTTTCCTTGGTTACAAGAATCATATTCTTTCCCTCCCCTCCCCCCACCCCTTCCCAGATGGGCAATTCCATTGGGTTTTACATGGTCCTTGATCAGAACCTATTTCCATGTTGTTGATGTTTGCACCAGGGTGATCATTTAGAGTCTACATCCCCAATCATATCCCCCATGTAATCAAGCAGTTGTTTTTCTTCTGTTTCTGCTCCCACCGTTTTTCCTCTGACTGTGTATAGTGTCTTTTCTCATAGATCCCTCTGAGTTGTTCAGGATCACTGCATTGCCACTAATGGAAAAGTCCATTACATTCAATTGTACCACAGTGTATCAGTCTCTGTGTATGATGTTCTCCTGGTTCTGCTTCCTGAAGGTCATTCCAGTTCACATGGAATTTCTCCAGTTAATTATTCCTTTGAGCACAATAGTATTCCATCACCAACATATACCACAATTTGTTCAGCCATTTCCCAATTGAAGGGCATCTCCTCATTTTCCAATTTTTGTCATCACGAAGAGCACAGCTATGAATATTCTTGTACAAGTTTTTTTCCTTATTATCTCTTTGGGGTACAAACCCAGCAGTGCTATGGCTGGATCAAAGGGCAGACAGTCTTTTAGCACCCTTTGGGCATAGTTCCAAATTGCCCTCCAGAATGGTTGGATCAATTCACAACTCCACCAGCATTGTATTAGTGTCACAACTTTGCCACATCCCCTCCAGTATTCATTATTTTCTTTTGCTGTCATGTTGGCCAATCTGCTAGGTGTGAGGTGATACCTCAGAGTTGTTTTGATTTGCATTTCTCTGATTATAAGAGATTTAGAACACTTTTTCATGTGCTTATTAATAGTTTTGATTTCTTTATCTGAAAATTGCCTATTCATGAGTGTATCATCTTAACATGCAGTAGTACTTCCCCACTCCTAGTTTTACTTACCCTTCAAATCCAGCCCCACATTGAATTAATCTTTCTCTCTCTGAAATTCATTCCTTTCTTCAACTTCCCTTCTTTCTCTTGATAGCACCAACTTCTACCTATTCATTCAATTTCTAAGTCTCTAAGTTTTATTTCCTTCTTCCCTTCCCTTCATTTCCTCCAATCCATTTCCAACTTGCATGAATTCTCTACATCTTTCACATTTATGCCCTTTTCTCAACTCACAACCCTCATATTTTCTTACTTGATCTACTGTAATAGTCTCTTGATCATTTCCCTGACATCAGTCTCTGTACAATCTATCCTTCACACGGCTGCCAAAAATAATGTCCTTAAAACATGAATTTGATCATGTCATTGCCTGCTCAAAAAACTGGCTATTCAGCCTCCTCAAAATTTCCTCTTATATACTCAAAATTTTAATGTGTACTCCTTTTCAGTTTCTGATTTTTTCACTGCATTATATTACAAAAATGGTTTCACTTCTTGTCTCCATTTCCTCTTGCCTTATTGCTTCTCTGACCCTTCTCTTCTAAGGCTTCTCACATCATCACTCAAATGATATTGCTTTCTCCAAAGTTACCAGTGTTCTATTTTTTTTAAACCCTTACCTTCTATCTTAGAATCAATATTAAGGATTGGCTCCAAGGCAAAAGAGCAGAAAAGGACTAGGCAACTGGAATTAAGTGACTTGCACAGCTAGGAAGTATCTGAGGTCAGATTTGGGCTCAGGACCTCTCATCTCCAGGCTTGACTCTATCCACTGAGCCACCTACTTGCCCCCACAATGAACTTTTACAGATCCAATGACTTTTTTTCCTCATTCCTCATTCTTTTGTGCTCTTTACAGCATTTGGCAGTATTGACTTCTCTTCTTCCTAGATATCCACTCCTCTCCATTCTCTCTTGGTTTTCCTCCTACCTGGCTATCAGATCCGTTTTAATCTCTTGCTGGATCATCATCAGTATCATCTCCCTTTACTGTAGGTGTCTTTTATGACTTTGTTCTTAGTCTTTCTCTGTAACTTCTGTTTTGGTGAGCTCATCAGTTCCAGTGGATTCAGTTGTTATCTCTATGCAGATGACTTTCAGATTGATATATTGAGCCCTAGTCTATCTGTCTATCTCTCTCTTTCCTGAACACTGACTCTGAATCATCAATAGCTGCCTATTGCATATTTTAAATTGACATCTCAAACTCAATATGTCTCAAATAGAACTTATTGTTTTAAATCCAAACCCGCTCTTTATTTCAACTTCCCTATTTTGAAAATAGGGTAGAAAATAGGATAGAAAAAAGTTTACCTTTCTAGGATTATTAATCTCCTTTGTGCACTCATTGGTCCAGCCAGACTTGCTCCTTCTTACTCTTCTCCATGTCTTTGCTCAGGCTGTGCTCCCTGCCTGTATTGCATACTTTCCTTCCCTCCCCTTAGTATTCCTAGTTTCCTTCAAAGCTCAGCTCAAGTTCCACTTCTTATAGGAAGCCTTTCCTGATTCCTCCCATCCACTGGTGGCCCCAGAAATTACTTTGTATTTAACCCTCAAATATTTTGAATGTGTTTATCTAAGTACAGGTAAGTTCCCCTCAGTAGACTGTCAGCTCTTTTAGGACAAGGACCATTTCCTTTATGTCTTTGGCTCCCCAAGATCCTAGCATGGAGATTGGCATCTGTTGATTGATTGGTTTCCAGATTTCTTTAGGTTTCTCATACTTATCCATCTTAATTACATATTAGTATTTTGCCACAGTGGTGTACCACAATTTACTCAAACATGTGTAATATTAAGTTCATAAGAAGTCATTAATTAAAAGGATACTCAGCCACTGGGCACCGAGGGCTTTGTTCTGTGTGATTTTCAGAGGACTTTGCTGTTCCCTTGAGGAAATCCTCTTTTGTGGAAATCCTGCCACTTCCATGAAATGGCCCTGGGCTTTGCTGGGGTGCCATATTACCTGTCTCAGTCATCATATGGACTAGGCAGAGTTTCACTGGGCCTAAGAAGGATGGATGACTTAGCAACACTGTCCCAAAAGAATCCATCAGCAGGCAAAATGATGTGTTATCTGGGAGGGGAAAATAGATCAGGATGGGATAGCTCACTTTTGTAATATCTGAGTACTGAGGAGTGTCTGGGTTCTCAATTCTCATTCACAGTCTATTGTGTATCTATATACTATGTGGAAAGGACCAGAAGCAATCTCTGAGTCAGTAAAATCTCCGTATTCTGGTGGAAGCAAGCATCCAGAGGGTAAGGGAGGAAGTCATTACAGTGATACCTGAAGTTCAGCACCAGTTCAGGAACAGATCCCTTTAATTTTTCTGAACAGCTTTAGCAAAGATAGATTCTGTCCCAGAAGACAGCAATGACCTCAGCTTAGCAGTCCTTGAAGTATGAGGGACAAAGTCATCTCCTGATGCTTGTTGTTTGGAAATAGTGAGCTCCTACTGTGTTGTTTTCCATATCTAGCCTTCCATGGGATGCTATCAGAAATTGAGTTCATTTTAAAATAGGCTGTGGACCATGTGAGACGTCATTTTGGGCTCTTTGATGATAGAGGCAGCATGATAAAGTGGAAAGCTCTTGGAACTGGCCAGGAGGTCAGGGGACTTTTGCCCCTTCCCCATTCTGGATCTCAATTTCCTTATTTGTAAAATGAAGATATTGGATAAGACGAGTAGTTCTTAACCTTTTGTGTGTCTATGAGCCCTTTTTATCAATATGGTTAAGCATATGGATTCCTTCTTAGACTCTAGCTTTTAGATTAATATATATGATATAATATGTCATATTACATCATAATTCATATTCATATTCATATATATGAAAAATAAATACACTATAATAAATTATAAATTAAATTAATGTTAAATAAAACATAGAGGATTACAAAGGAAACCAAAAGTTAGTGAAAACAAAGATGTAATTTTTTCCATCAAGTTCATGGGCACGCTGCAATCTATCCATGGATCCCTTGGAGAAATGGAGGGGGTTTAGGGATCAATGGCCTCCTGATTAAGGATCTCTGAATTAGATGGTATCCATAATTCCAGTGCTGGAAGAGATCTTGAGATCAAGAGTAGTGGGAGTGGGTTAGAACCTCCTCTCCTGCCAGGGCTAAACAAAAATTCTTTTTGTTCGGGAGTGGGGTAGGAGGAGGGGATGTAAAGGACATGAATCATATAAACATGGAAAATTTTTCTTAATTAATCAATTAAATAAAATTTAAAAAGAAATAAAAAAATAAGAAAATTCTTTTGGCTTTTATGATTTTATTTTTATTATCATGTAAAACACTACCTTATTGGTCATTGCTGTAAGAGAACTTGCATACAAAACCAAAACCCCCAAATAAAATTGTAGATAGCATTCCCCATCATGTCTTTCAGGTTTTTCCCAGATCATTGCATTTCTGTGAGTAGCCAAGTTTTCACATAAACTAAAATTCCTGTAGAGTCTTCCCCCAGGACTTGGGCTAGGTACTCAGCTCCCTTCTTGGAGCTCCAGTCTAGACTCAACACAGTAACTCAAGAAAGCAGCAGAAAGAGCATGAGGGAGCCCCCTTCTCAGAAGTTTGGGCTCCCCTTTGTCAGTATTCTGCTTCTGTCCCAGTCCAGTTGGCCCACAGCCCCCATCTCACTTCCAAGGTATGTTCTACCCGTGTCAGTTTCAGCTTGGGAGTAGAACAAGCAATTTATTTTTCATCACTTGGAAGCAGGAATCTGCTTAATGTAAGTAATACAGTCTTCAGTGCTCCATACCCTGGGACCTATTAACTGCCAAGTTAGATTCAGTTTGAAACAGGAGCTAGTGAAGCCCTCCCAGGATGCAAAGTCCTACAAGCAGATTACATGTTCCTGATGGAACTTTTACCCACACAGACTTTTCCAGAGCTTGAGCTTTGGGGGATCTTCACCCTTAAGTCTTTCCTTATGGACTGCCACTGAGCATACGACAATGATTGTAGCAGAAGTGCCCCGTGTTTGAGATCTAAGCCTATCTGTCCCCTAACTGACTCATTGGCAAGTGATTCAACTTGACTTTGATTCTCTTTATCAGCTGTAAAATGGAGTTATATTTACATGTAACCATTTTTGGCATTTCAAATATCTATTAAGGATGGTACTTAATGCCCAGCCCATAGTAGTCATTTAATAAATGTTTGTTGATGGAGGTAGGCTATGCGATTTCTTTTTGGTTTGTAGTATTGTGTTCCCATTCTACATTTGGAAGAAGTATGGTCTGCTCAGGGAAAGACATGGGTGATGTGTTCTAGTGAACCAGCTGGCAGAATGTAGCCTCAGATGCTCTGCCACATGACCTGCTCCTTGGGTTGAGTCCCGAGGAGGAGACAGGTGGCTTCTTAGCATGTCAGGACTCAAGGATTCAGATCAGTCTCTGGCATTTTCATTTTACTGAGGAGGAATCCAGCTGCTAATAATTGGAGTCTTAAGCAGAGCAATAGCTAAGCATGAGGCATCAGGACTGGAGTTACTGCCAGGGTGCAGTTAAACCTCATTTTTATGCTTTGTCCTCAGGAGCCTAGGCTTCATGTTAGGTTGTCTTAGATAGGAGAATTGAATTGCTTTTGGTCCCCCCTTCAAAGCAGTGAGTCTGTGAATTTGGTGTTTTAAGTGCTCTGATAACTATTTCAATGAAATTGGGCCTGTTGTTATTCTTTGAACTTTTTAAATTCATTTAATTATATTATTCTGAGAAGAGATTGATAGGTTTTTCCCATGTGAAAGGTTCTATGACACAAAAAGAGTTAATCATTCTTGCTGTAGAGAGTATGCTAGTGGCAGTCAGTCTGCCAACAAACATTTATTAAGCACTTACTATGTGCCAGACTCTGTGCGAAACACCATGAATACAAATATAAGTTCCTGTCCTCGAGGATCTTACATACTAATGAAGAAAGAGTATGCATAAGCTGAAAATGGAGGGGGGATGGTAAGTACTCTCTGTGTGGGCATGGTAGAAGAAGATGGAATATACAGCCTGGAGAGGAATGAAACAAGATTGGCATGAGCATCGTCCTTAAATGGAGCTTCTGGAAGGAGTCATACACTGAGAAGGAGAGTCCTAAGGGTACTTTTTTTTTTTTAAAAAACCCTTTACTTTTGACTTAGAATCAATACTAATTGATTGGTTTCAATTGGTTTCAAGGCAGAGGAGTGGTAAGGGGTAGGCAATAGAGGTCAGGTGACATGCCCAGGGCCACACAGCTAGGCAGTGTCTAAGGCCAGATTTGAATTCAGGACCTCCCAATTCTAAACCTGATACTCTAGCCACTGAGCCACCTAGCTGCCCTGAGAGGGAGGGCACTTTTAATGTGTCAATTCCAGGACTGGATTGAACTTTAAAAATGAAGAGCTGGAGCATGGTAGAGGTAGCATATCAGGCATGTTAGCATCTGGGAAGTATGGTTGATGTATTGATATTGTATCCTATATATTCATTTACCAGACACATGATCAGATCAGTTAATGTTCATTGTATAGAAGTTACAGTCCAAAGGGCAAGAGAATCCCTGAGCAGCCACAGTGTCCTAGCTCACACCTTGTTAGACCACATTCCTTTACAAGGCGCATGTCAGGTTAATCTCCACCTCTTTGATTTCTTCATTGTCAATTCAACCAATGTTAAAACCTATGCCATGTTATGTATTCATTGATCACCTCCCAATCCACATTCCTAAAACCTCCAATAAATACTGGGGGACAAGTGCGAATCTCTCTCTTACCTCTCTGGATCTTCTGATTGCTCTGTCCTATCTTTTTCCTCCTGATCTCTCTTTTCTCATGATGCTGTCGCCCCCATGCTTCCTATTAATCCTCTGACACTCTTGTCCATAGGAGGCATTAAGGAGTTCTTACTCCCCACCTGTTTTCTTATTCCTCATATTTCCCATTAATTCTTTGGCACACTTGTCAATGGGAAATATTCATGGAGATCGTGACTCCCCACATGTTTTAACTTGTTGTCTCTGAGGCTTTATTATTCACCTATTTCCTTCAGTCTCCCTTCTCCTTCTCAGGTTATCACCCACAGGTAAAATATATAGGAACTGCAGGCCGGTCCCTATAGTAGAAGTCCAGAAAGCAACATGGAGAAGAATGAGCCATTCCCTTCATGGGATTTAAGGGCTTGATAGGATTGAGAGCAAGACACCTAAGCAGTTGAGAAGGTTCTAGGATATGAGAGTACCTGGCACACCTGAGCTATTGGCTCTATTCAGATGTGACCCCTCACTGTAAACTTGGCCCTGGTCGTCTTGTTGATAGCTCAGCAATTCTGGATCATGAGTACTCACAAACTCTACTCAAATGAGTATAGCACATTTGGAGGAATATCTGACCATGATATGTTCCCTCCCCTGGCAAGGGTAGGCATATGCCCTGACAGAATGGGGTATATAGAGGCAAGGAGGCATTCCTTAGGGATGTACCCAGGGAAGCCCAATGTGAAGCTGTAGGACCCAGAGAGATGGAAACAATTGCTTTCCTTTAGAGATGGACCTAGGTCAGATGAAAACGCAGATAGTTTGCAAATGGGAGCTTGGCCAGATTGCACTATGGCTGTGCCAGAAAGTGAGATCACAGTTGGCCCTCCTACCTTGCCCAAGATAACATTGTCCAAGGGTCTAGAGCCCAGGGGATATCAGAGCATTTGTAGATGTTTTACTTTTTGTTAATCCTTGACCAACTTCTTTTTTAAAATTAATTTTATTTTTTTCTATCAATGAAAATTTCTCTTCTCTCTTTCCCATCTTCCTATTACCCATTGAGAAAGAAGAAGAAAAAACCTCCATTACATACATATGCAGTATAGTACAAAACAATCAAACAAACATTCCCACATTGATCACATCCAAAAATTTGGCTCATTTTGCACTCTGAGCCCATCATCTCTCTGTCAAGATCTGAGTGTCATCTTCATCATGAGTCCCCTGGAATTTGTGGTCATTGTATAGATAAGAGTTCCTAATTCTTTCAAAGTTATACTTCTTTACCATGTTACCTTATGAATTCCTTTCCTGGTTCTATTTAGTTCATTCTTTATCAATTCAAACAAATCTACCTGGGTTTTTCTGAAACCTCTCTCCCTTCATCATTTCTTATAGCACAATAATATTCCATCATATTCACATACCATAATTTGTTCAGCCATTCCCTAATTGATAGCTATACCTTTAGTTTCCAGTTATTGGCCACTGTGAAAAGATGATATACATACCAGTTTCTTTTGTTGTATCTATCTATCTATCTATCTATCTATCTATCTATCTATCTATCTATCTTAAAAAAAATCCTTACTTTCCATTTTAGTATTGGTTCCAAGGCAGAAGAGTGGTAAGGGCTAGGCAGTGGGTATTAAGTGACTTTCCCAGAATCACACAGCTAAGAAATGTCTGAGCCCAGATTTGGACCCAGGACCTTTCATATTCAGGCTTTCTACCCACTGAGCTACTTAGTTGCCCCTACTTATTTATCTTTAACATTCATTTTTAGAAAATTTGAGTTCTAAATTACCTTCTTCCATTTAGCTCCTCCCCTATCTACTGAGAAGGCAAGCAATATGATCTTTATTGTACATGTGAACTCATGCAAAATGTATTTCCACATTATCCGTGTTGCAAAAAAGGCAAGAAAAATAGAGTGAAAAACAATATGCTCTATTAGAATTTATTAGTTCTCTCTCTGGATGTGGAAGCATTTTTCACTAGAATTCTTTGGAATTGTCATGGATTACTGACAAAATGTGATCATACTTTGATCAGAGCAACTAAGTCATCAATTGTTGATCAATGTTGTAGTATTGCTATCGCTGTGTACAATGTTCTCTTGGTTCTACTCATTTCACTTTGCATTGGTTCATGTAAGTCTTCCCCAGTTTTTCTAAAACCATACCTCCCACCCCACCCCATCATTTCTTATAGCACAATAGTATTCTATCATGGTTAAGTATCACGCCTTATGCAACCATTTCCCCAATTGATTCGTATGCCTTCAGTTTTCAATTCTTGCCACCACAAGAAGGACCAGCTTCTTCTAAATAGTGACACAGAGAATGTAAAATCTTTCTTGAACTGCTAGTTTGATGTCTTTTGACTGTAATTTCAGTGCTCACTCCTTCTTTCTGGGGAGTCTGTCTTCTAGTTTCATTTGGGCTGGTTGGAAAGTTCCCAGGCTTCTGGAAAGATGTTTCTAACTGTGTGTAACCCTCTAATGGGCTCTCACTCTTTCTCCGATTTCTTCTCTGCAATCACCCTTGGCTCCGGAGATCTTAGAACGTTCTAGAGATATTCTCAGTGATCCACCTGGTGCCACCTCCCCACAAGGTAGATATAGCTTGAGACTATTCTCCCCATTTTACAAAAGATTTTCCTAAAATCATTTATGGGATATTCCATGTCAGATCATAGATTTAGAGTTAGAAGCATCTTATGATGCTATCTAGTTCAATCCTGTAATTTACAGATGAGGAAACCAAGGCCTCAGTATTATAATATTCATTTAAATATAAATCTAGATAAGTGATATCCTATTCCTACAATGAAGAGTGGGGTTAAATTCTTTTTCTCAGTTTAAGTGCCAGTCTGGTCCTCAAAAGCTCACTGAGTCTTTTCCTTTGTGCTTCTGTTTGTTCTCCCTTTTCCCCATTCACTATCCTTTCTCAGAGTTACTATGGGGAAAGTACATTGTAAACCTTCTAGTGCTGCCTAGATGTAAATTATCACTATTATGATTTCCCTTCTCTTTTTTGCCTGTCAATTTATTACCCTATTTGCCCTGTTTTTATTTTTGCATTCCCTTCTTTCCTTCCTTCCTTCCTTCCTTCCTTCCTTCCTTCCTTCCTTCCTTCCTTCCTTCCTTCCTTCCTTCCCTTCCCTTCCCTTCCCTTCCCTTCCCTTCCCTTCCCTTCCCTTCCCTTCCCTTCCCTTCCCTTCCCTTCCCTTCCCTTCCCTTCCCTTCCCTACCCTTCCCTTCCCTTCCCTTCCCTTCCCTTCCCTTCCCTTCCCTTCCCTTCCCTTCCCTTCCCTTCCCTTCCCTTCCCTTCCCTTCCCTTCCCTTCCCTTCTGAGACTGTCTCTTTATCCACCATGATATGCTACCTCTCTGGTCTGTCTGCTTTTTTTTTTTTTACCCTACTGCGATTCATTCTGGAAGTGGCATATAGGTGGCATATAGGTTTTCTGTGTCTGGTGCTTCATCATATATTGAGCTTTTACTATTTTGCTAATACTGTGTCAAGGTTGTGGCTAAAGAGGTGGATTTTGCCCCAGACTAACACCTTTTATCTGATGGACAAGATGGAATCAGTCAACAAACATGGAGTGCCTACTAGATGCAAAACACTCTTAGGTATTGAGGAGGATATAGAGAGGGTAAAGACTTGGCCTCTTCTTAAAAGGAATTTAAGCTGTTGTTAGGGAACTGGAACACATGGTAAGATAAATAATATAAGCCAGCATGTAATATCAAAGGAGAAGTTCAGGAAATAAGGGAGAAGCTAGGTGGCGCCATAGTGTACAGATTGCTGGACCTGGAGTCAGGAAGATTCATCTCCAGGAGTTCAAATGTGACCTCAAACACTTACTACCTGTGTGACCCTGGGCAAGTCCCTTAATTCTGTTTGCCTCAGTTTCCTTATCTGGAAAATGAACCGGAGAAGGAAATGGCAAACCACACTGGTATCTTTGCCAAGAAAACCCTAAGTTAGGTCATGAAGAGTTTGGATACAACTGAAAAACTACTGAATAACAACTAGAAATAAATGTTGGAGGAGCAGCGATTATGATAACCAGGTGCTAGGGCAATTGGGGAAAGGCTTCACAGAGGTGGAAATTGGATTTGAGTTAGGTATAGAAGGATAAGGAATAGCGTGTTCAAGGCAGGGAAGCCCTTATAGTTTTAGCTTTGGTGAATAAACAAGTGTCCAGAGGATTTGTGGAAGAAATAGCTGTGTTAGATAAAATTGGAAAGACAAAAATCAGAGTGTGGAAGCCCTTGGATAGTAGAGCAAGGGGTTTGGACTGTATCTTGTATACATGAGGGTTTCTTAACCTGGAGTCTGTGAACCTCAAAGAAATTGATAATTGTATTCCAATATAATTGGCTTCCTTTGTAGTCTCATGTATTTTATTTTATGCATTTAAAATATCATTCAAAGAAGAGATCTCATAGGTTTCATTAGACTACCAAAGGGAGCCATGATTTAAAAAAAAGTTAAGGATACTTTAGATGATGGACATTTATGCTTTTTTAAATTACGGGGTGAATGTCAAATATAAGGACAGTGAGGTAACATAGCAGAAAGAATGCTAGCCTGGATCCAGGAAAAACTGAGTTCAAACCCAAATACTTACTAGTGAGTGACCTTGGGCAAATCTTTTAGCACTGTTTGCCTCAGTTTCTTTACCTGAAATATGAGCCAGAGAAAGAAATGGCCAACTCTTCCAGTATTTTTGTGCCAAGAAAATCCCGAATGAGATCATGAAGAGTTAGACATGTCCAAAACAACTGAATAACTTATTAAATATACCTTGATTTGTATTTGGTTTGTTGCTCTCATGCCATCTTCTCTGTTATCTTTCTTATAGAGTACAATAAAGGTCTCTATTAAGCTCTCTGATGTCTGACTTATATAATTCATATTTCTCCCAGGCATCTGGGATCTGGGCTTTATGGCAGAAATTGGCCCCGGGCTGTGGCCTGTGTGCTGAGCCCTGGGTCAGGTCAATGGACCCTCACTCTTCCAGACACCTTCGGCTCTAACTGGCAATGCAGGGGAGGCCAATTCAGGGAATAAAGTGTGTGTGTGGGGTGGCATTGAGCTTGGGGAGAATCTCTGAGTCCTAGGAAGGCAGCCAGCAGAGAGCAGTTTTCTCCTGAGCAGAGCTGTGATGAAAAGAAGACTGCAGTACCCAAAAGTAAAGTTCTGCTCCACACTATTTTAGGTGACAGTATTTACACTGTCTTCATCCACATTCACTCTCCCTGCCTGCCCACCCTCTGTGCTTCCAACTGATGGGCTCTCAGAGACACCCACTTTCTTAACAGCCCACTGAATTCAGGGCCTGCTTTGCTATCTGTCTTTTAGTTCCTCCTTAGCCTTGCAGAATAGCTGGGCTTGGGGAGTTGACCAGGGTGCCTGTCATGGTTGCTAATGGCTCCCTGACAAATCTAAAAAGGGAAAAGAGATAAGAAAGACAGCACTAGAAGGAGAAATGCAGTTAGAACGCAGGCAAATATACATTGGGAAATTTATTTTTATTTCTGTGCTCTCCTTGAAAAAAACAACACTACATATTTTTATTGATACCTTTTGCTTTTATGCCACATATCTCTTTCCCAACTTCCTCCCAGAGAGTCATCCCTTAAAATAAGGAATATAAAAAGAGAAAGAAATTAGGATCAGCAAAACTAAACTATCCAAAAAAGTCTGAGATTCTCTGCAGTGTTCTACATTTCTGGTCCCCTATCTTTGCAAAAAATTAGGGAGGGAGGTGTTTTCTCATCTTTCTTCTTTTGGATCAAGCTTAGTAATTATAATTTTGAGGCATTCAATTTTAATGGTTTTGTTGTTGTGGCTCCTCTATCCATTTCTGTTGTTGCAGCCATTGTGAACATTGTTTGCCTGGTTCTGCTTACTGCTCGACTTCTTTTGAAAGACCAAGTTACCGAACAGGGAAACATTTGCCAATGATAATACTTCATGTTTCTATCACATTTCTTGTATAAGGACTTTCAGGCACGTGATCTGGAGTCTATTGTTGTCCTGGATTTTCCCTTTAGACAGGCCTGTGGGAGTTGGTAGGAGCTGTTCAGATTTATTAAAAGATCACGGCAGAGATAGTCTCATCAGTCCATTTCTGCTTGAGCAACCAAATGTTTGGGCTTATCTAGAGCCCCAGTGGGATAGCCCAATACCTAGAAAAGTGCCCTCTCTAGTAGGTAATCTCTTAGTGTAAGCCCTGAGAAGCCTATGATTTACTTTGTGCCTTCTAAGTAAAGACAGATGTCCCTCCTTTTCCCATTTTTCACTCTAGTGCTTTGCTTATATTTGTTAGGCAGTGGGAAGAGGGAAGCTCTTTGGGAGAGAGAGTGGAAGTATAGGGATCTGTTTGTGAAAGGAGAGAGGATGCAATCATTTTTTTGGTCCCAGATATTTGGAAGGAGCAAATATGGGTATGATTTGGATTGATGAAGAATTCTCCAACACGAGTTGTGTTCTGGGGTATAGGGAAGATTTCTTGAACCCAGGAACCAGAAAGGGTACTTTGAGGGAATAGCCAAAGCTTCTTATTCCCCTTAATGGACTTTGAAGCTTTTATTTCCAAAATAAAGAATAGTTAAAAACTGGCCTTATCAATTTGGGCTTCCCCTCCCCACCACATTTGGGTTGACATCATAAACATATATTACCTATTAGGGCATACATAATATGTATATAATATCAAGGGAGGGCTTCTTAACTTTTTTTTTTTATCATTACTCCCTTTGGCAGTCTGGTGTAGCCTCTGGACGCCTTTTTGGAAGGATATTTTTAGATGTATAAAATAAAATATATTAGACAACCAATTGAAGTATAGTCACCAAAAGACTAATTAAAAACCAAGTCCAAGGATCCCAGTCTAAGAACCTCTGTCCAGGGATTTTTAAAATCAGGAATGGCAATAGACCCTATTCTCCAAAGAGGAGAGAATAAATAAATCTAGATTTTTGTGTGTGTGTGTGTATGTGCTAGCTGACAGGAGTGATGGGAGAATCTACTATGGAATCCCAACTTCACTTTCTTTAGCATAAGGCATAACTGTTTAATAGACAGTGATCTCTTTCTATCTTTTCTTCAGTAGATTTCCCTCTCTATCATTCCTACTCTCTCACTAATCTTCCATGACTCCCTCTCTTCTGGTTGCTTCTCTACTGCCAAAAGCATGTGCGTATCTTCCCCCAAACTGGAAAAAAAAATAACTTCCTTGATCCAATCATCCTCATTATCCATTATCCTATCTCTCTCCTCCCTTTTGTGGCTAACTCCCTTGGGAAGGCTGTCCACTGTAAGTATCTCCATGTATTTTTCTCTCACTCTTTTTAACTCTTTGCAGTGGTGACACCGGCCTCCTTATTCCTTACCCAAAACGCTTCATCTTTCAACCTAACATTTTCACTGGCTGTCCCCATGTTTTAGAGCACTTTCCCCCCTCATCTTCACCTCCTGGTTTTTCTGGCTTCCTTGAAGTCTCAGCTAAAGTCCCACCTTCTGCAAGAAACCTTTCCTAGTTCTCCTTAATCTTAGTGCCTTCCCTCTGAGATTACCCTTAATCTATCCTGTCTGTCTTGTTTGCATTTGTTTCCAGAGGAAGAACAAATTCTTATTGTGAAAAGTAAGGGAAGGCTGGTGGTATTGGCAATACATGCTCAGTAATAGAGTTCTGCTGTAAAGGATTGAGGTATGTTGCTTTGGTAGGTGCACGGACCTTGAGAGACTAGGGATTGGACTGGGATGCTGCTACTACGAAAGAGATCTAGAGACTGTTATTACCTGAAGCCAAACGGATGAAACTCTGGCTTCTTTATTGACTTCTTTACAGCCTTGGGCAGCTAGGTGGTGCAGTGGATGGAGTGCTGAACCTGAAATCAGGAAGCTTTACCTTCTCAAATTCAAATTTGACTTTGGACCTTTAACTAGTTGTATGACTCTGGGCAAGCTACTTAACCCTGTTTGCCTCAGTTTCTTTATCTGTCAAATGAGCTAGAGAAGGAAACGGCAAACCATTCAAGTATCTTTGCCAAGAACACCTCAAATGGGGTCACGAAGAGTCCTTGCACTTCAATGATAACAGTACTAAGGATCCCACAATGTTTGCATATTGCTTTTTTGTTGTTTATTATTTATTTTCATAGTATCCTTGTGAAGCCAATATTACTGGGGGGACTTATCTCATTCTACAGATGAAGAATGAGGCCCAGAGACATGTAAGTACCTTACCCAAAGCCACACAGCAAGTTTGCAGCAGAATGAGGGCTAGAACCCTGCTTTTCTGACCTCCAGTCCAGTGTTATTTTTTTATTTATAAGTTTTTAAATCCTTACCTTTTGTCTTAGTATCAATTTTTTAAACCCTTATCTCCTGTCTCAGAATTGATACTAGCTTCCAAGGCAGAAGAGTAATAAGGTCAATACAATGGGGTTAAGTGACTTGCCCAGGATTACACAGCTAGGATGTGTCTGATGTTACATTTGAACCCAGGACCCCCAATCTCCAGCCCTCTCTATTCACTGAGCTGCTTGCTTGGTTGCCTCTGTCTTAGTATCAATTCTAAGACAGAAGAGTAGAAAGGCCTAGGCAATCAGGATTAAGTGACTTGCCTGGGGTCATACAGCTACTAAATATCTGAAGTCACATTTGAACCCATGGCCTTTTGTCTCCAGGTCTGGCTCTTTATCCACTGTTATATATGCTGTTTTTAGCAGTTAAGTCTCTTCCTCCCACCTCCAGTTTTACTGCTTTTCCTCCAATGACACTATACACTTTACAAGGTCAAGGCTCATGACATATCATGCACTGCAATTTAATTCAAAAAGTATTTTTGAGTGCTTCATCTGTGTCAGGAAGTATGGTTGCTGTCCTTTGTACTCAAAGAGGACCCAAGAAGACATCACTGGTGATGCCTTTTGACTCATGCATAAATTGGATTTAAGTAAGGCAGATTTGCACAAAGTAGTTGGCTTCACTCTTGCAGAATCATGAAAGTCCAGTGGCAAAACAAAAGTCAGGACGACTGGTGATGGCCCACGATGCAGTGGTTGACCTTGGCTTCTTCCATGTTTAATCAAGCTCTAAGTGCTCATAGTGCCTGCTTCCTTTCCACCACCTTCATGGCTGTTGGAACAAATTGTTCTCATCTGCTCTTCCCACAGCAGGTGCTAATGATACTAAGACATGATGGAGAACAGCCCTCAGACTTCAGGAGCTTGACTCTACCAGAACTTACACTTTATGAGCTCCCATTCTCTCTCAGCACTTGGCAAAGGGTCGAGCACATAGTAGGTACTTAGAAAGACTTATTGACTGATGTTGGACATCTGGAGCATTTCCTCTTAGCTCTCCTGGGGTATTTATCACATGCTGTCTTACATCAAAGTAATTCATTTATTTATATGTCATTCCTAGCAGTGTGGGGATTTATTTTATTCCTCTTTGGTGTCTTCCTATAACACCTAGCACAGGAAATCAGTCCTAGTAAACACACAATGGATGTTTGATAAATGAGGCTTGTTTAGGAGTAAACAAGAGAGCCTCTTCCTAAGGGAGACTTCCAGGCCCAGGACTCAGCCCATTGGTGTATAGACTCTCCCATGATAGATTTTAGCTTGATAGAAGGAAGTTTGTAAATTCAGCCCTAGTAATTGGTTAGGACTCCCCTGCTTACTCTATCTGGGAACTTATCACTCATTCCATGGATGCCACAGGCTGAGTGAAGGAGCAGAACATGTCCTGACAGTGAAAAAGGAAGCTAAGATCTCTTTGTTAGTGGTGCCTTGGAACCAGATGTGGGGGAGCAGCATGGCACAGTACTGGGTTGGGAAGCCAGAATACCATCTCTTTAGCCTCTTCAGCTTTTAGCTGAGGATGTGACCATCTAAGCCTTCTTCTTCTCAAATCATATCTCAGAGGACCTGGGTCTAAGGCATGGCTCTGCCACTATTATCTGTATGCCTTTGGAAATCATTTACCCCCTCTGACTGTTAGTTTCCTTATCTGTAAAATAAGGAGTTGGACTATGAACCTCTAAAGTCCCTCCTCCTCAAGAATGGTCTAAATCTATGATCCTATGTAATGTTTCTACCCTATTAGCAATTATAACCTCATATGACAAAGGTGGCCCCACCAAATCTGGGTCATATTTGAACCTAGGACCTCCAATCTCTAGGACTGGCTCTCTATCCATGGAGCAACCTAGCTGCCCCTATAGAACAATATTTTAAAGCCAAAACCCCAAATAATATACAAGTGATAAGTCATATGTTTTTCTTTTGTGTTTCTACTCCCATAGTTCTTTCTCTCAATGTGGATAGCATTCTTTCTCATAATTCCTTCAGGAGTGTCCTGGCTTATTGCATTGCAACTAGTAGCAAAGTCCATTACATTGGATAGTTCCACAATGTTTTATTTTCTATGTATGATGTTCTCTTGGTTCTGGTCATTTCACTCTGCATCAGTTCATTGAGATTTTTCTAGTTCATATAGAAATCCTCTAGATCATCATTCCTTATAGCATAATAGTATTCCATCACCATAATATACCACAATTTGTTCATCTATTACCCAATTGATGGACACCCCCCTCATTTTATAAATTTTTGCCACCACAAAGAGCATGGCTATGAATAGTTTTGAACAAATATTTTTCATTATTATCTCTTTGGGGTACAAACCCAATAGTGGTATGGCTAGATCAAAGGGCATGCAATCTTCTAAAGTCTTTTGGGTCTAATTCCAAATTGCCTTCCAGAATGGTTAGATTAATTCACAACCCCACCAGCAATGCATTAGATGACAATTTTTCTTTGACATTCATTTTTTTCTTTTTCTTTTAACTCTTACTTTCTGTCCTAGTAACAACTCCAGGACAGAAGTGCAAAGGCAAGGCTGATGGAGTTAAATGCCTTTCCTAGAGTCACACAGCTAGGAAATGTCTGAGGGCCACATTTAAACCAAGCACCTCCCATCTCCATACTTGGCCATCTCACTGTCCTTGACATTTCTTTTTTTCTTGTTGATCTCAGGATGAAAGCCAAGTCGTAGATTTATAGTAGGGCATAGGAATTCACCTTTGGTTCAGGCTTTGAATGAGCAAAAGAGTAGCAGAAATGGTAAATTAAAATGAGGTCCTAGATGGTAGAACCTTGATACTAAAGTCTTCAAAATAAGATAGACTCATTTCCATCTTTTAGGATGACTCTTCTTCCTGGTAGCAGGAAGAGAGAAGAGAAAACCTTTTTTTTCCCCCTCTGTTTAGAAAGACTTCATTATCCTTTCTTACAATATATATTGTTCTATCTCACTCTTTTTCCTTCACCAAATTCTATAAGACTCAGCTTAAATTCCTTCTTGCCAACTCATTCCAGCCTAAGATGATTTCTTCCTCCACTGAGTTACTGCATGACACTTACTGTGTGTGTGTGTGTGTGTGCACGCCATTAATTTGGCAATTAATCATGTACTGCTCTTGACAGTTTTTCTATTATTGTATTAAACTGTTACCTCTTGTATTTTGTTAGCTTTTCATACCTGTATGATCTTTCTCTCCTACTATGTCATGAGCTCCTTGAAAACAGGAGCCTCTTTTTCTTTATTATGTCTTTCCTTCAGTGACTAACACTGTGTGCTCATGCATCAAACACTGGATGAATGTTTATTGATCGTTGATTCTAGATTCTTTGATATATTACTTGGGTCTCTCCAATTAAACTGAAGTTTTAAGAGGCCAGAGGATGGGTCTTATATTTTTGTTATGTCCTCTCTGCTTCCCTCAGCTCAGACTGGGAGTTAGGCGAATGCTGTTGGTGATGGACAAGATGGTGGAAGAATTCATGTATATCCAGGGAATTACCCCTGCATTGATCAAAATGACTAATTATTCTCTCTCCTGCTGATCATGATCTACAATTTTACAGAGAATGTTTCCTAGGTTACTCTCTATTCAGATATTTTCAGAACTCTTTGTCTGTTAGGTGAGGGGAAGTGGAAAGATCACAGGTGCAAATTCTCTAGGCTTCCTCTGCAATGGAACCTAGCATGTGGAATATTCAGAGCCTGTTGCTCAAGGCATAGGCGGCTTTGTCTCCTTCATTCTCTGAGATCACCTTTAATGCTAGGACCATAAAGATCCCCCACCAAACCTTTCAGCCCACATGAAACTTTAACTACTACTAATCAATCTGGAAGTTTTCTGAAATCACAAGATAATAAAAGAAAATCCAGCATTTAAGGGAATTAATTTATTGATTCAGTCTTTAGAGGATTAGATTTTTTGGGAAACATTAACCTCATGGAGCCCAATGAAAAGCAGGGAGCATTTTTATAGGCTGGACTAGCCTGCTGGGAAAATATGTTTTTCCTTTCTGATTCTGAAACCAATCAGATCTTTAATTTTTTTTCTCTATATAGCAAAGGATTCAGGCTTCTGTGACTACTTCTACTTTTAAAAATTGCCTATTGTAAAAAAATGAACAATAGAGAAATGTGTTTTGCAAGATAATACACATATAACCTAGATTGAATCGCCTGCCAGCATTGGGAGAGTTAAGGGAAGGGAGGGAGATAAGTTTGATCAGATAACTTAGGAAAACTTATGTGGAAATATGTTATTATGTGTAATTGGTAAAAAATAATAAAAATAATTTTAAAAATTACCTTTGGTTGATGCCTTTTGTCTTTACATCAGTTGTTTTCACCCTTCCCCATTCCAGATCGAATATTCTCATATGACTGAGATAAACAATTCAGCAAAACCAATCTGGTACTATACTACATTTGGCAATATTCTGTCCTCCTTGACTGCCGCTTCTTGAAGGATGTAGATATGTATGGTTTCATGGGTGCTACGGAAGTCTTATACTGAGGCCTATGATCTGAAACATTAATGCTTCTGTAGAAGAGCCTTTTCTTCAAGCAGCTAAGAGGAATTTGTCAAAGATACCCAGATACTAAAACAGGCCAAGGAACTGTGGTTTATCTAACACGGAGGTAACAGAGACACCAGAAGTTCAGAGCTCCTCGATTTATCTTGCCTCAGTTTCCCCTTTTGCAAAAGTTGAGTTTTTCAGTGTCTTAGACTCATG
Organism: Monodelphis domestica; assembly: GCF_027887165.1. Lineage (NCBI taxonomy): Eukaryota > Metazoa > Chordata > Mammalia > Didelphimorphia > Didelphidae > Monodelphis > Monodelphis domestica. The sequence continues at coordinate 338,236,474 of NC_077227.1, read as the reverse complement.
AAGGCAACTGACTAATGCACAGGAAATGCTTGACAGTGATAATGTGATAATGAAACTTTTGACCTAGTCGACTTTAAACCTATTTCTGAGGCTCGGTTAGCATCCCAGCTATGAGAATCGGCTTATCCCAATTGCCTAAATATAGAACTGGAAGCCTCAAGTGCCAAGTTCTAGTCCTGGCTTGTCCACTGACTCACAGTATGACTTTGCATAAGACACTTTCTTTTCCTCCCCCCATGACTGGTAGGAGGGAGATAATGACCCTGACTCACCCCCTAGAGAAAAGCTAATTAGAACTCTCAAGGGTACCCGAGCTGGCTAAAGAGGGAGTAACTAAGAACAGGGTCAGGGTGAAGGTTTCAGCTGTCCCTCATCCTGTCTAGGATGAATTAATTTGTTTGGCTAAGTCCCTAAGTTTGAAAAGTCCCTAAGAAAGTCTGCTCCCTATAGCATCCCCTCTTTTGGCCCCTAGAATAGTAATGATGGTGGTTCATATTTAATGTAGTGGGCTACCCCTCATGAAATACTTTAGTTAGAAAAACTCACCAAGGTAAATTGTTCAATTATTTTTTAGGGAGATGTCCCTGGTATAGCACCAAAGCCAAGGGACTTTGATGTTGAAAGATATAGATAAAACAAACAGGAATGTGGCTAGTGGGGAGGAAGACAATGATCTTACTTTAATCTTGTCATGTTTAACTTTTTTTCCTAGCTCAAATTCATTTACATGACAAACTAGAAGACCTCTAACCCTAAATCAGACAGTTGCCTGGGACAAAAGACTGACATTTATCTCTAGTATTGGGAGTTAAAAGACTTAACTCTTAAAATTTTTTTTTTACTTAAACTTTTTTCAATTACATGTAGAAACCATTTTTGACAATTGTTTTCTGACATTTTATGATTCAGATTCTCTCTCTACCTTCCTCTCCTTCACCTCCCTGAAGCAGTAGATAGGTTATACCACTGCTTTCATGCACTACATAGTTCCATATTCCTCATGCCACTGACAGAATACACATATCACACATGCAATAAAAAACTAATGAAGGAAATAAAGTGAAAGCTGGAATACTAACCTATAATATGATAGTTTCTTCTTTGGTCACGGATAGCATTTTTATCATGAGTCCCTTGGGATTATCTTGGAACCTTGCTTTGCCGATTAATAGTTTAGTTCATCACAGTTCTTCATTGTATATTTCTGTTACTGTGTAAACTGTCCTCCTGGTTCTGCTTATTTCACTTTGCATCAGTTCATATAAGTCTTTTCAGGTTTTTTTTAAACTTGTCCTGTTCATCATTTCTTATGGTGCAGTAGTAATCCATTATACTCATATACTACATCTTGTTCAGCCATTCCCCAATTGATGTACATCCCCATAATTTCCAATTCTTTGCCACCACAAAAAAAGTTACCATAAATATTTTTGTACAAATAGGTCCTCCCCCTCCCTGCTTTTTTTTTTTAATCTCTTTGGGATATAGACCTAGTAGTGGTATTCCTGGATCAAAGGGTATGCACCGTTTTATAGCCTTTTGGGCATAGCTCAAAATTACCCTCCAGAATGGTTGGATCAGTTCACAACTTCACCAACAATGCTTTAGTGCTCTAGTTTTGCCACATCCCTTCCAACAATGATTGTTTTCCTTTACTGTCATATTGGTCAATCTGATATGTATGAGGCTCTATCTCAGAATTGTTTTAATTTGCAGATCTTTAATCAATAGTGATTTGGAGTATTTTAAAAAATATAACTATGATTGGTTTTAATTTCTTCATTTGATAACTGCCTGTTCATATCCTTTGTAAAAGACAACTTTTAATCTAAGGGCATTCTTCCTAGCTTTTGGTAGCTGGATATACTGGCTCTCACAGCCTCTGACTGTGATAAAAGTGTTTTCCATTTGCCTGTATGAGGAAGATTTCCAGTCACTGTCTAATAGGATAATGAAAATTATATGAGTAGCAGGTAGTTCTGAAGAGATAAAACCCAGGAACTGACATCAGTGAACAATTGTTGATGTCAAGTTGTTTTCAGTTGCGTCCAATTCTTTGTGACCTCATTTAGGATTTCCTTGGCAAAAATACCAGAATTGTTTTCCATTTCCTTCTAGAGCTCATTTTACAGATGAGGAAACTGAGGTAAACAGGGTTAAGGGACTTGCCTAGGGACAACACAGGTAGTAAGTATCCAAGCCTGAGTTTGAACTCAGATCTTCCTGACTCCAGGCCTGGCACTGCATCATCTTGGGGCCCTGGGAGCAATCATGAGATGATCAGAATGACATGCTCATGGAAAAAGTAGAAAGCTAAGGAGAGAAATAGGAGAAAGTAGCAGAGATCAGGGCAAAACTCATTATGTGCCTGTTCAGGGGCAGGATTAAAGAGTATAAGTAGTGTGATGGTTGTGCAGCTTTGGAGATGAGTTACACCTTCACACTTTTGGTCAAATGTATATTGATTCTATGATTCTTTGAATTAATTGTATCCTTTGACTAACTTGTAAATATGGGAAGGTAGAGGGCCTTCAGAGCTGAATGAATATGGACCAAGAGAACTTATTGGAGTACCTCTGAACTTGGAGGCCCAAATACTATATATATATTTTTTTTCCCCTACATTTTACAGATGAATAAACTGAAACCTAGAAAAATTTAATGATTACTTAAGAAGTCCTACTAACTAGGAAATTATAAAAGTGACTCTCATGTCCTAGTTCCTATTCTCATCTTTTTTCCATGCTTGCTGCAGGTAAGTTGGCATCCTTGGAGGAAATATTGATGTATGCCATTCTCCTATGAGCTTCTACTTTGTTAATCTCTACCCTCTATTTGCAGAGGGATCATGGTTCCACTGGGGATGAAGACCATCTCTAAGAATCACTGAGATGGACTAGGAACTGAATCAAGGAACAAATGGTTATAGAGAGCTTTTTGTAGGGGATGGCAAAGTGACTTCAGTGGATGGAGTGCTGGATGTGAAGTTACAATCAGCAGGAGTTCAAATCTGACCTCACACAATTTTGTAGCTGTAATCCTGAGTCAGTCATGTAACAATGGGTGCCTTAGTTTCCTCACCTGTAAAAGAGCCTGAGAAGGAAATAGCAAACCACTCCAGTATCTTTGCCAAGAAAATCTCCAAATGAGGTCAAAAAGAGTTGGACATGACTGAAACAACTCACCAACCATAACCTTTTGTAGAGCTAGCACTGTGCTAATTTGAGTATACAGAGAATGTGGAGGAGGATTGATATTCTTCTTGTCTCTTCCATGCCCTTTTCCTGGCTTTTTCTTTCAGAGGGAGATGTACTGGCCTTTGGGTGAGACCTTTACTACTGAACATTTAAGTGAATAAATATATGCTTGAGTATAATAGGAAATCTGAGTGAAAATGGGTGCATCTCTATGAACTCTTAATGTTCTCGAGGTCAAACTATATAAGTTAGGAGATGTGGTTTCTAGCCACAGTTTTCTCTCTTACTTTCTGCATTTACTTGGATGAATCATTGAACTCTGTATTTGTTGTCTGTGAAACGTGAATAATGTTTGCCTGACCTCATCTATCTCAAAGGAGCATTGGGAAGGTAAAATGAGAGGAAAATACTTTGAAAACAATTAATGTGTTACTGAACATGAAGAATGTCTTATTGATAATTAACTGCATGTACCTTCTGGTAATATAAGGGAGGCAGTGTTGCTCAGTGGATATAGTTTATAGTGCTGGAGTTGGAGTCAAGTTCATCTGAGTGCAGATCTTCTACGACCTTATGTGACTTTGCACAAGTCCTATAATCTTTGTGAGCCATAATTTCCTCATCTGTAAAATGGAAAGATTATACTTATGCTACCTTTTTCATAGGATTGTGAGGAAAACATTTTCTAAACCTTTCATGTGAATTGCTGATGGCTAACTTGTCTGACAGGTATGTTGAGGGAAAATTTCTCATTAGGAACAAGCAGTAAAGTGTCTATTTACAACTTTTGGAGTCACTGTAAGGTGGAAATGCAAACAATTCTCTGCCATATGGTATATGTGGTACGAGTTTAAAGAAAAAGAAAAACAATTCAAGTCTCCCAACTCTTAGTCTAGGCTAAAAGAGTTTGATTAAGCAACAGAAACGACAAAGCCTAGACTATTTAAACTCTTACCTTCTGTCCTCAAATCATTGCTAAGAGTAGAAAAGAAGAGAGGCAAGGGCTAAACAATAGAGGTTAAGTGACTTACCCCGGATCACACGGGTAGGAAGTATCTGAGGCTATATTTGAACACAAGTCTTTCTCAAATAATATTTATTTTTCCATGATTCATTTTCTTTCCCTCTCCTCTTCATTCCCCCCTCCCAGAGCTGACAAGCAATTCCACTGGGTTGTACAAATGTTGTCACTTAATACCTATTTCCATATTATTCATTTTTGCTATAGAGTGATTATTTTTAAGGCTTAAACCCCAAATCACATACCCATGTATACAAGTGATAAGTCATATATTTTGCTTTTGCTTTTCTACTCCCATAGATCTTTCTCTCAATGTGGATAGCACTCTTTCCCATAAGTCCTTCAGAAATGTCCTGGCTTGTTGCATTGCTACTAGTAGCAAAGTCCATTACACTGGATAGTTCCACAATGTTTCACTTTCTATGTATGATGTTCTCTTGGTTCTGCTCTTTTCACTCTGCGTTATTCATTGAGTGAACCCAAGTCTTTCAGTCTCCAAATCTGGAACTCTAACCTTTGTATTATCTAGCTGCTCAGGGGACTTGAGTTTTTAATCTTGGTTCTGTGGCTCACTTTCTGGGTGGTCATGGTCACTCATGTGAGCCTCAGTTTCATCATCCATAAAATAAAGAGAAGAATGCTTTGTGGCCAGACTTCTGCAATTGACAGCTGGTTGGGTTCCCTGCCTCAAATCTCCACCATCCCAGTCCACTGTCCACTCAGTGGCCAAAACCCCAAGCCTGACTTTGTTGCTCCCCTTTTCCATTGTCTTGTCTTTTAAAAAGCCTTTTTCTTTCTATTGGTTCCAAGGCAGAAGGAAGAGAAGGGCTCAACAATTTACTCTGTGTCTTTTCACTGATAGTCCTACATTCCTGAATGTTCTCCCACCTGCTAGCCACTTCCTGGCTTCTCTGGCTTCCTTTGAGATTCAGCTCAAATCTTACTTTCTGTAAGACGCCTTTTCTGATCTTTCCCTTTCCGTACCAAGTATCTTCCCTCTGAGACTGCTCACAGTTCACCTTGTATAAACCTCACCTGTACGTTGTTATTTACATGTTGTCTCCTCCATTAGACAGGAGTCCTTTGAAGGCAGAGACTGTTTTTTGCCTTCTTTTTATCATCAGCACTTAGTACTGTGGAACCTGACACATAGTAAGTGCTTACTTAACAAATGTTTGTTGACTTGACTCACAGAGGGTGTTGTGAGAGAACAGTGAAATAATGACCTTGAAAACTTTTAAAGAGTATAAAGTGCTATAAAAGTGTTTGGGTTTATTGTTTCTTAGTGATGGGTGTGGAGAGAGATGAAAGACTGGTGATGATATGGAAATGAAAGAGAATGGAAGTGAGCGACAGAGGGAACAAAGTGTAGGGGCCCCATGAGACAGATAGACAGAAGGAAAAGGGAAAATGGGCTTAAAGGATAGATGTAAAATAGAATGTACAGAATGGAGCTGGGAGAAAGTTCTGAGACCAGCAAGTGAGGAGCAGGAAGAATGGACTGACCTTATGAAATGATCCACCTGTTTTGGAGAACAACCTAGAATTATGTCCAAAAAGTTATAAAGGGGGCAGCTGGGTGGCTCAGTGGATTGAGAGCCAGGCCTAGAGATGGGAGGTCCTAGTTTCAAATCCGGCTTCAGACACGTCCCAGCTGTGTGACCCTGGGCAAGTCACTTGACCCCCATTGCCCAGCCTTTACCACTCTTCTGCCTTGGAACCAATACACAATATTGATTCTAAGGCGGAAGGTAAGGATTATAAACAAAAAAGAGTTATAAAGAGTTATACCCTTTGTCTCAACAATACCATTATTCTGTCTGTTTGCTAACATGATCAGAGAAAAAGGAAAAGAACTTATATGTTCCAAAATATTTCTAGCACCTCCTTTATGGGAGAAAAAAACCCTAGAAATTAAGGAGATGCCCATCAACTGGAGAAGAGCTAAGCAAGTTGTGGCATCTGATTGTGATGGAATATTACCGTGTTGTAAGAAATGAGCAGGTAAAAAAAAAAAAAACCAAAGACCTACATGAAATTATGAAAAGCAAAATGAATAGAACCAAAAGGCTATTGTATACTACAGAAATATTGTTCGAAGAGTAACTTGTGTATGATCACCTCTAGAGAAAGACTTGATAAATAGAAATGAGCAAGACAGTTTCATATACATTTTTTAAAATTAAAAAATATTTTATTCTCAGTTATATGTAATAATAATTTTCAGTATGTTTTTCAAAATTATAAGATCCTAACCATCTCCTTTCCTCCCTTCCCTTCCCCACTTGATCTGGTACATGCATACACATATTTTTTCTGTCAATGATGCCTTTTCTGCTGGGGAGAAGAGAAGGAAGGTGATATCTTGGAACTTTAATGCAATAAACAAAAGGAATGGGTTGATGTAGATTTTCTCTGATCCCAGAGCATTCCATGCCTCAGTCAGCTTCTGTCCTAAGTGATCATTCTCCTGAGGGCCTGTTGGCTTAGCTCACTGGTTTTCTGAAAAGCAGATGTCTAAGCCATCAGGAACTGGGCACCTCAGGAGGAGACTCTCTGATGGGTAGGTTTAATGGCCTGTCTGGAAAAACTCAGGACCACATTCCCTGAGAAAGTCTGGCTCCAGAGTTGCAGGAGCTGGGGGTGGGGTGGAAAGGAGAGGATGATCAAGGGCCATCTGTTTTAGCCCAACAGAGCAGGGATGGGGATTTAAAAGGCAGTGTAGGAAGTCTCATCCTTGTTACGCAGGAATGTGTAACATTCCCCAGGGTTTGGTGGCCAGGACCTGGGATCATAAAAAGAGACAATGAATGGTCTTGTGGGGAGGAGAAAGGTTTAATCCATCAGATATCAGGGTTTAGCCTGATAGGCATAGGACCTTGTTCAGAAAGACCTGATAAGATACAGTATAAGGGGAGGGGAGTTGTAGAGACGGTGGTGTTCCCTCTTGGTTGGTGTTGTTGACTAGTATGGTGTAGTCCTGGTAGGTCTATCCATCTGACTATTTTTGGGCAAGGTGGCACCTCAATATGCCCAGAGTGCTAAGCCCAGGCTATAGGCAAGAGTCCTTTCCATAAAGGCTGAGCTCCTAGCTGACCCTTTTATTGAGGCACAGTGTGCAATGTACTGAGGAAAGGGGTTAGCTTGAGATCATCCATGAGAAAGGATAATTGTTCTATCAGCAAATACCTACTGAGTCCAGCCCTATGCTAAGAACACCAGGATGTTTGTAGGGAACACCAGGATGTTTGAGACTAACCTTTCCCTCTGGGAGTATACATTTTAGCTGGGAAGGTTGCATATACATGAAATGATGACAAGCAAATAGTACATGACAACATGTAATTAATTTTAGATTGTCAATGTTGTAGGAGCTTAGAGAAGGAAAAACAAAACAGAAATTTTTTTTTGTGGAAAGCATCAAAAAGGAATTGAGCCTTAAGGTGAAGGTAGGATTTGGATAGATAGAGGGAGAGAGGAATCATTTCAGGGAAATGAAGGCAGAAATCAGCATGTTTCATTTCAGGGACATCTAGGGAACTAGCCTGGCTAGATTGGAGGGAGGAGGAGAGGTTCCTGTAAGGAACTGGGAAATAAGATTGGAGAGATCAAATGGGTCCAGAGTGTGGAGGGTTTTTTTCAATGCACAAAAGTAAAATTTAGGCTTGTATGTAGCAAGAAAATAGTGGAGCCATTATTGATTTTAAGCAAGGAGAAACAGACTCCTGGATCACTGATGAAAGGAATCAAGGGAAATTATGTATTAATGTTTTCCCATGGATCTTATCCTTATCTCTGTATTTTTCCTTCTCAAGGACCTGGAAGAGAGTGTCCCTGATTTTTTTGGGCTTCAATCCCATATACCTTAGGACTCTGGATATTCCCAGTTCACTCTTTCTGGAAAGTATGGGTAGGAATCAAAAAGCCTGCTTAATTTATATTCCTTAGGAGGATGTCTAATGTGCTGAAAAGGCCAGCCACGTGGGACCCCCCTGAAAGATGGACCTGAGAGGGAAAGAGCTGGCTGGAGGTATCAGGGTTGAACGAGAAGCATCATTCATTTTCCTCCCTCCACCCCTCCCCAAGAGTGGGGTAGATTCCCCCTCCTGGATGTGGAGAAGACCCAGCTCAGGAAAGAGTGGGGGAATCATGCTGTCCCAGCAAGCATTTCTTAAACACCTACTATGTGCCGAGTACTAAATTTAGCACATTGGTCTAGAGTCTTTCCCCCTTAGGAGTGTGGCTGATACTTCAGAAATAATCAGCTTTCCTGAGGCTGACACTAGGTGGGAACTGCTGTGAGGTGCTTAGCAACCTTTCTTCCTTCCCTCAGCTGTGCTAGGCTGTATGGTGCTGCCTCCATGGTAAGTCTGGCCCAGATCCCACCTGCTCTATTCTGGGCCAGTGTCTGCTGAATGGGTCTCACCAGAAGAAAAATTTCCAGTGGATCTGTAGAGGTGCCAGAAAGCAGGACCACTGTCTCCTTCCTCTCCGGGAAGCATTTATAGCAATGTTGCCCCTAAACCTTGTAGGGAATTACAAGTCAAGAAATAAATAGATCCTCAAATGGACAAAATCTATAGATTAATCTGTAAGTATTTCTTTTTTTTTTTTTTTCGTTACATGGAGAAATAATTTTTGGTAATTATTTTCCAACACATGAAAACAATTCTCAAAAACGGTTTTTCCATGGAACTAAAAAAAAAATTGAAATACAAAAAAAATGAAGAACTTAAAAAACTCCTTTGCCTTCTGACTTAAAAATTGATATTAAATATCAGTTCCAAGGCACAAGAGTGGCAAGGGCTAAGCAACTGGGGTTGCCTAGGGTCACACAACTAGGAGGCCTCTGTCAAACACTAGCTTGCTGAGGTAATTTACCCCTAGTCTATTCCAATCAACCACCCTTCTGCCTCTTAGCCAGTACCATATTGTTCTGATGACCACTGAGCTAGGAAGTCTCTGAGGCTGGGCTTGAACAACCAGGACCTTGACACTCCAGGCCTATCCACTGAGCCACCTTGCTGCCCCAGCAGGCATTTCCTGTACACCTTACTATGTGGCAAGTATGCAGCACTGGAAAGGAAATAATCCAGTGTCTTAAAGAACTTTCATTCTCATGGAAAAGATAACATGGACAGATGGAAGTATACCCAAATATATACAGTCTGTACAGAATCAATATCAAGTAATGAGGGCAGAGAGACTCTAGCCTATGAGAGGAATCAGAAAAAAAATAGGAGATGGGATTTGAGCTGAGCTTTGAGAAGAACAAGAGATTCTGCCAGGGGACAGTGTGGAAGGAGTAAATTCCAGACATGGGGGTCAATCTGAACAAAGGTGCAGAGATAAGAAATAGACTGTATTATATGAAGAACAGCAAGTAGGGCAGTTTGATAGGATGAGAGAGTCCAGGAAGAGGAGCAATGTATAATAAGCCTGGAAATGCAATTTGGAACCAGATCATAAAGGGGTTTAACAGCCAAATAGGTTTGTTGAGGAGACGAGTGACATAGGCAGACTTGCTTTAGGAATACCACTTTGAAAACTTTGTGGAAATATAGAGGGAAGGGGAGAGAAAGGCAGGGAAACCAAATAGGAAAGATTACAATAATCCAAGTGAAAGCTGAGAATTGCCTGAATTAGGATGGGGGGATTATATGAAAGGAGAGGTATGTGGATATGAGATAGTGTGGAGATTTTAGTTGTTATTTAGTCATTTTTCAGTCCCATCTGATTCTTCATGACCCCATTTGGAATTTTCTTGGCAGAGATCCTGGACTGGCTTGCCATTTCCTACTCTAGCTCATTTAATAGATGAGGAAACTAAGGCAAATAGTTTTAAGTGACTTGCCCAAGGCCACACAGCTAGTGTTTAAGGCTAAGTTGAACTCAGAAGGATAAGTCTTTCTGATTTCAGATCTGGCACTATCTGCTATGAAACAAAGAGAGATAAGGGGAGAGAGAGATATGGAATATGATATTAAGGTTGCAAACCTAGTGACTAGAAGAATGGTGGTACCCTAAACAGAAGAGAAATTGAGACAAGGGATGGGCTTTTGGGGGAAAGACAATGAGCTCTGTTTTTGGCCATGTTGAGTTTGAAATGTTTATAGGACATTCAGAGATAGTGATGCTAGACTAGACCTCAGGAAAGGAGTGATTAGGATTAAATAAAAAGATCTGGGCACCATTTTCATAGATAATCAAGAAATAATAATAGGGAAGTTATTTTAGGTGAAAAGTTCTGGGTTCAGTCACAATGCTCCAATCCCTCAGTTAGGAAAGTCCCTGACATTTAGACAATTTGGGCTTGTTCCTTTTATAACAGATTCCTAGGGTGGGACTCATTTTCTCACCCAACTTTTTTTTAATGGGTTTGAGGTAGAAAGGCACCTGATTGATTCAGTCAAAAAATATTCTTACTTAACCCAGTTAATTACTTCTTAAGTGGGGAAGATAATGAGATTGATCCTGACCCTTCCTTAAGTATATAGTCAAGTAGAACAAATTCAACACATTTTTGCCTGGATATTTTCCTGGGGTCATTGGAATTTGTCCAGAAACTTGAGAAAAGCTGCTGTAGGAGCTGACAAGAAAGAATTACAGAAAGAAGCTGAGAAGTAAAGAGAAGTCACTTTTGTAGGTGAGGTGATCCCATCTGTTCCAATGGATTCAATTCTCATCTCTAGCTGAGACCCCTCAAATCTACATATGTAGTTCTGTTTGTGTGGTTTTTTTTTTTTCAGAGTTTTTCCTTCCATATAGGTGATTATTATTTTTTTTTAATATATTTTATTTGATCATTTCCAAGCATTATTCGTTAAAGACATAGATCATTTTCTTTTCCTCCCCCCCACCCCCCATAGCCGACGCGTAAGTCCACTGGGCATTAGATGTTTTCTTGATTTGAACCCATTGCTTTGTTGATAGTATTTGCATTAGAGTGTTCATTTAAAGTCTATCCTCTGTCATGTCCCCTCAACCTCTGTATTCAGGCAGTTGCTTTTTCTCGGTGTTTCCACTCCCATAGTTTATCCTTTGCTTATGAATGGTGTTTTTTTTCTCCTGGATCCCTGAAAGTTGTTCAGGGACATTACACCGCCCCTAATGGAGAAGTCCATTACGTTCGATTATACCACAGTGTATTAGTCTCTGTGTACAATGTTCTCCTGGTTCTGCTCCTCTCGCTCTGCATCACTTCCTGGAGGTTGTTCCAGTCTCCATGGAACTTCTCCACTTTATTATTCCTTTGAGCACAATAGTATTCCATCACCAACATATACCACAGTTTGTTCAGCCATTCCCCAATTGATGGGCATCCCCTCGTTTTCCAGTTTTGGGCCACCACAAAGAGCGCAGCTATGAATATTTTTGTACAAGTCTTTGTGTCCATTATCTCTTTGGGGTACAGACCCAGCAGTGCTATGGCTGGGTCAAAGGGTAGATATTCTTTTGTCGCCCTTTGGGCATAGTTCCAAATTGCCCTCCAGAATGGTTGGATCAGTTCACAACTTGTGTGGTTTTTTTTTTAACTCTTATCTTCTGTCTTAGAACTCATACTATAAGTATTGGTTCTAAGAAAGAAGCTCAATAAAGGCTAGACAATTGGGATTAAGTGACTTTGCCCAGGATGGGTCACATAGCTAGTAAGTATCCAAGTTCAGATTTGAACCCAGGACACCCCCACCATCTGCAATCTTGGCTTTCTATCCACTGAGCCACACAGTTTCCCTTTATATGTAGATCTGAAATTGCTCCTGAATGCCCATCTTACATTGTTATTTAGTCATGACTGATTCTATGTGACCCAGTGGACTTTGTCCATGGGGTTTTCTTGGCAAAGATAATCAAATGGTTTGCCATTTCCTTCTGCAATATGTCCCCAATTTTACAGATGAGGAACTGAGGGAAATATGAGTTAAATTACTTTCCCAGGGTCACATAGTTAATAAGTGTCTGAGGCTATATTTGAACTCAGATCTTCCTAACTCTATGCCTATCCATTGTAACACCTAGCTGCCCTCCATCTTACATTACTAACTGCCTTTTTGGTATCTTCACCTAGATATCCCAAAAGTATGTCAGATTTGACTTTTCCAAAGTGGAAATCATCTTCTCCCCCAAACCCACCCCTCTTCCAAGCTTCCCTATTTTTGTTGAAGGCACAGCTATCCTACTAGTTACCTGGGTTTGCAACCTAGGGTTCATCTTTGACTCTTTATTCTCCCTAATAATTTATAGCTAATCAGTTGGCAGATCTTGTCCTTTTGATCTGTATAACAGACCTCACATATGTGTCCTTCTCTCCATTCATACAGTTATCACCCTAGCTCAGGCTCTTCTCACTTTGCCTGGACTATTACAATAACTTCTTTTTTTTTTTGATCATTTCCAAACATTATTCATTGGAGACAAAGATCATTTTCTTTTCCTCCCCCCCCCCCCCAGCCGATGTGGGATTCCACTGGGTATCACGTGTGTTCTTGATTAGAATCCATTTCCATGTTGTTGGTATTTGCATTAGAGTGTTCGTTTAGAGTCTCTCCTCAGACATGTCCCCTCAACCTCTGCAGTCAAGCAGTTGCTTTTCCTCCGTGTTTCTACTCCCACAGTTTGTCCTCTGCTTGTGGATAGTGTTTTTCTCCTAGATCCCTGCAGATTGTTCAGGGACATTGCATTGCCAATAATGGAGAAGTCCATTACGTTCGATTGTACCACAATGTATCAGACTCTGTGTACAATGTTTTCCTGGTTCTGCTCCTTTCGCTCAGCATCAATTCCTGGAGGTTGTTCCAGTCTCCATGGAATTCCTTCACTTTATTATTCTTTTGAGCACAATAGGATTCCATCACCAACATATACCACAATTTGTTCAGCCATTTCCCAATTGAAGGGCATCCCCTCATTTTCCAATTTTTGGCCACCACAAAGAGCACAGCTATCAATATTCTTGTACAAGTCTTTTTCCTTATTATCTCTTTGGGGTACAGACCCAGCAGTGCTATGGCTGGATCAAAGGGCAGACAGTCTTTTCTTGCCCTTTGGGCATAGTTCCAAATTGCCTTCCAGAATGGTTGGATCAATTCACAACTCACCAGCAATGAATTAATGTCCCTACTTTGCCACATCCCCTCCAGCATTCATTACTTTCCTTTGTTGTCATTTTAGCCAATCTGCTAGGTGTGAGGTGATACCTCAGAGTTGTTTTGATTTGCATCTCTCTGATTATAAGAGATTTAGAACACTTTTTCACAATAACTTCTTAAATGCTCTCCTTTCTTTAACTCTTTCCATTTCAAATTATTCTCCACACAAGCAGGTGCCTTGTGACTGATGATGATTGGTGATATTCCTAAAATTTGATCTGACCATTCCACTCCCATGATTCAGAATCACTAGGGGCTTCTTATCACCTCTAAGGTAAACACAAACTCTTCTATTGGATATCTAAAGCCCTTCACAGTTCTTACCTGTCTTTCTAGATTGAGTCCATATTACTTTCTTTAATGTATTTGACATTTCCATTGAATTGACCTCTTTGCCCATCCCAACATTCTGTCTTCCTCCAGTGAACCTTTATACCCTTTGGCTCTCTTCTCATGCCTGGAGTACTCTTCCTTCTTGCCTCCCTGGCTCCTTCAAGGTTCAGCTCAAGTTCTACCTCCTTTGAAGAGGCCTTTTGTAATCACCTAGTTGTTAGTGCTTTTCTTGCTGATGCTTAATGATTTCAGTCATGTTCAACTCTTTGTTGACCCCATTTGGGGTTTTCTGGGCAAAGATACTGGAGTGGTTTGCCACTTCCTTCTTCAGCAACGGAGTTCAAAACAGAGTTTGGTTACTTGCCCAGGATCACACAGCTAGAAAGTGTCTGAAGTTGGATTTGAACGTAGGAAGATGAATCTTCTTCATTCCAGGCCCTGCACTCTATCCATTGCACCACCTGGCTACCCAGTATTAACATGATTTATGTTCTATTATATTTTTATCTATTTCATTAAACATTTTCCAATTATATTTTAATCTGATTCAGGCTGCCTTTAGGGTGTGTTCAGTAGGGAGTGTTTTAGAAGGTTCTGTGTTTGACACCTCTGTACTTCTGGCATCCAGCACTAAGAGATTAAGTGATTTACTCCAAGTCTCCTAGCAAGGATTCTTGAGACAAGACTTCAAAAGCAAGTTCTCTTGGCCCTGAGCTTGCTACCCACTCTTATTACCACTACCACTACCACCACCACTACCACCATCATCACTACTACTACTATTACCACTACTACCACTATCATCACCACCACCACTACCACCACCACCATCACTGTTACTACCACCCCCCCACTACTACTACCATCATTACTACTACTACAATTTCTTCTCCTCCTCCTCATTGTCATAGTTGTCATTTTCCTCCTCCTCCCCCTCTTCTTTTTTCTTCTTCTTCCTCCTCTCCTTTTTCCTCTTGTTCTTCCTCCTCTTCCTCCTCCTCTTCTCTTATTTTTATTCTAAACATAACAAGAACCACATACTTAGTGAACCAGAAAAAAGACCATTGGATATGGAACTGCAGGTTTCTATCTGTAGTTTGCTTTTCTTTTCAAATATATATATATAATATTTTCAGCCTGTGATGTTCTAAAAAATAACCTTATTTTCTGTCTTTTTTATAATAGTTTTATTTCCATCCATTATATGTAAAAACAATTTTTAACATTCATTTTTTTTAAATTTTGAGTTCCAAATTCCCTCCCTCCCTCCTATCCCTTCCCTCTATCCATCCTACTCTTGCCCCCTCTCTGAAATGGCAAACAATATGATATAGATTTTACATGCACAACCATGTAAAACATTTTTCTACATTGGTCATTTTGTGGGAGAGATAAAAAATGAAAAAATAAAGTAAGATATAGTATGTATTGATCTGCATTGAGACTCCATCAATTCTTTCTCTGAAGGCAAGTGGCATTTCTAAGAAAGGGCTTCTTAACCTTATAATTGTGAACTTGATTTTTATGAAAAATTTTCATAACTGTATTACAATATAATGAGTTTCCTTTTTAGGCCTATATATTTTGTTTTATGCATTTTTAATGTCTATACTAGTCATGTTGTAGAAGAAAACACGGACTAAAAAAACCTAAGCATCAAAAAATAGCTTTCATACTCCATCCATTTATTTTCTGCACTTAAAACATTATTCTGAGAGAAGGCCCACAGGCTTCAAAGAGGTCTAGGACACAAATAAAGTTTACAAAGCCCTGTTCTAAGAAGATAAGTTTTGGAGGAAATACTTATCTGTATTGCTAAATAAAATTCATTGCTGGGAGCCTCTGGACATTGGCACAAATGCTTGTTGAATGAGGTTGAATGGAGGAGTAGGCGTGGCATTCGGAGATGTGGTGTTTTTGTTGTTCACTTTTTTCAGTCATGTCTGAGTCTTCACGGCCCTATTTTGGGGTTTTCTTGGCAAAAATATTCCTTTTCTAGCAACTTTGATGGATGAGGTAAACAGAGTTAAGTGACTTGTCCAGGGTCACACAACTAGTATCTAAGGCCAGATTTGAACTCAGGAAGGTGAGTCTTCCTGATTCCAAGTCAGAGCTCTATCCACTGCACTACTTAGCTGTCCTATACAGAGAAGTACTCTGACTCAATGTCTTTTCCTGCTAAATTAGGGGGAAATCCTCTTGGATTTCAGGATTAGATTGGGGATAGTCAAAGAATTTTGGAAAAAAAAAATCTTTGTCCACAAAGAAGACTTCCTGGTATCAAGTGGGTTGAGCTAGAAGAGTTCTACAAAATCTGTTAAGCTTATCCCTAGACCTTCAAACCTTTATTACAAGGCAATGACATCCTGTGACAAGGTCTGGAGCCAGCATCTTATATAGTGACTTGCACATAGTAAATGCTTAATAAATATTTGTTGAATTGTTCTAATAGGAGCAGAAGAGAGCTGTATTACAAATACGTATTGAGGCTTAGTCAGGGAGAATATGTTCTGTGGCTTTTAAAAAATCTTTTTGTTTCCAGTTATTCAGAGAATTAGGGAAAGCTGGAGAATAATTTTTCAAAAGGCTACAAGGATACAAGGATGTGGAAAGTCTGGCATATGACATTTCTCAGATCTTTGCTCAGCTTTAATAAATCCCTTTATTTATTTCCATTAACTAAATTTATTTACTCCTTGCTCCATATTGCCACTTCTAGACTCTGCTACCATCATTTGGCAACCTCTCCTCCTTTGAGGTTGATTTCCAATTTGTTATGCAATCCAGTTCCTCTTGGCTATTATTTCTCAGCCCCCATATTATTCTTTCTCCTTTCTCAAAGAACTGGGTACCTGGCTCACAGATTTCCCTCCCACACCAACTCCTACTATGTTAGGACTTCCACAAACATGGTGGAACATCTCCCTGAACCATCTTAACTTCCCAGTTCCTCAGGCTACTCAATTAGATTCTACTTAATAAACATTTAGAAATGATCACATTCTTCATCTTTCTGACACCTGCAAATGCTCCACTTCCAAGATCAAAAACTCAGAAATTGCTTTTCCAAAATCATCATTTCTTAGCATTGCATCTCTCCCTGTGCATTTACTCCTCTTTAACCTATCTCCATCCTCATTATGACTTACAGTCCCTTCAACTCCTCCAGACCTCAGTAGGCAATCACCCCTGAACTAGCCTTTATTTTCCTCCCTTCTCAATCCTTTAGTTAACCAGTTCAACTCTATAGTATCCACTACTCTTGAATCCCTAGTTCTCATGCCCTATTGCCACTCATGCCTCACCAAAACAAAACCCTAGATT
Organism: Monodelphis domestica; assembly: GCF_027887165.1. Lineage (NCBI taxonomy): Eukaryota > Metazoa > Chordata > Mammalia > Didelphimorphia > Didelphidae > Monodelphis > Monodelphis domestica. Next base: position 338,219,450 of record NC_077227.1, on the reverse strand, counting down.
ATGTCCACATTTTGCTTCCTCTGCTTTTACTTGTGTATTGCTGGATGGACCTGAAAGAAGACTTGCAAAGGTGCTGATTGGGTGTCCTATAAATCTCATAGAGGCTCACCAGGATATTCCATTTACTTTGACCTAATTTATTTATTATTCCACTTCCCACAGAGGCCATTCCAAACCTCTTATCTCTTCAGGACTCCCGTACCATTCCTTCCTCTACCCTATCAGTAGAAGACCTTGCCTCATGATAAAACAGAATTCTCTCTTCAACCTTTATCTATATGTTGGGGCCCCTGAAATAGTCCCTCATTCTTTCCTACTTTTCTTTATGATTAGAAGGTAACTTCTCCTCATTAAAGTCCATCTTTATCCAATCAGCTTTGATTCCACCCCTCTCATCTTATTTGACATATTCTCCTGAAAACTGATCCTCTCTTTCTCATCATCCTTCATTCTCTAGCTACTGCTTTCATTGATGCTGCCTACAAACTATCCTCCTATGTCTGTCCTTCCTTTCCCAGCCAAAGTCCTATGAAAAGTTGTCTATGCTCATTATCTTCACTTCTCCTTTCAATCACTTCCCAAACCTTTTGGAGTCTGGTTTCTAATCTCAGAGAATCTCAGGGGAAGGGATCTCTGAAGCCATCTAGCTTAGTCCTCTCATTGTATATATGAGGAAAATAAGACCAAGAAAAATGAATTGACTTATCACTCAATTGAAGCTGCTCTGTCCAAAGTTAGGAATGACTTCTTAATTGCCAAAACCAATGGTCTTTTCTCAATTCTGATCCTTCTTTATCTCTCTGTAGCACTTATCACTATTGGTTAATTCCTTTCTCTCTTTCTTTTTTTTTAAACCCTTATTTTTTGTCTTAGAATGGATACTAAGTATTGGTTCCAAGGCAGAAAGTGGTAAGGGCTGAAACTTTATCCATGTTATAGCCACTAACTCTCTCCAAAGGCTCTTTCCTGGGCCTCCTCTTTACTCCTTACATTATTTCACTTAGTATTCTCATCTATTCCTATGGGTCTAATGATCATCTCCATGCAGATAACTCCCAGTTCGTTCTCTCTCTCTCTCTCTCTCTCTCTCTCTCTCTCTCTCTCTCTCTCTCTCTCTCTGTCTCTCTCTCTCATCCCTGTCACCCTATCTTCTCCTGAGATCTAATGGGATAGAATTTTAAAACTTTATTTTAAATATTCATAATTTTTACTCCTGGCCTCCAACTCTTCCCCATCCATTGAAAAGGTAAGCAATATGGTATCCATTATACATATGAAGTCATTCAAATATATTTCTGTATTTGCCATGTTGAAAAAAAAGGAAAAGAAAGTAAAAAACAACATATTTCAATCTGCACTCAAACTTTATTAGTTCTCTCTCTGGAAATGGATCACGTGTTTTGTCATGAGTCCTTTAGAATTGTTTGGGATCATTGTCATGATTAGAGTAGCTGAAGTCTTTCCTAGTTGACCATTGTTACAGTATTGGTATTTCTGTGTACAGTGTTCTCCTGGTTTTTGCATCAGTTCATATAAGTCTTCTCAGGTTTTTCTGAAATCTTTCCCCTTGCCATTTAAATAGAATACCCTGTTGGCATATTCTGAAGGGAAACTTCAAATGTACAAAACAGAATTCATTATGTTTCTCTCCAAAACCATTCTTCTTCTAAATTGCCCTATAGCATTAGAGAATACTATATACACCTATATGCACTGCTGAAGCAAGCACCTTTCAATCACCCAGGTTTACGACTTCATTTTCATCTTTAACTCCATGCTTTCCTTCAACCCCCTTAGTTGCTTAAATTTGTTTTTTCTGCCTTTAAAATATCCCCACTTTTCATTTATACAAACCCCACCATAGTTCAAGCCATTACTTCTTGCCTCGACTAATTGGCCTTCTTACCTCTAATTCCATCCTTCATTCTTTGCATAGCTGCCAAAATGATCTTTCTAAAGTGTAGTTCTGACTAACCCACTCATCTACTCAGTAAACTTCAGTAGCTCCCTATTTCAAGTGGGATCCAATATTAAGTCCTTCGGCCTTTAAAGCTCTTCATAACCTGACCCCTTCCTATCTTTTCACACTTTACTCCTCTTCATATATTCTATGATCCAGCCACACCAACCTACTTGCTGCTCCTTGCACAAAAACTTATCTTTTCTTTGGACTTTTCCTCTGGTTATCCCCTATGCCTGTAATTCTCTCTCTCTCTCTCTCTCTCTCTCTCTCTCTCTCTCTCTCTCTCTCTCTCTCTCTCTCTCTCTCTCTCTCTCTCTCTCTCTCTCTCTCTCTCTCTCTCTCTCTCTCTCTCTCTCTCTCTCTCTCTCTCTCTCTCTCTCTCTCTCTCTCTGTCTCTCAACCCTTACCTTCCACCTTAGAATCAATACTAGGTATTGGTTCTAAGGCAGAAGAGTGGTAAGGGCTAGGCAATGGGGATTAAATGAGTGTGAGGCCAAATTTGAACCCAGGACCTCCCATCTCTGGGCCTGGTTCTCAAACCACTGAGCCACCAGTTGTCCTCGATTCTCTAACTCTTAAAGTTGCTGACTTCCATCAAGATTCAGCTCAAATGGCATCTTCTATAGTAGGTCTTTCCTAGGCCCTACAGCAGCTAAAGGTGTCACCTCTAAGGTTATTGTTCACCTAATCTACATGTATTTTGGATGCAACTATTTATATACACATCTCTCCCATTAGCATGTAAAAACCTTGAGAAGTGACACTAGTCTTGTCTTTCCTTGTATCCTTCGTGTTTAATACAGTGTCTGCCACATAGTAGTTCCTTACTTAATGTCTACTTGTTAAATGGTTGACTATTAAAGGGAATTCACATCATGTTGAGTCAGTAGAAGCATATATCATACATCTGCTATGTGCCAGGCAAAAAAAAAAAAAGCACTTTCTTTCAAGGGGCTCATAGTCTAATGGAAAGAACATCATACAAATAGTTTTGTACAAACAATATTTGTCAAATAAACTGGCAATATCCTAGAGGGAAACCTCCAAGGTTAAGGAGAAAAAGTTTTCTTTCAGAAGTTAGGACTTTAGGTGGGACCTGAAGGAAGAGAAGAGACATAAATGAAGAGGGAGAGAATTTTTCAGGTATGGGAGATGCCAATGAAAATTCTTGGAGTCAGGAGATGAGTGTCTCGTTCCAGGAACATCCAAGAGATCAGTGTCATTGGATCTTAGAGGACATGGAATGGAGCGAGGAGTGAGTTGTTGGAAGACTGGAAAGATGGGAAGGGGTTATGAATTTTTTTAAAAGCCACACTGAGAATTTCATATTTGATCCTGGAGGTGACTGGGAGTCCCTGGAGTTTATTGATTAGGGAAGTGATATATATTCAGACATGGAGGTCCACTTTTGATATATGAGTGGAGAAGGGACTTGGACAAGGAAAGATATGAGAAAAGGAGCCCTGGGTCAGCAAGCTATTGTTAATTTAGATGATAAATATGATGAAGGTCTCCACCAGCCTGGTGGCAGTGTCAGAGGATAAAAGGGAGTAAACATTAGGGATGTTATAAATGGCAGAAAAGCCAGGATTGGACCCCTGATTGAATATGGGAATGAGAGAATCAAGAATTGGGGATGATATCAAGGTTGTAATCCTCAGTTACTAGGAGGATAATGAGGTCTTCAACAGTAAGAAGTGAAGTTAGGGAGAGGGAAAGGTTTGGGGAGAAAGTTAATGAGTTGAGTTTTGGACAAATTGAGTTTAAGGTGTTTATGGGACAACAAGTTCAAGATATCCAATAAGCAGTTAGGGATGTGAAAATGGAATCAGGAGACGGGTTAGGACTGGACAAATAGACCTGAGAGTTACCTGCTTAGAGTTGACAAATTAACCCCTGGGAGATTTGTTAGGCAGAGGAAAGTCTGAGTTGAGATCCTAGCATAGGAGCAGACTAGACCCCTTTGTCTGCAGTGACTTACAATTGACACAAACCTGACAGTTCCAAAGTCTTTGGTGCTGTAGACTTAGCATGATGCCCAGCACATAGTTAACGCTATGTAAATGTTAGCTATTATTCCTGTGGGCAGGTAGGTGGTTCAATGAATAGAGTGCTGGACCTGGAGTCAGGAAGACTCAGATTTCAAATCTGGCCCAAGACACTTCCTAGCTATGTGACCCTGAGCAAGTCACTTAACCCTGTTTTCCTCAGTTTCTTCATCTGTCAAATAAACTGGAGAAAGAAATAACAAAACCACTCCAGTGTCTTTGCCAGAAAACCCTCAAATGAAATCATGAAGGGCTGGACAGGTCTGAAAATGACTGAACAGCATTATTATTATTTTTGTTGCTGCTGTTGCGGGACATAGCTCTTGATTTGGAGAAGGATTCTTCCTTGTTCTTAGTTCTGTCCTATGATCATCTCCCTGTTTCCAACATACCATTCTTTGATAAAGCACTGTGTAAATATGTTAGACCTGACATTCAGAGAGCAAAAGGAAAGTATTATTGCACTCAGGATTGAGACGAAGGAAGAGTTAATTTTTAGATCTGACTGTACCACTGATGTAGAACTTTGGCTAAATCACCTTCTGCAGTCTTCAGCAAAATTAAGAGACCATTTCTGGGGATTTCTGGAGTCCTTTCCAGCTCTAAGTTTTTAGAATAAACTCTAGCCTTAGAACTCTAAGGACCTGGTACTAGATGGTCATGGGAAGAAGCTCACTTAATAACAGATGTCATTTATATAGCATTTGCTCTGTGCCAAGCAGTGTGTTAAGTGCTTTAAAATGATCTCATTTGATCTTCACAACACCCTTGGGAGATCGGTGCCATTATTATCCCCAATTTACAAATGAGGAACTTGAGGCAGAGATTAGTGTTGGATCAAGGTCACACAGGTAGTCAGTGTCTGAGCCTGAATTTGAACTCTGGTCTTCCTGACTTTAGGCCTGACATTCAATCCATTATGCCATCTAGTTATTCTTGGCTCTGCTTACCCTTCACTCTCAATTAGATGGGGGTTGAAATCCAGTGTTAGACCTCAGTCACAGAGGAAACCTTAGTCTTGGTGAGGGAGCCTCATCTTTTCATCTCTTTCATCTAAGGTCAGAGGAAAAAGGGAAACAAGAACTAGGCCTGAGCCCAAGCCTACCCTTCCTGTTGTGGTGCCATCTGACACTCCTCACTGATGGCACTAATGCTTCATCTGGCAATCCTCTACCATAATGAGGTGAAAGGAGTAGACCCCAGTGTCCACCTTCCTTTCAGAGACTAGACCAGTAGCACAATGCCTGGCTTCTACTGTAGCCATTGCTTTGCAACTGCTGGGGCAGCTTCTAGGCTGGCGAGTTTGAGAAGAGAAGAACCTGGGAATAGATTGGGAGATTCAATAATGTCGAAATGAGGTGGGAGATACCGGGTCAGGCTTCCCATCAGACTCCTGGGGGCTATACCAATAGGTATGGATTTAGGGAAATGTCAACCTTCCTCAGTAGTACTGGAGGAGAGGGGAGCCAAGGAGGGGATAGATTGGTCAAATTGCATTTAAACCAATGAATATGGAAATTGTAGGGCTGAGCTTGGCTTTCAGCCTGAATCCTCTGCCTCATTACTTTGAAATTAGGCCAAGAGGCAGTTAGGTGGCTAAGTGGATAGATAACCAGGCCTGGAGGCAGGAGGTACTAGGCCTCAGATACTTCCTATATGACTCTGGGCAAGCTACTTAACCCCCACTGCCTAGCCCTTACTGTTATACTTATTATTGATTCTAAGACAGAAGAAAAGGAAGGAAGGAAAAAGAAAGAAAGAAAGGAAGGAAGAAAGGAAGAAAGAAAGAAAGAAAGAAAGAAAGAAAGAAAGAAAGAAAGAAAGAAAGAAAGAAAGAAAGAAAGAAAGAAAGAAAGAAAGAAAGAAAGAAAGAAAGAAAGAAAGAAAGAAAGAAGGAGAGAGGAAGGAAGGAAGGGAGGGAGGGAGGGAGGGAAAGGAAAGGAAAAGAAGGAAAGTAGGGAAAGAAAGGAGGAAGGAAGATCCCTGAGAGATTCTAGAAAGTATAAATTTGTGAACTTGTATAGCATACGTACTTACAATATGGTCCAATATGCATGCACATACATAACATAGTTTCACTAATTCTAAGGTTTAGCAGTTTTTTTTCCCCCAAAGAAAGTTGGCTTTTCTTCCTCAAATAAAGGAACTTTGTTCTCCCTGAAGACATGCTCATTGGTCCTGAGAGGGCTGTTGAATGCTATTTATTAATGGAAGATGACTGTCTTGCCTAAAAATATACCCTAATCCTGAGGAGCTTAATTAAAAATACAGAGCCAATCTCTCCCATTCCCCAAGAAAGCTTCCAGGTGCTGCTCCACGGTGAAAGGGAACCAAGAAAACTAGAGGAACCAGAACTCACTTGTCACATCACCCAAATGATCTATGCACAGCTTTTGGAAACTATGAGTTGAACATCTATAGCTTGAGCTTATAGCCTAAGGAGCCTCCAGGAATCAGATGGACTTAGAAAGCAATAATAGGTCAATAGCAGTGTGGGTAAGCTATGTTGGAGTTGAGGTTATTGCACCTGTAATCAATGCTAAAAGCCCTAGTGGGTCTTTAGCTGGGAGACCACAAGCATTATGAGATGAATTGGAATATGAAAGGCAGTCCTCCCATCTCTTACTGTAGATCAAGAAGAGGGGGTGGCAAGGAAGGATTTTATTGTTCCTACTTTATGGTAGGGGAAATTGAGACCCAACAAAGACATGGAATCTATCTTCTCTTTCTCTAAATCTCCATTGGAAGATGGTGGTAGGACTGAGCTTCAGGAGAAAAACATTTCATAAATTTTTTTAATTTAAAAAAATAAAGAAGAAAGAAAATGGGTGTGGAGGCTTTGGTCTCATTGCTCATATTTAAACAAAGAGAAATATTTCAAAAGAGCTAATGAATAATGTTGACTAAGTAGATTCTCATATTTTGCAAATGTTGCTTTGGTTATTTGTGAGCAATTGTTTCCACCACAATCCTCAGTGTACTAGCCAAAGGATAATTTTGTGTTAATTAGACAGTCTTTGCCTCCTTCCTACCTCTGTTACCCTTTATATTCTCCCCCCCACCCCCTGCCACCACCTCATCCCCACCAGTTAGGAGAAAAATCTTGCCAGTCTTTTGTCACAAACTAGGCCAGAATCTAGGACTACATGCTGAAGGGGACTAGAATGGGTACAGCCTCCCCTGGGGAAAGAGAAAAACAAGCTGGTCACTTCAATGGAGGTGGGGAACAGAGAGAGTTTCAGATGAATCTTTATGGCCCAGCCAGATCTTGTAATGAAGGATGGAAAGATGACTATGGAATCCTTAAGTTAGTCCATCCCAGGCTTCTATTTTGAGTCTTATTTTCTAATGCCTCAGTATGTCTCTCTATCTTTTGGTGACAGGGAAACTTGCCCATCCTTGAGGTTACTGTAAGACCACCTACTGATGGCATGTGGCAAGCCTGGATTAAAGGGGTCCTTGTTTACCAAATGGTTAATTGAATGCCCCTGGGATCCTGTGTTATTTCCTCCTTCTTGTCATGTTTTAAATCACTAAAGATAGGTATAATCTATCTTGCTTGTAAAGTCCTTTAAGGAAAGTGATTCTATAACTTTAGTCTCTGAGTCACTTAGGACCCCCAGTCCTCATTCTCAGGAAGTTTTTCTTGTGACTAAACTCACAGTGTGGCCTGGGAAGGGTTGGAGAATATCTAGGCACCCATCTTTAGCTAATAGCCCTTCAACCACATGAATGATGATGATTAATTAACCCTTTAACTGTATTTGCTCAGTTTGTGACTTTGGCTGGCAAAGTGGGTGCATTTGAGGAAGTGCACATGTCTTTCAATACTATTTGAACACAAATAGTCTTATCAGAGACATTGTTGGGGGGAGGGGGCATGTACACCCACGTTCTTCCTCTCTTCCCCAGTTCTTCAAGATCATTCCACAAGCATTTAGTTAGTACCTGCTTGATGTACCAGACACTGGGAATACAATGACAAATGAAACCAGTCTTTGCTCTCAAAGAGCTTACATTCTATTGTGAGAGAGAACATAGATCTATAAAGATATACAAGACACGTACAAAGCAGACATAAGGTAACCTTAGATGAGAAGACACCAGACAGCTGAGGAGACCAAGAAAGACCTCGTACAGAAAGTAGTACTTGAGCTGAATCTTGAAGAAAGCCACAAACTCCAAGAGGTAGAAGGGAGGAAGGAGGTCATGGGGACCACCAGTACAAAGCATTGCACATGAGAGATGGAGTAACATGTATGAGGAACACAAATAGACTAATATGGCCAGACCATCAATTTCCTATCCTCCAGGCTACGCTACTTAAATAAATCTATAATCTCGTCAAAATAGGAGTCCTTTCCCTCTGCTATCCATGAAGATTGTGACCCATCTGTGCCTTCTCATACCACGTGACTCTTGTTTGTGCCTTTTTTTATGTTCTCCATGGAGAGTTTACCCAATAGCCTATGGCCTTTCCTTTAGGTCTCCTGATATTTCCTGGGTGCTGGTGACACAGGCCAATTTTCCATCTGTTATCCTTCTTGCTTGATACATCACCAACTGACTCACTCCTTTTCTGGACATACATTTCTTTAATGATACCATTTATACCACTTATTGTGCATGAATCCTGGTAGAAATCTGCTGTGACCTATTTACACCCACCCTTCCTTGCCCCTCAGTGACTCATAATTTGGTTTTTCAGAGACTGTGGCATCCCATGATTCATAGACATAAGGCATAACCAGGACAATATTCAAATATTCAAAGGATAATTGTAATTTTTGCCAATATGAAGAATTTTTAGTATGAGTACTCCTTGTACCAACTATCCATAAACGATAGCAGACTTCTTGTAATACCAAGAAGTTAAATGAATTATCCAGCTTAGTAAAGATGTTGTTAGAAGTAGGATTTGAACCTAGATCTTCTGAGCTCCAAGACTAGCACTCTGTCCACTATTCCAGGCTACTTCTAATAACAAGAATATAATACTGAAAAGATTTTTACTACCCATATTTCAGGAAAAAATATGGGGACTTTGAAAATACTATAATTTCTCAAATCTCATCTCACCTTTTTCCTTCTTCTATTTAGTTCTGGGATCGTCTCATTACAATATCTGTCTAAGATCTTTGTACCAGTCTACCTGCTCAATAGGTTCTCCTTCCAGCTTCATGCAGTGATCTAGACAATGAACATTCTTCAGCTGCTTGGATTTTCCTGGGTATAATGAAATCCTCAACCTCTTTGAGTGGTTGAGGATTTTGCTTAGAATTTTTTGTGATACTCAGAGGTGTGATGCAATCACTATATTATCATCCACAACAAGAGCACCTAGAGGAGCTCTTGACTTCTAGAGAAGGGACTCTTCACTTTCTTTGGGTCATAGACCCCTTTGTTAGTGTGGTAACCCCTTCCTCAGAATAATGTTTTTTTTCCTCCAAGTATGGAATTCACTTTTAAGTTTAATATGTACTATTAACATTTTCTCCATCACTTTCTTTTTTAAAACTATTTTATTTTCCCAATTGCATGTAATAACATTTTAAACATGTTTTCTGAATTTATAAGATTCAAATTATCCCCCTCTTTTTTCCTTCCTCCTCCCTGAGATGAAAAGCAATTTGATCATGTATGATATTGCAAAACATATTTCCACATTGGTCATTTTGTGAAAGAATGCTCATATAAAACCAAAACTCCCCAATAAAAACACAAATAAAATGAAGTGAAAAATAGTGTACTTCAATCTGCATTTAGACTCCGTCAATTCTTTCTCTGGAAGTAGATAGCATTCTTTTGTCCTAAGTCCTTCAGAATTGTCTTGGATCATCATATTTATAAGAGTAACTAAGTCATTCACAGTTGATCATTGTATAATACTATATTACTGCATATAATGTTACATTGTACAATTGCTATTGCTGAATACAATGTTTTCTTGGTTCTGTGTAATTTACTCTGCATCAGTTCATGTAGATCTTTCCAGCTTTTTTTCTGAAATCATTCTGCTTCTCATTTCTCATAGTATAATAGTATTCTATCATAATCATATATCACAACTTGTTTAGCCATTCCCCAATTGGTGGACATTCTCATAATTTCCAATTCTTTGCCATAATAGAAAGCTGCTATAAATATTTTTGTATAAATATATCATTCCTTCCCCTCACCCCTTTTTAAAAATGTCTTTTTGATACAGACCTAGCAGTGGTATTATTGGATCAAAGTGTATGAACAATTTTATAGCACTTTGAGCATAGTTCCAAATTGCCCTCCGGAATGATTGGATCAGTTCACAACTCCACCAACAATGCATTAGTGTTCCAATTCAACCACATCCCCTCCAACATTATCACTTTCCTTTGCTGTCATATTAGCCAATCTGATAGATGTGAGGTGGTACCTTAAAGTTGTTTTAATTTGCATTTCTCTAATCAATAGTTATTTAGAATATTTTTCCATGTGATTATAGAGAGCTTTGAGTTTTTTCATCTGAAAACTGCCTGTTCATATCGTTTGTCCATATCCATTGCTCAATTGGAGTATGACTTACATTCATATAAATTTGACTCAGTTCTCTATATATTTGAAAAATGAAACTCTAGGAGAAATTTGCTGTAAAATTTCCCACCAGATTGTCATTTCTCTTCCAATATTGATGATATTGATTTTTTTGGGTACAAAACCGTTTAAATTTAACATAATCGCAATTATTCATTTTTAATCTCAATGTTCTTTATCTTTTGTTTGGTCATAAATTCTTCCCTTATCCATAGATTTGATAGGTAAACTAGTCTATGTTTCCCTGATTTACTTGGGGTATCTCCCTTTATGTCTTAATCATATACGCATTTTGACCATCTCTTGGTATAGAGTAGAATAATGTTTTAACTGCATAAAATAAAATACACAGGATTAAAGAGAAAAATCAATTATATTGAAGCACAGTGAACAAAACCTTTAAAAAAATAAGTTCATGGATGCCAGGTTAAGGGCCCTAGGTATTCCCTTTTCCAAATGGGCTCTGTGTGGCCATGTTTTATGACAATGGCAAAATACGTTTGATGAACACACCTCCCCATCTTTTATACCTTTCCTGATATGATCATTAGCAATCCTGGGACAAAGTCATCTATTATGAACTGTATCAAGGAATCTCCAATGATATTAACATAACTTGTACTTCATACCTCCCTGGAGTGTTGTGGGAATTAAAATACAACACAATACAATATAAAGCACAGTGTGCTTTGTAAACTGTAAACTAGATGACTGTGAGTGGCAGGGGTGGCAGTTGTAGCTTTTTTTTTTTGAAGGCTAAGTTACCATCTTTTTCTTCCTTCTTGTCTTCTAACATCTAGCATAGGCTTTGGTACAAAATAACTAAATATTCATTAAAGTCTTCCTGATAATTCTAAATTCCTCTAGGACTCAACCATCCATGAAGTCTTGGGAGATTAGCTGGTTAATTGAGGATACAGACAATGTAGCCAGAACACTGAGGCAATTGGCTCAAGTTTCAGTTTCTACCAGAAGCCTTTCCTGATCTTCCTAGCTGCTACATCATCAAGTGAGCTCATGTGTATTAAGTTTTACAAACCTTAAAATGCTCAATAAATATAGTCTGTTATTAGCACCTTACCCTAATTATTTAGTGCATATATTTCTTTCTTAAATATGTACCTGATGTGATTGGGGGTTTTGGCTTTAAAAGATCACTCTATTGCAAATATGAATAATATGGAAATAGGTTTGGAACAATGACACGTGTATAAGCCAGTGGAATTATTTGTCAGCTCCTGGAGTGGGGAGAGAAGAGGGATGGAAAAGATCAAGAATCCCGGAACCATGGAAAAATATTCTAAATAAATAATAAAATAAAATAAATATGAACCTGATAGAATATAAGTAAGCTCCTTGAAGGCCCCTGATGTTTTGGTTTTGTTTTTACTCTGTATCTCCAGCACCTAGTATAGTATGTGTGTAGGTGTCTAGTAAATGCTTATTGATCTCAGCTCAGCTTTCTGCTACCCTAGCTTGTAAGTTTCCCATTAGACTGTGAGTTCCTTGAGGGCAGGGACTATTTTGCCTTTCTTTATACCATAAGTACTTAGTGAAGTGCCAGGTGAATAGTAAAAGCTTTAAAAATGCTTGTCAATTACTACCTCTGGGACCCTGGGCAAGTCACTTAGAAGGGAATCTCAGTTCCCTTCTAAGGAGTTCGAAATAAAGTCCCTTTTCGTTTTAGATCTGAGTCTCTCATCTGTCGCCATTCGGAGCTCTCTGATTGTTTGATGTGCTCCTGGTCATGCTGCAGTTTTCCACCAGGTGGCAGGGCAGTGTCCTCATACATGCTGCTTCACATCACCTTTCCTCCTCTCACCACCAGGTGGCAGAGCAGCTACGCCTGTTGGGTAAGCCACCTCCCTCTGGGACTTCTTGCTCTTGGTTCCTGGGCTTGCAGAGCATTTCGTAGAGTTGCTAAGGCAGTATAATAAAGATTCTCATTAAAAAAAAAAAATCATCCAAACAAAAAAGCGGAGTTTCTTCCCGGGCCTCCAGGAGACCCTCCTGAAGATGATGACTTTCCTCTGTACTTTTCTGGAATTCCCAGGCAGGATTAGGTACATGATCCATCCTCTTGGGGGAGAAGGAATGTTGGTGTCTCCAGGGCTTCCCCATTAGCCACCCAGTACAAAGGATGACCTTCTCATCTACTTCTTCCAGGGGAACCATCGTTCTCTCTTCCTAGGTCCTACCTTGCAGTTTCTACGGACTGCCTCCTGCTCCAGAGCCCCCAGCAAGGCAGAGCCAGAGGGAGTTTTTTACAAGGTCATACAGAGGACCCACGGGCTCCTTGGAGGCATTGCTAAGCCCTTTTCCTGGTCCTCTCCGCAATGACCTCATCTTTCCTTCTTGAATGTAATATGATAGAAATTGCATTAGACTGGCCATAAGGATCTTTGGTTCTGGTCCTGCGCCTCACCGCCATTGTGACCTTGACTGGGCAGATCTGTGCCTATTTTTTTGTTGGTTTTTTTTTTCCACCAAGAAAATTAGATTTTCTCCAAGACCTCTTCTGCTTCTAACATTCAATGAATATCTGATTCTTAGTTGTTTCCCTAGGGATCTCTGGGTTGAGCTTTCCCTTTTTTTATTTTTAATTTTTTTTTAATGATTTGCTTCTCCCTTGACCTTACATGTCTTCCTTCCTGGTCCCTTGTAGACAATCCAACATTCCAGATAGCTCTTGGCCCACTGTCGATGTTTATGTAGTCTTGGGGGATAGAATCTGAGGAGATAGTCTAAGGAATAAGGGCCTAAGGATAGGAAAGAGGCTGCCCAGATGGTGCAGTGCCAGGAGAACTGTGCTATTGGGGGTTGCTGATGCCGATAGGTGTCAGAAAGCTGAAGTTTCCCAGCTGGCTCTGCAGTTTATTCTAGCATCCTCTTAATTGGGAACAAGCATTTATACAGTACTATATGTGTATATCTATGTGCCATTGGTCCCCCCAAAACTCTCTACTCATACCTACAGTTCTTCCTTAGATAGCAAAAACTCAGCATTTTCTTTTTAAAAAACCTTTCCTTCTGGCTTAGTATTGATACTGAGTAGTGGTTCCAGGCAGAAGAATGGTAAGGAGAAAGGCAATTGGGGTGAAGTGATTTGCCCAGTGTTACATGGCTAGATGGTTCCAGATCAGATTTGAACTCAGAACCTCCCAATCTCCAGGCCTGACTCTTTATCTATTGAGCCACCCAGCTATCCTCTAAAACTCAGCATTTGATCAACAAACATTTACTAAGTCTATTGAAAGACTGGACTAGATGCTTCTAAGATATCATCTGAGAGTATGATTTAAAAACAAAACAAAGCGACCCTTACTTTCTTAGAATTGAATACTAAGTATCAGTTCCAAGTCAGAAGAGTAGTAAGGGCTAGGCAGTTGGGGTTAAAAGACTTTCCCAGGGTCCCACAACTAGGAAGTGTCTGAGGCCAGATTTTAATTGAGATCCTCCCAATTCTAGACCTGGCACTCTAACCACTGACCCCCACCTCCAACTGCCTCTGTGAGTATGGGTAACAGAATGTGTGGGAGACAGGAGAATGAGAAGCCATGGCCCCTGTCCTCAAGGAAATTAAAGCTAGTTGTTAGATTCTTTTTTATTGGCTTTCTTGCTATTTGCCTTGAAATCATACTTTTCCCTTAGCAGAAAGCTCAATCACTAGAGGATTCAATTCAACAAGCACTTTTTATGTGCCTGCTCCATGTAAGTAAGGCACAAGCTATATAGGCTGGAATGAATACTTCATCCTAGCTCAAAAGACAATTTAAAAAAATAGCCTCTCTTGGCAGGGACATATATTATCATTCTATTCAATTCATAAAGTATTATTTGTTTTTAAATCCTTATTTTCTGTCCTAGTAACAACTCTAAGATAAAAAGATAAGAGATTGGCAAATGGAATTCAGTGACTTGCCCAAGGTCACACAGCTAGAAGATGCCTGAGGATAGACTTGCACTCAGGTCTTCCAGACTCTAGACCTGGTTCTCTATCCACTATGCCCCCTAGCTGCCCCTTATAAAGCATTAACTGTCCCCTTGACATTACACTTGAAAACCTCTCTGTACAGGGACAAATGTTTATCTTTTCATTCCTGTCCTGGCCATCTCCATCAGAAAGCTAATTTCCCCTTTTCTGTAAATACCTCGTATCCCAAAGGATCACAACCATTGAACTCTCTGGCCTCCCTACTTTCAGACTGAAGAAGATACTTGGGGAAAGTCCAAGACTCTTTCTGTAAATGGAATGCTGCTTGAGTACTTCTCTTGTGTTTTCCTTTGAAGACTTAGAAGCACTTGAGATTCAGCTAGGTGGTGCAATGACTGCTCAGAGTACTAGGACTTTGGACAGGAAGGCTTGGGTTCAAGTCCAGCCTCAGACACTATGTAACTCTGAACAAGTCACTCAGCCTTTGTTTGCCTTAAGTCTCTTTGACTGTAAAATTGGGAAATTAACAGCTCCTATCTCATAGGGTTGTGAGGATCATCTGAGGTGATATTTGTTTGTTTTTTAAACCCTTACCTTCTGTCTTAAAATCAATAAATACTATATTTCAGTTCCAAGGCAGAAGAACAGAAAGGGTTAGGCAATGGGAGTCAAGCGACTTGCCCAGGGTCACATAGCTAGGAAGTACCTGAGATCACATTTGAATCCAGGACCTTACATCTCTAGGCTTGGCTTTCTATCCACTGAGTCACCTAGCCGTCCTAGTGAGATAATATTTGTAAAGTGCCTAGTATAGAGTTGTTGTCAGTTTCCTCATCTGTAAAATGAGTTGGAGAAGGAAATAGCAAACCACTCCAGTATGTCTGCCAAGAAAACCCCAAATGGGGTCACGAAAAGTTGGACATGAAAAACAACTGAACAACAACATTCCATCTCCTTCTCTTCTAGCCTTGGGGGAATAATAGAAGTCAAGGAATTAGAAGGGCCATTTACTCTTGCTGCTTGGGAAGGTCTTCTCCATGGGTACTGTGGACCAGTTGGGGTTTCTGCCCTCTATTTAGTAAGAGGGGGCTCCTTGTCACTTCTGGGATCAAATAGAAGATCCTCTCTTTGGCTTTTAAAGTCTGTCACAACTTGGTCCCTTCCTCCTTTCCACAAAGGCTACAATCTTCTGATCCTCTTGCTATTCCTTGAATGGAGTGTCATCACTCCATCTCCCTCATCTAGTCTTTTCATTGGCTAGTCCACATGTCTGGAATGCTCTCCCTGCTTATGTCTGCCTCCTGGGTTCCCTCATTTCTAGCTAGATTCAGTTCAAATTCTGCCTCCACAAGAGGCATTTTCCAGTTCTCCACCCAATCCCAACTGCAAGTGCCTTTCCTCTAAGATTATTTCCTACTTATATTGTGTAGATCTTGTTGTATATATGCACTTAGTTGTTTGTTTGAAAGTCAGAGATGTCCATGTTGTAGATGTTGCATATAATGTAGCTTACATTAGAATGTAAACAAACATCTTGGGGCAGCTGGGTAGCTCAGTAGATAGTCAGGCCTGAAGTTAGGAAGTCCTAGGTTCAAAACTGACCTCAGACACTTCCTAGCTGTGAGACCCTGGTAAAGTCACTTGATTCCAATTGCCTAGCTCTTACCACTTTTTTTTTGCCTTGAAACTAATACTTAGTATATTGATTCTAAGACTGAAGATAAGGATAGAAAGAAGAAGAATGGGAGCTCCTTGAGGACAAGTTCTATTTTTGCCTTTTTTTTAAATCCCCAGCACATAGCACAGTATCTGGCACATAGTAAGCACTTAATAAATGCTTATTAACTTGCCAAGAGATTCTGGAAACTCCATTGTCTGCTTTCCTCTGGATCTTCTGCTTTCCATATGTGGCTGTGAGGTGCTCTGTCCTCGTATGTGTCTTTGGAGTTCAATGAAAGAGATTGAGTGAAAGGAGAATCTTTGGGCATTGCAAACAGTAGGTAATTAATAAATGTTTGTTGGTTTATTGACTGTGATTGGTTCTCCAAGAAGCCAAGATAGCAGTTTCACTCCACCTTGGTCTGAAGACTATATGTAAGGGGGTGGAGGGAAAAGGAGAGGGGCTTCTTTCTTCCCTCCCCTACAAAGCCCCCTGGCCAAGTCTTTAGGGTTCTTCCTCTGCTCCTGGCCCCCAACTTGGCTATCTCTTTGCTGTTTTATTTACCTGTAGGCCATGCTTCATGCTTGGCAAAAGAAAGGTCTGCTTCCTGAAGATGCCACCCATAGCTCCAGACAATACTTTTCCCTTTTCAAAGTATGTACTGACCATTCTGTTAGTCTGGCAGTGATGGCCAGGAACTTACACAGGCTTGAGATGGGAGTGCCACTGTGTCAAGCTTTTCCCACTTGGAAGAGCCCCTGCTTTAGGTGGCCCTCTTTAGGATGTCTGCTTCTGGCTCCATTGTGAGTTGGTTGTCCTCTCTCTGCCTCCCTTCAGTCCACTCCAAAGCAATCTTAGGGACCACTCAGACTCCCCAAAACCAGAATAAGGGTGAGGTAGTTGGCAGAGTGCCCAGTGTGACGGCTAGGCCTGAGTGCTGGACCTGACTATGTGGGGTTAACACAGTGGCACGTTTCCACCCTAAAGGAATACTCGCTTACGTCCCAGAACCAACAATAACCCCAGCCCTCCGATCAAGGCACCTTTGTTTCTCCATCAGCTGGGAGAATTGATGCCAGCCCTAGGTTAGAGGTTCCTACTGGCCTGGGGCCAAGAGCTGTGTTCTCTTTCTCTCTCTCTCCTGGGGAGACTCAGCGGCGTCTCCTGACAGCCTGACACAAACCATCTCACTGGGCACAGGTCTGGCTGCTGCAGGAACCCCACCCAGTTCAGCTTCCCTAGCAGTTTGGGGAGGGCAGGACCATGGAGTTAGGGGTCAATGAGGGAAGCTGGGGTTAGCTCCTGGGTGATGGTGGGCTGCCTGCTTGACACTCCTACTCTGAACAGAGGGAGGATATGGTGGAGAGTTAACTGGCAAGTTTCTACATGAATTGTGAGCCCCATCTGGTACTAAGAACAAAACATGGCTGTGGTCTGTGTACAGACAAGTGAAAAGGGGGGTGTCCCTCTGCCCAGGAACATCTCGGGCAAGACCTACCATCTCTGACCTGAAAAGTGCATAAGCAATGATGGATTTGTGTTTGAAAACATGTGCAGTTCTGAGTGGGTGTATGGGTGTGGGTATGGGTGTGTGTGTAGAAAATTTACTCTCAGAGCCATTTCTGTATTGACTGGGAAAGGGCTGAATGTTGCTGTGAGTCAACCAGGCAAGATTCTAGAGGTTCATAGTAGGCCTAGAATTTTGCATTTGTGTGTGTGTGTGTGTGTGTGTATGAATGACTTTCCTTGACTTTTGCATCTTCCCCTTTACCCCCTGCCCTTGTTTCCTGATGTCTCTGAGGAATATGGGAGAGGATCAGGGCTTGGAAGGCCTTTGGCTCTGACCAAGGTGGAACTTGGGCATTGGGCTCTTACTGGACTTGTCTAAGTGTCAAAGAAATGAAAAAATGGGCAGCGTAGACAGAGATGTAACAGTTCTTGGAACAGACCTCTTATTTATTTTTTTCTCTTCTTTTCCTGGCTTGGGAATAATAGACCTTCAATCAGAGATTAGGAGAGAAGGAAACAACTAGAAAAGAAACCAGTTTGAACAAAGACAAGGTGCTTTATGAACAAACTCCCTGCTGCTATTCAATGTTCCTGTCTGGATGTGGCTCCACATGTCAAGAGGAGGGAGGGAGAGCCGGAGGAGGAGGAACAAAGGGAGGGCAGGAGGGAGAGAAAGAAGAGAGTACAAAAGAGAAAACAGGGGAGGGAGGGAGAGAGACAGACAGAGAGACAGACAGAAAGACAGAGACAGAAAGAGAGAGAGAGAGAGAGAGAGAGAGAGAGAGAGAGAGAGAGAGAGAGAGAGAGAGAGAGAGAGAGAGAGAGGGAGGGAGAGAGGAGTACTTTCCCCATTTATAGAAGGTTCAGTTCTTACTCAAGGACAGTGATGGCAAATCTTTTAGAGACTGAGTACCCAAACTACAACCCTCACACTATATGTATCCCCCTGCCCAGAGAGGGGAGAGAGGAAGCTCTCCCACTGGGCTGTTGGACAGAAGAGTGGGTGTTGAGAAATGTCCTCAGGTACGTGTGGAGAGGGAGAGGGGAGCAGCCCTCTCCAGCACACTAGTGGCACACATGCCACATATTCACCATTTCAGCTCTAGGATAAGACCTTAAGGAAGAATGAAGGTGTCTGTGTTAGAAGAGGACAATGCTTTGGGCTACTTATAATGCACACGATGTCCAAAAACCTGCCATGGCAGAGTTAACAGGTGAGTCAAGATTAGAAGTAAGAATAGATTATGATGGGAGGAAACAGGGATACTCTTGATCCCAAGAGAAGTTAGGGACTTTTAGTACAGGTTAGGTTGATTTCATAAAAGGCAAATCATCCCTTAAGTGTTTCACCCCAACCATCATAAATGGAAGAAATTCCTGAACTAGAATATGGGATTCTGTTGCTGTCCCTATATTAAAGGTAGGGAGAGTGACAAAGAACTGTTTGGGCATCCCAGGAAAATGGAAGGAACTTACAGGGGAAGGGTCAGGTAGGTAAAAGTCAAAAAAATAATTTTTTTGTAACCTTGACTGAGGAGGCTTATAAAATTTGAGATATGGGTCTGGGAATCCTAAGCTCCTTTACAGAGAAGAACTGGATTAAGAATTGGAGGAGACCTGGGTTCAAATTCTGTCTCTAACATTTCCTAGTTTTATAACTGGGCAAAGTGCTTAAACTCTCTGAGGCTTAGTTTTCTCATCTGTAAAATGGGAGTAATATTACTAAGCTTATAGGGTGGAGGATGTGTGTGCATGATCATTGAATGAAATAATGTATTAAAAAATTCTGCAAACCTTAAACTATGTCATAAATGCCAGCTGTTATTATTGCAGGTCAATCAAAAGGCAGCAGAGTCATGGTGAGTGTAAATAGGGTATCATTAAAGAGAAGATACAGAAGAGTTCTCATGTAGAGAGAGGGAGGTATATCAGATAGACAGTTCTTGTGCTGTACTGGTACCCACATAATGTCCAAAGGCCTAATGGAAGACCCTCCATTTTGAGGAGGGACCCAGACCAGTCAACATCCATTTACCCTCCTGGTTTTTCTTCTGATTTTCTAGACTTTGCTACCATGCCTCAGTGCCTCCATGGGCCTTCTCACTCTGAAACACCACTCCACCCCCACCCCTGCAACCATCCCCAACTGGTTAGTACCTATGGGGGCCTTCATTTTGAGGAGGTGCCCAGGCCAACCATCTTCATTACCCTCCTGGTTTTGTTTTGGACTTTGGACTTTGACACCAAGCCCCCATATGGGTATAGGGCTTTCTCCACCCCCCCACCCCTTGATTATTTGACTTCTTTGTGTGCTGCCTTTTCCCAAAATAATATAAGCTCCTTGTGGGCGAGGACTGTCTTTCTTATTTCTTGTATCCCTAGGGATTAACATAGTGCCTGGAACATAGTCAGGGCTTAAGAAATCCTTGTTTCTTTGCCCAGCAAATTGGGTGGACCCCCTGGAGAAGATGTAGGAGAGGATATGAACAAATGTTATGGAGGATAAGAGGGTGTGGATGGGTTGACATCTGCACCACAGAAGGGAATACCAAGGTCAACAGACTCCCTGCCAGATGGCTTCCCTTGGTAGTTTCAGTGGCATCTCAATCTCAACATGCCTAAATTGGAATTCATTATCTTCCCTAATCCCCCTCTCCAATCTACACAGGTTCTCAGCCTAGGAGACATCTTTGATTCTTCCCTCTCACTCTCCACTCCCCACCCAGGCTGTCTCACTCTGTCTCCCCTACATCCATTGGCTTTTCAACGCTACCCAATTTCACATTTTTACCTGGATTGCTGTAATTTTTTAATAAATCATATATACTATCTTTTCATTAGCCATCTTTTATCCAGCCTTTCTCTTCAATTAATCAATCAAATCTATCAGTAATGCAACAATAATAACCAGTGTTGATATAGTGCTTTGAGGCTTGCAAAATGCTTCACCTGTTATCTCTTTGGAACTTTACAACAAGCCTACAAAACAACTGCTATAATTATCCCCGTTTCACAGATGAGGAAACTGAGATGGAAAGAGATTAAGTGCTATGGCTAAGTTCACCAAGGTTAAGTGACTTGCCTAACATACTAATTGCCTGAAGCAGAACTCAGACTAAGGTCTTCCTGATTACAAGTTCAGCTCATTATGCACCGCCTTTATGCCTTTTTCTGCCTTTATGTATGTATTAAGTACCTACTGCATTTATTAAACACCTTTTCTATGTCAGTCACTGTGCTGGGAATAAAAATAAAAAGAATGAAACAATCCCTTCCTTTTTTCCTCCCTCCCTCCCTCCCTCCCTGCCTTCCTCCCTCCCTCCCTCCCTGACTTCCTCCCTCCCTTCCTTCCTTCCTTCCTTCCTTCCTTCCTTCCTTCCTTCCTTCCTTCCTTCCTTCCTTCCTTCCTTCCTTCCTTCCTTCCTTCCTTCCTTCCTTCCTTCTTCCTTCCCTCCTCCCTCCCTCCCTCCCTCCCTCCCTTTCTCCTTTCCTCTCTCCCTCCCTGTCTCCCTTTGTTTCTCCTTTCCAAAAAACCCTTACCTTCTATCTTAGAATTGATAAAAGTATCAGTTCCAAGATAGAAAGAGGTAATGACTAGGCACTAAGGGTTAAGTGACTTGCCCAAGGTCACACAGCTAGGAAGTGTCTGAGGCCAGATCTCCCAAAACCAGACCTGGCTGTCTATCCCCTGAGTCATCTAGCTGCCCCATTCAATCCCTACTTTCAAAGAGCTTACATTCATATCTGATCAATTCTCCTCATAGTTAACTAATCAATATTCCTGAAACCCAGGTGTGACTGCTATTCCCTTGCTCAAGAAGATTCATTGGCTCTTTCTGTTTATAGGATAAAACACCAGTTCCCCGGTTTGGCATTTAAAGCCCTTCACAGTCTGGCTTCAGCCTATCTTTCTGGATCAATTACATATTACTGCCACTCATGCACTCTACACATTCCAGCCAGATTGGCCCAGTTGCTTCTCTTCATACACAACATTCCATTTTCTTCCTCCTCATCTCTGCCTCTTGGAACTTTCCTTAGTCCCTTCAAGGCTCAACTCAAGAGCCCCCAGTTGTTAGTCCCATCCTCTTCTGGCTCCAAATCATTTTGTATCAATCTTGTATTTGCTTCTCTGTGTGTAGGTTGTTCTCCACAGTAGAATATGCCAGGGACTTCTCCCTTTTGTTGTCCCTGTCACCTAGCAAAGTATCTGACAGGTAGAGCAGATATATGTTCAATGTTTATTCAAAGATGAAATCAGAGATCCACTGAAGTATTGATACATTCTTTTTTTTCTTTAAAATTTTTTTTGAGGTCAGTAGATGGCTCAGTGGATTGAGAGCCAGGCATAGAGATGGGAGGTCCTGGTTTCAAATTTGACCTCAGCTACTTCCTAGCTGTGTGACCCTGGGCAAGTAACTTAACCCTCATTGCCTGGCCCTTATTGCTCTTCTGCCTTGGAACAAACATTGATTCTAAGACAGAAGGCAAGGATTTAAATATATATATATATACATACATATGCATATGTATGTATATATATATATTTATACACCTTTTTATTTATCTTTGGTTTGTACATCACTTTCATATATGTGCAATATGTAACATATAAATACAGAGGATATATACATATACCAAATAAAAATATTTCAAGATGTGACATATATTTATATTTATGTATGTGTGTATATATATATATATATGCACACATATACACCCACATAATGCATCTTCCCTTCCCTAATCCAGACAGTTGCCTCTACAATAAAAAATAAGGAAAAGAAAATAAGGCAGTTCATCAGAACTAGACAACACGCCAACCAAGCCTTAAGAGGATGCTGAGAAGAGTCTTCTGTTTGATTCTGTTCTTCACAAATCAAGAAGATTAGGAAAGGGACCTAATGGGAAATGGTGAGAGGAGAATTGAACCTGTGAAGAAGAGATCAAAGGACTCAAACAATTGAGGTCAGAGGATGGAAAGCTGAAAGAGAATCTAACAATGGCTTTCAAGCCCAAAGACAGTTGTGGTTGTGGTTGTGGTTGTTTTAATAGAGCAAGACAAAGCTGATTTTACTTAAGGCAAAAAGGGCGACAGATTGGAACTTCAGTAGGAGAATTTAGATTGGATATGATGGAGGCTTTGACAGTGTTTTTTCTGCACACATGAATTCAGTAGAATGTATGATCTTTGAGGATAGGAATTGTTTTATTCTTGTCTTTGATTCGCTAGCACTATACTAGCCTGGCACATAAGAGGTATTTAATCAGTGTTTGCTGAATTGAATAAGTTCCATCTGGAAATGACCTGGAAAGGATTTTTCCAACTTCAATACTCAAGAATTTGAGTCCAGACTATTTATTGATGACTCAATCTTTGACCTCAGGCAATTTATTACTAAGCACCTGTGAACCTCAGTTTCCCTCTGAGAAACAAAATAAAAAGGACAATAATGCTTGTGCTTCTCCTTTTCATGAGGCTTTTTGTGCAAGAGCAAATGAAGCAACTTCTGTGAAGATGCATCAAGTGTCTAGAAAGAAGAGGTGGTACTAGCTCTGGCCCTCCAAAGGGTTATTAAGAAAGCAGTGAGTTGGCCCCTTCTCTCTCATCTGTACTGTACCAGACTGGTTTCCTAGCTGTCTTGGCAAGGCTGTCAATCATAATTCACTCTCATAAGTCATCTGAGACTGTTGTTCTCTTCAGGTTCCACCAGGGATTCCCAGAGATTTGGTTTCGACCTGTGATTTCTCTCTATCTTTGGCAGGATGCCAATCCTTAGGGACCTGTTTGCAGCATAAACCATGATCATTCCTGCTTCCAAACATTTGCTCATACTGTTTCTTTCAATGGAAATGCCCTTCTGAGGCCTCTCTGTTTATCCAAATCCTACTCAGCTTTCAAGACCTAGATCAAAGCCCGAGCTCCTTTCTAAGGCTTTCTGGTCTACCTCAGTCAGAGTGAAGTGAATTCCTATAGCACATGTATGCAGTACTATGCAGCCCAGCCCTTGATCATATTTTGTGCTTCATTTTTCTCTAACTGATTCGTTTTAATTAAGTCTTTTCTCTTGAATTGGATTTCAAGGTGGGGAACCATAATGTTGGGCAGAATTCAGTGAATGTTGGCTGACTAAGTAGAAAGAAAGAAAAAGAGAGAGAAGGGGAGGGATAGGGAGAGAGCAAGAGAGACAATGAAAGAGTGAGAGATAGAGGAGAGAGAAAGAAAGAGAATAGACTTAAAATTTTAAATGAGGCTTTCTTTGAGACCTTGAACTATGGCCAAGTTTCTTGAGTTTCTCTTGTTCCAGGGACTGCTGACTTGGTGCTGGCACTTTTTTATGTCTCTTCAATGGTTAACTTGAGGCACTTAAACCTT
Organism: Monodelphis domestica; assembly: GCF_027887165.1. Lineage (NCBI taxonomy): Eukaryota > Metazoa > Chordata > Mammalia > Didelphimorphia > Didelphidae > Monodelphis > Monodelphis domestica. Next base: position 338,195,390 of record NC_077227.1, on the reverse strand, counting down.
GTCTTCTCCAGATTCTCTGCACCCTACTCCCCCCTTCATTTTTACAAATATTATTGCATTTGATCCTTACAACAACCCTACAGGGTAGGTGGTTATTATTCCCATTTTAGAGTTGAGGAAACAGGTTAAATGACTTGCCCGGGGTCATATAGCTAGTATCTGAGGTCAAATTTGAGCTCACATCTTTCTGATTCCAGGCTCAGTACCCATACCACAGCTATTGTCAGTGAAAGCCTCTGAACTTCAGCTAGCTTGATTTGTTTTTCAGTTCAACAAATATTTATTATACATCTACTGGGTACAAGAGCCTGTGTTAGGTACAGAAGGATATATAAAAAGAAAAAAGAAAATCCTCACTCTCAAGGGTTTTGCAGGTTGATAAGAGAGATAAGGAACCTAGACAGATAATTATCATTGCAGAATTTATTGTTCAGTGGTTTTTCAGTCATGTCTGACTCTTCATGATCTATTTGGGGTTTTCTTGGCAAAGATGCCATTTCCTTTTTCAGTGCTCTTCACAAATGAGGAAATTGAGGCCAATTGGTTTAAGTGACTTGTCCAGGGTCACACAGCTAGGAAGTGTCTGAGGTCAAATTTGAACTCAGATATTCCTGATTCCTTAGATACTATATCACCTAGTTGCTCATTCATGCTACAAAATAAACAAACAAACAAATAAATGGAATAACTGCATAGAGTAGATAACAAAAAAAATAGCTATATAAGTTCTGAGGGAACAAAGATAATTTCCAGCTGTGCCTCCTGGAGAAGATTTCATGGAGGAGTTGACATTAAACTAGGCTTTAAAGGTGGGGGGAGGAATTTCAGAAGACAGAAACACAGAAAAAGGGCATCTTGAGCAAGGAGAACAGTATAAGCAAAACTGTAGAGTTGAGAAAGCATGGAGCATATTTGTGGAATAGTGACGAGTCCAACTGAAGTGCTGTGGAGGATGAATATTTGAGGCAAAGGGAAATTGATGCCAGAATGGGGAAGGCATGGAATGCTAGGCTAAGAAGTTTGGACTCTCAATAGAGAGTATGGAGCCTTTAATGCTTTTGAATAGGAAACTGATGAAATCAGGTTTGGACATGAGAAAAATTACTCTGGCAAAGGGGTAAAGGATGGATCAAAGGCAAGAGACAGTAGGGGCAAGAAGGCTGTTATAATAACCTGGACATGAGGTGATGAGGGCCATAATAGAAAAAGGAAGAGAAAACTCAGAATTGGAATTACTAGCCCTCAACCTATGACTACATGTGAGGCATGAGAAAAAGGGGGAAATCAGAAATGGCGCCGGGATTTCAAACTTGGGTAGAAGGCTCCTAGGTTCATAGATGTAGAGCACTCAGGACTTCAGTCCTCATCCAGTCTTCCCAAAGATGGCAACACTTTTCAAAGAAAGCATTTACAGCGTTCACCTGGGATAGACTATGGGTGGACTATTTGAGTGGCCACAACCTTCCCACTCGGTGGGTTGACCTTCAAGAATGTGGGTGGGGGGAACTTTGCCAGGCTTTGGGGTGATTCTGAGGGTCAGAACAGAAGCTGCTACAGGTTCTCTTCAGCTGAGCTGCTGCAAAGTTTCCAGGGAGCTGTGGTTAGGGGTTTCATATCAGCTATTCTTTGACACCCTCCCTAGTGGATTAGTGAGGCCAAGTACAATGTAGAAACTAACCTGGTAATAAATAACACCCTCACTCTGTCCTGTACTGGGCCTGCTTATTTATGAAGACTGTATTTCTGGCCAGCCTCCCACTAGAAGCTCCCAGGAGGAAGGAGGAGCCTATGACATCTGGCCAGATGTGGAGGCCATGGAGGGAGTCTGTTCTGCTCCTGCCTGCTCTGGTTGTGCCGCTGTCCCTGCACTAGTATTAGTAGAAAGGGAAAGAAATGATAGAGATGGAATACAGCCCTCCCCGACTCCCACTCCTAAGCCTTGTCCTTCAGCCACAATTCCTTCATGCTTCCAAACAAGCTTGATTGGCTTTAATTTGTTTTCCAGAGTGAGGGCTGTCACATGAAAAGCTAGAGCCAGCAGCTTCACCGTGAGAGGAGTGGTAGGAGATGGATGTAAGGGTTCTCAAGGATGATAGAAGCCTAGATTTAGGGCTATTGTAGATCAGAAGCAAAATAAACTTTTAGACCATAAAGGGACTCCACTGGGGAAGTGGGATTGGGGAGCAGGGATGCCCATGGAAATCTGAGTGTTTAGAGTGGTCACATCCCATGGCAGCTGTAGGGCAGACAAGGGCATCAGCCTGGAATCCTGCTTCTTCTTTCCCCAACATCCTCACTTGGCCCCGGCCCGAGAACCGGAACCATCAACGTGATGAATCAGAGCCAGGCTGTAACTTATGAGCGTGTTGATTCTGTTATTAGTTGTAATAGCAGCATCTGACCATGCTGGAGGGGCCTTTCATCTAAGCCTCTCAAAGGGCTTTACAGACTGGCAAGGGTTCTATTATCCCCATTTTACAGATGGAGAAACTGAGGCCTAGACGGGCTCGGCGACTTTCTCAGAGTTCATGGAAGTAGCTAATATGTGGCTGGGAACAAGCATCCGACTCTCTCCATTGCCCTTCTCTCCTCCTGAACACCCTAATTAAATTCACAGGTTTAGGAGTTCTCCGGGAGTCACCTTGTCCAGTCTTCTGCTTCCAGAGGGTTCTGCCCAAGCCAGTGGGCTCAAATCTCATTGAGTAGTTGCTTAGCCACTCCTGTTGTTTCTTCCTTAAATCCCAAGGGCTGAGCAATGATCCTAAATGCTGTGTATCTCACCTAAGAAGAATCTGAATGTGAGCTCAGTCTTCACCCAGATGCACTTCCCCAGGCTGTTTTCCTCTCCAGGGAGAGTAGGCTAGGGATTTAGGTTGTAGGACTTCTAGACTGCAGTCTCATCATTAGGATATTTGGGTGGCAATGGGTATTTCACCATGGTTTCTACCACTCTGTGGTCCTGTGGCAGCCACGTCCGTGTCACTTCCTGTTCATAGCTGCCAAATCTACCCCTTAACAATATCCTTTCCCATTTCACCCACCCCCTCCTGTCTTACTGTCGTCCAGTATAAAAACCAGGATTTCAGCTCTCCCAAATCTTTAGGCATTCTGGAGTGTAACAAGTACGTGGGTGATTCGTCTACTGACATCCTACCATATGCTGCTGGTGAAGGGGATTTCGGCCAATGGTAAAACACTGGACTGAAAGTCAGGAGATTTGGGTTCTTTTCCCAGACTCACTGTGAGACCTTGCACAAGTCACTTGCCCTCTGTGAGTTTGTTTTCTTGTTTGCAAAATGTGGCAATGGATTAGATCTTGAAGGTGCATTCTAGTTCTATAGGTTGATTTTTGTATGACTTATCCTCCCTTGGAAGGGTGAGCTTGGGGATGTGGTGGTGGGAATTGTAACATGATCAGGATTGGCAAGATCCCAATGGGGATGGACATCGGCAAATCAGGCTATTGGAGGACACTAGTCATTTCCATCGAACGCCTCTGTTTTAAGCTGCCTGTAACTTTCTGAAAAGTTCAAAGTTTAAAGATTTCTTTATTTATTACTCCCCTCCCCCATTTCCGTATTTGGTCCCGGCCCAGAGGCAAATGATTTTGGAAAGATTGAGGAAAATCCCTGTCAGCTGTTTATGAACTATGAGAACACCCACAAAAAATATCCTTTTTCCATTTAGAAGAAACAACAACAGAGTTATGTTTTTCTTTTCAGCTCAAATAACTTCCAAACAATTCTGAAGACTTCAAACTTGGCCAGTAATTAATACTTAATGAGGGAGCCTGTACAGTGTGTGCTCTGTAGAATTTGGAAAAGCTGGGTTTCAAATGCAGATAATTATTGATGCTTGAAAAAAACTGTTTTTCTTTTTTCCTCTTCTGTTTGTTGGCTTGGGGATAGTGGTAAATTCAGCCCCCAAACAATGGCCCCTTCCCCAGGAAACCCAGAGCTGAGCCTCATTCCTAGTCTATCAGCAGATAGCCCAGGATTGGTTAGGGACTGAGTGCACAGCCCCTTCTGCTTGCAGAGAACTCCACCCCAGCTTGCTCGCAGTCTCTTCCTCTCCCATCCAGAGGGGCTGTTCCATTTCATGCACCCACCGAGTGCTTCACTCAGGCTTCAGGTTACTCCTTTAATCTCTCTCTCCTCTATCAAGAGAGCACACATGAAATGAAATATTATTATGAATTGCTTAGCAAAAGGCCAGCCTCATAGTAAGTTCTATATAAATACTGATTTTTTTTAAAAACCCTTATCTTCTAACTTGGAGTCAATATTGTGTTTTGGTTCCAAGGCAGAAGATTGCTAAGGGCTAGGCAATGGAGGTCAAGTGACTTGCCCAGGGTCACACAGCTGGGAAGTGTCTGAGGCCAGATTTGAACCTAGGACCTCCCATCTCTAGGCCTGACTCTCAATCCACTGAGCCACCCAGCTGCCTACATAAGTGCTTATTTGTAGAAAATTGTAGAAATCTCCTTCCTCCCCTTGCAAGTGGGCATAGCTTGATGGGGTCTTTTGGGAGCACATTTGATGGGACTCCTTCGGGATCATGAGAACATACACCCTTTCCCCTTTATTGCAGAGGGGAGGGTTAACAAAGCCCCTCACTCTCTTGCTAGTCCACACCTTCCTAACCAGGAGGGCTACAGATGGTGCCTTATAACCTCCAGGTCCTTAAGCCTGGAGGTACTAGTTCTGCTATTCCAGGCTCTACTAAAACAGGTGTATTTGGACCCGAGATGAGAAACAGTGGGAGCATCTCTCTTGGGAAGGGGAATACACTCTGTGTAATTCTTCCTCCCCCAGGGAGCAAGCAAGTCTCCTTAGCATCAAGGGATATCATGTAGAACATTCATTTGCTAATTAGAACCTGGGTGCTACAAAGAAGTACAGGGGCTAGAAGAAGACTGATCTTTATGAGTTCAAATTCAACCTCAGACACTTACTACCTGTGTGACCCTGGACAGGTCACTTAACCCAGTTGGCCTCAGTTTCCTCATCTGTAACATGCTGAAGAAGGAAATAGCAAGCTACTCTAGTATCTTTGCCAAGAAAATCCCAAATGGGGTCATAAACAGTCAGGCACAACTAACAACAGTTTTGATGTCTCCAACATTTCTATCCTCCTGGCTTACCCCACCATGTTTTGTACCTCATCCTGATCCTGGTGTAAATCATGAACTTTTCTGGGTCTGACCCGATGAGAGAAAGAATGCATGTGTCAGTGTACTTCCACTGATGCCAGTCAAATGGTTTTTACCCTTTCCCTCTTCTCTTCCTTTTCCTCCCTCTCTGTCTCAGTCATTCTGCAGATTCTCTAATCACCTATAGTTCTTAGATCCCTGCCCAAAACTCTGAATGGGGGAGGAGGGAAGGGAATATGCATTGGCATAGCACATTCTATGTGTCAGGCACCGTGCTAAGGATTTTTCACAAATATTGTCTCATTTGATCCTCACAATGACAACCCTTATAGCTATTATAACTTAGAGCAACTATTATTATCCCTATTTTCCAGTTGAAGAAACTGAGGCAAACAGAGGTTTAGTGACTTATCCAGGGTCACCCAGCTTAGTATCTGAGGCTGAATCTGAATTCAGATTTTCCTGATTCCATGTCTAGTGCTCTATCCACTATACCACAAGTTGCCCCATATAGAAGGAGAATCCACATAGGAAGATGATCCTAGGGCTGATCAGTACCTGAGTCATCACAGTTATGTTCTATTTTGACCAATATGTTTCCTAAGGAATGTATTTTACTAATGAGCTATCATGGAGACTGTTCGGTCATTTTTTTCAGTTGTGTCTGATTCTTTGTGGCCCCAATTGGGGTTTTCTTGGTAAAGATGCTGGAGCGGTTTTTTTTTTCCCCTTCTCTAGTTCATTTTACAGATGAAGAAACTGAAGCAAACAGGGGTAAGTGACTAACCCAGGATGGCATAGCTAGTGTCTGAGACCAGATTTGAACTCAGGAAAATGAATCTTCCTGATTCCAAGCCCAGTGCTCTATCCATTGTGCTATCTAGCTGCCTAGAATATAGGTTCTAATCATAGGGATTAGGAGTCAGGAAATCTGTTTCCAGTGTCCCCAAAATAGGCATGTGACCTTAGGCAGACATTTTACTCTTCTGGGCCTTGGTCCCATTAGCTATAAAATGAGAAGGCTGCACTCCATGGTCTCTTTGGTCCCTTTCATTGCTGATGTACTGTGATTTTAGAATTATACGGTTCTCTCTCTCTCTTTTCTTCCAGGCCATTGCCCTTTGCCTTTCCCTTTTTGTACTCCCTTTCTCTGTCAGAGGCCCTCATCTGTACACCAGATTTTTGGCTGGAACACAAGATAGAATATAGTGACCAGCTGTCCCCCATCTCCACGGAGACCCAAACAGGATGATAGACTGACACTGCAACACAAAAGGAATAAGTTGGCCAACCACTTGTTAAACCCCATAATTGGATGATCAAAGTCAATTAATGAAACCTCTTGGCCTATAGTTCATTTAAAACAAAAGGAGCTTACACCCCACCCCTATCTGTCTGTTTAATATGGAAACAGAGGAATAGACAGAATGACCTCTAAAGGACCCTGCCATTAGGAAGACATCTAACATTGACCCAGAGATTGCTCCCTAGCCAATGCCAAGACATTACTTTCTTATACTTGAACAAACATCTGGAACCACCCAAACTCTCATTTAGGAGCTATGATGTAGGGCCTGGTTACTGTGAAAACTAAGTATACTTGGTAACCTGCCTCCCATACCTACTAGTTTTCTTTCCTCCCACTTTCATCCCCACCATTACACACACTTTGCCTTTGCTAGTCCCATGCTTGCTGCCATGTTGTCCAGGGAAAGAATCTGTGCCAGGCATGTGTTGCTAAGGGAGCTAGCTCCAGGCAAGGCTGTCTATCCTCTCAGAACCAGGCCACCTTTCTGACATCTTCATCAGACACTTGGAAGCATCCATTTGTTATTATTATTATTATTTTAATTCCTCTCCAAGCAGCTGTGTATGAGTTCTTGACTTTTGCTGCCCAGCTGTTTCTATCTTTTAACATCCCACGACAGCACAGCTGCTACAAGAGCATCCACGTCTCAGTGATGTCTGAAGTGTGGGGGCCGAGGGGAGGTGCACAGTATATGATATGTGTGGTTTTCCAGTGGCTCAGGAAAGATGGTACGATTCTTCTGCACCATCTCTTCTCCTTGGTAGGATCCCGTATCTCCAGAGAGTTCTCTGATGAAAGGGAGCTTTAAGGAGAATGGGGGTTTCCTTCAATCAAGCAATGAGATTTTCTTGAATATTCACTATGTGTCTAGTCTTGGGCAAGTAGATGAGGTTTCTGTCCTCAGAGAACTCACAGGCAAGTTGAGATATGTACCCATGAAAAGGTAACTATTGAAGGCAGACCAGGATAAATACCAAATGTACAGAGGGATATTGTAGATGTTTAGAATTTTTAGCATAGGCCAGGCAGTTAGATTGCTCTGGAAAAAGTAGGATCTGATCTGAGTTTCAGCTTTCTTGAGTCATCGAATCTTGTACCCCCCATCAAAAGCTATACTGCCACTGGGACCCCAACCCCCAGAGCTCAAATGCAGGCAGCATTAGAGTTGCTGATGTCCTACTTTTTTTTGGTGAGAGAAGAGAGGAGGTTGTGTAGAGCCCTGGCCTCTAAAGTTGGCCTGCTGTTTCAGAAGGCTATACTAACAGCTCCTTCCTCCCCCTCCTTGATGCCCTAGGGTTGGCTAGTTGAGACATGACCAAGTTTTGAAAGAGGGGAGTTGGGTTTCTCTTAGAGCTTCCTGAGAGAGGTCATAGCCCCACCTTCCTGCATGGGGAGGCCTGGCCTGTCTTGGCCCCTCCACCCCCAACTCCTGCTGCTGCTGACAGGCCCAGGCTTTCAAAGCCTTGGTTCTTTCCTCTGCGCCTCTCTTCCTTGTCTTCTGGCTAGTCTCTGCCATTGGCTGCTGTCTCTTGCCTCTACTCTGCTGCTCACAAAGTGGGACTGCATGGTACCTGAGTGCCTGTCTCCCAGGGCTGGCTGGTGTTTGGACACCCTTGTCATCACCCTCCTAGAGCCAGGTTTTCCCTTCCCTGCTGAGGCAGAGAGAGATTCCCTTCATTTGGGCAGAGACTCTGTCCTAGCCAGGGCAAGGGAGTAAGTGGTTCACCAGCCTGGAAACTTCCAAGCTGACCCACTCCAGTCTCCCTATCACTGAGCTCTTTGCTAACTGGAATTTGTTGTTTTTGCTATGGCTTTGTTGGCAATGTTTTCCAAAGGGTGTAGAGAGAATTTGTGTGTAAGGGGGGGAAGAGGTGAGAGTGAAGGTTCTCTCTTCTTCTTAACTTGGCTCCATGTTCTTTTCACGACAGATTTCCACTCTTTCCTCCAGGGTATGTCTCTGCAGACCCAGCCAATCACATGGAATAGTCTTCCTTTCCTGCCTGTCTCAGTTTTCAGAATCTTTCTAAGGCTATCATTTCCCTTCCTTTCTATCTTCCCTTCCTTCCCTTTTATTAGAATATTTCCATAAATGTACATAATACCTTATAGTTTTCAAAGGAAGATTTGCTCTTCTTGTTTCATCTGATACTCAACATCTCTGTGAGCTAGGCAGGGCAGGTATAATTATCCCCATTTTATAGATGAGGAAACTGAGGGAATTGGAGTGGAAAGGGATGGATTAGAAAGTTGTTGAAACGATCTCCCCCCCCCCCCCCCCTTCTTTCCTTCTTCAATTTCAATGTATTCCTTAAGGACTCTGTCCAAATTGCAGATGGTGATTTGGGAGTGATGACTGTGATGATCTGAAAGTTAGCAGGTTAAGGCTTCTTGATCTGGTTTGTGGATACTTTTGCTTGTGGGCCTCTAGGCCCCGCTGCCTTTTTTGGACTTGCTTGGAATTGGAGCTAGTAGCTGTGGGCCACTTGTGACCAGGATCTGGGAGAGGCAGAATTCATTTTCTCCTAGTCACGTTGCTAATGAAAAACAGTTGTTTTTGCCATGAGAGAGCAGGGTGAAAAGGGAAGAAGAGAAGAACCCAGTAACTCTGGCCCCTTACATTGGGTCAACTTTGGTTTAGCCATTGGCCTCTGACCTCCAAATTCAATAGTGACACATACCTCATTCCAGAGTCTCTTCTTGGCATTTCATTCTAGTTGAAGAATAGGAAGGTTCTTTCACTATCTTCTAACCTCACCCTCTGGCCATTTTCTCCCTTATTTATTTATTTATTTTTCACTTTAAGGTCCTCTTGCTGAAAGAAGAAGCATGTTGACGTAGGAGGCTGGAGAGGGAAAGAAAGGCTGCTGAGTGTTGGTGACAGCCTGGTCTTGTGAAAGGAAGCCTGGGTTTAGAGTCAGGGGTCAGGACTCCTATCCCAGCTATTCTCTACTTGTTAACTTTGTGACCTCAGGGAAATTGCTCAATCTCTTTCTTTAGTTTTCTCATCTGTAAAATCAAAGAAACTAGACTAAAGGGTAGCTAGGTAGCCCAGTGGATAGAGTATAGGACTGGAGTCAGGAGGAACTGGGTTCAAATCTAGTCTCAGACACTTCTTAGCTATGTGACTCTGGGCAAGTCAATTAACTCTGTTTGCTTAGCCCTTGTCCTAGAGTTTTTACTAAGACAGAAGGTAAGAATTTAAAAGGGGGGGGGGGCAGAGATTGGACTAGATCAAGGCTTTTAAACCTGGGATTTATAAACTCTTTAAAAAAAAAACCTATATTTTGATAATTATTTCAATATGATTGGTTACCTTTGTAAGAAGGGGTTCATAGGCTTTACCAGACTGCCAAAGATGTCTAGGACACACAAAAAAGGGTTAAGATCCCCTTGACTAGATGATCTCTAAGGTTCTGTCATAAATTCTATAATCTTGCACATTTTTATCTTTCTTTCTTCTGTCAAATGGGGGACTTGAACTGAATAATCCCTTCCTTCTCTAATTTTCTACGATTCTTCCTATTCTTTCCACTTCCTCACTCAGTTTCTTGACCATTACATATCTTCATCAGTTCCTGGGAGCTTTCTGTAATTGCTTCCTACATGTCAGGTCTGTTGTTTTAGCTACATGTGGTTTGGCCTGGAGAAAAAGCAGGTCTTACTCAACTTCAGTGTCCTCTGGGGCAATCGTAGCCCTGGGGTCTTTGCTTGGCATTTCTGTGAACTTTCAGGCTAGCTCTCTGGTTCAGAGACTGGACACTTCAAGCAGGGATTGCCTCTCCTGCTGGGGCCACACAGAATCCCTGCTTTCATTAAGGCCAAGACCAGAGGCCTGGCCTATGTTCCCTTCCTTGCTCCCAGCCCCCCTTCCCAAATCAAGTCCAATTCCACAGCCAAGCTCCGATGGATTCCTCCACCCTCTTGCCTCTCCTTTCAATAATCTAGACATCATTAACTTCCTTTACGCAGTCTAAATGGCTGTGGCTGTGAGGCCTATTTACCTTTCCAGGCAGTAGTCTATGTCCCCATTTCCCAGGTCCTAAGAAGACTGATCCGTCTCTGCTGTACTTTTCCTCCAGGGGAAAAAAAACAGCCTATCCATATTTCTATTTTGTACCACCTGAGCCTGAATGGCCAAAACTACAAATGTTAAAAAATCCATGTAGCTCCTGTGCCCTAGGGGCTTCAAGGTCTGCCCCACCTCCCTGGTACAGCCCCAAGACAGAGTCCGGAGGCATCTCGACAGCTTTTCTTTTCTCGGAACCTCTTTTTCATGATGATGATGATGACGACACACATCTTCCAGGGTAATGTGTCTAGGATTGTGCCCCACGATGACGATATACTCCTTCAGCATAGGCCCCCCCCAAGCTGGCCTGGCCTCTGGCCATGCCTCACACCTGCCTGTGTACCCCTCTCTGCCTCCAGCTGGTTGGAAAGGAGAGGAATCTCTCCCCACTCCCCCCCAGCCATTCAGAAGCATCGAGGTAATTTGGCTCTCTCAGGAAGCGAAGGGAACTGCGTCTTGGGGGGATTATTTCCCTTCCTTGTTGTGGGGCATGTTTCCTGCGGTATGTGACTATCGGGTTCTCTGCCTCCAGCCCTGACAGGCAGAGCTCGGCACAGCTGGAAGGATCTTCCCATTCAGAGCCCCTTCAGGAAAGGGGCTTGGCCGCGGGCAGGCAGGCAAGGGGAGGGAGAGGGTGTTGCCATTCTGGGGCTCAGGGAGGCCGAGGAGGAAGCCTTGTCTTTGAGGCAGGGGAGGCCCTCAGGGGCTGACTCCTCCCAACCGGAGCCCTCTGCCTTCCTTTGGAAGTGGGCCTGGGCCCTGACCTGCACAAGTTTTCTCTTTCCCTGCTGAGGAGCCACAGCAGTGTTCCCTTTCCTGGCCCTGCCTTGTTGCTTTGGCCTAGCTCTCGTTCCCCCTCCCTTCTTCTTATTTTCAGTCTTCCCTCTCTTCTTTCCCCATTCTGCCTTTGGAGTCCGTGGTTTGTACGGCAGGAAGAAGGACAGAAAAGGAGACAAAGTGGATTCGTAGACTGGACAATTTAAGTCACTCTCTTGTTGGTGTCACGTTAGCTGAAGAGGACCTGGGCCGGTACATGCTTCTATTTCTCTGCAAGGGGCCGATCTACCTCAGGCCACTGTTGTGAGGTTATGACATCCTTCCCTGGAATCATCTGTGTTCCTTGAATGATCACAGAATGCTAGCGCCCCCTATAAAAGGACCACTAAAGATTATCTAACTTCAACTCTGTTTATTTTGTAAATTTAAAAACATCCTTACCTTCTGACTCTTAATCTATATTAAGTATCCATTCCAAGGTAAAGAGAACAGTAAAGGGCTAGGCAGTTGGGGTTAAGCGATTCACCTAGTGTCCAGGCTAGAAAGTATCTTGAGGTCAAATTTGAACCCAGGACCTCCCATCCCCAGGCCTGGCTCTCTAACCACTGGGCAACCTAGCTACCAAACTCTACATTTATAAATAAGTAAACGTGGGCACCCAGAAGTCAAATGACTTGCTTGAGCCATACAATGAGTGAAAGAAGTGAAACTGGATCCCAGGCTTCAGTTCTTTGATTCTGGGGCTTCCAGAGCTGAGGCTTCTTAGTGTGTGCAGGGAAGGGTCATGCAGGGTGAGCTAGGGGTGGTAAGAATTTTGTTAAGGGCCAAACTTTAAGCAGAGGAAGGCACTATTGAGGTTGGGGTGTTGTAATGGGGTCAGGTTTTTTACATAGTTGAGTGAAGGGCCTTGGGGGGGCCCCAGGCCACAGAAACTCAATTAGGAATTGAGAAAGCCAGTGGTATGGGTTGAAAGACAGGCAGGCAACATCAGAGGGAGAGTTGGGAGGCTTCCATGGATTTGAGACAAAGTGGACTTAATTAGGGGAAAGAAAGAATGGTCAACCCATTGTTAGCTTATCATCCCATCACATCATGGTCTTTTGTTGATTTCTCAGCTGTGTTCCCGGGAGGTGGGATTTTCTGGGACCCTTTCCTGGGTCTAACATCTTGGCTACTAAAGGCTGCCCATTTTGAGACATGGGAAGCCCTTATGTATTGTTTCCTCACAGCAGGCTCTTTCTGCCTCCATGTTAGGGCTAGCTGGGTACCCCCTTTCTAGGACCTCCCTTCATTTCTTTGATTCCCATTTCTAGTTCCTCTCTCCCATTTTCTATTTTTCTGTATTATTGCCTCCATCTTTATAGGCCATAGTTTATGCAGTGGAAAGGAAAAGGACATTATAAAGAACTAAATGCACATAAAATGGGATCACGAGCCTTTAAATAATTGAGAATCGGTCTCAAAGAGTCAATGAGCCTTGGCTGAGATGGAGAAGACTGGAAATGGGTTAATAAATGCTTCTGTTCATCTTTAAGAGGATGCTGGAAAATTACTCATTCTTTAGAAGGTATGGTGGGTGGAGAAGGGGCAGTGTGAATGGACCTATCCAGTTTTGGAAGTTGAGCTCATTAACTATGATATTTAAAACATGCCCACCTCTAGAGGGAAGGAGATAGTTGTGCTTAGTTGAAACCAGTGATCTCTGCTGATTCCACATCTGTCCAGACTACCTATCTTTTCACTTGTCCATTATCTTACAAGGCAATCTGAAGGGCGAGGTTGAGACTAGAGATAAATATCAGACAAGGCCTAAAACATCAGCAAAGCTGACTTCTGGGTCAATGCCAAATGTGGTGGAATCTTCATTCTTGCTAATTAAGGATCCCCAATCCTAATTTAAATAAAGGAACTGAATCTCCCTTGGATTTGGTTGGATGGAGGGAATCCTTAATGGGATTCCCTTACCTGTTATAGGTTTGCCCTAAGGGAAAGGGAGTGATCTCAGAAATGTTAGCTCCAGAATGCTGCAAGCTGAGCTCCGGAAATTAAATCATCACAAATCATTCCCTATTGGTAGCTTTTATGTGGAAACTTTCTGGCAAACTTGCTAGCATAGTCACAGGCACCCAAAACATACCCCAGGGAACATAAATAAGACTTGCCTGCTGGTTGTCCTTCCCAGAGAGGAGGGTTCTGAGCAGAGGCCAAACACATGAGAAGAATAGTACCTTTAAGTCCATGCCCCTGCATCAGTTCAATCTCACTGTACTAGTGAATGCCTTTCTGCTAACTCTTGATGGTTCTGGGACAACAGAATTATGAATAGCCTAAAAAAATAAAATACTGACAATGTTTGGTGTTCTTCTTACCTTAAGTTTCTAAACTAAATATCCTGACCCATTTCAGGCCATTGGATTGTACATGATACTGTGAGTATTATGTTTTTCCTTTTAAGGATATAAAAAAGTCAATATATAACTTTCAAAGCTGTCCTGCTTGTATGTGTTTCCTTCTATTCTCTTCTGTTTATTTTTTAAACCTTTACTTTCTGTCTTAGAATTGATACTGAATATTGATTCCAAGGCAGAAGTGGGTAGGCAATGTGTAGGCAACTGGGGTTTAGTGATAGGTTCACATGGCTAGGAAGTGTCTTAGGTCAGATTTGAACCCATGTCCTCCCATCTTCAGGCCTGGTTCTTTACCTACTGAGCCACCTAGTTGCCCCAATTCTGTGTATTAAAAAAAACCCAAAGATTCCAAAGCCTTTTTTTCCTTTTCCTTATCTTTTTCTCTTGGCAATACCATCACTAGGCTCACCCTCATTCCCACATCTACTCCTGAAACTGGAAAAGAAAAAGCCTTGTAACAGATTTGCACAGTGAAGTTAAACAAATTCCCACTTTAGCCACATATGAGAATGTATGTCTCATTCTGCACCTTAAGCTCATCAAGAGATGGGAAGCATGCTTCATCAGGAGCCCTCTGGATTTGTGTTTGATTGGTACATGTTCTTTAGACTGTTGTTTGTTTGTTTGTTTTTTAATTTTTAAGGAGACTGGCAAAGATAATGGCATAAGAGGAAGCATCATAACTCATCTGTCTTCTAAAGATAGTCCAAAAAAGATTTTAGGAAGAGTACCAGATGGAATAGTGATTGGTAAATCCAAGGAGAAACCACAATGCATCATTTTCCCAGCCCAAATCAGCATAGGGAAACAGAGATTTGTAGGTAAAAGGGAGACAGTCAAGCCTGAAAAGCCTCATGAAGAGCTTTTCATCACTAAGAATGGACAGGCATCTTCAACTACATACCAGGAAAAAGAATGATTGCGGCAAAGCAGGGAAGGTGTCTGACTCTATGAGACAGACAGGGAGCAGGAACATGAGCCAGCCAGTAATTGTGCCGCTTGGATTCTAGAGCTGGGTGAAGGAGAGGGGGACCTATATATGGCTAGGAACAAGGTTACAGCTCAGACCTATCTGTTCAGCAGAATAAGGAGTGGTTGGACTCAATTCAGACCTGGCCTGAGGCTATGTACTGGGCAAGGTGCAGTAACAGGAGAGCAATAGCTATGTGGCACTAATGTTGGAGCAAGTGGAAGACTTAGCCCAAAGACCTCAGTTGAGTTTTGTAGCTCAGTGGTCTTGGTAGGAGAGATCAGATCAAAGGGGGAGCCTTCAGCAATTTAGTTTTCAACTTGCAAATTCTTCAAATTAGCTGACTATGGCTAGAACCAGCAGCAATCTGTTGGAGCTCTAATCAGGGACAAGCCCATCGTTGTATTAGCTAGACCAAAAATGGGGTCAGGAGCTCATACCAGAAGGACTTCACCTTAAATCAGAATGCATAAAGCAACTGAAAGTTTGCAGATCTTTGGTCTAAACCATCCCTAAAATCCTGGAAGAATACAACTACTCTATACTGAGAAAAAACATCAGTGGGACACAAAACAATTCAAATCAAGACTAAACAAGATCCTCACATTTGCTCCAAAAGTATGCAGAACCTATCCTTAACAGGAAATCTCAATTCAGGAAGTAAGAGTGGAAGAATGAGTAAACAGATTAAACAAACAAACAAAAGACTCCCACAACCATGAGATATTATGGTGCCAGAGTCATTCAAGAAACAAATCCAGAAGAAGAATACCTTCAAAACATTAATAAGGAAAACCTCCAAGAAAAATTCATCTTGACCACCAGGTCAACTAGAACTCCTAGAAGAAATTAATCAAGCGTTAAACCAAGAATTTAAAATGATATTATAAATGAAATAAAGAGCACTCAAGGAAACAATTAGGGAGGTCTGGGTTCAAATCTAGATTCAACCACCTCCTAACTGCACGACCCTGGGCAAGTCTACCTATTAGAGATTATCAGACCCCCATTGCCTAGCCCTTATGGCTCCACTACCTTGGAACCAATAGACAGTATTGATTCTAAGACAGAAGGTAAGGGTTTTTTTTTTTTTTTTTTAAGAACTATTTGACCACATAAAAGCCAAGAACAAAAATATCCAGGATTTTGCCTCTAGACTATATTTCAAGAATCATGAAAGAAAACTGCCTATATCTATGAGAACCAGAGAACAAAGTGAAAAATAGAAAGAATCCACTAATTATCTCCTGCAAGATCCTCAAAATGAAAACTCCAAGGAATGTATATGCCAAATTCAGAATTTCCTGGGTCAAAGAAAAAGAAATTTCAAGCATACAGAAAGAAAAGAATTTAGAACCAAGGAACCACAATCAAGATAACACCAAGATTTAACAGCTACCACTTTAAGGAAGAAGAGAGCTTGGAATTTGATATCCCCAAAAGAAAAAAAGATAAAAGTTTATAACTAAGAATTACTTAACAAAAACAAACAAACAAACAACAACAACAAAAAAACCCAACCAGAATATCATCCTTCACAGGGAGAAAAATCAACCTTTTATGAAGCAAAAGCTTTCCAAGTATGCTTGATGAAAAGATTAGAGTTGAGAGAAACTTTGAAATATAAACACAGAAATCAGGAGAAAAATAAAAAAGTAAATGTGAGTGGGCAATGGGAAGGTATACATTGTCATGGGGGAGATGATATATGTCCCCATAAAACCCTAATGTCATTAGAGTTGTAGAGGAAGTTAAGGACAGAGAGCTTGTGACTAATTTGTACCATTTTGATAATCCTAAAGGAGAAATGAAAGAGAAAGGGAAAAGTTTGTATACACTAGGGAAGAAAGGAGAGGAGATAGGATGAAGGAACTTACTAATATCATAATCAATTAGAACACTATATAGACTAGGTCCAAAAGTGTGGGGAGGGGGGAATAGAAATCACTTGAACTTTATTTTGTCTGCATTGGTCAAACTATGGTAGAACACATGTGTGCACACATAAATACAAATAGTTTGGTGTGGAAAAACATTAAACACAACAGGGAAATAGGAGGGAATGGAGAGAAACAAGAGGAAGAGAGGGGAAATAGGAGGGAATGGAGAGAAACAAGAGGAAGAGAGGGGAATAAAAAAAGTAAATTGGGGGGGATTAGTTATAAACAAAACAAACTCTAACCTCGAAGAGTGGATCATGAAGAAGGATTTAAAAAGGAAAAAAGGGGCAAGAACCAGTGAATGAGGTCTGGTCAAAGGAAAAGAAGAAAAGGGAGCAGAAGCAGATTGTATTAAGCAAAAAACACCAATGAGGAGCACAGTGTTTTTCTTTTACTATCCTCATCTTTGTAAAGTGGGGCAAAGAGTAGAAAGGAAAAAAAAAAAGAACAGGATGGAGGAAATGCCCAATTAACAATCATAATTAGAAATGGCAATGAGATAAACTTATCCATAAAAGGGAAGAGAACAGAATGATTTTTTAAAAGTAGAATACAATATGTGGTTTACATGAAACATCCCTGAGAGAGAGAAAAAAAAATCATACTGAGTTAAAAATAAGGGCCTAGGGCAAAATCTATTCTGTTTCAGCTGAACCCCCCCAAAACCAAGGGTAACTATCATGATCTTAGACAAACAATAGTTAGATTAGCCTTCATTACAAGAGATAAGAAAGGAAACTATATTTTGCTTAAAAGTTCCATAGACAATGAATTAATATTAATCTTTAACTTGTGTTCAGTAAAAGATATAACATCAAAATTCTTAAAGGAAAAAATAAATTAATTACTGGGAGAAATAGATAGTAAAATTATAATAGGAAGGTATCTCAATTTATCTACTTCAGACTGAGACATCTAACCTATCTCCCTCCCCCAAATTAAAGAACAAAGAGTTAAGGCCCTGAGTAGAATTTTAGAAATATTTTTGGCGATTATTGAGTGAAACTTAAAAGAAAGATTATATTTGTCCAGTGTGCATGGGAGATTTGCAAAAATTGATTATACAGTAGGACTTAATCAAGGCAGCTAGGTGGCAAAGTAGATAAGAGTACTGGGCCTGAAGTCAAGAAGACTCATCTTCCTGAGTTTAAATCTAGCCTCAGACATTAGCTGTGTGACCCTGGGAAAGTCACTTAATCCTATTTGCTTCAATTTCCTTATTTCTTTAACTGTAAAATTCCTCACCTGGAGAATGAAATGTATCTTTGTTAAGAAAACCCCAAAATGGGGTCACAAAGAGTCAGACACAAATTTAAAATGACTGATTAGAGCTTTAACACCTCATAAACACAGAAAGCCAGTAATATTAATCATATCTTTTACTTACCACAATACAATAAAAATTGTATTTAGTAAAGAGAAACAATTAAAATTTAACTAGAAACTAAATAATTTAATCCTAAAAAAATTGATTAGCCAAAGAACAAGTCAGAGAAATTATAGGTAATTTCATTAAAGAGAATGACAATAATGAGGAAATACACTAAATCACCCATTTTAACTTCTGTAACCCTCTCTATCCCTTGTATGGCTATGATCTATTCCCCTATGTATTTTTTGTCTATACTTCCTTACTCCTAGAATTTGTCTTTGTAGTAATATTTTATATTTAAATGATATATTCATTTGGAGCATTTGGAGTTTATAGTATGAATTCTCTGTCTAAATCTATTTTTTTTCCAAATTGCTTTCCAGGTCTCTCCACCCCCAGTTTTTGACAACTAGTGGGTCTAATTGGATCTTTCCCCAAACATTTTCCTATTTTCCTACCTGTGTAACTTTATTCACTCTGCTATTTCAAAAATCTTACCTATCCTTTAAAGGACAATTCACATGCTACTTTCTTCACAAAGCTTCACTGATTTCTCCCAACAAAAGATTCTCTCTGTCTTCTGAAACTCCTGTAGAATTTCTCAACCATATATCAGTATTCTCTGCTCCTAGAAACAATAGTCCCAGGTACAGTTGTTTTTTTTTTTTTCCAGTGGGGGAGGGTGCAAGGTGTCAGAGAGCTGCTCATAAAATTTTTTTAGCTTGGGCCCCCATTTGGGGAAAGTTTGAGAGCATTCATAAAAAACTTTTAATTCATTTCCCTGCTAGAGAAACTGCCAAAGTTAAGAGTCTTTCTTGTTTTGCTCTTCTATAAAGGATTCTCTGCTCCTTTGAAAGCACTCAGGTTAACTAGGTATTGAACATGGGACAGAATGGATTTACTTAACCCAACACACACAGAGAATGGATGCATATCTGTGACCTTCAATCACTAAGAAAACAGTTTTGGACGACATAGAAAAAAACTTCACAATATGACAAACAGGGAAATGTGTTATATGATAATAAATATACAACCTAAATTACATTACCTGCCATCTTGGGGATGAGGGAGAGGTAGGAGGGAGGAGGGAAAAAAAAGAATGAGATATATTTTTGGAAATAACTAATGTGAGATTTTGTTTCTCTCGGATAAGAATATTACATAACTTGTTATATATTTCTAGCAAATCACTATATTATTATCATGTTACACATTATATTGCATTGGGTATAAAACTTAAAACAATATGTATGAATATATTTATACATATATAATATGCATACAAATAAATGGTAACTAAAAGAAAACATTTCTGAAGGTCATTAAGGAATATTCCTTTCTGATGAACCTTCCCATCCTTCCTCTTCCCTTGGAACCTCTAAAGTTCAGATGATTCACATTAACAACAAGTAAACATCTGGCCTCAGATACTTCCCAGCTGTGTGACCCTGGGCAAGTCACTTGACCCCCATTGCCTAGCCCTTACCACTCTTCTGCCTTGGAACCAATACCCAGTATTGATTCTAAGACAGAAGGTGAGAGTTTTTTAAAAAACAAAAAATAAATAAATAAGTCTGAGTTGCTCATCTTCCTACTTTTGAGAATAAGAATGCCTGGGATGACCTTCCCTTTCTCCACCCCATATACTTTCTCACACACATATATACTTTATCAGTATGTATAATTTTTCTATGTACACATTAAGACTATATTATCCTATATTAATATTTTATATATTAACAAATATATTTATATGAGTGCATATATACGTGTATGCATACATATATATATATATCTTTGGGATGGGTTGGATATTATTTCAGTTGCTGTGATTGCTCTCCAGAGAGGTGATCCTGATCCCTGCCCCTCTGACCTCAGGGTAGATATGAATATGATTAAGAGTACTTGTTCAAAAAAAAGGAGAAGACTGACTATTGACATCCTTAGGAGACATAGGCAGCTTTTTGGTCCCTAGTACCATCCTTGACCCAGAACTCCCAAAGAGAAGCAGGTAGGAAGCATCTTTAAGGCAGGCCCTTTTCCTGCCAAGGTACTAGCATGTGTACAGATTGTTTCCACCATCCAGGAGGCTAGGGAATTTTCTATTGTAAAAAAAAAAAAGAAAAAAATTTTTTTCAGGATGGAAAGAGCTATCCCTTGAGCTTAAGATAATTTCTCCTTCCTGGTGGGAAAGAGGACCCTTCTGAGCCCCTCTCAATGTGGGTGTCCTCTTCTCCTGGGGAGGGGACCCACACTAGGTACCTAGGCTTCTGGTATGCTTCACTCATTGCTGACTATTTGGCAGAGGATGTTATTGGGTTGGGTGGGAAGTTGGGGGCAAGTCTGGAGGTCTGTTGAAACAGAGCTTGGAACAATATATTGCCCTGTGCCTGCCCCTGTCTTCCTGGTGGAGACAGTAGTCTTCTTTTTGTTAATAATGCTTTGAAATGGTTCTTTTAATCATTTCCCCCCTAAGGAATAAGCTGGGGCTCCACCTCCTGCCCACATTTTCACTTGTGTCTCTGCCACATAAAGTGGGGCCAGGCAACAGTGAGAGCTGTGAAGAGGATTTAGCTGTTACAGCTGCTGCCTTTGGGAGCTTTCCCAGAATATTAATGAACCTCTATCCCTGGCCATATGTGAAAGCTTCTTCTCTGGGCCTGGGATTGACTGATCCAGTGGTAGGTACTGATTTGAGTGACTTTTTGACCTTCCTTTATGTTCAAACCAAGATTGCTGGTGCCCTTGTAGAGAGGACACTGGAAAAAGAGAGTGCCTCGACACTTCTGGAGACTGGGCTTTTTCCATAGCTAGAATACATAAATATCTCTCCAGAAAGGTCTGAACATACATGACTGGTGAGCTAATAGTCTTGCCATTGGATAACCCAGCATCAAGTCTCAGCCCTCAGTGACAATGTAGGATTGACTTCTAATTCCTATCTGATTGGTCTGGGGAAATGGGACTGGGGCACTCAAGGAAGAGGGATTGCTAAATTGGGATAGTGTGAAACAGCAAAAGGAGCTCCAGCTTTGGAGTCAGAACCTGGCTCATCTCCCTAACTACTTACTTTGGGCAGGCTACATAACCTCTATGGACCCCAGTTTCCCTATCCATAAAATAAAGGGGTTGACCCAGATGGCTTCAAAAGTCTTCTCCAGCAATAAATCAGTGATCATGAGATCATTAAAGTCTCCCCTAACTATAATGTCTTATAATCCCATGGAAATCTTCTTTTAAGCTAGTACAGAGAAAGAAGGTGCTCTCATAGCTATTTTTTGCCCTTAAGTACCTCTTCCAAACTTCTTCAAATCCCTTTTACCCATTACCATAATTCTTAGTCCTGAAGTATTTAATGCAACCTTCTTACCCTGCCCTCTCCCTTCTCCTTTACCAAGTAGAGTTACCTTGGTTTCTACACAACGTTCAGGTAGCCTGGAATCTTTTTTTTTTCTTCTGGAGAATGGACAGGGCTCTGTTCAACATTTGTATAGAAAACAGAGGTGCCAAGGGCCACACATCACTCTCTCTTCCCAAGGAGTAAGAAGGGGCCCTAGAATTTATGATTTGCCCATTTGCCCAGAAATGCCATCATGAAGACTTGAGAATAGTTGATGCTCTGACTTGTCCAAAGCACCTTCTACTTGTGGAAGGAATTGCTTTCTGTTTGTTAGCTTGGACAATTATACCATTCTCCAAAACCCAGACCCACTGCTTAAAATACTTCCTCTTTACTTATCCAAATCCTACCCATCCTTTGTGTTCCAGCCTCAGGACCACCTCTTCTGTCTTGACCCTTGGTGGTCTTCTCTCAACTGTAGCACTTAACTGTCTATACTCTGCCATCTAGTACTTTAAAACTATTTTGCATTTTCAAAGATAGGTGACCCATCTCAAAATCTAGACACTGAAGTAGCTATGTGATATAGTGGATAGAGTGTGGGATGGCACTTATTAGCTGTGTGACCTTGGGCAAGTCATTTAAATTCTCTGTCCCTCATTAATAATAGCATCTACTTCACAGGATTAGTGTCAGAGTCAAATGTAAAGTGCTTTGTAAACCTTAAGGTACTACATAAAAGATGTGTTAGTACTTATGATAATTATTATGGGTATTGTTATCATTATTATCTATCTCTGCCCCCATTACCTAGTGCAGGGCATGTATTTGATTCAATGTGAAAGAATTACAGAATTTATAGTTTGAAAAGACTCCAGTGTCATCTAGTCCCAAGTTTCTTACCATTTTTTTACTGCCATGAACCCTTTTGGCAGTCTTGTAAAGCTTATGTATCCCTTCTCAGAGTCAATAGTTGAAAGAAATGCTAAATTTCAGTTAAAGGTTAGTGAAAATACATTTTTCCCATCCAATCTTATGGCCCCCTATAGCCTATTCCTAGGTTAAGAACCCCGGATCTAGCTCAACTTTTCCCCCAAAGATTCTGTGCCATAACATACTTGACAAGAAGTCCATCTAGCTTCTATCTGAAGGTGTCCAAAGAAAAGGAACTTCTTGCTTCTTGGGGCAGCCTAATCTACTTTTGGACTGCTCTCATTGTTGGGAAATTGTTTCTGACTCTTCTTTGTCATTTCCATCTAGTGTTCCTGTTTTTCGCCTTTGGAGGTCCAAGCAGAATAAGTCCTGTCCCTCCAAGTCTTTTAAATATATGAAGACATCTATTATGTCTACCACCTACCCCCACTCTCCACCCCCAGTCTTCTTCTCCATGCTAAGTATCCCTAGCTCCTTCAACTGGTCCTCAGATAGGAAAGTCTTGAGGCCCTTCACCATCCTGGTTGCTCTCCTCTGGCTGGCTCTTTTATTCTAGCTATAGTTTACCTTTTAAAAAGAAATTCTGTATGTTTATAGTTTTAAAAGAAACTATGTTGACATGATATAATACTATATAGATGTTTTGTGCTTTTCTGAGTTTCTAAACTTTTTCTGTGTCATCTGCTGTCCTTTGTGTGTCATCTAGAAGATGTGTGTCATCTTCTGCAAAACTCCCCCAAATTCCCATTTAATTCTTTATGCCAACCCATGATAGATTGAAAAGCATAATGTGAAAAGTTGCAATGTGGAAGGGATACCTACAGCTGTGTGTTGTTGGTTTTTTATGGGATTTTGATTGCTTGCCATGACTCTTCTCACCTGAGAGAGACTTCAACTTGCCAATCATGTGAGGCTTGGCCTGGTGCATGGGCGATATCTCCTTCTACCTTCTGGGTTCAGCCAGCATTGCCTTTGTTTTTGCTGTGCCAGAAAGTTACCCCCACCGAGGAACTGAAGCAGATGGGAGAGCATCTGGAACCCAATGGGCCAAGCAATTCTTCCCTGGTAATAGACATGTACTGTGCAGTATGGAGGACAGAGCCTGACTGGGGAAAATGTTTTTGGGAAACTACACAATGCAATATGAATCCAAGTTGGAAATGTGAACTGATCTCTGACCTAATCCCTTTTTCTAGGGCTCAGAGTAGTGGGTTTTGTTCTCATTGTTGAAAACTTTCACAAATATACTATATAGTGACTCAGGCCCTAATAAAAATATTTATAAATCAACATTGCTAATTATTCTAAACAAACCACTTAATTTCAGTCAGAAGAGATATCAGAGGCATCTTCAGAATGGGAGCTGGGCCCTCTGGGGGCATATGTGATCAATAATTTAAAGATTGGAAAGGGATGCTGCGTTTCACCATCTCTACTATAGCCAGTTGTGGGTCTTGCCTCCAATATAACCATAGCTATTCATGTCTCCCAGCACTTTCCTCCTTTCAGTAGAGTTTGGGTTTAACATTTAAAATTTAGTTAGTTTAAAATTTAACTGCTGTCTAGGCACTCAAGGCAGCAACTAAACTTTTGCTATTGGGAAAATTTCATATCCTTATCTTTGCATAACCAGCTACTGCCTCTCACATCACCTCATGACTAGGGCAGATGCCCCTCTAAAGACAGACTTACATTCTGGGCCATTGACTTCTGAGTAAGATCCCCTTTCTCTTCTTTTCCTTCTGGGTGGGAAAGAGTGAATCATATGGAATGAGAATGCATGGAGGGAATGTGGTAGAGCAAAGATCAAATTATTTTATCTTTTCCCCAAAACCTATCCCATTTTTGGAATTTCCCTATTATTTTCAAGGGCAGCAGCATCCTTCCAATTACCCAGGTTCACAACTTTGTGTCCTCTTCTGCTCCTGCTCTTACCTACATATCCAATAAGTTGCCAAACCTTGTCATTTCTACCTCCACACATTTTCCTATCCGTTCCCATCTCTCTATTCACATGACACTACCCTAGTGCAGGCCCTCATTACCTCTCATGTGGACTATTATTATTGCCTCCTAATTGGTCTTCCTCAAGTCATATTCCATTCCTATCCATCCTCCATGTAGCTGCCAAATTATTTTTCTAAACCACAGATATGACCATGTCACTCCCCTACTCAATAAACCACAGCGGCCCCTTATATACTCTAGATTCAAATATTATTTAATCTTTGGCTCAGCTTTTTGGGGTTTCCATTTTTGTGTAAATTGTATAATGTATGTAAGTATTAGTACAGTAATATGTATATATAATTTATAAATAGACAACTATATTCATAGGATAACTAAGTGGTACATTAGGTAGAGAGCACTGTCTCTGGAGTCAAGAAGATTCCTCCTTCTGAATTCAAATCCAGCCTCAGATACTGGCAGTGTGACTGGGCAAATCACTTTCCCCTGTTTGCTTCAGTTTCCTCATCTATAAAAAGAAATAGAGAAGGAAACAGCAAACCAGTACAGTATCTTTGCCAAGAAAACCCCTAATGGGGTCATGAAAAATCAGACATATAGGCAGCTGGTGGAACAGTGAATAGATAGCTGAGCCCAGAGTCAGAAAGACCTGAGTTAAAATCTGGCCTCAGTCACTTGCTTGCTCTGTGACCTTGGGTAAGACACTTAACTTTTAGGCTCAGTTTCTTCAATTGTAAAATGAGATAATAATAGCATCTGTGTCTCAGAGTTGTTGTGAGAATCAAATGAGATCATCACAAAGTGCTTAGCTTTGTGCTGACACAAAGTAATTTCTATTTCAATGTTAGTTATTATATTATTTTATCAAATGTTTTGCTAAAATCTAGTTAAATCATATCAATGGTATTCCCTCATCCAGTCTAGTCATCCTGTCAAAAAAGGAAATAAGATTAGTCTGGAATGATCTGTTATTGATGTAGTCACTCTGGCATTTAAAAATCATTATTCCTTTCTATAGAAGTTCACTACTATCTCTTTAATGAACCTTCTAGAATAAGGATTCTTGAACCTTCTAGAATAAGGATTCTTTTTCTATGTATTTTTTATTTATTTCAATAAATATTTCCTAATTACATGTAAAACATTTAACATTTTAAAAATCATGGGTTTTGAGTTTTTTCTCTTCTCTTGCCCCTCCATCACTCATTGAGAAAGTGAGCAATGTGATGCCCATTAAACATGTGAAGTCATATAAAGCAAATTTCCATATTATCCATGTTACAAAAGAAAACTAGCTTACCCCAAGAAACCCTAAGAAAAATAAAGTTTAAAAGCATATTTCAATCTGCACCCAGAATTTATCATTTCTCTCTCTGGAGGTGGATAGTATTTTTCATCCTGTGTCCTTTGGAATTGGAATCTTGTGTCCAATTGGAATCATTGTTTTGGTCAGAGTAGCTAAGTCTTTCACAGTTGATCATTGTTACAGTATTGCTGTTATTGTGTGCAATGTTCTTCTGGTTCTGCATGTTCATATAAGTCTTCCCAGGAAAACAGTATGGCAAAAATTAGGTTTAGATCAATATATCACACCATATACCAAGATAAGATCAAAATGGGTATATGATTTAAACATAAAGAGTGAAATTATAAGTAAATTAGAGGAACATAGTTTACCTGTCAGATCTATGAAGAAGGGAAGAATTTATGACGAAACAAAAGATAAAGAACATTACAAGATGTAAAAATGAATAATTTTGATTATATTGAATTAAAAAGATTATGTACAAACAAAATCAATGCAACCAAGATTAAAAGGGAAGCAACAAACTAGGAAAAAAATTTATAGCAAATTTCTCTGATAAAGGTCTCATTTCTCAAATATATAAAGAACGACATCAAATTTATAAGAATCCAAGTTATTTCCCAATTGATAAATGGTCAAAGAATATGAATGCATAATTTTCAGATGAAGAAATCAAAGTTATCAATAATCATATGAACAAATGTTCTAAATCCCTCTTGATTAAAGAAATGCAAATTAAAACAACTCTGAGGTGCCATCTCACACCTATCAGATCAATCAATATGACAGTAAAGGTTTTGGAGGGTATGTGGCAAAATTGGGACACTAATGCATTGCTGGCGGAGTTGTGAACTGATCCAACCATTTTGGAGGTTAATTTGGAAGTATGCCCAAAGGGATATAAAAAATGCATATCCTTTGATCTAGTAATCCTAGATCTGTATTCCAAAGAGGTGGGTTTTTGTTTTTTTTAATGGGAAAGGATCTGCTTGTTGAAAAATATTTATAGCTTCTTTTTTTTGTGGTGGCAAACAATTGGAAACTAAAGAAATGTCCCTCAATTGGGGAATGGCTGAACAAATTGTGGTAAATGATGGTGATGGAATACTATTGTTCTATAAAGAATGTTGAACAGAATGATTTCAGAAAGAACTGGAAAGACCTACATGAATTGATGCAAAGTGAAATAAGCAGAACAAGGAAAACACTGTACAGAGTAAAAACAATATTGTGAAACAATCAAATGTGATAGACTTTGTTACTAATAGCAGTACAATGATCCAGAACAATTCTGAGGGACTTATGAAAAAGAATGCTATCCACCTCCAGAGAAAGAACTATTGGAGTAAGAATGCAGATGGAAGCATATGATTCATCACTTATTTATATGGGTATATATTTTAGGGTCGTGGAATTATAAGATTATTCAATTACAAAAATGAATAATATAGAAAATGTTTTGTGTGATACTACATGCATAGCTCAGATTGAATTGCTTGCCAGCTTTGGGAGGGGGGAAGGAAGAAGAGAGGGAGACAATTTGGATTATATAACTTTGGAAAACTCACGGAAAATTATTAAAATTTAAAAAAATATTTCCAGGTTTTTCTGAAACTATCCTGTTGTCATTTCTTATAACAGTATTCCATCATGATCATAGACTACTACTTGTAGAAAAGGAGTTCTTTTTTAATTTAATTTTTTCCAGATTACATGTTGATACAATTTTTAATAATCATTTTCTGACATTTCACAATCCATGCTTTCTCTCTCCCTCCCTTCTTCTCTCTCCCCCAAGCATGTAGGTAATATGATATATGTTATACAATATATATTCCCATGTTCATCATGTTGTGAAAGAAGACACAGTTTATACTATAGAAAAATTCAGAGAAGTAAAGTGAAGTATATTTCAATCTGCATTTAGATTGTATTCATTCCTTTTGTGGTGATGGAGCTAGTTGTCCTGGATTCTTCCATTACTAATAATAGTTGTCATTCACAACTAATCATCACATTTTATTGCTGTTACTGTGTACAATGTTCTCCTTGCTCTGTTCACTTCATTTTACATCACTTCAAATAAGTCTTTCCAGGTTTTGTTGTTGTTGTTGTTGTTGTGATGATCATCTTGTTTGTGATTTCTTATGACACAATAGTATTGCATTACAATCATATACCACTTGTTCAGCTATTCCCCAATTGATGGACATCCCTTCAGTTTTCAGTTCTTTGCCACCACAAAAAGAGCTACTGTGAATATTTTTGTACAAGGAGGTCCTTTTCCCTTATAAAAATAAGATCTCTTTGGGATGCAGATCTAGTAGTGGTAGGGCTGAGTCAAAGGGTATGTGCAGTTCTCTGGCCTTTTGGTCATGGTTCTAAATTCCTCTCCAGAATGGTTGTATCAATTCACTGCTCCACCAATAGAGTAGTTTGCCAGTTTTTCCACATTTCCTCCAATATTTATCATTTGCCTTTTTTTTTTCATATTAACTAGTCTGATGGGTGTGAGATGCTACTTCAGAGTTGTTTTAATTTAATTTCTCTGATTAGTAGCAATTTGGAGCATTTTTTTCATATGACTAAAGATAGTCTTAATTTCTTCATCTGAGAATTGCCTGTTCATATCCTTTGACTACTTGTCAATTGGAGAATGTTTTGCATACTTTTAAATTTGACTTAGTTCTCTGAATGAGAATTGAAGTCTTTGTCAGAGACACTTTCTTTAAAAATTTTTTTCTTAGTTTATTGTTTTTCTTCTAACCTTGGCTGAATTCTTTTTGTTTGTACAAACCCTTTTAAATTTAATGGAGTCAAAGTTCTCTTTTATATCTCATAATGTTCTTTGTGCCTTGTTTGGACATAAATTCTTCACTTATCCACAGATCTGACAAATAAACTATTCCATGCTCCCCTAATTTGTTCATGACAGCATTCTTTATTTCTAAATCATGCATCCATTTTAACTTTACGTTGGTATATGGTGTGAGGTGTTGGTCTGTGCCTAATTTCTGCCATACTGTTTTCCAGTTTTCCCAAAAGTTTTTGTTGAAGTGAATTCTCATTCCAAAAACTTTGATTTTGCAGGTTTGTTAAACGCTAGGTTGCTGGGGTAATTTACTATTCATGTTGAATACCTAATCTATTCCATTAATCTACTACTCTCTTTCTTAGCCAGTACCAGATTGTTTTGATGGTTACTGCTTTATAATACAGTTTGAGATCAGGTACAGTTAAGCCACCTTCCTTCTTGTTCTTTTTTAAAATTATTAATTCTCTTGATATTCTTGGCCTTTTGTTCTTCATGATGAATTTTATTATTTTTTTCTCACTCTATGAAGTGTTTTTGGGTAGGTTGATTAGCATGGCACTGAATAAGTAAATTAATTTAGGTAGAATTGTAATTTTTATTATATTGGCTTGACCTACCCATGAGCAGTTAATGTTTTTCCAACTTAAATCTGACTTTATTTGTGCTAAAAATGTTTTGTACTTTTGATCATATAGTTCTTGGGTTTATCTCAGCAGGTAAGAATAAGGGTTCTTAACCAGGGATCCATGAACTGATTTCAGGAGATTTGTAAACTGAGATGGAGAGAAAATGACATTTATTTTCAAGAACCTTTGGTTTCCTTTGTAATTCTGTGTGTTTTTTTATGCATTTAGAAACATTGTTCTGAGAAGTTCATACATTTTCTGTGACATTCAATAACACAGAAAAGGCTAAAAACTCTTACTCTAGAATTTTGAAGTCCAGATCACTGACCTATAGCATATCATATCAGCTGTTTCCTACATATTCTATATTTCTAATTTTATTCTCTTTTCTTTTTTGTGAGAATTGGGCCATTTATATTTCTCCAATCTTACAATTCCTCTCATATTTTCCATAATATTTCAGATATCACTGACAGTGACTTAGTAATTGTAATTCTTTCAGTTCTCAAAATGGTCATTTATGGGCCAGGAAATTTGACTTTATCAAGGGTAACTATGGCTTAAGAAGTCTAAGGAGATTTCCCTCTCTTTGAATAGCTTCAGTATGCTAGTGCATTCAAATGATATTTCTAAAATGCAAATTTGACCAAGTTCCTCTTCTATTTGAAAATCTTCACTGGTTCCCAATTGTCCCTGGAATAAATGATGACATCATTCTCAGCTTGGCATTATTTAGCCCTCCACAATCTTACTCTCACCTACTTTTTCTGGTCTTATTTCCCATTCATGTATTCTCTATTGCAGTCATACGGGCATATCAGCTGTTTCTTAAATATTGTATTCCATTTCCCACTTTCATGCCTTTGCATAGAATGTCTCCCATGCCTGGAATATACTCCTTCCTCATGGAATCCTGGATTTTCTGGAAACACAGGTTGGGAATGAACTTCTGGTGAGCATACCCTGATTCTTCCTTCCCATTATCAGAGCTTTCTTTCTCTTGAATTTGCTTTATATGTGCTTATCTGGATACTTATTGAATCCTTGAAGAAGAATGCTGTCATTGAGGATAGGGATTGTTTTATTTTTCTCTTCTTATTCCTAGTACCCAGGACAGTGAGTGTTATTGCTGGGTCATTTTCAGTAGTGTACAATTCTTCAGGACCTCTTTGAGGTTTTCATAGCAGAGATACTGGAATGGTCTGCCATTTCCTTCTCCAGCTCATTTTCCAGATGATGAAACTGAGGCAAACATTGTTAAGGGACTTACCCAAGGTCACACAGCTCGTAAGTGTCTGAGGCCAGATTTGAACTCAGGAAGATGAGTGTCCCTGATTCCAGGCCTGACACTATATCCTTTCAACAGCTAGCTGGGGTAGGGTGTAGCCCTGGTAATCTGTAACTGGGAAAACATCTTTTAACTTGGTTTGTTGTCCTTAGCTAGATGCTAAACTTTAGTTCTTCTGATACTATTCTTACAGGACCATGCTGGGCTCTTACACTGATCTCCATTCCCTGCCCCCTGTAGGTATCTACAATGTATATCACCAGTCTATTCTCAGTTTTCCACTCTATTACTAATTTTAAGGTTTCCATCATTTTTACCTCAGCAATTAGTTTTTCATTGTGAATAAGAAACAAATTCAGAATAGAATCTCCTTCCCAACTCCCCACCCCCGCAATAGGATTTCTGCTGGCTGGTAATTGAAATCTGGTTTTCAAGTTCAATTCAACAAACATTTATTAAACACCTACTGTGTGCAGGGCACTTTGCTAGCTGGGGTGGGGGCATAATGCAGAGATAAATGAGACATGGTCACTCAGTTAAAAACCTCTTGATTCAGATTTCTCAGTTGTCAGAAGTAGTTTCTCTTAATTTGGATCCTTTCTTGACTGATTAGGAAGGAAAAAGACCTGTTTCCCAGGTCTTTGAGAGTATCTTCTCCTTTGCAGCTGCTCAGCCCTTAGGCAAGTGTCTCCTCACCTTCTTCCCCTGTTCCTAAGGGGCCAGTTCCAATTCTCTTCTCTTTGATTGGCTCGGTGCAAAAAGGGGTGGCAAGGACTTGGTTTGGGAAAAATGCAGAAGAGTTTGAGGAAATAGTAAATAGTGCATAGAAAGGAATATTTATCATAAGAAGCTGACAGGTTATAGAAGAGGGCTCTAAGAGTTACTTATATATAATATATATATATGTGTGCACGCACATGAGTCAAGAAGTCAGAAGAACCCATGTTGTAGCCATGGTTCCACTTGGGTAAGTTTTACTCTGTGCTTCAATTTCCTTTTCTACAAAATGAGGGTGTTGGGGGCAGCTAGGTGGCCCAGGCTTAGAGATGGAATGTCCTGGGTTCAAATGTGGCCTCAGACACTTCCCAGCTGTGTGACTCTGGGCAGGTCACTTAACCCCCATTGCCTAGCCCTTATTGCTCTTCTGCCTTGGAACTAATACTTAGTATCAATTCTAAGACAGAAATAAGAGTTTTTAAACAATATGCATATTTAATTAGATGATTCAGAGTCAACTAAAATCTAGCAGTATGCAATAAACACCATCAGAAAGGTACAATCTCTTCTTCCAAGGGTAATCTGGGAAAATTTCATGGAAGAAAGCTATCTGCGCTGGATGTTGAAGGATGGATAGAATTTTACATGGGGGATATGGAGGATGCCATGCCAAGTGAAGGGAGAGCATAAACAAAGATATCTTAGAAAAAACACGTGGTGTACTTTGACTAGAGCAAAGGTAGTAGGGAGAGATGAAACTGTGACGGTAGCTTGAGTTCAGCTCATGGTGGGTGGAGGTTGGAGTTCAGATTTTATTTGTGTAGCACACCAGTGCATATTAAAAGAAGAGCTTAAACAAGCAGAGGCAGTAGTGTAGCTACCATTATAATCTCCCTGAAGGATGGTACTTAAAGATCTAAAAATGAAGCCGTTTGTAGGGCTGCAGAATAGAC
Source organism: Monodelphis domestica (assembly GCF_027887165.1). Lineage (NCBI taxonomy): Eukaryota > Metazoa > Chordata > Mammalia > Didelphimorphia > Didelphidae > Monodelphis > Monodelphis domestica. The sequence goes on along the minus strand of NC_077227.1, from coordinate 338,163,444 downwards.
AGACACTTTCCATTTCTTTCACCTCATCTTTGCACTGTCAAAACAATTCCCTCCAAGCAGATGTCTTCTTGAAAGTCAGGCCAGGCTTGGGCTTATCCTAGGTAGCAGGTGTTTGTCTTTCCCTCCAAGAAGCACTATTACAGATGTAGAAAGTCAGCCTCCTACACTGACTAAGGACCAAGGCTATTGCTTTTGCTGTTTAGTTGTTTTCAGTCACATCCAACTCTTTATGACTCCTTTTTGGGGGACCCTTGCCAAAGATATTGGAGTGCTTTACCATTTCCTTTTCCAGCTCATTTTACAGAGGAAGAAATTGAAGCAAACGGGGTTAAGTGACTTGCCTAAGGTAACATAACTAATAAGTGTCTGAGACCAGATTTGAACTTGGCTCTTCCCATTTCCAGGCCCAGCACTCTCTATCTGCTGCTTCACCTACCTGCCCTGACCTTCATGGCTCGAAATGGCCATTTCTGGGTCATTGCTTGATTATCTCCAATCAGGCAAAAAAGCATAAATGTGAAGAGGCAGTTAGGATTCTGAGATGCAATCTCAAGCTCACCCGGGCAAAACATGTGCACTTTTTTTGCCTTGTGCTTTAAACCTTGAAGCTGAGGAGGCTAGAAGGGTAGCCCTGTCCAGCAACTCCTCCTGGGAGAGTTAATTGCCACACATCTTAGAGCTGAAGTCAGAACATGGAATTGCTCTTTTTTTTCGGATTCCTTGAGTGGCTGATCTTACTTTGATGCCGTTTTCCCTACCTTCAGCTATAACAGACAAGGGACTAAGGACTTAAAGGACAAGTTCTTTAAAGGTGAGTATATATTTCCCTAGAGGTGACCAGGACAACTTGGCACACGTTTCATTGGATATGGCTCCTCTTATACGCTTTTCCCAGTTAAATGTTTGTTGTCCTCAGTAAATAAACTGGGCTACATTTGCTATATTTGTCCACATTCCCAGTGCTGAAAAGTTCTCTGGAATCCTGAGTAGGTCCAAGTATTGTCCTTTCAAGTGCTTCCTCCCATGCTTTGCACAAAGAATCTCTTAGTCCATATGGTACCATTCTTTTTGGTGCCCTAAATGCCCTGCAACGTGTCCTAAACAGTCCATTCAGTATTGTCCTTAGAAAGTCTCCAGATTATTGGTCTTCAGAAAGGACCCAAGTCTACTCTAGCTGATGGACCTAGAAATTATAACCATCTCCTACGAGGAAGTCACACGAGCTTGGCTCGTGGATGATATTTTAGAAAGCTTCATTAGGAAGAGAAACGAGCAATTATTAAGTATCTACTCTATGCCAGGCACTGTGTTCACCTCTTTACTAATATTAACTAATATATCACCTGCTGTGACCAATATATTGTCTTATTGCAGCCTTATAAAGGCTTAAACCAACTCAAGCACTAGAGAAAAAGGGGGAGAAATGGAAAACTAGAATAAAACAGACTAACAAAAGTGGACAAAATAAAGAACAAGTAAAAATGAGTTTTTTTTCCCTTCAGAAGGAAACTAGTCCCAGATGAATTCCCCAAACGTGTAAGACCCTCCTCACAGAGATCAGGGACCTAGGGTCAATTGTAAGTCACTGACTCACCGTCAAGTGAGGAACCTGTTGGGTCCTGTCCTGGGTTCAAATTCTCATCCCTGAAACACATCGGGTACCCCTCCTTTGACGAATAGTATCCCTGCATTAGGGTAATCTAGAGGAGGTCTGATGATTGGGTAAAGAGGCTTAGATAAAAAAAGAAAACAAACAAATTTAGATGAGCCTCAAACATGGGTGAGGCTCTCAAAAAGGAATTAAGTCCTTGGGGTTGATTGAAATCAATCCCTCAGATACTGGATTTACATGTAACAATATAACATATTATATTTTGTATAACAATAATAATTTGCTGCTGGGCCCAGGCTCCCACTCCATCCGGAGGCCCATAAGGAGATTGCTTTGTTATCTCACAGCACGAAATCCTTTCAGTGTCATGTCGGGTGCTCCTACTGTCTCCACACGCTTCCCTGTAAGCCCATTCTTGTGTGGGTACCATGGGCTGTCATGTATGCTATAATGGGCTCTGTCTTCCTCAAAGTCAATTAAGATAAGAAAGCTGGGAATTTGAGTCGTGAGTGCCAAAACCAGGGCATTATGGTATTCCCTGGGAGATATTTAGTTTGGAAATTTGAGGGGAGGAGAGGCCTGGCAGAATGAATAAAATCTATGCTGCCGATCTTAACACATTGTAATTTTGTTAAAGTTTTTCTTTTTTTTTTTGGAGCGCTACCATAGGAAGACTCTTCTCTAAAGCCCTAGTCAGTCAAGCTTCTAGCATTGATCAAGAAGGGGGACAGCATTAGCCACAGTGGGAAGACAGTTAGAGACATTCTGGAAGGGTGGAGTTGGGGAGAGTGGCAGGTTTTGAATGAATGGTGATGCCTTTCAGTGTGATGGAGACAAGAGATCAGAGACAAAGGCAAGTACATCTAGAGGAGTTCTCAAAACTGCTCCTACTCTCCCAGGATGCAGTCTTGGGGAAGTGATGATCAATCACTACCCACTCAAGGATGCCAGCCACTCCCCAAGTCTAGAGTATCCTTTTTTCATATCACTTCCTATTGTTTTAGCAAAGTTAATTGTGATGGTATTTGACTTCAGAAAAGAGATTCTAGTGAGATTTAGGGAAGAACCTTCTGACAATTGACTGGTCTGTTAGCCTAGGTGATGCAGTAGAAGAGTACTAGGCCTGGAGTTGGGAAGACTCACCTTCCTGAGTTTAATTCTGGCTTTAGACACTTACTAGCTGTGTGACCTTGGGTAAGTCACTTAAGTCTATTTGCCTCAGTTTCTTCATCTGTTAAAGAGCTGGAGAAGGAAATGGCAAATCACCCCAGTATCTTTGTCAAGAAAATCCCAAATGGGGTCACAAAGAATCAGACATGACTGAAAACGATGAACAATAACAACAAAATAATGTAATTATGATTATTGTTTATTGTTTTTTTTAATACTGTTATTATCCTGTTTCCATCTAGCCTTCTCATTCTGTGAAGCAGGAACAGCAGGAGAGAGAACTGAGAGCATTCCATGCCAGGAGGTCCTGCCATACACCTGGGCTAGCTCCCCACTTACCAAATGCTTTGGTTAATCTTGTCTTAAGAGAAGCAGTCAAGGGTAAAGGAGAGACCACAAGGATGGGAGCCAGAATGCTTGGGTCTTGCTTGTGGCGCCTTCATTTGTCTGCAGCCAGCAGGGGGGCAGAGAAAGACGCAGGATGAATGGGAGCTGCCTGACCCCAGACATCCTCAGAGATCTCGCCATGTGGCTGTGGATTTGTCCATGGGCATGCATATATGTGGTGTGTGTGCGTGTGCGTGTGTGTGTGCATTTATGGGGGGGGGTGTTCATGCAAAAACTTGGCTCTTGTTGACATTCTTCTCTGCTCCCCAGGCTCCCCTTTGCTTTCTTTTGCTCTGTTGTCTGATGTCCACACTGGACCCAGGCAGCCTTGGAGCAAATTCATCAAGCCCACATGTTCACCTCTGAACTGTTCCAGGCTGTGCTGTGCCTGGCAGTGTCTACACAGGGTGGCAGCCAGTGAAGGCGTGGCAGGGCTCAATGCTGCAAATAGGTTGTGGATGCAAAAGCTCAAGTGTTCCCTGGCTAGCCAGAACTTGTCAGTGCTCCTAGCACCCCGGCTGTACCACTGTCAGAGCAGGATTCCTACCCTTGTGGTGACCGTTTTGTCCTGTGCAGTCGTGTGTTGGGGATTGCATTGCCTGGCATGGATGTGATGGTGTGGAACAAGAGGAAGATGCCCCTCTCCGATGAATTCACTTACTTTGCCTCTTCAGTCAGACGGCTGGCTCTTCTCTAATAGGAGGCATGGACGGGCCGGCTCTACCCCATATGGAAATGATTCACTGTGGAAGCCAATCTTGCCTGCCCTTAGTTTGTAGTGTTTAGGGGTCCTGATACTTTGGGATACCCGGGCAGAAGGTTTTTCTCTGGGGTTTACTAAGGCGAAATAGGTTTTTTAGACATCTAGATGGCATATTGGATAGAGTGCCAAGCCAGAAGTCAGGAAGATTCTTTCTTCTGAGTCTAAATCTGCCTCCAGACACTTCCTAGCTAGCTCTGTAACCCCAGCAAAGTCATGTAACTATTTGCCTCAGTTTCCTCATCTGTAAAATGAGCTGGAGAAGGAAATGGCAAACTACTTCAGTATCTTTTCTAGAAAACTCCAAATGGGGTCACAAAGGGTTGGACATGACTGAAACAACTGAACAACAACAACAAAATAGGTTCTAACTGGGTGCAAGTCCCAATTCCCGACTTTTAACCAGTCTCAATGGAACCTTAGCCAAATCTCAGAGGGACACTGCACGCTGGAATTCTCTGAGGCAATCTCAGGCTGGGATAATTACTTTGTGGTCGGCCCTTCCTGTGACCTTCTCATTGTCATTATGTTTTTCCAACTTGATCTGCAGAGCTCAGGGCTGGGAGTCACGCCCCTGGTTCTCCCATCACTCAGCAGTCCTGAGGACATCCTGCTTCTCTGCTTCTCCTGCCCATATTCAGCGAGTGCTGTGCAGAACAGAGAGACCTCTGGCACGAGGGGTAGCCTAGGGGTCCTTACTTAGGTCAAGGGCTGCTTGCCACTGTCCTAGAAGCAACCTTTGCTTCTCAGCCCATCTTGATGCCAATCAGTTAACTGACTAACAGGTATGTACAAGAAGTATGAAGATCTACTCTATGTCCAGCTCTGTGGTAGTTGCTGTGAGATATGGAGAAAAGTATAAGCCTCTCTGGAAGAGAATATTAAAGAGGGCACAATATAACGCAGAACCCATACAATAATAGAAGTCTTTTCTGACCACCTCAGCTAGAAATTAGTTGGTTAAATGAGTGGAGTGCTAGGCTGGGAGTCAGAAAGATTCATCTTTGTGAGTTTAAATCCAGCCTCAGACACTTGCTAGTTGTGGGACCCTGGGCAAGTCACTTCAACTTATTTGCCTTGGTTTCCTCATCAAATGTCAAATGAGCCAGCAAAGGAAGTAGAGAAGGAAATGGCAAGTCATTCCAGAACCTTTGCCAAGAAAACAATGGAAAAGGGTCACAAAGAGTCAGACATGACTGAAACGACTGAACGTCTAGAAACTAAATCCTTATAATGTGTTGCTAACCACTCATTTGGCACTTCTCACATGCCATCCCACACTGATAGTTACCTTGTATGTATATCTTATCTCCTAGGCTACTGTATAAGCTTATTGAGGGAAAGGATCATGCCTTATGTTTTTTTTTTTAAACCCTTATCTTCTCTTCTCAGTATCAATTTTAAGACAGAAGAGTGGCAAGGGCCAGGAAAATAGGGTTAAGTGGCAGGGTCCTTTCCACTCTAGGCCTGGTACTCTATCCACTGTTCTACCCAGCTACACCTAAACCATGTCTTATTAATCTTCAAATTTTCCACAATGTCTAGCACAGGGACTTGACTTACTCAGGTGAAAGTAGGTGCTCACGATTTGTTGTTTTGTTTTTAAAGAAAAGAACAATAAAAGAAAATAGATCATTAAAAGCTAAAATGTATATTGTAGACTAGCACACCGGCTTTTGAGTCTATGGCTTCATTTAGATATAAGGGTTTATTTGATAGCAATTCTCCTGGCTGATAACTTTGCATTTGCTTCCTAGAGAGAGGAAATGAACAGTTGTAAAATAATAACAAATCTCCCTACGTCCTCACCTTAGCTATCCAGGGCTCATATTATAATGCTAATAACTTTCATTATATAGTTAGGTTTTGAAAATTACTTTATAAGTCACTGTGAAAATATTATTATTCCCATATTATTTTATTTTTTAACCCTTGCCTCATGTCATAGTATCAATTCTAAGACAAAAGAGAGGCAAGGGCTAGGCAATTGGAGTTAAGTGACTTGTTAAGGTAGGAAGTATCTGATGCCATATTTGAACCCAGATTCTCCCGATTCTAGGCCTTGTGCTCTATCCACTGTGCAACCTAACTGTCCCTATTCCCATTTTACAGATGCAGAAACAGCTACTCAGAGGTCATAACATCCATTTGAATGCAGGTCTCTTGATTATTTAGCCCTCTTTTCATTATACCATGTTACTTCACAAACTTAGAAACAGAGCTCTCCCTATGGCCATCCTTTTCTTTCACCTTACATAGAAATGCTTTCTCTTGCCTGGTATCCAAGGAATAATATTCCTATTCTGGACAGTGTGTTAACAACTGAGTCTTACAATGTCACTTCAGACATATGCTGAGTTGCTGTGGGGTGGGCCAGCCTCCCACAGGGGATGGGGTCTTGGAGGTGGGATGGTGTCGGTGAAATGATGGATGGGACACAGCTTTCACATTCAACCAATAGCACAGGTTTCACAGGATAAACTGCTCTGCCTTGGCTGAGGTCTGGTGTTATTTTATACCCTCATGATCACACATCTACTTGGCACACAGTTTCATTCTCAACATACATGTTTCCATGGAACCTAACAACAGACAGGACTCTTAGGGAGATAGTCGATTAAACATTGTTGCTAAGGGCAGGATAAGTGAGTAGAATCAACATGACCCAGATATAGGTTAGGGAATTCAGAGCACAGATTTGCCAGAAGTTTTTATGCCTAGAAAAGAGGGTCCTATCTAAGTGGGTATATAAGAATTCTTGGGTTTAATTTTGTAAGTGGGCTCTCCTGGTAATATCCTGGGGTGGGGGTGGGGGGCAGAGTGGGACATTTGTATTAATCCTGCAAGCATGTTGCTCTCATCTATTTTTCCTGGGGCTAAGTAAGAATAATAATCATGGCAATTCCAATAATAAGGGGATGTTAATAATGAAAGTCACTGGGGGGGGGGGGTTCAGTGGATGTTTCCATCCTTCCTGGGGCCTGCTTTGCATTCCCTGGTTTCCACGTGGACCGTGTCAAACAGCATGGTCTTTGATGGTTCTCGGCATTGAGTCAAGGAAAGATGGAAAGGGAGGGAAAAACATATCCTTTGGTTCTTGAGGTGGTTATCTCTTTATTTTTTTTTCCTCCCTAGACCCTCTGTGAGAGAGAGCTGAGACCCTATTGCATTACTCGGTTGGGGGAGGGGCAGGAAGAAAGGTGCCAGGTGAAATATGTTCCCTATCCTCAGTGGCAACAATATGAGGCCATGAGAAGGGAGAGAATGGAGTGTAGTCTTGTGCCAAACCCTGTCTGCTTGGGAAAGCTTTGCCGAAAGATTCTTTCTGGAAGAGACAGGAGTTTAGTTTATCCTCCCCAAAGAGAAGAAGTGGAGAGGGGAAGATAGAAATATTTCCTTTAAAAGGGAGTAAGAGCAGATGGAAAGAGAGTTTATATTCATGAAATCTCCGGATATTAAGGGTGAAATGGATGCCAGGGACGGTCATTATCATTTCATTAGGACACAAAAGAAGAAACAAACACGTTATTATGCTAAACCAAGAAGTTATGAACAAGGGGATCCAGCAGGGAAGTTATTAGCTGGGTTAATTAAAACAGAACAAGCCAGTTGAGTAATTTTGTCTGTAGAACACAATAAGGAAGGCATAATTCATCGCCCTTAAGAAAAATACTTGAGGTTTTTTTTCCCCTTTTGCTCGTTTACCAGAAATTCTGTGCTGTTAACTCTGTCTCACAACCAGAAAGATTTATTCTTGTCAAAGCCTGATTGATTTAGCACTCCTGGTTAATGAGCTGGGGGAGAGTTCAATTCTGGGCTAAACAGAGGAGACAAGGAGGAAAAATGTTACTGGCGACCTCCAGGCCAGGAAGACCTTCCTTGGAAGATGCTCTTGTCAGTAGATTCCTTTACTGCTCCAGTTTAGAGATTCTAATTGGTGGAATAAGGAACCTGGGGAGGGTATGGGAGCTTAACCTAAGCCAGAAACCCCCATCCTTCCCACTCCACCATGTGCAAAGGCCAGAATCATTTGTTCCTTTTTCTTATTCCACTGGATCTCACCACCCTACAGGGACACAAGGCAGGCATGCTCCTTGGAGCTGCCAGGGCCTATCTTTATAAGCTTGTTGGCAGCCAGGATGACTAGGAAACATGAAGGGGATTTTGGTTCTTACCGTAGGATAGAAGCATATTTGAGGTACTTTCCTGATCCCCATATTTGATTATGGGTATTCTATTTTTGCCAGCTTTGGGGGATAGGGTGAAGAATGGAATTAGCATCACCATGTAGGCATGGTGGATGGAGGAACTCTGGAGCCAGAAGATCATTTTTTGTGACTTTGAATGGATCCTATCATCTGTAGAAATTAGTCTCTATTCTTAGGCCCTCACAATGTACTCTGTCATACTTGTAAGTGATAAGGCAAAAGTAATAACATTAATGTAGCTCAGCTCTAGCCAGTCATTCAATAAGTATCTATTTAAAAAACAAAACCATACCTTACTTTATATCTTAGAATGGATATTTAAAATCAATTCCAAGGCAGAAGAGTGGGAAGGATTAGACAATTGGGGTTAAGTGACTTGCCCAGGGTCACACAGCTAAGAAGTGTCTGAGGCCAGATTTAAACCCAGACCCTTCTATCTCCAGGCCTTCCTCTTTTTTTCCATTAATTTTTTTTAAAAGATCTTTTTCCATGTTCATATGATTTTCCCCTCCCCCTTCCTGGAGATGACAAGGAATTCCACTGGGTTATACAAATGTCACTTGATACCTAATTCCATAATATTCATTTTTGCAATAGAGCAATCTTTTAAAGCACAAACCTCAAATCCTATACCCATATAAACAAGTGATGTCATATGTTTTTCTTCTGCATTTCTACTCCCATAGTTCTTTCTCTCAATTTTGTTAGCATTCTTTTACATAATGTCCTTCAGAAGTGTCCTAGCTGGCTGCATTGTTGCTAGAAGCAAAGTCCATTACACTGGATTGTTCCACAATGTTTTACTTTCTGTGTTCTGGTTCTGCTCATTTCACTCTGCATCAGTTCATTGAAGTTCTCCCAGTTTATATGAAAAGCCTCCAGATCATCAAACCCAGTAGTGGTATTGCTGGGCATGAATTCTTTTAATGCCCTTTGGGTATAATTCCAAACTGTCCAGGTCTAGCTTTTAATCCACTGAACCACCTAGCTGCCCCAATAAGCATCTATTAAGCACTTACAATGTGCCAAACACTATGCTAAGTACTAGGGATACCAAAACGATGCAAAAGACAGTCTTTTCCCTCCAGGAGCTCACAATCTTATGGGCAAGTGAACAGGTATGTACAAACAATCTATATGCAAGATACAAAAGAAAGTTAAAAGAAGAAAGGCACTAGAATTAGGAGGTTGGGAAATTCTTCCCCTGGTCTTTCTTTATCTTTCTCCATTCTCTCTCTCTCTCTCTCTCTCTCTCTCTCTCTCTCTCTCTCTCTCTCTCTCTCTCTCTCTCTCTCTCTCTCTCTCTCTCAGAACAATAGACTGTTAGAGGTAGAAAGGATTTTGGAGGCTGGCTAGTCCAACCATGTCATCTCAGGGGGGTGGGGGGGGGGGGGAGGAAAGACTGAAAGCTTAGAGAAAATAATTGGCTTCACCATACTGAATTAATGGAAAACCTAGGACTAGAATCCAAGTCTCTTCATGCTCAGACTACTGCTTTTCCAAATGATTCTATATTATATGTGCTCTCTGTCTCTCTCTCTCTCTCCCTCTCTCCCTTTCTCCTCTTCCTCTATCTCTCTTTCCCCTCCTTCTCCCTTCCTCTTTTCAGGTCAGTCCTTGGTGCTCTCAGTCTTTTTTTTTTAAGCTATTCAGTCTTTTGCATTTTTAAACATGAATGACTTGCTTTGGTTCAGAACTTTTTCATTGGAGCCATGTGTTGTGTAAGCAACAATTTTTTAATGTCTTACCAATCTATTGACAATTATTAAGTCAGCATTGACTTTGTATCTTATCTCCCTTAGCATCTAATAAGTTTGAACAGTCAGAATTCAGTAAAATAATTTGAATGAAATTAGAGTGGGGCGGGAATTGAGCATATGTTAAGCACCTACTGTATACCTAGTTCAGTGCTGGGGAAGATAAAAAGAATTGTAGCATATGGTTTCTGATTTGAGTAGCTTGTAGGCTTGTTCAAAAGGCAGAACACACACACACAGAAAGTTGGAGAACAATACAAGACAGCGTATAATTGTCACATTGTGTGGTATGGTCTTTGAATGCTTTGGCTTGTTTGCTTTGAAAACAAAAACCTCGGTGTAATAGCTCTCACATCATATTCACTCCTGTTAGTAATGCCCCTCCCCCCTTTGTCCTTTAAAGTCTCATGAGGGAGGCAGGAGATATGGGTACCTGAGACGCATCTGGGATCCACTGTCATCCATTATGTCACTACCCTGCTTAGAAGCTTTCAGCAGCTCCCCACTGCCTACTGAATGAAGGGCAACTTCTTAGCTTGGGTATTCAAGGCTTCTGCACTCTGGCTGCTCCTACTCCAGGGGCATTCCCTTCTGTTCTGTTCATTGCTGCCTTCGTATTTCCTGTCCTTAGCATAGTGCCTAGAATGTGATAGGCGCCTAATAAATGCTTATCAGTTGATGGATTCCAAAGCACAGATTCCCTGCTCCAGCTAACATGCTTTATGAATACTTGCCAAACTGAATACTTTTGAAGGCATGGATTAATTGAATGTAAAACTCTGTACAGCAGAGGACCGTGACTTTGCAAGGTAAAAGCAAGTGTAGGCACAGCACCCTTTTCCAACTCCCTCTACTGTTTGGGCTCTGTTCTGAGGTTCTGTTCCATTTCTATTTTGTCTTATTATGTGCTTTGTTTGCTCATAGGGTAGTAGAAAGCACACTGACTGGAGTCAGAAGATCTGGGTTTAAATTTCTGCTCTGACACTCACTTCTTGTGTAAATCACTCAATCTGTCAGCCTTAGTTTCTACATCTTTAAAAATGGCTTGTGGAAACTGATCCATCCATTCACCAAGCTTTTATTTGGTGGCTACTGTGTGCCAGGTACTGTGCTAGGTGATGGCGATGCAAAGACAACAATGACACTGTGCCTGCTCTCAAGGAGCTTACATTCTGTTGCCCAGACAATCTGTATAGCAGGGCCCCCTTATCTGCCTTTCCACTTTCCCCAGGGGTCAACCTCTAAGCTACATTCAGTTCTGCTTTTACTTTCACTTTTTCTGTTTGTTTTTGAGGAGTGGGGTTGTGGAGCCCTGAGGCGATGGGGTAGGAGCGAGGAAGGGAAAGCACATATATATGGGGTCAGCAGGTGTTTGCTTGTATCCACAGTATCCTGGGGTCCTACTAAAAATACAAAATAAATACAAGGGGGGCGGGCATCTGGGTGGCTCAGTGGATTGAGAGTCAGGCCTAGAGATGGGAGGTCCTAGGTTCAAATCTGGCCTCAGACACTTCCTAGCTGTGTGACCCTGGGCAAGTCACTTGACCCCCATTGCCTAGCCCTTACTGCTCTTCTGCCTTGGAGCCAATACAATTGACTCCAAGATGGAAGGTAAGAGTTTTTTAAAATAATAATAATAAATACAAGGGTTGTTAAATTAAAAATTAGTTTCTATGCTAAAATTATTTTTTAGAGGTTTATTAAAGAAAATACAAAATAAGAAAGCACATGCAACCTACATCTTGCCGGCTAGGAAGAGAGCCGCAAGTCCCTAGAAGCAGAAGGAGAGAGAGAGAGAGAGAGAGAGAGAGAGAGAGAGAGAGAGAGAGAGAGAGAGAGAGAGAGAGAGAGAGAGAGAGAAAGAGAATGAGAATTCTGGGAGCTAGCAAAAAGTTCCAAGGACGACTTCTGGGAATTGAAGTCCCGGATTCAAATCTCCATTTTTACAGGGTAAATTGGAGGGGGGGGGGGCTCTTGTACCTGATGGGAAGGAGATTTAGAAAGGTTTCAGGGACAATGAGCCAAACTTTGGGGGGAACAAGATTCTGAGAAGAGGGATAATTCCTGGTATTGGGGGACAGCCAGTGAAAAGACTTGGAGGCCTGTAGTGTCATGGTGAAGGAATGGCAAAGACAGTTTGACTGGACCACAGAGATCAGGAAGAGGAGTCATGTTTAATAAAGCTGGAAAGGTAAGTTGACTCCTGGTCATGAAAGGCTGCCTGCCAGTTAATGTTTGAAGAAATAGGGAGCCACCAGAGTTTGAGTTGGAGAATGGAATGGTTAGACCTATGCTTTAGGAAAAGTCATTTTGGCAACACCATGGAAGGTGGATTACAGTAGAAAGAGACTAGATTCAGGAAAACCAGTTAGGAGACTATTGCAATAATGAGGATGAGAAGTGACTGCCTGAAGGTGGTGGCTTTGTGAGTAGAGAGAAAGGGGGAAATGTGGAGGTACAGATGACAAGATTCTACAACTGCTGGATATGTGGGAAGTAAGAAAGTTCCAAATAGGTGTAGGTTTGTGGAGAAAGACAATTAATTCTGTTTGGGACCTGTTAAATTTGGGATATTTACTGAACATTCAGTTGAAAATGTCAAGTCGGCCAGTGGCCTCCACATTTTTTTTTAAACATCTTAGAATCAATACTGTACCTTGGTTCCAAGGTAAAAGAGTAGTAAGGGCTAGGCAATGGGGGTAATGTGACTTGCCTAGGGTCACACAGCTAGGAAATAGGTCTGAGGCTAGATTTGAACCTAGTTTCTAGACTTGGCTTTTAATCCACTAAGCCACCTAGTTGTCCCCTTTACATATTTGTTGTTGTTGTTTTTACATTTCAAAAAAATTTTATTTTATTAAGAGAATTTTTCCATGGTTACATGATTCATGTTCTTTCCCTCCCCTCCCTCCAATAGCTGATGTGCAATTACACTGGGTTTTACATGTATCACTGATCAAGACCTATTTCCATATTATCAATATTTGCTCTAGGGTGATCATTTCCTCTAAACATTTTTGATAGCACATTCCTGTCAGTAAGTTAGGTGGCACAATGGATAGAACATTGAACTTTGAACCAGGAAGACTCATCTTCCTGAGTTCAAATCTAGTCTCAGACACTGACTAGCAAGTCACTTGGTCCTACTTGCCTCAGTTTCTTCATCCATAAAATGAGCTGGAGAAGGAAATGGCAAACCATTCCAGTATCTTTGTCAAGAAAACGCCATTAAAAAAAAACAAAAACATGTCCCCAAATGGGGACATGAAGAGTTGGAAATGACTTAACAATAGCAACATCAGTAAAAAGATTTTGAGTACACATCATTAATATGTGCATATTTGCTTCTTTACAAATAATATACAAATTCATGTATATGTACTGCCATACTAATAATTATATACAAACAACATTTATACAAAAATAGAAATTAAAAATGATGAGCTAAAGATCTTTGTGCCAATAGGAAGCCTTTGCCATTTATTGAGTCAGGGAGTGGCATAGTCAGATTTGAACTTTAGGAAAGTAACTGGCAGCTGAGTAGAGGATGTATTAGATTGAGAAGGTTATGGCAGGGTCAGGGGCAGCTAGGTGGCTAGGTGGATAGAGAGACAGGCATGGAGATGGGAGGTTCTGAGTTCAAATCTGGTCTTAGATACTTCCTAGCAGTGTGACTCTGGGCAAGTCACTTGAACCCAGCTGCCTAGCCCTCTTCTATCCTGAAATCAATACTTAATATCAATTCTAAGACAGAAGGGAAGGGAAAGAGGAGAAGGAAGGGAGGAAGAGGAGGGAGGGAGGAAGAAGGGGACAGAGGGGATGGGAGGAGAAGAAGGAGAAGGAAAATGAGGAGAAGAAAGAGAAGGAGGAGAAGGAGAAGAGGAAGAGGAGGACGATAACATGATGATGACGACAATGACTACTACTGCAGTAGCCTAGAGAAGTGATGAAAGCCTGAACTACAAGGGTGACCTTGCAGATGAACAGAAGCGGAAATATGGAAGAGATGTGAAGGTAGAAATGATAAGAGCTGTCAACTAATTGGGGTGAACGAAAGTGAGATGCTGAGGAAAACACCAAGATTGTAACCCTGGGTGATTGGACAGATGGTAGTTCCTTTCATAAAAATAGGCAAGTTTGATATAGTTGTTGGTTTGGTGGGAGGATGGAGGGCCAGCAGTCGGGGGATGGGGTGGGGTGGGGGGTTGGGTTTGTGATATAATGTAATGAAACTCTGCAAACTAATCAGCCTGTCTGTTCATGCTCATTCTGGGAGATTTTTTTCATCCAAAATGAAAAGAGAGAAGGCAGGGTTGTTAGTTCCCATCTTGAAGCTCAGGGCTGAGGGTCAGCTGCCCTAGCCATGAGGTGATCTGGTAGCCAGGGTAATGAGCGTGTTGGGATGGGAGTACAAAATTTCTCCCACGGGTACCCACCGAAATAGCAAAACCAGGGTTTGGTAAAGGTGTTTTAAGGATAGGAGAGATTTGAGCATGTTTGTTAGCAGCCAGCAAAGCTGAAGATTGCATAAGATGAGAGGACTGGGGATACAAGGTCTGACCTTGGTGAGAAAAAAGGGTCATCACTTCATCAAAGATTGGAATAAAGGAGGAGAGAATGAGGACTGTTGCCAAGGGATTTGGAGATATAGAGAAGGGAAGAAGAGGGACACCACAGCAAGTGGACTTTAGTTTCTCAATAAAGTGTGAGACAAAGTTCTTAGCTAAGGGATTGGGACAAGGAGATTATGCAGAAGGTTTCAGTGGAGAAGAGTTTTGGAAAGTATCTGTGGAGAACATATGTTCCATCGCTCCACAGGGAATCAGTTAGGGAGGAATAAAACTAATATTTTGCTTAGCAAGAGCCCAGTCTGACATTAGATAATGCAAGATTGTAGTAGGTCTTGTGGACACAGTTGCAGAATTTCCTCCAACTCTGTTCAGTTTCTGGAAAGGAGCTAGGGAGTCGGTTTAACTGAGTAAGTAAGTAATCCAGAGTTGGAGTTTGCCAAGGCATGAACGTCAGTGGGGGATCCCTGAAATTCTTTGTCGCTCTAAGTATGTGTGATTCTGTGAGTCCCTTCTTCTACAAAGCATACAATTATTCTGGAGGAGGGAATTTGAGCCCTCCAAGGCCTACCTCTTCACATTCCCCCTCTGTCACCCCTTGTAGCCTGGTTCATCAAGCACTGTGCAGTGAATCATGGGTTTCTAGAGATCGATTTCTCTTCTGTACTAATATCTGCAGGCTTTTCAATGAGCACGCTTCAGAACATGTTGCCTTTAGCCCAGAGAGGATGTGCACCTCTTCTCTGATCTCAGATGGGCTGTAATTCCATCTTCTGGCACAATCAGATTTAAAATCTACTTTTATGCAAAAAGACAAACTGCCCTCTTGAAAGGAATATCCCTGTCTCTGAGAGAGGATCAAACTCTGTGTGGCAATGTTAATAATAGCGATAGCTTCTGGTGTTGTATCTAGCTCTGTTAAAGCTGGCAAAGTGCTTTATATCCAGTTATCCTACTTAATCCACACAACAACCCTATGAGTAGGTGCTATTATTTTACAAATGAGGAAACTGAGATTTAGGGAAGCTAAATATTTTTGTTGTTGTTCAGTCAACTTTCAGTCCTGTCCAACTCTGACTCTTTGTGACTCCACTTTGGGATTGTCTTGGCAAAGATTCTGGAATCATTTGCTATTGCCTTCTCCAGATCATTTTACAGATGAGGAAAATTAGCTAAATTGGGCTAAGAGACTTGCCCAGGGTCATACAACTAGTAATGTCTAAGGCCAGATTTAAACCCGTCTTCCTGACTCCAGGCTCAGGGCTGTATCCACTGCACTACCTAGCTGTCCCTAAGTGATTTACCTAGGCTCATAGAGCTGGTGTATAAAATAGGATTGAAGCCCAAATTTCCCTAACTCCAGCCTGACCCTCTTTCCCTCTCAAACAAGTTCCTTAACTTTCTATGAGGGGCACACCATTCTAACATTTACCCAGGTTTGAAATCTTGAATTATCTTTGACATTTCTCTTGTCCTAAATATTCATTCATTCATTTAATAAACATTTATTTAGCACCTACTAGGTGCCAGGCATTGTGCTAAATTCTAGAGATATAAAAAGATGCAAAAGATGGTCACTGTTCTCATGGAACTTATAATCTAAAGGAGAAGACAACATGCAAATAAATGTATCCAAAGCAAGCTATATATAGGAGGAGTAGGATATAATTAAAAGGGGGAAAGCACTGGAATGAAGAGGGGTTAGGGAAGGTTTACCTGTAGAAGGTAAGATTTTAGTCAGGATTTAGAGGATGTCAGAGAGGTCAGTAGACAGAGTAGAGGAGAGAGAACATTCCAGGCATGGGTGACAGCCAGAGAGAATGCCTAGAGCTGAGAGATGGAGGGTCTTGTTCAAGGAACAAAGAGGAGGCCAGTGTCACCAGTTCAAAGAAGAAGTGTTGGGGATTAAGGTGTAAGAAGACCAGAAAGGTAGGAGGGAACTACGTTACCAAGGGCTTTGAATGCCAAACCAAACATTCTGTATTTGCTCCTGGAGGCAATGGGAAGCCACTGGAGTTTACTGAGTAGGAAGTTATTGTGATCAGACCTGTGTTTTAGGAAAATCACTTTAGTGACTGAATGGAGAATTGGAGTGGGGAGGGACTTGGAACAGGCAGACCTACCAACAGGCTACCTCAAAAGCCAATCAGTTACTAAATTCTGTTGATTCTTGCTTTGCCCTATGTCTCAGGAAATAGAATGTAGAATATCTGAGGGAGGAAGGGACTTAGCAGCTATCTAATCCAACCAATACCTAAGTGATAATCAATTCTACATCATCCCCCCACAAATGGAAATCTAGCTTTTGCTTGGGCCCTCTATGAAGGCGTCTTCTTCCTTACAAGATACAGCTCTAATTATTCAGCAGTGTATGCTTATATCAGATTGAATCTGCTTTCTGTGGTTTCCACCCCCATCCTAGTTCTACCTTCTGGAACCAAGCAAAACAAATATAATCACCCTTTTACCCAGCAGACTTTCAGGTATTTGAGACAGTATAAGTCTTCTCTTCTCCAAGTTAAACATCATCCATTTCTTCAACCAATCTTTGTGTGGCCTAATCTCAAGGCTTTTCATTACCCTGGTCACCTTCCACTGGACATGCCAATTATCTCTTCCTAAAATGGCATGTCCAAGGCAGGTAGTGGCTCAGCTGTTTGAGAGCCAGGCCTAGAAACAAGAGATCCTGTCTTTAAATCTGGCCTCAGACACTTCCCAGATATGTGACCCTGGGCAATTCAATTAAGTCCAATTGTTTAGCCTTTACTGCTCTTCTGCCTAGCAAATCAAATCACAGTATTGATTCTAAGATGAAAGGTAAGGGTTTAAAAAAAATGAGACGCCTAGACTAAATACAACATTTCAGATGTGGTCTCACTGAGGCAAAGTGTAACTAGATTATCATTTCGAGTTCTGGACTATATGCCTTTCTTACAACACTTTAAGGTTACATTTGCTTTCTTGGCTGCCATATTGAATCAATCTTAGAGGCCATTAAAGCCACAAGACCTTTTTCAAATGAACAGTTATATAGCCATGCCTCCTCCATCATGATTTGTAAAGTGAATTTTCTTCCAAATTCAAAACTTAATCTCTATTAACTTCATATTCTTAGATTCACCTCATTGTTCTGAGTTGTCGAACTCTTTTTGAATTCTGAAGTTATCCCCACTTTTCTCAGTCCCTTTCCATTTTGTGTTACCTTCAAATCTAATAAGTATATCTTCAATGTCTTCAGCCAACTCATTGATAAAAATAATCTAGTTCAAGGCCAAGGTGTTCCTTCCAAGTCATAGACTCATGAACTTTAAAGTTTGAAGAGGCTTCTGGAGACATTTAGTCGAATTCTTGTTTGTTGTTGTTGTTCAGTTATTTTTCAGGCATGTCCAACTCCTTATGATCCCTGTTGGGGGTTTTCTTGGCAAAGATACTGGAATGGTTTGCCATTTCCTTCTCCAGCTCATTTACAGATGAGACAACTGAGGCAAACAGAGTTAAGTGACTTGCTTGGGGTCACATAGCTAGTAGGTGTCTGAGGCCAGATTTTAATTCAGGTCTTCCTAATTCCAGGCCTGGCACTCTAGCCACTGCACCACCCAGCTGCCCAGGTTAACTCATACCTAAAAGGAATCCTCATTAGAATATACTTGACAAGCTGTCATCCATCTTCTGCTTGAAGAACCCCAGTAAAGGAAAACCTACCCCATTCAAGCTAGCCCATTTCACTTTTAGACTTCTAGATGTTAGCAAGTTTTTCCTGACATTTAAGCCTATGCCTCTTTTGCAGTTTCTACACATTGCTTCTGTTTCTTCCCCCTTGAGCCAAACAAATCAAACCAAAACCTTGTTCCATGTGATTGTGGAAAATAGCTATCATGCCTCTCCTCAGTCTTCTTAATCCCAATCAAAAAACATTTATTATACTTATTCTACATTGTGGTTAGGGTAAAACATTCCAGTTATTTCAGCCAATTCTTATATGACAAGAAATCAAGGTCCTTCCCTGCCTTGGCTGCTCTTCTTTGGATAGTCTCTCCATCTTATTAATGGCCTTAAAAAAAACACAACACAACACATTACTTTCTGTCTAAGAATTGATACTAAATATGGGTTCCTAGAGTGGTACTGGCTAGGTGATTGAGGTTAAGTGACCTGCTTAAGATCACACAGGTCAGATTTGAACCCAGGATTTCCCATCTCTAGACTTGGCTCTCTATCCACTGTGCCACCCAGCTCCTCATCAATGGTCTTAAACTGTGGCACCCATGATTGAACACAATACTCCAGATATTCTCTGATCATACTGAAGTACAGAGGGACTATCAACTCTTTACTCTTGGATGGTCTGCCTCTCAGTTTGGTCCAAGTTGGCCTTAGCTTTTTTGGCTTTCATGCCACATGCTGACTCAGTGAGTTCTCAGTGCATTCAAATCCTCAGATCTTTTTCAGACAAACTTCTGTCTAACTATGCCTCCCCATCATGAATTTCTAATGTTGATTTTTTTTTAACCCGGGCATCGGATTTTACATTTCTCCCTCATACTTCTTTTACTGTCCTATTTCAACAATCTCCCAATTGCTTTACCCACTTGTCCTACCTCCTTCTAATTCCTCTTATATGCAGTTGCTAGATTAATTTCTTTAAAACATCATTTCTCAAAGTGTGATGTAGGGCCCTCTGGAGATCCCAGAGATGCTCATGAGGTCCTCGAGCTCAAAATTATTTTCATAATACTATTAATATATTTTATGTCCTAATATGATAAATATTGATAGATATAACCTACAAAGACAAATGCTCTTTAGGGAATCCTTAATAATTTTTAAGAGTGTAAAGGGACCTTGAGACTAAAAAGTCTGAGAACCATTGCTCTAAAGTATAGTTCCTATCAAGTTATTTCCCTGCTAAAAGAAAAACAAAAAACAAACCCTCGATCATTTCCCACTACCTAATAAAATACATTCCAGTTGCTTCAGCCTGACATTCAAAATCCTTCAGGAACTGGCACCAACCACTTTTCCAATGTTATCTCCCACTACTCTCTCACAGGTACTTGGAACTCAAACTGAAATCAACAATTCATCACCCCTCCACCCCGCCTTGTGGTTTTCTACCTCTGATTTTGTTCATACTGTTCCTGAACCTGGATTGATGTTTCTCTGCCAAGAGCCTAACCATCCTTTAAGATCCAGCTTATATGCTCCTTCCTCTATGAAGGCTTCTCTTAACCAACATGGAAATGACCTGATTCCCTTACTTTTTGTTGTCTATTTCTTTATTGTACTTTTCACACACTGATTTATAGTGTGGTTGTTTTTACAGGTCATATCTTGCCTATTAGATAATAAGTTCATGAAGATCAGAGACCATACACAATTTACTTTTTTTGTCTTCCAAAGTTCCTCATATTTAGTAGTCCTTTGGGGAAAAAAATGATTGGGGGGGATATTTTTTCTTTTTTTTTTTACATTGCCCATATTTCCCCCTATGTTCTTCCATTTTACCCCTTCCTGGCAGCCACCCCTTCTAACAAAGAATTAGTTTTTTCAAAGAGAAAAAAAATTCAGTATTGAAAAAATACAGGGAACCCCCCCCAACAAACATCTGACATTGTAGTCAGTGTTCCATATCTGTGAAACCTGTACTTCTGCCAAGAAGAAAGCAGAGTTATATTCTAACATCCATTCCTAGGAGCCAAGCCTGGTCTTTATAATTTTGCAACATTCAGTTTGTTTTGTAGTAACTTTTCTTTTCACTTATATCATAGTCATTGGGTAGATGGTTTTCTAGACTTTGCTTACTTTATTTTGAATCAGTTCATTTGTCTGCCTTCCCATGCTTCTCTATATTCTTCACATTTGTTGTTTCTTACAGTAATATTCCACTAAATTCATGTGGTCATGTCGTTGTTGTTTTTTTATCCACCCCTTAATCAATGGACATTTATTTTGTTTCCAGTCCTTTGCTTTCTGAAAAGTGTTGCTATAAATATTTTGGCATAAATGATGTCTTTCTTTTTGTTAGAGGTTTCTTTAGATATAGGCTTAATAGTGAGTGTCTGTGTCAAAGGTCATGGACATTTTAGTCACTTTTCCTGAATAATCCCAAGTTGCTTTCCAGGATGGTTATAATAATTCACAGGTCCACCAACAGGGCATTAGTGCATTTATAGTCTATCACCCCTCCAACATTGACTATTTTCATCTTCCTGACTTCTGTCATCTTTGCCAGTTTTCTGGGAATGAGGCACAACTTAAAGGGTCTTTTGATTTATGTTTCTCTTATTATTGATGATTTGAAGCATTCTTTCCATATGATTGTTAATAGTTTGCATTTATTCTTTTGAGAACTATTAATTCACCTCCTTTGATAGTTTGTCTGTTGTGGAATAGGTTTTGCGCTTCAGTTCCCTAATTTCTCTATGACTGTTGAGGGTATCACTATCATCTCAGTGACCCAAGCTCACAACCTAGATGTCATCCTTGCCTCCTTACTCTCTCACCCTCAGCCATATTCAGTCTGTTGCCAAGGCCTGTCAATTTTACTTTTGTAACACCTCTCTCATACTCCTCTGACATCATGCAAATTCCATCACCTAATCACCTGGACTATTGTAATAGCTTGCTGTTTCATCACGGTGCCCCAAGTCTCTCCCCATCCAGTCTATCCTCCACTCACTGCCAAAGTGAGCTCCCTAAAATGTAGATCTAACCATTTCACATGCCCCCATCTAGTAGACTCCAGTAGCTCCCTATCTCCTCCTGGATCAAATAGAAAATCCTTGATTTTCCATTCAAATCCTTTTATAACCTGGCACACCCTCCCTGCCTTTCCAGGCTTCTTATACTTTACGCTGCCTCATACCATGTATTTTGTAATCTAGTGATATTGGCCTCCTTGCTACTACACTCAATTTCAAACACTCCATTTTCTGACTACAGGCATTTTCTCTGGCTCTCCTCCTTGCCTGGAATGTTCTCTCCCCTCAGCTGATCTCCCTGACTTCCTTTGAGTTCTAGCTAAAATCCCACTTTTTATAGGAAGACCCCCCCCATGCATATATATTATATATTCACATATAGACACATATATGTATACATATGTATACACACATATCTATCTGGTTCTATCTTGTTTGTACATAGTTGTTTGCACATCACCCCCATGAGACCCGGAGCTCTTTGAGAGCAGAAACTCTCTTTTTTGTCTTTGTATTCTAAGAATTTAGTATGGCACATTGTAGTCATTTAATAAATGTTTATTTAAAATTTTTTAAAACCCTTACTTTCTGTCTTAGAATCAATAATGTGTACTGATTCTAAAGCAAGAGAGAGGTAAGGGCTGGGCAATAGGGATTACATGATTTGCTCAGGGTCATATAACTAGGAAGTGTCTGAGGTCAAATTTGAACTCAAGACCTCTCATCTCTAGGCTTGTCTCTCTATCCACTGAGTCACTTAGTTGCCCCCTTAATAAATATTTATTTATTAAGTGATTTGATGTGAGATTTTCCCCATTTGATCTTCTTATCTCTAGATGCATTCATTTTGCTTTTGCAGAAGAATTCAATGGGACCAAAATTCTCTTTCTAAATCTTTTGTAAGTCCTTTTTCTTTGTTTGTTTAAGAATTCAGCCTCTAGTCATAGTTGCATGAAAGTTAGAAATTTTACTTCTCTTCTAGTTTTTTAATGGTGTGGTCTTTAATATTCAGGTCACATCCATTTTGAATTTTTGTGGAATATGGTGTAAAATGTCAGTTTAAGCCTAATTACAGCTAGGCTGCTTCCCACTTTTCTCAATAATTCTTTTTTTTCCTTTTTTTAAACCCTTACCTTCTGTCTTAGAATCAATACTAGGTATTGGTTCTAAGGCAAAAGAGTGGTAAGGGCTAAGCAATGGGGGTTAAGTGACTTGCCCAAGGTCACACAGCTGGGAAGTGTCTGAGGTCAGATTTGAACCCAGGATCTCCCATCTCTGGGCCTCACTCTCAATCCACTTAGCCACCCAGCTGCCCCCTTTCTTTCTCAATAATTCTTATAAAATAGGGAATTCTTTTCTAGGTAAATTAAATTTGGGGGCTTATCAAATAATAGGTTATTGAGTTATTTTTTATTCTTCCTTTTCTAGTCTGTTCCATTAATCTACTTTTTGATTTTTTAGTCAATGCCTACTAGGGTTGATGATTGTTGCTTTATAATATAGTCAGAGGTCTGAAGGCACCATTTCCCTTGCATTTGTGCCTTTTCTTTTTTTTTTAACATTATTTTATTTGGTCGTTTTCATACATTATTCACTGGAAACGAAGATCATTTTCTTTTCCTCCTCCCCCCCCCCCCCCCCCCCGGCTTTCCCTCTCCCATAGCCGACGCATGATTCCACTGGTTATCACATGTGTTCTTGTTCCATTTCCCTGTTGTTGGAATTTGCATTATAGTGTTCATTTAGTGTCTCTCCTCAGTCTTATCTCCTCCAACCCTGTAGTCAAGTAGTTGCTTTTCTTCGGTGTTTTTACTCCCACAGTTTATCCTCTGCTTGTGGATAGTATTTTTTGGATCCCTGAAGATTGTTCAGGGACATTGCATTGCCACTAATGGAGAAGTCCATCACCTTCGATTGTACCACAATGTATCAGTCTCTGTGTACAATGTTTTTTTGGTTCTGCTCCTCTCGCTCTGCATCACTTTCTGGAGGTTGTTCCAGTCTCCATGGAATTCCTCTACTTTATTATTCCTTTTAGCACAATAGTATTCCATCACCAACATATACCACAATTTGTTCAGCCATTCCCCAATTGAAGGGCATCCCCTCATTTTCCAATTTTTGTGTGCCTTTTCTTATTTCCCTTGATGGCCTAGATATTTTGACTTTGTTTTTATTTTATCTAACTCTGTAAAATGCTCCTTTGGTAGTTTAATGCAACAGTATATCTTGTATGATGGTTTGTATATTGTTATGACCCAGCCATGAACACATCATTCCTCCAGATTTTTAAGTTGTTCTTTATTTCTTTAAGGAGCTTTTGTAATTAAATCTCTATAGGTGTTGAGTGTGCTTTGGTAGACTGATATGAAATTTGTTGTTTACAGCTATTTGTTATTGTTATGAGAAATGCTATTGATTTTTCTGGATTTATTTCATAATCTAAAACCTTACTGAAGCTATTCATTGGCTCAATTAGTTACTTAGCTGATTCCCTAGGATTTTATAAATAAATTATCTTTTCATCACCAGTCAAAGACATCTGCCTGCCTTTATTCCTTATGACTAGTATTGTGGTAATTCTCATATCCTTTCTTTTACTAGAAGGAACTTTCCTTCTGATCAGAAATCATTTCTCATTCAGTTTATTGTCTCCAGAGTGTTTTGTTCCTGATGGCAAACATTTATTGACTAATAGAATGAGTTTTATGATCAGTCTTGTTGGTATAAATAGATCTCCAACATCTAAAATCCCTCAGGCTAAAAGCTTTGAGGGCGGTTTTTAGTAGGAATCTGGGTTTTTCTCTTTGTCCAGCAGGCATGAATGTCTTTCACTGACTATCAGGTCTCAAGAAATTGTCTGTCTCCCAACAGAGTTGTTGCATCTGCTCCAGAAATGCTTAGTTTAGGACACTACTCCTATCTCACCTGGTATAATTACCTAGAAACATCCTTTTCATCTGGGAACACTTCCCAGAACATGGGAAACCCCTTCTATCTGTAAACCTAGATTCAGTATCCACTTCTTTCTGCTCAAATCAAGCTATAGTATCTGGTTAAATTTGTTCTTTTTTTCTTGTTATATTCCCTCCCTCCATATTAAACTCTTGGGAGTTACAGAAGCATAGATTTCAAGCTAGAAGGAACCTCAGAGGACATTGAGTCCAACCTATTGATTTTTCAGATTAGGAAATTTAGGCACAGAGAGGTTAAATAAGTTTCCCAGTGTCACATAACTAGTGTCTGATGCAGGATTTGGACCCCTGTCTTCCTGATTCCAAGTCCAGCTTGTACCTAGCTACAGTGCCTAGCTGCCTAGGTAATTTCCCTGACCAATCCAGTGTCCTCGCATACATATTCTGCAGATGCAGAGTATCCTCCGGCTTGCCAAACAGAATCTCCCTCTTCCCAGATTAAAAACCTGAAGAATTTTCTCCCAGGACAGCCTGGGCCTGGCTGTCTCTTTGTGCTATGCTAATGTTTTCTCCTAGCATTTCTCTTAACTCTTCATCCACTAAAATCTGATTGTGGCATAGAGGTGGCTGTGGGTTCTTGAGGGTTATGACAGCAGAGCATAGCTTCTGATAGGTTCTTCCATAATGAAAATACATCAAGTACAACCCCATTGATCAAAAGAGAGCTTGCCAAAGACCAGCCACTACAGACTTAACAATGGAGTAACCAGGAATCCTGGGAAGACATGTACGAATTTATTCAGAGTGAAATAAAGTGGACCAGGAAAACAATTTATACATGACAACAAAATGGATTGCAAACAACTTTGAAAAGCTTAGGAACTCTGATCAGCATAATGACTAATCCCAACTCCAGAGGATCATTGCTTCCCACCTCCTGATAGGGGAGGCGTCTCCAAGTATGGAAAGAGACATATATTTTTGGATATGGCCAATGTGAAGAGCTGTTTTGATTAACTATATACAACTGCAATAGATGTTATTTTTCTTTAGTTCTCAATTGGCAATGTGTGTGTATGTGCGTGGAGCAGAGTTGGGGTGGTAGAATAAGATGGTAGATTTTTGATGTTTGAAATATATATCATATTTTTAAAAGGAAAAATACATATACTGACCAGTAGATAAAGAATTACTTGGCTATGGAAATAATTAATCAGATAAATATTACTTGAGGTCCTAGAGGTAACCCTTCCCATAAAGGGCTCCAGCAACATATACATGGCAATGAGTGCCTACCATCAACTCATATGGGCCATATTTAGTCTTTAGAAATCTGTCCAGCAGACAATCCATCCATGGGTGGCCAGCAGGTCTTGGATGACTCCTGAGTCCCCATGACAAAAAGGAGGGGGCCACATCGAAGATGACAGATGACGGTGCTCTTAGTTCAGAATAGAAGAAAAAATGTGTAGAGAAAGTGAGCTAAGAATCATAAGTTTGGAAACCATCTCTAAATTCTTAATTTAACCATTGATACTCTGAATGTGAGATCATTGCCCAATGACTAAGAAGTGGTCATACTACAGGAAGAAAAAATCATATTAACCTTGACTTTTTATAAATGAAGACACAGTACTTACAGTTAAGTAGCAGTGTGGTCTAGTGAAAAGAGCATATGATTTGGGGTCAGAGGACCCAGGTTCAAATCCAATCTGTCACTTATTATCTCTGCCACCTTAAGTAAGTCACCACTTTGGGTATCTCTTTCCAATGTCAGTCCTTTCCAGCCCAGCTCCTGTGATACTCTATTCATTAGTATGTACACAGGATTGAACTCACTGATCTATAAAGGTTCCTTCTAAGTCTAAATTTCATTGATCTTATGATCACCAAGCCTTCTCCTCTCTCCCCTAATTCTTTCCCCAACATTCTTCTCTCCACAATTGACCTCACTTCCTACTTTACTGAGAAAATTGATGCCCTCCCTTATAATTTCTTCATCTCCCCTGTTCCACACCTCAAAAATCTCCTTTGAATTAAAGGATTCGCGAATCCTTTGCTCCATTCCTTCAGTTCTGGATGGTGAGGTTGACTTTTTTTTTTTTTAGAAGATCTCTCTATTTTACCCAGAGTTGAAAGTGCAGTGGCTGTTTGAGCATCATTAAGGTCATTTGAGGGTCATGAGAGCTTAGCCCTGAGCTCCTTTGCCTCTTTCTAGGCAACCTGGTGCTCCCTCCCTCTCTTGCTCCCAGGGGCCCATAACATTGATGTTGGACTTAGTGTGGTCACCCAATCAACTTAGCCCATTGCATCTCAGAACTTCCTAGTTCAAGAGATTCAACAGCCTCAGTCTCCTTTGGAGCTGAGATAACAGATATGTGCGACCACACTCAACCATAGGTTGCTCTTCTTTCCAAGGCAGTTTTAACCCCTTGTATCATGGAATCCCTTTACTCATTTTCAGATGCTTGCCCTATCAAGCATTTCCTCTCTTTCATCTTCACTCTCTCTTTAATTTCCCATTTGATCTTTCATCACCCAGATCAACTGAGAGCTAAGTTCTCCTAACTTCAAAGTTACTCTTGGGAAAGTTTTATCCTTCACCACTACTGTGTAGAGTATGAATTCAGGCCAGCCCTTTGAGTGGTCCAATTATTAGGTATTTGCTAGACCAATCACTCATTCTCTTACACCACCTCTCCGCGCCCCCCCCCCCCCCAACTCTCTACAAATATTGAGATGAGAGGCCTCTTCACCACAGGGCTGTCTGGACCAAAATAACCATCTATGAAGACACCAGCACTGCCTTCTGTTACCACACAAACCATGAGGGTAAGGGCTGACGCACTGGGCAAGAGGAGGAACAGTAGCTCCCACTGACACTTACCAGCCCTCTCTCCGGCACAAGCACTCTCCATCTTTGAGGTTTACTCTGTCCATATATAGTACCATTTCCAGATCCTATCCCTGTCGTCTGCAGTATGTCAGGTCATTTTCCCTTTCTCAAGGAGTTCAGTACATGGCTTATGTTCTCTCTCTCTCTATTCTAATCCTTCCTCTCAACCTTTGAGACTTCCACATTACCTATATCTCTATTCTTCCCAGCTACCCACAGAATCACACCTTACCGCCATCATTCTAAACTTTTCTACCTCTGACTTTGAACAATAAAATTGCTCTTTTTGATCATAATCATCTGTCCTATTTTCCCCTCTGCCTTACTTTTCCTTAATTTATTACTCATTCCTATCACACCTTCCATCCCTCCCTGTTCTCTCAGTCTGTCACCCTTGCTTTGTCCTCATTTTCTTCCTTTTGCAGTGTTAACACTCTATGGTAACCCTACAACTATTCACTCTTTTACCCTTGAATCCCTCACCCTACTAGCAACATTCATACCCTGGCAAGTCCCCAACACAAGTCATTCTCACTATTTGCCAGAATTCTCTCCTTTTGTTCCTGAATCGTTGAATAGTGCAGGAAGAAGTTATGCAAGTATGTTGATTGGGTCATGACAAATTCGTGTTTTTTCACCTTCAAAATCTGGTTTTAACTTATAGACTTATTTCACTTGATGTTTTCTTAAATAGTCTTTGTTTCAGCCAAGTAAAATGACCTACTTGCTGTTTATCGTACCTCACCTCCCATCTCTTACCTCCATGCCTTTGCTCCAGCTATCTGCTATACCTGGAATAGCTTCTCTCTCTATTTCTTGATCCATTGAGACACCTAGCTGCTTTGAACCATGTCTTCTGGCTATAAGCTTACATTCTAATGGAGAAGAGAAGACCATATAAAAATAGATAAGTGGCATAAACAGAGACAAACACAAATATATATATATATATATATATATAAATGTAAATCAGCTAAACATAAAATAGCTAATTGGGCATTCTACATTTGACTTTGGCACTGTACTATCCAAATAACTCTTGCTATGTGTCCACTGGTAAAATGATTAGGTCTTGAGCCTCAGTCTTCTTACTGGGTGTCTGTCTTATCCAACAGAGCCATTTCCCCTTCTTATGCCACTGTCATAAACTTCTGCTCTTCTCATTGGACATTACATGTTCAGAGCTCTCAGACTCACAAATTGTCCTGAAGCTTCAGCATGTCCACCTTTAGCACAGTGTTTAGTCATGGCTTCAAAAAACAAAATACCAAATGGAAAAGGCCAACATAGGCCCAGGGACTGGCTTATCTACTTGAATCCATCCTCCAATAGGATGGCCCCCTGACTCTTCCCAACCCTCTCTCTGGCACCATCACTCTTCACCATTGAGGTTGACTTTTTCCATTTATAACACCACTTCCAGATCCTTTTCCTGTCATTTCTTCTTTCTCTAGGAGTTGATTATCTGGTTCAGCCTCTTTTTCTCTGTGTCCTAACCCCTCCTCTCAGCCTTTGAGATTTCCATATTACCTTTATCTCCCTCCATTCTTTTCCAGCTACCCACAGACAGACCTCACTGCCATCATTCTAAACTTTTCTGCCTCTGATCTTGTAGTCCACTAGGGCAGAAATAATAATAACAACAACAACTATAACCAGCATTTACATAGTGCTTTAAAATTTGGAAGGCACTTTGCATGTGTTAACATATTTAATCCTCACAACCACCCTGTGAGGTAGATACTATGAATTTCCTCATTTTGTAGATGAGAAAGAGTGGTTAAGTGACTTTCTCAGGGTCACACACAGCTAGGTGCCTGTCTGAGGCAGGATTTCAACTTAGATTGTCCTCACCCCAATTCCAATATTTCATCCATTGTGACATCTTAACTCTTCACTCTCTGACCCAGAGAGTCAAAGCAGGAAAGCCAACAGGAGAGTCAAAGCAAAGAAGCCCTAATGCTTATGCTAATATGCATCTTTCTTCTAGCCTTGGCCTACCACAAAGCTAGAAGCCAGTAGCAAAGTACCCATGTAGGAATTGGACCTAGAAATGTCAACTCTGATCAGGCTAGATATGGGAGGAGAGGGACAGGAAGCACTTCAGTTGTCCAAAAATTAACTTATCCATCTCTGAAAGTAGTGATTCATTGATATTTCAATCAGAGGTAATCTTCAAGCAGAGACTGGATGGTCACTTCTTGTTGTTCAGTTGTCTCAGTCATGTCTGACTTTCCATGAGCTCATTTGGAGTTTTCTTGCAGAGATCCTGGGGTAGTTTGCCACTTTCTTCTCTAGCTCATTTTTTTAAACCCTTACCTTCTGTCTTAGAATCAATACTGTGTATTGGTTCCAAGACAGAAGATCAATAAGGGCTAGGCAATGGGGATCAAATGACTTGCTCAGGGTCACACGGATAGAAAGTGTCTGAGGCAAGATTTCAACCTAGGACCTCCCATCTTGAGGCTTTGCTCTCAATCTACTGAGCCACCCAGGTGACCCCCTCTAGCACATGAGAAACTTAGACAAACAGGCTTAAGTGACTTGCTCAAGGTCACACAGGTATCTGAGGTAAGATTTGAACTTGGGTTTTCCTGATTCTAGGATTGGTGCTGTGTAAATGGAAATCTTGTGCCTTTGAACTACATTTCCTAGAAGCCCACTGACTTTCTGTCATTACATGCTGATGTAGAAAGGGGATAAATAGGGTGTTCTTCTGTGGCTAGCTCTCCTTCCTTCCTGGACTGGGACATTGGTGGAGCAGGCTATTTGAAAAGGTAGATTATCCATGGGCACGTGGTTTTATTTTGTTACCTTTTTATTTTGTTGCTTCTAGTGATCATTAATAAATCTTATAAAATATAATATTTTAAGGATTATATATTAACCTTATTTTTTACAGTGCCCTATCTACTGCATCATTTAGCTGCCTTCATGATCACTTAGCAGGGATATTAGGAGTATTCATGTTAGGTATAGGTGAACTCAGAGGATCTTTTCAACTCTAAGATTTTAAGATTCTTATACTCTTCCCCCATAACTTCTAGATCACAAAAATAGATAGCCTTTTTGGGGGGTATTGGGAGTGTCAGAACAAGCCCATTTGCCTTTAATCCCATTCCTTCCCATCTCCTCAGAGACGGAATCTATGATTCTGTCTCTCAGCTTCAGACTCTTCTTATTGCATTTAAATATGCTTAGTTCTCCCCCATTCTAAAAAACAAAAAAGGGAGAAAAAGCATCCAACTAACCAACAATGACAAAAACCCCTCAAAATTTTCTTTTGACTGTATTATCTCCTCAAATATTATCCTGTATAAATTGCCTCAAAAGTCCAAATAACATTTTTAAGTGAAAAATTTTATGTATTTTTCCAGTTAGAGGTAAAAACAATTTTAAAATTCTTTTTTTTAATTTTCAGTTCCAAATTCTCTCTTCCCTCTTCATAAGAAGGCAAGCAATTTGATATAGATTATATATATGTAGTCATTCAAATATACATCTCCATATTAGCCATGTTACAAAAGAAAATAGATGAAGGAAGGAACAAATGAATGAATGAATGAATGAACAAATGAAGGAAGGAAGGAAAGAAGGAAGAATGGAGGAATGAAGGAACAAAGGAAGAGAGAGGTATGCTTTGATCTTCATTCAGACTCCATAAATTCTTTGTCTGGAAGTAGATAGCATTTTTCATCATAAATCCTTCAAAATTGTCTTGGATCTTTGTATTGTTGAGAATAGCTGTCATTCATAGTTGATTATTGTGTAACATTGCTATGATTGTGTACAATGTTCTTCTGTTTCTGCTCATTCTGCTGTTCATATAAGTCTTCCCAGTTCTTTCTGAAAGCATCCTGCTCATCATTTCTTATAGCACAATGGTATTATTACAATCATACACCACAATTTGTTCAAACATTCCCTAATTGATGGGTATCCCTTAAGTTTCTAATTTTTTGCCACCACAAAAAGAGCTACTATAAATGTTTTTATTCATATAGCTTTCTGGACACAGTTCCAAATTGCTCTCCAGAATGGTTGTATCAGTTTACCACTCCACTAACAGTGCATTAGTGTCCCAATTTCCCACATTGCCTCCAACATTGAATATTTTCCTTTTCTGTCATATTAGTCAATCTGATAGTATGAGCTGGTGCCCTCAAAGTTTTAAAAATTTTTTCATTTCTCTAATCAATAGTGATTTAGAGTATTTTCTCATGTAACTATAGATAACTATGATTTCTTCTTTGGAAAACTGCCTATTCATATCTTTTGACCATTTATCAATTGAGGAATGACTCAGATTCTTATAAATTTGACTCAATTCTCCATATATCTGAGAAATAATGCCTTCGTCAGAGAAACATGTTGTAACAATCCCCACCCCCTCCCCTAGTTTCCTACTTTGCTTCTAATCTTTTTTTTTTTTTGTAATGGTTTCATTTGTGCAAAAACTCTTAAATATAATCTAATTAAAATTATCCATTTTATATCTGTTTGGTCATAAATTCTTCCTTTATCCGTAGATCTGACAAGTAAAATATTCTAAGATCCCCTGATTTGCTTTTAATATCACTCTTTATATCTAAGCCACATACTTATTTTAACCCTATCTTGGTATATGGTGTGAGATATTGGTCTATAACTAATTTCTGCCAAACTGCTTTCTTGTTTCCAAGCTATTTCTGTCCTAAAAGCATGAGTCTTTGTATTTATCAAACACTAGCTTAACATGGTCATTTACTACTACTATTCCAATGATCCACCACTCTATTTCTTACATGTACCATATAGTTTTGATGATTACGACTTTAAAATATAGCTTAAGATCTGGTACTGCTAGTCAATTTTCCTTCACATTTTTTTCATTGATTCTGTTGATATTCTTGACCTTTTGTTCTTACAGATGAATTTTGTTATTATATTGTCTAGCTCTATAAAAACAATTTTTAATAGTTTGGTATAGCACTGAATAAGTAAATTAGTTTAGGTAGGATTGCCATTTTATTATATTGGTATGACCCACCCATGAGTAGTTGATATTTCTCTGACTGTTTAGATTTGACTTTATTTGTGTAAAAAGGGTTTATTATGTTCATATTGCTCCCGAGTTGCCTTTATCATATTTGATTCAGCCCCATTCTTCTAGCCTGTTGAGATAATTCATATTCTGGAGTCTATAATCATGTTCACCATCTCTCCAAGCTTCATGTAATCTATATTAGGACAAGTATGCCATCATCTAAGTCACTGATTAAAAAATTAAAAAATAAAATATGTATATGTGTGTATAACTTTACATATCTACACAGAGGGAGAAAGAGGAGAGAAGAGGAAAGGGGAGGGGACTGGAGGAGAGTATATGAAGTATATTTGACTGAGATTCTCTCTATTAAGTCATTTTGTCCAAAAAGGAAATTGAAGTTCATCTTGCATGACCTGTGCTTTATGAAACCACACCAACCTTTTGTGAAGTCTTCCACAGACTGGTTCTAAACTTCTTTTCCAGGTTTATTTCATATTATTCCTCTTCATTCACTTTACATTCCATCTAGTTATTCCTCTTCATTCACTTTACATTCCATCTAAACAGAGCTGTTTGCTTTTCTTCAAATTTGGCATTCCATCAAGCCATCCTCATGGCTTGGAATGGCTTTTCTCCTTATCTGTGACTTCCAGAATTCTTATTTTCTTTCAAGGATAAGCTCAAATCCCACCTTCTCCATGTAAACTTCTTAGATCCCTATAGATGGAAAGTGTTTATTTTTCCTTCTCAAATATTTCTAGAGGACTTTTCCTAGGTCTCTTTATTGTCCCTCTCTCATCACCCCCCATATTGTATTATCTGTGTGCATACTATATGAGTCTTCTTCCTATTCCTTTATAAATTAAGCAAGTTGTATGTTGATTTTATCTTCATGTCTTGTATAGTGACTTGCACCTAGTAGACTCTTAATAAAATAAGTCACATGATGGATAGAGCCCAGAACTTGGAGTTAGGAAGACCTGAATTCAAATCCTACCTGAGATACAAACTAGCTCTGTGACCCATGGCAAATAATTTAACTTCTGTTTGCCTTGGTTTCCTCATCTGTTGGCGGGGATATAATAGCATCTACTTCATAGGGTAGATAAGAATCAAATGAATGAGCATATATATAAAGTACTTTGCAAACCTTAAAGTACTATATAAATGCTAGCTAGCTTTTATTATTGTCATCAGCATTGTTGTTATTGACTTGGGTACTCTCTTCCACAGTATAGATAGCAACATTTTTCATCCTCAATAATTCTTATCTATGTTCTCCCATAAATTCTCCACAGAGGATCAAACCATCATGGTTGGCAGCGTTCCTCTAGATCTAATAACATGTCATGATTGCTAGTGTAGCACTTGGGCTGTCCATCTGTTATCCTTTACTCTCACTACATGATGGACCCCACTTCTTTTCCAATCACAAATTTCTAACACATCCCTTATGACCACATTTTTGTCCCCAAGTCATTGCTGGTAATTTGTGGCTGCGTACTTATTATGCCCACCATATGTCTCTCCATTGGCCTTTGAGCAATCCACAATTTTCATTCTTTGAAGGTTATGTTGTTCCATGATTCCCAGACACACATCCTCAGGAGAATATTCGTGTTTTAAAAATGGATTTTTTGTGTGTGTCAGGAAATAACTTGGAATTGTTGAAATGCTATGCAATTTCCCAAATGCACTCAAGCCCCCTTCTATTCAGTTCTGGCCCCAATCTTAGTCTGTTTTCAGGGACTAAAATATAGGCACCGATGAACTAATTCCATCGAAAGTCCATTTAACTGCACCTCAGAGTTTGGGCAATAAACACTTCTCATTCCAAATTCATAACCTAAGAATCTTCTTATTCTACCGTCTACCATCAGTAGTCAAACCTTGTCAGTTGTACTTTCAAGATATATTTTTGCATCCATCCTCTTCTCTCCAGTTATATTGCTGCTATTCTAGTTCTGGCCTTCAATGCTTCTCTGGCACAGGGCACTAAAATACTGCACAAAGTGGTTCACTTGCTTCCAGTTTCTCCCTTCTTCAATCTGCCCTTCACTTAAGACACTAAAATGAATCTTCCTAAGATATAAGATATAGGGCAGGTCTCTGCTCAAAAATTCTGAGTAGCTCTCAATTGTCTCTAATATTAAATATAGCCTCTTCAATTTGACATTTAAGACCCTAGCGATCTGATTACCACCTCCTTTTTCACATTTATCTTCTATTACTCTTTTCCCCAAATTACTTTCCAACCAAACCAGATGGCTGTTTCACAAACTTGACAGTCCATTCATTGCTGGCTTCCCTGTAGGTATGTGAGCCATCCTCTATGCCTGGAATGTACTTCCTCCTCCTATCTTCCACTTTTTATTACTTCAAGGCTCATTTCAAGTACTTCATGAAGTTTTCCATGAGTTCCCAAGTTTGTTAGGGCTTTCTCTTTCTTCATATTACTGTGCTTTTATCTATATACATGTTTTATGCTATCAGCAGAATGTGAGCTCCTTGAGCATTGTTATTCAGTATTTTCAGTTTTGTTCAACTCTTCATGACCCCATTGGACCATGGCACACCAATACTGTCTGTGGGGTTTTCTTGGCAAAGATACAAGTGAGATTTGCCATTCCCTTCTCTAACGGATTAAGGCAAACAGATGTTAAGTAATTTGCCCAGGGTCACACAACTGATAAGTGTCTGAGGCTGGATTTGAGTTTAGGGATTCCTGGCTCCAGGATCAACACTCTGCTCTCTAGTTGCCTCTTCTTGAGGGTAGGGGCTGCCTTTGTATACCTATTACCTAGAATGTATTAGGTACTTCATAAATATTTTAAAAATCAAATCAAATGCAATTTCATCCATTTTGTTTTTCTTGTATGGATTGAGGAAACACTACAGTACTATAGATACTGAAACAATGAGCACAAAGATATCCATAAACAAAGAGATTCTGGAGATCCTTAAACATAGTCCTTGTCCTACTAGTGGCAAAATATAATACAAATAGAGATGTACAAATTTCTGGTAACAGTATAAGATGAGATCAAAAGAGTTATTATAAGGAAGTATGTGGCTAAATGATAAATGAATAGTACAGATAATCAGTGCTGTAGAAGTTCAAAAGGGGGAAAGATTGATGTAGGCTGGCTTGTTAAAGGCTGGAGGGGCTGTCAGAGAAGTCTTTTTTAGCCTTGTTGTTGTTTAATTGTGTCCAACTTTTCTTGCCCAGGGTCACACAGCTAGTAAGTGTCTGAAGCCAGATTTGGACTCAGGTCTTCTGGACTCCAGGCCCAGCACTCTGTCTACCATATCACCTAGCTGTTCCTTAAACCTTCTTACCTTTTGTTTAAAAGTTAAAACTTTTAATGAACTTTTAAGTTTAATGAACTCACCAATTACCTAGAATTGCTTGACCTTTTAACTAGTTTTAGTTTATTCCATAAGAGTGGGTGGAAATGAATAAAAGATGGGTACAATTTACAATTTGGTGGGTGAAAATGAAGGAGGGGAAGGCCTTCTAGGCTGAGGAAAACAGGATAATGAGAAAATGCCTGGAGGTAATAATTTGGAGAGAAAAACAGCTCATCTTGGGGGACTGCATGCGCTAAAGCAGTTAGGTCTTTCTTACTTAAAAAAATATTAATAAAAGTCCTTACCTTCTCATTAAGTTTCAATGCTAAGACAGAATAATATCAAGGGTTAGGTAGGCAATTGGTGTTTAGTGACTTGCCCAGGGTCACACAGCTAGGAAGTGTCTGAGGTCAAATTTGAACCCAGGGCCTCCAGGTCTGGCACTATACCCACTACTCTGGCAGTTAGGTCTTTAACCCAAATGGGTTGGATGGATGTTTATCTAGAAATCTGTGTGGTATAATAGCAGAACCCTCCCTGCCCTCCATCCCATCCCTTACCACTATCCCATCCTGTCCTTAGGCAGCTCTGCAACTGCCCATCCTTCACAATGGTTGGAAATTTCTGAGCTTAAATAAAGACTTGAACCAATGGCCCCAAGCTGAGAGGCTCCATGTTCTATTATCCTCTCTGACTGCTGTTCTACCCTTTTTCCCCACCCCAAAAAGCCGCCTTGTCTCCCGGAGGGCAAGAGGGGGAGACAAGCTTTCTCTCTATGACAGGAAAATTTGTAGGATGGCAATTTATGGTTTGTTTGGTGATGTGCTCTTAAAAATAAAATGATGATTATAAGGTAATTATTTTACAATGCAACAAGGTCCCCCTTGCAATTCTTTTGGTAATTAAGTTAAGCCATTTTAATTTTAAGATGCTAATGAGAAACGAACCATTAATTTGAATTCCTTGTCTCCTACCTCCCCACCAACCCCCCAACTTTGGTTTGGATGGACTGCCAAGTCCAGACACTCTGGTGATTGCCAGTATGCAGTCAGGGTGGTGGTGAGGATATAAGAACAGAGGCAACCCAAGCCAAGTTCCCATAACTGGAAGGGAACAAGGGGGCAGAAAAGAAGAGATCCTAGGCTATTGGCTCCAACACAGCTTCAGATCCATGGGACTAGATTCTTTGGGACTGAACACACTGCTGAGTTGGCTCTTGTGGGGCTCAAGAGGGAATAGGAGTTCAGGGGATAGACAGGAGTCAGGTTGAACTCGGGCACATTCCCAGAGGCCTCAGAGCCAGCGGGTGGGGCGGGCACCTGGGCAAACAGAGCAAGGAAATGGGCAGGAATGAATCAAGGGCGGTTTAAATATGCAGAAATGCAGCTCATACCTTTGGGCAAAAATAATATGAGTTATATAATGGGGGAGAGGAATGTGATAGGAGGGATTGAAGTTGGGTTGAGGGGAGAGGATTCAAAGGTGAGGAGGAGGCAGTGGACATGTCTTTTGTTGGGTTATGGAGGGGCCATTTCCTTTAAGATATGATTGGTTGAGGGGTTTGTCATTCTCATTTATGGAATCCAGATAGCAAAACCTAGAGGGGTAAAGATGTTAGAGTGCCCAGGTTGTCAGCTAGCTACCAGAAGGCAGAGATCCTGAAGATAGGGAAGTTGTTGAGGGTTATTGTCCTTCCTTTCTTCAAACAGTCTGGTTCCTAAAGGGATGTTGATAATAATGAAAAGTTGGTAGGATATCCTTTGTAGATATAAATTGGGCAAAATCCTTTCGGGGTCACTTAACTTATGCCCCTGCCCCTACCTCCAGTCTTCCTCCCTGCTTATCTGCTTATTCTCCTCATTCATCAAGTTCTCTCATTGATTCCTTTCACGATCCCGTGCCTCTTTCTCTCTCGCAGAGTTCTACACACAGTATAATTCAATAAATGAAGATGTCCCTCACCTAACCAGGGCATATAGTTGAGGGGAGGAGCATTCTGCCTTATTTGTGAATGGGAAGGAAAGTGTGAAAGTAGAAGATGCCCTCACACAGCTGGGTTGCTTAGCTGCTGTCTGTTCCTTGAGGAGCTAGGGTGAGGTGAGGTAAGAAGAGGGAGAACTCTAGACTGATTTAAGGGGAAATGAAACTACGCAAAAGAAACTCTTGGCTGGACATCAGACAGATAATGAACAATGATGGGTAATTAGGCTGAGAGCTGTGGTGAGGGTTTAACCATGGATACATTTCAGATTCTACCACTTTGGGAAACAAGATGGGAGTGGAAGGCAGGGTTGGCGTTTAGTGGGAACTGGTTCAATGCCTGGTACATAGTAGGTGCTTACTGTATGTGGGTTGTTTGTTTGGTGGGTTGGTGACTCAGAGGACATGGGTCACCTTGGAGAAGAATAGGGTAGGAATAGGAGTCGAATATGAGCCAGAGGAAAACAAAGGAGCAAGAATCTTCTCTGCTTTGTCTGAGAGATCAACCACAATCTCAGTTGTGAGCATAGAGGCACAGTGAAGAGATAGCCATGGGAAGAGTGAAAGGGTCCCAGGTGTACCACCAATGTCCATATGTATGTACAAAGGGTATACTCATATGGATGCAAGTGATGACACTGGTGTTTAGACATATGTCTTGTTATGTCCTGAGACTGAAAGACCAAAAACCTTCAGGGAATGTTGGGGGATGAGTTATGGTCTGGACTAAAACAAAAAACAAAAAAACACAAGAGCAAGCTAGAGAAGCAACCATGTTTACATTCTGAACACCACCAAGCATTATTTTCTGGAGGTCAAGGAAGCCCCAGTTGATGAATGCTGATGACATGATGCAGACTCACTAAACCCTAAAATAAATACAGTGTCATAGAATTTTTCATAGACTATTAGATCTGGAAGAGACCTGAGAGGTCACATAATCCTACTCCCTCATCTTATAGATAAGGAAACTGAGTCAGAGAAGAGATTTGTCCAAAGCCACATGAAAGTTAGCCTCTGAGCTGGCTCTTAAAACAGGGCTTCTGACTCCCTATCATCCTCATTTCTGGATGTATTAGTAAGTTTGGCAGAACCAATCTTCCCGCCCCCAGCTTTCTCATTCTTCCAGTTTGGGGTTTATCAGGGTCATGCCAAGAACTGGCATCCCTTCATCTGGTTTTGGTGGTCCTCAGAAGTCTCTCTGGGTTCCACGTTGGGAGATACAGGAAATCATTGCAGGAGAAGAGTGAGAGTGAGCTAGTGAGCAAGGGAGTGTGAGTGTGTTTGTCTGTGAGAGAGAATGTAGAGGATAACAACTAGACTAGAATTAGGTTCCTGGGTTCTTCCCTGGCTAGGGTCCCCATCAAAGCTCTTGTGTTTATGTCTCTATGAAACCATCCTATTCTGGGATTTCACATGGAGCAGTGCAGTCGAGGTCCAGAGCCCAAGGCCAGGAAAGTAGGGATGTGGCCTATGAGATGCCAAGTCCCTGGCAGTTAGGCTGGGTTGGGCTGGGCTGGGCTTTACTCTACTTACTCTTTTCTCAGGCGAGAATCTTCCTGCCTCCAAGGCGGGTGGATGCCTTTATTGGGCAAGGCTTCTTGTTTCCCTGGGGCTGAGGCGGTGACCAGGGACCAAGAACATGTCTCTGTAGGCCTCTCCCAATCTGCAGGCTGGATTGAATTCTGGCTTGAATCCTTGGGGGCTGGACTCTCCCAGAAAGATCTGCACTACCGGCCTCCCCCCAACCTGGACTCTGAGTCCCTTCAGAGGTAAGAATATAAGACTGGAGGTGAACATAGCTGAAAATATTTACATTTTGGACTTGAGCGAAGAGCATCCCCCATCCATTGGGCTGGTCCAGGAAGGACAGGGATAAACTGGGTCTCAGGCCTAGGATTGAAGAAAAGAAATAGAGTCCAAAGGGGTAGCATAGATGACGGCGAGATCCCCCTGCCTGAGGAACCTCACCCACCCCTAGGCTGCAAACAAGTCATTATGTTGTTATATAAATAAATTATGTACTTACACAGGACTTAATGTGTAAGTGTTAGTTATTATTATTGCTGTATAATTACGCAGTTAGTATTGGAGAGAGGAAGGGAGGCCCCAGGGTTGAATCACCCCAGTGAAGGCAAGAAGACTCCCCATAGATGAAGACTATCACCCCCTGTGGGTCGAGTGTTCTGAGGTACATTCTTTGGGGCCACGGGATATCTGGTTGGTCCGACAGCATCTGCGTCCAAAGGGCCATAGACTCTCAGCAAAATGGCTTCTTTTCCTGGAACAGCATCGTAGCAAACTTCCCAGGTCAGGTTTCCCATCCAGCTTCACATACCTCATCCCAGGTGCTCCATGACCTGGGCCAAGCACATGGCTGAGAAAGCCAAATGCCCCTGGAGGCCAGAGGAGACACACAGGGGGAAGAGGATCAGGGAATCTCAGAGAGGCTGATCATAGTTTCTTCCTTGTCTGTGGGACTGGATACTGCCTCTATGTTCAACCTCAACAGCGAATTCCTTTTCTTTCTTTATGTCTCCAACTCAGAACCATCTGCGTTTCCCCATATCTTTCTGTGTCTGACCATTCTGGTTTCTCATTTCCTCCTCCTCCCCATCCTTGCACATTATGCTCTGCCCAGGCCTGCCTGTCACCTCACCTCTCCCCTCGTTTCCTTCTCTCCTTCTTGTCCCTTTTTCTCTTCAGCCCCTGGAGCCAGGAAAGGCTCTCTACTCTCTTCCCTCCAGCCTGATGCCTGTCCTCTCTCTTCCAAATCCCTCTTGGCCTCTTGCTCCATCTGTTCCTGCTGGGACGGCCCTGCCTTCCTCTCTCCCTAAGAGGTAGTGGAGGTGTGTCAACAAGGGGCAGCCTTGCTCTGTGGGTCCAGATGGAAAGAAGCTAAGCCAGGAGCTAGACTTCTCCTCTTGCCCACAGGAGCAAGGGGTGTAGATTTAGGGAAGGATGGGGGAGGGGGTCAAGCTTTGTACCCTGGTCTGCTATGAAGTGTGCCCTACAGCTTGGTCCCAGACGCAGAAGACTTTTTACCTATTTTAATGGAGGTCAAATAGAACCTCACTTTTCCTACAACAAAATCTCTGTGAGAAAGAGGTACAGGTCCATTTTACAGAGGGAGAGATCAAATCATGTTTAGGGGCCCATAATCTATAGGGAAGTTTGAATTGGACACTAGGAGTCCTAATTCCCAGTCCAACCTCTTGCCTGTGAGCTTTAAATACTTACATTTACTTATACTTACCTATCCTTAAATTTACCAGTACTTGGGGGAAATGGGGAGAGGAGAAGGACCACTTCTGTGTATAACTGTTTATGGTGCCCCTCTCCTGAGCTCTGGAATACAGTAAATCCATGGAATATTTCATCTTACTACCTCCTGGATCCTCGCAGGCAGGAGCCCTGGACAGGCAGGGGAGAAGAGCTGCCATGATTATCCCCATTTTATAGAGAGGTAAAACCAGAAAGTGACTCAGGGACCCACATTTCTAAGGGCAAATATGGGCATGGAAACAAATGCCCCAAATCCCAATTCAGTCTTTTTGCCCCTTGACATAGTTGAATTTGTGCCACAGTCTCTGCTCTCAATTTCTGTTTCTCTCTCTGGAAAGTTTATTTTCAATTCAGTAAGCCTTCATTAATTATTCAGATCTATTAGGCGCAGGCACTGGAGATACAAAGACTGAAAACAGAAACACCCCTGACCTCAAGGAGCTTACATTCTACTGGGGAAATAACTTCCATACAAATAATCAACATGTACAAAGCTAACTGTGTGTGGTGGTGAGACAATGGATGCTTAGAATATGGCCTCAATATTTTAGCTCAGACCCTAAAAGGAAACAGACATAATAATACTCAACCATGACCTACATATTATTGATTTAGAGACATATGATGGAATGGATAGGACACTGAACTTGGAGTCAAGAAAGACTTGAGTTCAAATTCTACATTAGACATTTACTAGCTCTGTTATGGTAGACAAGTCACTTAATCTCTTTTGCCCCAATTTCCTTAATATGCAAAATGAGGGGGTTGGGCTCAGCTTCTAAGATCCCTTCCATCTATCAGTCTGTGGACAGCATGCTTATCCTATCTCCACAACCCAATAAGCTCAGCTCTGGACCCCATGGCTAAAAAGCCAGGCCTAGAGCTGGGAGGTCCTGGGTTCAAATTTGGCCTCAGCCACTTCTAGCTGTATGACCCTGGGCAATTTACTTAACCCCCATTGCAGAGCCCTTACTGCTCTTCTGTCTTGGAACTAATACACAGGCCCTAGGCCTGAGACTATGGGTCAACCCAAGAGAGAGAAATCTAGGATTTTGAAGAGTTTCTTTGGATCAACTCTGAGACTCTTGCTCCTCAGCCAGGTGACAAAGTGGATAGAGCACTGAGCCAGGAGTCAGGAAGACCCTAGTTTAAACTGATTGTAGACACTTAGTATAGTGTGACCTTGAGCAAGTCATTTAACCCTCATCTGCCTCAGTTTTCTCAATTATAAAATGGGGATAACAGTAGTACCTACCTACCACTCAGGGATGTTGTGAGGATCAAATGAGATCATACTTATAAGGCATCTAGCACAGTTCCTGGCACATAGGAGCCACTTAATAAATGTTTGTCTCCTTCATTTTGCTTCAGGGGTTTGGGGTTCTCATGGTCTGCATGAATTTCTTTGGATCTGCAGCCAATGGAAGCTTTTTCTCTTTCTCCTGACAGCAGCATGAGGGGTTCAAATTAATTCAAAGGAAGAACTTTCGGATAAGAAAGAGTTGTCCAGACATGGCATGAAGCAATTGACTATGGACAGCCATCTCTGAATTTTTCTCTCAAGATCTTTATATAGGAGACAATCTCCATGCCTTAGACGTGTCTCTAACCAGAGGGTAGATGGCTGGAAGGATGGACTAGCTATGTTCTTTTGGTCTTTTCCAGTAGGAAGAAAGGCTCTTCTTTCTCTAGGGCTCTCCCCAAAGTTTTCTCCTGAACTATAGGTCAAAGGGAAGGGGAAAATTCTGGAGCTCAACCCTGATTAACCTTCATAGAAGAGATGGAGGGACGTTTCTTTGTAAACCCTAATGTCTGGGGGGGGGGGGTTGTTGTGAGTGATTTTTTTCCCCTTTACACTCATCAGCATTTTGCACACGACTCAAACATGTCTAAACTTTCCTGACTTCAAAGTGTGCCCATGGCACAGCCTCAAAGTAGAAGAGTTGCCATATAAATCTAAAGAGAAAATGTTAAAAAGGGGGGGGAAAAAGGTTGTAAATTAGTGAAACATTGTGTCTTTGCCCCTTAAAGGAATTGAATTAACATGTTATTCTATGATTAGTGTTCCATTGTGTAACCTTAGAGGGGGAGGGGAGAAGTTGCTTCTTTAAGGCAATTTAGGCCTTTCTTTGTCCTTTTGCTCAAAAGGACCCCTTCCCCCATGCCTATCCCCACGACTCCGGGCTTAGGTTGCTGAGAGAATTGCACAACCTTTAGAAAGAAGAAAGTTTCCATAGTGATTGTCCACCTACATTGTCCATAGGGGATATTTTTGGGACTCCCCCTTCCCCCCATGGAATAGTCCACTAAGCTGCCCAACCCACCAGTGCCCACCCTCTAAGGACATAATATGGAGAAAGCCCCAAGGAGGGGTTGGATACAGTTAACATTGTCCAGGAATGCCTATCTATCCATGTCTGTCAGTGCATTCCCCACAAGACATATCAAGACAGAACCATGGAGGAGGTGAATTTTAGCCATCCCTCACTAGGAGGCGATGTGATGTAGAAAGAGCCCCATTTCTAGTCCTAGCTGTGCCCCTTGTTTCTTTCTTCCTCCTTCCTTCCTTCCTTCCTTCCTTCTTTCTTTCCTTCCTTTTTTCCTCCCTCCCTCCCTCCCTCCCTCCCTCCCTCCCTCCCTCTCTTTCTTTCTTTCTTTCTTTCTTTCTTTCTTTCTTTCTTTCTTTCTTTCTTTCTTTCTTTCTTTCTTTCTTTCTTTCTTTCTTTCTTTCTTTCTTTCTTTCTTTCTTTCTTTCTTTCTTTCTTTCTTTCTTTCTTTCTTTCCTCCTTCCTTTCTTTCCTTTCTCCCTCTCACTCTCTCTTTCCTTCCTCTTGCTTTCTTTCCTCTCTTTCTTTTTTCCTTCCTTTTTTCTTCCTTCCCTTCCCTTCCATTTTTCCTTTCCTTTCCTTTCCTTTCCTTTCCTTTCCTTTCCTTTCCTTTCCTTTCCTTTCCTTTCCTTTCCTTTCCTTTCCTTTCCTTTCCTTTCCTTTCCTTTTTTCCTTTCCTTTCCTTTCCTTTCCTTTCCTTTCCTTTCCTTTCCTTTCCTTTCCTTTCCTTTCCTTTCCTTTCCTTTCCTTTCTTTCCTTTCCTTTCCTTTCCTTTCCTTTCCTTTCCTTTCCTTTCCTTTCCTTTCCTTTCCTTTCCTTTCCTTTCCTTTCCTTTCCTTTCCTTTCCTTTCCTTTCCTTTCCTTTCCTTTCCTTTCCTTTCCTTTCCTTTCCTTTCCTTTCCTTTCCTTTCCTTTCCTTTCTCTTGTGTTCATTCTAAGGCAGAAGAGCAGTAAAGGCTAAGCAATGGAGGTTAAGTGACTTGTTGAGGGTCACACAACTAGGACATGTCTCAGGTCAAATTTGAACCCAGGACCTCCTATCTAGGCCTGGCTCTCAATCCACTGAGCTTCCCAGCTGCCCCCTTCCTCTAGTTTTCTATGTGTAAATCAGTTTGCCTCTTTGAGCCTGTTTTCTTATCTGTAAAATGGGTATTATAACCCAAGTCTTGTCTACTACAGAGACTTATAATGAGAATCAAATGAGGTAATGGATTTCTAAAGTTGTTTTTTTTTTTTAAGCCTCTACAACTATGTTTTTACTTATAGTCCTTCCATGATCTGACTGGGTCTGGGTCTGCTGGGTATGGGATGGCAGTTGGGGAATCCTTTTTACCCAGTTACGTCTGATTAGATATTGGCAACAATAATTATGATAATAGGTCATATGTATGTAGTTTTACAGAGTGCTTTCCTCACAACAACACTGTGTGGAAGGTAGTATAAGCATTATTAGCCCATTTTACAGATGAAGAAATTGAGACTCAGGTTAAGTGACATTCTTGTGGTCACACACCTAAGTGTCAGCAGTGGAATTTGAATCCATATCTCTTGATTCCAAATCTCACCACACTGGGGATGAAAAGGTGAGGCACAGGGGAGATTCAGGCAACTATCAGAGCCTCACTGCAGCCGGTATTTCAATGAGATGTCCTCTGACCCAGTCGGAGTACCTAAGGAGTAGTAAAAAGTTCTCTTTCTTCTCTGGGCACAGAATCATTCGCTCTCTTTTACAGTCTGCCCATAGCTTTCTCCACTGATCCCCGATTCATAGCTAAGCTCATTAAAGTCTTGAGTTTTCAGGATCCCAACCTGAGATAGATGAACTGAGTCTCCCTTCCTCTGCCTGACTCAGCACCCCATAGGCAGAAAACCTTAGACACTGCTGTCAGAGTAGGTATAGGAAGGGGATTCTACAACTTGCCAGG
This sequence comes from Monodelphis domestica, assembly GCF_027887165.1. Classification (NCBI taxonomy): domain Eukaryota; kingdom Metazoa; phylum Chordata; class Mammalia; order Didelphimorphia; family Didelphidae; genus Monodelphis; species Monodelphis domestica. The sequence continues at coordinate 338,118,573 of NC_077227.1, read as the reverse complement.
AGACCGAGGTATGGCTGGGATGGATGATCTTTGACTCTGATTCTCTGATTCCAATGGGGATCTCTGTAAGGGGATACCTCTGGCAAACCAGAGGCAAACCACAGGTTAGAAGAGTGAGAGTAAAAACCTTCCCTCTGTAACCCTTTCAGCACCACACGAGTGTAGATTGTTGCCTCGGGTTCTAAACTGCTGGATCTGGATTGGGGGAGAGGAGCTTCCTTTCTTCTTCGGAGTAAAGGGGAGCCCTCATTGCATCTCAAGGTGGGGCAAGATGCAGAAATGCACCCCAGAGGTGGAAGTTACTCCTAGTTACCAGAGCAGGAGTATAGTCTCATGCAACAAATAAACATCTGTTTTTCTACTGTGCTGTAATTTGTGAAGGGTAGTTTGGGGGAGGGTAGTGATGGACAGATTCATAAGCTCAAACAGCAAATGGTGATTCCACAGCATCAGAGACCTTAGGAGAATTAAAGTGAGAGAGTTTGGAGCCTTGGCATTTGGGGAGGGGGTGTGACATTCCATTTACACTCTTTGCTCTTAGCTGGGGGGCTGCTGGAGCAGAAATTGGCTCTGAGGTTCCATATGGAGGTGGGAAGGGATGTTTCTTTGGGGTTGGGATGCCCTTAGAACAACTGCATTAACTATGACAATAACAGTCACTTCTTACTCTTAGCTTGGGGATCACTTCCCCACTTACTTCTACAATCCTCCCTGAGAAGAGGGGAGCACCTAGAGGTTCTCTCCACTCCTTCCAAGAAACAAGGCAGACAGAAACCTTCAGAAACCAAGGAGGCAAGAAGGTCAGGGTTTAGGAGCCGAAATAAGACCACGAAAGACTCCATGCGCGTCATTGGGGGTGTGGGAAAAGACCATCTAAGAGCTCCCTTCAAGCCTCCAGAATTTAGAAAGGACCAAAAGTCCAGATGTGTGACTCTGGGCAGCCCTTCAGCCTTCCTCCTCTCTTAAATTGGAGAAGAACTCTCCCCCCCAGAGCTGCTTTCTCCTCGAGACCAGGAGACTGCAGGGGTAGAAGTGGAGGCTTGCCTGGACCCCTTGGGGTACAGTCCTAAGGCCCCCATCGGGAGGAGGGGAGGGATCAGAATAGTGGCAGGCAGGCGGCTGGCCCAACCTCAGGCGAGGAAGAGTTAAAGGTTCCATGCAGCTCCCCTCCCCGCGGTGGGTGTGACCCTCCTGCTGGGGCCTCTGCTATAAGAGGGCCAGCAGCAGCGGCAGGCGAGCAGGCAGCTGGAGGCGACAGAGCGGTGGGTCTTGCCAGCCCTTGCTTCCCTCCCTCCCAGACCTATGGGCCTGGGACTGTTGACCCTAACGCCAAGCAGCATGTCGGAGACCAAGAGGAAAGGGAGAGGCCGGGGCAAAAAGCACAGGGAGGGGAGAAAGCGGGAGAGAGAGAGAGCCCCTGAGCTCGGCGATGAAGGTACACAACTTTGGCTTTTTCTTTAAAAAAAAAAAGGCAATTAATAATAAGAATAAGAATAAGAATACACTCTTGACCATGTGTGAAGCCAACCAGCCAGACCTTGCCCCTTGAGGGCATGTGTCTCTGTGTGAGTCTCTGTGTTGGTCCCAGTGAGGGGAGGCTCGTGGGACTCAAGGCAAGGATCCTGGGGGACAAGTGAGAGTCTCTGCCTGGCTCCACTCTGGTGCCAGGCCTGGGGCTTCCCTGGGTTGGGGGGCGGGGAGCCTGAGAATGGGCGAGGTTGGGTCCCCGGCACAGATGAAATTAGAAACCCTCTCCCCCAACCTCCTGTGCTGCCCCTCCCCCAAGCAAAGGAAGGCAACTTTCTGCAGGGTCCAGCTCCTGGCAGGTGGGAAATCTGGGACCCTGCGCTGTCCCAGGACTTGAGGCTCTGGATTCCCTCTGGGGAATCAGTGCTCTCTTGCCTGGGTTTGAGCCTGTGCCCTTCCTCTTAGCTGGCTAGGCTCTCTCCAGTGGAGAATGGTGTCAGGTTGCCAGGACAAGACACTGGGGATGAAGCAAACCGCTAGCTACCCTCTGAGCCAGGCTGAGCTTGGGGGATGGGGTTGGAGTGGGGGGAGTGATACACCTTGGATTCCATGACAGACACCTAGAGTTCCATCTGATTTTTTCCCCCCGAAGTTAGGGGGAAGGGAAAAGTAGGAAAGAGCTCTCTTCCCTAAACCCATGCCTCAGGTGGGAAGTTGAGAAGGCTAGGACTTCCCCTAGAGGTGAGGGGAGGTGGCTGAGGGAGCTAGAGTGGGGCCAAGAAGGGGATCGTGTAGCAACAGGTTGGCTTCTAAGCCCCATTGTAGGGGAAACTCGATGTAAGTAGATTCTGGGTACTACTTGGGTCCAGATCTCACTTGCCATCCATTCCTGATTTTCCTCAGCAGCTAGGTCATACAGTAGATAGAGTTCTGGGTCTGGAACCAAGAAGACCTGGGGACAAATCCAACCTCAGACACTTAACTAGCTTTGTGACCCTGGGCAAGTCACTTAACTTTTGAACATACCCCATAAAGTTTATTGTGAGAATAAAATGAGATCATATTTGTAAAAATGCTTAGCATGCTGCCTGACACACAGGTAGTGCTTAATAAACACCAGTTTTCTTCCCTAGCCCCGATTATTAGATCCATTCATTCATGAGGGGAGAATGGTCAGCAACCCTAAGGAAATCATTTCTGATTTTATCATTGCCTCACTGTGCAAACATAGGCAAACCACTATCCTTCTCTGTGCTTCAGTGTCCCCAAGGGGGAAACCAAGGATGGGTGTGCTTGAAGCAGCTCATATTTGTTCCAGTGCAAATTGTAAAATTTTCACTATGAATATTTACACATCAGAAATATGCAAACACAAATCTGGGCTTCATTTATTATTTTATTGATTGTCTGAACTTAAGAAAGTGATGGAGAAAATGTTATCACTGCTGATGATTCTTGAGTTTGTGTGGCTATTACCCTCCTTACCCCCACCTCCATCACTCCCCACCCACCCAGAGTTGGTTGTTAAACATTTACCAGTATACCAGGCCCTCGGTGGCAATGGCTTGTTTGCATCCATGTCCAGGTGCAGAAGATTTCTTTAGGAAGAAAATTCTATGTGAGTACAAAATTTTGTGTGTTATCACTTTAAAAGTATCCATTTTTTCATCACTGTATGGATATTTCTGGGTATTCCTCTGTCTGAGGGAAATTGCCAAAATTGGTCTGCCTCAGGGTTTCCAGTTTTGATGAATTCCATGCTATGGATGTATAACAGAAGTCATGGCGCATTTGGGTTGGGCATTGGAAACTGCATGAGGGCCAAGAGAATAATCAATGATTTTAGCTTGACTTGACATTTCTACCTATCAAGCCCTAGCACAGCCAGCATGCAAACCACAGATAAGAAGTGGACAAATAATGCCACCGTGGTTAAAAGTTCACTACTTGGAGACCAAAAGTGCCAGAATAGGCAGGGGAGTAGCCTAGAGTTAGAAGACTTGGGTTCTAGCCCTTGCTTTATCACTGAGTGACTTTAGGCAAATCACTACCCCTCCCTGAGCCTCAGTTTCTTCATCTGTAAAATGAAAAAGTTGCAACTAGTTACGGCTTCTTTACCTTTTTGGTATCAAGGAACCCTCTGGCAGGCTGGTGAAATCTATGAACTCATTAGAATAATGTTTTTAAATTAATAAAATAACAAACACAAGATTAAAAAGGAAATAGATTATACTGAAATACAGTTGTCAAAATATCTTTAAAAAACTAGTTGAGGAAGAGTCTGGTTAAGAACCCTGGGAAGAGTTGATTTTAAATTACCGTGATATGGTGGTTGTTGTCATTCAGTCATTTCTTCATGGCCTCATTTGGGGTCAAAGGTACTGGACATTTCCTTCTTCAGTTCATTTTATAGATGAGGAAACTGAGGCAGAGTTAAGCAACTTGCTCAGGATCATATGACTAGTAAGTGTCTGAGGATATATGTGAACTCAGGATGATGAGCCTTCCTGACTCTAGGCCCAGCACTTTCTCCACTGTGCCACCTAGCTGCCCCTAAAAGTACCCTACCAACTCCAAAAAATAAAAAAAAAATTAATGGTTGGATCTAGTCTGAGAAGAATTTGAGATACTGCCATATTAGGGAAGGGGTGGTAACCTAGAGAGGTGGCATGGGAATGGGGATGGCAGGATGACAGTACTTTCTAAGGAAATAGATATCAGAGTCTAGCTTGGTCATTTAGGTCAGTGCACCCTAATCATGTCAGAAAGTCCTTCCTGCTTCACTTTCAGTTTGTTCTTCCCATTTTTCTGTCCCTGGTATCATTGTACTATCTATAATAACTTCTGGAAAACAGATGATTGTGGATATCCATCCTTCCTTGAGGGAAGAGGTCATATTAGACTGAGATTGGGTCTGAAGTATCCAGTTCTGGACTTTAATGTGATTAGGAATGTGGGGATAGCTGTTGTCTCTAGCAATGAGAATTCAATAAATCATACCTCAGCAAAAATAGTCACAAATCAAACACTAGGCTCTGGAGATTGAGACCAGATCAGATAGGTTAATGCTAAGATTGGTTCCTAGCTACTGGAGGAACATCTTTTGAGCAGGACATCCCCTGTCAAATCAGTTCTACCAAAGAAAATTGAGTCATTTAAAATGTATTTTTTAAATTCATCTATTTTATTTTCATGTCACTTTGTTTCCAAATATATTCCTTCATCTTTCCTCCCCAGAGAGCTATCAATTATAATAGAGAATTTATAAAGGGAGAGAGGACAGTTCAAACTAACCAACATGTACCCCAGATCAGACAGTGCATGTAGTTGCACATCCATACTATCCCACTTCTACAAAGAAGAGATTAGGGTATATTTTCTTCTCTCTTCTTTAAGACCAAGCTTGTCATAATTAAATAGCATTCTATTTCATTTTTTTTACATTGTTGCAGTCATTGTATATAGTTTCCTGGTTCTACCAGCTTTACTTTGTATCAGTTTGTGTAAGTCTCCTAATGTTTCTCTAATCTTTCCCCATTGCTGCATTACAACTTTGTGCCCTTGTTAATGTCTCAGTTTGGCTGATTGGGTGTGACTGTATGGAGGGACGTGGGGGGAACAGGGGGACGTTGAAAGGAAAGAAGAAGGAGGTTTGAGGTCAGAGGCCAAACAAAGCCTGATTACAAAGGTTCTATACCTGAAGTCTGTGAGCTCTCAAGGGCCACTTCAGGGAGTCTCTGAAATTGGATGAGAAAATATTCACCTCTGTAATTTTACTAACCTCTAACAGAAACTTACCATTTCTGTAACCCTTTTACCATGGTAAAAAACAAAAAACTGTTTTGAGAAGGGCTTTATGAGCTTCAGTAGACTTCATGACCTCCACAGAGGTTAAGAACCCCTGTTTTGAAAGCTTCTTTCTTCTCTGTTGAGAGCGAGGGTGGGTATGGGTGCTACTCAGCTGTGCTGTCTATATCCAGCTGTGCTATCTATGCAATATACAGAAGAGACAAAAGCAAAATTGGAGGGAGAAAGGGAACGAACTCTTTTAAACCATAGTCTGTAAGAGGGTCAGGTTTGGGGGGGGGGAGTGAGGGAAAGCTATGAGAAATATGGGTGTGGCCCATACTGTGTGAAGAGGGGATCTCAGAGGAGTTATTGGCTTATACCTGCCAGGATCATAGAGTTGTCATTCCTCACTCAGGTTCTTGATTGGCAAACAGGTTCCTCTGTTTCCCCGACAGCCCCCAGAGGCTGACTTCCCTATCCCTATGTTGGGGGAAAGTTCTTCCCTCCTCACCAGAAGTGGGGGCATGGAGGCCCCAGGCCTGGGTGGGGCAAGCTGCAGGTGTGGGCTCTGGAATGACTCACTAGGAGTTCATGGGGCTGACGCCTGGGATCCTACCCTGGATCCCTTAGGAATCTGGGGGGGGGGCAGGGAGGTGTTGGTATTATGAGAGTCTTAGTTCCTGCTTCCCTGAGACTTCCTATACACATCTTATACAGCCTGGAGAAGTGAAAAAAAAATAATGGATCTGGGTCAGAAGACCTCTTTCTAGTCTCTACTCTGTCATTTTCTGATTGTGTCCTCAGGCAAATCCCAGGAAGGACCTATCTAGCCTGACCCCCTCAATTTATAGATGAACCTATTAAGGCCCAGAGAAATTAAATGATTTGCCTCGTATGATACAGCTAGTAAGTAACTGAAGCAGAATTTGAACTCAGATTTACTGACTCCAGATATGGCCTTTCCTCTAAACATGATCATTAATCCTTTTAGTGACTTGGTTTCCCATCTATAAAATGAATATGGCATATTAAATGGAGCCCTTCCAGCATTAATATTCTATAGGGTCTTTATGCTGTGTAAGTGACATTTTTATGACTATAGGTATAGATTCTTCCAGCTAAAATGGACCTTTCAAGATCACTTTCCCCATATTGCTTCCAGTCCTACAGCAAACATTACAGATGTTCACCCTTGAGCTGTCCTAGCTCAAACAGATCAGTGCTTATGTGACTTCCCTGTGAGGTGAGGAAGATAGCGTATGGGGTTACTCAGAATTTACTTAGGAGAGAATAGCAATATCATTTCTGATCTTAGGTCTCAGTTGCCCTTCCTTTAGCAGCCTGTGTATTTGCCCTGGGTTTGAGGCAAGTACCTAACCTTTGGCTCCAGCTCCCTGGCACCCTGGACATCATTAGAAACAATAACAAGAAGAAGGTGACGACTTTGTACTTTCTGGGTGCCTTTCATCTAAGAGCTCAAAGTATTTTACAGATGGAGACTCATCCATCCTCAGGATACTTCCCCAGGGAAGGAGGGAGGCTGTGTCCCTGCTCAGATCCCTGGCCCCATCAGACAGGTATATCAGCCTGGGAGAGAGGGGAGGGGACAAAGTGAGTCAGGTACAAAAAAACTGGGTTTACGGAATTTGGAGGGGTGGTCATAAGACTAGAGGCAGAGGGGAAAAAGTTAGAAGGGACAAGCCAAATCTTGACTTTAGTCGACTTTGTGGTGGAGAACAAGGTCAAAAGACTCTGCTATGCCAACATTTCTTCCCAAAAGGATGTGACAACCACTGTTTGTTGGAGGTCAATTCTAAACCCGGTGAAATCGTAAACTGAAGGTTAAGAAGGACCTTGGAAGTCATCTAATCTACCCCCACATTTTACAGATAAGGAAATCGAGATGTCAAAAGGTGAGGAGGTAATGTGCCCAAGAGGATTCAAACTCAGATCCTTGGGCTCCAAATCTGGAGGCTACTGTCCCTTGCTGCCTCTATGTGGTTTAGTTTTTGAGAGGGGTTCTCTTGGGCCTGGTGTTGACTGAGATTCCCTTGCACAAATCTCTGAAGAGTAACCAGTCTCTCAAAGATCCTCCAACCATTATCTCAGAACAACACTGAGCCCAGGGCACTCTCAATGTGTTAGGCATACTTACTCCTAAAATGCAGAAACAATGGTGCTAAAACCCATTGGGCTAAGCCTGTTCTCTGACTGAGTCTTCTGTCTTCACTAGGACCTACTCTGAACTTATTTTTTTTTAAACCTTACTTTCTGGCCTAGTAACAACTCTAAGACAGAAGGACAAGAGCTAGGCAAATGGGGTTAAGTGACTTGCCCAGGGTCACATAGGTAGGAAGTCACATTTGAACCTAGGTCCTCCTGACTCCAGGTCTGGGTCTCTATCCACTGAGCCACCTACCTGCCTCTCTGCTCTGTACTTTTTCAAGCTAAATAGACTAGCTAAGAAGTGTGAAGTGCACAACAGCATAGAGATAGCTAGATTTTGAATAACAAGACCTGGGTTTAAATTCTGGCTCTGATACTCAAAACTTGTGTGACAAGTCATTAGAATCTCAGTTTTCTCCTTCATAAAATGACCAATTTGGACCACACAAGTTGACTCTTTGATTTCTTTCATTCTCCATATCCATTCAATTTACCAAGCCTTGTCAATTCCACAGTCTCAACATCTCTCAAATCCATGTCCTTCTCATTCTATAAACCACCCTAGTCTGGGCCTTCATTACTTCTTACCTGGGCTTGGGGGGGGGGGCAAAAAACCTCCTATTTGTTCTTTTGCCTCTAGTCTCATTCATCTTCCAGTCTATTCTCCACACAGCTACCAAATCAATACTCCTAAAGCCCAAGGGTAGCCATGCCATTCCCCTACTGAGAAGATAAAGTAGCTCCCTACTACCTTGTTGTTGTTCTGTCATTTTCCAGTCATGTTTAACACTTTGTGACTTCATTTGGGGTTTTCTTAGCAAAAGTGCTGGAGTGATTTGTCATTTCCTTCTCCAGCTCATTTTCCAATGAGGAAATTGAGACAAACAGGTTTCAATGACTTGCCCAGGGCCTGAGTGTCTGAGGCTGGAATTGAACTCAGATCTTTCTGACTCTAGGTCCCACTGAGCCAACCTAGCTGCCTTTAGGATAAATTATAAACTCTTATTTGGCATTTTAAATCCTTCCAGATTGAGCTGACTGCTCTCTGCTTTCTCTTATGTACTCCATGTGCCAGCCAAACTGTCTTCCTTGCTGTTACCCATATATAATGATCCATCTTCCACCTCTGTCTTTTCATATGAGCTTTCTCTAACACTTGTGCCTCTTGACTTCTGATCTTGGAATCCCTGGCTCCTTCCAAGTCTTAACTCAAATACATTGATCTCCTCTGAGAGGTTTTTTCTGACTCCCCCAATTTTGGTACCCACCCACCCAAATCACCTGCACCTATCTGCAAGCACACTCTATACCAGCGATCAAATGTAAACTCTCCGAGGGCAGGGACTGTATCACTCTTGTACTGGTAACCCTAGGAGGCACATCTGATTCTTGATCTCTTTCAGAACGATATCGCTTATATTACTCAGGAAATGGAGGGTTTTCTCTAGGTAGTCCTGTCTTGTTTGTGTTTGGGGTCGAGTCTGTGGCTTTGACCTTGCGGAAACCATATTTGGACCAAATTCTCAATACTGATGAACTCACTGGAATATATGTAAATGGGAAGGGGGAAAAGTGGAGCTTTGTTTTGTTCTGTTCTTTCCTATTCCTTCTGACCTCAGAGCAGCCATGGGATTAACCATGTTGCTGTTGTTCAGTCCTATCTGACTCTTTGTGACCTCATTTGGGGTGTTCTTGGCAAATAATCACAAAGCATAGTTCATCATTTCCTTCTCATTTTGTGGATGAGGAAACTGAGGCAAAACAGGGTTAAGTGGCTTGTCGAGGGTCACCCAATTAGTAAGTATCTGATGCTAGACTTGAAATCAGATCTTCATGACTCCAGTTGATCTATCCACTGCACCACCTATTTAACCATCTACAGCAGGGATCCCCAAACTTTTTACACAGGGGGCCAGTTCACTGTCCCTCATGTTGGAGGGCCAGAGTATAAAAAAACATGAACAAATCTGTATACCACTGTCTGGGATAGCAGAGGCTGCAGCGCTGGCTGTGATGGGCCTGTCACACCTTGCACAGGCCCATCACTGCCACCACTATACCAGGCAGCAGTACACATAATGCGGAATCCCCTCCCCCAGATCACTGCTCACCATGCTGATGTCTTCCATTGTGCATCCACATAATCCTTTGCACCGCACCTCATTCTCATTCAGTTACTCTCAGAACAAGGCACCATAAAGGATAATGTCACTGGAAGTAGTACTGTATGTGAGCAACACTACTCTTTGTGGCACCACCACATACAGTGCTCCTCTCATTGACCACCAATGGAAGAGGTGTCCCTTCTGGAAGTGTATTAGGGGATGGATAAATGGCCTCAGAGGGCCACATGTGGCCCATGGGCCATAGTTTGGGGATCCCTGATCTAGAGTAATCCTTACATGTAGATAGAATTCAGAGCTTAGAATGTACTCTCACATTATTTGATCCTCACACAGCAGTCCTATGAAATAGACAGGGCAAGAATTCCTATAACAATTTTTTTAAATCCTTACCTTTTGTCTTTGAATTAATACTGTGTATTGGTTCTAAGGGCTAGACAATTGGGATTAAGTGACTTGCCCAGGGTCACACAGCTGGGAAGTGTTTAAGACCATTTTTGAACCCAAGACCTCCTGTCTTCAGACCTGGTGCTTTATCCACTGAGTCACCAAGTTGCCCTTTCTTATAGCTATTTTACAGATTAAGAAATTGAGGCTTAGTAAGACTGAATGACTTGCCAAAGGTCATATAACTAATAAGTAACAGAATCAGGACTAAAGAGTTTTCAGATTTCCTGGCTCCTAGATTCTTTCTACTCATGAACAAGAAGTGGGTTGGCAATGGTATACATCATTCCATAAGTATAAAAGAGTACTGCCATGAGCAGGGACCCCCAGAGCAAATGTGACCTAGTGGGCAGAGAGCCAGCCTTGAAAACAAGAAGGTCTAGATTCAAGTTCTACCTTTGGAACATGCTGTTTGAGAGATCCTGGGCAAATGTCTTTGTTTCTCAGTTTTTTAGGCAACTCTTCAGCCTATAAATTTCAACCTTCATTGGTAGGAGGATTTTCCTATATTCCTAAAATCACAGGCCCAGCCCCTACCCCTAACCTTGTATGCAAGGTCCTATTATTTAGGAAAAACCCTCACCTTTTGTCTAGGAATCAATACTGTGTGTTGGTTCTAAGGCAGAAGATTGGTAAGAGCTAGGCAATGGGGTTAAGATCTGAGGTCAAATTTGAACCCAGGACCTCCTGTCTCTAGGCCTGGCTCTCAATTCACTGAGCCACCTCACTGCCCCCTCTGCTATGGATTGTAAATGGATAATGTTGCTTCAGTGCATGGTCCAGTCAAGCCTGAGGGGGTGAACCAGAGGGGTAAATGGGTGGAAGGAGCAAAAGGAATAGATAGCAAATAAGTATGGGTAACTAAGAACCCTAGTTATTATTAATTAGGGATTTGTATGAGAAGACATTTCAGAAAAATTCAAAGTTTTGGATCAGTGCATCATGTGCAGTGCCCCCTGGTGGGTAAAAGTCAAGACCTGGCCCTCTCAGGAGGGAAGGAAGGAAAGAGGAAAGAAGAGAACCTTAGGAGATGATAGAATTTGGAAAGCAAGAGATCATCTAACCCAAGTCTCCTCTTCTTATAGATGAGTAACTGAGGCCCTCAAATGGAAGTGACTTGGACAAGGTCACATTGTCAATTAATGGCTGAATTGGCACTAGAACTCATATCTTCTTAGGCTTAGTAGATCCTTATTCTACTGTATTCTCTAGTCATCCCAGGCCCTCCAAAGGGAATGAGACTCTCTTGTCTTAAGCTAGGAATGGAAACAGAAGTCAGAGATAGTGGTACATGTTTCATTCTGGAGGGAGGGAGAAAAGGGGACTGCAATCCAAGATGGTTTTGGAAAAAACTCTGGAGTTGATCCAATCCTTGCCCATATTAATTTCCACCAGCCCTACCCCATTTGGGAGAGAAGAAGAATAGCCCCAAAGAATGTGCTCAGCTATCAGCTACAAAGGGAAGATATGGTACCCAGAACCTCTGGCCATACTTGAGGGCTCTTTGCTCTCTTTCTGTCTTTCTTCCCCCATCCACCCATCACCATGCACAAACAGGGAGGAGGAAAAAAAAAATCCCTAGTTCTAACCACTAGACTTCCTGGTATTATAACCGCGCGCGCGCACACACACACACACACACACACACACACACACACAGAAGTCTTTGCTCAGAAATAGATACATCCCCACTCTCCATACAGATAGAAAATGGAGATTTTTTTCTTTTTAGTATTTTCAGTCTTTTTTTCAACTCTTTCCTTCTTCTTAATATCAATTCTAAGACAGAAGCAAAGGCTAGGCAATTAGGGTTGTGACTTAAGCAGGGTCATACAGGTAGGAAATATCTTCATTCTTTTTTTTTTTTAATAAAACCCTTACCTTCCATCTTGGAGTCAATACTGTGTATTGGCTCCAAGGCAGAAGAGTGGTAAGGGCTAGGCAATGGGGGTCAAGTGACTTGCCCAGGGTCACACAGCTGGGAAGTGTCTGAGGCCAAATTTGAACCTAGGACCTCCCATCTCTAGGTCTGGCTCTCAATCCACTGAGCTACCCAGCTGCCCCCTAAATATCTTCATTCTTGATGTTAAATAAGCCTGCTTTGGGGAAAGTATTTGCTGGTCAATAGACTGTATCAAGGAATTGTTCATTCCTTTTCCCCTTTTCTGGATGTGACTCATATTGTATGTACTCTCTTCTTGCCTCAGAGTCATTTCCACATGATCTCAGTACCTATCTAGCAATCTCCTGACATCAGGGGATACAGTTCCTCATCTTCCCAAGCACTTCAGTTCTCCACACCTACTTTTGCTGGCCTCTCCCCCTATTTCTCTCTATGCACCCTCTGTTTCAGATTAATACTTCTGGAACACAGTATGCACCCATCTTCCAGCTTGATCCTCCTCTCTCACTGGAATGTTCTCTTTGCTGCCTTCCACATCCTACCTATATTTTATGCCACAAGGCATCCATAAATCCTTTCCTGATTGCTTCAACCAAAGATGACTTCTGACTCTGTATTTCTGTAAATCATTTTGCCTGCACCTTTTGTACGGTATCTGTCACATTCTGCCTTGTATTCTGGTAATTTATCAACAAATTTAGCTGGGGCATTAATCAGACTCTAAGCTCCCTGAAGGGATTCATTTATTTCACACCCCAGAAGGCCTTCTACTGAAAGGCATTTGTTGAATTGAATTAAAGGAAAGGCATTGTGACAGAAAAACACTGGAGAGACAGAGGCTACTGTCCTACTGACTGACCCAGATGGCCTCTAGAGTCAGTGATCCTTTAGTGTAGAGCTTGTAGAATCGAGTTGATCCCCCTGGGAGGAAGTTGAGTAAGATAGGCTCCAGCCCAAGGTTTTCTCTTTTCATCTGATTTCCTTGAAATGGAGAAAAAACATTTGAGTGGGCAGAGTTTGAAGGTGCTGGTTGGCACCCAAGAAGAAGCAACATCTCTGGCAAAGGGTGAAGAAAAAAGGATTCTTTTCCAAAAAGGAAGATCCTTTCTCCCCCTAACTTACCCCTGGGGTCTTGGTAAATTGTGGTGTTGTTTTTTTTTTAATTCTTACCTTCTATTTTAGAACTAATACTAAGTATAGGTTCCAAGGCAGAAGAGTGGTAAGAGCTAGGTAATTGGGATTAAATGAATTGCACAGGGTTACACTGCCAGGAACTGTCTGAGGCCAGAATTGACCCCAGGTCTTCCTGTCTCTAGCCGTGGCTCTCTATCCACTGAACCACCAAGCTGCTCCTGGTAAATTGTTAATGTTTTTGTTTTGCCAAGGCATTGATTTTTTCAAACTTTTTTTGTGGTTAGTAGAGACCTAACCTGGTTGAAAGTTTCTTTGGGGATTGTTTGAAATGGCTGATGAATATGTCCTTCTTTGGTTTGGGGGACAAAGACATTCAGCATCTTTATGAATGTAGAATGCTGGTACCAGAGTTCCACCTATTCAGGATTCTGCCTTTGGAGGGGGGTGGCTATCACAGAAGAATTCTTTTGGGGAGGTTATGGTTTTATCTCCTTGATAGGTGAGAGATCTTGGTTTCCAATACGTAGCACATGTTCCTAATATAATGATCAAATAACCATAAGTGACTGCATTTCCATAACCTACAGTTTTTCAAAATGATGATCCTGCAAATAGATTTATCTCATACCTTTTCAAACCTATTTCATGGAGGCTCAGTAGATAGAGAGCCAAGCCTGGAGTTCAGAGGTAAAATGGCATTCTTGGTTTTATTTCTAGCCTATGCCACCTCTTAGAGAAATGAGTTCTCCTCTAGGTGAAGTAGGGTTTCCTTTTATTTTTCTTAAAACTTCCCTTCTAACTAACTAACTTCCCTAACTAACAAGGACTGGATGCTTTGTTCTACTATCTCAGGTTTGGGGGTTAATAATACTTGCATATCCATATTCTTTGTCACTCTAAGCAGATCCCCAAATCATGGTAACAATGTTGGAAGCAACCCTTTAACATGGAACTGAGGAGATGCTCCAGAAGTCATTCTATCCCTGACTCCAAAGGCTAAGGCCTCTGGACTTCTCTGTCCCTAGACCCTCACCAATAAGAAGGTATTAAAGACACTCATTCAGACTCTGAACTCCCAGTGAGTCATCATCCTGGTGCAGGAGAATGTTGCAAATGACTCTGGGGTTCTGCTCTCAGCTGCAAAAACCTTTGTCAAAAGTTGAAGAAAGTAGAGTTAAAAAAGTTGTCAGTGAATAAAGGGGCTCTTGAGGCTTAGAATAGACAGATAACTAAAAGAAGTTGGGCAACCTGACCTTCCTGTTAGCCCTCCATCTCCACCCCACCCAGGCCCTACAGCAGAGATGGGGCAGAGGAAAAGAGCAGATCTCTCCACTGGGAGTTGGAGAAGTTTTGCTACATACAACTAAGACCCCGATTATCTTCCATCTCATGCCCTTAATAAGGTAAAAGCTGGCCCTTTAAAGGTTGGAGATGAGTGAAGATACAGACCTAGGTGTAATGGAGCAGGCCTACAGTCCCTGTTACTGGAGGTAACAAAGCTGGTGGAGTGATTGACTTTAGGAGTTCTGAGCTGCAGTTGGGCTAAAACCAATTCACAAAATTAAAAATAATAATAATAATAACAACCAATTCAGGTGTCTACACCAAGTTTGACATCAACATAGTGAGTCCCTGAGGGGGCAAAACGTGAAGTTTCTGTGCCAGTCATCAGAGGATCAGCCTGTATGTGGTAGCTGAAGGTACAGATTTAATGTGTCATCACCCTTGGGGTAGAAGGAAGCCAAACCAGTGGGCCTGGCAAGGGTGGCCCATACCTCTCATGGATGGGGCAGGGAACCTTTGTGTCTCCCTGGATGATTGCAGTTTATACCCATGTACTTCTGTGATATCTGGATGACCATAGTCCCTGTCCCATGTACCTCTGTGATATGCCTCACCCTACTCCCCAGGAGATTGTAGCTTCTGCCTCATGTGGCTCTGTTACCTTTATTTTTTGTCTCAGTTCAGTCATTTCAGTCTTGTCCAACTCTACAACCTTATGTGGGATTTTCTTGGCAAGGATACTGGAGTGGTTTGCCATTTCCTTCTCCAGCTCATTTTACATATGAGGAAACCGAGGCCAATAGGGTTAAGTGACTTGCCCAGGGTCACACAGCTAGTGTCTGAGGCCAGATCTGAATTGGGGAAGAAGAGTCTTCCTGACTCTAGCCCCACTGTGCCACCTAGCTGCCTAGTTTAATTTTAGTCCCTGTCTATCTAATTCTCCAGATAGCTAGAGTCTCTTTTTCATCTCTATATCTGATTCCCCCAAGTGCCTGTGCTCTTCTCTACCTACCCATGTAACCTCCTGAATGACTGACTATCCCAGAGTTGGCTTCTACATATGCTGTATGTAATGGAAGGTGGAGGGAAAAACCACCAGATGAGTCAGTGGGGGGATGCTCTCCCCAAAGTAACCCAGAGATGCTAGCCTTGGCTCCAATCAGTCTTTTCTTCCCTCTTAAAACTTTCTCTCTTTTCTTTCACCTCCTCTTTCTCTCTTGGTCCCAACCTGATTTCTCTTTCTCCCTGGCTTCCTCAGCCTGTTCTCTGCAGAAGAATATGGCAATAGACATGTCATAAATGTTTGTTATCCAACACTTGAACTGAGTTCAGTTGAGACTCCAACAGCCCTGCTTTGGTTCAGTCTGCAAGGCTGGTTAAGATGAAGAAGAAATTGCATTTCTCTGGTTCTTTAAGGTTTTGCCAAGAGCTTGGTATATATTATCTCCATTTTGATCCTTATAAAACCCTGGGGGGTTGGTGCTATTATTATCCCCATTTTAGAAATGAACCCGATAAAGGTTTGAAGTGATTTGCTCAGGGTCACAAAGGTCCTCAGGGAGGCAGGATTCAAACCCAGATCTCCCAGATTCTGGTGCACCAGCTAGCTGCCTAAGCCAGGCAGGGGCAGACAAAAACACCAAGCTAGATGCATGCCAGGCTGCCATCAGAAACCTTGCCCCTGGGGGATGCAAATTGGCTCAGCTCAGAGTATCTATGCCAAGGCCCCTCGGTGCTGCCTGCACCCATGCATACCTGAAGGCGGAGCCACTCCTGCAGACCAATCAGAGGCAGGGCTGTGAGCCTGTCTGGCTGCCCATTTCACAGAGGAGGGGGAAGGGGCAGACGCCCGCTGAAGCAGCCTCTTACATCTGTTGCATTTTTTTTTAATTTCCATTTCTTTTCTTTTCCATTTGAACTCAGAGTCTATAATTACCAGCCTATGGGTTGCAGCAGGATCAGGGGTGGGAAGAGGGAAATTGGAGACAACACCTCCATCTGGGCTGGGGTGCAGGTGGAAGCTACTTGGGAAGGTGGAGGGGGCTGTGGAGGTGCTGGGGCCCGGCTGACAGATGGGAGGTGGGAGACTTTGATGTTTCGGGGTGTTTCCCAGCAAAGGGGCTGGTTCAGCATTAGTCAGGAGGGCGAGGATCATTAGCCCTTTCAAGAGCCCGCTGGCCCTGCCCACCTATCCCCTTGTTGTTGATGGGCGGAGCCTGGCAGGGAGGGTGGTGGGGTGGGGGTGGGGGGGTCTGTGCTTTCCCTGGGTGGCGAAGCCAGGCCTTCAGTGTCAGATCTCTGAAGGCCCGGTGCCTGCCTCAGATTAACGAGGTTGGGCTGTTCGCATCAGAGGCGCCTCCCAGAATGCTAAAAATGAAAATAACTTGTTGATGATGTTGTTTTTTTTATGCTAGTACCGGGACACAGGAGTGACGCCTTGGTGCAAGTGGGTGGGTGGGTGGTGTTGCACCCCAGATGAAGGCAGCAAACTCCCCTGCTCCCACTCCTCCTTGGGGCCCCGAGGCCTTTGACCTTTGTAGTGTCATCTGTTTTCCTTCAACTTTGTAGAACCTGGCCCTAAGGAAAAGACTTTCATGGTGACTTAAGGTTTCTATGAGGCATTTCCCTTTTATCGGATGTACCACAGCTGCCAAAGGGGAACCTCTCTGCCCCTAAACCTCTGCAGTCTGAGGAAGTTTCAGGGAGGTCCTTCTCAGAGATGGAGAAGTGAACTAGGGAATCTCTTGGAAAGCCTTTTCTGACTCAAGAAATTCAGGAAAGCTGAGGTTCTAGGGATGGATTTCCAGAAGGAGAGAGAATTCTCAGGGCAACCCCGAAGAGAACTCCCCTATCCCCTGAGTTTCACACCATGCAGTTATATTGAACTGAAATCTTAAAAGGGACCCAGTTGAGGAGGTAGAATCCCTGAGACTCACTTCTTTCCTTCTTTTGCCATCTAGCTCCAGGGTGACCCCTGGATTTTCAGTTAGGCATCAATGTTGTTTCTTTTCTTTTTTCTTAAACACTTACTTTCTGTCTCAGAATCTATAGTAAGTATGATTACTTGATTCAACGGCTGAAGAGTGGTAAGGGCTAGGCGGTTGGAGTTAAGTGACTTGTCCAGGGTCACACAGCTAAGAAGTGTCATATTTGAACCCAGGGTCTCCTATCTCTAGGTCAGGCTTTCTATCCACTGAGCCACCTTGAAGCTGCCCCTAAGGAGTAGGTTTGTTTCGAAGGGACGTTCTGTTCCCCCTGCTTCATACCCAGCACTTTATCTTTCTGTTGCTGGCCTCTGCATATTTGCCCATCTACCGGGCCCCATTTAATTACATTACATGACTTGAACTCCATAGTCTCTCTTTGGGGCTGGAGCTGCCTTTAGTTTTCTGCTTTAAAGTTCCCCTTTTTAAGGGCTCTCTATTTCTCTGGTCCAGAGGCGCATAATGAGAATAAATGTGGAGGTAAATCCTTCCTGTGGCTGGGGTTTCAGTGTCCCTATAGATGCTGGGTTCCTTATGCCATCTCACTGTACCCTCCAGCCCAGACAGGTTCTAGAGTGAATCCCAAAAGGTAGGTTCCCCCAATTTGCTTGGGACTGCCCCTGAGATAATTTTCTGATTATTAGATGAAGAGGATCCTAATTTCTCCTTACTCCAAGGTCCCCTGGGCTTCAGCTCCCCTCATTGGACTCCTGCTTAAAGCCTAGTCCTAAACATCTGGAAGCAGTCAGTTCTCATGGGATCATATTTTCTGTCCTCCTTCTATCAGTACTAATAAGATTAGTCCCCATTTTGTCCCCATAAGTCACACAGCAGTCAGGGAAAGAAATAAAGTACTATGGAGCACCACTATGTACTCCTGGCCATGAGGTACTATTGGGGGAAGCTCTATGCTTTCAGCCCTCCCCTCCAGACCTTGAGTGTTAGCCTAGGTTCAGCCTACCTTAGGAACATATAGCCTTCCTACTACCCCATCTCTGTGTTCCTTCTTTAAACTAGCCAGGCTGACCCCAGAAAATCCACCCTGTTGGGCTGAATATCCCAGGACTCATTCCCCAATGCTCTCTATTCCTGGGTAGAGCCCACGATGCTGACAGCTTGCTTACTACAGAGTGGAATTTTATAGGTACCAAGAACCTACCCTCTTATCCTCCCCCTACCTCAGCTAATCCTTTGAATAGGGGCCAGCAGCTTTGAAGATGTAGTTACCACAAAGGCAACTTGTGACAGAGTTAAATCACTGAACTGCTGGGCAGAAGACTATTTCCAGCCTCACCAAGTTCCAAAGGGCTTTAGGAAAAGGCAATGGATTTAGGAGTTAAATTCCAGCTCAGTTACTTCCCAGGGCCTTGTATAAAATCTTTTCATTTCTTGGTTTCTGTATGGTCATTCTTAAAATTAGGAGTCAAATCTATTAGCAAGCATTTATTATATGCCAGACTGTGCTAAGCACAGGATATAAAGAAAGACAAAATCCTTTAAGGTTCTTTCTAACTCTAAAATACTCTTGGTCAAATTGTCTCCCTCACTTCTATTTTCTCATCTGGAGCTGAGGATACTTGGATCACAATTCACTTGATTATGGTGAGAATCAAAGAAAAAATGGGAAAGGAATTCACAAAACTCTATACATCTGTAAGAGAATATAAAGTTGTTCAATTCTCTTGAGAGAGAACACTGAAAGGCACTGTGATATAATGGAAAGGGGAGATAAAGGATTTGGAATCAAGAAGATCAGGATTCAAATCTGGAATCTAATACTCTTTGGTGGTATGATGATGGGCAGATCACAACCTTAAAAAAATTTTTTTTTGGTATTCAAACTCAATTTTCCCTTTCCACATCCCCTTCCTCATTAGGGGAAAGACAGGAAATGCTTATAATTTATAGCAAAACAAATTCCCAAATTGGCCATTTGCAAAAGTTTATATCTCAATCTGGACTTTGAGTCCAGATCTTTCTGTTAAGAGGGAGTAGTAGCATGCTTCATCATGGTTCTTTTGGAATCTTGACTGGCCATTGCATTGATCAGAGGTCTTAACTCTTTCAAAGTTGTTGGCTTCACAATATTGTTATTGTGTAAACAGTTTCTCTGGGTTCTGCTCATTTTACTCTGCATCATGCCATGCAAATCTTTACAGGTTTCTCTGACACTGTCCCTTTCATCATTTTTTTCAGCACAAGAGTATTCCATAGTTTGTCCAGCTTTTCCCCAATTGATGGGTGCCCCTTTAGTTTTCAGCTCTTTGATGTCACAAAAAGACCTACTACAGATGTGTCCTTTCTTTGAGGCTTTGGGAGGAGGGTCTCAATCTAGTAATGATATGCTTGGGTCAAAGGATATGGATGGACAGCTTAGAAATTTGGGGAGCATGGTTCCAAATTACCTTCCAAAAGTTCTCAGTTCATCAACAATATATTAATGTGTGTTTGTTTTCCCATGGGCACACCAATGTTTATAATTTTTCTTTTATGTCATCTTTGCATATGACATAATCAACAGACCATTATGAAGCAGAACCTCAGAGTTGCTTTAAGTTGGCCTCATGTAATACCTTATAAAGCTTTAGTTTCCTTTTCTGCAAAATGGGGATAAAAATACCAGTGGTACTTATCTCACAGGGTTGTTGTGAGATGCAAATGAGATAATGTATGTAAAATGTTTTGTAAACCTTAAAGTGCTCATATAAATGTCAGCTTACAATTATTTATGCTCACACTCAGATGCAAATGACTGATCACCAATCTTTTCCTGAGAGCAGATTTGGGAAAAGGAGAAAGGGAAAAGGAAAGATCTGGGTCACTGAAAGATTTGTTAAGATGCTCCATGAAAAGGGGGAAAGGCAAAAAAGAAGAAGCCTGAGGGCACCCGAGATTAAACTTTGCCAAAATAACAATTTGGCCAGCTATGTATGGGCCAAGCCTCACCAGGCACATGCACACTCTGTTGCCTTTTCAGGGGAATCCCCATCTGCTATGCACTACCTTCAGAGCTGGGATTGATGATTCCTTCTGTCTTGTGTTTTTTCAGCTGTCCCACCCAAGTTGAAGAAAATGAAGAGCCAGACGGCCCAGGTGGGGGAAAAGCAGTCCCTGAAGTGTGAGGCAGCTGCCGGCTATCCTCAGCCCACCTACCGTTGGTACAAGGATGGAAAGGAGCTCAACAGGAGCAAGGATATCCGAATTAAGTATGGGAATGGCAAGTAAGTACCTGCTTTCCCAAACAATAGTGGCCTACCCCGCACCCGGTGGGTGACCTCCAAGAAGCAGAGAGCTGGAATCCAGGCTCTGAAACCCCAGCTGGCCTCATAAGGACAGGAGCAAGAGGCAAAACTGAGAACTTGGGGTTGCACTCACCCTAAGGCTAATTAGTGACTCCCCTCCCCCAGGGTGCATATTGCCCAGCCATATTGCCCATCTCTCCTTCCTCCTATTCTTTACTCACTCCCTCTGTCTGCCTTATCTCTGGGGCTTTGGATGTAGCCAAAGCATATAGTGCCATCAGGCTCCTGAGAACTTAACTTAGTAAGTGCTCAGTAAATTGTTGTGATTCTCTGAAGGCAACTTTAATTCATAAGTGAAGGAGATGATCTATCTAGAGTGATTCCAGGGGCGGGGAAAGAGACCACCCTTCCTTATCTCCTCAGGATCTTACCACAATAGCTGAAATCCTCACCATTAGTCATTGCTTTAGATTGGGGTGTTAGCCTCGTAATGCTTCCATTCAAAAGTACCTGGTGTCTCTGAGGGGTATCATATGTACCCATTAGAGATGGTTAACTTAGATTAAATTGCTGGCTGTCACTTTGCAGACCACAAAGTCCCAAGGGGAAGTGACATGATTTTAAAGAATGGTAGGAGAAAGTGACAAGCACCAGATATGCCCTTGGGAAGGGTGACCAAAAGCAGATTGGGGAGAGGGAATAGCAAGGTAAACCACTTGCTTTACAGTTCTGCCCTACTGACTATGATGCAGCCACCCTCCCCTCCCTAGAAGTGGCTGCATTTAGGTGTTTACAAGGAGAGGAATTAGGAAGAGAGTATCTGGATGTGCTATCTGTTTCAGTCAGCCACTGTTTGAAGAGGATGCAAAATATCTATCCTTGGGAAAGTATTTGTCTGTCCCTGTCTTTTCCAGGATCATGACACAACATTAGTTTTATCTACTTCTGCTGGAGCCTGGGGGTTCCCAGTCCATCTCTTTCCTGAAAGCGTGGCCCCTTGGTTATATCTGTTTGAGTCTAGTCCTAGAGGAAGTAGTGTAGGGGCTTTTTGAGATCTTGGACTAAGTTGGCCAATGTCATCATCTTCTGTCCTGGGCAAGTGTGTATATGAGGGACACTCTGGGGGAAACCAGCTGCAGCATTGAGAAGACCTCAGGATTGAGTCCCTTTCTGTCTATGCCTCCTACCAGAAAAAGGTAACAACTCAACATTTACCTGTATCCATGGCAGCCTTTAAGTCAGTGAATCAGAGGGGTTGTGTGGGTGAGCAGGAAGAGAGAACAGGGATGCTATTAATGAAAAGCTCCGTACTACCAGCAAAATAAAAGTCCTCCTGGATTCTTCCTTGTATCCCAGACTCAAATTTTTGTTCAGTTCAATTCGCTAGTACATGTTGCCCCTTGGACAACATTCACCCCACCCAAGATCCCTTCCAACTGCAGTCAATGATCTCCTGTATCTTCTCTCCCCTGGCCCTGTTCATTCACATAAACTTAAAGGTGGGCAGCACCACATCTCTCCCTCCTTCCCTTCCTCCATCACCACCAGAGAGAGCTACATAAAACCAGTTCCCTCAACCCCGTTTTTATCCCTAAACCCATACTATCCCTTCAAAGAAAAACCTAGAGTTTAGGGAGGCCCTGGGATTGATGTTGCTGAGGGCACATTTCTGATGTTTTGCTCTTCTATCCACTGCCTGTGGTCAGTACCACTTGTGGTAGCTAGAGGGGTGGCCAGGCTGAATGATCTGCAGCCTTCATGCTATAGGTTTTGCTGTGAGAGTCCTTTAAAGCATTGGGCATGAGGATCATGGACACCGGTCCTGATCAATGGGAAGTGAGTGGTGGCATCACTAGAAGTAACTCTCCTGATTGATCTAGAATTGACTCTCATCCACCCCATTTTGGTAGGACTCCCAAGGTGGAATTCAGGAAAAGGGAACTCCAGTCTGACCCTGTCCTTTACCTTGATTGAAGCTTGGAGGATTTTTATGACTGATTAAGCAGTTGTTTTCTCCTATGTCTGGGATACTCAGGCCCTCCTCCATTTCTCATTTTCTTCCTGAGACAGCTGCTACCTTAGTAGGCCCTTTGTCAAGTTGTTCTCTAGTACTGAGGTGGGGGTTCCCCAGATCTTTCCTTCCTGTGCACCCTGTAACATTAAATGATGCCCCCAAATCATTTCATATAATGTGTATGAATTATCTCATAGTGAAACCTCTCTCCCTCCCCTTCCTCATCCCAGCCCTGTTTTGAAGGAGGGTTACAGGAACAACATGGCGCTGAGAAAACATCTATGTGTGGCCTATTCCCCTTCCCCCTCCCTCATTCCCATGGAAGTAGCCCAATTAGATCCACATACACAGGTTTTAGGCCTGCAACATTGAAGAGTTCAGACAGATCTCTGCCCTGAGCCCTGAGCCTCAGAGTCCCTTGGAAGCAGATTTTCATGTGTATTTTTGAACATCCTGCCCCTACCCAACTCCCTAGCTGGCATTTTGGGGAAAGGGGCAAGTGTCTGTTCCCTCCCACCCAAGGAAGAACAATAGAGACCTGTCTTCTTCATTTACTACATACTATATCCATAGCAAATATTTTCTTCTACCTCTGTCACTATCTCTCTTCTCTCTGTCTCTCTCCTCTCTCTTTCTCGGTCTCTCTCCTCTTTCTGTCTCTCTGTTGCTGTATTCTCTCTCATCTTCTGTCATGATCTGTCTGCAAGGCTTCACTACAGTCTCTCCTTCCTTCTTTCCCAAGCAGTTTTTTTTTTAATCTCCACCTCTTCCCCTCCTCCCCCCCCAGCTCAGGATCCAGGTCCCTCCCCTGGAGAACTACATGTTCCATCATTAATGAGAAGCAGGCTAGGACAGGCCCTGCAGGCGAGCGGGCAGCTCAGAGAGGAAATGTGGGGATTGGAGGGGGGGGGCCAGGGAGAGGCAGAGCATTCCTACCAGAGCCACTGTATGAGAATGGGGGTGCCAGGTCACACAGGGAAATAAAATTTAGAAACCAAGGGGATACAACATATGAAGAGGCAGCCTGAGCCATTGAGAGGAGAGAATGTTAAACTGAGGGGAGGAGGAGAGTGTGGAAGACAGGACTCCAGTGTGACAGGACAGAGGAGAGCCATTAGAAACCAAAGCTGATGAGATGGTGAGAAGATAGGAACCTGACTCCAAAGACTTTCCAGGGGGCTTTATTCCCTCCTTCTATGGAGCTGGTATCATACTGTGTTGTGTGCCTCAGTTTTTCCCTCTGAGCCCTTCCCTTCTAATGAGTAACCAATGGGATGGGTCCTAATTCTAAAATGCCTGAGCATCTAAGTCTCCCAGAAGAAAGATTCTTAACCTTTTTGTTGTTGTTGTTATGGATCCTTTTGCCTGTCTGGTGAAACTTATGAGCCCCTTCTCTGAATGATGTTTCTAAGTGCTTCAAACAATATATATCAGATTACAATGGAAACCAAATATATTGAATTCATTTGGGGAAAAAATTTAAAAAGTAAACAAGTCTTGAGCCCTAGGTTAAGAATGTCTGTCTTACAGATAGTAAAAGTCTCCAGAGGGCATCATACGTGACCTCTTTACCTCAGAACAGAGCAACTTAAGATACCTATACTGTTCTTCCTGCAGATTTCCAAAAAAAATTACTTGACTGCATATTTGAATATTCCCCTTGCCATTGGGAAGGTCTTCCTTAGATCTATCTACCAATCTGCTAGCTGAAGCATAGACCTATTCCTCTGGGCACTGCCCTTATAAAGCACCACTAAGGAAACTTTCCAAGTTGGGGTATGGGGAAAGGGGGAGGGAAGCAAAACTGTTCTTTTAGGTCCCAAAGGTTCAACATTTACACTGTCTGACTCCATGGCCATCATGTATCCCTTTTTCTGGGGTGAGATTCCTAGGGAGGGGTGGCAAGGGCAGATTCCTAACAAAGGGGAACATAGTTTCTGATTAAGTTGGAGCCAAGGAGGAGATAGGATGGTCAGAGGGACCTTAAAGATTATTTTTACTAAAAGAAACCAAATGTAATTGACAAAATGAGCCCCAAGGCCATGGGCAGAAGCTGGGCCAAGGAGCTGAAAATATGCTTTGGGGAAGGAGCAATAGCTGTGGCATCACCCGCTATATATCCATAGCAACAAGAAATGTTGACTAGACAACTGTTAAGGAGCTCTCCCCTGGGGTCCTGAGAGGGAGATGGTCCCTAGAGGCTTCTGGACTCATTGAAGGGGAAGATTTCTCTAGAAAAGAAACAAGTGGTGCTTGACAGTTTGATTTGTTTGATATGGTCCTCTCATCCCCATACCAGTCCCCCTCTCCCTCCTCCCACCCCACTGAGTTTCTGGCTTTCCCTATCTCCTGTTGTCTTAATCATCTCACCCTTCCCCCACTGCTTTTCCTCCCACCTTAACCCAACCCCCCCCCCCCCATCCCTCACACACTCTGCTCACGGCAATAGCTAGGGGCCCCTGGGCAAGGCATATTCTGGGAAGTTGGTAATTAGTTTTGCTATTCAGTAATGAAAAGAAGAAGTCCTGTTGTGTAAGGAGATTTTCCTGCTTTGTCCTGTTTCTCCCAGGGGATAGGCTGCTGTCCTGTGCTTTTATCCAGAAGACTGGACAGGTTGGGGGGGGGGGGTCAGGGGATGGGAAGGCCCAACAGTTTATTCTCTAGGTAGCACCAGGGGGGTTCTAAGGAGTTAGGGATGTCAGAGAAGTAGAGGTAGTGCTATCCCAAAGGAAATGAAAATAAAAGCAATGGAGTAGAAAATACAGAAAAGGCAACTTATGAGAAAAAAGTGGATGCATCACCGTGACCCACTTTGGTGCTGGGTGAGGGGGGAGTTATGCCAAGAAGTATTCTGGAGGCAAAGGATCAGGTACCTGAGAAAGTTTTTAAAAATATATTTTAGTATCAATGAACAGCTAATTAATAGAACAGCTGCACCCCACCCCCTCTCAGAAGCTAGCCTTATTTCCAGAGGCTGAAGAGATTCCAAAGAGAGGGACAGACCCCTAGAGTTTCTGAGGAGATGTTTTTCAGGGTAGGAATCACCCTCTGATTAGCCTCTGAGCCACAAGCAGTAACCCTTGAGAGGGAGAGTGATTAGTTGGGCACTTTATTTCCCTGCAAGATGTAGCATTTAGTGCTCCCTGACTTCTCTGGTCCTCATAGTCCTTATGAAGGGAGGACACTCACTAGCTCACCAACAGAGAAAGGAAAGGTGGTACAAAGTTTGCTAGGGAAAGAGACTTAGCCTAGAAGTCAGAAGGTGGAGGCTCTAGGACCAGCTCTACCATTAAAGGCCTGTCTGAGCCTCAGTTACTTCTTCATCTGTAAAATGGGACTAATTATCCCTTCCTCAGAGAGATGAGAGGGGAGAAGGTTCAAAGTGCTCATACAAATAGGTGGTGGTAGTGGTGATGTGGCATTCTACTGCAAGCCCACTTGATCAGAAAGGTTGGGAGCTGGAGAGACAGGGAGCAATGCTCTAGGTTTGGCTTAGGTGTTGGCAACTCGGCAGCCCTGAAAAGCTGTTATCAAAGTGGCTGCTCTCCAAGGTGCTGGGGAGCACCTGGTCCCATCTTAACCTCACCAAGCCTCAAAGTTCATGAGAATCCATTTGGCCACAGTAGCCTGACTCTCAGGGCCTCCAACATTTGCAGAAAGTGCCCCTCCTCCCCAAGCTGAGGCCTCGGTGGGGCTCCCAGCCACCTCTTCTGGAGCTGGTCCCAGCAGCTGATAAGCAGTGCTAGCTTTGTTTCTTCTAAGTGGACTTTTCTTCATTTTCTGATAGACTCCTTTCTTCTCCATTTCCTCTTGAGTTGACCTTGCCCCTACCCCTGTGGTGCCTGTGAGCAGCAGGCTGGGGGAGCAAAAAGGGAGGAGTTTGCTTTGGGGGTAGAAAGAGGATTTCCTATTCTCCTAGGGCCCCCAACTAGAAAGTACTTGGAGCTCCCTTGACCAGTTTAAGAGCTCTCGGTCAAGGGCTTGCACCGTCCAGAACAGTAGCTTTTCTCCATCCCTTGCAGCCGCACTTAGGTCATAGGCTATGCACCTCCCTCCTCTTCTATTGCTGGAAGATAGGCTGTCTGGGGGCAGTCAGGGGAAGGACAATTCACCTTCAATCAAAACTTCTTTCCTTTCTCCCCACCTCCCCCAAACAGAAGAAACTCCAGGCTGCAGTTCAATAAGGTGAAGTTGGAAGACGCTGGGGAGTATGTCTGTGAGGCAGAGAACATTCTCGGGAAGGACACAGCCAAAGGCAGACTGAATGTGAACAGCGGTATGTCTCTGGGAGAGTCAGGGAGGTGGGGGCTGGGGTGGGAGGCTTCGGGGGGCTTCCCATCACTGTGCACTGCTGGGGAGCCTCCTGGCACATGATTCATCTTGCACTCAGGTTCGCACTCCCTCTCTCTATCAAACCCAGTGATCTCGGCGGATGAAGAGAAATGCAGTGAAAGCATAAATGTTTAGCTTTGTTATCTAGAGCTGGCAAAGCTGCCGGCTCACATTTTAAATACCCTGAAAACTAAATATTTTGAAATCTATAGGTGGGGGAGGGATATTTTTAGAAGGCAATTATGGGTGGCTCGACTGCCAGGAGCCGGAGCTGGGGGAGTCAGGGCTGGGCCCCCTGGGCTAGAGTGTGAGCTGATTTTTCTACCCTGTGTTTGTTTTATCACTTACTGGGGAATAGTCCTCTGACAGGCCGCCTCCTACATTCTCCTCTCAGAGGACTGGGGAAGGCAAGAGGGAGTGGGAATGGTGGAACTGGGAGGGCAATCCCTTGGTGCCCATATTTGCACCATTGAGAGGTGGATGTTAATTCTCTGGCCTCTTGGGCACTGTGGTAGTAATGGGTAGAAAGAAGAGTTCAATCTGGTCTTCAGTCAGTGTCCTATTGCAAACACGACTTCTGGTTTCTTCTTCTTTGGAGAGAATCTCTCCCACCTATTCACCCCCTATTGCTTCTTGTACTCCCAGCTTAAGCCCCATCTCCTTCCTGAAGCCTTCTCTGTCCCCTTCACCCTGTTCCTTAGTCAGAGTACACAGATTTATCCCCCTTCTCTGAACCCTTATATTCTAAACCGCATTGTGTCACTTCCCTGCTCTGACCTCTTTCCTGAATCCTGTGTTTCCAGCCTCTTCCCGCATTAGACATTTCCACTTAGATGCACTTTGTCCTTCAAACTCAGTGTGTCCAAAACAGAATCCATCATCATCTTTCCCAAGTCAGCTCCATCTTCTGGATTCCCTTTCTGTTTCTATTCTGTTTCTAGTCATCTAGCCTGGAAATGTTGGCATCAACTTTGACTACAAATGCCCCTTGGGAACTATTTATACAGTCCCCAGATCCAATTTATTCTTCTTTTTTAAACCTATCTTCTCCCCTCCTTTTCATTCCCACTGCAACCACTATTATCCTCCTATACTATTGCAGTGGCTTCCTGATGAGTTCACCTGCCTCTAGTATTTCTTCTTTTCAATCCATCCTGCTCACTACCACCATCAATAAACATTGCTCAAAAAGCATCACTGGCTCCCCATTGCCTGCAGGATTAAGGATGAACTCCTCAGCCTGGCATTCAAGGCCATCTTCAATTTTAGACTAGTCAATCTTCCCAGTCTCTCTCTCCCTTTACCCCTACTACCTAGTGCTTGTGTCCCAACCTATCTGCTCTTCTTGACTGTCCCAAACATGCTTTGCACTTTCCCCCCATTTACAATCCTTTGCTAATCCTTTGTTCTCCTGGAATGCCCTTTCAGCTTCTCTTTGCCTATTTTAAACTGGGCACATCCTTCAAGGCCTGTCTTAAGCCTGATTTCCCTCTTGAGGCCTTTCCTGCCTTATATCACCCCACACAGATCACTCATTTCTCTGAATTCCTACAATATTCCTTGCTTTTCTGGAGTTAATTATCCAATGACACTGTTGGTATTGTCATCTTGGATTTTTACTCAGCTAAGTAATATGTCCAGTCTCCCCATCTAGACAGTGAGCTCCCTATAGGCAAGGACACTGTTTTCTTCTCATGTATCCTCTTATCACCACCACTCTACCTCTTAAATATACAGTCAAAATCTGTGTACCTGAGGGCAATTCACTGAGGGGTTCTCAGCCCTAAGATCCAGGGCTCATGGAGTATATCACCCACTCTGGGAAGGAAGGAAGGAAGGAAGGAAGGAAGGAAGGAAGGAAGGAAGGAAGGAAGGAAGGAAGGAAGGAAGGAAGGAAGGAAGGAAGGAAGGAAAATCAAGATCTAATTTCTATCCACTCTTGGTCCCCTTAAAGGGTATGTGCCCAGCATCATATAGGCCCAGGTATCTTCTCTAGTATTGGTGAATTGGACTTCTATTCTCATGAACTGCCAGGCATTTATATAGTTTGAACTTTGGATTTACAAAGTGAGGTTCCCAGGCTCTCTCTCTCCTTCTGATTTTCTCAGATCTACAGGACTGTGTCTCCAGTTATCTCCAAAGGACCCAATGCACTTGGGGTCAAGTGGCATAATTACCGAGCCCATGTGGCAGAACTAAGGACAGGGCTGGAAACACAAAACTCATGTATTCCAAGGAGAGTTCCCCTCCTTGCCCCCAGACAGCTGTGCAGTGTGATTAAGTGAAGAAGGCATCAACCTGGAAATAAAGAGACCTGGGTTCTTGTCCTAGTCAAGACTATGTGGTTTGGAGTAAATCACGTCCCATTTCTGGGCCTCAATTCCACCAATGCCCTATTCAGTTTTGACATGCAGTAGTAAAATGTGAACTCCTTGAGGACAGCTCCAGCAGCTCTCACACAGTGTCTGGTATATAGTAGGTGCTTAATAAATGCTTGTTAAATTGAACTACTTGCTTCTAAGTCCTCAGCCTTCTCCTCCAAGCATCCCTGCCTGACCTGACAAGGGAATGTAGCTGTGCTTCCATCTGTTGGGGAGCTAAAGAAAGAGCCTCCTGGTCCAACACTTTGCCTGGGCATAGATGCACCAGGTACCTTGTTTACCAACATGGAACCTGGAAGACCTGCAGCAACAGGAACTGGAAGGAAGAGGAGGAGAGGGCGGGCTAGGCTTAATGCCTTCTGACTCATCTCTAACCACTCAACTCCACCCCGAGTGGGTTTGGAGTGGGTTTGGCCTGACCCCATCATGGCAGAGGTGGGGGAGAAGCATGGGGGCAATGCCTCCTCTGTCTTAGGGCTGGGGGCCAGGGAGTGGCCTGGCTGGGGCTATGGCAGGGAAGGCATATTCACCAGCCTAGCATTACTGTCCAGTTTGTGAAGTAATCTTTGATTTTAGTTTTACTTTTTATCTTCGGGGTACTTATTCTGTTCTTTTTGCACATCATTGCTGATACACTTCCCCCTCCCCCCCAAAATGAGAGCATTCTCTCCTTTTGGACTTGGCCTTCTTAACCATTAGCAAAGGTCTGAAGAAGTCTGGTGGAAGGCTGCTTCTCTTGGAGCAAAATATCAGGGTTGGACCAGCTCAACGTAGTCTTAAATTCTAGAAATCAAGAGCTTCAATTCCAGGTAAAGGAGGATCTAGTAATGTCCCAGAGCACCTGAGCTCATGCCAGAAGCTCAGAATTAGGCCAGGTTTCACCCTGGGGAAGCAGCCATGCACTCATTCCCCTTGGAAGCATGCACTTGTTTCCCATTTTCCCTCTACCATCTAATGGGGGCCTTGGGCTACTGATCATTGCTCTCCCCTCATTCATTTGTGTCTTGTGATCTCCCCTCCTTTTTCTATTACCTACCAATATGTTCTGATCTACCCTAAACTTTTTAAAAAATCCTTCACTTGATAAGAGCTAATTGTGGTGTAGTGGGCGGAAAGCCAGTCTTGCAGTCAGGAAGACCTGGGTTCAAATTCTGATTTCTTTTTTTTTTAACCCTTACCTTCTGCTTTAGAATCAATACTATGTATTGATTCCAAGGCAGAAGAGTGGTAAGGGCTAGGCAGTGGGGATTAAATTAAGATTTACCCAGGGTCACCCAGCTAGGAAGTGTCTGGGGCCAGATTTGAATGAACATGCTAGTTGGTGACCTTAGACAAGTCACTTCACATCTCAACTTGCTAAGATTTTAAGTGACAAAACAGATGGTGATCTGCATTGATGGAAGGATTTCCTCACCAGGAATTTTCTGAACCAATAAAATCATAGGTTAGGTTCAAAAATCTAAAAACAAACCAAAAAAAAACTTCCACTTGATCTGCCATCTTATACCTCCTTTCCTTTTCAACTAATAAACCACAAATTAAGAGAAATTGAGGTGGTACAGTAGATAGAGCTCTGGGTCTAGAGTCAGGTTGACCAGAGTTCAAATACAGTCTGGCACTTGCTGTCTGTATGACCCTGGGCAAGTCACTTAATCCCTGCCTGCCTCA
The DNA here is from genome assembly GCF_027887165.1 of Monodelphis domestica. NCBI lineage: Eukaryota > Metazoa > Chordata > Mammalia > Didelphimorphia > Didelphidae > Monodelphis > Monodelphis domestica. The sequence goes on along the minus strand of NC_077227.1, from coordinate 338,087,639 downwards.
ATTTTTTTAGCTGTAAAATGGGAATTATAATAGCCTCTATCTCTTGGGATTGTTGTGAAGATCAGCTGAGATAATATCTATAAAATGCTTAGCACTGTTCCCAGCACATAATTGGAACTATGGTAAATGCTCATGCCAATCCCTTCCCTGCTTCTACTTCCTTGGCATATAGGCACTCTCTAAATCCTTATTTCTGTTTCTCCAAACTGCCCACTGACTTGTTAGTCCTTTATAATCTGTCTTCTAACTCTTAACATTTTGTTGAAGTTTCCCTCTCCAAGTTTACCAAAGGTCAGTAAGTATCCTTTGTTATATCACCATCCATGCAAATGATATAACAAAGTATACTTACTGAAAATGATTATTACTATTATCAGTACGTGGCATTTATTAAGTGTAATATAAGCCAGGTAATATGCCAAGTGCTGGGAAAACAAGGAGAGGCAAAACAGACCCTGCTATCAAGGAGTGCCCAGTCTAATGGGGGAGCCAGCAAGTCAAACAGCTATGTACAGGATAACCTGGAGATATTATCAGAGGAAAGGGACTACCAGTAAGTGGGACTGGGAGAGGCTCCTTGCAGAAGCTGGGATTTTATATGATTCTTGGTGGTGATGATGAAGGAGAGCATTCCAGCTAAGGGGGAATATGGGTAAAAATGCCCAACTTAAGGGAAATGTTTTATTCAAGAAACCTCAGTGACTGGATTGCAGAGTGCATAGATGGAAAGGTAGGAAGGGGTCGTGTTTAAAGGGCTTTAAAAGCCAAACAGTGGATTTCATATTTAATCCTAGAGGTATTAGGAAGACACTGGAATTTCACTTTTCTACCCAGAAGTTCTGTCAGCACCTCCAACTGACATTTATAAAACCAAACTAATCTTTCCCACCAAACCTACCCTTCCTCCAAGATTTTCCTTTTCTCTATGAAATAAAGCAATCTCTTTAGTCACCTGGTTTGTAACCTTGGAGAGATCTTCTCTCTGCCTCATTCTCATATCCAATCAGTTGTCAAATCTTTTCATCTTGACCTCCACAATATCTCTTTTACTGATCACCTCCTCTCCATTCTTACTCCATCTTGCCTAGGTTGGGCCTGCAACTTTACAATATCCTTCTCATTTGTCTTCCTTCCACCAGTCTATCCCAACTCCAGGCCATTCTTTGCACACCTGAAAAATACAATCCCTAAATCATGGTTCTAAATATTTCAGAAACTTTAAGTGGCTTCCTACTGCCACGAGGATAAAATATAAGCTCCTTAGCCTGAAGTTTGAGCTCTCCATTGTTTCTCCAACCTACTATTCTATCCCTAATTGTTTTCTTCTTCCAACACTCTATATTCCACTAAAAATTACTTGTAGCTCCCTACACGTATCTTTCCAGTACTTGCCTCAGTGGTTCACAGGAGCTATCTGTCATGGCCAAAAGACCATCCCTCCTCAGCCGCATCTTTCAGGATTCCTATCTTCTTTCAAGGAAGAACTCATGATCTATCTCTTCCATTGAAGTCTTCTTTAAACTCTTCCCCCTCCCCCCTCAGTTATTAAGGTCATATTTCTCAAACTTTTCTAGAACTTTGTCTCCTTCAGTACTAACTGTTTTAATGTAAGCCGTTTGAGGGCAAGGACTGTGTTGTTTGTTTTTTTTTGTTGTTGTTGTTTATTCGTTTGTTTGTTTTATCTCTGGTGCCTGGCACATAAGAGATGCTTAATATTCATTAACAAAATTTAATTGTAGTATTAATATATGTAGAGCGAGACAGAAGGAAAACATGCCCAAATCATAGAGTGTAAGGACCAGAGAGAACCTAGAGAGTTCTTCTGGTCTTGGTACCCTGCCAATGGAGGGAACTGGTGTTTTTGTTTTTGTTTTTGTTTTTTAAAGCAGAATTCTTTCTAAAGTGTCCTTAATCACCCAGTAAAGCTGGAATGAGGATCTCCTTGTTTTAATGTTTACTGCAGACAAGGTTTATTATGTTCAAAATATGGCTCTGAATGTAGCAATCAGAGTTCCTTAGCCTGATGTCTAGCCACTAGCATCTGTTTTCCCAAAGGGAATAATTCTTCATTCTTTGTCTCCAAGGAAAATCAGGTCAGGTCAGCATCTCTTTAAGTGGTACCCACTGTTTCTACATGCCAAGTCCATCTAATGTGTGGACATATCCTCACAAAAAAGAGACCAATGTTGCAAAATGATACATGTGTCTGGAATTAGCAATCACTTTCTTCATTTGACAGATGAGGAAACTGAGGGAGAGGTTAAGTGGTTTGCCCTGGTCACACAACTAGTAAATGTTTGTGGTGGGATCTCAACTGCAGCATTTAGCATAGTTCTTGACATAATAAATATAACAATATATTAAATATAACAACATAATATTAATAACAAATATTTTAATAAATCATAAATGCTTATTACCTTTGGACTACATATTAAACTCAGGTCTGCCTGACCCTGATTCTATTTAATGTGGTTGGCTTTTACCTCCTGTGAAGAGTAGGTACCACCCTGGACCCCTTTGTAGTGGACCAGACTCTCTTCTCTGGTTGATGCCACAAGTAGTTCGTCAACCTTGTAGAGCAGAGACAGCAAGCCAGGCCAGGAGTCACTGGAGACCACTAGGATGCAGAGAGGAGAAGGCAGGCTTTTCTGTTGATCTGACTAACAAAAGAGGTTGTCTGGGACAGGGTGGCAGAGAGACTCCCCCAGATCACTCATTAGGTGTGGATGTGGGCAGAAGAGGAGGGGAGGTGGTAGTATTTATTATTTGCATCTCATTTTGCATACATCTCCCTAGATGATGCCATTAAGATGTTCTAGAGAGGGCAATGGTTCAGTGGATTGAGAGCCAGACCCAGAGATGGGAGGTCCTGGGTTCAAACCTGGCCTCAAACACTTCCTAGCTATGTGACCCTTGGCAAGTCACTTAACCCCAATTGCCCAGCCCTTACCAATCTGACTTGGTTATTACTTAGTATTGGTTCTAAAAAGAAGGTATTTATTAAAAAAAATATATGTTTCAAGTAACATTTGGGTTTCAGTCCATAACTGGACAAAGATTTTGGGAAATGTAGACTCTATTTTTGATCTTGTTTGGACAAGTCACTTGCACTAGAAAACCTTCCATTTCCAACATTATGTGAACCTGGGACAAAGCAGCATGAAAGAACATTGCATTTAGAGTCAAAACCTGGGTTCACATCTTGGCTCTGCTAATTTGTACCATGGGCAAACCACTTAACCTTAGTTTCTTCATCTGTAAAACATCAAGTTGAATGAGTTAATTTTTTAGATCCCTTCCAGCTCTAAGTTTATGGTCCCTGATTCTAGGTAGGCATCTCTAAATATTTTATTTTCTCTGTCTTTTCATTCCCATCCCCTGGCTCTCACTGACTTAGATTCCCTTGACCGGAGTCTAGCAGGTTAAAGGGCTCCTTCAGATTGATGTGCCTAGGCAAGTTTCTGATGCATGAGTTTGATCTGAGAAGTACTGCAAGGTGCCAGGAATGGGTGGGGAAATTCCTAGATCTTGGGGGTGGCAGCTAGAAACATTTAGGTTTGGGGTCCTCTGTGGTGCAGAGGGAGAGGTTCAAAAGCCAGAGGGTGATATGCTGGGTTTTATCCATGAATTTGTTAGATATATACAGACTGAGAGCTATGTATATACTCCCAAGCCCACTCGGTCCATCCATCTCCCCAAATGTCTAAACACTAAGGAATCAAGGATTGCATCCTGTTCGGAAATCTAGCACCCTCTAGCTGATTGAAAGTGGCCCAGCCAAGGTAGAGTTCAGCTGCTGGGCCCAGGGGACATCAGACTATTGCTTGAAGCCCTCAGAGCACCTGAGAGCTGGACAGGAAAGGAGCTGATTTCCCAGCTGTCCTCTTTGAGCTTATTTCCTGTCAATTCTTCCACTGTTAGAATGATGAGAATGTCTATGTGTGTATGGGGGAGGGGTAGATAGAGAGGGAAGGAAGGCTAGCAAGAGGGAAAGAGAAAGAGAAAAGGAAAGAAGAAAAAGAGTGGGAGAGAGAGAAATAGGCAGAGAGGGAGAGAGAGGGGGAAGGAAGGAAGGAAGAAGGGAGACAGAGCCAGAGACAGACAGGAGAGAGACAAAGAGAGGAAAAGGAGAAAGACAGAGAGTCTTAGCTGCATGTTGACTTTCTGAGTGCCCCCTGACCTTAGTCTCAAAAGCACCTAGGGACAAAGCTTTGGTTTGAAAGGTGATTTCTCTACATCTTTCTATTAAGATGTACATCATGGACAAAGATGCATTAAAAACCAAATCTTCCCCTCTGCCTGTTTTCATATCACAGCTGGCCTTTTCTCCCTCCCCTCTGAGTTTCTGTCTCTGCTCTGGGCCTCCCTGGTGCCTCATGATTTATGGCCTAGGCTGGTGTAGGCCTATATCAAATAATGCTAGAGGGCCAAAGAATATTGGGCCTGGGGAGAGGGAGGAGAATGTGCCAAGGATAAAAACCTCTTAGAAGAAGAGATGCTGATAAGAAAGTAGTTTCTTTTACCCGTAAACCATCTATTTGGGGGAGAGAGGGAGATGTTCCTAAGCATCTCCTCACTCTTCTGAAGAAATTGACTCCAGCAAGTAGATTGCTACCATGAGGTTGTGAGCGTGTTCATCGAGTGAGCAGGGGACCTTGGGCTCTTTCTAGCACCCTCGCCCCTATCTAGGCGCCCTGGCGAGCTTTGGTTAGAATGAACCCAAACAGGCTTTGATGAGACTCGTTCTTAGATGTCTATCTCCCATAGCTTGAGATGACCTCATTTTTCTATGTTTGGCTTTACCTGTAGAGCTCACCTGAGCACTCCCTGGGAAGGTGGGCCTGGAAGAGCTGGGCCTCAGAGGAAGTTGTTTCATTGCAAAGGGTTGTTCCCAGTGTGTTCCCTTAAAGGCACCATGGGGACACTTTCCACAGAACTGGGTGGGCATCCAGGTGACAGAGATGGAGAGAAAAGGCTTGCTCTGAGGGCCACCAAACCTTGCCTCCTGAGGTGGCTGCTTCTTTCTCAGAAGCTCTATAGGAGAAGGACTAGCTTGGGGGGATGAGAAAGGGAGGAGGAGAAGATACACGAGTCTCTTACAGGTAATCTGAGAACCTCTTTCCTCAATCATAAAAAATAAGGTGCCCATAGATCATTTTATGTGTTGGGGGCCCTTTGGGAGGGGCAAATAGCTGAGGTGTTTTCTGTTGGGAAAGCTGGTTGGACATTAGACTGGCTAGTTCAACTCAGTTAAGGGTTTAGGAAGAGGCAACAGGGTACAGTGGAAAGCAGACACTGGGTTTGGAGTCAGAACCTGAGTTAATTCCTGGTTCTGCCACTGACTTCCTGTGTGACCTTGGACAAGTCCTTTAACTTCTCTGGAAAACAGTTCTCTAGTCTGTAGACTAGATGATAAATAAAGATGATAACAACAGAAAAGATGATGATAACAACTCTAAGTATAATGATGATCACAGCTAGAATTTATGTGACACTTGAAGGTTAAAAAGTACTTTACATGTATTATTTTTTTATCTTCATACCAACCCTGAAAGGTAGGTACTATCATTATCCCCATTTTACAGATGAAGAAACTGAGGCAGAGAGACATTAAGTGACTAGTTTGGTCACACAGCTACTAAGTGTATGAGGCCATATTTTAACTCGGGTCTTCCTGACTCATGTCTAATGCTCTTTCTATTTACTGTGCCACCCAGATGCTTCTAGATGACCCTCAAGGTCCTTTTCAGCCCTAAATCTATGCTCCTGTGACACAGGACTTTGTGGAAGAATTAAAAGAAAGTAGAATTGTATCACCAAGTAAATAAGTGATTGAGAAATCAGTGGGGCATAGTGGCTAAAGAAGGCCTGGATTCAAGTCTTGCTCCTAACAATACACTGTTTGTGTGAACCCTGGGTAAGTCACTTAATCTCTGCCTCAGTTTCTTCTGCTGTAAAATGGGGGGGGTCTTTTTATTTTCAACTTCTCTCACCCAATGACAAGCCAACCCCCTCATCTGTCAGATAAGGAAACTGAGACAAAGGGACCTGCCCAGAGTGGCATAATAGCTCCCACCCCAGAATTGTTGTGAGGTTCAAATGAGACAACAAAGTGCTGACACAAAGTAGGTGCTTAATAAAGGCTTTTTTTCCTCCTTCTCCCCCTATCCCTAGCTGACCCCTGAGTTGATGCATTTTGAAGGGGAGCTACAGCAATAACATGTCATTCTATATGTCTCTTCTCTTTCCAGTGGCCACCACCCTCTCGTCATGGTCTGGGCATGCTCGGAAATGCAATGAAACCGCCAAGTCATATTGTGTCAATGGTGGGGTCTGCTACTACATTGAAGGCATCAATCAGCTGTCCTGCAAGTAAGTGACCAATGGTACCTGGGTGCTGGGGGGGGGGCTGGGGAGAGGGGAAGGGAGGCCAGGTGCTTGTGCAGTGGGTATTGAAGGGAGGGTCTCCAAAAGTGGTGCCGGGCAAGCCCAAGGGGCTTTTTCACCCTCCCCACTGAGGGTCAGCTCAAAGCAGTTGTTGGTATGTCCATGGTGGGGATTCAGAGGTAGGTTTGATTCATCCCTTGGTCCCTTTGCACCCAGCTAAAGATTCCTCCTGGAAGCTTGGGGAGATGTCTGTGTCACATGTGGGTCTCAGGGCTCCCAGAGTCCCTGTTTCCCTTTCCTTCCCTCTCTCCCCAAACTCCTCTTCCACTGGTTTCTATTCAAAAGGGCATCTCCTATAGGGCTGCCCCTTTGTTCCCATTGTGGGTAGTGTCTTTCTCTATATAGCTCTCTTTCTCTTTCTGTCTCTCTATCTCAGCATCTCTGTTGCCTTTGCTCTTGCTGAGTGTTTGATGAGCCCTAGGGTGTCTCTCTCCCTAGAGGTGAAGAGGGAGTCATTAGCACAGAAGTGAAGGAGCAGGAAGAATTCTGGGAGCCAGAATCTGCATCTCCTGGTAGCTTCCTTGTTTGATGATGGGTCCCTCTCCCTGTATTCACTGCAGGGGGAGGGAAGGGAAGGGAAGGGAGGAAGAGTGGCCTAATAATCATAATGCCACTTGATCCTTATCAAAGCACCCGACCCCACCCCAATCTGTATATTGTGGGATGGGACAAAAGGACCAAGGGCCAGTAGAGTCAACCTCCCACCAGGACATGAACCATAATGGAAACTGACCTGGATATTTCCTGAAAGAGAAAAGGGGTTACACTTTAAATTGGAAAATAGGGATGCTGAGAAAGAGGAAAAGGAAAAGGACTATGTAGACTCAGTCTATGACCTAAGCCTTGTCCCTCCCTAGCCTCATCCTCGACTGGCATTTCTGGCTAGTATTCTCTTTTCTGAACTATCAGCACTAGCCCCATCACAGAGGGTGTCTCTCAAATACTGATCTCCAAGGAGCTCATAGTACAAGTCAGCCCAGGGACGGATTGGGAAGTCACTGAGGCCCAGAAACAGGGAGACCTTTTTTTTGTGTGTGTGTGGGGGAAGCCAGGAAAGGTGTAGGCAATATAGCAAGAAAGAAGCTGAGAAGCTGGTCCTCCACCACTTTACTTAGTAGTTTTGCCTGCTGACATCTAGATTAAGGCTTATAGCCAGATAATAAGTGAGAAAGACCTGGGTTTGGAGCAACAGAATACAAATTCAGTCCTAGCCTTAAGTACCTAGAGAGGGGCACACATTTGTTTCTGGGGCAGTCTTACCACATTTGGAACAAATGGACAGGGGCATTGAGAATGTGGTAAGAAAGAGAGAAATATAGGACATGATTTTAATTCATGCCACCACAGCCTCTCACAAGAAGGTTAAGTTTGCATCTTTACTTCCCCATTCCAACCTTAGCTCTCAGTTTGAGTGCTAAAGTTGATCTATACTCCTCAATAACAAGTGGCCACCTCTCAAGAAAAAGATATTTGTCCAGAGACAGAACCTGACAGGGAAAGTACACAAGAAAGCAGGTTTTTAAGGGAGTCTTTCCACCTCTGTGTTTTGTCCCACCTTCACCCCATCCCCATCCCCACCCCCATATATACTTCTAGGGAGGCAATTAGGTGGCCCAGTGGTTGGACTGCTAAGCCTTAGTTCCAATCCAGCTTCAGATACTTACTATCTGTGTGACCCTGGACAAGTCACTTAATCTCTGTTAGCTTCAATTTCCTCAGCTGCAAAATATGGATAATAATAATAATAGTGCATATGCCTTTTAGGTTTTTTGTAAGGATCAAATGATATTATATTTGTAAAGTGCCTAGCACAGTGCCTGGTACATAGTAGGCACTGAATAAATGCTAGCCATTATTATTATTAGAACTCAGCTGCCTACACATATTGTAATATGACAAGAAACTACTCAGAGAGTCCCTTAGACTGCTGGAGATGTAGATTATAGAGTTACCTCTCAGAACAGAAGTTCTTGGGACCAATGCCCTCACCTGCTCCTCCACTTGTTCCTTGGGGTAAATTTTGACTCTGATCATTCAATGATCAGAATATCAGGCCTCTTCCCTTTCCCGTTTCACTTAACCAGCTTATGGTTAAAAGAAAATCTGTTGGGCTGATCTTTAAGAAACCCAAGTCCTCCACCTGCCTGCTTCTAGAGTACTCCCTGGCTATAGCACTCTCAAGAATCACCATCAAAAATGGAAAGACAACTTAAGGGTAGTGGCCAGTCCTCCTTTTGTCAGACTATCAGGGCATCATGGGAGGGAGAAACCTAACTAAAGGAGAAAGCAATGGCACCAGCTCCAAACTCAGATTATGGCATAAAGTAGAAGTAGTTTGGGGTTGGACAGGAAGGTAGACCTAGAAGATGCTTGGTAGGCAAGGAAATGGCTTCTCCACCTGACCCAGATTTGGAAGGCTCTCTGTAGCACTTGCCTAACCATTGAAGGTCATGACTCAACAGGTTGGCTGAACCTTGCTTTGAAATATCAGAGACCAAGAAATCTGTTGTCTTTTGACTAGGGCTAGACAGAAAGAGTCCAAGTCCTGAACCTAGGCCCCACCTCTTTTCCTTCCTCTAAGCCAAAAGGTATATATGGTAGTGATCCTGATGGTAGTGATAGGACGCTTTAAAGGAACAAGGAGACTTCCCAAATAAAAACATTAAAATGCGTACCTCATACTCTGAGCTCTTTGGAGTGAATGTGATAGAGACACCCATCAGGATGCTTAGCCCATGTACTGGGGGGCCAAGAGCCTTAGCAACAGAACCTATCAAAAAGGTAAAACATTGAACAAAGAGAGTAGATAAAAAGCAGTCCCAACATCACTAATGCCTTGTCTTTGGGACATCTAAATTCTTAAGCTGGAAGAGATCTGAAAAAGTCATAGGAACCAAACCCTTTCCTTTGGAAAGGTGAAGCCACCTGGGGCAGATGTCTAGTCTCTTTCTCACTTCTCCACAAACCCCCTCCCATCCAATACTAAAATCTAGGAAGACCCAGAGGGAAAGATGAGTCCCTTTGATTTTGTTTGTAGGTGGGAATGACCAAAACTATATTAAAAAAAAAAAGAATTGGTCCAAAGAGTAAAGGGCATGGAGTCAATAGGGATTCTAACACTAAGATCACATTCCCTAAAGTATTCAGGCTAAGACAGTGTGGGTTGAAGAGCAAGGATCCCCTCCTTTCCCCAAGTCAACATTCCCCCTCCCCACCCTCATCCCTAGCCTATCAACAGTGTTTCAGATGCCAGATTTGGGGGAATAGAGTTCACTCTATAGAACCTCAAGACCTCAGCTCCCTCCACCCCATGCCACCTCATAGATAAGGGTTAGCTCATGTCCTTCTCACCTTATACTCAACCCCACCAAGCTGCATGATTTGGAATAAGCAGATTTCTCAAACACTTCCCTGCCTAGTCCAGCCAAGTGGGCCATTATACAACCATACTGGCTCCCTTTCTAGCCCTGGCCTGCCCTAGCTGGGGGTGGGGAGCATGGGCTTGCTCACATGGATGGAAAGAATCCTTGAACATCAAAATCCATCCTTAGGACTATGCTATTCATAGGGTCAGAGCCTCTGGGTGGAGGAATGAGGTGGCCACACTACTCAATTTCGGGGTTTGGGGAGGAGGTGGTCACAGGGCAGAGCCCAGAGACCATTCTGGGAATGGAAATGGGAGGAGGGCTGTCTGGGAGGGAAGGATGAGCAGCCTCTGGGGTGACTAATGGCACCTGGATGTAACATAGATTTGAAGAATTCAGGAAATTGAACTCACGTCTTGCCATTTGTGCTGTTTGTTTACTTTTGTTTTTTGCATTTTGCTCAGCTTGGATAATGAAACTAGACAGGTCATTTTATTTGTGTTGATACAGCAGTCAGGTTTCCATCCTGGTTCTCTCACCTGGGTTTTATATTGGTTACGAGCACAATGGGGAACTCTGGAGTGAACACATCCTCCACCCCTATTAGTTTTTGTAGAATTTAGAATCTGTCCCCTCATTCCCCCCCCCAAAAAAAAAGTCTGATGGAAAGAAGCGTTGTCATTTGGTATTGAATTTTGCTTTAAAAAGTTAGGGAAATTTGGAAATGTGGGTTCAGACAAGTTCCTTGTGTCCCTTTTTGCATTAGACAAGGGCCTCTGCACTTGCTCTTGCTGCTTTCTCCTCTTCTCTCCGTGTTTTTTTGTAGAGCACAGTTGGTGCATGCATCTCGGGGACTGGTTCAGGGGATGATGACAGAACAAGGCTCTTTTCTCAGCCCTGTGCACTTACTAGCGGCATGTCCCTTCCTCCACCATTGGCTCATTCCTGCCTTTTCCCATAGCTTGTCTCTGTTCTCCCTACCCTGCCTCCCAACCTCAGTATTCCCCAACTGTGTTATCCTTGTCTGCCTGCTCAGCTGCCACCCTAAACCCAGATCACTCCCCAAAAAACTCACTCTCCTGTTCACCCATGCCCTCATTACTGGCCCCCCATTCATCATGCCTGTGGTGTGGGCCCTCATTAATCCATCCTCCCACTCTATTCCCCTCTCCCCAAGGGGAGAGCAGCGGCACATGTGGCATTATCCCCAGGCTACCAAAAGGAGAAACTGAGGCATGGGGAGGAGGGGGGAAGGAAGGGTTTAGAGCAAGCCCATGGGATCAAAACTCAGGTCCTCCATTTCCTTGCTCTACTAAACCCCAGTAACCAAAATAGCAATCTCTCTGTCACCACAGATTTGCAGTACCCGGGACCTCCCTCACTAATATACACCTCCCCCATTCCCCAAACTATGTGGGCATCTATCTGACTAGCTGACACCCCACTTCAGTAAACTGATCTTTACATATTTAGAATTGATGCTCTTGGGATGAAGAGGGTGGGAGCTGTGATCTATTAACTATACTATATGACCCTCCATGGCCCCCAAACTTGGTAGTCAAAATCCATGTTTGAATAGGAGTTACATAGGAATTTCCTCCCTCTCCTCCCAACCTAGAGCTCATTTATTTTTATTATTCATATTATTACCACAGGATTGGAATGCCCTAGTGTTGGTCTTAGATAAAGGTTTGGTCACAGACATCCACTCCACTGCCCCCGAATCCTAATCATTTGGGGCTTCGTGAACATTTAAATGGTGTTGTTGCTATGGACTTTTCCAAGGTAAATAGCAGAAGATCATTCATTCCCCTATGTCTGAAACCAAATCAGAGCCAGTATCCTAGAAGAGGACAGCTGTATTCTGGCTTCCCAGTTTTCATATAAGGAACATTTGAAGTCACTGGGGATATTTAGGCTCAAGAAGAAGGAGAAATATTTAGTTGAGAAATGATAGATGTCTTCAGATATTTAAAAGGGTATTTTGTAGAAGTGGGATGCTATTTGGCCCCACAGGGTGGAACTAGGTAAGATAAATTTCCTCATAAAAAGGCAGATTTGAGTTCAATATGTGGAATGGTGGGACAGCCTCAGGAATGATGACTCTTCAGATATGTCATAGATGGAGTCATGTTTCAGGCAGAAGTTGTACAAGATAACCTCTAAAACTCTTTGCAACTCTCACCTCCTGTGATACTTCCTTAGATACTAGATCAGATCTTGCTTCCTCGAAGTTCCCTGTACCATTCCCATAGCCATGAGGAAATCCTTGATTATCAGTCTGAGATGGTCAGTAGATTATCCCTATTACTAAATAGCTCCCCAGCCAATTCCTGGGGCAGAGGGGATCATGGAATTGGAGCCAGCTCCAGAGTGTTTTTGAGGCCTTGGATTTAATAGGTTTGAAGATGCAAATATAAATAGTCATAAAGATCTCCTATACCCTGACACTTTCTACTCACTTATCTGTTCCCCCTGTCCATAAGGGTGAATGTTTGAATACCTGTCCAGTTAACATCCTGAAGGAATCCAGTAGGTTCCAGCCTTATTGCCTCCACTGACCCTTCTTCATGGTCCATCTTTTTAGCTGGACTGGATTCAAGGCTTTCTGTTGGACCCATGCCATAGCCTAAAGGGCTAGATAATTGGATAATGGTCAGTATAAACCAAAACACTAGAACATCCTCAGTGTAACTTATCCTGTCTGCCACAAAATCAAAGGAATACTCATCCTTCAAAGGTTCTCTTGATTGAAACTAGACATTCTCCAGGCCCTCTGGCTAATGTCGGACTAAAAGTCTGTTACTATTAACATAAACTGAAACATGAAGACTGTGATCCTGTGGGGCTCAGGTGCCAGGGTCTAGTTGCGTGGCTGATCCAAGATGAAAAGGTATACCTTCCCTTGGTCAGGAGGGAAAGTTCAGCTAGGACTCCCAGAATTCCAGTGTGCTCCCAGGTTTTCCGAGAGCCAAAAGATAGGAATCAGAGGAATGGGACCATCTCCTCAAAACTTGCAGGGATGGAATATCCTGCCAGAAGGATAGGAGGGAGCAACAGCCAGGGAGCCAGAGGGGGAGAAAGAGCAGTCAGAAAGCAGAAAAGCATAATAGAGAGAAGGTGTGGTCATGGAAGAGTCAGAGTCAGGAGAAGTGATTTGGGGAGCACTACCAGAGAGAAAGGTAGGCTAGAACAGTGGAAGGGAAAGATATACGTGAGGAAAGCAAATTCTAAGGAGGTCAACAGGTCAGGTAGGGGCTTGCCCAACCCTTCCAATGACCCTCCAACCTTGTAGGACTAGGACAAGCCCATTCCCATTCTCTATAGCCAACCAGCTTTCCAGGGGTAGTGACAGATCACAAAGAGAACACTCCAAGGAAGCACAAGTGACTGAGGGCAACTGAGAATTATTTTCCATCAGCTCTCCTGCTTCCCTTCTCCCAGACTCAACTTTTCCTATAGCGTCTGGCTCTGGGACTGTCTTCTAGAAGCCATTCCGAGTAAAGAAACCCACAGTGTTAGAGCAGTTTTATAAGATGGGCCACAAATCAGGGGGCAAAGGGATGTTGCCCCTACAATTCTGGGATTTCCTGAGACTTTTGCCCGTGATACACCTACTAGTTCACTAATGCCACTAAGCCAATTCCCCTACCCATCCCCACCCCTTAGTTCCCCAGGAAAGTTTCAAGAAAGCCAAGAGCAATCTCCTCAATTATCTCCCTAGGACTTTACAGGGCCCTCTGTTAGCAGGATGGAAAATGAAATTTCAAACACCCACCAATCCTTCTCCCCAACTTCCCTCCCTCCCCTCCCCTGGCCCCCCTCTGCTGCAGGTGTGACACCAAGTGCCTAACTTGATTTTTCTCATTCATCACTATGCACTTTGATTTCTAACCTTAGCCTCGTGGATGATTCCGGTTTGTTCTGTGATTTGTCCCCTTTTCCTTCTCCAGATGTCCAAATGGATTCTTCGGACAGAGATGTTTGGAGAAACTGCCTTTGCGATTGTACATGCCAGATCCTAAGCAAAGTATGTTTGAAGACGCAAACAAAAGTCCCCCCTCCCTTAGAAAGCTCCCGGGTGCAGCCCTTGCCCCCCACCTCCATGTAGGGTACTAGGACCAGGGGTGTCGGTTGTTATGATTTTTGGCTGTTTTTTTGTTTTGTTTTTTTTTTTTTGTTCATTTGTTTGTTTCTGTTTTTTGCCTTGTTTTGGTTATTTTTTTTTGTTTTGTTTTTTCATTTTTGGCCTAATTGGGTTGAAAGTTCAGGGTCGCAGGTAAGGGGATAGAGTTGCGAGGCCAGGACGAGTGGTAATGTTGGCAAGGATTGGAGCTGGCATGGGCAGGAGCCATGCTGGGCTGCTAAGATGCCCGTGTCTTGCTATCCTGGTTCTCTCTTTCTGGTTTTCTCTCTTTTGTTAGGTGTCCTGTGGGATACACCGGGGCCAGGTGTCAGCAGTTCGCAATGGTCAACTTCTCCAGTATGTCTCTTTCTGCTACTTCTCTTCTTCCCTGGTGACTGTCGCCCTTGTGGGAGGGAGGGGCCTCATCTAGGAAGGCAGAGGCATTCTCATATGGGAGGTGGGAAGGGAGAAGGCAGCATCTCTGGCTCTTGTACATACTCAGAACCAAAAGGAATTCTTTTAAAAAGAGATCAAAGTGGGAAGCTAGGTGGCTCAGTGGATAGAGAGCCAGGCCTAGAGATGGGAGGTCCTAGGTTCAAATCTGGCCTCAAACACTTCCTACCTGGGCAAGCCACTTAACTCCCATTTCCTAGCTCTTACCACTCTTCTGCCTTGGAACCAATACACACCTGATTCTAAGATGGAAAGTATGGGTTTAAAAAAAATAAGGAGACCCAAAAAATGTCCCTCACCACCATTCTCCCTGCTGTTCCTTCCTCCTATCCCAGATGAGGGATAACCTCATTCTCGTTATGTTCCCCACAAAGATCAACCCGTATCCACCCATCCTGACCTCCATGTTCCCCAGAAATTAAGTAACTCAGTCCCCAAAATCCAAACAAACAAACTTGAGCAACTTTCTCTAGGCCCTAGAGATGAGTAGTTCAGAGGATATGAGGCCAGTGGGCAGGGAAAGCTCAGTACATAAGCCTCCACTCTGACCAGACAGAGCTTATGAGAGGAGAGGGCTAAAGAGCAGAACCATGATTTAGGGCAAAGTTTCCCCCATATTCTGGAGATATTTTTGTAGAAGGGACCTCAGTGGGGGTTCAAGGGTTAGCATGTACAGGGGGAAGCATAGTACTGAAAGTTGAGAGAACTCCCTCTTATGGACTGTTTCAGGGGTTCTGTTTCTGAGGACCTTGAACTTGGATGCAGATAAAAAGTGACAGCTATATTTTCACTGCAGATTACTTAAAACCATTACTCTGAGAAGGGGTTCATAGGCTTTACCAGCTTTCCCAGAGGGCAAAAAAAAAAGTTAAGAATCCCTGGGCTAGCTAGCTAATACACCTCTAGCAGTGTCTCTGGAGAGAAACCCCATAAGGACTATCTTCTGTTTCCTTTCTTCCAAAAAAAGAACTTTCTACTTTCTGTGGTTTGCAGAAAAATCTGAGCCCAAGGCACCAGTATTGCTTAGGAGAAATTGATCTGGCCCTGAGGAGCCAGTTTTCTCTTCTGCCACCAGGTGGAGATGGACTAAAAGCAGAAAAACCATTTAATTCAGTAATAAAAGGTAGAAGAGAGGGAAACCTCTCTCACTGCAAAATCAGGAAGATTTCTTTTCAGTACCTTCTCCTCATGGCGCCCCTTCCTACATACTTTCTTTCCTTCCCCCTCCATCCCTCACCCAGGTCCAGTATGCGTCTTGCTACCTCCATCTCTCCTATCATGGAAAGAAAGCTCCTAATGAATCTGTCTATTGAAAGAAATAAGCAAACCTACTGCATTATCTCTCTGAGAACTGTCCACATTTTAAGAAAGGAGTCAGTCCAAAGAGGATAAAGATGGACTGTCAGACACTGTAAGGCGGTGTTGGAGAGAATGAGGTACAAGGAGGCCTTCTTGGCCCCTCTGCATAAGACCAGCCCCGACCATTGTCCCAGGGATCTCTGCTGAGGTCCCCCGCAGCCCCTCTGAGGCTGTAGGGCTGAAGGCAGAGAACAGAGCTGGTGACCAGGTGTCTCCCCAGAGCCTGTTGTTGGTTCAGATGAAGGACCCATCAGCAGCTGGGCAGGACTGTCTGTGGAAAAGACCAGCCAAGTATCTCAAACCTGTCTGAGACTAAAAGGCCAGGAAAATGAAGGAATTTAGAATAGGAGGACTGGGGTATATATTTTCTTGACCTAGAGGATCTAGAAACCTGCGACAAGCAGGAGGCCATATTTCTTTTTTACTCTTTGGACCCCAGAGTCTGCCTAGCTTGGGAGCTTTATAGAACAACCATCCCCCGGACTAAGCAGTAGCCCCTAAGGTCAGGGTGAGGTATAAGAATCAAGACTCTCTGTTACAGGACAACTCTGTAGGCTGACCCAAAGAGAAACTGTTAATGATGGGATGTGAACCTAAAGGGAGGTCTCCAATGGAATGCCTTGAGGATTTGTCCTCAGTTCAGTGTTTAACATCAATGATTTATCAATGATTTGGAAAAAGGCCTAAATGATAGATACACTTCTCAGATTTGCAGGTGATATCAATCTGGGAGGGAGCACTAACATTAGATAACAGTCAGGATTCAAAAGAATCTGTCAGCTTAATGACGAGGGAACGCTTCAACAATAATGAAATTTAGTAAATAATGAAATGATGAAGTATTATATACAATGTGATATATAATATTACATATGACTTCTATTATGTAATATGAAATTTAATCGAGATAAATAATGCCATTTCAAAGACATGAAGTCCTCCACTTGGAAGCTGACTTTTCAAAAAACCTTTACCTTCTGTCTTGGTCTCAGTTCTGACAGAAGATTAGCAAGGGTTAGGCAATGGGGGTTAAGTGACTTCCTCAGGGTCATACAGCTAGGAGCCCAGACTTGAATCCAGGTCCTCCTGACTCTAGGCCTGGTAATCTATCCACTGTATTACCCAGCTGCCCTAGAAACTGAGTTTTTGAGCCCAAGTACAAAAAGGGGAGAACAAGGGTAGACTGGCCATACTACATGAAAATGATCTTAGAGTCTTATGGGTCTGCCAATAAAGTATGGGACTATAGTAGGAGATGACAACCAACAAAGATAATGCAACATTTGACTGCCCTTAAAGAGACTGACTGACCAGAAACGAGAAAGCAGGTGATTATTTTGCTGTGTACCACAATTCAAGAAGAATATTGACAAGTTGGAGCATTCAGAGAGCAGTCAGGATGGTGCTAGCCTTCAAGATCATGCTATATGAAGACCTCTTAAGAAAGTAGGAAATGTTTTACCTCAAAAAGACTTAACAGAGTGGATGATGGCTTTCTTCAATAATTTGATGTCTTCCAAAGCAGAACTAGAAGCCACCAGTGAGTAGGTAGAAAGAAAATAGAGCTTGACACCAGGGAAAATTTCTCAATGATTAAAGTTGTTCAAAAGTAGAAGGGGGGGGGGGGGGAGTTGGGTGGCTCAGTGGATTGAGGACCAGGCCTAGAGATGGGAGGTCCTAGGTTCAAATCTGACCTCAGACACTTCTTAGCTGTATGACCCTGGGCAAGTCACTTAATCCCCATTGCCTAGCTCTTACCACTCCTCTGCCTTAGAACCTATTCACAGTATTAATTACAAGATGGAAGGTAAGGGCTTATTAAAAAAAACAAAAAGATAATTTTAAAAAAGTATAATGAGTTGTGAGTTCCCCTTCTCTAGTATTTCTTTGAGTAAAGATTCTGTGTGATCATTGTTGGGAAGGTCTCTTAACAAGAGGAAAGTCTCTTAACAAAGAATGACTGCTCTTAGCCAACTTTCTGGTAAAGTCGATTGGACCCCATTCTGCTCTTGGCAGGAACAATGTTCATCACCAGAGGATGTTTTGGGCTTTCTTTTAGGGAGCTGGTATTACCTGAAAATGGATGAGGCCCTTCAATAAGATCCTGAGATTTTTTAATTTTTTTGTTATTTTTTTTTTTAGTAAACCTCAGCTCCAGTGAAACCATTGGGCTACCCCCCACCACTGCCCCAAGTTTATAATCTATGCTGCTTGTGAAGAGGACATGGTTAATTAATTATAGATAATTATATTTTATCTTTTGTGCCTTGATTTACATCTTTCGAAATGCCACTAACTCATTTGATTATCAAGTTACATTACTGAATTATCATGGCCATGCAAAATGGCTACTTGGCACCCTACTTTGGGCACACAGTTGCCCAATGCCCCATATCCTTTCTTTTATACTATGATATAGTAGAGAGAAAGACCTGAATTCAAGTTCTGAGACACCTACTAGCTATGTAACCCTGGGCAAGTTAGTCAACTTCACTAAGCCTCAGTTTCCTCATCTGAAAAATGAGGGGGTTAGGCTAGATGACTATGGACCTATGGTCTCCAAATTCCCTTCCAGTTCTAAATCTGAGGTCTAATGACCCTGGAAGGCCAGAGTTAAAAGCAATGTGAGATATAGCCCTTTTCCATAGGGTGAGCCTAGAGCAGTGATGGCGAACCTTTTAGAGACCAAGTGCCCAAATGGGAACCCTCACATCACATATGAGCCCCACTCTTTACCCCAGACAGGGGAGGGAAAAAGTGGCAGGTGATGTGAGAAATATCTTCAGGTGTATGTGGAAAGTGAAGCAGCACCCTCCAGCATATATGCCATAGGTTCATCAACACAGGTCTAGAGTCTACCAGGCTATTTGAAATCTTCACTCCTGACCACTGGCTCATACTTTGCATTCTCTCACCCCCAGCTGTAGGCCATCATGTTCATCCTATCCAGAGGCCTGGGGAAAAACAAAATAAGAGCAGATGCTTTTTGGTTTTCCATGTGCCAGGGAACCCTTTACTTCTCAACCCCTTCATCCCCTCTGGAGGAACAGACAGGAACCATCCCCATCTACTGTAGCAAGGGTTCAAGGCTGACTGATAGCCTTCAAACCAAGATTCCACAGAGCTGTCTGGGTCAGCATTCTAAGGCAGCTGGGGAACTAGCAACTGGCACTCTCAATCTGGGAAGCAGACAGAGAGGCTGTATGGAAGTGTATCCATGAAGGAAACCAACTTTGGAGCTGCCAGAGACTTGGATCATCTTTAAGGAGAGGTTGAATGAGTGTTCCCTTTCACACTGTAGACAGTGTGAGTGGGTGTGAACCTCCTCCCTTCCTGAACCTTGTGAGGACTATTCCTCTTGATACTGCAGTTTGCCCCAACCAAAGACTCTGGAGTTGTGAGAATCTGGGCCCTGTGCACATTACTAACCTCTTTATCTTTTATTACCTCTTTTATTTAGAGTTAGGTTAAGGCTAAGATTTTCATATCTGGGTGGGTTAGAAATAAGTAACTCCCTGATTCCCCTTCCAAATCCCTTGCTACACTACGTGCAGCGAGATACGTGTTCCCTAGGCACTGTTGGTCACACAATTCTATCTCAGCCTCATGGCTCTCATGCCTTTGTCCCTGAAGGCATGAGCAAAGTGGCTCATTCACATTTTCCTCCTATGCCCTAGCATTCTGGGTGGAAATTCTCTGCTCAAAACAATTTGCATACACCTTGCACACCATGGTCCTGTATAGTAGCTACCTGCCAGGGAAAGGCCAAGCAGTGACCCAAAGGACCAGATTTAGAATACAGTGTTGGGTTTGAAGGTTTGGGGTTTGTTTGTTGGGGGTTTTTTTTTGGCTTTTTGGCTTTTTGGTGGTTGTAACTGTTTTATTTTTTAACCATTCAAAGCAAACATGGCTACAGATGCCAGCCTGCTCTGGGTATGGAAAGTAATGTCACTTGAGTGACAGTAGGCTAAGTTCACTATGACATCACAGTTTCACCTGCACTTAGACTTTTGCCCTAGGTTACCTATCTGGCCTAGAAGAGATCTGGGGAGCTTGGATCTCCAGCATGGTCCTTTCAGACCTTAAAAGCACATCTGGATATATTATAGTATAAGAGAGATAGCTTAGTCTTGGGTTATGAGTCTATTAATCAATCCCTGTTCCCATGGACCCAACCTTATCCAGAGCTCCAAAACCACTGGGTCCCTTGCCTATTCTTAGGATTGAATGTCCAGGCCTCTTTCCCTCTCAGTTCATGCTACAGTTGCTTTCCCAAGGGGATAGCCTGTTAGGAAGGAGAGAGGACTGCACTAAGAATTAAGAAGTCTAAGCTTTAGTTACTCCTTTGATAAGTATTAGCTGATTGACCTTGAGCAAGTTACTTACCTTTTCTGGGTCTCAGTTGCCCCATTTGTAAAATGAGCCTGATAATTCTATACCTATTGAAAGCAAGAGCTTTAACCAAAGAAGGTTCTCTCCCAGCTGAAATCCTAGGAATTTACTGATCCCCTGTGCTTCCTCTAGTCTCATGTATTGTCTACCAATGTGTCATAATTCCTGATCTCCTCTAAAGTGAAACACCCATTCCCTTTGATATTCAAGGTGAATTTGAACTCTGAGGCTACTTAGAGTACCCCAAACTCATTACTAGAAAAGACACTTACATGAGATAGGGAGGAATTTCCAGCTTCTTATACTAGATTCTCCAAGGGCATGAGAGTCTTGCCCCTCTCTACAGCTGGAGTAACAATTATCTGGAGAACCAAAATCATGAGGATACTTGGATTTCTTGCCTGTGTGTAGCAATGGAGAGCTCAAGATAATGGAGTTTGGAGCAGGGAAAAGGGAAGGGGTCAGAAAACCCCTGAGCTACTGGACATGGAAAGCTAATGCTGATAAAAGTCCTAAATTCCAAAGAACCATGCACACACACACACACACACACACACACCCCTCTGAATCCTCCTACTTCAAATGGAATAGATCCTTGCCTGAATTCCTTTAAGAAGTCTTAGAATAGCGAATTGTCTTTCTATACCTCTCTGATCAGATTGTGAGCCTGCAGAATTGTATGTGGCAGTTTTGCAGAGTAGATGATCCTGATGGTCCTTATTGGAACCCAAGTCCCAAGAAGCCAGGTTTCTTTATGACTTCATGGCTATCCCTTGAGCAACCAAGAGAGGGGAGGCAGGAAAACCAAAAAAGACAAATTTGCTCCATAGACTCTTCTTTTTTTTTTTTAACCCTTAATAACAACTCTTAAGACAGGAGGGCAAGTTCTAGGCACTAACGAGGTTAAATGACTTATCCAAGTTCACACAGTTAGGGAATATCTGAGGCCATATTTGAACCCAGGTCGTCCTGATTCCAGGCCTGGATTTTTCCACTGAGCCACCTAGTTGCTCCTAAACTCAAGTCTTAAAAGGAGGAATAAAAGGAGCTGCATTTGATGTTAGAGCTTTAACCCAGTCTTCAAGTGAGACAGTGGAGTTTACCCAGTCACAGAAATAGTTCTTGGCCTTTTCAGACTATAGACCTCCAACCCATCTCAGAGCCTTCTCCCTGCAATAGTCGTATTTCTTATTCTCAGCCCCTGAATCTATCACAAGAACACCTAGCACCTCCCCTTCTCTGTCCCAAAGTCTAGATTCAAAGTCCCATGGAAACTCTACAAAGGGAGAAATGGGAGAGACTGGAAAAACTCTAAGGTTTTTCTAAGATTCGTCTAGAGGAACATATGGACCAGGACCTCTTTAGATTACTAGGATGAAGAGTAACAGCTTGATCTTTCTCTGATACACCCAGGTTTTGATTTAGAGGGGGAAATGATGTGAAATATCTCTCATTCCTTTCCATTATACCTACTCTGAACTCCCATTGGTAAACTTGATCCAGAAAGGAGAGAAAAAGAACCACAAAAATATTGCCAAATGGCCTTCACTCACCCAGAAATGGATAGATTGAAACTGATAGCCTTCTAGGAAAGCCTCAAACTGCTATACTCAGAAAATCTGGAATCGCTGCATTTTCCCCATATCCTTTCTCCATAGTTCTGAAGCCCCAAATCCTGGCATTTTATTCTAGAGGGCCAATTTGGAGAGACTGCAGCAGTAAAAATTGGCTATGACCCTGCTCTGACCTCTCAATAGATCACCATGTCACAGCTAAAGGAATCTCATTTCTGGAGATCCATTGCTATTAGAAATCAGCATCTTTCTTTGGAACTGAAGGTGCAGGGCTCAGATCCTTCTGCCATTGCAATAAGAACTCAGCTTATTCTATGATCTAGGTAATGCTTAACATTCAGGTTCAACTCCCTCAGCCTCAGCTGCAGCAACAGAAACCTTCAACAGCTTGAAGCTGTGTTCAGGTTCTTCAGTAGATTCTGCCCCTAGCCAGAGATAGAGCCCAAGAACAATGTGGAGGAGTTCTAATTTAGACCCTCCTCTGACCTAAATGACAACTTGCCTTGTTCCTTGGCAGACTGGCTCTTTGTTCCAGTTGCTGAAGATGCCAAATACCCTCTCCCTTGTGGAGAAGATAGTACAGAGGCTGCTCAGCAGTGGGAGGCTACAGCTTCTGTGGGAAGAATTGAAGTGAGCCTTAAGCAGGAACCTCCACTGGACTTGGAATCACAGATTCTCAGCATAAGAAAGGAGCTTAGAAGTCATCTAGCCCACCCTGATCCAGTGACTTGGGTGGGTTTGGGGAGAATAAGCATTTCTGTAATGCCTAAATGCTTACAAATATATTATCTCATCTGATCTTCACAATGACTCTATAAAGTAAATGCTATTATTATGTGCATTTTACATTTGAGGAAAGCGAGGCAAATAGAGATTAAAGGACTTGCCTACAGTCACATCATTGGTGTCTGAGATTGGATTCCAACTCAGATCTTCCTGAATCCAAGCACAGTGCTCTATCCACTGTACTACCTAGATATTTTCACTTTGGTATGCTAAATCTACAGTGTGACAAGATAGACAAGAAAGCTAATGCAATCTTGGGCTACATTGAAAGCAACATGAGGTCCAGGCCTAGGGAGAGTAATGGTATTTTCCTCCGGTTTGATTACATCCTGGAGTATTATGAATACCTTGGGGTACCACATTTTAAGAAAGAGGTTAATAAGTAGAAGAATGCCCAGAGAGAGGCAACCAGGATCGTGAAGGGCCTCAAGTTCCTGCCACCTGAATATTTATTGAAGGAATTGGGTGTGTTTAGTCTGGAAGAGATGGCAGGGGATCATGTTAGCTCCCTCCAAATATCTGAGGGGTCTTCACAGGGAAGAACCAACTCCTGCTTTACCATAAAAGGAATAAGCAAGAGCAAGGGGCCTAAACTTCAGAGACAAATTTAAGTTTAAAGTAGAAAAAAATTTCCAATGATTGCAATCATGCAAACATGCCTAGGGAAGTGTAGCAGAAGCCCTTTCCTGGGAGGCCTCCAAGCAAGAGTTGGCTGAGCATTTTGTCACATATATTACAGGGGATTCTTGTCCAGGCTCAGGTAGAATTAGATGACCTATGTCCCCTCCAACTTTGAAGTTCTATGATTCTAAAAAAAGAAGAAGGAAAGAAATTCTATGATTCGAAGTCCATGAGGGAATCTCTACCATAACCTTCCTAACAGGGCTCCTCTGCAGGCTTTGGATCTTTGCTATAAGCCAGCTTAGGATAGGTCCTGCTTGTCAGAAATCCAGCCACTGCTGCTGATCCACTGTCGCATCGAGTTGGCAAAGCTTGTGAAATAGAGAGTAGACTCCCATGACAAGCCTGAACGTGATTAGAGACAGAGAGGCAGGATGCTGCTGTGAATGAATCGTCTCGTTTCCGAGGTCAGAAGACCTGCCTCAATGGCATCTCTGCTGGAGGACCCTAGGTAATCTCCTTCCCCTCTTAGTGGTATAGGCAAATGTCAATCCACACGGATAGAGGGAGTTCCCACACCTGTGTGTTACCTGTGCCAATGAAGTCCTTATCCTTCTGCTTGGGGGATGAGTCATCTTTCTCATCTTGTGATGCTGCATGTGGGGAGATCAGGATAGCTAGTTAGAGAATTCCAGGCCCCTGAGGGAGTTCCCGACAGCCTAGCCTACTTTTTTTTTTCTCCTGAGGCTCAAATCTAGCTGGACCTCTTGGTCTTCCTCTAAAATAAATGGGGGTAACAATACTTGCCTTGCCTACCTCATCGGGTTGTTGTAAGGAAGGTGCTTTGTCAGTCTTTAAGAGTGGCTCTAATGGACAGTCTAGTCAGATCTGACAACAGCAAGGAAGAGGATAGAGCCTTATCTATGGAGATACAGTCAAGATATTTCCGTGTCCCAACCCTTTATTCAAAACATTTGTCTTGACAAATGTAGAACATGCCTTTTCTGGTTTAAAAAAAAAATTAGACCCATCTTTCCAAAGATAAGTCTCATTTTCCCATTCATTTGAGGACATAGGAATGGGGAGGGGGCAGAGAGAAAGACGGACTTCACACATGTTAAAGTGGGACAGGGACATGAACGTGCCCTTTGTACCCTCAGCTGTGAAGATAAGGGAGCACAGGCCCTAGCCTTAGGGAAAAGGTAAAGGGGGTGGGGAGATGAATCCATGTACCTTGTCTATCTCCAAGAGCCTGCTACTGCTGAGGCATGGCTCCCTCTTCCCCAACTTCCCTTCCGGAGGCAGGTATCCCTCTCTGAGCTCTTCCCTGTCCTCAAGAAATACCCCACCCCAACATTCACCAACTGACTTTTCTGCCTCCTCTGCCTCCCCACCAGGTACTAACCAACATGGCTCATCTATAAAGAACCTGGCCTGCCTGCTGACTCTAACCTCTCCTCTCTCCAGCCCCCTCAGGGGCTCTTGGGGGATAGGGTGGGTCAAGGGGAGGGGGCTAAGGGGCAGGGAGGGGTTGCTACTAACTTGCTTCCACCTCACAGGCTGCTGCCCAATATGTCTGAAGAACCCTGACCAATGTCTGTCTCTTTCTCTTTCTCTCTCTCTTTTTTTCTCTCTCTTTCCCACCCCCCTCCTGCCTTCTGCCTCCCCCCACATTTCCTGGCCCTTCTCTCTTCTGAACTGTCAGAGCACCTTGGATTTGAATTAAAGGGTACGAAAACTCCATTATCGCTCAGACCCCATACCCACTTACCCACAGTTCCTGACATCATGTGTGCTGAATTGATTTTTTTTCTTTCCAAAAGAAAAAAAAGGGGGGATAATTCCAAAAATCAGCTACCCTACCGCTTAACTATGGGTTTGGGTGGGGGAAGGCTAGAGGGAGAAGGAAGTCCAAGGTCATCAGTCTGATTAATTTTATGGAAAAGAAAGTTCCTCACCAGGGCATGTGTGTGCATGCATGTGTATGGTGTGTGTATGTGTGTACATGTACACACTCCCAAGCAAGCTATGATCACCTCTGGGGTGCTGAGGAAGAACATGCTTGCCTTGGTCTTTTCCTCCCAGCATCTCCAAGGGCCCTTGTAGATAGTGAGGACAAGAAAGAAAAAGGTACTTTCTCTTGTTCAGCTTGGGGCATCTACCCTGCCTCAGGTATGAGGCATCAGAGGCCTTCTGGGAAGAGAGACAATGCAATGGACATTCCTAAGAAGAGGGCCTCTCTCCCCTCAACCCTATGCTCACCTTCTCCCTGGAGAGAAAGCGATGGCATGGCTGCCTACGGCTAGGATTGGTATCATCATTCAGAAAAAAGATATGCAAATATAAACCCTTTGGGAAGTGGTGTTTGGAATCCACTCTAGAAGGTGGACATCCCCTTAAGCTGGACTTTAATCTTCCTCTTTACTTCATTCCCTCTCACATTCCCATTGCTTCTCATCCTGTGTCAGGTCACTGGCTGAATCATTCTCTCTCTTTCATCATTCCCCTACCCTGATTCAAAACACTCATCTTACTCAGCCTTGGCTTTTCTGCCTCTGTGTCCTGTGTGCTAGTGACTAGCAACCATGTGGCCTGGGTTTGGGATGGCAACTAAGGACTGCCTAGCCATCGATGATCCAAGAGGATCTGCCTCAGCTCGGTACCAAACTGCCTTCCCACCGTTTACCCATCCTCCCTGCTGAGGTTAGGCTCAACTTTCTAGCCCCTGAGTAAAACCTTGGGCTGGACAGTTTGAAAAGTCATCTTATCTGGCTGTAAAGCCTCCTCCAAGGGGAATCCGATCTGTGGCTGACTCCCCTCACTCTAAGTATCCAAGAACGTAATACTTTTGAAAAAGGTGCATATTTGGTGTAGTGGAAGTCTTTTATTAGAATAGGGCTGTCATAGGTGGTCATTTTGGCTCCAGAAAAAGGTTTCTGTGAACATGATAAGGATCTCTTGGTAGCAGATTTGGGGAGAGAGTCTTCCCCTGTTGCCATCTTCAGGCACATACATGTGTGAGAAGGTGTGCATACCTTCATCTGTTCATGTTTCTGTCCATGTCAGTGTCTGAGCCATATCTCCACCACAGGCTTAGCTCTACAAACACTTGCACACCTGACCTTGTGTGTAAGAACATTTCAGTATCTGCCACTACCTGTGTCACTGGAAGTTTTCCTCTGCATGTATCTGTGTCCATCAAATTTTCCATGTATGTCCGAATATATCTGTGTGCCTATTTGTAGCTTTGGGTGTATTTATATACTACAGTATACATGGTCTCCTATGAATGTCATAAGGGTTTGCAGACTGAGCTTTGCTGAATTTTGGATCCATTTTCTGTGGTTTTCTAGCTTGGAACTAGTGAGAAACGTGGAGAACCAAATCTTCCCTTCTTTTCCCTCAGCCTTCAGGGGACCAGGGGAACATTTGGCCCTAGAATTCCAGGTCCAGTATCCACCACCCCACATAGCTGGTAGCCCTGGCTTCTTTCTCCTTCTTTTTCTTTCATCTAGGGATGTGTACATATTTCACCTTATGTTAGTGACAGTGAGAGGGTTGGATTTAAATTCAGGTTTGGGCAGTGGGATAGAGGCTTAGAACCCAGGAAACATGCCATAATTTCAAGCTGGGCAGGAGTCACTGAAACTCCACCTCATCAGGATCCTGAATTAGAAGAGGGATCAATGTTCTGATCCCCACTAGGCATGCCCTAGCTCAGCCCTGGGGGTTGTATGGCAGGCTCTATGTCCATAATATGCTCTGTATTCAAGAGGAAGCCCTAACTCCCTATAGCCATGGATTAGGGGCAGGATAGCCTATGGTATATCAGGAGCCTTCTGGACCTTTGGGGGACTAAAGGTCTCATAGGTCAGAATAGTCCCAGTCTAGCCATCCTTTAGGGATTAATGGCTTTTGCCCTAGTTTTTAAGGTCCTCTTTCACCTTTCCTGACCTCCTAGAGACCCTTTGCTCATCACTTGTGTCCTACCCCTTCCAAGTGACCAGAAAAAATACAGTTGTTTGTTATTTAGGGGAGGAGGAGTTGACTAATGGGTGATCTAGACCTCTTCTCCAGAGCTATAACCAGAAAAAGGAAACCGAATTCCCTCTTGGGAACAACTTCAAGAAATAAAGAGGGTAGGGTCAAGGATCTGAACTGCCTGCCATAGAGGGTCCTGGTTGTGGATTTGGAAGCATCACTCCAGACATTCTACTTAGCCCATGTCTTCTTTTGAGTCCATCTCTGGTCATTGTATCCATCTTCTTTCCACTTGTCCCCTTTACATCTCCTCCTCAGCTTCCCAGCTGTATCATTGCCTTTATTCTCTGGACTGTTCTTCTCCCCCTTACCCTACCTCATAAGTCAGGGTGCTAGGGTCACAAGAGGAGATGCTGGAATGGCTGAGCTTGGGGTTTGAGGGAGAGGGATTGTGTCATGCTTATGGGTGGGCAAATTATAGAAGTAGTGGGGTGGGAGGACATAGGAGAGTTGGGGCATACCTGCAGAGCGAAGGGGGTAGCATTGACAAGAGGCTAGAGGGGATCCAAGAAGGAACAGAATTTGATAGAGACCCCTGAGTTTGGGAGGTTTCTCCAGACATTGTCCATGGCATCTCCCCAAGGCTGACCAGGGCCTCTGTCTGTCAGTTTCCCCTCACCTCCAGAAGTCAGTAGCTAGGGTTCTACTCTGCTCATCCCCATCCCTGTCCTCACTCCTAGTAACTGGCCTCCCTCCTGCCCCCTTGCAGAAGCTGAGGAGCTCTACCAGAAGAGGGTCCTGACTATCACAGGAATCTGCGTGGCTCTGCTTGTTGTTGGAATTGTCTGCGTGGTGGCCTATTGCAAAACCAAGTGAGTGAGAGCCAAGATAAAGGGGCTGAAGACTGATTGCCTGCTTTGGTGTGGTCCTTCCAGCAAAGCTGCCTGCTGAGCAGAAGGAAATGGTCCCCTGAAAACTGAAGAAACACACACACACACACACACACACACACACACACACACACACATTAACACACACCCCTCTCCATGTGGTCTCTGATTCATGCCAGGAACTAAAAGACCATGGGCATGAGAATATTCCTTTAAGGGCCTTGAATCTAGCTGTGAAGAACTTTGCCTCATCTATAAGATTTACCAGCCCCAAGGCTACATCCTTTTCCTTGTCCCTCTAGGCCACTGGAGAATTATATGAAGATTTTCTCCAGATCATCCACTTGGTTGGCCTCTGCCCTTTCTACGTCATCTAGCATTGAGAAGGAGCTTAGAGATCTAAGGTCTTGAGTTCCCACATAGTGCTGCTGGTCTAGCCTGCAGCTCTGATTCCTTGGGAGAGGTTTCTTTCCTCTTTAGATCACCTGATCTCCTTCTGTCCTGAAAGAAGAGGGATAGTGACTTAAGGCAACTGGGGCAAGTTGGGGAGCGGGGAGAGTGGAAGGAGGGGAGAAGGAGAAGAAAGATATAACAGGGGAAGAACAAGATGGAGAATAGGATTTGGACAGTTCCTGGTTCACCATGTTAGCACAGAATCCTAGCATTGTGAGAGCAAGGGGAGAAAAAAAATAAATAAGACATAGTCACTGCCCTGAAGAATCTCATAATATAGCAAGAGAAAGAAGTCTTAAACATGTAAAAAGATAATAAACTGTAAAGAAGTCAGGTCAGGAGAGGAGATAGATCACTGTGGACACTGGAGTGACCTGAGAAGGCTCCAGGAAGGAAGTTGGAATTGAGATGGGCCTTGAAAGATAACAGGATTCAGGCAGAGGACAAGACAGTGCAAATAAAGGTTTTGAAGTGAAAAGTCATGTTTGCCATGTTTGAGGAATTGTGGGAAGATCAATTTAGCTAAAACCAAATTGGAGGCATAGAGCCAAATTGTGTAGGGCCTTAGATGTAATTTTTTTAGAAGCTTTGTACAGTGGAAATCCACTGAGATTTTTGAGTAGAAGAAAAATATGATGAAGGTGGTGTTTCAGAATGATTTGTCTGTCTTATTTGGGAGCACAGGGGATCTGATGTTACATGGAATGGCCTTTTGAAGATCTATTGTCCTGGGCAGGAGGACATTCCTCTAAGGACCTTGAATCTAGCTGTTGTTCCCTTACCTTTCTGCAGGGGCCAGGTGGGACAGGGCATCTGAAGGGAAGAATCATAGAAGTCATGGGAAAGTAACAATATATTGTTAAAGCTAGAAAAGATTTTGGAAATTATCTAGTCCACCCCCACTCATTTTCTAGTTGTGGAAACTGAGACCCAGAGAAAAGACTGGTTAATGTCATTCAGGACTAAAATCTCACTCCTGATTCTCAGGCTTGGACTTCTACCAATATACCACACTTCATGGAGAGAGAAGGTAAGAAGATGCCAGGGGTCTATGTGAAATGACTTGCCCTTCCTCCCTATAGAAAACAGAGGAAACAGATGCACAATCATCTTCGGCAGAACATGTGTCCAGCCCATCAGAATCGGAGCTTGGCCAATGGACCCAGCCACCCTCGACTAGATCCTGAGGAGCTTCAGATGGCAGATGTGAGTGGCATGTGGGCCCCTCCTCTCTGTGCCCAGGAAAGTACTATTCACCATGAGCAACAGTCTTGTATAGGGCTAGCTCACTGACATCCCCACATCCATGGAGAAAAAGCAAAATTGGGAGATGTTTGTGATGTAGTGATGGGAGTCATGGGTTAACTCAGCCTCTCAAAATTACTGACTGGGTCCCTTGTTGACTTTTAAAAAATTATTATTTTGTTTAAAAACCCTTACCTTCCATCTTAGAATTAATATTGCATATTGGTTCCAAGCCAGAACAGTAAGGGCTAGGCAATGGAGGTCAAGTGACACAGTGTCACACACAGTGACCTTGAACCCTGGACTTCCCATCTTTAGGGTTGGTTGTCTTGTCCTCTGAGCCACCTAGCTGCCCAAACCCCCAACTCCACCCCCCACCCCTGGAGCCCCCTTGTTGGCTCTTAAAGTAAGTTTTCTCCTTACACAGTTGCTTAGTTATTCTTCCAAGAGGAGCTGTGTCTTCCCTACCGAAATTCTATCTACCACTCTATAAAAACACATGATATTAGAGCAGCTGGGTTGCTCAGTGGATTGAGTCAGTCCCAGCAACAGGAGGTCCTGGGCTCCAATCTGACCTCAGACACTTCCTAGCCGTGTGCTCCTGGGCAAGTCACCTAACCCCCATTGCCTAGCCCTTACCATTCTTCTGCCTTGGATCCAATATACACTATTGATTCTTAGGCAGAAGGTAAGGGTTTAAAAAACAAACAAACATTTAACATACCCCCTCAAACTTCCTAGCACATAGTAGACTCTTATTTAAATGCTTATTGGCTGACTGACTGATGTTAATGCTTCAGAGCAGTCCCATCTACATAGACTCTTCGAGACTAGGTCCAGATAGGCTCAGAGCACCCAAATAAGGTCCCTTTTTTTTTTTTTTTTGCTGTTTTTTGTTTTCCTTGGTTCACATGTTCCTCAGTTCATGTATCACACGTCTGCCTTTCTCTCTCTGTTTCAGTATATCTCCAAAAATGTCCCTGCCACTGACCATGTCATCCGGAGGGAAACTGAGACCACATTCTCTGGGAGCCATTCCTGTTCACCGTCCCATCACTGCTCCACAGCCACGCCCACCTCCAGCCACAGGTGGGGATACCTGCTTCGTGCCCCCAAAAGTCTCCCAACTTTCTCCCTAATAATTCATGATGGATTTGCTCAAGTCTTTCCTGAAGATATTTCTCTTTCTAGCCTCAACCATGGGAGCAAGGGAATCACTTCCATGGGTTTATTCCTTGGCTGCATGAGTGTTTCATTTGTCCCCAAATGTCATTTTGAAACATCAACATTTTCCTCTTTATTCTGAGCTCTATAGCTTTAGTAAACAAGGCTGTATTTTCCCTCTCTACCCCTCTGTGAGATCATGCACTAGAATTACATACCATCTCAGGCTTTCTCGTTCTAGACTTTTTATACACACAAACCTACACCTGTGCACACAGACACACAAACACACACACTCAGAGACTCAATCTCTCTCTGTTGGTCTGTCAGTCTGTCTCTCTCTCTTTATGATATAGATACACACACACACACACACACACACACAGAAAGACAAAACACTTGTACTTTGAAAAATGAGATTTTTTTCCCCTCTTCCAGAGCATGTCTTTAGAGTGGCAAAGGATTTCTTTTTCTTTGTATTGCTTTCTTTATTCTGTAAAAAAAAAATTAATTCCCAAGCATCTCACCCCCTTCTTCCTCTCCTTACATCAGAAGGCAGCAACCTACAAAAATGTGTAAAAAAAATTATCTCTTTCGTGTTTCTATTTATCAGTTCACAAATATTAGTTCTGTAGCTGTATATAATGTTCTCTTGGTTCTGTTCTTTTCATTGTTCTTTGTTATTTCATGTAGCTCTGTCCAAATTTTTCTAAAATTAACCTACTCATCATTTCTTATGCACAGTAATATTCCATCATGAAAAATTAAATTGAACAGATTTCTTCCTTGATTACCTCAATATAAAAATTCCTAGTTATTTTCTAGTCATCAGCACTGTGACCAGAAAAAAGCAAGAGGGTCAAGGAGGAGGGTGAAATAAGGGCGTAGCCTGATGCTGGTAAGAGAGAACTGAGAAATGGCAAGAAGGGAACCAGCTATGACAGCATTGTCAGTGTTCATCCTCTGAGGTGACGGAGAATATCTGCACACTTGATTCTCATTGGCTCAAAGGTCATGCACTGATAGAGAAGGGCAGTTGGTTTTTCTCAGTGTGTTTGTTGGAAGTCGATGGCATAATAATTTACATGCCAAAAACCTATTGGCTAAATCGACATGGCAGTTGTCTTCAAATATTTAAAGACTGTTTTATGTCCTTCAAAAAGGATTATTCTCCTTGGGCCCCAGAGCACAGAATAAAAACAGTAAACAACCAGTAAAGCAGGAGTTAAAAGGATGTAGATTCAATATGAGAAAGAATTCCCTGACATTTAGAGCGGGATTGTCAGGGATGTTGCTGAGAAAATTCCTATTCATGAATATGAATGAGTTGGACTAGATTATCTATGAGGCCTTGTGCAGCTCTGAAATTCTAAGATTCATGGGGGACAGTGAATTCCAGGCCAGTTAGGTTGGGCTGGTGACTATGTGGGGGATAAAGCTGAAGAGACAGGTAGGTGTCATCTTCTCAAAAGGTCTTGAATGCCACATAGACTAGTGGTGGCAAAGTCAAATAGAAATAGGGCCACTAAACCATAAAGAAAGATCCGTATAAGTTGGCACATATTGACTTAGGAAACCACATGGAAACATTATCTATGTTCTATTACATTTTAATTTATTTTGTTAAATATTTCCTGATTGCATTTTTTTTATAACCCTTCCCTCTGGCTTAGAATCAGTACTGAATATTAGTTCCGAAATAGAAGAGTGGTAAGGACTGGGCAATTGGGGTTAAATGATTTGCCCAGGGTCACGCAACTAGGAAGTGTCTGAGGCCACATTTGAACCAAGAACCTCTTGTCTCTAGGCCTGGCTCTCAATCCACCAAGCCACCTAGCTGTCTTCCAATTACATTTTTATATGGTTTGGGCCACATTCAGGGGTCTTATAGGTGATATGTGCCAGATGTTTTGAACACCTTTGATGTGGATGACAGGAAGCCACACTATATTTGATTATTACTTTTTAGTTGGGAAAACAAAAATGTAGAATGGAAGAGGGAAATTTAACCATGGCCCTATAGGAAATCTAGGAAATTAAGAAAATAGGAAAATAGGAAAGCTGAGACAAAATGGGAAGCCCAGGTTCTAGAAACAGAGAGGCATTGTTGTTGTTACTTATGGTAGGGAAACAATACAATACTGTCTGATTCAATTGAACAAATGTTTTATTAAGCGCTTACTTTAAAATTATACATGAGGAATTCTGCTGGGGGCTGGGTTACAAAGACAGAAACAAAGCAGTATCTGCCTTCAAAGATCTTTGAAGAAAAAGCATACACAGATGTTCTACTGAGGGGAGGGTACGGTGTGGATATAGAGAAGTAAATAAAAAACTATTAGAAGAAGGGGGAGAGCCCTAACATTTGGGGAAGAGAAAAGAGATTCATGAAATGGGATGTGAGCAAGCCATGAAAAAAGAAGCTAAAGAGTGAGAGAGGAAGACAGAGGGTTGAGTTTGGGGAATGACTAATAGGCTGGTTCAATTGGACATCAAATGTGCAAAGGGAAATAACTAGAAATGAATCTGGGAAGTTTGTCAAAAACCAGATTGTAGAAGAATTTAAATGCCAGGGGTAGGAGTTGTGGAGGAAAAGAATAAGCATTTATGTAGCATCTACTCTGTGCCAGGCACCATGCTAACCACTTAAATATATACATATTCTATATCATTTGATCATCTCAACAACCCAAAAGGTAGATACTGTTATTCTCCTCATTTTTCAGTTGAGGAGGTTGTGTCAAACTGAGGTTGTGAGTTTTACCAGGTTGAGGAGTTTGTATTTTATTCCAAGCAAATGAGAAACCACTGAAGTTTTTTGAGTAGAGGAGCAAGGGGGCAAGGCCCGTGTTTAGAAAGATTAATTTGTCAATTGTATAGAGAGTGGGTATATGTATATGGAGAGGGGAGAGAGTGGGAGCCAGGAGACCAAAGGAAGGCAGAAGTCCAGGTGAGAGGTGAACAAAGGCCTGAACTGGGGTATGGAGAGAAAATGGGGTAGGTCCAAAAGATGAGAGGGATTCAACAAGTCTTGACAATTGACTAGAGGTGGAGGATGAAGTAATGATGTAGAGCCAAGTTGCATAATTAGAAAGATCAATGGCAACAGAGAAGTGAGGGGGACTGAGGTTTGGGGAAAGATAATAAATTCTGTTTTGGACATGCTGAATTTGGGAGGCTGATGAAGGCATCCAATTGACAACTGATAGAAGATTGGAGCTTGGGAAAGAGATTGGAACTCCTCTCTGGATATGTAGATCGGAGGGTCATCTATTGAGAGATGTTCATTGTGAGAGACCTTGTGGGAACTGAAAAGATTATCCAAAGAGAGTAGAGCCTGTGAGAGACTACCTGTTATTTGTAGTTTAGTCATGTTCAACTCTTTGCTGTCCCCATTTGGGGGTTTCTTGGCAAAGATCCTGGAGTGGTTTGCCATTTCCTTCTGCAGCTCATTTTACAGATGAGGAATGGAGACAAACAGAGCTAAGTGACTTGCCCAGGGTCATACAGCTAGTAAGTACCTGAAGCCAGATTTGAACTCAGTGAGATGCTGGGCACTCTGGTGCCATCTAGCTACCCCCACATGCCTGCTAAACACTCAAGAAATTAGTGATCCAGCAAAAGAGACAGGGAAGAGGAAGAACCAGAAGCTGGGAGAGCAGAGGATATCCAGGAGAATGTAAAAACCTCTTCTTTGCTTTTCTTTCCATCTTCACATTTTCTTCAAATGATCGTAGGCTCATAGATTTAAAGATGAAAAAGACCATCTAATCCAAATCCCTCAGTTTACAGACAGGGAAGCTTCAGCTCAGGAAATATAAGTAACTTCCCTAAGGTCACATCAACTGTCAGAGGTAGAATTTGAACCCAGATCCTCTGACTTCAAAGCCTGAGTTCTTTTCAACTACCAACTAATCTTGTATTGATTTACCTATATAGTGTGTGAGGGCAGCTAGGTGGCTCAGTGGATAGAGTACTGGGCCTGGGGTCAGGAAGATCTGAGTTCAAATCTGGTCTTAGATCCTTGTTAGCTATTTGACCCTAGGCAAGTCATTTAACCCTGGTGACCTCAGTTTCCTCATCTGTAAAATGATCTAGAGAAGGAAATGCCAAACTCTTCCAGCATCTTTGCCAAGAAAACCCCAAATGGGGCATGAAGAGTCAGATACAACTGAAAAAGAACAAGTATATTGTATATATTATCTTTTTTTAAAATTATTTTTACCTTCTATTTTAGAACAGATACTAGATATTTGTTCCATGGCAGAAGAGCAGTAAAGGCTAATAGGGGTTAAGTGACTTGCCCAAGGTCACACAGCTAGGAAATATCTGAGGTCAATTTTGAACACAGGACCTCCTGTCTCCAGGCCTGGCTCTCTATCCACCAAGACACCTCTAGCTACCTCATACATTTTTTTCTCTCTCCAGGAGAATATAAGCTCTTTAAAGGCAAGGATGGTTTACTTTTTGATTTAATTGGTCTTTATATCCCAGTGTCTTGTACAGCTCATCATTTAATAAATGTTTGCTGAGTTTTAGTTGGGTTTCCCCTTCCATACCTACTTCTTTGCCTCCCCAGACATGAAAGCCACACATGGAGCTTGGAGCAGACAGAGAGCCTGACTTCGGATTCCCAGTCAGGTATCATGATGTCATCTGTGGGCACCAGCAAGTGCAACAGCCCAGCCTGCATCGAGGCTCGAGCCCGGCGGGAGGCAGCCTGCAACATCGAGGATGAAAGACGGCCAGCCATGCCATACCATGACTCGGTAGACTCCCTGAGGGACTCACCACATAGCGAGAGGTCAGCCCTGCCTCCAACCAGTCTCTCCCCCTTTATCCTACCCTTCTTAAGAGCTGTCTGGCCAAGTGTAACCACTGCCTAAATGATCCTAATGGCAAACCAGTTTGTAGCTGCTGTTTTAGCAAACAAGGTCTCAGTCAGTTTTCACAACACCTTGTGGGGTAAGTACCCCTGGGAGATAGGCAAATTGTCATCCCCATTTTGCAGCTGGGCATAGTAAGTCCAGAGAGACTAAGTGATTTGCCTAATGTTATAGAATAAATTAGGAATCATGCTTCAATTCTGAGATTTCCTGGCTTAAAGATCAGAGGACAATAGGACCAAGATAAAATGGAAGGTACATGGAGCCATGGTTAAGGGCAGTGTGAGTGTTGAGACAGAAGTAGAGCAGAAACTGGCCAGGGCATCCTGTAAGCCCTGAAATTAATCTCCAAGGTCCCTTCCAGTTCTAGAATTTTATAACTAGAAAATGGGAGTGTGACTCGATTACTTTAAAATGCTCTTGATAGGCAGCTGGGTGGCTCAGTGACTAGAGCACCAGGCCTAGAGTTGGGAGGACCTGGGTTCAAATGTGACCTCAGATCTTTCCTAGCTTTATGACCTTGGGCAAATCATCTTAACCATGTTTGCATAGCCATTTCCCTTCATTGTTACTAAGACAGAAAGTAAGAAGTTATTTTTTGTTGCTGTTGTTTTTAATGCTCCCAAACCTCTGTGTGACATGGGAGAACAAAGAAATCATCCCTCCTTTTCCTTACTTGGCACTTAGAAATTTGGAGTTGAGATTTGCCAAAGGCTTGCTGAGCTTCCTCTCCTACCAGATGTGTCCAGTAACAGGTTCCCACCTGTGTAGGGCAAGGGTTTGCAAGGTAAGGCACTAGGGAAAGAAACTGATTTACACTTTTGCGAGGTATGTGTAAAGGTGAAATTCTGAACATTGTACTTTAAAAGGGATTTTGACAACCTGGACTATGTGCAGGCCCTGGGGCATGCCATGAACCCTTGGCATGTTCCACCTCCCAGGTAGGACATGATACCTGGCTTCAGAGGTTTAAATGAAGGATTGGAATTTTGAGAAGCTTCAGAAGTGAAAACTAAGACCAATGAGAGGAAGTTCCTGGAGTGGAAGGGAGCAGATTCAGGTTCAGTGTGACAAAGAACTTTCTAATAACTACACTTATCTGACAGGACAATGCACTTATTGACCCTGTGTGGTAGTGAGTTCTAGCAGTAGCTCTTTAGGATATCATAGAGTACTGGGTGGGAAGTCAAAGTAAATTATTTCCAAAAGTTCTTCCAACTCTGAGGTGTTGCTTTATTTATTTTTTATTTATTTAAACCCTGACCTTCAGTCTCAGAATTAATACTGTTGTATTGGTTCAATGGTAAAAGAGCGGTAAGGAATGGGCAATGGGTCTGCTTAGAGTCAGCGAAGTAAAAAGTATCTGAGGTCACATTTGAACCCAGGTCCTCTCAATTCCAAGCTTGGTGCTCTATCCACTATGCTACCTAGTTGTCCCACAGAAGAGGTAAAACGGTTTTTTAACCCTTACCTTCAATCTTAGAATCAATACTGTGTATTGGTTCTGTAGTAGGATATTTGTTAATTGAGAATTAATTAATTAAATGCATGAGATTTCTAAGAGATCTTTTTTAAAAAATCTGAATAGAATCTCAAATAGACTTATCACTAACTTATGTTACTTGTTCTATTTCTTAATGAACTCTTACTTAATTAATTCTTAAATTAACAAATATCCTACTATAGTCCCAAGGCAGAAGGGCAGCAAGGGAGGTTAAGTGACCCAGGTAGGAAGTGTCTGAGGTCGGATTTAAACCTCTCAAGGGCTGGCTTGCCATCCACTGAGCCACTGGCTGCCCCCAGAGGTATTACTTTAAAGTAGGAATGTTTTCTCCCAGGAGCCTCTCCGCAGGTGTACCCATCCCCACCCGCGGTCATTTCTGCCCCGTTCAGGGCCCTCAATGTTAATCTGGGGAAGGGTCAGGTTGGCTCCTGCGGATCCCAGCTGCCTCTTGCCTTTCTCCCCAGGTATGTGTCAGCCCTCACCACGCCTGCCCGCCTCTCGCCCGTGGACTTCCACTATTCCCTGGCCACGCAGGTGCCTACCTTCGAGATCACCTCACCAAACTCAGCCCACGCGGTCTCACTCCCCCCAGCCGCGCCCATCAGCTTCCGGCTGGCAGAGCAGCAACCCCTCCTCCGGCACTCGCCGGCCACCGCAGCGGCCGCCAGCGCGGCCCCGGCGTCTGACATGCAGCGCAGCTACGACAGCTACTACCCTCCCCGCCGGGGCTGCTCCCACGACAGCATGGGAAGCCTGCCTGCCAGCCCTTTCCGAATCACTGAGGACGATGAGTATGAGACCACCCAGGAGTGTGCGCCCACGCTCGAACCGCCCAAGAGAACAGCCACAGGTCACCGGCGGTGGAGGAAATCCAGACTGAATGGGCACATGGCCCAGCGGGCGCGGGCCGTCCGGGACTCCTTCTCACTCAGCAGTGCCTCCTACAGTGAATCGGATGAGGAGCTGGTGGCCGAGTGCACCCCTTTCCTCAGCATCCACACCTCGGACATGTTGGGCACGGACTCGCCACCGCTGTACCAGCCAGTGGACAGCAGGACTTATTACTCCTTAGACAGACACAGCACCCAAGAGAGCAGACACAGCCGCATCACACACCCGCGGGGAAAACAAGACTCCGCGCCTCTCTAGGACCCGCTCTTGCTCCCCGTCCCCACCTCGGCTTCCCTCCCCCACCCCTCTCATTTCCCTCCTTCTGCTCCCTGTATCTTTGAGGAGGACAAAAACCACACACTTGGAAAGAAAAAAAAAAGAAATAAAAATATTTTTATTTTATATAAAAGGAAAAATGTATAACAAAATGTTTTATTTTCATTTTAGCAAAAGTTGTCTTATAATAGCTAATAGCAAAGACTTTTTTATAGGAAACTCTATTTATATGTAACATCTTGATTTACAGCTTCGGAAAAAAAAAGAAACAAAAAAAAAGGAGAGATGGGCCAATTTTTTGACTATTTAATAGAAACCTATATGTGGTGCCTTTTTGCTGTACGCTAATATGGAGCTCCTGGAGAGAAGGCTGTGGCCACCTCCGCTGTACAACAGGTTAGTGATCGGCTCTGGCCAACCCCACCCCACCACCCTGCCTCCCCCTTCCTTCCCCTGCCCACCCCACTCCCAGACCGGAAATAGAGGAACAGGAACCAGTCACGATCTAAAGAGCCAGAGAAGGGATTCCCAGGTCATCTTACATTCTTCCTTCTCTGGAACCTAATTTTGGCATGTGGAGAGGAGAAACTTGGGGGGTGGGGGTGGGGGAATAGGAAAGCAATCAATCCACCCCCACCAACCCCAGATAATGGGTGGGAAATTCTGCATCCCCTGGGGATCATTTCCCAGAAAATAAGACCTTGTGTCCTAGTAGGTCAGATTGGAAGAAGTTTCCAAAGCTGATGTCCATTTTTTAAATGTTGCAAGGCTGGGGAAAGCAGGGTTAGGAGACAGATTGGGGTCAGACTCGCCCACGGGGTGGGGAGTGGAGTTGGGTTCCTCCTCATCTCTTCACCCCTGGCAGGAGAGGTCTCAAAAGGAGGATCCTCCCCCACCCACCCCACCCACCCCCACAGTGTCCAGGGCCCATGGGGTTAGCCCAGCAATGCATCCTAGGTCAGGGAGAGCCAGAGCTGCAGTGGGATGAGGGGTCCAGCCACCTCCCCCCTGCCCCAAGGAGGTCTCTCCAGGGCTCCCCTCAGTTCTCTGCAGCACCTCGTTTACATGGTTCGCCTTTTCTCTTTTACGCCTGCATGTTCTGCATTTCAGATACTGTAGATTGGATGCATGGTGAGGCTGTGATTGAGAAGACACAATTGACAGTATATTTGATTTTACCTTTTAGCAATAAAGTAACTAACCA
Organism: Monodelphis domestica; assembly: GCF_027887165.1. NCBI lineage: Eukaryota > Metazoa > Chordata > Mammalia > Didelphimorphia > Didelphidae > Monodelphis > Monodelphis domestica. The sequence continues at coordinate 338,048,019 of NC_077227.1, read as the reverse complement.
AGCCCCCTTCCCTCCTCCCAGCCCCCAACTGATCCTTCCAACCTCTCCTTTCCCACAAAGAAATAATCAGGTCTGACCAAAAGAAAAAAATAAAAAATCGGCTAATTCCTCATAAAGGTGATTGTAAAAAACAAAACAAAAAACAAATATAAACCAATGGGAAATCTGCCCCAGATTGTCTGAATGTCCGAACTCTTGACTGTTGAACACTTGAACTTTTTTATATTATAAATAAAAATCAAAATAACTCATTGGCCCAGTGTGTTTATCCAATCTCCAGGATGGGGGCTTAGGGGATGTTGAAGGGGAAGGAGATCTAGGCTGGAGGGGGGGCAGTGCTAGGGTTAAGGAAGCACCCCACCAAAGAAGCCACATGCACAACCACATACATACTCACTCTCCAGGGGGTCAGAGAACAGTCTCTGCTTCCCTACCCCCACCCCCACCCCTGCTGCCAGTGTCTGCTTCTTTGGCAACAGCCTAGGTGAGGAGGTATTTACAAGATGTCTCTTGTGGTGCAAAGGAACAGGGCCAAAGTGCTGACGCAGATCCCTCTGCTTGCAACTTGGGCCTGGAGAGCATGGAATGGTTCCCAGGAAGGATTGAAGGGACAAAGATGAAGGGAGACTTTCTACCATTGAGGAGAGGGGTGGAAGAGGGGGTAATAGGATTGGTACTCTGACATCCAAGGCTTCCCGGGGTTATGGTCCCAGTGGGGCCATGCAAAGTGTCCTGCAGAGCTGGCCCTTCCTGCTGAGACTACCTTCACTGTGCTATTGGTGATCCTACAATTTATGGGTCTATTCCAGCCCTATCCCCCCAGCTCTCACCCTGTCCCCCCTTTCCCCTCCACCTAAACATCTCCAAGGACCAGTTCTAATGCGCTGCGGCTCCTGTTTCTATCTGGGATTATGAACACAGAGGAGGCAGATTTCTGCCTCAGATTCAGCTCTCTTCCATCCAACGCACAGACTTCCAAGGTGGCAAGATATAACACAGAAAATCATTAAACCAAAGCCAGGAGTCCCTACTTCAAGTTCTGATTCTATGTAAAATTATATCCTAGCTCCCACCCTAGTTCCATTATTCTGTTAGATATTTCCTAGGATCCTCATAGTTCTATACCAGGGCATAAGTATATAACTGACCAGTGAATCAACTTTCTTCATTCATGAAGGGCAGCTTGTATATATACCATGTGTAGCCTAGGTTCCCTCAATACAGGGGAAAAGGCAAGGCGATATCATTTGGTTTCATGGTTGGGAAAGCTGAGGAAATTGCCCCACTAACACTGTAATGGCAGCAAACTCACTGACATCTCTATCTTTATCTGACTACTCTCCTCATTAAAAAATTCCTGGGTTTCTTGTTGAGTCATTTTAGTCATGTCTGACTTTCTGTGGCTCTTTGGGATTTTCTGGGCAAAGATACTGGAGCAATTTGCCATTTCCTTCTCCAACTCATTTTGTAGATGAGGAAATGGTTAAGTGACCTGCCCAGGGTAGAAGCAACTTCAAAGTCAAGAGATTCCCTAAGTGCCTCAGTTTCGATTTAGATAAAACTCTGACGTCTGGGCCAATCTATTCAATAAGCTCTTCAACCATCCTGGGATCCCATTCATTCCCCCTATTGACATGGCTACTTGCTCTAAATAAGTTTTATTAGAAGCTATAACTTGACCTCAAGTGATTGAGCCCCCAAATGACCCCAACTGATTCTAAGAAAACTTTTAATGAACCTGTTGACCTTTTAACTTCATTTTGGCCTCTCCTGAGACTTTTTTGCTTTCTAGAAATTTGGAGGAGGGAAAACCAAGAAATGTACCAGTTTGAACTCAACTTTTTAATTCTGACAAATCCAACTTGGTCTCTCCATAATCATATTTGTATATTCATTTGGCTTTTTGCTTTCTAGAATTGTAGTGAGTAGTCAAGGGAAATTTAAGAAATGGGCTAGATTGACTTTTAAATATTATGTGTATCCCACAGATGACCTCCATTAAGCCATACCTCATCTTTTCAATTAGCACTACAGTGAAAAGAGCATAGGCTTTGGAGTCAGAGAACTTGGGTTCAAAAATATGACTTCTTAGGCAGCCAGGTGACTCAGTGGATTGAGGGCCAGGTCTAGAAACTGGAGGTCCTGAGTTTAAATCTGGTCTTGGATACTTCCCCTGTGTGTGAACCTGGGCAAGTCACTTAACCTCTGTTACCTAGTGTGAGATTTAAAATGGTTGATGTCTTAAACTGTAGTGAGTTAAAATGGTGGAAGATATAAATTGTGATAGATATAAGGGAGGGTGAGTAAATTTGACCGCAGAAAATATGTTTCACTACAGTGTCTTGGTTTTTAAATCAAATATAAGGTGGTCGCCAGGGAAATATTCCCAATCATTCAAATACCCAAGTCAACTGGGTTTTGTAGAGATTTTAATTAATAATATAATGAGGAATTAGAGAAAGAGAGAAAGAGTAGGAAAGGAATAATTATGAAGGGCCTCAAGCCAATATGGCCTAGACCTGAGTCTTAAGAGAGAGAATCAGTCTGTTTTTTTGACACTCACCACAAGGTCTGCCTAAACAAGGATTCTAGTGACACCAGGCCAGCTCCATCTCAGCTGACTTCACCAGAGAGCCTTCCAGCCAGAGACTGTTCCAAAGGGCCTTTCTCCAGAGCCTCTCTCAAGAGAGTCTTCCCAAGCAATCCTCATCAGAGATCCTCCAAAAGGATTTCTCCAAAAGGATATATATCTCTCAAGAGATTCTGCTTTTTCTTATATAGGGGTTTTTCTCCCATGTCACCTCCCCTAAGTCCCTACATCTACCAATCACTGTAGACGCTTTCCAAAGGACTGCCCATCTAAATTCCTGCTAAGTTGACCAATCTCCTCAGTAAGTCTGAATCAGAAAAAATGCTGCTGTCGACCAAATCTCCTCAGTAAGTCTGAAGGAGAGAAAACACAGCTGAGTCAACTAATCTCATCAAGAGAAAACTTGCCCGGCCCTTTTAAGTACCTAGCATCCCATTGTATCAATTCTAAAAACAGGCCTGGCTCAAAGAACTCCTTGCCTTATTATAAACATGGCTCCAAGTACTTTCATTGTTTAGCAAGGAGTTTTTTTCCCCTAAAGCAGTCTTAAGTATGGTTGGAGTAGAGGTCCTCCCATTTCTGATCCTGGCGAGTACTCACATCAAAATGGGGAATGTTTCTCAGTAGGGAATTTGTTCCAATTAAGAATTCCCTGATGGGGAAATTTTTAACATTCACAAGTCTGAGAGATTTCAAGATTTACACTAGCCCTTATCACTCTTCTGCCTTGGAACTGGAACTTAGTATTGGTTCTAAGAAGGAGAGTAAGGATTTGGATTTGTTGGTTTGTTTAATCTCTAATACCCCCTATGTGACCTTGGGCAAGTTAGTTAACCTCTCTGGTACTCAGTTTATTTATCTGTAAAATGAGATGGTTGAACTAAAAGGCCTCTAAGATCCTTTGCCATTTAACATCTATGATATGCTGTGATCCTTTGACTCCATTCATGTGCTTCAATACCCCCTTAGCTTGCTAGTGACTTTTGAAGTTTATATCAGATGATGTGTCCTTCGTAGTAAAGATCGGACACTCAAGAGCTAGCAGGAATTGCTATAGATATGTAAGTCCAAGAGACATTCATAATCTGAGAGGGACCTCAGAGGCCATCTTGTCCAACCGATGTCATTTTATGAGGAAATCATTGCCCAGAAAAGTTGTGTGTTGCCCAAGCTCCCAAAGGGAGTAAGCTTCAGAGAGGAGATTTGATCCTGAGTCCTACAGCTCCAGTCAGTGCTCTTTCCTTACACCACGGATTCCCAAAGAACACAACCATTTCTGGCTATGGGATGTGCCAAGGACTTAGTCGATTTGCCATTTTTTTTGTGCTTAGATCTCTCTGCCCTTTCTTGGTCATTGCTGATAGTTCCACTCAGCACCATACCCATTCTTTGCTTTTGTCACATTAAGAGAAACTAAGTCTGTTCCTTAATAGGGAATTGGGAGGAAGGGGCCTGAATACAGTGAACTCCTACCCTCTTCTCTTCTGTTAAGTGTTGATAGTAATATTACAGGAATAATATAGCTCTGCCAGATTTGCAAAGTGCTTTACATATGTTACCTTTTTTAAAAAAAAAAAACCCTTACTTTCTGTCTTAGAATCAATACTATGTATCAGTTCAAAGGCAGAAAAACAGTAAGGGCTAGGCAATGGGAGGACTTGCGCAGGGTCACAAAGCTAAGAAGTATCTGAGGCCAGATTTGAACCTCGGACATTGCATCTTTAGGCCTGGCTCTCAATTCACTGAGCCCCTAGATGTCCACCCTCCCTTCACTTGATAGTCATAGCAACTCTATAGGGAGAGGGAGGCCCTATTATCCCCATTTGACAAATAAGGAAACTGAGGCACAGCAGAGCAGCTCTGTGACTTGTGTCCACAGCCACACACCTAGGAAGTGTGGGAAGCTGAGGGAGGCCTCTGTTGCTGCTGCCCTGGACAGAAGTTGTATCTCTTATGTTCCACCCTCTCATACCCAAGACCTCTCAGACCTTCCAGAGCTGTGTCTCTGTCCAACAGCTTCCACAATGCCACATCTCTGAGCTTTCCCTGTAAAGCTCAACATTCCTCCCACTCTCTGCTTATTTTTAGGTTCTCTCTCCTCAGGCCAATGTGTAACTCTAGGGCATTTGTGAATATTTAAAATGGAATATCTCAGTGGTCAGTCTCCAATACCAACCCCCAACAAGGGGATGAACAGTACTCCACCATCTAGGACTTTTCCTCCCCTCTTGATTCCCTCCCTACCATTCCAAGAGTTCCTACCACTGGGCAGCATCTCTAGTTTGTCCATCTACTGATTATGGGGATCTGCTCTTGCCCTAGGGCTGCCCTGTAGACTGGACACAATTTAAGAGGCTGTCACCAACCCCAAGCATCCCCACGGCAGCCTACTGGCAAAGGTCACTGCTGTCCATGCTGATTTGCATGAGGAAACACATCTGTCCAGTTCACTCTCAACCTGCAGTGAATATTCATGTTCATATGGCATATCCCTTTCATATAGCATACTGAGGCAGCCAGGTAGTGCAATATCAAAACACAGGACTTTGAACCTGGAAGATCCAAATTCAAATCCTTCCTCAGATATGTCTGGTGGCCCTGGACAAGTCACCTAACCCTCTGAGCTTCAGTTTCCTCATCTATCCTCCAATGGGGATAACGATAGCACCTCCCTCCATGATGCTACAAAGATGAATTAACACATGAAGCTAGGCAAACTTTGCCACACTATAAAAACGTTGGCTATTATATTACCCCAAAAACTTTGCTATCAACATTAATGGAAGGGATCAGAGAGGTTTGTATCCTACAAAGGAAGAATGCAACATCCCTAACACACACTTCTAAAGGTTTTTGGAGATACTATGTTGTTTTCCAAATGTAACTTTTCAATTAGGTTAGGTTGCTGGGAAAGTTGCAGGACTTCATTCTCTCTCCTTCTACAGTTAATACATATGCTACAGCTGAATGGAGTCCAATATCTGCTTTATTTTAACACAAGCCAGGTTTTATTATTAGTCAGTTATCCCCCCCCCAAAAAAAAACCAATCCCACCAAACCAGAGAAAGGGATTGCTCATTAAACTGAACTTAGAGAGCAGCTATCACCCACCCACTTGAGGTGCCAATAATTACAGGTCTTAAAAAGAGTGCTAATTTAGTGATCACATATGTTGCAAATTTCTTTTTTGTTCTGTTTTTTTTTCTTCTGAGACTGAATGTTCAAGTTTGGACTCTAGCCATAACATTTGAATTTGTTGCCTAGATTGCCATTTGCTAGCCATGTGACCTTGGAAAAGCCACTCATTTTGCCCTCTCTGGGCCTCAGTTTTCTTCATTTGTAAAATGAGACAGGTGAAATCAGTCATTTCTAGTTCTAACGCCTATGAAAGAAGCAGTCTTTTTGGCCAAGTATGTACCATGGCACCCTACCTTCTCTCAAGAAGAGAGGCCTATTCCTTCCCCCCAACCCCCTAACCCCACTCCCAGTTAATGTGATCAAGGGAGTAATTTGATTTCCTGACCTGCTCAGATACTTCCACAACACCCAGAGAGACCCAGAGATCTGAGCAGAACAAGGATAATACAGAGCAGCAATAAAGATCCCCTCCTCGATGTGGCAAAGTAGGGACATTAATTCATTGCTGGTGGAGTTGTGAACTGATCCAACCATTCTGGAGGGCAATTTGGAACTATGCCCAAAGGGCACTAAAAGACTACCTGTCCCTTTGATCCAGCCATAGCACTGCTGGGTTTGTACCCCAAAGAGATAATAAGGAAAAAGACTTGTACAAGAATATCCATAGCTGCACTCTTTGTGGTGGCCAAAAATTGGAAAATGAGGGGATGCCCATCAATTGGGGAATGGCTGAACAAATTATGGTATATGTTGGTGATGGAATACTATTGTGCTAAAAGGAATAATAAAGTGGAGGAATTCCATGGAGACTGGAACGACCTCCAGGAAGTGATGCAGAGTGAAAGGAGCAGAACCAGGAGAACATTGTACACAGAGACTGATACACTGTGGTACAATTGAAGGTAATGGGCTTCTCCATCAGTGTCAATACAATTTCCCTGAACAATCTGCAGGGATCTAAAAAACACTATCCACAAGCAGAGGATAAACTGTGGGAGTAAAAACACCAATGAAAAGCAACTGCTTGACTACGGGGGGAAGGGGATACGACTGAGGAAAGACTCTGATTGAGCACTCTAGTGCAAATACCAACAGCATGGAAATGGGTTCGAACCAAGAACACATGAGATACCCAGTGGAATCGTGCGTTGGCTATGGGAGAGGTGGTGGGTAGGGGGTGGGGGGGAGGAAAAGAGAATGATCTTTGTTTCCAATGAATAATGTTCGGAAATGACTAAATAAAATAATGTTTAAAGAAGAAAAAAAAAAGATCCCCTCCTCTTCCCTCTGCCATTCTTCCCACCCCCACCTCTCCATCCCCTGTGGGGCAGGCTGAGAGGCAGCCTCAGACACATAGACACACACACACATAGGCTCTGTCTATTTATTTCCACAGCATGGACAGTCAAGCAGTATGTGTCAAAGCTAAAGCCAGGGCGGCCCCAGGAACAAACAAGGGACAGTCCCAGCAACTCAGAGAATCATCCCTCTATCCCTCAAGGTGCCAGGACCACTGAGGAGACATTGAGCCCTAGGCCTTTGGACACATTTGGGGGACACTATAACAGGTAGATCCTTGTAAAAAAGGGTTTCTAGCCGGTGTTTGTTTCTTTTTCCTCCTCTTTCTCCCACATCATTAGATCATGTGTGTGTGTGTGTGTGTGTGTGTGTGTGTGTGTGTGTGTGTGTGTGTGTGAAAGGCCATAGTGTTTCTTAGCTCAAGGACAGAACAATAGTCACAGGCATGAAAACAGGGACAGCTTGACTCTATGAGAGGAACATTACTGGGCCTGGATTATTGCAATAGGAGAGGTTCTGAAGGGACCTCTGCTGCAGCAAGTGGGTGGAATGTGTCTGGGGGGGTGAGGTTTTGGGGGAAGGGGCTGCATTTTGGGAAGGGAAGATGGGACAGGAAGGATCATCTTTGATTTGACGAAATCCACCCATAATGAGAGGGGCTGCAAATTGGACTGAGGTGGGGAGAAGAGGAAGAAATCTAGTGAGAAGAGTTGAGGGCAAGGGCACCTAGAAAGAGCCAAGGTCCCTTGCTCTCAAACCATGAACTTTATGGCAGGGATACAAATTCCCATCATAATAAGTCAACTGTGGGAATGGAGGATCCCAACAGGGAGTTCTCTGGGAGTGCTTAGAAAGAGTTGAGGACCTAGAGATGCTGACATCTCTAGAGTAGGGAAAGAGGATCAAAACCTTGACAATGGCAGCTTCTCGGCCTCCTGGGCACTGACCCTGACTGGAGCCCTTTGGCTTGCCCACTGGGATTCAGTCCATGAGGTCTCCAGGGCAGAACTATGCTTACTGACCTCCATGGGGCAGTTCAGCAGAGGCCCTGCTTCTGTGGCCTGTCCACACATCTCCCAGTTAAGTGCTGGGTTCTGTGACATCCCTTTGTACCAGGCCACCTGATGTGGATCCATGGCCCTGACTGAGGGATGGGCTGGAGTGTGTCTTCCTCAAAGAGAGGTCCTCGGCCTCGGCTGTGGCCAGCCTAGCCTCAATCTGCTCCAGGTCATCTGAGCCCACTTCAATCTTCACGCACAGGAGATGGATGTATGTCTCATAGCGGCTTTTCTGGGAGGAGAAGGCAGGGAGGTAAGTGGCATACAGGACAGTTAGGGAGATGGGAGTCAATAAATGACAAATAAATTCAACCGCATCACCAAAAGTTCTATACTGAATCATGAATATTACTTCTCTCTAAGCTTTTCTTCATCTGTAAAATGGGATAATAACCCTTGCATGGGTTTGGGACTGTGGCCAAAATCTGTTGCTGTGGGTCTATAGAAGCCAAGTCTAATCCAGGGGGGATTCTCACAGAATTTCCTTGGGAATACCAGGGGATTCCCTCCCACTCACCCACTTTTACAAGTTATTTTAAGGAACAAATGAGAAGGAGCAGCTAGGTGGCTCAGTGCATAGAGAACCAGGCATGGAGATGGGAGGTTGTATTCCTAGCTGTGTATGATCCTTGGGCAAGTCACTTAATTGCAATTGCTTAACCCTAACTGCTCTTCTGCCTTGAAATGGATACGTATTGATTCTTAAGTATTGATTCTAAGATAGAAGGTAAGGTTTAAAAAAAAAGAGACACTAAACCAAAAGAGATGGTCTTCTAATTACTCTGACCTAGTTGGAAAATCTGTATTTGTTTAGCTATCAGCACAGAGTCTCAGTCATGTGGTCCGTCTTGAACAAAGAATGTTTTGCATGTTTTCTCCCCCATCATTAGAAGGCAGGCTCCTTGAGGGAGCTTAGCACCGAAGAAAGGCTTTATTGTCTGACTGACTGGATTTCCTTCTAACAGTTTCAGCTCCCTTCCTCAAATCTTGTCTCTATGACTCCATTAATGTCAAAAGGACCACAAAGTTCCTTCTTCTGTCAGTCAGTTGGTCAATAAGCATTTATTTTCAACCCTTATCTTCTACCTTAGAATCTATACTAGATATTGGTTCTAAGGCAGAAGTAAAGGCTAGGCTATCGGAGATAAGTGACTTGTCCAGGATCACACAGCTAGGAATTATCTAAGGACATATTTAAACTTAAAACCCAGAACAACCTCCTCTCTCCAGGTCTGGCTCTCTCTACTGAGCCACCTAGCTGCCCTTCAATAAGCATTTATTAAGTGCCTCCTGTGTGCTGGGAATTATGCAAGGTGCTAAAGATACAAAGAAAAAAAGGGGGGGAGGGTGGCCTTGCTCTCAAGAAGTTCACAGTCTAATGGGAGAGGCACTATGCAAAAAACAACAAACAAATAAGCTACAGATAGGATAATTTGGACACCACTGACAAAGAGAAGGCTCTGGCATGAGGCTAAAGAGAGAGGCCCAAAATTTGCCCAAAGTTGTCTAGCCCCAAGAATGGATTAGGAATCATTAGTGCCTTAGAAAAGCTGAGGAAGAGGAAACTAGCCTTCCCTGGCTCCCTGGGGTCTATGAGGAGCTGAGGATTGAACCCAAATGCCCAAACATTTCCTCCCTCCAGCCCTCCTCTCCCCAGGTCCACACCTCGAACGTTAGATAGTGCTCCTTCAGCCGGTACTCCTCTGCCTCCTTTGATTTGACATTTTTCTCAGCCAGGTGCATCCTGTGCTCTGTGAGCTCTGCCATGATCTGCCTCATCTTGTTTTCATGGGACCTCAGCTGTTCTTCCTGCAGAAGGGACCCCCATAACCAAGCATTGTTGCCTTACAGCATCAGCACAGGGATGGTTGCTCCCATTTCACAGATAGGGAAACTGATGCCCAGTGAGAGACTTGCCAATGATTCTCAAGTGGCAGAACTAGACCCAAAGCACAGGTTTCCTGATGCTCTAGCTAAGGCTTGAGGTGATGTTACTATTCCCATGGAGTGAAGTCCATCTTCCCTGAACTTTAGTGCTAGTCATAACAATCAAACCTTTCTGGCCAGAGGGGAAGAGGGGCAGTGAAAGCCCCTAGGATGGCTTCCTGGTTCAGGCTGTCAGGCCAGGCACCCCCCCCCAACCCCTGCCCCCAGAATGGGGAGAATAGGGTGTCTAGGGGTCACTTTTACAATCCCTCCTCTCTTTCCCAATGACAATTTGCATTTTCAAAGGACCTCAGCTGACATATACATGCAAACTTTGTATGGACATAAGCACACACATACAACACATACATGCATACCCACTTGCATCCACACGCAAAGAAAACCTCCCCTGACACAGCCAGGTCCTGATGTCATGTGCATCAATAAATAGGCAGTGTCAAGCCAGACCCAATTAGATCAGTGGGCCTGAGGAGCTAGTGTTTGCAGAACTCCCTCCCCCAGAGGGCAGGAATGCCCAGGTCACATTGGAAAAAAGCGGACAGATTAGAATCAAAGTCATGAGCTCAAAGATTTCCCAACCCCTAACCAGTCTGGACGGCCGCCCAAGTAGATTACGTCGTCTTCCTTGTAAATCCTGTGGCCTAGAACAGGCAGAAGGACCCAGAACCGGGATGTCAACAGCTTACCTCTTCTCACTGCAATACTTTCTTCTCCAGCCCCTAGACCCAGAATAATAGGAATGCCCTCACATACCCCTAACCTACTTCCAGGAACTACCAAGACCCTCCTCCCATAGGAACTGGGGTGGTAGCATCTCAAATTCTACTTTGCTGTTGGATCGTGCTGTAATTTTGCTACTTATGGATTTTAGTCTCTTGGATCTTGGAGGACAAGACCCACCTTGCCCACAGAAGCCAACAAAAGCCAGTGCACCTTAGTAGAGTAATACCAAATCAGGTCTGAGTCTCAGTCCTAGCTCTGCCACTAGTGCAGCGTGTGATTTGGGGCAAGATATGTCCATGTACCTCAGTTCTCTTATCTAGAAAATGAAGAGGTCTCATCAAGGTGACTGACCTTCAAGGTCCCTTTCTAGCTTTGTCATTCTATGCCTCTAGGATTCTGTTGGGGAGTAAAAAGAGAGCTCCCTGGGATGGGGCAGACTTTGGTCCTTACCTGGCACAGGCGTGTGGTAGAGGAGGGCAGAAGGGGTCTACAGAACTTCTTCATTGAGCAGATAGCAGCTGGGAAGGCAGGGGCAGAGAAAATGGCAGCCACTAGGTTGATTCGAAGGATCCAAGAAAGCATCTCCTCCTTGCTTCTAGGATGGGAAAAAGGTATCCCTTGATCACAGCACTCCGGGCATCCTTTGAGCAGTACTGGACTTAGCAGGACTTCCTCATTCAGGACCTGGCATGGCTCAGCTTCAGCACCTATCCTAGCTAAACTCTGTGATCCCTAACAACTTAATTATATCATACATGTATGTGTGTGTGGGGGGGGTGTATGTTCTACATATATATGTATATATACATACACACACATATCTGTGTGTGTGGCCCTAATTCCTAACAAACTTGCTATGGAAATCCAGATTCAATCCTTATAAATAGAGCATGCTTTATTTTACAGAATGGATTCACCAGCTACCTGTACTTAAAAGTATAGTATGATTGATAAAGTCCAGAGAGGGCAGAGAGGAAAAATCCCTGAAGCAGGAGGGGAGAGAATTGAATTCAGCATTTCATTATTCTATCACTAAGTCACCTGGGACCTTGGACAAGTTGCTTCTGCCTCTGGATCTGTCCCCCCCTCCATAAAGCAAACCAGGTCCTTACAGTCTCCAAATCAGTGGTTTACAAGTAGCTTTTCAATGGCTTGATCAATGCCCCAAGAACCGGCCACCTACATACTCAAAAGGAAGTTGCTGGAACCCCATTCTGACGTTGTTCTGGTGTGGAGAGAAAAGGAGTGAATTTTTTCACTTTACAGTGAGGTCGTGGGGGAGAAGGGAGAAGAGAGGAGGAAACTGGAGCAGACAGAGCTCAAACGTACCCTTCCCACCCCACCTTTTGGGTGGGGCCCTGGTACACAGGGATCAGATGAAGGGAGGGACTGTTGAATTTTCAGGGTGAGCATTAGCACCTCAGAAATCAGCCAACACTATAAACAAGCCTTGATTTATTTCTGTTGGTTGTCCAGGGTTAAGAAAGTGACAGGAAAAATTGTTGTTAATGCAGATTAGACTTGAAAGTATGTCCCCAGTATTTTTCAGAGAGTCCCCAAATACAGTTGTTCATCTGTAAGAGAAGGTTGGCTGCCACTAGGGGCATAAACATATTGGGCCACAGGTGGCCTAGTGAGGGCACCAAGTTCTCTTCCACTCTGAGGTTACTTCCTGGCAGCTTCTATAAGCAGAGAGGAAGCTTTTATGCATATGTTTATTAGCCCATTGTGTATATGTTGGCAAAAGAGAGACAGAGAACCCAGTGCCTCTTCTGAGGCAGAGAAGAGCAGAACTTCTCTGAGGGCATTGTCTGGGTGCCAGGGTTCCTTGTGGGGGGGTGTCTCTGTCTGTCTGTCTGTCTGTCTGTCTGTGTCTGTGTGTGCACGTATGTGCATTTTGGGATCAAAAAAACTAGAAATAAATCAAGTTCTCATATCAGTTAGGGAATGGCTAAATCTGTAATAGACGAGGGACTGATTCTATAACTTCATTGGGACAGGGAACCCCTAGATAAGGAACCTCTAACAATGCAGGCTGACCCTTTCTCTGCAACTAACAGACTTAGAAGAGTTGTTTGGGGCACTGTCACTTTCCCAAGGTTATATAACCAGTAATATCAGGGATGGGTAGTCCTCCCAGGTCTTCTGGGCAACAGGGCCAATTCTCTTTCCATTACCCCACATCACCTATCTCCTTTGTTATTATTATTATTATTATTATTTGCCCTCTGTTTCAAAGAGGACTTCACAGGATGTATTAGGAATATTAAGAAACCAAGACTAAGAAAGATTCTGGAGAAACATGGAAAGGCCCAAATGAAGTAAAAGGAAAGAAGAGAACGATGACTGCAATAATGCAAAAGAAAATAGAACTCAGAAACATTAGGACTATGAACAATGCAGTGACCAGGCTTGAGCCCAGAAAACTGGCCCTGAAACACAACTTCTGTTTCTTAGGAGAAAGGTGGTACATTAGAGTTGCAAGTTGGAGCATACATTATCAGACACGGCTAATGTTGGTTGGCCGCTAGGTAGTGCAGTACTGGGCTTGGAATCAGGAAGATGCATCTTCTTGAGTTCAAATCTGGCCTCAGACACCTGCTGGCTGTGTAACCCTGGGGAAATCATTTAATCCTATTTGCCTCAATTTCCTCACCAATAAAATGAGCTGGAGAAGGAAATAACAAACCACTCCAGTATCAAGAAAATCCCAAATGGAATCACAATGAGTCAGACACAACTAAGCAACATCATCTTGATTTGTTTTACTTAAACTTCTTTATTACATGGGAAGGTTCTTTGTTGGGGAGGTCAAGAGGAAGGGATGTCCTTATTTTTAAAAAATTAATAAAGGTTTGGCTTTGTTGTTGATATGCCCTGGGCTGAGCTGTCTGAAGTCTTAAACATAAAAAAATCTCTATGTTCCCAAGGTTGAACACATAGATCTATGCCTACACTTTCTAGCCCTTTGCTCCTCTCTTAGGCATATCTGTGTCACAGGACACGCCAAATGCCAAATAATGGTACTCACGGTGCTTGGAAGAGAAAAACCCTCCAGTCAGCTGTCTTTAGCTTCAGCACATTAGACTTCTTGCTATAGTCCAAGGCTCTGGTGGCCAGTGCATGATGGACACGAATGGCATTCTTCAGGTCCACCTCTGACAGGTCTTTATCTGGCTTGTATTCATCCTGACATTCAGTGAGTAAGGAAGGAATTTGTGGAAGGCCAGCAGGATTTGGTTCTCCATCTACCCTTCCCATAAACCCTCCCCCTAACACCCATCCCGGGGCCAGTTCCCAACAGAATTATTTTCCTCACTACCCTAGAGACATCTTAAATTTAGTTTTCAACTAAGCCAGAGAAGGCTTCCAATAAATCCTCACCACTCGAAGAGCTCCTCAAGTCTTAGAAGAGCAGAACCTTCCCCCATCCGGTCAAATCCAAATTCCATCCTTCAAAGTCCTGCTTAATTTCCAACTCTCTCCAACTATTGAGTTTCCTAAAATTTTGACTTTAGGGCCACTCAGCTTAGAGACCATGTCATATACTTCCTTATTTCTCTCACCAAAGAAAGATAATACTGGGCAAACTAATAGATGTTGGACCATCTTTTGCCCAGAGATTATATATATATATATCACCTATGAAATCAACATGCCCATGTATAGATGCCACCCATCAACCATCAAATCATCTAAAGCCTAAGGCTATCCCCTTCCATGACTAGTATCTCAATGCTTGAAGTTACTTCAATGTTCATTGATATATTTTAACTTTACTTATACATGTACACATTTCATAGAACTGAAATTGAAGGCAAGGGATTGTTATGGTTTTGTCTCTGTAGCCCCGATAGCTAGCACAGTGCCTGGCACATAGTAGGGGATGCTTAATAAAGGCTTGCTGAATGAATAATGTCCCCTGAGGGACTCTCCAAATGTTCCCTTTTCAACCTGAGACCGTCAGATGACAGTGGTTCTATTTCTTTCTCATGGTTCATGGCCAGAACTACCTCCTCTTTTCTTCAAAACTGGACAGACCAATGAACACTTCAGATTCAGTCCTAAGACAAAAATGAACCATCCTAGTGATGACTACATGTACCTTCTGTAGGTAAAGTATAGTTCCTTTAAGAACTGCATAGAACTTCTTCCACCCTCGCCGACCTCGGGGAGCTAGAAGAAAAAAATGAAGAATGGAGGTCTATGGCCAACCTTTATTCATCCCCCTCCACTGTACAACTAGACCCAAACTTCCTCCTGAATTATAGGTCAAATAAAGTTCCATGTCACTACACAGACCCCACTCTCTCCCTACCCCCCCCCCCACTAATTCCTATGCAGGCCCATAGACAAGTCATACAGAGAAAAGTTCTGTTCAGAAATGAAGTCCACAGGGACAGAACCCCAGAACCATGCCCCCCCTTCCCCCCCCGGTACTCCAGGGCAGCAGTCATGCTATAAAAGGGAATGTAAGACAAAATCAATACCAAAGAGTTCTTTAACTTTTCCAGGGACTGAATCACCCAGGCTACACGTGCCCCATCCCTCTCCCTCTTTGGCCAGGTTGAACTCTCAGGAAAGGTCCCAACAGTGAATAAACCATGAAAAATGGGATAATGATGAAGCAATAATTCCTTGTCTCCCCTCCCCCTGCCCCCAACACACAGCTTGGGTCAGGATCAGTTCAGACCTAAGGGGATGGCAGTCTCAAGCTTCCAGGCTATATATCCATACATAGGAAGCTCTTTCTATTCCTCCTGCTCTCTGACCCCAGAAAGTGTTACCAGAAGTACCGGTGGCCCCATTCCAAGAAAAATGTGCCAGGGTCTAGAAAAGCCCCAGAAAAGCACTAATAAGGACCTCTTGGTTGGGGAAAGAAGGTCAGGACTATAGGAGCTCAAACTGATAATATAAGCCCCTTCAGTTTGGGGAAACACAAATTGAATAGGGCAATGAATAGAGCCAATGATCAGATACAGAGGGGTAACAAATACACAGAAATGGAGTGTCCCCAAAAACTGAGAGATGAAATAAGTTTGGAATTGAGTGAAAACTTTGGGATAAATCAAAGTAAATCCAACTTAGAGGTGGGGGTGGTGAAAAGAGAACTCATTACTCCTCTGGAATAATGTAGCCCAGAGAGAAAATAAGAGGGGGGAAAGGAGATGGGTGAGTTAGGGAGGTCATATGTATTCTAGCAGAAAGGACACTGGATTAAGACTCAAGTTCAAGTCCCATTCTGTTACAACTCACTCTGTAGCCTTGAAAAAATCACTTCGACTCTTTGGACCTCAGTTTTCTGCTCTGTAAATGGGGAGAAAGATCCCTTTTCCTTACCTATCTCTCAGTGTTGCTGTGAGGATCAAAGATGACAGATGTGAACATGCATTGCCACGGTCACTGTATATATCTCAGTATAACTGGGTGTAGAGGTGGTGGGGAAACAATGGTTGTTTGGGACCACCAACACTAACCCATGAGATAACATGAATTCCCCCAAGTGCTCCCCCAATATCCCCTCAGGGAGCTGACGAGGAAGGAGGGGGAAATATCTCAAGTGTTCTGTGGCAGCTCCTCATCTCCTCCCCCCACGACCCCCCATACCCCTTGGGAGTAGCACCCACTTCTCTTGCCATCCATGTCAGCATGGGTCTTGCGGGTGAGCACACCATGCTTGTAGGTGGCAGCGTTGAGCGCCTGAGGGATATCCAGGAAGGGGTTGCTTCCGTCTATGATCCTGGTCACTTTCTTGGCCCCAGGTCCGAACTTGTCGTCCACCAGCTCAGACAATGACTTCCTCAGCTCCTCCTCATCGCTGGGGAAGCACAGGGAATGGGACCACAGGATGGCCCCTGTCTCCCCCACACACCCTGGGGGGTTGGAGGGGAATCTGTAGCCCCCACCCCATACCCTTCACCCCTAGTCCATTCCTTGGGCCCTGGAAGAGCTGGGTAACCCAAGAGCATTCCCAAACCCTCACTTCAGTCCTTACCCTGGGAGAAAGTTCAGTTTGTCTAAGAGCTGTAGAGGTTCTGATTCCTAATTCTGATTCCCCTACCCTTGATCTGAGCTCCTGATACCAATCTCTCTGTTCTTCACCAAAGAACCACAGAATTTTAGATTCTCCTCCCCACTTTCTAAGGATCTTGGGTCAATGGATAGAGAGCCAGCCCAGATCTTCAATCTCTCTCTCTTGTCTGAAGTGAAAGGGTATGGAGGAGCAGAGAAAGAAGCTCCAGTGAGGAACTGGGATAGGACAGTTAAGAGATAGAGTGAGGAACTGAACTGCTTGGCCTTTTTAGCTGATAAAACAGAATGGGGTGAATTCTAGGAATTTCATTACTAGCAGTCTACTACTATGTCGAACTCTACTAATTCTATTGAATTCTTTCTAACTAAAACCAAACTGGCATTTGAATGGGAATGGGGACCAAGGAGAGGTCTCCAAGGTTTTCACATTTTGGGAACTTCTTCTGAAATGGAGGGTTCACTTGGATTACTATCCATTTGTCTCTTGGACCCTAAATTCCTCAAGAGTAGGCTCTGGGATATTTGGTTCAATACCTACAAATATGGCGGTGACTGGCCATGAAGGCTGGTGGTGACTAAGCCAACACACTAGGCTTGGTCCACTGACCACTGTTCTATCAAATCAATCTCTCCTGATTGGATTTCTTTGGTGGGCCTCACATATTCCATACAGACTCAGATCTGGAAGGAAACTCAGCAGCTACCAAGTTTTCAACCTTTGCCTGAATGGGAAACCTCTCCACAACATACTGACAAGTAAGCTATCCTGTCCACTGCTTAAAGATTTACAGTGTAGTCTTCATCAACTACTTCCCGAGGGCAACCCATTTCACTTTTGGAAGGTCCTAATTGTTAGGAAGACATTCCTTAAAAACAAAAATTAAAAAAAAAACACTAAAATCTGCCTCTCTGAAACTTCTCCCCCAGCTCCCAGTTTTCCCCTGCATGGCCAAATAAGTCTAATGCTTTCTTCCAATGGCAGTCCTTCAAATATGCAGATGCCTCAGTCTTCTTTTTTCTAGACTTAATTTCCCCAATCCCTTCATTTCTCCACTGCACCCAATTTTCCAAAGACCTAAATACTATTGTCTTTCCCCATTTGGCAATGAGCCCCAAGGGCCTTCATCCCCTTCTCAATCAGGCACCCTCCCCCACCCCAAGGCCACAAACACTACTCACATGGCCCACTCCAGCTTTTCATTCTTGATGGAATTGTACAATGTCTGGAAGGAGAGGAAAAAGAAGCACTAATGAGGAGTCCAGAAGAGCTGCAGCCATTCTTCACCCTCCAGTTGAGTCAAAGAAGTCTTTATGTAAGGAAGGCCTTGACCAAATCAGGCAGACTCTGTAAACAATGTCTTCAGGCTCATTTCCCCATCTGAGTGGCCTCTTTATGTTCACTTGGATTCACCATCTATTTGCCTTCCATCCTAAATCCCATGAGGGCAAGTTCTGGGGTAATTGATCTCATTTGGTACCACATCTACAAATAAAAGTGTTTCTTTTTTTTTAACTCTTGCATTCTTTTAGAATCAATACTAAGTATCAGTTCCAGTGTAGAAGAGCAGTAAAGGTTAAGCAATTGACTTGCCCAGGGTCACAGAGCTAAGAAGTGTCTGAAGTTATATTTGAATCCAAGACTCCAGATCTCCAGATCTGGCTCTCTATCCACTGAGCCACTTAGCTGCCCCTACAAGTGATTCTTGGTGGTGACCATTATAATGGCTTATGGTAAGTGACAATGATGACCATAGTAATGGTGGTGCTGGCAATAATGGTGATGATGATGATGATAACGATGATGTGGATAATGGTAATAGTGATGGTGGCAGTGATGACAATGGATAGCAGTGCTGGTTGTTGATTCAAGTCATTATATACTAAGCACCTACTATGTGCTAGTCACCGTGCTAGGTTCTGGGGATACAAAGGCAAAAATTTAAATGTCACTGTTCTCAAGGGGCCCACATTCTACTAGGGGGAAACAAAAGACACAAGTAAGTAAATAGAAAATCTATACAAACTAAATATTATATTGTTTCAGAGGGGCTCAGAACTCTAGCAATTAGAGGGATCATCAAAGACCTCCTAGAGGTGGCATTTAAGTGGAGCCTTGAAGGAAATAGGTATTCCAAGTCAAAGGTATTAAATTCACAGCTCACCAGTCACTGGAAATACAGTTGAACCAAATTAAAATGCAATTATTGGACAAATGTTTCACAAAATAAATATGAACACAACATAGATAAAGTGAATTTGTGGTTTTCTAAATCAACATGTGATCAAGCAAGGATATCTTTCTATTTGAATTTGAAACCATTGTTTCAGAGAGAGAGTACACTTCAGGCTTGGGGGGCAATCTGTGCAAAGGCATGGAAAAGGGAGATTTAAGGGCATTTAGGGAAACAGAAATGGGACTTGTTTGACTGCAGCTATTGAGGATGTAAGGCAGAAAATGTGAAATCAGTCTCAGATACATTGTGAAGGTATTAAATGCCAAAAAGAAGTCTATATTTTATACTGGAGGCAAAAAAAAAAGGAATTATTGAAGCTTCTTAAGCATGGATAAGCACTTCAGGAATATTTGTTTGGCAACTGTAGATTGGAGAAGGAGGAGGCAGAAGGACTGACTGGGGTCTATTACAGTAGTTCAGGTGAGAGATGAAAGGGGCCCTGAACTAAGGTGTGGTTTTGTGAGTGGGGGGAAAAAGAAAATTCACAAGATTGAGAGTCCATAAGACTAGGAAACTGGATATGGGGGTGGTGAAGGAGAGGAAGGATTGAGGATGACCCCAGTGCTGAAAATCTGGGTGACTAGAAGGATAATGATAACCTCGACAAAAGTAGGGAACTTATAGGGGGCAGCCAGGTGACTTAGTGTATTGAGAACCAGGCCTAGAGACTGGAGATCCTGGGTTTAAATTTGGCCTCAGATATTTCCTAGCTGTATGACCCTGGACAAGTCACTTAATCCCCCCTACCACTCTTCTTTCTTGGAATCAATACCCAGTATTGATTCTAATATGTAAGGTAAGTTTTTTTTAAAAAGTGGGAGAGTTAGAAATAGGGGTGGTTTCAGATGGGAAAGATGATGAGTTCATTTCAAACAAATTGAGTTTAAGATGCCTCTAGAAAATCCAGAGGAAGGTATCCAATGGTCATGAGGAACTTATAGTTTAGGAAAGAGACTAGCACTGGATATAGATTTGGTAGTTGGTGATGATGATGGTGATAATAGTGATGCTGATGGAGATCATGGTAATAATGGTGGGGATTATGATGATAAATGGTTGGTGATGGTGACAGATGGTCATGATGGCAGTTGTGGAAGTGGTGCTGATAGCGATGGTGGTGGTGATGGCGGTGATAATAGTGATTGGGGCCGATGGAGAAGCCGAAGAAGGTGAGGATGGTGAAGATGATGATGAGAGCTCTTATGGAGACTCTGATGGAAGTGATTCTGATCAGTTAGATACAGGTGACTCTAAATCTGCTGATTCTTTTCAAGACTATTGTGATGATGACAAACATAATGATGGCGACACCAATACCGACAATGATGACAGTGATTTCAATGAGGAAGCGGGCTATAATAACAGTGATTATGATGATGAAAGTGATGAAGAAGTATGATGGCATTGAAATGGATTTTTTTTAAAGAACCTATGTTCTAGAGCAGAGCTGTGTCCCTGGCTAAAGGAAATCAATATATTCATGATGTGGATGGGAATTTGCCCAATAAATAAAATCCTCAGCCTCTCTTTAACATCCTCTCCCTCATCCCAGCTTTATCACATGTTTCCAGATAGTGTCTAAGATATTATTCATTAGAATCTCAGAACTTATCTCAGCTTTTTCTGAAGTCAGAAGTAGCACTTCTGACTATGGGGAAATAGTGGAACGTGGGGAAAGAGGAATCCCATCCAAGAGACAGAAGGATTACTAGCAGACCAAGATCAAGGCCAGGCTTTAAAGAAGTACCTTCAGCAGATCCTTGGCAAAGTCCTGTCCATCATTCAGCCCGTCCAGATTGGCAATGAATTGCTGGCAGGACATCTTCTTGCCGATGTTCTGTAACACAGAGAGCAGGAGGCTCAGACTAGGGAAGGGGCAGCTTGGAGAAAGGCAGTTCCTTCAAGGTGGTGGGAAGAAAGGATGAAAAGGCCTAACCCCATTCCTCTCACTTTTCTACTCTTGTGCCATAGACAACATCGACTTGCAGTGAGGGTGGCCAGAGGGGAGCTAAGGGAGAAGTTGGCTAGCTAGAGTACAAATTCTTCACAATTATTCTCCATGAATCTCTTCCCCAGGATCTGAAAGGGAGGCTGGCTCCATGACAATAACTTGAGGAGCTAGTTTCCCTCTAGGAGATGTGGAAAGAATTGGAAAACAGGGAGTCATTGCATCTCCAAGCTCTGCAGCAATTTTGGTGAGAGCTCATATGGACTCTGTCCCAACCTATCATTTGTCTTTGTCCCAATGAGGAGGGGAAGATGAAGCTCCTGAGCTTCCCATCTTGAGATCTGCCCCATCTATAATTATGTAGACTTTGGGGTATCTGTATTTGTATGGAGTTTTCCATTGAGAGATGTGGGGATGTGGGAATGCCTTCCTCTATGAAGGAAAGCACTTAGAGTATAGAGGTTGTATATGAAAAATGAAAGGACTTGATTCCCTTTTTCTGGGTGTATTGCTATAAATATCTGTGGATACCTTTATCTCTCCCAAAAGCTAAGCTAGGGAAGGTTAGGCTCACAGGATCAGAGACCTAGAGCTAGGAAGGACCTTAGAGGTCATCTAGTCCAATCCCCTCATTTTCCAGGCAAGGAAACTGAGGCTTAGAAACCTTAAGGGATTTGCCCAAAGCCAAATGAGTGAGTGATTTCAGTGCTGTGATTGGAACTCAAGTCTTCTCACTCCAAAATCAAGTCAGCCCTCTCTACTGCAACCTTTCCCAACACAGAATCTTCCCTATTTGGGAATAAAAGAAATATAGGGAAGTAGGGCAGAGCTTTGACAAAAATGATGTTTTCAGGTTAAGGGTCAAAAGAAAGGCCATAGGATCATGGTTCTAGAGCTGGATTACCGTCAGGCTTCTGAGTTGTAGTCCAGCTCTAGAACCATGATCAAATGAGGAAACTGAAAACCAGGGAAATTAAATGAATATGGTCTCAAATATAATAAACATAAGAAGTGGGATTTAAATCCAAGTCCTTTGGCTCTGAATGTAGACTTAGTGGAATAGTAGTCAATTTTTTAAAAATTAGAAATAGATGCATTGGATGAGAAATTGGATAGGGGAAAAACACATAAATGCATTTCCAAGACTGAGAGAAGTCATTTGGAGATTTTTTGGTTTTTCAGGGTATCCCTCTTGCTGCTCTCCCTCTAGTGAAGTAGACAATGAAAAACTGACTGACTTCTAATTATCTCCAGAGTTCCACTCCTGAGTCCCATTTTGGAGATCAGGAAGGGAAGTGGAGGCTTCCTCACAGTTCAGGCTATTTAGGTCTTTGCCACAAGGGAAAGAAAGCTCCAAACAGAGCGAGACCCACCTCCCAGGAAAGGGGAAGTCCCAGGATTCTCTGTAGATCCCATCTGCTTCCCATTGTGGTTGGTGTGGAGGGAGGATGGAGGAAGACAGGGCCTGGTGTCAAGGTTAGGGACTGTCATATGAGCTTTCCCTTCTGTTCCTGTTCTTGCTGAGAATAATAATAATTGACATTTCTATAGATCTTTGAGGTTTGCAGTTTTTCCTGTGCCTTCCTTCACTTGAAACCCACAACAATCCTGTAAGGTAGGTACTGCAAATATTATTATCCCTATTCTACAGGAAACTGAGATTGAGGAATGCTAAATGACTTGCCAGTTAGTAAGCAGAATTGGAACCCAGGTCTTCCAGATTCCTGCAGCTGAGTTCTATTTACTGTCAACCTTCACACACATTATATAGTACCTAGCACAGTACGGTGCACTTGACCAGAAATGAATGAATACTTTCTGAATGCATGAAATGAATCAATGAATGAACCAATGAATGCATTGTGGATAACTGAAAACTGATTGTAAACACTGGCATCCCCTCCCAGCCCAGGCTGGCCTTTCTAACCCATAAACTTCAGAACTTTAAAGAGGAATAGAGGGTCCAGGACCTATGGAATCTGTCTCAGTCACATTCACATCACTGAGGTGGGGAGGAGTTCTCACCCAAGTTAAATGGCAAAATGAATACTCTTGCTCCAATCTCAGAGCAGAACCCAGACTCATTCTCTTTCTGGAAAATTCTATGCCCAGAAAACTTCTCCAGTCCTAGTTGGACACTGTATGTTTATCATTTGGCGAATGTACACCAAGATCAATTAATTAGTAGTTCAGTACTTGTGACAACATTCTATTCTCAGCCTAATCATTCATCCATGAGATGAGTCGCTCTAAGCACACCAGAAGGGGGTTTCTGGAGCTTACTTTATGACTGCACTTTGGGTTTATTCTTATTCCCAAACTAAAGGTTAGGGGTTGTAACACCTCTTTGATGTGCTATCAGCTCCAAAAGAGGACAGAAGCAGAAAGTAGCCAAATAAATGTAGAAGCAAACACATTAAACTGATGGTGGACTTTAGCTTTACCAAATGTGCACTTCTAAGAATAACTCAAATTTGGGTAGACAGTAAGGCATGCAAAAGCCTACGAAATGTATGAGATTAGTGCTAGAATAATCATCCCCATTTAACAGATGACAACTGAAAAGGGAAGGGATTTAGTCCATAGTCACATAGCAAGTAAGTCCCTTAGACATGTTGAAACCCAGTTCTCTTGATTCCAGATTCCGAAGCCAGAGTTCTTTCCACAACTCCTCATTCTATATCCGGGATATATTTTTCACCAAAGCTTCGTTTAATCCAACTCAATCTAAATTTCCTTTTTTGTTGTTTTTTTAAACCCTACCTTCTGTCTTAGAATCAATACTAAGTATCTGTTCCAAGGCAGAAGAGCTGTAAGGGCTAGGCAATGGGGGTTAAGTGACTTGTTTGTGGTCACACAGCTAGGAAGTACATGGGGTCAGATTTGAACCTGGGATCTCCCATCTCCAGACTTGGCACTCTATCCACTGAAGCACCTAGCCACCCCCTAAGCTTCCTTTTCAGAAAGAAGGAAGAGGCTGAGACATTAAAGGCAAACCTCATCACCAATGGAGGACTGAGACAGCAAACATAAATTAGATGCGTAGGGACCCCCAAATTTGCACTTGTACCATCTGTCTCTACCTGTCACACCACATCTTGAACACCAGAATTGCTAATGAGGAACTCAAAAGAGCCAGGGAGACAGGGGAGAGAACCCATGATGGATGGGAACAAAGGAAAAGAGTGATTTGGTCCAAAGCATAGTTGGAGAGACAGGCAGGAAGGGGATGATGAGATACACAAAGAGACATGCACTCCCCCCCCCACCTACACTTACCACCTGGCAAAGAGCAAGATAACGGAAAGAGGGGATCCCGGAGCAGACAGAGAGAAGAGGGAGAAAATAATGAGAAGGCTCTAGTTGTGTCAAGGGCGCCAGGCCAGGGTCTTGCCTGTCCAGGGCACCCACTGTCCAGCCAGGCATAAGGTACTGTGGATCCCAGAGGGTCCACGCACCTTACTTAGCTCATGAGCCCCACAGCAGGAAAATGAGAACAGACCGGTAGTTAGACATGAGAAAGAGACCAGAGTTTCAGAGTGAAGTCATCTCAGTTCCAGCAGAGGCCCCTGGCAGTTCTCTATTCTAGCTAGCCTGCCAAATTGAGGAGATCAACTTTGGGCTTCATAGAATCAAGTGGATCTGGCCAGCTCTGGGGTGACCTCACAACTGGGACCAGTTGGGTTTTCCATCAAAATGCTCTTAGGAGGCTTTTTTCATCCATCCTCAGAATCTCTGCCTCACCACAAACAAGAGTCAGGAACCTAGGGACATGCCTGCCCATTTCACAGATTCTCGGAGAAGGGCAACTGAGGTCACACAGAAAGTCAAGAACCCAGGCTTCCCAATTCCCAGTTCTATCTACAAGGAACCCTATATTAAAATGTGGCACCCGATGAGTAGGAAGAAGAGAAAGGAAAAGAGAACAAAGGGGAAGAATAAGAGCTAATACTTATATAGCACTTTAAGGGTTACAAAGTGCTTCCTGCACATTTCAGATTTGATCCTCACGATGATCCCCATTTACAGATTAGGAAACTAAAACAGAGGTTAACTGATTTGTTCATCAGTCACATAGCTAGTTAGTGGTGGAAGTCAGATTCCACTCTGGGCCTTCCTGGCCCCACATTCTTTCTAGATAAGAAGTTGAAACTGCAACCTGCCTAACGCTCTGTGGCTTTTTTCAATGTCTTGGGCATGGCCACCACTAGCTGCCAAATTTTTCCCTTATCCCAGAGGTTGAGCAAGAGCCTCAGAGTCAGTAAGTAGCAGGGATCTGGCCCCTGAGGATACCCCATCCTGCCCTCCATCCTGTTTCCTGGAATCTCTGTCTCAACACCTCCAGGAGAGAGAGAGACAGCTAATACCCATCACCCCAAGGGAATCCACCAACCACTTGTATCTTGGCCAAGGCTCACCTGCCCTCCCAGGGAGTTGGAGGGGGGACACAGAGGAGCCCCACACAGGCTCCCTGGGCCGGTCCAGACCTGCATCTTCCTTCTGCATGCTGGCCTTTGCCTTTATCCATCCCCCACCCCCCCCACCCTTGTCTCCCTTCTCTTCTTCCCCATCTGCACTTACATGTCCATGCAAGTCCGTGTTGAGCAGCATCAGGGCACAGGTAAGCGTGTGAATCCCATCTGAAACACAGCAGAGGCAGGTGGCCCTCAGCCTTGGGTCCCTTCCCTTTCCTGTTACCCAGGGCACCTGGACGGCAATACAATTTAGGGAGCTGTCTCCTCGAGGAAGACACACCCTCAGGTCACCTTGAGTAAAGTAGGACTAAAATTGGGTTGCTTCGGCTTGTTGGAAGGGGATGAGAGGTTGGTCCAAGAATGCCCAGGACAGACAGAGAGGACAGATGGAAAAAGCAGACAAGGCAGAAAAACAGAAAGTACAATCGAAACAATATACATTCTGGGGGCAACTGCATGGTTCAGTGGATTGAGAGCCACACCCAGAGACTGGAGGTCCTGGGTTCAAATGTGACCTCTGACACTTCCTAGCTGTGACCCTGGACAGTCACTGCCTAGCCCTTACTGCTTTTCTGCCTTGAAATCAATGCATAGTTGATTGTAAGATGGAAGCTAAGGATTTATATGTATATGCATTTTGATTAAAATGATGGGTTTCTTAAACTATGCAGAAAAAGCCCCTGAATTTAGAATAACTCCAAAGAGCAATACCAAATCTAGAAATCAAATGACTACAAATGCCCAATATGGAAGACATTGAGAGGCAGTTTCTGAGTTGGCTTTGCCTTGGCTGGCTTTCTTTGTATAATAGAGGCGATTGGGGAACCCCTAACTTGCTGAACCAGGGGTCCCTCCCATGGAGCTGCATTTGCCTTCGGGCCTCCTGCTGAGAGGACACCCACGAGCTTTTCCAGGATGACACAGCAGCTTCTGGGGGAAGGGGTGAAAGACGATTGGACACCAGGATTTTGTGAGTCAGGAGGCTGCACCAATCAGGCTATAAGAGCTCGGGAAACAGCTTCATCACTGTGCCTCTTTTTTTCTAGCACTTTCTCTCCCTTGGACTTCCAGCAAAGGGAGGGGGGAGAAATAAAGAAGATTTCTCTCCCCTCCCTCTCCTAGGCAATGACCAAATGACAGATTGCAACTCAAGCACTGGGGGAGTGCTTGCTTAGGCTAGAAGGAGGCTGGACCCTGGCTGCCTTCTTTTGGTCCCTCTGTCCCTCCCCTGGAGCAATGCTTGGCAACCAGCAATCTGGACAAATGGCAATGCCAGCCTTGGCAGTGACATCTAGGGTCAAGATTTCTTGAGTTTGGGATTCGGGCATCAGCTAACTAGAGGGAGGAGCTTCCCACCGAGGCATGGTACTTCTCAGAGGAGAAGAGCGCCACCCACAGGCATCTTCAGGCTAAAGAAAGCCATGACCCACCAGCCTGGAGATTTGGACTGGCCAAGCACCTCAGGCCCTGAAGATAATGAGAAACATCTGTCGGGCCATTCCACATGGAGGTGATGAGTGCAATGGGCTTTCCAACGTCTTTTACGTTTCTATATTGATTCAACACCGAGTTATTTGTTCCTTGTGCAATGTCTGTGATGGGAAAAATAAATTTTTGTCCTATGCATGATATTTACATTGTATAATGAGGTCCTTTTCTACCTAAGCTTTCTTTTACAGATTTCCCTGGAATTGCACCTGGGTAGGGGCAGAACTAGAGAAAGAAAAGCCACACACACACACACACACACACACACACACACTGGGGTCAAACCCAATTCCAAAATAAATTTGGATCTCTGTGAGCCTCCCTGTTGAGTCCCCTGAGCCACAGGGTTATCGCTGCTATTCAGTTGTTTCAGTTGTGTCTGACTCCTCACGACCCCTCTGGAGTTTTCTTGGTAAAGATCCTGGAGTGGTTTACCATTTCCTTCTCCAGCTCATTTTATAATTGAGGAACTGAGGCAATTGGAATTTTAAGTGACTTGTCCAGAGTCACACAGCTAATAGAACTCAGGAAGAGTCTTCCTAACTCCAGACCCAGCACTCTGTCCACTATAGCACCACCTAGGTCAGTGATGGCCAACCTTTTATAGGGGAGGGTGCTGTGAGAAATGTCCTCAAGCATCCATAGAGAGGGGAGGGGGCAGCCCAGCCCCTCACCCCTCTGGCTTTCTAGAAATGAACTATGAATAACTCTTGGTAACTAGCAAATGTGATGGAAGTGTATGAGATTACAGTTATTATTGGGATGGATTTGGATTGTCACCTCTTTGCCCTGGACTCCCCTCTTAGAGGTTCCTACAATTAATATCCCCATGTTCAGGTGTAGGGTCCTCAGGGGTCCTGGGGCATGATCCGGTGCCTTTCTTGCCCTCTCTCATACTCCTTCCCACCACAAACTCCATGCCCCCGTTCTTTTCTCTGTCCCCCGCCCTTGCCTTGGGATTCCTATTCACTTTCCTTTGATAGTCATACTCCCCAAGCCTGGAATGTCCTCCCTTCTAGAATTCCTATCTGCTTTCTAAAGACCCAACACAAATGCCACCATCTCCTCCATGAAGCCTTCCCTGATTGCCCCCAAAAAGTAACATCCATCTTTCTCCTTCAGTCCTTCGGCTCTTCTTACATAGCACTTCATTTGTAGTCCTGGAAAACTGTTGGGATTGTGTGTTACGGTTTTCTACATTTGCGCTAGATCTCCCCGTGAGAATATAAGCACAACCTGGCTAAATGATGTTCTTCCTTCAGAACCTAGCTCTGAATGAACCTGAGGGACGGGAAGCAGACCTGCGATTTCATGGGTAAAGGAATTCCCTGGACAGGGAAAGGCCCTCTACCAATGTAGGTTGCCACCTTCTTTACAGCAGACAGTCTGAGAGCCGTCTAGGGCATCATTGAGAAGTAAGTGACTTTCCCAGGCTCATAAAGCTCCTACGGATCAGAGGCAGGCCTTGAACTCGAATGTTCCTGATGTTAGAGCCAACTCTCAGGAACTTTGCCACACTCCCTCTCGTGCCCATAGTAAATGCTTTAAAAGATTTGTTGAAATATGAAAATGGGTTTTGTATGATAATACATATATAACCCAGATCAAATTGCTTACCATCTCTAAGATGGGGGGGGGGGGGAGAAGGGAGGGAGGGACACCATTTGGATCTTAAAAGTTCAGAAAATGTAGGTAGGTAGAGAATTGTTATTAAGTGTAATTGGGAAAATAAAAATAAAATCTTTTTTTTTAAATAAAATTAAATATTTGTTAAGGGGCAAGTAGCTAGAGAGGCGGGCCTGGAGATAGGAGGTCCTGGGTTCAAATCTGACCTCAGATACTTCTTTGTTATGGGACTCTGGGCAAGTCACTTAACTCCAATTTCCTAGCCCTTGCCACTCTGCTGTCTTAGAAGAGAAGATACAAAACAGGAGATAGGGTTTAAACATATATATTTATACATATATATTTGTTGAATGAATGCTCTCCCAATGGAAGCCCAACACCTGCAAAGAGAAGCTTCCCTAGAAGGATTTCCTTACCAGGTATTCCCACTCTGCCTCATGCTCCCATTAGCCCCACTTTAACTGGCTCTGTGCACTGGTCCAAGATCATTCCTTAGGGACCAATCAGAGAGCCTCTACCTCCTCCTGAAGCTAGGGGGTTGATGGGAAGTAGTCCTCTCCTTTCTGCCCTTCTTTCTGGACCATTCTTCAGGCAACAGAGGACTTTTCCCACCACACTACACTGTTTATGAGATATGCGCATTTAAATTTGGAATTCTGGAAGCCCCAAAAGTCTTCAAGGTCCACAATTCTGGGCACTATGGCACACCAACAGAGAAGACATTTGGGGAGAAACCTTGAGGCTTTTTCAATGCTCCCCAAACCTTAACCCATAGATGACCAATTGCTGTCCCTTGCCAAAATAGCAATAGTAATCATACCACTACTAACAATAATTCCTTATATTTATACAAGTTTACCTAGTACCTTTCTTGGAATGACTTTGTGAGGTGGATAGTACAAGTATTCTTCTATCTCCATCTTATAGATGAGGAAACTGAGGTTCAGGGAGATTAAATCCATGCTCCCAGAGATAGTTAAGGGTTAGAATCTGAAGCCAGTTATCTTCTGGCTCCATGCTCTGCACTCTTTCCATGATGCAGGTACAGAAAGACAGGAGTAGGCTCTACTCTATTAGGAAGGAAAGGAAAGGAAAGGAAAGGAAAGGAAAGGAAAGGAAAGGAAAGGAAAGGAAAGGAAAGGAAAGGAAAGGAAAGGAAAGGAAAGGAAAGGAAAGGAAAGGAAAGGAAAGGAAAGGAAAGGAAAGGAAAGGAAAGGAAAGGAAAGGAAAGGAAAGGAAAGGAAAGGAAAGGAAAGGAAAGGAAAGGAAAGGAAAGGAAAGGAAAGGAAAGGAAAGGAAAGGAAAGGAGGAAAGGAAAGGAAAGGAGGAAAGGAAAGGAAAGGAGGAAAGGAAAGAGAAAGAGAAAGAGAAAGAGAAAGAAAAAGAAAGAGAAAGAGAAAGAGAAAGAGAAAGAGAAAGAGAAAGAGAGAAGGAAAGGTAGATGACACCTAGGCAAACTGGTCATTGGTCCAGAGGCTGTGGCAAGGCCAGGCATACCTTCTGAAGTGCTCTCTTCCTGGTTACATTGGCGGTATCTTCTGGAGAAGTGGGTAAGAACTCTTTCCCGCTCCTGAGTCTCTCCCATCAGAGGAAAGGCCTTTAGAAAAGTTCTGTAAAGAAACACATACAGTAGACAAAGAACATCAAAATCTCACTGGCCACTGCCACACTTGCACCCTTCAGGTTCATTCTGTAGCCTTATAATCAAAGAGCAGGGTTCTCCTTTCCCCACCCCCATATCCCCAGCTCTCCCCAAGATGACCAAGAGGTCATCTACTCACTCACCCTATACAGGAATCTTCTTTTATAGTACCTATGATCAGAGATCTGGTAAGCTTCTTGAATACTTCCCATGGTGAGCAGCTCACTACCACCTGAGGCAGTCCATTCCAGTGTTGGAAAGCTCAAATTATTATTTTTAAAATTCATCTTTATAGTCAACTGAAATGTGCCTCTCTGGAGCTCCCATCCATTGATCCTAGTTCTTTGCACACAGAATTTGTCTCTTTCCCTACAGTCCTTTAAAGACTGGAAGAAGGGCTTTTGTATATGCTACCCTCTGGGCTAAAAATCTGCAGTTGCTCCAAGAATTCTTTGCATGACACAGTGACCATCTTCCACCTTTGTCCCTTTGCACAGGCTATCTCCCATGCCTGGCATCCTGTGCAGCTCTACTACTTGGAATCCCTAGTTCCTTTTAAGGTTCAGTTTAAGGGCCACATGAGGCCTTCCCTGATCCAGTCAGTATTAGTGCTCTCTCCATTAGGAAACTTACTTTTGCAAAAACACAGAAGTTAGAGTTGGGGGGACCTCAATAGCTATTCAGTACAACCCATGCCCAAGAAGGAATGTCCATTATCACATGCTTAACAAGTATGTTTACTTTGTATATTAAAGTATTCCCCAAAACTGTTAGTACAGTAGCATTTCATTTTTTTCCAATTACATTTAAAAGCAATTTTAACATTCATTTTTAAAATTTTAAGTTCCAAACTCTCTCCCTCCCTCTCTGATCTCCTTCAGTGAGAAGGCAAGCAATCTGATATAGGTTATACATGTGCAGTCAGGCAAAACACATTTCCATATTAGCCATGTTGTGAAAGGAAGCACAGGCCAAATATATATATATATATGCTTCAATCTGCATTCAGATTCCATCAGTTTTCTCTCTGAAGGTGGGTAGCATTTTCATCATGAGTCCTTTGGAATTGTCTCAGATCATTGTATTGCTGGGAACAACTGAGTCATTCACAGCTGATCATTGTACAATATTGCTATTACTGTGTATGATGGTCTCCTGGTTCTGCTCACTTCACTTTACAATAGTTCATGTAAGTCTTTTCAGGTTTTTCTGAAAGCAACTTGCTCTTCATTTCTTATTGTAGTGCAGTTTAATATCTTGCATCTATACTAAGACTTCGGGAACACTCAGCATTTTAAATTTACTTGTATAGTTGTTCCAGTAGAATATAAACTCCTCTAGGGTAGAAATTGTCTCATTTTGTCATTGTACTTTCAGAGTCTGATACAATACCCGCCACATGGTATATGCTTACTAAATGCTTGTTGAATTAAACTCAATTAAATTCCTAGTTCCCTTACCCATGGGGCTCCAGTTTATCAATGTCCTATTTAATATGTGATGCCAAGAACTGGATATAGTTCATCTGGTGTGTTCTAGCCAATTCAAAGATTACTGTGAGCTTATTATTTTTGGTGACTGACACACTAATTAGCTCATATTTGCATCAAGGGCAAATCTTAGGTACCCAAGTCATCTCAAGTCATAGACTGAGGCAGAAACTGAGGTTCACATACTACATTAATTTCTATGTAAGCATGCCAAGGATTAGAGAGAATTTTTGTATATTCCTGTTACTGGTTTCTGGGTCAGAGATTCTGCTTTTGACATTTGCTTTGTCCTTGGGATGCCAGTGAATGCCTTTATTTTAACAGAATTTGGTTAATAAAAAAGTAAGACAAGAATTCCCTTCCTGCCTATGGGAGCCCCAGATCTCATGGAGATGAGGAGGGATAGATAGCTTGATGAACCACCTCCTAATTAGCTATTTATCATTTAGTGATGTCTTAGGATGTTCAAGGGAAGGACTGAATAATGAGCTTCCAAATTGTATTTATAGATCTGCCTGACAGTTTGGGGGTCTTTGGTCATCCTAGGGGGCCACTGCCCTATCAATTTATCGGCTGTGATGCCAGCCTAATCAATTAATTGATATTCTTACCCAAAACCAGTCTCTTGGAATAATTTTAATCATAACAGAAGCATCTTCTTTCTTCTAAAACTGTCCCCTTTCTAGACACTGAGTTTAGTGGCCAGATCCATGAGAATCTGCAAGGGAGTTGTGGGATATGAGGTAGGAGAACTGGCTCCCAAGACTGAGCTCTGGATTCAGGGGTCTATCATTGGCACTAATATTCTCTGTGAGACCTTAAGCAAGTTCTATAAACCTTTCCAAGCCTACCTTCCTTCACCCACAAAATAAGGGGCTTGACAGGATCAGATTTTTAACCAGGGGGCCACAGACTCCTAAGGGGGCTGTGGATAGGTTTCAGGTGGTATGTGAACTTGGAGAGGAAAAAATGACTTCTTAACATTCACTAACCTTTGGATTCCTTTCCAATCCATCTTGTGTATTTCATTTTATGAATTTAAAAACATTGCTCTGAGAAGGGATGCTTAGCTTCAGCAGCCTGCCAAAGGGGTCCATCACACACACACAAGGCCAAGAGTGCCTGGCCTAGATGATTCTCTAAGTTTCCCTCCAGCTCTTGAGCTCCATGAGTCCTCCCTCCTTTCCTCCCCACCCCCAGAGAAGCTATAAACAACCTCTTGGCGTCCTCTGCGCCTACATATGATTTGCTGATGATAATCTAATTTGATCCTCACAACATCCTTGGGAGGGATGGAGATAAAACATAGTTTCAAATAGATTCTGTAAATACCTATTGAGCACCAACTGTGTGTCAGGCACTGTGCTGAGTGAAGAGGACACAAAGACAAAAACAAAACAATTCCTGGCTTTCATTCACCTGAGGGAAAACTGGCAAATAAATACAAAATATACACAAACGTGTATACAATGGGGGTGGGGGAGGGAATCACTAATGATTGGAGAAAAAGTTATTTATCTGGAAACGGCACTTAAGCTGAGCTCCAAATAGTATTATTACACACACACACACACACACACACACACACACACACACACACACACACACACACATTAACAGATGGGCAACTGCGGTCTAGAATGGGGAAGTCACTTGTCCCAACTCACACTAGTCAGTGACAGCAACTCTTCCTGACGCTTCCTAACCAAATCATGTCATCGTGGTCCCCACCTGTTCCCATGGCTCTTTGCTCACCTGAGTGCTCTATCCAGGCTCAGGCCTGAGAAGTCAAAGAAGCTGAGATACTCTTCAGCCACCAGCCTGCTGAACTCATTACTATAAGAAGAGAAAGAAGAACTGGTCAGGCAAGGTAAGAATTATCACATCCTCATGACATCAGAACAGCTGGTGATGACAGAGGCAGGGCCTATCCCTGGTTAAGATTAAAGTTTTTTGAAAGTCTCCGAGGGGACAGCCTAGGTAGCTTAGTGGATTGAGCCAGGTCTAGAGATGGTTCCAATATGGCCTCAGATACTTCCCAACTGTGTGACCCTGGGCAAGTCACTTGACCCCCATTGCCTAGCCCTTACTGCTCTTCTGCCTTGGAACCAATACACAGTATTGATTCTAAGATGGAAGGTAAGGGTTTGTTGGGGGTTTTTTAAAAGAAGGTCTCTCCAAGAGGATGACTATTGCACCCAATAATTGCTCTTCCCTCCCATTTTGAGGGGGCAAAGATGGAAAAGGCAAAAGAGAGAATATCTGGTGTTTGATTATCCAGTCAGGTCCTGGCATCACATTTCCACTGCCAATATATCCCTAGATTACCATCCCAAGGAATATGGTCAAAGCAGAGAGAGCAGAAGAGAGGGGGGGGGGAGGGAGAGGGAGAGGGAGAGGGAGAGGGAGAGGGAGGGAGAGAGAGAGAGGGAGGGAGAGAGAGAGAGAGAGTAAATGAAGGAAAGAGAGGAGAGCAAATGGAGGGGGTGGGGTTAGGAGGAGAGAGAAATACGCAAGTAGGGAGAGAAAGAAAGTGAATTTAAGAAGGCATGAAGTATTCAACTTCATTTATCCTCCAAATCCCAGTAAGCACTGATGGAAGGCAACTCTGTTTTTGTTTTTTAATCATTACTTTCTGTCTTAGTATTGATCCTAAGACAGGAGGGAAAGGGCTAGGCAAACAGGGTTACATGACTTGCCAAGAGTCACAGAGCTAGAAAGTATCTGAGGTCACATTTGAACCCAGGTCTTCCTGACTCCAGGCCTGGCATTCTATCCACTGATGCCACCCTACCTGCCCCTGGAAAACAACTCTTGTTAACCTCCAGCTACCAGATTCCAAAAACTTTGGCTTCTCCAGCACCCACAAACAGCCAGAACAAGCACCTGCTTCGTTACAGTCCTCGGTTAGTTTTGTCCCAGAAACATTAAAAAAATTATATTATTTCTCATGTAGTTGAGAAAATAAAATCTTTGAATATAAAATAAAATAAAGATGAAATAAAATAAAATAATTTCTTTCTCCTCAGTAACTTTCTCTAAATCCAAATTATTCATCAATGGGGGATGTAAAAGAGTGGGATGGGATTCCTGGGAGGGGCCAACCAGGGTCCCAACTCTAGCACATTGCTTTGAAACTGAGGAAGGATCAAGATGGGGACTATGGATTTTGGCTATGGTAAAAACTTCAGGAGGCAACTAAATGGTTCAGCAAATAACTTGCTAGGCCTGGAGTCAGAAAGACCTGAATTCAAATTTGGCCTCACATACTTACTAGCTGTGTGCCTCTGGGCAAGACACCTAACCTCTGTTTGCCTTAATCCACTAGAGAAGGAAATTGAAAACCACTTTGCTTAAAAACAAACAAACAATATGGTCCATAGGGTCATAAAGAGTCAGACATGGCTGAGCAATTGGACAACAAAAATTTCAGACCCAATAAAGGGTAAGAGGGAGCCTTCCCCAAAAGGTAATCAAATGTCCAGGACCCTCATCCATTGAGAAAAGAATCATGGGGCAGAATCCACACAGCCCTTATCCCCAATAAGATTCCTTGCCCTGGAGTCCAAGGCACCTTAATTCTTTGTGCTTTGAAAGTAGAGACACCTGATGTGGTTGGGGATGGAGACTCTAAATGAACATCCTAGTGCAAACAACAACATGGAAATAGGTTCTGATCAATGTTGGCTGTGGGAAGGGTGGGTGGAGGGGAGGGAGGGAAATAATGTGATTATTGTAACCAAGGAATAATGTTCTAAATTGACTAAATAAACTAATTCAAATGAAAAAAAAAAGAAAGAAAGTGGAGACACCCTTTCCCCAAGCGTCAGATCCCACACCTAGAATGGCAGGACCTCAGGCAAGGACCAAGTGCAGACCTACCCAAGCCCTTAGATACCCAGATTGAATGCCAGAGAGACTAGAGCATCATATACCAATCTGAACACCTTAAGGACTAGGGACTCAGACATCAAGTGCGGCACAGGTGTGGGGCACCTTGTAGTTCACCTGGGGCCAAAGTAGGAAGTCCTCAGGGACTTAGATCTTTGGCCTCAGTTCCCTACCAAAACCACCCAGGTCCTTAGGGTTCAGAAAGGAAATGCACCAACACTTTCCTGCATCATTATAGGTCTTGGGAATGGAGAAGATCCCCTAGCAAGTGATCATCATGGTTAGCTATTGTGTGTCTCCTGCTCCCCTAATCAATAAAATGAGAATAGTAATAGCACCTGCCTCCCAGGGCTCTTGTGAGAATTAAGTAAGATATATGTGCCGTGGTTTGTAAATTCAGTGAATTCTTCTCAGCCTCTGCCTCATTGTTCCTCTGAAGCTGCTCTCTCTCCAAGGTTATTATTACTGTTTTTCAGTCATGTCTGACTCTTCATAACCCCATTTGGGATTTTCTTGACAAAGATACTGGAGTCGTTCAGTTTCTTTTACAGATGAGGAAACTGAGGCAAAGAGGGTTAAGGTTGCCCAGGGTCATACAGCTAGTAAGCATCTAAGACTAGATTTGAACACAAATCTTCCTGATTCCAGACCCAGATTTCTATCCATTGTGCCCTCTAGCTGCCCCTCCAAAGTCACTAGAGACCATTTTTCTCCCCTTTCTGATGGCCTTTTCTTAGTCCTCACCCTTTGTCTCTGCAACTTTTATTATTATTGGCTTCTCCTTTCAGACACTCTTTCCCTCCTTGGCTCCCATGACTCATGGTCCTGTCTCTCCACTTACACTATCCCCCTAGTTTAGTCCCATATCACTTCTTTATTTTGGCTACTAAATTGTGGCCTCCTAATTAATTTCCCTTTCTGCCCCTCTATCTCTCTGATTCATCTTTCATATGACTGCCAAGAAAATTTGGGGCCCAGATCTAACCATATTGTTCCTCTGCTCCAAAACCTTCCATGGCTTCCATTGCCTCTAGGGTAAAATACTAATTCCTTCACCTAGCCATTATTTCTAAAGGCCTAGAAAAGACATTTCTCACCATTGAGGTCCTTGGCATGGTCAAGTTGTTCAGCATCAGAAACAGATATGGGCTGTTCTATCATTTTAAATGGCATTAAGGGAAATGAGTTACCCTAGGCCCTACCATCTGATTTGTAGCTGAAACTGCCTATGTTGGTTGTCTCCTCTGGATTGAATGTGAGCTCCTTGGGGCAGGTGGTGGCACAATGGATAGAGCTCTGGACCCAGAGTCAGAAAGACCTGAGTTCAAAGTCAGCCTCAGACAAGTATTAGCTATGTGAGCCTGGGCAAGTCACTTAATCTCTCTTTGTTTCAGTTTCCTCAACTGTAAAAGAGATATAATAATAGTATCTACCTCATAGGGTTGTGATGAAGATCAAATGAGAAAACGTGTATAATTATATATAGTTCCTGGTACATATTAGGCACAATATAAATCCTTTCTCCTCCCTCCTCCAAAAAAAAGATGATAGCATGTCCCCAGACTCAATGCTCTACCTCTCTGCTCCATGCATTTACCCCAGCTGAGCCCTGTCCCTGCAGTGCCCTCCTTTCCCTTTCCCAGCTACCTATTCCTGCCTATTCCAGTCTTTTCTTAAAGACCCATCTCTCAGGTCTCACCTCCTCACAGGACTGTTGTGAGAACTAAGTGAGATCGATGTACAGTGGTTTGAAAAACTTAGAGTGATAGAGAACTAAGAATAATTATCCTTGCTAAGGCTGTTGTTATCTTCCCTGGTTCCTGCCCCCTAGTTATTTGTGATGTCTCCCCATCCCCTCTGCCTTGTACTATATGCAATTGTTCAGAGATCAGAGGAACCTTAGAAATTATCTGTTTCAGTCCTCTCGTTTTACATAGTAAGAAACAGAGACCCAGAGAGTTTAATGGTCTTGCCCAAGATCACACAGGCTGGAGACATACATGTCAGATTGTCTACTGCCAACATCATCACCAAGTAGAAGCAGGTTCCTTGAAGTCAAAGACTATTTGGGTTTGGGCTTTGTACATGCAGCACCTAGCCCAGTGCCTGGCACACAGTAAATGCTTACGAAATGTTTATGAGGTTGAACCAAGGTAGCAAAGATGGCAAGACTGGCCCTTTCAAAATGGGCTTGGCATTTAGCAGGAAAACTTTGAAACTAGAGTTGGAGTGGCTTCCCCACCACCATCACCTCCAAAGCTAAGAAATCACAAGATCATAATCAGTCCCAGGAGCATGATTTGATATGCCATCTTGATAGAAGCCAGAAGGTCCTGAAGGCTACCAACACTGCATCTTACACCTGCCATGTTCACTCCCACCATTTCCCTTTGGCTCATACCCTTGTTCCACTCCCCTATCCTGCCTCATTCTTTGAAGCCCAGGTCAAGCTCTACCTCTTCTAGCAAGCCTCCCTGGATCACTCCAGTTCACAGTACTGTCCTTCCATAGTGAATACACTCTATTTCAGATACTCTTCCACTGGGTGATATTTTATTTTGTGACATTGGTTGTTTTGTGTGGGCAAACTATATTCAGGAGTGGAATGGTAAATTTAACAACTGGCTCTCCACAAAAACAAACAAACAAAAACCTTGTGCACCCACCTCCCTTTTAACTTTAAACTTCATTGTGGACATTTTCTCCATTTCTTTATTATGCCTAGGCAATCAACAAACCAATAAATCCAACCCTGCTTGGAAGCATTTGCTGATTCCTGAGGATTTAATGCTCAGCTGAAATTTTAACAACCATCTCCCTTGAAAACCAGTACAAGCAGGCTCTAGATCATCTCTGCTTGTATCCTCACTAACTGGCCCAGTTCAATCTTTACTCTTGGAAGTATACTGAAGGAACAGTTAGGTGGAAGGCAGGATTGAAAGAAGGACGCTTGAATGAGGAGTCATTAGATCTCTGTCCATTCCCTCCAGCTCTGGCCTTAACTGGATGAGCAATATTGGTCCCATCAGTTTTTCTTCTTGAAGCCTCACACTCTTGTCTATAAAGTGAGGGGTCGATATAGATGATGTCTATGATTCCCTTCCACTTCTGTAGAAAGGAGTAACACCATCGAAATAATGCTGGGTTTGGAAACCTTCACTGGAATCCTGGCTGTCCCTCCTTGCTATCTTTGTGGTGGGGGCAACATCATTTAATCCCCCTAGGCTACCACATCTTCAAAATAAGGGGCTTAGACTAGATCACTCTAAGGTCTCTCCCCACTCTAAAATATCTGATCCCATTCAATGATCATGTTACAACTCCCACCCATTCAATAAACTCAAGGCAGCTAGGTAACACAGTGGGTAGAGCACTGGACTTGGAGTCAGGAAGACTTATTTTTTGTGAGTTCAAAGCTGGCCTCAGACACTTACTAGCTGTGTGGCCCTGGACAAGTCACTTAATGCTTTTTGCCTCAGTTTCCTCATCTGTTAAATGAGCTGAAAAAGGAATGGCACTTCTCTATCTATGCCAAGAAAACCCCAAATGGAGTTATGAAGAGGCAGATATCAGTACACAACAGTAGCTTCTTATTGTCTCCAGGAGGAGATACCAAAAGGCTCTCAAAGCCCTTGCAACCTTGCCCCCTCCTACCTTTACCATCTTCTTAGCATTTATCACCCTCCATGTACTCCTCAATTCAGGAACACCAGCCTCCTTGCTATTTCATAAACAAGACCCTCCATCTTTCCACTCCAAGCATTTTCTCTGACTAGCCTTTATCTGAAATTCTCTCCTCCCTCTGCTCCAGCTTCAGACCCCCTTGGCTTCCTTTAAGTCCCAAATAAAACCCTGTCTTCTATAGGAAGTCGTTCCCAGCCCCTCCTAATCCCAGTGCTTTCCCTCTTTTAGTTGTTCCCTATTTATCCTGTATTTAGCTTGCTTGGTTTATATTTCTTTGTATGTAGTGTCCCTCATTGGGCTGATAGCTCTCTGAGGCCATGGACCGCCTTTTGTCTCTGTTTTTATCCCCAGTGCTCAGCACAGAACCTGGAACATAGTAGGCACTTAATAAATGTTGATTGAATTGAAATTAATTGGTATGATTTTATGAAAGATTTGCCTGTGTTGACCACCAGGGGGCATGGTGGTACTTATATGTTTTTACCTGAGGTCAGGAGTACCAAAGCCCTCAGCCCCTGGTGCTGCTGCCATTGATCCCCATGGTTTGGGGATTAGGGGATGGAGGGAGAGAAGTGCTCTTCGGGTGGTTTCCCTGGGGACACACATGCAACACAAATGGGGCAACAGGCATGGAGACTCTCAGGGTCTGGGATATAAAGATACACAGATACAGTGAGCTGCATTGATAAGCAGAAAGAGATCCCTGTGGCCACCGAGACACACGGACACCAGTGGAAGCACACACAAAGAAACATGGTTGTCTCCGGCTTCCTTCCATCTTCTTACTGGGAAGGCTTTGCCAGTATTCCAACCTCTAATCCCATTTTGTTTCAGCTTATTATTCTAAGCACCTGACAGACTGTGGCTTCAAGTTCTCTTCACTGTCTCTTGGTATCTTTTTTTTTAACCCTGACCTTCTGTCTTAAAATCAATACAAGTGTCAGTTCCAAGGCAGAAGAGCAGGAAGGGCTAGGCAATGAGGGTTAAGTGACTTGCCCAAGGTCACACAGCTGGGAAGTTTCTAAAGCTACATTTGAACCCAGGTGCTCTTGATTCTAGCCCTGGCTCTCTGTCCACTGAGCCACCTAGCAGTTCCTTCTCAGTGTCTTTAAAGGAAGACAAATTATTATATCTCCATCTTTTGTGTTGTCATAGAGTGCCCAGATTGGAGCTCTCTTCCCAGTGGTCTTTGACATAAGGTGCTCCTGGTCAATAAATCCTTATTAAGCATCTACTATGTGCCAGGCACTGGGCTCAGCATTAGGAATCTAAAAAAAAAAAAAGGTAAAAGGCAGCTCCTGCCCTTTCAATCCCATGGGGGAGACAATATGAAAACAACTACCTCCAAACAAGCTTTATACAGGATATATAGGAAATAATCAACAGAAGAAGGCACTAGAATTTAAAGGGTTTAGGAAAGGCTTCTGGTAGAAGATGGGATTTTAGTCGGTACTTAAAGGAAGCTAGGGATGTTAGGAAGTAAAGATGAAGAGAAAAGGCATTCCAGGGAAGGAGGCTGGCCAGTGAAAATGATCATAAGATCCTAGAGGTAAACTGGAAGGGGCTTTAAAGGCCATCAAGTCTAGTTCCCTCATTTTACAAATGAGGAAACTGAGGGAGATTAAATGACTTACCCAGGATCACACAGCTAATAAGTATCTGAGGCAGGATTTGAACTCAGGTTTTCCTGACTTCAAGTCCAGCTCTCTATCCACTGTACCACCTAGTTGCCCAGGTC
Source organism: Monodelphis domestica (assembly GCF_027887165.1). NCBI lineage: Eukaryota > Metazoa > Chordata > Mammalia > Didelphimorphia > Didelphidae > Monodelphis > Monodelphis domestica. Next base: position 338,007,015 of record NC_077227.1, on the reverse strand, counting down.
ATTCAGTTCATGGTGACTGACTGCCTAGACAAACACACAAAATGAATCTTCAATTTCTCTTGAACTTTAAGAGAAACCCACACCATCCCAACTTGATCCTCAGGGGGTTCTTCTGTCCTTACTTACCTGCTTTCACCTACTTACACAGAGAGGAGAATGCACTGGAAATCCCCAGCCTGGTCCAGGACAACCAAGAGCAGGCCATCCCTACTGCCTTTACCCTCATTCCTAAATACGTTTGTCTCCCTGGGGCAGTAGAAATTGCCCTGTATAGCTCAGAAAAGAAACCTATTTAGGACACCAGCAGGAACAAGGGCATCACTCAAGAAGGAGGATAAGGAGAGAAGAAATAAAATCATTTGAGGTCAGTGGAATGAGCCCCACTATTATTCTAAGCCTCCAAAGCTCCCCCCAGACAAAACTCAAATCTAACCCAAGCTTGCTATCTTCTGCCAAGTGTACTGGGCCTTAAACACCCTGATAATGGCAATGTTCATCCAGCTTTCAAGGGGGAAGGCTTGAAGCTTCCCACATTGGGGAATCCCTTGGCATTGCTGGTCCCTTTTCTCTTTGATACCCCATTCTTTCGTTTCCATACCATGACTCAAATCTGGTTCTTGTCCTGCTGCTTCTTCTCAGGCACCTTTACTAGCTTTTCATTCAGATCATATTTGCTGATGGTGGGTATCCCACAGGGCTCTCTCCTGGGCTTCCTTCTCTTCTTCCTCTATACTATTTCACTTGGTAAACCCGTCAGTTCCCCCAAATTTATTGATAATCTCTATGCTGATGATTCCCTGATCAATCAAACTTATATCTCCAACCTCCCATTAGATATCTCAAACTGGATTTCCCATAGGCATCTTAAATTCATCATGTCTAACGGAGCTCGTTCTCTTTTCCCCAAAACCCTTCCCCCTTTCTGAACTTCCCTATTACTGTCGAGGGTGTCGCCAGTCTCCTAGGCAAGCAGGCTCAAAATATAGGTGTTGTTCTTGACTCCTCACTTTCTCGCCTTCTCTCCCATCCAATCTGCTACCAAGTCTGTCAATTCCAGTGTTATAATATTCTTTCCTATATGTCCCTTGATCTCCTCTAATACTACCACCACCTGGTGCAGATCCTCATTGTCTCACCCCTGAACCACTGCAATAATACGCTGCTCGTTCCCCTCTGCCTCCAGGCCCCCCAGACAACTCCAGTTCCTCCTCTGCTCAACTGCCAAATTAATCACCCTAAATTACAGACCTGACCATGTTACTCCAGGATTCAATAAACTCCAGGGACTACTTATTACCTCCAGGATAAAGTCTGGCATTCAAAGCCCTTCATAGGGTACTCTCTTACCTTTCCCAGGCTTTTTTTTTTTTAAATAAACTCTTACCTTCCATCTTGGAATCAAAACTACGTACTGGTTCCAAGGCAGAAGATCGGTATAGGCTAGGCAAAGAGAATTCAGTGACATGCTCCGAGTCACACAGCTAGGAAGTATCTAGGGCCAAATTTAAACCCAGGAACTCTGTCTCTGGCCCTCACTCTCAATCCACTGAGCCTCCCAACTGCCCCCTTTCCCAGGATTTTGATACCTTACTGCCCTCCAGGTACTCTACCATCTAAGGACACTGACCTCCTTGCTGTTTGAGAACAAACCCTCCATCTATAGATCCTGGTTCTTTCCCAAATCTTAGAATGCTTTCCCTCCTTATCACTCTGCCTCTTGTCTAAGGTCCCTTATATTTAAGTTTTTGTGTATAAATATTAACATGCAATTTTTGTTTTAAAAATTGTCTTATGGGAGCAACTGGGTAGCTCAGTGGATTGAGAACCAGCCCTAGAGATGGGACATCCTAAGTTCAAATCTGGCCTCAGACACTTCCCGGCTGTGTGATCCTGGGCAAGTCACCTGACCCCCATTGCCTAGCCCTTACCACTCTTCTGCCTTGGAGCCAATACACAGTATTGACTCCAAGATGGAAGGTAAGGGTTTAAAAAAAATTGTCTTAAATATTAGTGGCTTGCAAAGGAAGAAAGGAAGAAACAAGCAAGCAAGCAAGCAAACAAAAAAGAGAAAGAAAGAAACAAAGGAAGGAAGGAAGGAAGAAAAAGAAAAATTTCCTTCCTTGAAGACCCAGTTAAAATCCCATCTTCTATAAGAAGCCTTTCTTAATCCTGCTTTATGTTAGTACCTTCCCTCTGGTGAATTTATCTCCAGTTTATCCCATACATATCTTGTTCGCACATGGTCATTTCCTGCTGTCTCCCCCATTAGACTGTGACTTGGGAGGAGGCAGTGTCTCTTGACTTTCTTTCATTCCCCAGGGCATAGAACAGTTTTTGGCACACAGGTTATTATTTAGTCATTCAATCATATCTTATTCTGGTGACCCCAGGTCTATAGCTGTTCTTAAGATTTTCTTGGCAAGGGAACTGGAGTGCTTTACTATTTCTTTCTTCCCTGAATCTCTTTTGTCAGGCAATCACAGGTTAAGAGACTTGCTGAGATCCCTCAGCTAGATAGTGTCTAAAGCTATATTTGAACTCAAGTCTTTCTGACCCCAGACCCAGCATTCTATCCATCAAGTCACCTATCTGCCTCCTAGGCTTACAGAGGTGAGGTAGCTTGCTCAAGCTAGGAAGTATCTGAGGCTGGATTTGAACTCAGGTCTTCCTGAGCACTCTAACCATTGATCCACAGCTGCCTCTACTATCTGGCTAAGTAGGAGCTTAAAAAAGGCTAATTGACTCATTTATCCCATCTAACTCCCTACTATCCTAAAACTGAATGCAAAAGTGTCAGAGTCCCAGAAGTCAGGGGTAACTTTGTGCAAGTTACTTCTTTTGTCTAATCCTTAGTTTCTTCATCTGGGGAAGACCCTTTTGGATATGACATTTGATGATCCTGAGAGGCAGGTGGGACAAACATCATGACCCCCATTATGGAAAATAACTTGCTCTAACCCTAACCCTCATAGCTGTTTTGTGGCAGAAAATGAACTAGAACCCAAGAGGTATCTTGACTCCAAGTCCGGGGCTTTTCTCAGTAAACAGTGACAACAAGGCCAGAAAAAGGGTATAGGAAGAGTGTCATGGACCTTGGGCTAGAACAAATCTTAGAGGCCATCTATTCCAACCCACCCCCCATTTTACAGATGAGACCCAAGGAAGTTAATGGCCCAACGCCATACAGATAGTAAGGATCAGAGGTGGGAAAGAGCAAGGGAGAGGGCACATACTTCTTGCTGAGTTGGCGGGCGATGTCACAGCGCTTGAAACCCTCCAGGTGGTAGAGGCGCCGGGCTAACCTCTTGGCTGCCTCATTGACTGCCTGGCATCCATTGGCCAACGTGTCTGTACTCCCATGGTCCAGCTGCTCTGTGCTGCCCAGGTCAGAATCAGAGTCTGACAAAGCATCCTTCAAGCTTGGGTCACTGAGGTGGAAACAAGAGCAAGGTAAGCATAGCTAGAAGTACGGAGGGGTCTGAGAGGAAGTGAGGTGGGTCTGAAGCTTGGAAACAGACCTTTAAAATAATATTTGTGGGCTAGAACATGGAAAATGAACTAAAGCTTCAGTAGCAAAGGAAGACTCTGGGTAGACTTGTCAAGACCATTAAATGCTTCTTTCTTCCCCTATAATGGGAGCTCATGGGACCAGAGACTTTTTAGAACTGGAGGGGATCTTGATCCAGTAATTTAATCTTAAAGGTAAAAGAAATGATAGAAAAAAATGAAGTGGCTTGCAAAAAGTCCTACAGCAGCAGAGGTTCAAACCTAAGCCTCTGCCTCTAAACACAGGACCATTTTTCTGAAAATCTCTGAAAGCCAAATGGACCCTCGACAGTTTGGGCTTTGGTTAGAGGATGAGCGAGGTGGGGCTGAAGAGTTATATCTCAAAGTGAGGATGTGGACAAAATAACTTTGGGAGCACCTTGTTACCTGGAGCCCTTCAGACTTTTGCTAACCTAGCAGCATTTAATGAATGAAAGAAGGATCAAGGACTTGACATTTCCACAGAACATGGCTTGAAAAGAGCCTGAGAGCCCTGCATCCAGCACTGGATTCTATATGTAGTTAGCACTTCCCTCCCCCAGAGATGGGGCTTTTGGTTCATCCTGCCCTATTCTCCTTCCCCAGGCCTCCCCAAGGACAGCAAGGGATCCAGCTGTGTCCCTAAAATTTAACATACCTCTTATGAGTTCAAATTATTCCTAATCTGCTACGTCCCCTCAGAAAGCCTGCAATGGTGTGATCAGATTGAACCCCTGGCTGTTGGCTTTCTCTTCAACAGGTTCAGTCAGGGAAACCAAGACCCAGAATGACCAAGATAGCGGCCCACACTCACAGAGCATATCAATGGGTAGCAACCCAAGACCTTTCTCTTGGGCTTTAATTGCTTATGACATAAGAGGACTAATTTCACACATATTGAGTGCCCACTCATGCCCAAGGACTGTGAGGTGGTATGTGGTCCCTTCTGCCTCACCTGACAGAATTAATAAGTTTGGTTGTGTCATCCCCTTCCTCTTCTTCCTCCTCTTCTGGATCCTGAGTGGTGTTAGCATGGTAGCCATTTGGAACAACCTTCAGAGAGAGTCGGCTCAGGACATTTTCTGAACGGCTGCTGGTAATGGAGTGTCTCAGGGGACTCCCAAAGTCTCCATCTACCAACCCTGCCTCGGCCCCATCTTGCCCATCTATGGCCTCCTCCCCCTCCCCATCCCTGTCCTCTGGCCGGACTTCAGTTGGCTCTGGGCTCTCCTTGACCCGCTGTTGAATGAGAGGGGTGAGGGGCACCTCCAAGCTGACACAGCTGTCGGTCTCATCAGTGAGGCTTAACACATCCAAGGAGTCCAGGCTGCTGTAGTATGTCCCTTTCATCAGCTCCGACTCCACAATCTTCTCAAAAGTGGAGCTAAAGCCATCCCGGATGTCCTTAAAGGGGGATGGCTCTCCATCGTCCTGGCTCTCACTGGCCTCTGGCTCCTCGAACAGCCTGTGAGACACAAAGAACTGAGGTTAGACCTCTCTCAACCCCTGTGAAAGGAAGGGGACAATATAGGAGTGGACCCTTCCTCTTCCTGTCCTTTAATTATGGTTGTTCTCTGATGTTCTTCTCTATACTCTCCCTCCTCAATTTCTCTGCTGTATGTGACACCACTGATCATTTCTTTCTCAAAATTCTCCCTTTAACATTGCAAAAGTGCAATTCTTTGCAGAGGCGGAGGACTATGGGTATGGAATCACCAAGCACTGAGACTCTACCTTGGAAATATTAGTTAGTTTTTAAACCTTTCTCTTTTTTTTGTTACAAGAATTCTTAAATCTTCCTCTTTTGTTTTTAACCAAGGCATGATTCACTGTGGTAGAGAGGCAGAGGGGAAAGAGTTGTGGAGAGCCTTCAGAAATTAAGGGAATATAAAAACAAAAGAGAGTGAAGAGTTGTTAAAAAGTCCTCCTTGATGCAGCACTAATACAACCTTTATCAGACTATTTACTGCGTCAGGGAGGAGGGGGGAGAGAGAGACAGAGAGAGAGACAGAGACAAGGAGACAGAGAATTGGAATCAGAAAGTGTCAGAACACAATTGTCAAAAACTGTGCATGCAATTGAAAAAAAACCTCAGTAAGAATAAATAAATGAATAAACATTCTGCCTTGATTTTTTCAGTCTGCCTCCCTCTGATACCCACTAAAACCTCAGTTATCTCTGACTCCTCTTTCCACTATTCTTCATATTTATTAGTAACCATATCCTGCCAATTCATCATTCCAAATATGTCTTTAATTCATTCCTTTTTCATTCCTTCATCTCTTCATTCCTAGACTATTACAACAGCTTTCTCTATGCCTCTCTCCTTCCCTTCCCTTATTCCCATCCTCACACTAATGCCAGAATAATCTTCTTATATGTCTTCTTATATGATTTCATACCCCTGCACTAGAACCAATAAATAGCTCCCTCTTGTCTCCTATATCGAGTTTAAACTACCATTCGGGGGCAGCTGGATAGCCCAATGGATTAAGAGTCAGGTCTAGAAATAGGAGGTCCTGGGTTCAAATTTGAATTCAGACACATCCTAGCTATGTGACCCTGGGCAAGTCACTTAATCTCCATTGCCTAGCCCTTATCACTCTTCTGTCTTAGAACCAATACTCAGTATTGGTTCTAAGACAGAAGGTAAGAGTTTTTATTTTATTTTAAACTGTCATTCTAGGTCCTCTGTAATATAACCTTTCTGTGTAGATCCAACTTTACTTTTTATCTTTCTCCTGCAGATACCTTCCATTAGGTGGCATAGTGGATAGAGAAGCTCCAGGCCTCAGATACTAATTAGCTGTGTGGCCCTGGGAAAGTCACTTAGTCTCTGTCTGCCTCAGTTTCCTTAACTATAAAGTGGTGATAATAATAGCACCCACTTTCCAAGATTGTTGTGAGGATTAAATGGCATGATAATTATAAAATGCTTAGCACAGTGACCAGCACTTAGTAAGCACCAAAGAAGTGTTGGCTAGTAGTAGTATCAAAACAGTTCTGCTCACCATCCCAAAAGAATTCACTCTCACTTCTGTACCTCGGTTTACCCTTCCACTCCCTTCTCCTATATTCATCGAAATCCTACTCACCTTTCAAAATCCAAATCAAATTTGATCCTTTTCTTGGATCACAAAAGTCTGGATTAATCTAACCCCTCAGTGAACCCCTCCAGCACTTTCAGCCTATAGCACAGTTAAGCATTTAATTATTCTTCATTTCATGTGTGGATAGATATCTTCTTCCCACTGAAATCATAAGATCACTGAAGGCAGTACTTAGGTCTTTTCTAATGTCACCTGAAGTCCAGAGACACAAAGATAAATAAAGATAGCCCCTGCCTTCATGGAACTCACAAACTCTTAGTTTGACACAAATAACTATGGATGCCCTAGAACAAGCATGACAGAAGGCTGAGAGGCAAAAGCAACCCATGGCAGTGAATAGAGAGACAGGCAGCCTTGGAGGCAGGAAGACCTGGGGTCGAGTCGTGTCTATCTGACCACAAGAAGTTAATTTCTCAGCCTCCCAGGAAATTCTGAAGACTAGACAAGTCCCTGATTTGTGTTGGTAGAAGGAATTTCCATACCAGGATCTCCCTGCACGAAATAAAATCACAGAGAAGGAACAAAAAGAGGGAGATAAGTAACAGGAGAGGGCTTTTCAAGGTAGAAAGAGAAGGTCTTCAATCACCAATTGTCAATGACAGAGAAGTAAAGGACCCTGGGAGCAACATGAGACACATTTTTTAAAGAAAACCAATCAAACATTTGTTCTGCTCAACTATATGTATTTATAACAAGAGTTTCGTTTTTTTCTTCTTTCTTTTCAATGGGGGAGGAAGGAAAAAGAAAGATTTTGTCAACTGAAAAAAAATTTTAATCATCAATCATCAAGCCTCAGTTGCCCCCAAAGTGGGAGTCAGGGCTATGCAAAGACTAGCCCAGGGCTCCCTCCTCCACACTAAGACCCTTCCACAGAAGGAAACAAATCTAACCCATCCTGATGGCCCCTCCCACCCAGCCATCCCCCCCTAAAGAACCTGAGCAAGAAGCTCATCTCAGAGAAAGGAAGAGCCCTGCAACTTGCCCATCCATCTCTTCCCTTCCCACTCTTAAATCAAGGCTCAGTCAAAGACAGAGCTAACAGGGACCCAGAGTAGCAGAAACATAAGGAAAAAGGACACTGAGAGACAAAGCAGAGGAGGGAGAGATGGAGAGTCGAAGCATGGGCAAGCTTGCCACAGTGCTATTTGCAGTATTCAGATGGAAAATGGACCATAGTATTTACAAACAAATTCATAAGTCTGGCTCAAAGCCCAGTCACGTCCAGAGCCCAGCCCCACTCCCTACTCCCCCACTGGAAAATACATCACAGCATATGAATGATAGAGGATATTATTAGATGTTTAGAGATATAGGAAGATGATAGGAGAGAGAGGGAGAGAGAGGAAAATGGCAAAGTAACTAAAGCAGAATTAGAGCAGCACACAGACTAGAGCTTTATTAATTACATAGTTAGAATAATACTAATAATGAGGATGACAGTTTTTCTTTTGGACCAGGTCTGTTTTCTTTGGTGGGGGATAGCTGGGGAAGGAATCTCCACCTCCTCTGGTACAGATGGCAACTTTTCTGGAACTTAGAGTCTAGCCCAGTTGCCAGGAGCTCTGAGACATTAAATGACTTGCCAAGGATCTCACAGTTAGTATGTGTCAGAGGTATGACAAGCCCATTCGTTATATCATACTGCCTCCCAATCATCCCCACCACCAAAATGTAAAGAATTTTTTAAGCCTTTACCTTCTGTCTCAGAATCAATATTATATAATCAATTCCAAGGCAGAAGAGCCATACAGGTTAGGCAATGGGGGTTAAGTGACTTGCCCAGGGTCACACAGCTGGGAAGTGTCTGAGGCCAGATTTGAACCCAGGACCTTCCATCTCTAGGCCTGGCTCCCAGTCCACTGAGCTTACTGCTGGCTTGTTGAAATTAACAAACATTTTTTTAAAAGGTTTTGGTAAGGGAGCAGCTACCTAGCCCTTACCGCTCTTCTGCCTTAGAAATAGGACATAGTATTACTTTGACTGACTGATAACTGAAGGGTAAGGGTTTAAAAAAAAAAAGGTTTGGGGCCTGGACCTGTAATTATATAAAGAGGAAACAGTCAGCATCCTAGATTAAACAAAAAGTCAACATGTCAGAGGTAAGATTTGAATCTAGGTCTTCCTGACTTCAAGGCAAGTTCTCTTAATACAAAATGCTGCCACTCTTTAAAAGAAATAAAGTTACAAGTGACAAAATGTATACTTTTATGTATGATTCCCTCCCCATTTTTTATTTGAATATTTGCTTTTATTGATGATTACTAAGTTTAGAATATACTATTTGCCTGCTTTCTTGAGTACACTGAAGGTTTAAGCATGGCCACTCTGGAGAATTGCCAGAGCAGGAGGGAAGACATCCAGCCTTTGACTGATCCATCATCCTATCCCAAAGCCATGATGCTTCTGCCTCCCAGAATGCCTCTCTGCCCCCTGAGAAACAGAATAACAAATCATTTCTGCACTTCATTTCTGGAAAGAATCCTACTTCTCTGAGACCCTGACTGAATCCCTTCTTCCCGTCTTCCTCTAAAGAGGCAACATAGTACAATGGAAAGAGTGCCCTGCTCTGGAGTCAGAGGTTCAAATCCCACCTTCCCAACTTTGATACTTATTTCTTCTATAACCCTGAGCAAATTATTTCATCTCTGTTTCCTCCTCGGTAAAATGAGAAGGTTCGACTGGAGGACCACTAAATTCCCTTCTAATTCTAGATCTTTGAGCTTACAATGAGTAATCCCTGGGAAGGCAGGGGAGAGGAGGAGAATTTGAACTCAAGAATCACTGTCAGACTCAGGTCTGAGAACTCTGTAGTATTTCCTACTTTGCTCAGCTGGCACCTAACTCCCAGATTCCAAAGATGTCAGGGAGGCAGGGGATGTTAGTTTGAATCCCAGCTCTGCTTTGTAATTATTACCAGAGTGGCCTTGGCCAAGTCACTTGAACTTACTGGTCAGCTAGTTGATTAATTTCCTTTTAGACTTTAAAGATGGGTCTAAATGAGTTCTAATGTCCCTTCCAGCTCTAAATCTTTAATCCCATGAATAGCAAATCCAGGTTTTCCTGCAGAGCCATTGCTGAAAGCAAGAATCAGATGATGTTCTGAGGCTGCTGAGTAACCCCAAGATATCTGGGTGAACAGAACTCTTACTGGGAGAAGCTTCTGTATGCACCCTGTAAAGGATTGCTCTCCCTTAGCCCAGAACTTCCCCATAGAGATTTGGGCTACCCCAGTGGGGTGGGAATGATTTAGAAGAGTCAAATCAAGCAGCACACATCTATTAAGCTCCTACAATATGTCAGGCACCACACTAAACTCTGAAGGGACAAAGAAAGGCAAAAATAGTCCCTGCCCTCAATGTGGTTTATAATCTAGGAGGAAACAATATGCAAATAAGTATATAAAGAATAAATTGGAGATAATCTCAGAGGGAAGGTTCTAATGTGAAGGGAAACTGGTAAGGCTTCTTTTAGGTGGCATTTCAAGGGAGCCAGGAGGCAGAGATGAGGAGGAAGAATATTCCAGGCATAAGGGTGAAAAGCTTAGTGAAAATGCTGGGAATTAGGAGATGGAGATTAGAGTATCTTGTTCGAGAAACATTGTGTAGTGTCATTGGTCTGCAGAGTACATGAAGGTAAGATATTAGAAGTCTGGGGAGACAATGGGAGACAGGTTATGAAAGGCTTTAAATGCCAAACAAAAAATTATGTCTGATAACTATTATATTTTATTCTGAAAGTAACAGGGAGCCACTGGAGTTTATTAAATAGGGAGGTGGTGTTTTAAGATCAATTTGACCACTGGGGGAGAATGAACTGGAATGGGGAGATGGAAAAGAGACCAACCAGAAAGTTAACCCAATAATCCAAGTCTGCACCAGGGTGGTAACAGTGTCAGAGAAGAATAGGGAAATAAATGAGAGATATTCTGAAGACAGAGTAGATAAGACTTAGCAAAAGATTAGATTTTAGGGAGTAAGCAGAAATAGTCAAGGATGATACCGAGGTTTGCAAGCCTATTTATCTGTTGGGTGGTGGTACTGTCCATAGTCAAAGGTGAAACTAGGAAGGCTCAGATCACCTATGATGAAGGAGACACTAGGGACCTGCTTCTGGAAAAAGACATTCTCTATGCCCCTACCCCAGCTGTGGGAACAGCCTCTTTCCATTGGCTACATGGTCAGAAATGGTTACATCTTGACATCTCTTTGAAAGAGGAACAAGCTTGCTCTTTCGAATGACTTCCAAGGGTGAAGATCTTGTTCACCCACAACATGGATACCATTCAAGAATCTAGGTGGGAGAATGGTGGTCTTTACCTTCAGCCTTCCAGATTGGGATTTTTGTCTGTTTCATTTGACCTTTTCAGTTCTAGGTGCATGGAGTGGAGTCTCCAGACTCAGGAGCTTAAGCCATGGTGATCTTGGAGCCAAGGTTCTAGATCAGAGCAGTAGAGAGGTCTTGAGAAGCCAGAGAAGCTAGGATCAAAGGGTGATCAGGACACAAGTCCAGGGGAGCTTTGGACCTGGAACTTTATGAGATTGAGCTATACTAGAACTGAGCTAATTTGTGAACTTAACTCCCTCCCTCCCCAAAGTCTAAGGAGCACATTGTGATTTTTTATTTTGCTCCCAGGTGTTAAGGGAGAATGTTCTTTGAAGTAAATATTCCTATACAAAAACTCATCTGATGCTAAGTGGGGTGCTATGGCCCCAAAATTGAGTGGATACAAACTGTGATAGCTTGAGCTAATGACAGATATGAAAGGACTCTCTCTGTTTCTTTAAGGAGAAACTAGGGGAGAAGTTAAACATAACATACTTGGCTCTTAGGAAATGAGGCTGGAGTAGTCACTGTTAGGAAGCTAGGAAGAGAAGTTAAGAAAGGCAGGATTTGAGAGGAAAGATAATGAGCTCAGTTTTAGGCATGTGGAGTTTAAGATGTCTATGAAACATCCAGTTTGAGATATCCAATAGACTTTTGGAGACACAACACTAGAGATCAGGAGAGAAGTTAAGACTGGATAAATACATCTGAGAATCATCTGCACAAAGGTGATAGTTAAATCCATGGAGTTGATGAGATCACCAAGTGAAACATTTTATTTTATTTTTTTTAAACCTTTACCTTCTGTCTTGGAATCAATACTGTGTATTGGTTCCAAGGCAGAAGGGTGGTAAGGGCTAGGCAGTGGGGGTTAAGTGACTTTCCCAGGGTCACACAGCTGGGAAGTGTCTGAGTCCAGACTTGAACCTAGGACCTCCCATCTCTAGGCCTGACTCTCAATCCACTGAGCTACCCAGTTGCCCCCCAAGTGAAACATTTTAGAAGAGAGAGAGAGAGAAGAGGGATCAAACAAAGGCCTAAGAGACATCCACAGATGGCATGAACTGGATAAAGATACAGCAAAGTAGACTGAAAAAGAGCAGTCAGGTTCAAGTCAGATGGCTGCGGATCAAAGTATACCATCTTTCACATCAGTGTATTTACGGTTTTATTTGGGGATTGTGGTTTTGTAAGAGTGTGCCCTTACAGCAATGACCAATATGGAAGTATGTTTTCATGATAATATATGTATGGCCCAGAAAAGAACAAAGAGCAGTTAGACAGGAAAAGAACAAGGAGAGAGTTATCTTAGAACCTAGAGAGAAAAGAACATTGAGGAAACCTAGAATGCAAAGAGGTCAAGAACGATAAGGATTGAGAAAAGGCTTGGTGATTAAGAGACCATTAATAAAGCAATTGAACAAGAGATCATTGGTAATACAGGAGAGTACTTTCACTTGAATGAGGTCAGAAGTCAGACTACAGTTAAGAAGAGAGAAAATGGAAATACTATTGTAGACGGCCTCCTCTGGGAGTTTATCAACAAAAGGAAGATAGGACAATAACAGGGATGGAGAGATCAAGACAATCCTTTATCTAAAGGCAAACCTTATTGGAGCCTCATTTTTTTAATTAAAAAAAATTCAATTTTTTCAATCAACAAAAATCCACCTTTCCTTCATTCTGTTCCTCCTAATTGAGACCAAAAGGGCAGGGGAAACATATGGTCAAGCAAAACAAATTTCCACATCAACCTTGTCCAAAAGAATACATGCACACATATATGTGTATGCATATATGTATTTATACACTTGTGGGTATACACATTGTTGTTCAGACTTTATTTTCAAAGAGGACCAATGACATCATGGGGTGATATCTTGACTTGCTAGTGAGTTGGATTTAAGGGAAGCACACTTGCAGAAAGTCATCAGCTTCACTCTCTCTTCCAGTCACCTAAGTCCAGTGGCAAGGCAAAAGTCAGAATGACTGGTAATGGCCTAGGATGTACTAGATGACCTTGGTAATTTCAAATCTAATCAAGCTCTAAGTGCTCCCCAAAGCCTGTTTCTGCCACCCTAAGGGCTTCTGGAACATACTGTTCTTATCTGTCCATTCCCTCAGAGGGAAGTCTTCATATGCTTGGGATAGACACCCTCCTAACTCACCAATGGCTTTGAAGCCTGTTGGTTGCCATCAACCTACCATCAATGCTGAGGTGGTTTTACTAGGGTATAACGACTGTAGCATGCTACAATTTCTTGGGTCCACAGGTGAGAGCTGAGTGGAAGGTAGACATCAAAGATGGATGAGCAGCTCTGAAAAGGACTTGGCAAGTTCTTATCCAAGAGATGCTAGTCTTCCTGGAATAACCCATACACCCATACACATACATACATTCACACAACACCACATACATACACAAACACACACACACACACACACACACACACACATATATATATATATATATATATATATATATATATATATATATATATTCCACCCACCCCACCCTACCCCACCTTGGCTCTATTCACTTCACTCTGTATCATTCAAGGTTTCTCTGAAAACTATCGCCTTCATCATTTCTTATATCATAACAGTATCCCATCACATTTGCATATGCCATACCTTGTTTAGTGATTCCTCAATTGATGGGCACCCCATTCTTTGCCATCTCAGAAAGAGCAATAAATATTTTTGTATGTCTTCAGTCACTATTTTAATTTGTTTAGAATTAATCCCTGCCTCCATCTACCCTCCCTCTAATTCCTGCTTCTCTCTTCTCCAACTTTGATTCCTATTTCCCTGTTGAGTGAAATATATTTGTTTCTAACTTAGCATGTATGCATTTTCTTCTAGACTCAACCTCTATCAGTCAGGTAAGAAGCTCTGCTAGTTCAGAGTGATGGAACTGCAAATTTCCCTTTGGTCCAGGATTTCTGACTGAGTTATACCTCTTCAGGCTTCAGACTGCATTAGAAACTGGAACTAAGAACCTGCTCTGCTCCTGGGGTCCAAACCACCCTGCACTGCTTGCTTCTGAATGTGCATTTCTCTCATTCCAAAGGATACAGCCCTGTATCATTCTCTCACCCTGGATTACCACCTTTAAGTGCAGTTCTCTCTGTCTGCCCTAGATCTGTGACCTGGAATTGGGTAATGGGTAGGTGAGAAAGCTTTCAGTTAGTACCTGTTCTTACACCTTATACAAAGTCCCATCCAGGTGTGAGTCTGGGGCTCCTTCTTTAAAAAATATATATATTTCTTTAATTTTCCCAATTATATGTAATAACAATTTTCCACATGCATTTTCTGAAGATACAAACTCCAAATTTTCTCCCTCCCCCTTCCCAAAGATGCCAAGCAATTTGATCTGGATTATACATGTTATTATCATGCAAAACATATTTCCTAGTATTCATTTTTGTAAGAAAATACTCATATAAAATCAAAAGCCAAAAATAAAAACACAACTAAATTAAAGTGAAAAATCTCATGCTTTGATCTACATTCAGATTCCAACAGTTCTTTTTCTGGAGGTGGATAGCCTTCTTTGTCATAAGTCCTTCAGAATTGTCCTGGATCATTGTATTGCTGAGAGTAGCCAAATCTTTCACAGTTGATCATCATATGATATTGCTGTTAGTGTGTACTGGGACTCCTTCTTGCCCCAGTGCACAAGTTCTTTCTGATCTGGAATACTCCATACATGATTCACTCCCTATCAGTCCCCATTCCCAGTGTCCGCAGACCTCTCTATCTTCCTAGGTGTACTTGGGCTGGAAAAATTATTTGCTGTGACTTTTTTTTTATTTCCCCATCAGGATTGAGTCATTTTCCTAGATCAGATTAGGGGGCTTGAGGGAAGGAGGAAGCTCACTGTACTTCTTCCAGCTATTTCACCATCCTGCGTAGCCTTATTTTTAAAGTTCAGCCCCATATCTGAATTCTGTCCCACTTCTTAAGTAGTCAAACCAAGCCCTAGGGAGAACTAGGGGGGTAGGAGCAGGGAGTGTCAGGGAAATGGGAAATGTAGGGAGGAGTACAAATGAGTCCCTTCTCTGACTGGATAGCATTTTTATCATGGGTCCCAAAAATGAGACTCATTTTGCTGCTAATGGTTTAGTCCTTCACATATAACATTGCTATTATGATATACATTGTTCTTCTGGTTCTGTACCCTTCACTTTGTATCAGTTCATATAAGTCTTTCCAGGTTTTTCTGAACTCATCCTGCTCAGCATCCCTTATATAGCACAATAGGTGTTCTATTACAACCAACTATTACAACCAGTATCTAGTACTTTAAACTACATTGTCATATCCATTTCCCTGAGTGCTAAGCCCATAAAGGGGGAAGGTAGCATCTCCTCCCCAACCCCCACCAAGTTTAGACATGACCGGTTTACTTCTTTCCACCAAATGGTAGTCACACAAGACTTTCACAAATGATGAATATTAAGTAACCCTTTGTATTCAAACAAGACAGCAAATTGGAGAAACCCTATAAGTTAGAATATACTAGAAAATACATGAGAGAGAATGGATGAATTCTTTTGATGGGAGTCAGCTTGAACTAAGAAACTGAGATCCTGATGTCAATCTGAAGGGAAAGTTTCTCTCAAAAGTCTCCAGGAAAGCAATCTGGAAATCAAGGGCATTCTGAAGAGCTGGATTCCCCTACATGTCTTCAATTTCCAGAGGCCTGCCCTCTCTTCCTCCCTGGAGTGAGGAAAAGGAAATTTGGAGCCATGCATTGCTCTACTGAAGAATGTGCCTCAAAAGATGTTGCCTTGACGTCACTATTCATGAAGTGTTGTATCTGCATTCTCCCCACCAATTAGGAGTCAAGTCACATAAGCAGCAGCACTCAAAAGGCCCCAAAGCTTAGCTGGAAACCTGGGTTACAAGTATTTCATTTGAGCTTCACAATAACCCTTGAGGTCAAGAGAATAGGGCTATTTCCCCCCCCCTTTTTTTTGAGATGGGAAAACTGGAACTCTCAATGAATGGCAGGGTCTGGTTTAGAACTCAGACCTCCTGATTTTTAGTCTAGTGGTCTTGCTAGCACACTGCTATATTTGACTACTATGTGGAAGAGTGAACTGCCTTCCCATACTTCACACCCTTCCCTCCCCACCTAGTCCCTAAATTTATGACTTTGGATGCCACATTTACCTGAAGTTCCTAAGATTTTAGCAAATTTCTTTTCTGGGACAGATGGATGGTTGGAAGTGACCCTACCTAATCCCTCTCCATTAGTCTAGGTTACTTGTGTAGGGAAATCTATAGTTCTTATCGCTTGTTCAGTAACACCTCTGAAGCTCTGTCATTGACAAGAGCCCATTGACCAATGCCAATGGATATAATTTCTTTGCCTTTTCCTACCTCCATTTTTTTCCATGTTTTTTTAAAATATATTTTATTTGATCATTTCCAATCATTATTCATTTAAAGACATAGATCATTTTCTTTTCCTCCCCCCCAACCCCCATAGCCGACGTGTAAATCCACTGGGCATTACAGTTTTCTTGATTTGAACCCATTGCTATGTTGATAATATTTGCATTAGAGTGTTCATTTAGAGTCTCTCCTCTGTCATGTCCCCTCAACCGCTGTATTCAGGCAGTTGCTTCCACTCCCATAGTTTATCCTTTGCTTATGAATAGTGTTTTTTTATCCTAGATCCCTGCAAATTGTTCAGGGACATTACACCGCCACTAATGGAGAAGTCCATTACGTTCGATTATACCACAGTGTATCAGTCTCTGTGTACAATGTTCTCCTGGTTCTGCTCCTCTCGCTCTGCATCACTTCCTGGAGGTTGTTCCAGTCTCCATGGAACTCCTCCACTTTATTATTCCTTTTAGCACAATAGTATTCCATCACCAACATATACCACAATTTGTTCAGCCATTCCCCAATTGATGGGCATCCCCTCGTTTTCCAGTTTTTGGCCACCACAAAGAGTGCAGCTATGAATATTTTTGTACAAGTCTTTTTGTCCATTATCTCTTTGGGGTACAGACCCAGCAGTGCTATGGCTGGATCAAAGTCCTACCTCCATTTTTATTGAGCAAGATCTCAGGTCTGTGATGAATGGAGCTTCTTGAGCAGTGGGAGTAGCCCCTTCTGGTCCTGACTGCCCAGTTGAGGGGCAGTTGTTGAGGGGATCCTTATATAAACCTCTCCCTCCCACATACACACCACTAGGCATGGTGGGAGGTTCAAGAAAACCAGACCATCTGGGAGAGATAACAGAGAGGTTATGGAGAGGATATTAGCAAGGAATGCATGTTGATGAATGTATGTGTCCAGGCATGCTCACGTACACAAATGAGGCATGCCTGAGTACTATGTGTGCATGGGCACAGAGAGACAGGGTGTTACAGTAAACACAAGCTTGGACCCAGAATCAGAAAAACCTGGGTTTGAGTCCTGCCTTTGATACTTACTAGCTATGTGACCTTAGGTAAGTCACTTAATCCCTCTGAGCCTTCACTTTCCACCTCTGTCAAATAGGGTTAATAACACATTTCATTGGGTTCTGTGAGGTTCAAATGAGAATCATGTGTGGAAAGTGCCATGTAAGTGGCAAATAGAATTATCATATGTTTGCAAGTTCTGGGTAAAGAATGACTAAGAGTCTGAAGGTTTGGGAGTAGAACTCAAGACATGAACATCACCATTTGAATACAGGGGCCCCTTCATTGACCCTTTGGTCTGAAAATAGCCCTAGTTATTTGGCAACTAATTCTGATTCCTTGCCTTTAAGTGACAGGCTCGGTAATTAATTCTCTGGTTTCTGCCCCTTTCAGGCAGTGATGGGGGTGGCAGGGAAATTTCAGAGCAGAATACTTAAGAGATTGGCATTGGGGAGAGAGAGGGAGGGAGCGGGGATTGAAATCATTACTTCAGAGGAAAAGGAAGGAAGGAAGGAAGGAAGGAAGGAAGGAAGGAAGGAAGGAAGGAAGGAAGGAAGGAAGGAAGGAAGGAAGGAAGGAAGGAAGGAAGGAAGGAAGGAAGGAAGGAAGGAAGGAAGGAAGGAAGGAAGGAAGGAAGGAAGGAAGGAAGGAAGGAAGGAGAGGAGAGGATCACGGAGAGGGTCTACTTTTGACCTTGGGAAGCTGCCTTTGCTCATCTATTGGCTCCAAAAGCCCTTGGCTGGAAAAAGGTCAGGAGATGGCATCTGTCGATAATGAAGGGCAGAACAGAGGAGAATTGCCCAGTGCTAACTAACCATGGAGGGACAAACCAATCAAAGAGGACAAGGCCTGGTTATCCTTGTTATCAAGCAAGGACAGCACAAGGAGCTCCAGTAAGGAACAATTTAGGTCAAGAGGGAGAGGAGCTTTGAAGAGAGAGGGTGGGTGTTGGGTGCTGTGTGGGCTCTGTAAAAAGAAGCTGCTTCCTGGCGGGGAGGTACTGCAGGAGGGAGGACCAGGCTCCCTTCCCCAGGGCTCCACAGCCAGGTGTAAGGCACTGGTCAAAAAGGCATATTTGCATCTCATTTACATTCCACTTGCACAGGGCAGCATAACACCGAGCTTTTCTTCCAGATCAAGTTTCTAGCGAAACTTTTAGTTTCCCCGATGCCCAGATGGTGGTCAAGTCCGGAAGTTTTTCTTCTTCCTCCTTTTTTTCCTTATTGCCCTAGATCCGGAGTCCCCTGGGAGCAGGGATGGGGACCTGGATGCAGGGGTGGCGGGAGTATTAAGTCAGTGAAGTTGTCCTTGCTGGTCTGTGGCTCACATGTCTCCTTTCTTCAAGGACCCTTACTTGTTGGTTTTCTCCTCTAACCCTGTGCTCAGGAAAAGGTTCCTATCACCTATTTTCTCCTTCCTAATAACTTCTGCAATGGAAATTTCCCCCCCCTCCCCCCCCCCCCCCCCCCGTGCGTGCCGTGCGTACGTACCTCTCCAGGCTTTCCCCCTTGGCAAAGCAGCAGGAAACAGAATACTTGGGGGCTGGAGCATTTCCTGGTCCCTCCCCCTCTTCACTCCCCAGTCTCATTCAAACTGTCGGTCCACCATTCTCTGGGGAAGGCTGGCTCTTATCAAGGAAGCTTATGGATTGATTAGACCATTGATCAGGGGGTACGTTTGCCTTTGCCTCATCTTTTTTTCATGGACCATCAGAACGAAATCAATCTTCAAATTCTGTAGATTCGGGTTCTGAAATCTTTCTCCTGTCTGCCCCATTCAATCCCATAATCCTCCTTTACCTTCTCCATTTCCACTCCTGTACCCTAATTAAGGGCCTCATTACCTTTCTATAAAGGGAAAAAGAAAGGGTGTGTTGATGTCTTTTGTTTTCACATTGTTCACTTGTAACAAGGAAAAGCCAGCACCAGGCTCGCGAATAGAATATCGCACCTTGTCAAGAAGGGCTTTCTGAGTTCTCAGCTGCTAGTGCCTCCTCCAATAAAACGAGAGCCATTTGAGGGCAGGGCCTGTTGGGTTGTCTCTTTTTGCCTTTCTGTGTAGCACAGTGCCTGGCACATAATTGCCTCTTAATTCTTCTTGGTGACTCATGGACTCACCGCATCCAGAGGGTAAGAGGGTTCTGAGAAATGGTGGGAAGGGCTCTCCGGGCAAGTGGCTTAGCCCCAATCCGACTTTGGATTTCATGGCATCCGAACATCATAGATTTCTAGTCCGAAGTCTCCTCATCTAGTCTGGCTCCTTCTTTTTATAGGTAAGGAAATTAAGGCCCAGCAAGGGAAAATGGAAAATGACTTATCTAGTGACACTCAGATTGTAAATCATGTAAATGTAGATGTAAAGCCAATAGTTTAAATAGAACAAATTTCTTGGATTCCCATTCCCATGAGGAGAACCTGGAGAAAGGAACACAGTGTTCTTTCCAGATGATTGCTTGATATTGTTCAGGATAAGTGCTGTTCCATTCTCTGATACCAAAGAGCCCCTGGAGGAAGACTCAAGTGTTTGAGAGTCCTCTGGAAAAAAGCAGGGATTAGGCTGGAGGTGGGAGGCTCCAGAGACTGACCTATACTTCTCTTCCTACCATTATCTGCCTTAGGAGAATGAGTGTTGGGGATGTTAGAATGTAAGCTCTTTGAGGCCTTTTTGTTCTTTTGCATTCTTGCCTTTTCATATCCCTAATTCGTAGCACAGTTCCTGGTGCGCGGTAAATAATAAATAAATTCTAAGTGAAGTGAATGTAATTAAAGGCAAGGTTGAGCTTTGTAGACTTTGGGTAGTGGATCAGAAATGGCTTTGTCTTGTATTTTATTGGCTGTAATTTTATACGAGAGCCAGTGACTTATGGAGTTATTGTCCAGGGCTATGATTGTTCTTCCTCTCTTTTTCTTCATCCCTCTAACAGTCAGTATAAGTCTTCATCAGTTCATGTCTGGACTATTCCAATAACCTGCACTCTAATCCTTCCTCCATTCAGCCTCTAAAGTGATTTTCCTAAAGTGCAGGTCTGACCATGTCACCTCTCTACTCAATAAACTGTAGTAGCTCCCTATTACCTCTGGAATCAAATAGAAAATACTGTTTAGAATTTAACCTTTCATAACCTATCCCCCTCCTAAGGTTTTAGTCTTTTTATAACTAACACTCTCTGATCCTGTGACTCTCCATTTCTCAGTTCTAGGCATTTTCTCTGATTATTCCCCATGCTCAGAATGCTCTTTCTCCTCTGCTCTACCTAGTAGCTGCCCTGACTTCTTTTTAAGTCCCAGATGAAATCTCATGTTCTATAAGAAGCCTTTCCTAAACACTCTTAATTCTAGTGTCTTCCCTCTGTTAATTATTTCCTATTTATCCTGAATGTAGTTTGCTTAGCATACATTTGTTTTCATGTTGTCTCCCCCATTGGATTGTAAGCCTCTTGAGGAGGGGTACTATCTTTTGCCTTTTTTTTTTTTTGTATTTCCATAACTTAGCATAGTGCCTGGAACATAGTAGATGCTTAATAAATGTTTAGTGATGGATTGAAATCTAGCCCTTGCCACTCCTATAGATGGGGATTCAAATATGATACCAGTCTGAAGAAACTGAAGCTACATAATCCCTAGGAGATAGAAGGAGGGAGGAAGGAAAAGCCAGATGTCAACCTCAGCCTGAGGGAGTACAGAGTTATCAGGAAGGAGACATACAACTATGAATTGGAAACTAGAATCAACTTTTGAAATTTCTTAGTTCAACCCTGTAATTTTACAAGTGAAATAACAGACATCCAGAAGAATTAAGTATCTTGTCCAGGTTCCCAGGGAAGAGGAGCCAGGATTGGAAACTAGGTCCTCTGCTCCTGGTCCACTCTGACCATCATCCTGTCATCTACTCTACCATCTCACCCTCTGGACCACCAGATCTTTGGAGATTATGCCCTGCCCTGCTCTTTGGAGCACCTGCCCCAGAGCTAAGCTGTCCTAATTAGAGTGAATATAGTAAACTCAACTCTAGCTCACTCTATCTATCCAGCCCCAGGTCGTGTTTCACATCCTATCAAGTCATTCATCTCACCCATCTTCCTGCCATCTACCTTGCTGCAACCCTCTTTATTTCTCCTCCCTCCACCTTCACAGTGCCCAATTTGCTATCTCTTATTCTAGGAATTCGAATCAAAATCATTTTTGTAGATCAGTCATTTTTCAGTCATGTGAAAATCTTCATGATCCCATTTGGGATTTTTTCAGCAAAGATACTGGAGCGGTTTGCCATTTCCTTCTCCAATTCATTTTACAGATATGGAAATTGAGGCAAAAAAAAAAAACTGAGGGCCACACAGGTAGTAAGTGCCTGAGGTGGGATTTAAACTCATATCTTCCTGACTCCAGGCTCAGCTCTCTATCAGCTGTGCCACCCAGTTGCCCAATCAATACTATCATTGATTCTGAAAAGGACTGATCAACAACCCTGTGGCTCCACTCACATTCTCTGTAACTTCTGAAACCAAAACATACTTCCCTGGTCACAACTCCCCTATATGTATTGTCTCTCTTTATTATAATATAAATTCTTTGGGGGCAGAGACTATCTCACTTTTTGAATATGTATCCCCAGAATTCAGCACAGTATTCGGTACTTAATGAATATTTTTCACTCATTCCCTCAATTTATTCATTCAAATCTGTTTTTATACCACATTATCTCATGGAGTTAAAAAGGTATCACAAACATATCTTCTTTCACAACATGACAAATATGGAAATACGTGTTACATGATAGCACATGTATAATCTGTATCAAATTTATTTGCCAGCTACAGGAGGAAAGAGAGGAGAGAGGGATAAAATTTGGATCACAAAATATCAAGAAACAAATGTTAAAAACTGTTTCTACATGTAACTGGGGGGAATGTCATAAAATATCACTGGAAGAAAATAAAAATAAAATGGCATCACACCTGCAAACCTAATCCTTTTGCTCTGTCTGGTGTCATAGAGCAGAATTTTAAAAAGTGAGGTTGTTATATTTCATAGGCTCACAGACTTAGAACTGGAAGAAATGTTAAGGTCACCAAAGCCCAGAATGTGAGAGTTAGAAGGGACCTTGGTAGCCATCTATCCTGACCTATAGATAAAAGTAATGCCCCCTGTGTCATACCCAGATTCTGCTTGAAGACCATTTTGGAGCAATAACCCACTATCTCAGTAGGATAACCTTTCCACTTCTGGACAGTTCTCAGCATTAGGCCGATCTCCCAGTATCTGTAGCTCCTGGTTTTGCTCAGAGGGGCCAAGGAGAATAAATTTTGTTCCTCCTATACATGACAGTCAACCACTTAAAGAGAGCTACTGCCTCTCCTTTGGGTCTTTTCTTCTCTAAACTAAGTCTGAGGTCACCTAGTGACTCGTTTTACAAATGAAGAACCTGAGATCCAGAGAGATTAAGTGGTTTAATCCAAGTCAGTAAATAGCAGAGTCCTCTGATGCCAAATCCAGCACTACTTCCATTTTGCCACACTATTCTCTGAATTCATTCAATCCAGGAAGGTAAGATTGAATGGCACTCCTGCTGTGACACTATCAACCAATCAATCAATCAACATTTATTAAGAGTCTACAATGTGGGGAGCACTTGGAGGCTCAGTGGATTGAGAGCCAGGTCTAGAAATGGGAGGTCATGAGTTAAAATATGATCTCAGACACTTCCTAGTTATGCAACCCTGGGCAAGTCATTTAATCCCCATTGCCCAGTCCTTACTACTTTTCTTCCTTAGAACAGATATTTAGTATAGATTCTAAAATAGGAAGGAAGGAAGGAAGGAAGGAAGGAAGGAAGGAAGGAAGGAAGGAAGGAAGGAAGGAAGGAAGGAAGGAAGGAAGGAAGGAAGGAAGGAAGGAAGGAAGGAAGGAAGGAAGGAAGGAAGGAAGGAAGGAAGGAAGGAAGGAAGGAAGGAAAGAAGAAAGAGAAATCTGTTCTTGGTCCCTGAATTTGTGGCCTGAGCTATAGGCAGTGTTTCCTAGTGGTTTAGGCCAGTGCTGTTCTTCCCAGTTCCCATAAGAAAAATATCAACTGTACAACTCACTAGGGCTTTTCCCCTTCCTTCCCAGACAAAGTCAGTTTCCAACTTACCAAATCAGTCCTGCCACCAGCATAAAGCCCTAAGCATAATCTATTGGGAAATATAACAGTAGCAGCAGCAGAAACCTTAATATTTACTGTGTTGGTCTTATTAAGCATTTATGTATTTATCATTTGTGTATGTTTTATCCTTATTCAGTAGAATGAAGGACCTACCTTAAGGACGGGGACTGTATTTGTTTTTGATGTTGTATCCCTAGAGCCTAGCATTTAATGTCTTGCACACAGCAAGTGCCTAATGAATGTTTGTTGAATTGAGATGAATACGTTCCAAATATCCCCTATTAGTCTATGATTTCTTAGAGGGCAGAGATAGCAGCTTTTTGATCTTTTCATCCCCTTTGCCTATCATGGTACATTCTAAATCACACAGCTTGATAATGACAAGAAGAAACTAAAACCCCCATATCCTACTAATTCCAAAGCCAGTACTGCACATCAAGGCCATGCCTGCCATATTATGAAAAAAGAGAGTGCCTTACCTGACTTCAGGACAAGGGTACCCTGGAGCACTGCTCAGTGGCTGTTGATACCCAAACTTCCGGGAAGGGATCTCCCCTTTCTCAAGTTCTTTTTCCCTCCAATAGTCACTGCAACCACTCATGTGGGAAGCTTCAGCATCATCCAAGTCCATCATTTGGCCTGACCCAAACTCCAAAGACTCACTGTTCATGTGTGATAAATCACAGAGGTCACCATCCCTGCCCTCAGCACTGTTCCCGCAGGCTAGGGTATCTGTCCTTTTCCAATGCTCTGGAGGCTCAGTCAAGCAAGTGTCCCCACTGCTAACCACATGTTCTCCGTCTAGGCTCCTATCCCCTTTGGCTCCATCTGAGGGGAAAAGCTGATCATCTGTAGACTCTTCTCTCAGTGGCTGCTCCCTGTTAGGCTGGAGTCCCAGGATCAGGCTGTGGGAGGCACTGCCTTCCACTGATGGTGATGTAGAGAGATTTTCATCATCCATGGTGGTGGTCAGCTCCACCAGCAACTCTACCCCAGCAGAGTCTGGGACTCAGTGTCACCTGAGTGGAGAAAGAAAGACAAAGGATCCATGTAAGAGAAGCTTAAACCCTGAGTTCCCTTCCCTCTCTAAGCTTCCAACTAATCTTACCAGTTAATACATCACAATTATCAGGCCCTATTTCATTCAAAGTTATGCAAACAGAATGACATAGATCTGGGCCCTGCCCTGAAGAAGGTCATTGCCTAAAATCCAGAATTTCTTTGGAATCCAAACAATGCCTTGATAATAAGAGTAGTTTGGGGTGTACCTGAAAACAGAAGGATGACAGGAAAGAGAACCCCAAAAGGACTCTTTTGTACACACACAGAATTCTCATTCTGACTTCAAGGTCTTTATTTGTATTATCCTCTTCTTCCCACCACCATCTATGTACTAGATATCCTTCAAAGCCACTTTTTCCATGAAGGAAGGAAGAAGAGCATTCCCAGCATGGAGGTCAGACAATAAAAATGCTCATAATTAGAAGTGGGAGGGTCTTATTTGAGGAACAACAAGAAGGCCAGCATCACTGGATGGCAGAGAATGTGTAGGGGAATAAAATATTAAAAGACTGAACAGGTCTCACAGAATCCTGGCATCAACATTTTATAGTTGAGGAAAGGAAGGAAGGGCATATTGTGACAAGCTTGGAACATGAAACAGGACTTTATATTTGATCCTGGAGGTGATAGTGATCCACTTGAGTTTATTGACTTGGGGGTGGGGTATGACATGGTCAGGCCTGGCCTTTATGAAGATTACTTTGTCAGATCAATGGAGGATGGACTTTATAGAGTGGAGAAGGACTTGTGGGAAGCAGACCAACTAATAAGCAATTGCAGTAGTCCAGGTGGGAAGTGATAAATGATCCCAAAAAGAACCCAAATCACTTCTGTTGGGCTGAGAAAGGTTTCTACTTCCATTTAAATGAGGCTGCATCTAAAGTTCTGGGAATCACAGTTCTTCAAACTATACTAGGGGTTCTTAACCTGGTTTTCAAAAAAAACTGTGTTAACTATTTTGTAATCCCCCATATTTTATTTTAGACAGATTTGAGAAGAGATCTATAAGCTTCAATGGAGTATTAATCAAGGTGATTGACACCAAGACACCAACAAGATGATTAAGAATGCCTGAATTAATCCTTCTAAAGAAACTCCAAATTGAGTTGCTAGAGTACAAGCAAGTTATAATACTTAAGCACTAGATTTGGAATCAGAAGAGGTTGTTTCAAATCTCATTTTTGCTACTCCCTCTTTGTGTGACCTTGTGCAAGTCATTTGCCTTTTTCTAGGCTTCAGTTTCTTCATCCATAAAATGAAGGTTTCTCAGCTCAATGAGCATTTTTTAAGCTCCTACCACATGCAAGATATTGTACTGGATGCTTGAGATTTGGAAACAAAACAAAAAAAGAATCTTTGTACTCAAGGCACAAAACATAATTTTAGGAAATAGAAAGCTTTTATTAAATGCCTACTATATGCCAAGCACTCTACTAAGAAGTGCTTTACAAATATTATCTCACTGGATCCTCACAACAACTCTGTGAGTTATTATCAATGTTTCACAGTTGAGGGAAATGATACAAAGAGAGGTTAATTGGCATAGCTAATGTCTAAGGTTGAATTTGAACTCAGGGCTTCTCAACTTCAGGTCCATTACTGTACCTAATTGCCACTAACAACTTGAGGGATCAGAAAAGGCTCTGCATAGAAAGTAGTATGGTTTTGGCCTGGAAAGAACTTAAGGATTCTAAGAGGTCATGAGAAACAAATGTATTCCAAGCATAAGGGTGACAGCCTATACAAGGGCCCCAAGATAGCAGACAGATTGTAGGGTTCAGGAAATAGGGCAGTTTGGCTGGAACAGAGAGTATGTGAAAATCAGTAATATGAAATAAATCTGGAAAGTTATTTGACTGGCACCACATTTTGATGGGTTTTAAATGGTAAAATGAGAGTTTTGTATTTAATTGTAGAGGCAATAGGGAGCAACTGAAAGTCCTTGAGCAAAAGATTATGAATGAGGATACATAAAATCTGTATGTTTGGCAGTTGTGTCCAAGATGGATTAGAGAAAGGAAAACTACAATGTATAATTATGAGTATATAGAATTAATCCAAATAAGAGGTGATAAGGACCCAGAACTGAGTAGTGACTATGTGAACAGAGAGAAAGGGATGTGAAAATGTTATGGATACAGAATTGACAAGACCTGGCAAGTGAATAGATCTAAGAGAGGATGAAGAAGAATCAAGAAGGGTCAAGAATCTTAAAGATGCTTTCTATCTCTAAATCTTATAATCTACAAAAGCTGTCCAATTTCCCCATCTGCTTCTTACTCAATTCCATACTGGAGATGGAAAACATTACTTCTTAGGCTGTTGCCAAATGGTAGACTAAGTAAAGATGGACTCTGTCTCTACTTACTCTACAACTCACACTTTCCCCATGAGTCAAAGAAGTATTTATTTAGTAACCTAGAATCTCCTTCTCTTCTCACTTCCAAAGGGCTGCTGGCTGTGTTCTAGAGTAAGAGTTTATGTGTATAATGATTATGTCAACCCAGCCTTTATTTTATTGGAGGAAGTGAACAATCAGAAAGAAGAGTAGTGATTGTAGTATAAACTACAAAAGAGGATAATGGATCTGTATAAAGCAAATACAGAATTGGCTGCTCTGGCCCCTGTGGGGAAGCCCAGCAGTGCAGAGAGCTGTCCGAGGTCCTGAACATAATCAGCAGAGACGGGCCCTATTTTTACTCCAGGGAGCTAAGCTTGCCCAAGTATTCATTTGAAAAAAGGTTCTCAGAAGTCTAGAATGGTGGTATTAAGCTCAAATCGAAGCAGGAGCCACTAAACCATATATATGAGTCCCTGCAGATTGCATATCTACTTAGGAGACCACATGTTAACATTATCTATGTTCTATTGTATTTTTATTTAATTTGTTAAATATCTCTTATGCTTTAATGTGGTTTGGGGAGTGTTACAAGCAGCAAAATGGCTGCATGTTTGATACCTCTACTCCAACACAAATCTTAGAGCCCTATAGTCTAGCCCCTCAAGGTCTTTTCTAAAGGAAATAATGATAGAAGGGAAGAACATCAGCCTCACCACTCCCAGTCCAAACTTCTCCAGCTCAAAACAAAACAAAACAAAACAAAAATTTCTTCTCTCATAAGTGCAGGGGGACCTTCCTGACATCTACCAGACCACTGGAAGGGACTTTTGGATTCAAGAATTACAGAATTTCATAGCTTGAAAAGATCTTAGATATCATCTAATCTAATCCAATATTCATTTTAAAGAGCAGCTGCACTAAGGGCCAGAGAGAAGAAACGACTTGCTCAAAGTTAAATGGCTAGTAAGTGGTTTCGGAACAAGCCCAATGATTTGTCCATATATGGGTATGATCACTCAGAACTGTGGGCCCAATCAAGACCTTAAGTTTGAATTTTATCTATGAATTTTACATGCAATTTGGTCCACAATAACTGGATGTACACACAAGATATCCCAGACAGCCTCTATCTGAGGTCACCTGAACAGAGGCTCAGGATACTCCCTACCCAGGGGCATACATACAAATTCATGGGTTATCAGACAATGAGAATAACTTACTCAGTGAGTCCTATGTGTTTATCTGGGAAAAGGGGCACTGGACTCCTCTCCACTTTCCTCCCCCCTCCCCCCAGCCCCAATTCCAATAAATTCAGTACAGAGATTTAAGAGAAGGGTTTTGCTCTTGGTAGTAACAGCTCTTGCTCCTGATGCTATGTTGGGTCAGGGCAGTGGGAGGGGCCAATTATTTTGGGACCAGATTTAGGTGTGACTATCCTTAAGGTACAAACTTGCAAACTTCTCCCAGCTGAGAGACAGCATTTAAAAATAGTCTCCAAGTCTACCTGGGGAAACTTTTCAGGGGCACTGCCTGAATTCAGCTGGAAAATATCTCTTCCCACCCTTGACACCATCTCCCTTGACTCCTCCTCCCCTACTAGAAAGAAGAGGGGAGGGAGAAGGGGACATGTCCCAATTCCTAGATGACGAATCAACAAAAGACAAGGGCATGGAAGAGATGATCTGTACAGTCATGACCAAAGATAAATTCAGAAGCATGTCTATAGAAGAGAAGTAGAGCAAAGGAAGGTTGATGCCTATAACTGGAGGAGACCCTACTCCCATTGCAATCTCAAGACCCATCCTGGCAAGAACTCTTCTGAGGGATATTTTTTAGAAGTCTCAATTTTAAATGAGTTTTCCAAGATTCACATGTTTCCTTCAAGGGCGGAAAAGAGAAACCAAGCCACAAGTGAGCCAGTGCTAGGAAGCAAATGTTACTCCTTTTACCCTTTTCCCTCAAATTTCATGGTATCAGAATTGAGTTACATAGTGATCTGGAAATGGGGTCAGAGTGTGGACTGGAAGACAGAAAGTAGTCCTGATATATGGTAGCTCCCACAATCTGATTAAACATTTTTCAAAATCCCTAAAGGAGTAGCTTCTATTCAATACAAAAACATGCTTCTCTAACCATAGCCTGTGTTTCTTATTCATGACCTACAAACAAGGGACCATACAGATCATGGGAGCAGCTAGAAGCTGTGGACCATTAAGTACAACCCCCTCACTTTGCAGAGGAAGAAATAATCTCAAAGAGGTTAAGTTACATATCCAGGATCACAAAGCTAATAAACCTCTGGGGCAGGACTTGAACCCAGGTCAGTACCTTATTATCCACTATACCATGTTGTGTGTGTGCCTGGGTGCCTCCTACCCACTATAGCCTTTGAATATGGACAATGATCACATAAAAGCAGCTAATATTCCCAAGTATCCAATTCATCGAGCTGCACTACACACAAGTAGAGACCTTGACTCAAGTTAGGAAGTCTGGATTCCCATCCTCTCATTTCCAGTGACTTGCTCTGTGATTTCAGGAAAATAACTGACAACTGGTAATCTGCTCTTTAAAAAGAAATCTGATTCCATAAGGATACAGTGAGGATTGATTGACAAGGGAGGACACCATTCCCAGAGTTAAAGAAATCATCAAATGATTTCACAGCCTCCTCAATATTCTCTATCCATAGTATTCTATGCCTCATTTCTGTACCCCTAAACAGGCTATTTCCCTCCTCCCAGCTCCAGAATGTTCTCACTCCTCATCTCTGATTCTGGGAATTTGGATCTCCCTATGAGGCTAAGGTAAAGAAGTACCTCTTACCCTCTTACACAAAACCTTCTCTGATGCCACCCATTTGTGAAAGTCTTTCCCCCAAGAAAATTACACTGTATTTACTGTGTGAAAATTTTGTGATTACTTATCTGTGTGTATGTTGTACACACACACACACCTCCCCAAGAATGTAAGTTCCCCAAGGGTAGAGATTGCTTCATTTTTGTCTTGGTATCAGCACTCAGGATAGTACCTGGCACATATAGGCATGTCATAAATTCCTGTGGAATTAAATTAAATGTCAGAGTTGGAAGCAACTTTAGAAAGTATTAAGCCCAACTCTCCCACTTTGTGGATGAAGAAACTGAGACCCAAAGAGAAAAAGAACCTTGCCTCCTATCACAGAACCCATAAGTGGTACAATAGAGATAGCCTCAGGTCTCTTGACTCTCTATCTTGTATCCTCCATGTTTTCTTTCTACTTAGCTTGAGGAAGAATAGAAGTTACTTGAGATCCAAAAGAAGTTGCAAAGTTTGAGCAATGTCCACAGCTGTGTCTCTCCTACTGCTCTGCTCCTCTCTCAAGATCTCAGAGAGTACTGCAGCTGTCCAAGGCTAGTTTCCAACCCTGGCTCCCCCAGTCACTTCCTCTCTACCCACAGAGTGGGAGGCCAAGGCAGCTGGCACCAGGAAGCTGAGCTTCTGCCAAAGCATAGGCAGCAGAGGCCATGTCCCTAGACTCTGGGCCATCATAGAGGGGCAACTCTAGGCTGGGGGGAGAAGGGAGAAGGAGATACACCCAAGGTCAGATGGCTCAGGACAAGGGTTTAGAGTCTAGCCAAGTAGCCTTTCAGGAACAGAGAAAAGGGAGCAGCATGAGTTCAACCCTGGAGAACAAGGAACAAAGAGAGGGGAAAGAGGAAAAACAAAGGACTAAAAAGACACCTCTCAACCAAGAGCCACAAATCCAAGAATGATTCCCTTAGAGCTCTCCCCACCTTAGCTCTTTCCTGCCCATCAGGAAACAGACACAAAAGGAAACCCAGAGACAGATGGTGTACTGAAAACTATCCAGAACAATGTGACCTTAGGCAAGTCACTTACTGTTATAGAGACTTATCTGAATAATGTGAAAAATAATTCTAGATTCTAAGGATCTAATGAAAAAAATCAATGTAAAAGTACATTATAAACTTCATTTTTTAAGCTAGAGAAAATGTAATGGGAGTGAGGAAAGAGGAAGGCATCCCCAGAGAGTGCCTGTTCAGTGCCCTGGGGTGTTTTTGGCCTTGGCACCAGTAACCTCTGGCCAGGGTCCAAGAAGGAGGTTCAGCCTGTGAATCAGTGTATAATACTCCCTCTCCTTAGCCTCCTCACTCTTTATTCCTTCCCCTCTCCCATCCAAAACAAGCCAAGAGCCTCAGGGAGTAGTCACAGCTGGCCTGCCCCTGTGCCATTTCTCTGCCCAATGCTAGTAAATGAGGGGTGAGAGAGGAAAGCTTCAACAGGCTCCCAGACTGGGAGCTATGCCATTACCCCTTACCCCCATCCTCCTGCCTTTGCTTAGGACTAAAAGCTGCTTCTGCCTCTCCCACCCCAATACCAATCTCTTCCTCCCCCATCCTTGAAAAAAAAAGCCTCCTTTTCCCCTGTATTTCTCTTTGTATCTCTCCATGGGGACACACAATGCTTTCTTGGTTTTTATTGATTGACCTAAAGTTAGTCTGTCTCCAAAGGAACCAGGAGACTGGCCTCTGAGTTCTCTTCTAGCAAGGAATCCAGGATCTAGTTAGGAGAGGAAGAAGAAAAGAAGGAGGAGGAAGGAGATAGGGAGGAGAGGAGGGAAGGGAAGGGGGTAGAGATAAGAGAGGTGGGGAGGAAGAGGAGAAGGAAGAAGACAAACAAGAAGATAAGAACTACCTCATTAAGATGAAACTTAGTCTAGGATGCTGGAAAGAAGGTGACAGCAGGAAAGGAAGGCAATCAGGGAGCAGTATTGGTGGGAACGATAGTTAGGAGCTGGCATCATGCAGGCAGTTTTCCATCATACTTCTGGGAGAGAGTGGGGAGTCATATAGGACTAGAATGCTCCTGTGTCTTCTCTCAAGGGAAGAGATAGACCAAGACCCTGCAGTTCTGGCCTCCAGCCTTCCCCTCAGAATGGACTCATCATTCCATATGGGTTGGGAGGTAAATGCTTAGGGTAGGCAATGGCTTCTCTGATAAGAGGTCTTAACAGTATAATTTTGGGATGGTTAATTGTGGAACAAGATCCTGTTAGTCAGTGCAAATTATGGGTTATTAATGGAATGTGCTTTAATTGGTCTAACACTGATGCTCAATGAACTCATTGCTTCCCCTACTTCCATTGGCTAAAGCTTTGGGCCAAGTCAACTTCCATCTCTCTCCCCCAGCTTCTGGTCACTGTCCTTGGGTGCTGAGCACTAGAGGACCAAAGGGAGGTGAGGATTCTAAGGAAATATTCCCTTCTTCTTTTCCCTCTTTGGTTTTTTTTCCCCCCAAAGGCCATATATGAATATTTTATATAATCAGCATATACCCTCCTTTCTCAGGCAATTTGCTGACTAAAATTCTCAAGGGTTTCCCTCAAAGGTTATAATTTCTTGCCATCTCCCATGAATCTCCTCTCATTGACACAGAGACAACCTTTTTTCCCCAGATAATTCAGGGAACTCTCACTTGCTTAGCCTTTACATAAATTTGCTGACTTCAAGATTTCCCAACTTCAAATGCAGTTGTCTTTCAGTTATCCAAGTTAATCCAAACTGCCAAATAATCCTCAAATCATTTTTATTAAGCTATCCAATGTGCCATATGCCTATTTTAGCAGCTGATTTACATACACAGTAAACCTTCTTATCTTACAGAGTCAGGAACTGAATCCCACTATTCTGGTTACTATAGAAATCTAATATATAACATGTATGGATTATAAATTTTCCAAGAATTAGAACAGAATAAAATAAAGTACACTTAACATAAAACTCCACTAAATCCTACTCTGATGCCTCACCATAGCATGAAAGTGACTCAGGATTCTTAAAGGCTATTTTTATAATAATAAATCAACAAGCATTTAATAATGACCTACTATTAGCTAAGCACTGTCCTAGGTGTGAAGGATAAGATAAAAATACAAACATTTCTGCTCTCAGATGAGGAGACAACCCATACTCAAATAAGCATATCCAAAGTAATACAAGTAATTTTGAGAAAGGCCCTGGAATATGGCCAACTCAGGAAAAGTTTCCTCTCTAGGAGATGGTTTTTGAGATGAACTTTGAAGGAAAAAAGAGATTCTGACAGTTGGAGGTGTGCCATTACTGCTCTCTGCTGTGCAAGGCTCCACAGAGTGATCTGAAGAGAAATACAGAAGGGAAGACGGAAGACTATTTTTTTTAGGGGCAAGGGCTGCTATTAGGAGTATAAGAGACAGGAAGAGCTTTTAGTCCTGAGCAAAGACAGGATAAGGTAAAAAAGAGGAAGTACATTCTAGGCATAGGGGATAGCCTGGGGAAAGACCTGAAGATGAGAGATGAAATTTTGCTGTTCATTTGTACAGTCATGTTGTAAAAATGGAGATTTGAACCCCAGACTTCAATCCCCAGAAGTCCTTGGTACTTCCCAGAATTCCCCATAATCTCGCCTGAGTCTCCACCTGGGCGAGATCACAATTGGTATTTAACAGACTCTCTGCCTCCCAAGAGCCTCTCTTCCTCTACTCAGAGATTGCAACACATAGTAAGTAGGCTGTGAATGGGCTAATCAGCCCTAGATACATGGTTTATTATTTGGTATCCTTGATTTCTAATAATCTTTAATAAACCTCATAAAATATAATACTTTTATTACTAGAAACTAATTTAAATTTTAACAATGTTCAACCCTTTATGATCCCATGGACTATATAGTATGCCAGGCTCTTCTATCTTCCACTATCTTCTGAAGATTGCCTAAGTTCATATTCATTGCTTCCATGTCACTATCTATCCATCTCTTCCTTTGTCATCTTCTTTCCATTTGCCTTCAATCTTTCCCCAAATCAAAGTCTTTTCCAGTGAGCTGAATCTTGAAGGAGGTCAGACGGTGGTGAAGAGAGAGTGCATTCCAATGTCTTCTTATTACATGACCAAAGAATTTAAGACGACTATGCCATCTAAGATGAAATACACATGAGGGGATGGAAGAAAGCAGTTTAGCTGGACCAAAGAGTATTGAAAGAGTAATAATGTGAACTAAACCTGGAAAGATTAGAGTTGAGTCCTGAAGGGTGTAAACAAACACCAAAGCAATTTGTGGCAGTAGACTGCAACTTATCTAAGTCTTAGCAAAATGAAAAGGTTTTAAGCATGGTCTGGTGCTAGCCTGTGTATGTCTGCAGTTCAAGTACAAATTCAGAGAAGCTTTCACTGTTGACCAAAGGGTAATGTATAATTCAGCTTCAAATACTCTCAAAATTTGATAGCTAATTTCCATTCGTGGAGGAAGTATTCTTGGACCCAATAAAATAGGGATCCTTAAAGCAGATGATGACTAAATCTTTCTTTGGTGATTCTGAAGGCACTTTCAGGATCTCATAATGTTTCAGGGTCACCACTGTGAGGAAGGTCAGAATTCATCCAGCACAACCTCCATTCTTCAAGAGCAGAGACTGGGGGTGAGATGGGGGGGGGGTTCATAGACTTAATTATGTACAATCTCTTGCATATACCTAGTGTTTGCTGATTTAAAGTAAATCCAATTGGCTTGTAACCATTAGAAAGTAAAAGAGGCAATCATCAGGAGTCAACATAAGAAGAGTTATCCAGTCAACAAGCATTTGCTAATCAATTTCATAATTAATTAACTAATTGGCCAAGCACAGTGAGAAGTGATGAATATTCAAAGAAACAAAGACACCAATCCTGACCTCAAGGAGCTCACATTGTAATAGAGGCAACAGCATACCAAGGAACTATGTACCTACAAAATATATACTGAGTTAATAGAAGTAATTTCAGAGTTCAGGCATGGGGTGGAAGGAGGGAGGAAGTGAGGAAAGAGTGCAAAGGGGAAAGGAGGACACCTATTGCAGGAGGTGGGATTTGAGTTGTGTTGAAGGAGACCAGGGAAGGCAGAAGGTGGTTAGGAGGGAAAGAATTCCAGGCATGGGAGACAGCCAGGACAAAAGCATGCCATTACCAAAATAAACATCCAAATAGCAAGAAGCCCAGTATGGCTGCATTGCATAGTGAGTGGAGGACAGTCAAGACTAGAAAAGTAGGACAAGTTCAGGTAATAAATGGTTTTCAATGCCAAACAGAAGATTTCATATTTGTCATTTCAAATTAACTGCATTTCCTTTTTGATTAGATAAATCAGAGGCCTTCCATAGATGTAGTCTGTCTAGTTAGCAACAAGCATGGGGCAAAGTTCCTCTTGATAGCCTGATAGCACAGTTGGGTGGGCTTGTAACTAACTTCTTGAACTGTCTTCAAAAGTGTAGATTAATAGATGAATGTCAATCCGGAGGGCGTTCTCTGGTGATGGCTACAGGGATGGGTCCTCAGGCCTGTCCTAGTCAACATTTTAATAAATTACTCCAGTGTGTAGCATCATGTCTAGCATGTAGTAAGAACTTAATAAATGCTGATTGATTGATTGATTGGCTTGAATGAAAATTTGATAGCATACTTGTCAGATTCATAGGTTACACAAAGTTGGGAGAGATAAATAATACATTGGATGACAGAATCTAGTTTCAGATGGATAGAAGATAGGGTAAATGGGAAGTAAAATTTAGAAAAGCAAATGTGAAGTTTGCTATTTAGGTTAAAAGAAAACACAAGATGTTATAGAAAACCTATAACGTAGGCAATTCATACATATATATGTGTGTGTGTGAGTCTATTTAATTTTTAAACATATTGTTGTCATCTCTTTTTTTCCTGGAGTGAAAAATGAGTCCATAGTGTGATGTGACTGCTAAAAAACAAAACAAAACTCTAATGGGATTTTTGGATACACTAATGAAAATATAACATCTAGAGGAAGGGAGATTCCTAGCTGGAATATGTGCCTGAGATTGCTATTTTAGATAGATTTTGAGAAGCCAGAGAATGCTGGGAAGATGACTAGGGATGCAGAAGTGTATAGAAACAATGTCATGTGATGATGGTTGAGGACAATGTAAAAAACAAGGCATATTTAGCCTAGAGAAAAGATTTAGAAAGGACATATGAAGGGCTGTCATGTGGAAGGGAAATTAATCTTTTTTCTATGTTAATCAAAAGGGTAAAAATTAGGACCAATGGGTGGGAATTACAGGAAGGCAAATTCCAGCTCAAAATAAAGAATTTAGAGTTGTCCAAAAGGCTGTTGTCTGAGTTGTGATCTCAATGTTACTGAAGGTGTTCAAATGGAAGCCAGATTAACCTGTCACAAATGCTGCTGAGAATATGAGAAGAGGACAAGGTAACCTCTAAGGTCCTTTCCAGCTCTAAAAGTCTATAATCCTAGCAGAGTTGCAGCTGATGGCAATGATGGATGAGAGAGTTCAGTATAGTTTGTTTGTTGTTGTTATTATTGCTGTTCAGTGTTTTTTCAGTTGTGACTGACTCTTCATGAACCCATTTGGGGTTTTCTTAGTAGAGATACTGAAGTGCTTTGCCATTTTCATCTCCAGCTCATTTTACAGATGAGGAAACTAAGACAAACAGGGTTAAGTGGCTTGGCCAGGGTCACACAGCTAGTGTCTGAGGTTAGATTTGAACTCAAGACTTCCTGACTCTAGGACTGACACTGTCCACTGCACCATCTACCTGCTATTATGATCTGGTTTAGTTTAGTGTAACAATGAAAAAAATTTACATTTATCAAAAGGACAAACTATCATAGTAGATTGTCCCCAGATCTCTCCAGTCCAATGATGTCTCTAATGGGAGTTTAAAGGAATGGTTCAAGAGAGGATATAGCCATCCTCACTGACACCATGCTCATAGGAGCTAGGGACAAAGCCCATGAATAATTAATAAATCCATCAATGTCATATCTATAATGGAACATCTGAAACCCTGGACCTATTTTAATTTCAAGCCAATATCACCACTTGGGGTATTGAACTCCAAAAATATATTTCCTGCTGGGCAAAGGATTTCCTTTAATTTATCCTAGAGTTTCTGTCCCCAGGCTCCAAAAGAGTCCTTTTTCCTATCCTCCATGTTTTGGAGAACCAAGTTGTAGTCCCATTCTTACCCCACCTACATCATGAATTTAAAAGCTCTTCTACCTCCCCTCTGGGTCTGCATCTTGGAACATAGACAGTTAGAGCTGGCAAGGGGCCTTAGAATTCATCTGGCCCAATTCCCTCATATTACAGATGTGAAAGAAATAGAACCCAGAGAGGAGAAATCCTTTTTCCAAGGTTATAGCCTTCAGTCTTTTTAGCTTCTGCTCAAATGGATGCTCTGGGTCATTCTACTTGCCGAGAAAAGTCCTTCTTCTGGGTTGCTCAGTGGAGCCCAGAGGAACAAGGTCAGCCTTTATTTACATAGGCAGAATCAGCAGATGCCCAAGTAACATAATTTTTAATCTACAAAGGGACAGCTCCCCAACTGATACCTGAAATTCAAACATTAGAAACTTATTTCTTTGAACCTCATTTTATGGCCAGCTCTCGCCATTACCCTCCTACCCCCATTATGCAATAATCTTTCAATTCAATTCAACAAATACTTATGAGATGTCAGACAATGTTATACAAAGACCCAAAGATAGGAAGACAAAAACAAAAAAAATTTCTCCTGCCCACAAGAAGATTACATTCCACTCAGAGGTGGGGTATGTACACAGATAAGTAAATACAACATTTTTAAAAGGCATTATCAAGGACTGGGAGCACTGATAACTGGGAGAAATTGGAAGAGAATTCAACTGAGCTGTGAAAGAAGCTAGGAATTCCAAAAGGTGGAAGTGAAGAAGAGCATTCCAGACACAGGAGATACAAAGGCAAAAAGACAATAAATGAATGGAATGGCATGGCATTTACAAAGAAGCAGCAAGGAAGCCAATATGGCTAAACTATAGAGTACATGAGAAGGAAATGTGTGTAATCAATTTGAAAAGATATACATACTGGAATCAAACTGTGACAGGCATTAAATGTCAAACAGGAATTTGTATTTTCCCCCTAGGAATAATAGGGAGCTATAGAAGTTTCTTGAACTAGGAAATAACACAGCCAAACCTCTGTTTTAGGAATATGGATTGAGAATGTATGTGGAGGATGAATCAGAGAGAGAAGCAGCTGGATGTATCAGACCAATTAGGAAGCTATTACACTAATCCAGGAGAAAAGTGACCTGAACTAGGAAGGTGCCGATATAAGTGGAGAAAAGGGGAACAATGATATAAGTGGAGAAAAGGGGAACAATGAAAGAATTGTGGTGAGGTAGACTACTTGAAAATGAAGGTATATCTCTCTGGGAGATCTAGCATATTTAGGAGGCTGCATGAGGGTACCAAGTACCTGGAATGTTGAAGATACTACCCAAAACAAAGCCTGAACATTTTGTTGAGGGCCAGTATGGCAAAGGACCCAAGAGGAATAGAAAGGTAAGCCAGGCTGAAGTGAAAGGCCCTAATAAGACTAGAGGGAATTTTATTATCCTTTCCTCAATGCTAGAACTAAGATAGTTCTAAGGGGCAAACATTTGAGGGGAAAAACCAGATTTCCCTGAGGGAACAGCTCATGGGAAGGGATCTCTCAGAGGGCAGTCTCAAGAATCTCAATATCAAGAAAGCAACAAACAAAAATTCCTTGGGACACAGGGAGGGAATAACAGAATGAGTGTCTGTACTGCATAAGAAGCTGGGCTAAATATGGGCTCCCAAAACATAAGACACCACTCACAACAGTTTCCTGGAAAAGGCCATCTGGAGATGTGTCTCGAGCGTCGTCTGCCACTTGGAGGAAGAGTGTCTCAGAAAACCCCATTCTGGCAAGGAACTCCGAAGGAGATATTCTGGGAAGGGGAGACAGAGAAGACTGGAAACCCAAATACAGGGGCCCTTCTCTGGTGAAGTCACTGCCTGGTACAACAGAAATGCTTGGTTGACTGACTAAATTGCCTGGCAATCCTGGGCCCATCACTTGGCCTCCCCTTCCTCAGTTGCCCTAGGATTCTCCAGACAGAATCATAGACATCCTCTTCTTCCATATTCCCAGAGAAGGAGAAGCCCCAGGCTCCCTTCCCTCATTATCTGTTCTTATTCCCCATTCTTCATAGGCTGCAGTCCATCCCTCTGTCTAACCCCATTGCCTCTCCTTATACCAAATGCATTTTTTTAGACTTACACATAAACCATTTAATGTCCTCAGTTTCCTCATTTGTAAAATGATTGGGTTGAACTAGATAATGTCTAAGGTCCCCTCCAGTTCTTAAACCTGTATTTCTAAAGACATTTTCCCATCAAGAGTAATGGCCATAGAAGCCAAGGTAAGACAGATAGACATAGACAGAAGCAGATACAATGACAGAAACATTCTGAGAAAGACAGAGACAGGGAGAGATATGCACAGAGAAAAAGAGAGACAGAAAGAAAAGTAGAGAGGGAGACAGAAAAACAAAGGGACCTTCTC
Organism: Monodelphis domestica; assembly: GCF_027887165.1. Lineage (NCBI taxonomy): Eukaryota > Metazoa > Chordata > Mammalia > Didelphimorphia > Didelphidae > Monodelphis > Monodelphis domestica. Next base: position 337,967,667 of record NC_077227.1, on the reverse strand, counting down.
TAAAGACTGACCAGAGCCCCATGGCCCATGTTGGCGAACTTTTGGCTACTTCCTTCCCCTTTCAATCATGCCTGAGGATATTTCTCACATGAACCACCCCTTTGCCCAGTAGCCCAATGGGAGTGCTTCCTCCCTTCTCTGCCTGGGGTAAGGAGTGGTGGTGGAGGGGCTCACAGGCAGCCTAAGGGTTGAAGTTTGGGCACTTGGTCTCTAAAAGGTTCACCATCACTGCCCTGGGCCATATTACCTGTGGGACTGTAATGTCCTGGGGCAGCTGGAAGAGGATCAGGGGATCATAAGCAGAAAGGCCAAGAAGGACTGGAGGATCAAACATCTGTCAGAATGACCTCATCTACTAGACTAGAACAACCAGAGTCAAGCCAGGGATTAAGCCCCCTCATTCATGAGGAATTCATTTCCTCTATTAAATGAGTCTTTTTAGAATTCCCTCCTTTCGTGCATCCTAGAGGACTCTGGGAAAAGATGGCTTATGTCCTGATCCCTTGGCAGTAATAGTGGTCTGGTTCCACCTTCCTCTTCTGGTAAGCAACAAAACCAACCTGTTATTACCTTTTTTTTTTTGGTGATTAGATTCCCCATTCTCAATCCCACCTCCATTCTGGTGCTTCTTGGCTCACCAGAGGATCAAAACCTGAATTTAGCCTAAGACTTCAGGGGACTTTCTGGATCCAGATTGAGTGGCAGGGGAGTACACATAGTTCAAGGAGGAGGATGGGACATGGGTGATGAGTCAAGTTTAAACATGGGGATGCTGAGGTCCCCAGTATCCCCAGGGGCCAAACTCTTCCATTCTTCTAAAAATCTGCAAGACTTGATTCCCAAAGTGCCAAATTAGTCAGTACATCACATCATCTAATGCCACCAAGACAAAGGAAGAAACTGTCAGGTTTGGGGGTTTGTTTGGGAGGCAGGGACCAGTAGAGGCAGTGAAGAAGAGAGCAATGAGGAGGGAAGAGAAATACAATCTCAGAGATGAAACTTCTCCTCTTAACAATGGCCACAGTAGCACCCTTAGCCCTGTCCTAGACATGTCTTTAACAGAGGACTCTCCATTAATACTTTTTTGGCCTCCAAGGTCTCAAGCCCACAGTTCAGCTTGTTGACTGCCACCATTACCCTCAATGGCCCCAGCCAGATTCTAGCTTATCTCAGACCTCCTCACTCCCACTTCCCAGAAATCTTACCAAATAGGCCCAGTCCTGATTTACACCCGCCCCTGTAAAGATCTTCTCATTGAAACTCTTTCATCCTGATAGATTTCTGATTTCTCTGCCAAGTCAATCTCCTGCAATAGGGCCCCGGTCAAAACAAAGGGAGAGGGACAGGAGTACATAGGATCCTTAAAAAGACAAGATACTCCCCAAAACACAAACACAAATTTCTTCTCAGCCTTCATATTAGCTGAAAGTTCCTTCGTCTCCAAGTCTGGGCAGAGGAGTGGAGATGGAGAGAGGAGAATAGCAGATCAGGTACACTCTGGCCAGACCAGAAGACAGAGAGAACAAGAGGAGACCAGCTGTGGACTCAGCCAGAGAATCAGTTCCCAGGACAGAGCTACATCTGGAACCTTAAGCCCCCAATTCAGGCTGCCTCTTCTGTCCAACCCCACAAACCCTCTCCCTCTGCTAGTTTACTTGGCCATTACATGTATCCAGTACCTGCCACACCCCCGCCAGTGCCATTCCTTAATCAGCCAAAGCCTGAGGTGAGGTAGCCAGGCCTGGGCCATGAAAGTTAAGGAATAGAAAACAGAAATAAATTGTAAAAAGCAGCTTCAAAGGTGAAGAACATCCTGGTCAGAAAGCCACCCCAACCCGATGCACCCCAGCAGCCTTCCCAACAACCAAAGAACCCCTATACCTCTGGTGGCCAAACTGTCTTGGTCTCCCCACCCTCCTCCTCCTGAACCAGTTTTTACAAAACCAAGAAAGCATATTGAACAGAAGCTGAGATCAATGCTGAAGGAACAATTCAGTTAAGCTCAAGGTAATGAAAATCTCCCTAGACCAAGCTTTGTGGGGTTTTATTGTTTTATGGAGAGATGAACAAATATGTCACCTCACCCAGACAAAAAGACCTGGGGGTGGGGTAGGTGGGGATGGGGGGCGGGTACAGAACATCGCTCCCTAGCAGAGCCCATCTCCAGTCCAGATGCATTCCTATCACTCCGGCTTCCCCGTACCATCTCCATGACAACCGTGTCATTGGGATGCTATAGCCACAGCCGGATTGATCTCTAAATGTAGCTTTGTTATCAGACAGTCCTGGGTAAAATGTCCTGATCTCAATAGGACCAACCCCAAGAGGACAGACGGTCCCCAAGTCCATCCCAGGCTAGATGATCTCGCTCACGGCTACTTCATCAGTCCATCGATCTCCAGTGGGTAGTGGCTATCCAGAAGGATCTCTGTTTAGCCCAGCCCTGGTTCTGTATGCCCCCTCCCCAGGCCAAGGGGGGCGGGGACCACAGCTCTTGGGGCACTCAGGCTACCTTAGCTGTCCCGACCCAGGCACGAAGGGACACATATAGACTCCCATCAACTTGGCCCCCTCCATCCACCAAACCATAAGAGTGCCTGGAGCCACCCACCAAGTCTCCTGGGCAGGGGGAGAGCCCAGCACTGTCTCTCACTCACCAGAGTCCCAGACTCTCCTTCCAATGCTGCCGGAGCTCAGATGGCCTCCTCATCGAGGAGCCATGCGGAAGCAGCAGCAGCAGCAGCCCCGCCCGTGCCTGGGGGGCTCAGCCCCTTCGCTCTGGCACCCAGCCCCTCCACTCCCCCTGCTTCTTTCTTCTCCTCGGATGCTCAGCTCTCCTCAGCACTTCCCTCAGGTGTCAGGAGATTGCTCTAGATCGAGGATACAGAACGAGAGACAGGAGAAAGGGGAGGGGGGATTGGGAAAGGGAGTGGGGGGAGGGAACCGAGGAGTCGGGGAGGGAAGGGGAGAGGAGGAGAGTGGAGAAGGCGAGGAGGGAGGGGGAAAGGGAGGAAGACTGCAGTCGGTGGAAGGGTGGGAAGGCAGCGGTCGGTCGGTGGGTCCGTCGGGCGGGTGGTCTGTCTGTCTGTAGCCGGAACCCTGCACAGAAGTAGGCAGGGAGCTGGGGCGCCAAGCCCGTTGGCTCGCCTTCTGCCAGGAGGCTCCACGAAGTGTATGCAAAGTGCTCAGAGCATCGGCACCTTCTCTGGGTGCCCAGGTCAGAGCTAGGGGCCGCCCAGCCAATCCGAGCACTAGAGCAAAGCTGAGAGAAAGGAGGAGGAAGGGCTGCCTAGCCCTTTTTAAGAAAATGAATGAGGGAGGAGGGAGAGGGGAGGCGGGAAGCATGAGAAAATTCTCCACAAGAGGGAGGGCTGATTGGGGGCTCCCGGCGCAAGACCCCCACTCCCTCCAGGACCAGCCACGCTGCGGGAACTACGAGAAGGGCAGTCGTGGGTACCTGGTCTGAAGAAGACCTATAAGCTCTCTCCTTCCTTTCTCTCCCTTCCCGGGGGAGCCCGGAAAGGAGGGCGTGGAGGGAGACCGAGACACAGGAGGAGACAGACCCAGAGAGACCTAAAGCAAGGAGAGAGGGGCAGGCAGTAGCAGAGAAGAGGAGACTAGCGATAGAAAGGCAGAGATCCAGAGTGGAAGAGAGTCAGGCACAATCATAGACAAAGACTCAGTGAGGGAGACTGAGGAAGACTCCTGACAGGGATGTAAAGAGAGTTGGGAAGGTACCAGAGGTACAAGGGTGAAAACAGATGGAAAGAGATGAGCAAAGAAGCATCATCTAAATGAGTATAGATAGAAAGACAGCAAAAAAAATTATCATTTTTGAAAGAAATATGAACAGAGGAATTGAGAAGTCAAAGAGAGAAGAGGAATTATCTCTGAACTATGAAATCTATTCCAGAAGCCCCCAATAATTTTTTAGGAATAGGCCTACCCAAAACCAAGTTCGACTGAGCAGTCTACCATCCAGTCTGGCCATGGGGTAGTCACAAAGACCCCCACACTTATGCACTGAAGCCTGCTGCAATAACTAACCCAGAGTTGCCATTCATTGTACAATATCTGTCATGGTGGGGGCAGCTGGGAGACTCAGTGTATTGAGAGCCAGGCCTAGAGATGGGTAGCCCTGGGTTCAAATCTGGCCTCAGACACTTTGCTCAGACCCAGAGCAAGTTACTTAACCCCCAATGCCTAGCCCTTCTGCAGTGGATCTCCAATAAATAGTATTGATTTTAAGAGGAAAGGGAAGGGTTTAATAAGAGAGGGGAAGGAGAGGAAGTGGGGCTAAGACCTCCTATGTAACTCAGGGGAGTCATGAGCTGACTATGACCTTGAACTGCCCTATACAGGACATATGAAGGAAGTGACAGGTGAAGCATAGCCTCTGGAGTCCCATCCTCCCAGTCCCTAACGGATGAGACCGAAAGACACAGGTTGTTACCTAGACCCAACCCAGTAACAGTCAGAGCCTGAGGAATAAAGTTTAAGCACTAAATGGGTAAAGATAATGTATGTAAAAATGCTTGCCACTATAATATACTATATAAATGCCAGATATTAGTCATCATTAATATTGTTATTTTTCCTGTCCTTGAATGTCAAGAAACTGAAAACTATCTCCAAAGAGAGCTGAAGAATATCCTGGCCAAAGATCTTCTTTTTTAAATAAGGAGAATGTGCTTTTTATTAAGGAGAATACAAAATTCACTTTGGTGAGTGAAGGAAAGGAGCCATACATAAACTTGCAGTCTGGAAGACCTATATTCAAATCCCATCTCAGACATTAATTAATTGTGACCCTGGACAAATCACTTTACCACTTTAGGCCTCCATTACCTCAACTGTAAAATGGAACTAATAATAGCACCTACATCAGAGAATTGTTGTAAGAATAATTTGAAAAAACTTACATAGGTCATTCTGCAAACTTTAAAGAACTACACTTAGAAATGTGAATTCCTATTATAATTCTCACTGAGGAGACTTTGGGATGAAGGAGAAAGCCATGGTCCAGCACAAGGTTATGAAAACAGATTCCAGCCATAGTATGATCTCTGGGTTCATTTTGAGGGTTAGAGTTAGGCAGAAACTTCTGTTAAGAAAAAAGTGGAGGGGGCAGCTGGGTAACTCAGTGGATTGAGAGCCAGGTCTAGAGACGGGAGGTCCTAGGTTCAAATCTGACCTCAGACACTTCCTAGCTGTATGACCCTGGGCAAGTCACTTGACCCCCATTGCCTAGCCCTTACCACTCTTCTACCTTGGAGTCAATACACTGTATTGACTCCAAGTTGGAAGGTAAGGGTTTTATAAAAGAAAGGAAGAAAGGAAGAGAGGAAGAAAGGAAGAAAGAAAGGAAGAAAGGAAGAAAGAAAGAAAGAAAGAAAGAAAGAAAGAAAGAAAGAAAGAAAGAAAGAAAGAAAGAAAGAGAGAGAGAGAGAGAGAGAGAGAGAGAGAGAGAAAGAGAGAAAGAGAGAGAGAGAGAGAGAGAGAGAGAGAGAGAGAGAGAGAGAGAGAGAGAGAGAGAGAGAGAAAGAGAGAAAGAGAGAAAGAAAGAGTGGAGCAAAAATGGAACACTGAGGTTTATCAGTAGCTGTAATACTAGGTGTAATAGCTCCTCTGGGACTCTGGATGCCCATCCAGCCTATAACCAGATTTGGTGGTTAACCCAATGCCCAATGACACTCCCAGGCATGCTAGAAGAGGAACAAATAGGAGTTGGAATGCCAGTTTACAACTCTGCAGAGCTTCCTGGTTTGTTTGTTTTTTTTATTTTTAATGGATAATAACTACTAGAGACTTTTTCACTTCTCTATAAAATGCATGTGGGAATTAAGAGGTAGATAGCACAGTGAATAGAGCATTGGGCCTGGAGTAAAGAAGACCTGAATTCAAATCCAACCTCAGATACCTACTAGCTATGGGCAAGTCCCTTAACTAACCTCTATCTGCCTCAGATCCTTTGTTTATAAAAATAGGGATGATAAAAAGCACCAGGACAGCTAGATGGCTCAGTAGAAAGAATGCTGGACCTGAAGTCAGAAAGACCTAAGTTCAAATGTGGCCTCAGACACTTATTAGCTGTGTGATCCTGGACAAGTCACTTAACCTTTGTTTGCCTTAATCCAAAGGAGAAGGAAATGGCAAACCACTCCAGTATCTTTGCCTATGGACAAGATGATCCATGGGGTCATGAAGAGTTAACCATGACTGAATGACCAAACGACAACAACAACAAATGGCACCTACTTTCCAGGGCTATTGTGAGGATAAAATGAGATAAGATCATGAAGTATTTTGCAGACATCCAAGTACCATATAAAGGATAGTGATTATTATTATCTCCAGGGAATCCCCCTTTTGTACCTTTTCCTACACATCCCTAAGATGTCTTAGTTCATTTCTTGCCCCTACGTGGGTTGCCTCCAACTATTCTGACCCTAGGAACCTCAAAGAGCTCTCTCTCTCTCTCTCTCACCCAAGAAATGGAGCCTGGCTGATCCCCTGGAACCCTTAACCCAACATCCACCTCTTTTATGCAATAACTTATCTCTAACACATTTTCCCAGTGTCGATATCTCCAATTACTAACCAGGCTGGCACCCTTTAAACTAGGAATGTTTGCCTGGCCAGCCTGAATCAGTTACAGGGAAACTTTACCCACGTATAATTTAAGGGGGTCCAAAGTCTAGCCAATCTTACTGCCATATCTTCCAGATAGGTACTCAGTCCACCACTGGATAGATGTTGGATATGGAGGAACTGTACGATGAACATGGGTCCTGATTTTTATGGGTGGAAGTTTCGAAGAACCTGAAATGGATCTTGCCTCCCTATAGAGTGGGGATGGAGAGAGGGAGAGAACAATAAATAGCAGGAATCTCTTGGAGTTCCCATACATTTCAGTGAATGAATGGGAGCAGAAGTCAAACACAGCTAACATAGGACACCAAAAGGCAGGTGGGTGGATTCAGAGTTGAAATACACAACAATTCAATTCAACTCAACCAACAGTGACTTATTGTGTATTATCTGAGAAGTACTGGACATACGAAGACAAAAAAGAAAGTCTTGGTTCTCCAGGAATTTGAGTTTACCTGAGGGGATAGAGCATGTATACAGGTAAATACAAAGTAATTCAAAAGAATATGAAGAGAGGGAGAGCACAAATAATTAGAGATATAAGAAAAAGCTTCATATAGGAGGTGGCACCCTAACTATGCTTTGAAGGAAGTCAGGGATTCTACAGACAGAGGTAAAAAAAAAGGAAGCACATTCCAGTTAAAGAGAATCACTAACCAAAAGCCCAAAGGCAAGAAATAGAATCCTGGGTACTGGGATCTCTGTCTTTTTCTACTTCCTATCTCTCTTAGACTAATAGTACTTCATTACATATTATCACCTCTAATTAGTCTACAAAATTTGGTCTTTTATTATATCAGCATATGATGGCCCAAGTATTGACATCAAATGAAGTACAAAACAGAGAGACCTAAGCTTTGTCTGTGTCTTAGAAAGCATCTAGTACAGAAGTCAAATGAAAAAACTTCATATTAGTAATGAAATTCTTCCACCACTCCTGTCAAGAATAAAATTGTACCAATTGCATCAAAACACTATAAAGCCCCCTCAGTGAAATCTACAATAATGAGAAATAAATTAGTCTATCTACTATGGAAAAACAAAGTGGATGAAAAATATGTTACCCAGACATGCAACTAGATAGGCAGCCTATCAAATTAATCTACATAGATTAGAGAGACAAACAGAAGTCATAGGTAGATACTATAGATGGAAAAGGAGCTAACCCAAAATTGAATAATATGAGGAAGTATGCTGGATCAAATTTGGGGAATTATGTAGTATTTTCAAAAAGATGACCCCAAATTGTGAACTGCTACAAAATCCCATCAACATCAATATTTTTATTGAGAAGCAGCATATTAGATATAGAATAGTCTATAAAGAACTGGCCTTGAAGTCAGAAAGATCTAGGTTCAAGGCCCTCTTTTAACAAATACTGGCTGTGTGATCTTGGGCAAACTTTAAGACTATAAAATTGAAGAGAAGTTACTGATCCACAACAGTAAAGAAATTCCTTACTGAAAGCAATCTACACTTATGAAATCATAGGTTTTTCTCCCTAAAAGTTCTCTCTGATGCTGTAGGATAGTATGATCTGAGAAGAATCAAAATTTCAAGTAAATTAAAGACCAGTAGATGAAATTGTACTGGAAAAGTCACTAAATTGACCCAGCCACAGGATTACAGGACATCTATCCCAAGAAAGTTTAAAAAAAAAAGGAAAGGTAAGCACAAAATATTTAAACTAGCACTTAAATTTTTTTTATTTAATTGATTAAGAAAAATTTTCCATGGTTACATGATTCATGTTCTTTCTCTCCCCTCCTCCCACCCCCTTCCTATAGCCAATGCACAAGTCCAGTGGGTTTTACATGTGTCATTGATCAAGACCTATTTCCATATTATTGATATTTGTACTAGGATAATCATTTAGAGTCTACTTCCCCAATCATATCCCCATCAAATCATGTGATCAAGCAGTTGTTTTTCTTTTGGTTTTTTTCCCACAGTTCTTCCTCTGAATGCGAATAGTATTCTTTCTCATAATTCCCTCAAAAATGTCTTGGATCATTGCTTTGCTGCTAGTAAAGAAGTCCATTACATTCTATTGTGCCACAATGTATCCATTTCTGTGTATAATGTTCTCCTGGTTCTCTGCATCAATTCCTGGAGGTCATTCCAGTCTCCATGGAATTCCTCCACTTTATTATTCCTTTGACCACAATAGTATTCCATCACCACATATACCACAATTTGTTCAGCCATTCCCCAATTGAAGGGCATCCCCTCATTTTCCAATTTTTTGCCACCACAAAGAACACAGCTATGAATATTCTTGTACAAGTCTTTTTCCTTATTATATCTCTGGGGTACAAACCCAGCAGTGCTATGGCTAGATCAAAGGGCTCAGGGGGTATGTACAGTCTTAAAGCCCTTTGGTCATTGTTCCAGATTGCTCTCCAGAATGGTTGGATCATAAACTAGTACTCTTTGCAGTAGCAAAGAGATGGAAACAAAATGGGTTATCTATCATGAAATGATAAATATAAAGAATTCAAAGAAACTTTGGAAGATTTGTATGAAATTATATAGAGCAAAGTGAGCATAACCAAAAGAGGGAGGGAGGGAGGGAATGAGGGAGGGAGGAAGGAAGGAAGGAAGGAAGGAAGGAAGGAAGGAAGGAAGGAAGGAAGGAAGGAAGGAAGGAAGGAAGATTAATATGCAAAAATACTCACAAAGGCTTTTTGTAGTGTCAAAGAACTAGAAACTAAAGGAGTGCCCATTGATTAAGGAATAGCTGAACAAATTATGTTTGGTTTTTTAAAGCCTCTCCTCTGTGGTGAATGGTAGGTGTTAGACAATTGGGATTAAGTGACTTGCCTAGGGTTACACAGCTAGGAAGTATCTGAGGCCAGGTTTGAACCCAGGACCCACTCTCTCTAGGCCTTGCTCGCTATACATTGAGCCACCCAGCTGCCCCACAAATTATGGTTTTTTAATGTAATGAAATACTATTGTGCCATAAGAAATAATGAAAGGAACAAATTCAAAAGAAACTCAGGAAAACTTGCATGAACTAGTTCAGGGTATAATAAGCAAAACCAGAAGAACAATTAATAGTATAGTAGTAGTCTCTCAGTCCCGAGGATGACGATGGTCTTTGTGCATTTTCATCTATGGTGTATAGATGAGTGTGCACAAAGGCACTTGTGCATGAAGATTTAAGTGGAAAAGCCGATGCACAGAGACAGTCCCACTCTCTCTCGGCGTTGGAAGCCTGGGTCCAGTGGCACGAAAAGTCTTTACACCTGGAGACTTCCTCAGCTGCATTGGATGGCCATGTTGTTCTTTGTGCTCCAACATGCCCTGAGCACTCCACAGTGCTTTGCTGCGTCGCCCTCTCAGCCGTTGAACCTTCTTGTTGGTTTCTTCCATCTGTTCAGCCAAAGCAGTCTTCACATGCTGGGTGAGCAAAGCTCTGGTTCACCAGGGGTCTACGACCCGATGGCTACCCTCACAAGGTTTAGCCGGCCTGTCAAAGCCGTTGCCCGGGGTGTGGCCGCTGCCGCATGCTAGCAGCTACTGGGAGCCACAAGTGAGAGCTGGGTGTCAGGTGGGGGTCAGAGGCTGGAGAGCTGCCCTAAGAGGGCACGACAAGCCCTCCATACCAGAGATACTACCCCTCCCTGAGCACCCCATACACCCCAGAACAATTAATACGACATTACTAATAATGTGAAGAAAAATTTGATTACAAAGGACCGATGATAAAACATGCTACTAACCTCCAGAGAAGCAATAGATGAACTCAGGGTACAGAATGAGACATATTTTTTTGGATAAGGCCAACAGGGGAGTTTGTTTTGCTTAACTAAGCATATTTGTTACAAGGAGTTTTCTTTTTTAAACCCTTACCTTCTGTCTTAGAGTCAATACTGTGTATTGGCTCCAAGGCAGAAAAGTAGTAAGGGCTAGGCGATGGGGGTTAAGTGACTTGCCCAGGGTCACACAGCTGGGAAGTATCTGAGACAAGAGTTAAATACCTCCTGTCTCTAGGCCTGGCTCTCAATCCACTGAGCCACCTCACTGCCCCCTCTTTTTCCTTTTTATTGGGGAAAGGTGTTCACTGAAAAAAAATTTTTTTAATTAAAAAGAAAGAAATGAAGTGTAGAGTGTCAGATACAGACAATTAGTTGGTTTGTTTTACTTAAGTATACTTCAGTGTTACAAAAGATGGTTCTATTGGGGAGGCTAGGCATCACTGAGATATGATATTGTTATGCAATCATTTCAGTCATGTCCAACTCTTCGTGACCCCATTTGGGGTTTTCTTAGGGTTTGCCATTTCCTTCTCCAGCTCATTTTACAGATGAAGAAATTGAGTCAATCAGGATTAAGTGATTTGCCCAGGGTCATTCAGCTAGTAAGTGTCTGAGACAAAATTTGAACTGAGAAAAATTAGTCTTCTGGACTCTGGGGCTGGCACTCTATTCACTGTACTACTTAACCGTAATATTCAAGTTATATTAAGGAAGAGGGGACGGGAGGGGAGAGGAGAGGAGAGGAGAGGAGAGGAGAGGAGAGGAGAGGAGAGGAGAGGAGAGGAGAGGAGAGGAGAGGAGAGGAGAGGAGAGGAGAGGAGAGGAGAGGAGAGGAGAGGAGAGGAGAGGAGAGGAGAGGAGAGGAGAGGAGAGGAGAGGAGAGGAGAGGAGAGGAGAGGAGAGGAGAGGAGAGGAGAGGAGAGGAGAGGAGAGGAGAAAAGGAGAGGAGAGGAGAGGAGAGGAGAGGAGAGGAGAGGAGAGGAGAGGAGAGGAGAGGAGAGGAGAGGAGAAAAGGAGAGGAGAGGAGAGGAGAGGAGAGGAGAGGAGAGGAGAGGAGAGGAGAGGAGAGGAGAGGAGAGGAGAGGAGAGGAGAGGAGAGGAGAGGAGAGGAGAGGAGAGGAGAGGAGAAAAGGAGAGGAGAGGAGAGGAGAGGAGAGGAGAGGAGAGGAGAGGAGAGGAGAGGAGAGGAGAGGAGAGGAGAGGAGAGGAGAGGAGAGGAGAGGAGAGGAGAGGAGAGGAGAGCACAGGAGAGGAGAGCACAGGAGAGGAGAGGAGAGGAGAGCACAGGAGAGGAGAGCACAGGAGAGGAGAGCACAGGAGAGGAGAGGAGAGCACAGGAGAGGAGAGGAGAGCACAGGAGAGGAGAGGAGAGAGAGGAGAGAGGAGGAAAATGAATAAAACATTCATGGGTTTTTTTAAGGTAATGAGTTTGCTCCTCTTCTTTGTAAAAGTAGGAGGGGCTATGAGTATGGAATAATGCATATATAGTCTGACTCAGTTGATGAATTGGTTAGTTTTGCTGAATTACTTTTTCCTCTTTTCTATTCTTTATTACAAAACATAATTTGCAGGGGATGGGTGGGGAGGGAGAAAACTATGTTTGGGAATTAAGGTGATATCGAAACACTGTAGATGTGCACTTACATACATTTTTTGACATCACCTTTGTGTGTGTGTGTGTGTGTGTGTGTGTGTGTGTGTGCGTGCGTGTGTGCACGCACACCCTCCTAAAGACACATGGTGGGCTTTAAGTATGTTCTCAGTGATGATGAATGTAAGAAGTGGAACAAAAGCCAACAGGAAGGAGGTGCTGCTCAGCCAGAAGAGTCAGCCGGCCATGTAGTGGGAATGAGAGGCAGCAGCCAGCCAGGCTGAATGCTACACTGGTACCCGGCAAGATATCAAAAGAACCAGCGGAAGGCGTCCATTGAGTTGGGAGGATTCTCTATAGAGAACTGATGAAAAGGCGTGAATGAATGAGAGTGGCCTGGAGTGAGAAGATAGGGAGAGGCTTGGATCCGCCTGGGTGGGGGGAGGCCTCCCACCTCGTCCTGCACCCCGGAGTCAGTCCTAGAATCCTGGACTCTCGGACTCAGGACAGGCCTCAGAGACCATTCAATGACAGAGTCAGTCGGTGTTTCTGGAGTTCCTAACAGACTACAAGGGGCTTTCTTTCCAGCAACTAAGGCTCAAAGAGCCTCACAGTAATTGATTTCCCCCAATAGAATGGAAGCTCCTTGAGGTACAAGCATTGTCTCCTTTTAATATCTGCATCTCCTCACATGACTAACATGGTACTCAGCACACAGTAAGCAATTAATGAGTGTCCTTTATTGATTGCATGGTCTTTGAAGTCAGAAGACCTGAGTTCAAATCTTGCTTCAGATTTTTGCTTTTTTTTTTTTTAACCCTTACCTTCTTCCTTGGAATCAATACTGTGTATTGGCTCCAAGGCAGAAGGGCAGTAAAGGCTAGGTAATGGGGGTCAAGTGACTTGCCCAGGGTCACCCAGTGAGGAAGGGTCTGAGGCCATATTTGAACCCAAGACCTCCCATCTCTGGGCCTGACTCTCAATCCACTGTCACCCAGCCATCCCTTGATGTTTACTTCTTGTGTGACCTTGGGCAAGTCATCTAAACTCTGTGTTCCTCGATTTCTTTATCTACAAAATGGGGTTAGATCAAACAGTATCTGAGGTCCTGAACTTTGCAACCAGAATCCATGATAAACAACAATCAGGGCTCAGTCTCTGGTCTTCTGACTTAAAATCTAGTGTTTTTTGCACTGCTATAATACTTTTCCTAACCTATTGTTTTAATAAATGGAAAAACGGAGGCACTGAAAGGTAGTTAATAGGCACAGTCACTAGAGTGCCAGGTCTGGAATAAAGAAGATTCCTCTTACTGAGTTCAAACCCAGCCTCAGACACTAGCTCGTGACCCCAGACAAGTCACTGAACCCTGTTTGCCTCAGTTTCCTCCTCTGTAAAATGAGCCAGAGAAGGAAATGGCAAACCACTTCAGTACCTTTCCTAAGAAAACCCCAAACAAGGTCATGAAGAGTCAGAAAAGACTGAAATGACTAAACAGTGAGGCCACAAAAAGGTGCAACATTCAGAGTCAATGGACAAGTTTTTGCTGAGCATTTATTTGCTTTCATAAGTGTATTTGCTACTGGATATGTGATGTGTGAATGTGTTGTATATGTGTATCTTTTTTTAGCCCTTATCTTCAGTCTTGGACTGACTACTAAATATCATTTTTAAGGCAGAAGAGCAGTAAGGGCTAGGTAATAGGAGTTAAGTGACTCACCCAGGATCACACAGCTAATAAGTGTCTGAGGCCAGATTTGAATTTAGGACCTCCCAAATCCAGGCCTGACCTCAATCCTCTGAGCCACCCAGCTGCCCCTAATGTGTTATGTGTGTGTCTTATGTCCCCAACCAAAGCAACCCAAAAACAAAGACTTCATAGTCTTCCATATTTCCTCCCCTCTCCCAGCCTCCAGCATAGCAGAATCTTGGGCCCTATTTCATAAGCATTCTATAAATAGAGAATAATAATATCTAGGACTTATAAAGTACTTTAATGAGGCAACTACGAGGCTCAAGGAACAGAAAGCCAGAGCTGGAGACAGGAAGTCCTGGGTTCAACTCTGGCCTCAAACACTTCCTAGCTGAGTGACCCTGGGCAAGTCACTTAACCCCCATTGCCTAGCCCTTACTTCTTCTGCCTTGGAACTAATATTTAGTATTAATTCTAAGACAGAAAGTAAGGGTTCTAAAAATAAAATACTTTAAGGTTTGCAAAGCACTTTTAAAATATTGCCTCATTTTATCCTCACGACAACCCTGAGGTGATATTATTATTATTATTATTATGACCCCCATTTTTTAAAACTCTTACCTTCCATTTTGGAATAAATACTGTGTATTGGTTCCAAGGCAGAAGAGAGGTAAGGGCTAGGCAATGGGGGTCAAGTGACTTGCCCAGGGTCACACAGCTGGGATGTGTCTGGGGTCAGGTTTGAACCCAGGACCTCCCCCCTCTAGGCCTGGCTCTCAATCCACAGGATGGGAAAGAGGACCAATGGAGGACAGAGCTCAAATCTAGCTCCAGTATCCCTAAGGACCATGAAGGTAGGACACACAGATGTGGCCTCGACCCAGGCTGAGAAGAGGGGACAGAACCCCTGATTCCCTCAATACGAGATCTGTGCCTGGGAGTAGGGGTGCTCCTTGAAGTGTGAATGGTAGAAAGAAAAGCCTGCTCTGTTAGTGTTTTCCCAGGGACCTTCCCAAGATGCACTGCCCGGGGGCCTGAACTTTCCCAGAAAAATAGATAGGACTGGCGCCATTCCTCCCCCCACACCAGCAAAAGATCCCCCTCTCCTGGAGCAGAAACCTCATCTCTAGTCAAGTCAGATCTCTACAGTGAGCCCAAATGCTGTCCTAGGCACTGAGGAATTCAGAAATTTGGGGATTAGGCTGGATGAGGCTAGCAACCAGGCCAGTAATATTTCCTTTCCAGGGATTTTTTTGGGCGGGGGAGGAGGGGAACTGAAACAGGGCCTCTGTTTTCTTCAGTCCTGGGGCTGCTGGTTTCTCTGCCTCTTCCTGACACCACCCTGCTTTCTCTGAGGTCCCAGCCAGTCCCTGTTGCCATGGCAACTTCCCAGGATAAGGTTTGGTCCCCTCCGTTGCTGCTCTCCCTGTGTCGCCTGGGTAGGATAGGAGGGAGGGGAACAATAGGGGAAGGAAGGAAAGAGCCCAGGGAACAGAATCCTAGCATCATAGGGATCAGGAGACCTGGATTCTAGTCCTGGCTCTGCCCTTTATTAGCTGTGTGTCCTCAGTTTCCTCATCTATAAAATGGGAATAATAATAATACATGCCCAACCTGTCTCTCAGAGTTCTTGTAATGCTAAAATGAGAGATGAGAGGCGAAAATAATTTGCAATGGGGAAGTGCTCTATAAATGTCATGGATTATTCTGACGGGACCTTTCGTCCAGTCGTCACGTTCTGTAGATGGAGAATGTCAAGAGCAAAGGTTTCAAGGCTGCCGATGTGTAGGGTCATAAGAGTTGGAGTTCAGAGGCTCCTTACAGGTTATTGAATCCTACCCCCTCGTTTTACTGATGAGGAAACAGGGCCAGAGGAATTAGCCCGTTTGCCCAGGGTCACACAACTAGGGTCCAAAGCAGGATTTGAACTTAAATCTTCCTGACTCAAGTCCACCACTCTGTCTAAGACGAGGGCACGTACACGCACCCTGAAGAGGCTAAAGGATGAAGCTGGGAGGGTAGGAAGGAGTGGGATTGTGGAGGATGGTGAAAAGTTGAGCAAATATTCTTTCCTCCCCATCCTCAGAAGAGGAGCATGAAGTGTCCTGGGGCCGAAGGCAGTCTGCCAGGGGTTGGCCCAGACAAACACCACGAGACACACTCGGTAGCCAAGCCTTTTTGCACTGAGACAAAGCCCCTTCACATGGCCCCTAGGACCCAAAGCCCACCCATTGCCAGAGGAGCTGAGGCAGCCGTCCTGGGCACGGCCCCCTTGGCAGGGACCTGGTCCCCATTCCGGGCACCAGAAATGGTCCCCAGGGAGAATCCATCCTGCGCCGCCTCCCACCTCAGGCCCAGTACTTTGTCTGATCCTCAATCAGGCTATTTGTTGACCAACCATCGTCTCTGGCCCCTGGTCCCTGGCCCCACTGAGGGAGCCGGGCATCCCTCCAGGCTTCCTTTGGGAGTCCGCCCAGGGCACTGAGAGGAGCATCTGCAGAAGAGAGGAGATGTGGATAACGTGGAAGTGGGGAGGTGGGAGAGGACCCATCTATTGGCCCAGACTCACTGGAGGGTTCTAACTCCTTTTCAGGTGAGGCACAGAGGTTGGGGAAAGAGAGAGCTTTGGGGCAGTTGGCTGTCATTCCTCCCATTATATATAAACCCCTAATAGTATATATACCTATATTGCCTCAGATATTTTCTAGCCATGCAACCCTGGGCAAGTCACTTAACTCCCATTGCCTAGCCATTACCGCTCTTCTGCCTTAGAACCAATACATAGATTCAAAGATGGAAGGTAAGGGTTTAAAAAAAATAAAGGTCATTCCTGGTCCCCAGTGTCCACAGCCCAGAAGTGAGGAGCAGGGTGTGAGGAAGGGAGGGACAACACAGTGGAGGAGGGAAAGGGTTGTGAAGGAAATGGGCGAAAGGAATAGGACTTCTCTGCAAGGACATTTCCAGTCCTACATAAAACCAATTGTAGTACAAGGCAAATTCCCATTCGTCTAGGAGAAGGCTAATAGTAATAATAATAATAACAATGAAACACTACAAGTTTTGCAAAACCCTTTGTATACTTAAAACCTTGCAAGTACACTAAGATCTTTGAGCTAGCTTGTAAGTGATCTCATGTGATTTTCACAATAACCCTTTGAAACAAGTACTGTTAATTATAATCCCTGTTATACAGCTGAGGAGACTGGAGCTGAGAGAAGTTTAATGATCTGCTCAAAGTTTAACAGCTGCTAATTATCTGAGGTAGGATTCAAACCCAGGTCCTTTTGACTCCGAGCCAGACAGTCAGTCAACAAACTTGCCAGCTGTGTTCCAGGCATTGAGCACTTTACAGATATCCCAAGATCTCAATAGCACCTACCAGGGTGCTTCTAATTATCCCCACTGAAGAAACTGAAAGCAAACAGAGGTTAAATGAAATGCTCAGGGTCAAACAGTTAATAAATTCCAAGAAATGATGGATGGAAATCTGGAGTTAGGAAGATCTGAGTTCAAATCCAGAATCTGATACTTAACATGATAATAAAAATAGCTAGCATGTCTATATCACTCACTATGTGTCAGGCATTATGCTAAGCACTTTACAATTATTACCTAATTTAATCTTCCCAACAACTCTGTAAGTGGGATGATTAAAAAATCTGAGAGACTGAGTTCTGGGTAAGAAAATCAATTTATTGATCAGGCTACTGATAACCAAGAAATTAATTGATCAGTGATCTCTCTCCATGATCAAAGACAAAGACATTCGGTATCCTGAGTCCCTAAATACAATTTTGGGAGGTCATTTTCAGCCCCACCCCCAGACAGGCCAAGACATCTCTAAGTGGTGAACATTTAATGAAGAGGCAGGCTTAACAATTGTAAAGTCCCTCCTTACTTCCTGGATGATAATGGCCATCACCTACTCAATTCTAGGATTCCAGTGTCTAGATGAAGAAATCCGGTAATATCCTGTTAAGAGCGGCATTGTCCATTCACTCCCATGCCCACCCAAGGACACTAGGATGCTGCCCCGAAGACATACTTGACTTAAGCTAGTCCTTAGTAACCAAATAGGATGGAACTCACAATCTCAATTTCAGTCATCCCAATTTAGAAGTTGTTTGGGGGTAGGAAGCTTTCCTTGGAGTGCCAGGAACAAAGGACTAAGGAAAGAGGTTTGAAAGACAGACCAAGCCTCAATTATAAAATTAGACAGAGGAAATAGAAAAAAAATACAGCATTAGACATAAATCTTCTCACAAAGTAGGTGTTATTACTACTATATAGTAAGCATTATTAAAATGATGTTGTTGTTGTTGTTGTTATCAGGAATTATTTCCTGTAGAATTTTTACTTTTACCTGAGTCTTGAAGAGAGTCAGGGTTTCTAAGAGGTGGTGATGAAAAAGAGAATTCCAGCTGTATGGGACAACATGAAAATACATGAGAGGGGACTCAGATTTGGTCCTGTGTGACCCTGGGCAAGTCACTTAACCCCATTGCCAAGCCGTAACTTCTCTTCTGCCTTGAAACCAATGCACGGTATTGATTCTAAGATGGAAGGTAAGGGTTTTTTTTTTAATAAATGCATGAATATGTAAGATAGAAGGCTTTATCCCCTGTGCCACACTGATCTCAAAGATGCAGGATTCTGGAGTAAGGTACTGAACAGAGTCACCAAACCATAAAAATAGTGCATGAAGGATCAGAGCCTCAGTCCTTAGGTTCCCAATACTAGGACATGAGGTGTCCCCTTGAAGGTGGAAAGAGATAGTACTGGAATGAATCCTACCTGGCCCGATGAAGAGTGAGCTAAGACAG
The DNA here is from genome assembly GCF_027887165.1 of Monodelphis domestica. Taxonomy (NCBI): domain Eukaryota; kingdom Metazoa; phylum Chordata; class Mammalia; order Didelphimorphia; family Didelphidae; genus Monodelphis; species Monodelphis domestica. The sequence continues at coordinate 337,949,145 of NC_077227.1, read as the reverse complement.
TGCTCAGAGTGCTTCCTGGAAACACAAATGGTATCTAATAATATTTGTAATAGTTAAAAAGGGTGGTCGCCAAATTGTGATAATTACAATTAAAATTATAAGACTTAGTAGCTTTAGTAGCTTTATTACAACAAAGTAGAAAAAGTAAAGAGGGAAAAATTTAGGAAGGAAGTAGAGGAAGAAGGATGGGGCTGAATAATGACCTTCCAAAATTGTATTTAATGACTCAAGATGCTGAACCAATGAAATCCAACTCACACCACCACCCCACAAGGGGCGAGTCTCCAGTCAGAAGTCCACAAGAGTCACTTCAGCAAGAGTCACCAGTGCCTGAGTCCAAATCTGAGATCCTTCAACCCAAGACACCAACACAGGAATCCAAATCTCTGAATCCAAATATCCCTCTTTGTGCTGGGTCTCCCCTTATAAGCACTTGTCTCTACCACTTTTCTCTACTAGTTCTCCTAAATCACACCTCAGGAACCAATCATAGTTCCTTAATTTGTCTGGCACTGCCTAGTGGGGCAGTGCTTATGGAATAAATTTCCTGTCTGTTGATTTCAACTTCCTTTCTCTGAGGCTGTGTTTGTACTTGCAATCAAGCTAAAAGATCTTCAAGTTTCTGACTGATTACATTAAACATATCCTGGAAGATCTCCTTTGTTGGGTCATCAATCATCTCCTACCCACTAAGAACAAATGTGTCCAAGGCCCAAGGCTCTACTCTTCAAATCTCTTCTTTTATCTCTCTACAGTATCTCAGTCATCTCACCAGCTCCTATAGGTTCAGTGGTTGTCTCTTTGTAAGTGACTCCCAGTTCTAATGTCTCTAGTGAATTACTTTTAAAATATTCAACTCTAATTTCTCTCATAAATTCCAGCCAACATTATCAAATGCCTGCCAAATATCTCCACCTGGATGTCCAATAGACATTTCAAATTCAACATATCAAAAAATTTTTTAATTTGATTTTTATTTCTAAATTCTCTCCCTCCCCTCCCTTTGAGAAGGCCAGACAAACAGAATCCATTGCAAATGTGTACTCATGTAAAAAAATGTCCCCATTAACCTTGTCACAAATCTAAGTTATCATCTTCCCCACACATATTCCAAACCACTTCAACTCAAACTTTCCCACTTCTGTAGAAAGCACCACAATCCTACTAGTTACCCAGGTGCACAATCTCAGAACCATCCTTGACTCTTCCCTCTCAGTCACCCTCCATATCCAAAGAGTTGTTGAGACTTGTCACTTCAGACTACAAAATCTCTTACATGTTTCCCCCTTCTTTCTTTAGATGACTATTCAGACCCTCTAGCATAGATGATAACAATTATCTTCTAATTGGACTACCTGCTTCTGGTTTCCTTTGTCTCTGATCCATCCTACACACATCTGCCAAATTAACATTTCTAGACATAGACTTGACCATGTCACTCCCCTGCTCAAAAATCTTCAGCTGCTCCCCTTTTGCCTCCAAGATAAAATATAAAATCCTCCACAGTCTGGTTCCCATCTGTCTTCTTCAGACTTACTACATTTTTGTTCCCCACACGTATTCTATGTTCTAGCCAAATTGGCTTAATAGCCAATCCCCAAGCTTAATATTCCATCTCACATCACCATGCTTTTGGACAGCCTGTGTCCCAGGCCTGGAATACTTGTCTTTCTCCTCTCTGCCTCTTAGAATTCTTAACTTCTTTTCAGGTTGAGCTAAGATGCCATTTTCTATTTTTAAAAAGCTTTTCCAGATTCTCTGACTTTGTAGTAGTTTATCCCTCAACAAATTATCTGGGAAATATTTACCCAGATACATCCTGTATTCTTCCAACAGAATGTAAGCTTCTTGAGATTAGGGACTATTTCTGTCTTTGTAGTCCAATCACTTAATATTATACCTTATACAAAGTAGTTTAATAAATGTTGGGGTCTATTGGATATGTTTTCTGTAACTTCTTGGCCACAAATCATCATAGGCAATAAGCCACAATGGCTTGTATCCATCATGCATTTTTCCATTGACCTTTAATTAACCTCTTTCTTTTATTTTGAAATTGTGGTCTTCTATAGTTCACAGATGCAGTATCATTGACAGAATTCTAGTAGCAAAAACAGCATTTTGTGTCAGAGAGCAATCTGGGATTTTTGAAAGTGATGTATGATTTCCCAAATGTAATTAAGCCCATTTATTTTCTCCTGTTTGATCTTAGATCTAGCTTATCATTCAAGTATGTCACCTATCCAAGATATAAGAACTGGCAAACTAAATCAAAGCATTGTTCTTCCAACTACATCAGCAGACAATGGAAGATTTTCATCCATTTGGTTGTTTCTGTGTGGATTGTTGGAATGATCTCTTTTGAATGACCATGATGTCATTGATTTAGCCATGTAGTACTCTAGGATAGTAGTACTTGATAAAATAGCTTAATGTCATCCACAAAGAGAAGCTCTGGAAGACTTCACCATCTGTAATAAATCCCCATTCCATTTGGACTATGTGATAGACAGCCCCATGTCAATGGCAAGCACCTTTGATGAGACTAGTTTAACTCCCTAACTGATGCCTCATTTGATATTGATAATTGGGGAATCGCTAAAGTCATATTGGTGGTTGTGTTTATCAGATATCACAAGGATCAACCACAAAACCTAGACTCTCCATTGTGCTGTGTGCAAGTTCATCTGATCAGAAAGGAATTAATTTCTTTTTTTTTTTAAACCCTTACCTTCTGTCTTGGAGTCAATACTGTGTATTGGTTCCAAAGCAGAAGAGTGGTAAGGACTAGGCAATGGGGGTCAAGTGACTTGCCCAGGGTCACACAGCTAGGAAGTGTCTGAAGCCAGATTTGAACCTAGGACCTCCGGTCTCTAGGCCTGGGTCTCAATCCACTGAGCAACCCAGCTGTCCCCAGGAATGGATTTCTAAAGAGACTCATATCTGCAGAAATGGGCCATTGCATCACAAACAGATTGGGTCATGAAGAGGAAATCACAGGGGGCAAGGGAGGGCAGCTAGTTGGCTCATTGGATTGAGAACCAAGCCTAGAAATGGGTTCAAATCTGGCCTCAGACACTTCCTAGCTGTGTGACCCTGGGCAAGTCACTTGACCCCCATTGCCCAGGTCTTACCACTCTTCTGCCTTGGAACAATACACAGTATTGATTCTAAGATGAGAGGTAAGGGTTAAAAAAAGAGAGTATCATGGATCAAGAAAATACTGGAAAGCAAGGCAGTGCCATATAGTGAGGTTTCAGTGGTGCTATCAATCAATCAGTAAGCATTTATTAATATATTATCAAACAATAATATATTATTTAATTTGTACTATTTATTAATATGCAATGGGTATTGTGCTGGGCACTGGGCACACAAAGTAAAAGTAAAAAGAGGTCCAACATTCAAGGAGCTTACATTTTCATTGCAGAATATAGCAGATAAATATGGTGTAATAATAGCTAGCTTTTACATGGTGTTTTAAGTTTTGCAAAGAACTTTATAAAAATCATTTTGCTTTATCCTCACAATTACCCTAGAAGGTAAATGCTATTATTATCTCCACTTTACAGATGGGGAAACAGAGGTATATAGAGGTTATGTGACTTGTAAAGGATCACAGAGCCAATAAGTATCTGAGGCTGGATTTGAATTCAAGGCTCAGCATTTTATTCACTGAACCACCTAGTAGCTAAATGAGACAAAAGGTAAATTAAGAGTGATAGCACTAGCAGTTGTTAAATAGGTTGGACCAGGAAAGACCTCAAGGTAGCCGTTGAGTTGAATCTTTTTTTTTTTAAATATATTTTATTTGATCATTTCCAAGCATTATTCGTTAAAGACATAGATCGTTTTCTTTTCCTCCCCCTCACCCCCCATAGCCGACGCGTAAGTCCACTGGGCATTAGATGTTTTCTTGATTTGAACCCATTGCTTTGTTGATAGTATTTGCATTAGAGTGTTCATTTAGAGTCTATCCTCTGTCATGTCCCCTCAACCTCTGTATTCAGGCAGTTGCTTTTTCTCGGTGTTTCCACTCCCATAGTTTATCCTTTGCTTATGAATGGTGTTTTTTTCTCCTGGATCCCTGCAAGTTGTTCAGGGACATTACACCGCCACTAATGGAGAAGTCCATTACGTTCGATTATACCACAGTGTATTAGTCTCTGTGTACAATGTTCTCCTGGTTCTGCTCCTCTCGCTCTGCATCACTTCCTGGAGGTTGTTCCAGTCTCCATGGAACTTCTCCACTTTATTATTCCTTTTAGCACAATAGTATTCCATCACCAACATATACCACAGTTTGTTCAGCCATTCCCCAATTGATGGGCATCCCCTCGTTTTCCAGTTTGGGGCCACCACAAAGAGCGCAGCTATGAATATTTTTGTACAAGTCTTTGTGTCCATTATCTCTTTGGGGTACAGACCCAGCAGTGCTATGGCTGGGTCAGAGGGTAGATATTCTTTTGTCGCCCTTTGGGCATCGTTCCAAATTGCCCTCCAGAATGGTTGGATCAGTTCACAGCTCCACCAGCAATGAATTAATGTCCCTATTTTGCCACATCCCCTCCAGCATTCATTACTTTCCTTTGCTGTTATGTTAGCCAATCTGCTAGGTGTGAGGTGATACCTCAGAGTTGTTTTGATTTGCATCTCTCTGATTATAAGAGATGTAGAACACTTCTTCATGTGCTTGTTAATAGTTTTGATTTCTTTATCTGAGAACTGCCTATCCATTTCCCTTGCCCATTTATCAATTGGAGAATGGCTTGACTTTTTGTACAATTGATTTAGCTCATTATAAATATGAGTAATTAAACCTTTGTCAGAGGTTTCTATGAAGATTTTTTCCCAATTTGTTGTTTCCCTTCTGATTTTAGTTATATTGGTTTTGTTTGTACAAAAGCTTTTTAGTTTGATGTAGTCAAAATTATTTATTTTACATTTTGTGATTCTTTCTATATCTTGCTTGGTTTTAAAGCCTTTCCCCTCCCAAAGGTCTGACATGTATACTATTCTATGTTTACCCAATTTACTTATGGTTTCCTTCTTTATGTTTAAGTCACTCACCCATTTTGAATTTATCTTGGTGTAGGGTGTGAGGTGTTGATCTATTCCTAGTCTCTCCCACACTGTCTTCCAATTTTCCCAGCAGTTTTTATCGAATAGTGGATTTTTGTCCCAAAAGCTGGGATCTTTGGGTTTATCGTATACTGTCTTGCTGAGGTCGCTTTCCCCCAGTCTATTCCACTGATCTTCCTTTCTGTTTCTTAGCCAGTACCAAATTGTTTTGATGACTGCTGCTTTGTAATATAGTTTTAGGTCAGGGACTGCAAGGCCCCCATCATATGTGTTTTTTTTCATTATTTCCCTGGATATCCTTGATCTTTTGTTCTTCCAAATGAACTTTGTTATGGTTTTTTCTAAATCAGTGAAGAAGTATTTTGGTAGTTCAATGGGTATGGCACTAAATAGATAAATAAGTTTGGGTAGGATGGTCATTTTTATTATATTGGCTCGTCCTATCCATGAGCAGTTAATGTTTTTCCATTTGTTCAAGTCTAGTTTTAGTTGTGTGGCGAGTGTTTTGTAGTTGTGTTCATATAGTTCCTGTGTTTGTCTTGGGAGGTAGATTCCTAGGTATTTTATTTTGTCTAAGGTGATTTTGAAAGGGATTTCTCTTTCTAGTTCTTGCTGCTGAGCTGTGTTGGAGATATATAGAAAAGCTGATGATTTATGTGGGTTTATTTTGTATCCTGCAACTTTGCTAAAGTTGTTGATTATTTCAATTAGCTTTTTGGTTGAATCTCTAGGATTCTTTAAGTAGACCATCATGTCATCTGCAAAGAGTGATAACTTGGTCTCCTCCTTGCCTATTTTGATGCCTTCAATTTCTTTTTCTTCTCTAATTGCTACTGCTAGTGTTTCTAGTACAATGTCAAATAGTAGAGGTGATAATGGGCATCCTTGTTTCACTCCTGATCTTATTGGGAATGCATCTAGTTGATCCCCATTGCAGATGATATTAGCTGTTGGTTTTAGATATATACTGTTTATTATTTTTAGGAATGACCCTTCTATTCCTATGCTTTCTAGTGTTTTTAATAGGAATGGGTGTTGTATTTTATCAAAGGCTTTTTCTGCATCTATTGAAATAATCATGTGGTTCTTGCTAGTTTGCTTGTTGATGTGGTCAATTATGTGGATGGTTTTCCTAATGTTGAACCAGCCCTGCATCCCTGGTATGAATCCTACTTGATCATGGTGAATGATCCTTCTGATCACTTGCTGGAGTCTTTTTGCTAGTATCCTATTTAAGATTTTTGCATCTATATTCATTAGGGAGATTGGCCTATAGTTTTCTTTCTCTGTTTTTGACCTGCCTGGTTTTGGAATCAGTACCATGTTTGTGTCGTAAAAGGAGTTTGGTAGAACTCCCTCTTTGCTTATTATGTCAAATAGTTTGTGTAGTATTGGGATTAACTGTTCTCTGAATGTTTGATAGAATTCACAGGTGAATCCATCAGGCCCTGGGGATTTTTTCTTAGGAAGTTCTTTGATGGCTTGTTGGATTTCAATTTCTGATATGGGATTATTTAGGAATTCTATTTCCTCTTCTGTTAGTCTAGGCAGTTTGTATTTTTGTATATATTCATCCACTTCTCCTAAATTGGTGTATTTATTGCCATATAATTGGGCAAAGTAATTTCTAATGATTGCCTTAATTTCCTCTTCATCAGAGGTGCTGTCCCCCTTTTCATCTTTAATGCTGTGAATTTGCTTTTCTTCCTTCCTTTTTTTAATTAGATTGACCAGTACCTTGTCTATTTTGTTTGTTTTTTCAAAGTACCAGCTTCTTGTCTCATTTATTAAATCAATAGTTCTATCACTTTCGATTTTATTAATTTCTCCCTTAATTTTTAGGATTTCTAATTTGGTTTTCTGCTGGGGGTTTTTAATTTGATCGCTTTCCAGTTTTTTCATTTGCATTTCCAATTGATTGATCTCTGCTCTCCCTTGTTTGTTAATATAAGCATTCAGGGATATGAATTTACCTCTGATTACCGCTTTGGCTGCATCCCAAAAGGTTTGAAAGGATGTTTCGCCATTGTCATTTTCCTCGATGAAATTATTAATTGTTTCTATGATTTCTTCTTTAACTAAACGGTTTTGGAGTATCATATTGTTTAATTTCCAATTGGTTTTAGATTTGGTTTTCCATGTACCATTACTAATCCTTATTTTTATTGCCTTGTGATCTGACAAGGCTGCATTCATTATTTCTGCTTTTCTGCATTTGTGTGCTATGTTTCTGTGACCTAATGTATGGTCAATTTTTGTGAATGTGCCATGTGGTGCTGAGAAGAAGGTGTATTCCTTTTTATCCCTATTTATTTTTCTCCATATGTCTATTAATTCTAATTTTTCTAAGATTTCATTCACTTCTTTTACCTCTTTCTTATTTATTTTTTGATTTGATTTATCTAAATTTGATAATGGTTGGGTTTAAGTCTCCCACTAGTATGGTTTTATTGTCTATTTCTTCCTTCAATTCTCCTAGTTTCTCCATTAGAAATTTGGGTGCTATATTATTTGGTGCATACATATTGATTAATGATATTTCCTCATTGTCTATGGTCCCTTTTAACAAAATATAATTACCTTCCCTATCCCTTTTGATCAGGTCTATTTTTGCATTGGCTTTATCAGATATCATGATTACCACTCCTGCCTTCTTTCTATCAGTTGAAGCCCAGAAGGTCTTACTCCATCCTTTAATTCTGACCTTGTGGGTGTCAACCCGCCTCATGTGTGTTTCTTGAAGACAACATATGGTAGGGTTTTGGATTCTAATCCATTCTGCTATTCGTCTACGTTTTATGGGTGAGTTCATCCCATTCACGTTCAAAGTTATGATTGTCATTTGTGGACTCCCTGGCATTTTGATTGCCTTCCCTAATTCTAACCTTTTCTTCTTCGGCTCTACCTTTTAGTCCAGTGATTTACTTTGAAACAGTCCCCCTTGTCCCCTCCCTTGATGTTTCCCTTTTTAGTCCTTCCCTTTTTGTTCCCTCCCCCTCCCCCCTCTCTTTCCCTCCCTTTTTGTTCTCCCTCTCCCCCTCCCCCCCTTGGTTTTCCCTTCTCCTTACCCTTGTTGGGTAAGATAGAATTCAAGATCCCAATGGATCTGGATGTTTTTCCCTCTCAGAGTTGATTTCCCTGAGATTGAGGTTTAAGTAACCCCCCCCCTCTTCCTCTCCTTCTTATAGGAGTTTTCTTCCCCTCCCCTTCCCATATGAATCTTTGTGTGAGAATGATTATTCTATTTGGTCTTTCTTTACCCCCTGTTTATACATTACATTTTCCCCACATATTAGTATACATAGGTTGATATAAATGTAGTCCTTATAGAAGAGAGTTTGAGTAAAAGAAGAAGATAACATTTTCCCCCTTTCCTTAATATTTACCTTTTCAGGTATTCCTTGCTCTTTGATTTTCGGTATCAAACTTTCCACAGAGCTCTGGTCTTTTCTTTGCAAAAAGTTGGAAGTCTTCTATTTTGTTGAATGCCCATACTTTCCCTTGGAAGTATATAGTCAGTTTTGCTGGGTAGCTGATTCTTGGTTGGAGACCCAGCTCTCTTGCCTTTCTGAAGATCATGTTCCATGCCTTACGATCATTCAGAGTAGAACTTGCAAGGTCTTGTGTGACCCTGATTGGCATTCCTTTATATCTAAATTGTCTTTTTCTGGCTTCCTGTAGGATTTTTTCTTTTGTTTGATAGCTTTGGAATTTGGCAATTACATTCCTGGGAGTTGTCTTTTGGGGGTTTAGTGTAGAAGTTGTTCTGTGAGCTCTGTCAGTGGCTGTATTGCCCCCTTGTTCTAGAATCTCTGGGCAATTTTCTTTGATCATATCTTGTATCACCATGTCCAGTTTGGTGTTTATTTCTGGCTTTTCTGGGAGTCCAATTATTCTTAAATTATCCCTTCTCCCCCTATTTTCTAGATCTATCACCTTGTCGGTGAGATATTTTATGTTCTCTTCTAATTTCTTGGTATTTTGGCATTGCTTTATTAATTCTTGCTCTTTTACACGATCGTTGTCTTCCAGCTGCCTGATTCTGGCCTTTAAAGCCTGGTTTTCCTTTTCAGTTTCATCATACCGGTTTTGTAGATGCGTGAATTTCTTTTGCATTATTTCCAACTTTTCCTCCCAGAAGGCTTCCATCTTTTTGGTCATTTCTGATTCAAATTCTTCATAGGTTTGTGGAGAGTTTCCATTTCCTTTGGAAGGTTTTGGAGCATTTTCTTTTATATTATCTTCTATCTGCTCTGTATTTTGTATTTTGGCTCCATAGAATGTGTCCAAAGTCGCCCCTTTCTTCTTATTTTTCTTGGTATTTTGGGGCTTCTGTGCTTCTGTGGAGTTTTCCATCTCTGAATGTGGAGGATTGGCTTTTCTTGTCTCTGTCTGGTGTTCAGAGGCTTTAGTCCTGGGCAGATGGTTCTATGAGCTTTCCCTGGGTTAAACTGAATATGCCTCACTGGAACTGGAATGGAAGGGTCGGACCACGTTGCTTTCCGGAAGTTGCCTTCAGAATCGCTGGCCCTGAGGCTGTTTCGTCGGCCTGTGGGGGGATGGGCTGCAGCTAACCCAAGCTCCGAGGGCAGGAACTTTCACTGAGACTTGGATAGCAGGATCCAGCCCGTGAGGCTATCTTGCTCCAGGCAGTGACTTTCACTGGGACTCGGATAGAAGGCCCTGAGGGTTGTTGTTCCGAGGACCCTGCTCTCTGAGCCAGGCGGGGCTGCGGCTTCCGGGAGCCTTGGACTCTGCGCTCCTACCCCTGAGGTCCGAGGGATCTCGGGTTCTGGCTTTTAAGGGGAGCCGTACCTTTTGAACCAGGTCCAGGTCCAGGAGGAGGGTTCCCAGGGTCTGTGCTGTTGATCGTTTTGAATTTCGGCACCTTAGGAGCTTATAGTTTGAGATCGGTCGGGAAGGGTTTTCCGGAGATCTGAACTTTAGCTTTCTCTAAGCCGCCATCTTAACCAGAAGTCTCTTTCTCCGTTGAGTTGAATCTTAAAGAAAGCCAGAGATTCTAAGAGTCAAAGGTTGGGAAAGAAAGCATTCTGGGAATAGGCAGCACCTGGCACAAAGTCACAGAGATGGCAGATGGAGTGGTTCAAGGAAAGCAAATAGGCCAGTGTGGTTTTATTATAATGTGTGTGAAAAGAAGGAGAATATAAGAAGTCTAGAAGGCTAAGACGGACCCAGGCTTTGAAGAACTTTAAGTACGAAATGAAGGACTATATGTATTTGTCCTGGGAGTATTTAGGAGCCACTAGAGTTCATTTAGCAAGGGAAACAACACGGTTAGAACTGGGAAAATTACTTTGTCAGTTGAGTAGAGAGTGGAATGGAGTGTTCCTGGGAAGCATGGAGGAAGGAGAGGATATATCAGGTGGCAGAGAGGCCTCAAGTCTGGGGAATTCCCTGGGAAAACAGCCAGATGCTGCATGAGCAAAACTGGCCAACCCTAGTTCAGCCACACAGCAGAAACCTTGCAATGCCCTCCTTACTTCAGTGGATGAGGTTAGAGGAATGTGTTCTCTCCCCCTTTTGCTTTGACATTGCTTTACTAATTGTTTTAATCCCAAAGAAATATTTCTTTTTAAAATGCATGTTCTTTAGTATATGTAATGGTAGCCCATAAGGGCTCAGTCCTCAGAATATACACCAGTATTCTGTGACTATATCCCACCCATTTATTGTTTGTCCTTTCTTTTATTTTCTTTTATTTTTTAGCCCTTACCTTCCATCTTAGAATCAATATTGGTTCCAAGACAGAAGAGTGATAAGGGCTAGGCAATGGGGGTCAAATGACTTGCCCAGGGTCATATAGTTAGGAAGTGTCTGAGGCCAGATTTGAACGTAGGATCTCCCATCTTCCTTTATAATTTTTTAAAAACCTTTACCTTGTCTTAGTCTCAGTTCTTTTTTTTTTTAAACCTTCCATCTTGGAATTAATACTGTATATTGATTCCAAGGCAGAAGAGCAATAAAAACTAGGCAATGGGAGTTACAGTGACTTGCCCAGGGTCACCCCGCTGGGAACTGTCTAAGGTCAGATTTGTACCTAAAACCTCCCAGTCTCTAGACCTGGCTCTCAATCTCAAAACTGTACTACCCACATATGGATTTTATTGGGGAAGGGAGTCTACAATCATGTTTGAAAATATAAATTGTTTAGATTCAGAGCCTTGTAAATTATATTTACATATTGTTGGAAGGACCAAATGAGAAAACATGTAAAGTACTTTGTGAAACTTAAAGCATTCTGTTAATGTTAGCTATCCATTGTCACATCCAACTTTGTATGACCCAATTTGGAGTTTTGCAATTTCTTGGCAAAGATACTGGTGTAGTTTGCCATTTCCTTCTTCGGCTCATTTTGCAGATGAGGAAACTGAGGCAAACAGGGTTAAGTGGCTTGCCAGAGATCACATCACTAGTAGGTGTCTGAGGCCAGATTTGAACTCACAAAGATGAGTCTTCCTGTCCCCAGCCCAGCACTCTATCCATTGCACCTAGTTATTGTTATAACATTGCAAGAATTGCTTAGACCAGTACTTCTGATTGTTTTCCTTCATTCGGGGTCTAGGTTATAACTTGGGAGCTGTTCTTTATAGTTTGATTTTGTAGAAAATTTAGACAAGCTGGTTCAAGGAATTCTTTCATTTTTGCTAAGGTGAGATCATATGCTTTACTAAAATAACACTTTGGAAGTGGCATATATTTGTATACTGGGATTAATAGCCACCACAACCATTCACTTATTTGGAGAACTACTACTTAGTGGAAGGATTTGACCCAAACCAAAGTGTTGTTAGAGTTCCCAATATAGCTAGGATAGGTGATAGAGGAACAAGTTAAGGTATACTTATTATCCAAATTGTTCTTATATTAGGGGTTTGGGAAATTTATTGACTGTGATGAGTAAGATATTGAAAAGACTTTACACCACTCTGTGGACACTTTGGAGAAATGTCATCTATTGACTAAAGTATATAGGAAGAAATACAATGCAGTAGGCTGCACTGTGTGAGTTACCTGAAATATCTGACATATTTCTAGATCCATAAATAAATAACTGATAAATGATGTTGGGACGTGATGAATTTAAAACCTTCACAGTGAGAAAAATGGACTGAGAATGTAAAAGGACTGCTGAAGGACAGGGCATCATCTTCAGCAGACAAATGACCCAGGTTCAACACTTTTCTTAGCAGCCTTTTATTTAGTAATCCCTGTAATCAGGGAAACAATAGCAACAGGACCAATGGTTGGTCTGAGGAATAGGCTGTCAACCAGCCAGGATAGTCATAAGGTATTTCAAGCCACTAACTTAGGTCCATTCCCTTAAGATCAGAACAAAATGAAATACCCAAGCTTTAACAAAAGGAATTTATTCAGCAATAGCATGAAAAGGACACTCGACAAAAGGCACAGTATTGGTTGAATTGGATGCAAATCCCCTTGAGACTATAGTTGCCACAATGTGGCAACCCATCAAAAATGATGTTACCTCAAATGATAGTGAGAAGACTCAATTCTGAGGAATATCAACTACTCTGGGATGACTGGGAAGTTATAGAATTGGTTCAAGTCTTAGTACCCTAAACCAGAGGTGTCAATCAATACTAAGACAGAAGTTAAGAGTTTTTTTTAAAGGGGGTAATTGCAAAACATTTAAGAAAACAAATAAAAATACAATAAAGCACATACCCTTTAAAAATTAACTCAATAAATTATCTGCAAGGATCTTTATGTACAGATTAGTGACCCTCATTTCTTTTTGAGTTTTTAAAATGCCTTTAGTTTTATTCCCCAGATTACATGTTAGTACAATTGTCAATAGTCATTTTCTGATATTTTGCAATCCATGTTCTCTTCCTCCCTCCCATACCTCTACCTTCCCTAAGAAGGCAGGTTATATGATATAGGCTGTTCATGTGTTATTATACAATGCATATTTCCATGTTCATCATGTTGTGAAAGAAGTCACCTATCACAGTAGAGAAAAAATTCACAAAGGAAATAGTGAAGAATGGCATGCTTCAATCAGCTTTCAGACTTTCTCAGTTTCTTCCATAACAGTGAATAGTCTTTTTTGTCATAAGTCCCTTGGAGTTACCTTGCATATTTGCATTGCTGATAATAGTTAAGTTATTCACAGTTGATCATTGTACATAATTGCTATAACTGTGTACAATGTTCTCCTGGTTCTGCTCATTCCATGTTGTATCATTTCATATAAGTCTATACAAGTTTATTTGGTGATCATCTTGTTTGTCATTTCTTATGGCACAATAGCATTCCATTAATTTGCATTTTTCTAGTTAATTATTTGGAGCATTTTTATATGACTAAAGATAGTTTTAATTTCTTTATCTGAGAATTGCCTGTTTGTGTTCTTTGTCAATTAGGGAATACTTTCATTTTCATAATTCTGATTCAGTTCTCTACATATTTGAGAAATGAGGCCTTTGTCAAAGACACTTACTATAAAATTTTTTTACCAATTTATTGTTTCCCTTCTAATATTGGTTGCATTGGTTTTGTTTGTGTAAAAACTTTTAATTTAATGTAGTCAAAGTTTTCTATTGGTTTTTATGCTAAATATAAAAGTTCTAAAGTAATGTTGTGGTCACCAATTTAAAACTTTAACTCAAGTCATGAGTCTTTTAGCCACTCTTAACAAATTAGTTTAATAGAGATATAATAAAAGAGAGAAATGTAGGAAGAAAATAGAAATTATTGCCTAGCTAGATACCCAATAATTTCTGTCCAGCTCACCACCCAGCAAGGGCTCTCAAGTTCTGATCTCCATGTGGAGTAGTGGTAGTCTCTTAAACCAGGAGTCTCAATGGTGTCTTCAGCAAGGGTTCCACCAATACAGCCTCCTACAGGAAAGGAAGGCCTCTCCAGAACCATTCTCTCCAGAAACCAGTCAAGGAAGACCAGCTACTCACCCAGCAAGCTGATACAGGATCCAGGAACAAGAGTCTCCTCCATCAGACCAGCTCACTAATTTGCCAAGTGTCCAAAGAAGAAATCCAAAGGAGTAGCCCTTTGAACTGGAAGTTCAGGACTTTTAATAGTTCTTTTTCCATGTCACTTCCTGTCCCTTCCCCACTTTATGGGAACCAATCACAGTCTTTCAATTTGCCTAGCACTGCCCAGGGGCAGGGCAATGGCCTCTGGAGTTGTCACCCACTTTAGCAAGGGACTTGAGAACTCACTTAGTGTTAAGTAGGGGTGCTTTGAGTTCTTGATTTGATTATCTAAAAATAGGCAAGGGAAGAGTAAATCCTATCTTCACAATCTCATAATATTCTTTATGTCTTATTTGGACATAAATTTTTCTTTTATCTATAAATCTGGCAGGTAAACTATTCTATGCTCCTCTAATTTGTTTTTGTTTTCACCTTTTATTTCTAAATAATGCATAACTTTTAACTTTTCTTTGGTATATGGTATGAGATGTTAGTCTGTACCTAGTTCCTGCCCCCACTGTTTTCTAGTTTACCCAGAAGATTTTGTCAAACACCAAGTTACTATGGTCATTTATTACTGCATATTGAGTGCCTAATCTATTCCAATGATCTGCTACCCTGTTTCTTAGCCAGTGCCCAATTGTTTGGATCTATTAGTTAACACAGTTTGAGATCATATATAGCTAAGCTGCCGTCCTTCATGTTCTTTTTCATTAATTCCTCTGATATTCCTGACCTTTTGTTCTTCCAGATGAACTTTATTATTTTTTCTAGTTCTATGAAATGATTTTTAGGTAGTTTGATTAGTATGGCACCAAATAAGTAAATTAATTTAGACAGAATTGTCATTCTTATTATATTGGCCTAACCTATCCATGAGTAATTAATGCTTTTCTAATTATCTAGATCTGACTTTATTTACATGAAAAGTCTTTTGTAGTTGTGATCATAATAGTACCTCAGGTTTTGGTTTTTGTTTTTGTTTTGTTTTTTTTTGCAGGACTTCCAGGTATTTTATATTGTCTATAGTTATTTTAAATGGAATTTCTCTCTCTTTCTGTTGGGCTTTATTGGTAGTATAGCTTGACACCTTTGCCCTAGACCAGTTAAGCCTTTTTTTTTTTTTAAACCCTTGCCTTCTGTCTTAGACTTTATACTAAATATCCATTCCAAAGCAGATGAGCAGTAAGGACTAGGCAATTGGAGTCAAGTGACTTGCCCAGAATCATACAGGTAAGAAGTGTTTTAGGTCATACTTGAACTCGGGACTTCCATCTCCCAGCCTGGCTCTCTCTCCACTAAGATACCTAGCTTCTCCTAGACCAATTAAGTCTGGAGGATGATTGGATTGCCTCCTAGGCATTCGTTATTAGATAAATTGTCAAAGGATATGAAAAAACAATTATCAAAACATTTTGTTTTTATGAGAAGACACCCATGATCTACTCTTCATAGAGGTGAGAGGTCCACAGGTATTACACGTTACTTGTTTTTGCACTTTTTCAATGTATCAATCAGTTGGGTTGACTTTTTTAATCCTCTCCAAAAAAAATGCTCTTTGTCATATGGGATGACTTTCTGGCAGGAAAAAAGAGAGGAATACATGGGATGCTATGGGGATGTAAAAAATAGAAAATAGCAATAAAAACTTTTTTTTACAAGAGCTTGGGACACAGCAATGAAATAGAGTACTAGGTCATGTGACCACCAGGGTTTGACTATTGACAAGACCCAGTCAATAATAGTATTGTGTGGAGAGGCATTGTCATAGAAAATTTTGGAAAGGAGAGCAGTTTTATGATTGGTGTGGGGGGGGGGGGGGAGAGAAACAGAGACCAGAGACAGAGACAGAGAGACAGGCAGAGAGACAGAGAGAGACAGAGAGAGAGAGAGTTTGAGCACTGAGATAGCCTAATGGAATTTCTTCTGGATAAAGTTTTGCTTTCCCACTTTTTAGGCTATATGGACAGGCTAAAATTTGTTACATCATATTGGGACTCTTTTCCTGAACAGAACAGCTATTCATTCACAATATTTCTCTTTTGCTATCACTGAGCTAGCTTTGCTGATTACTAGTGTGATCTTCTGTGCCTGTGTATTGTTATGTGTTGCACTGCTGAATACTTGTTGGGCAGAGATGCTATTGTTGAGCATGAATGCCATTGGACCATCAGTGGAGCAGGACTGCATGCTCATAGGGGTCTTCTCATTTTAGGAGTGCCACTTGAGTTTGGAGACATATATATCAAAAGAGGCTTCTATACTGGCAATTAGAAACACAAAAGATATCATTTATATGTACTTTTTTTTATTCTATGGTGCAGAGAGGGGAGGGGAGGGTTGAGATACCTGAAAACTTTAAAGTAACCAATGAACAAATTGATTAATTTTTTAAAAAATTTAAGTGCCTTCTATGATGCTATGGCCAATTTGGGGAGAGTGTGATGCTTTCTTTTTTAATTAATTAACTGATTGATTTTTATTTTTTCAATTACATGTAGAAATTATTTTTGACAATTGTTTTCTGACATTATAAAACTTAGATTTTTCTCCCTTCTTCCCTTCCTTTCCCATTCCTTTCAATGATAAATGGTTTAATATTAATTAAAATTTATTTTAATTGAAATTAATATTATATAACCCATACTTTAAGCAATACATATTTCCATATTGCTCATATTGTGATAAAAGACATATATTGATGGTAATGCTTCCTAACATGTTCAAGGAAGCCACCAAAGTTCTTTCTGACTTCTGTAAATTATCTGAACCAGTGGTATATTCCTGCATTCCTAAAAATATGGAAGCTGGTGAGAATGCTTGAAACCTGGTTACTAGACTTCCCACTAGGGATAAGAAGAGAGCAAAAAGGATGAAAGAAGAATTAAATGAAGATAGAGTTGCACATCTGCTATGAAGAAGGTCAACATCTGGACTAGTAGCAGTAGCTGGAAATAAAGATTAAATGAAGTCTACCAGTGAAAGTAAAAGAAACTTAGCATGCCAGGCTTCTCAAGGGAACAGTCTTGCTCCTCTAAAGAGGAATCCTGGATAAGCCATGCCCTTGCAGAGGCTAATGGAAAGTCAGAAGGGGCACACATTTGACTTCCTACAAGCTCTAAAAGCACAGGCTCCTGAAAGCACAATGTTGGAGATTTTGCAAAACCCGAAGAGGCCATTTGGCTGAGTGGAAAATGTGGGGTCTGTCTATGTCCATTTCATCAGTGCCTGCCAGCAGGAGGGCAAGAAGTCCTGAACCTGAACAGAAGACTGAACCACAGGCTGTGTGGTCAACATTTGGTCATTCTTAGTGCATATACACAATACCATCAAAAAAAGATGTCATGGAGGGCAAGGTAGGTGGCTCAGTGGATTGAGAGCCAGGCCTAGAGAGGAGAGGTCCTGGGTTCAGATCTGGCCTCAGATACTTCCAGCTGTGTGATCCTGGGCAAGTCACTTCACTCCCACTGCCTAGCTCTTACTGCTCTTCTGCCTTGGAACCAATACACATTATTGATCTTAAGACAGAAGGTCTAAGTTTAAAAAAAGAAAAGAAAAAAGATAGCAAAGGCTTCATCCCATATCTGATGATGTTTGCAAAGAAGCTACCATTGCCCACTGATGTGTGCTTTGGGATCTCAGGAGGCTGAAAAGTCCGTATGTACTGACTTCAGTTCTAAGGATAGCAATCCACTGATATACTGACAAGCACTGTATTGTATGCTGCTGGCCAGAGACAAGCAGTTTTGTATGTGACTATCTATGTGCACACTATCTCCTCCATTAGCATTGTCCTCCTTGAAGACAGGCTAGCTGGCAACAAACATTTGTCCAGTGCTTATTATCTGCCCAGTGGTCTCCTCAGCTTCTTTCAAGTTCCAACTAAAATCCCGTATTTAAGGGAAGCCTTTCCCAAGCTCTCTTTTTTTCCCTTTATTCAAATATATTTTATTTTCCCAAGTACATGTAATAAAACATTTCAACATACATTTTCTGAACTGACAAGATCCAAATTGTTTCCTTCCCTCCCTCCCTCCTCTCCCCTCTCTCAGGAAAGGTGAGCAATTATACATGTATTATCATGTAAGACATACTTCCATATTGATCATTGTAAGAGAATACTCATATAAAACCAAAACCCCAAATTAAAACCCTAAATAAACCATTGTAAAAGATAGTATGCTTTGATCTGCATTCTGACTCCAACAGTTCTTTCTCTGGACGTGGATAACATTCTTTGCCATATAAGTCTTTCAGAATTGTCCTGGATCACTGTATTGCTGAGAGTAGTTAAGTCAATCACAGTTGATCATTCCACTATATTGCTGTTGCTGTGTATAATGTTCTTCTGGTTCTGCATATTTCACTCTGCATCAGTTCATGTAGGTCCTTCCTGTTCTTTCTGAAATCATCCTGTTCATCATTCCTTAAAGCACAATAGTATCCCATCACTGTCACATACCACAACTTATTCAGCCAATCCTTGCCAAATTCTTAGTTCTAGTGCCTTTCTTCTGTTGATTATTTCCTTTTTATCCTGTCTGTAGCTTGTTTGTACATAAGTTATTTGCATGTTATCTCCCCCATTCGATTGTAAGCCTTTCAAGGGTAAGAATTGTCTTTTACCTTTTTTTAAAATCTTTTTTTAATCCTTTTTTTAACCTTTTTTTTCATCTTCAGCACTTAGCACAGTGTCTGGCACATAGTATCAGCTTAATAAATGCTTATTTTTTTACTGACTAAGGATACAAATGCAAACAAAAACAGTCCCTACCCTCAAGAGCTTATATTCTTTTTTTAATCTTTATCTTCTGTCTTAGAATTGATACTAAGTATTGGTTCCAGCATTGGTTCCAAGACAAAGGACAGGTAATGGCTAGGCAATTGAGATTAAAAGATTTGCCCAGGTCACACAGTTAGGAAGTGTTTGAGGACAGAATTTTTAAATTTTTATTTTTAATATTAAAAAACACACTTCTATATTGGTCATTATCTGAGGTCGAATTTGAACCCAGGACATCCCATCTCTGAGCCTGACTGAGCCACCTCACTACCCCTAAGGAGCTTCCATTCTAATGAAGGAGACAACATGTAAATCAGTACATACAAGATATATACATATCAGACAGGAGATAATCTGTGAAGGAAGGGCACTAGTAGCTTGAAGGTCTGGGCTAGGTCTCCTGCAGAAGGTGGGATCTGAGCTGAGTCTTGAAAGAAACCAGGGAAATCAAGAAGCAGAGGTGAGCAGACAGCCCATTCTGAGCTTGGTGGATGATCTGTAGAAGGCACAGCGATGGAAAGTGTCATGAGCAAGGAACAGAAATAGGCCAATTCAGTGGGATCACAGAGTGTTTGGAGTAAAGTAAAGTGTAAGAAGATAGAAAGGAAGAATGGGGTCAGGGTATGAAAAGCTTTCAATTCCAGGAGAGGACTTCATATGTGATCCTAGAAGTGTTAGGGAACCACCATAGAGCATTATGGGAAGGGGCTAATTACATGCTCGAACCCACTCTTTAGAACTCTTTTGCTTCTGGACTTATATTCCCAGTGCCTAGCACAGGTCTGGCACACAGTAAATATTTATTCATGTTTATTGATTGATTGGCACTTTGTTGTTATTCAGTC
Organism: Monodelphis domestica; assembly: GCF_027887165.1. Taxonomy (NCBI): domain Eukaryota; kingdom Metazoa; phylum Chordata; class Mammalia; order Didelphimorphia; family Didelphidae; genus Monodelphis; species Monodelphis domestica. The sequence continues at coordinate 337,929,457 of NC_077227.1, read as the reverse complement.
ATTTCAGTCCTAACCAGCCCTTCTCAACACCATTTGGGGTTTTCTTGGCAAAGATATTAGAATGGTTTGCCATTTCCTATTCAAGCTCATTTTACAGATGAGGAAACTAAGGCAAACAGGGTTTAGTGAATTGTCCAGGATCACACAGCTGGGATGTATCTGAGGTCAGATTTGAACCCAGGACCTCCTGATTCTAGGACTGGTTTTCTATTCACTGAACCACCTACCTATGTTGGTGATTGGTACTAGTCAACTATTAATTCAATATTCATTCATATTCAATTTAATATCATATCACATATCATACAAATCAGTAACAATGCATTATTGGGCAGGGAAGAAAATGGATGCAAATGCCCTATTATGTAGGCCTAGTACTTGAGAGACCTTGATAATCATCATGGAAAAGGTTAAAGCAATCTGCAACACACAGGAATAAAGTCTGCTCACAAGAGCAAGTGCAGCTGAGAGCTTGGGACTTTGGGGCAGGTTGTTGTCATTCAGCCTATATAGCTTTTTTCATTTTCTCTTCCTTCCTTCCTTTTTCTTTATTTCTTTCCTTTCTTCCTTCCTTCTTTCTATCTTAAAATTGATACTTAGTATTGGTTGCAAAGCAGAAGAGCTGTATGAGCTAAGCAACTGGAGTTGATTGACTTGCCCACAGTCACACAGCTAGAAAGTGTCAAACCAGATTTGAACCCAGGACCTCCCATATCCAGGCCTGGCTCTCTATCCATTGAACCACCGAGGTGTCCCTTATCCTTCATTTTCAAAGAAGAGCAATGACATCACTAGGCTGCTGTCTTGGCTTTCAAGTAAGTTGTATTTAAGTGAAGCAGAGTTGTACAAAGTCATCAGCCTCACTCTCTCTTCCAGAGTCTTCAAAGACCAATGACAAGACAATAGTCAGGATGACTAGTGATGGCCCATGATGCAGGGGATGACCTGGGCCTCTTCTGGGTCCCTTCAATGTCTGACCAATCCCTAAATGCTTCACAGCAACTACGTCCTATATATCAGTCACCTTCATGGACATGGGAACAAATTGTGCTCATCCACCCATTTCATCGGGGGAAGTCTTTCCATGCTTGGGGCAGACATCCCCCTGCCGCACTGATGGGTTTAAGGCTTGTCAGATACCCTCAACCTGGTTTAGTCTGTCTGCCAAGATGGTTTTACCAGAGTATGGTCCCTACAGCTTCTTGGAGCCACAAGTTAAAGTTGGGTGGCAGGTGCACACCAAAGGTGCATGAGCAGCCCTGGAAAGGGTTCAGTAAGCCCTCACACCAGAGATGCTAGTCTTCCATGAACCCCCCATATATCCCCATTGGGACATAGAGAAGCTATAGCACTGGACTTATCATCTAGCCTCAGTCGGAAGAGGACAGCTATGATCAGGATGATTATCTCCCAGAAGTGTTAGCAGCCAAGGTCCCAAGAAGTGGCAACCCTACAGGAGCACCATACTGCACTCTAACCTGGCCTACAGGAGCTGAAGAAAGGGGTTGGGGGACACTTGAGCCAAGAGAAAGCCCTGGACTTAGTGTACCATTCTGACCACAGATATTAAAAACACATGTGTGAGCTCTAGTCTGTGTACATAATTGGAAGTGATGCTGGGGACAGCTAGGTCAGTGCACTGAAAGCCAGGCCAGGAGACAGGAGGTCCTAGGTTCAAATCTGACCTCAGACACTTCTTAGTAGTGTGATCCTGAACAAGTCATTTAGCCCCTCATTGCCTAGCCCTAACTACTATTCTACTTTGGACCAATACACATTATTGATTCTAAGACAGAAGATAAGGGTTTTATTATTATAATAATAATGAAAGAAAAAGAAATTGTAAAAAAAGAAGAAAGTGGTGCTGATTCAAGCTACTTACCTAAAGAGCACAAGGGACAGGAAACCTTTGAGTCGAGGAGCATAGGTGGGTAGGAAGAACATCTTCAGCAAGGTCCTAGTGATGACTAATGACTAACTCAGTATGTACAACCCTACCCAAGCAGCATCCAGAAGGTGTTATGGGAGAAGGATTTTTCTGCATGAAATTTTTCCTCCCAGGATCCACATATTGATATTCAGAGAACAAGCTACTTAAGATGATGCCAACCTTGGAAGTACTCAAGAGGTTTAGAATTGTGCCTCAGTCTTCAAGGAGTCCTGCAGCCAGAACATTTCAGCAGCATATTGCTAAAAATGCTGAGGACTCTAAGGCCTGAGCAAAGGAGTGCTGGCTTATTTCATGGTATTTTTAGTGTATGCATAGAATGCCAGCAAGAACTAGGAGATGTAGTGAATAGAACTCTGGGTCTGGAGATAGGATGACGAGTTCAAATCCAGCCTCAAATACTTTCTAGCTTTGTGACCCTGGGAAAGTCACATAACCTTTCTATCTCAGTTTCCCCATTTGTAAAATGAGCCAGAGAAAGAAATGGCAAACCACTCCCATATCTTGGCCAAAAAAAAATCCCACCTGGGGTCACAGAGTCCAACACAATTAATTGGCAAAACAACAACAAAAATGGGAATACTGGTAGCATCTATCTTCTTAGGATTGTTGTGAGGATTGAATGAGCTAATACTTGGAAAGTGCTTAGCACAGTGCCTGGCACATAGCAGACAATTACTAAATGTTTATTTCTTCCCTTTCAATGCTACCAGCTTTACATAGTGCCTGATGACATATGGACCAGAGTCACATTTGAACTAATGATCAGTGTTTGCACAGGGTGACATATACAATAAGGTAGAAAGAAGGAAGCAGAGCCAGAAAAACAACATGAATAACGATTGAAACAATATACATGGGGGGAAAGTAAAAATAACTATACACTGTGTAATTATAATGGCCCAGCTTAGCCTCAGAGAAGAGCCCAAAAAATGTACCTCTCTCTCTTTTTTATCAAGGTGGGGGACTATGGGTGTGAAACATTACATATAATATTAGACTCAGTTAATATTGATTTATCTTGTTGAACTGCATTTTTCTCTCTTTCTTTTCAATTATTTGTTACGAGGAATGACTCTCTAGGTAAAGCAGGGGGAAAGAAATAATTGGAAATGAAAGTCACATGAAAACTAAAATCACAAATTAATTACTTTTCAAAGCACAGTGCCTTAAAGATTTAGATTGAGATGTGGATATTCATAACTTGGCCAACATGTTTAAAGAGTCCTACCACCTGGTTACTGCATCATCTCAGTAGAGCTTAGAAAGAAACAAGCAATAATATGGCAATCTAATTCACTGTCAAGTGCTCCAATCTGAGGGTGGAGTCCTATTATGAATATTTGCATCCAGGGAAAAACAAGATGGTGGACCAATAGAGAGTCACCATGAACCAAGTAGTTGAAAAACTGGGTAAGTTACTGGAACACAGAATAGCCCCAGACAATAGTAAAGGTCTTGCCAAAGTTATATGACAACACTGGCTCACAGTGGGTTAGCTGAGCTCCCTAGCAATCAGGAACACATAAGCACTAGAGAGAGAGTCAAGGCTCTCGTCTAAATCGTACCAATTGTCAGCAGGTACTTGGGGCTGGAATATGGCCCATGTAAGTAAGATCCTGTTCAAGATTCTGAAAGATAAAACTGTTGGTTGATACTCTTTTAATGGAGGCCAAGACTATCCTGACCTGTATCCAGAGGCTGACCCTTTTCTGCCAAATACTCCAACCAAAGGAGTCCCAAGAGAACATAGACTAACTTATTAGGGGCATTCAGCCTGAATCATCCAAACTTAAAAGCTTAAAGATAACCAAATAATCTTCATGGAAGGATAGAAGGAGTTAACACAAACTTTTCACACAAGAAAATGCAACTGAGTGTCAGGATTTCCTCTGGAAAGTGAACCCTTGGGGGATATAGATACCACAACACTAGACCAATCCCCTCCACCTCAAATGTCCAGGAGTCACTGGAGTAAAGCCACAGCTTAGATGTCGACCAGAAGTGACAGAGGCCAAGAAGAAGGAGCATGGGATGCTAGTTTTCAAGTTGGAAGGGACCTTAGAGACCATCTGGTCCATCTGCTCATTGTTGTTGTTATTTATCCTTTGTTTTCTAAATGTTCCAATGACATCACAAGAGTGACAGCTTAATTTGTGTGTGAACTGCTTTCAAGTGAGGCAGAGTTGCACAAAGCCATCAGCTTCTCTCTCTCTTCCAATCATCCAAGTCCAGTAAGTATGGTCCCTACAGTTTCTTGGAGGCACAAATGAGAGTTGGGTGAAAGGTGGACACCAAAGGTGGATGAACAGCCCTAAAAAGGGCTTAACAAACCCTTATACCAGGGGTGACAATCCTCCTTGAACACCCATACAAATGAGGATCTGAAGCCAAGAGCAGTTAAGAGACTTGCCCAGGGTCACACTGCTAGTAAATAATATCAAAGGTCAAATCTGAACTCGGGTCTTCCTGATTCTAAATCCAACACTCTCTCCCCTATGCTACACTGCCTCCAAAGGAGACAGCTTTTAGAGGATTCCTCAGAAGTAACTTTCAATCTAGCTAATAACTGGCTCAGATGACTAAAAACTCCTCATGAGTAAGACTAACTCATTCTTGGTCTTTCTATCTTTAGCACCTAGCCCAATACCTGGTATAGGGCAAATGTTTAATTAATAGGGAGGAAGAGAGAGGGAATAAGTTCTTATTAAGTGCCCACTGAGTCCCAGGCACTATACTAAGCACTTTACAAATATTATCTCATTTAATCTTCATAACAACTGTGGGAAATAGTTATAATTATTACCCTCATTTTACAGTTGAGAAAACTGAAGCAAAACAAGTTAATTGACTTACTCAAGATCATACAGCTAGAAAGAATCTGAGGATAGATTTGAACTCAAGTCTTCCTGTCTCTTGGTCCATAACCAATCAATGCTAATTGTTCAATTGACTGATTAGTTGATACTGCCAAGGTAATCAGTTAAAGAAATTATACAGGAAACCAAAAAGCCACCACTAGTAAAGTTTTCTTTGTATAAAGTCCTCAAATGTGATCGTTTTGTTGTTGTTTAGTTGTTGACTTGCCCAGGGTCACATAGTTAGGAAGTAGCTGAAGCCAGATTTGAACCCATCTCTAGGCCCAGCTCTTAATCCACTGAGCCACCTAGCTGCTTCCACCATATTTGTTACGCAACTATGCCTCAGCCTAATCCAAGTCATGACCTATCACAGGAGGATACAACAGAAGTAGGGAGATTTATGGGGGATGCTTCCCAATCTCAGGTTAATAATGCAAGAGAAACTTCTTTCTTTGGTGTGAAAACTAGGAATTTGTTCACCACTCCATTTGTTTGGTAATGAATGCTAGTCCTCCATGTAAACTGATCTTTTTTAATCCTATTTAATTTTTAGCTATATGTTCCTTGTCCTGGTCTGCCAATATGTTACAGAACTGAATTTAGATGATATTAAAAGTTCATAGAGGGGGCAGCTGGGTAGCTCAGTGGATTGAGAGCCAGGCCTAGAGACAGGAGATCCTAGGTTCAAATCTGGCCTCAGACACTTCCCAGCTATGTGACCCTGGGCAATTTAACCCCCCTTTGCCTAGCCCTTACCATTCTTCTGCCTTGGAGCCAATACACAGTATTGACCCCAAGACGGAAGGTAAGGGTTTAAAAAAAAAGTTCATAGAGCATCTGACAGGTGGGCTTTAGCTTTTTGAGGTAGACATATCATTCAAATCACCTCTATAATGATCTCAGGAAACCAGGGGAATTTCAGAGTGAGTAGAAAACAGGTTAAGCAAGAAATCTTTCCTAACTTTAACATATTACATGTGAGAAACACCTGACCAGCAAGTAAGACTGTTAAGAGGAAGGGATGGGGGTAGCTAGGTGGCTCAGTGAATGGAGAGGCAGGTCTAGAGATGGGAGGTCCTGAGATCATATCTGGCCTTGGACCCTACCTAGCTGTATGAGCCTGGGCAAGTCACTTAACTCCAATTGTCTAGCCCTTGCTGCTTTTCTGCCCTGGAACCAATACACAGCACTGATTCTAATATGGAAGACAAGGTTGTTGGGGGGGGGGATATTTATTATTAGGAAAGATCTAGGTTTAAATTCTACTTCTAACAGCAATGGAATGACCTTGGGCTAGTTAGTTTACATCTCTTGAGCCCCAGTGGCCTTATCTATATAACTGAAAGAATAATACCAATAGCACTCACCTCCAAATGAAAATTATATGTGCAAACTTTAAAGAGTTAAATTTAAATGTCAACTATTATAACAGCTTTCATCTTAAGTACCATTTTAATTTTCTCATTCATCACATCTGGTTCTGAAATGTTGAGTCCAAATGTCCTAGCTCCATTGTCAGCCATGATGAAAATAGAGTTAGGAACATTGGCAAATCTGTTCTATTTTCCATCTATTTGTTGTTCTCTTTCTAATTTCACCCACAAATGCTCATGAAATTGCTTTGTTTAGTCCAATTTCATGACAATCTTTTTGCATACTGGTTTTCTCTTTTGCAACTTCTCACTGTGGTCTTCAGTAGTCTTCTTCCACAATATTCTGGAAATTTGTATGAATTCCATAACAATCTGGCCCTTGCTACTATGTCTGTCTTGTTAAAGAAAACCAACTCTTGCTGATTTCTCAGCTTTTTTTTTTACCTCCTCATTGTGCTGATTGTTTTATAGAAGTTCAATGTCTAGAAAAAATAGAGATAGTATTTTAAAACTTCAATATTTCAATACTATATTGTTTCATTAGTTTACATACTTCCTCCATCAACATGGATCCCAGGCCTTCTGTGACTTGCTAAAATAGATGGATTTTATGATTCCAGAAAGAGCTGGAGAGACCTACATGAATTAATGCAGAGTAGAATAAGCAGAACCAGGAGACACAGCGATATTACAGAATGAGCACCTGTGAATGACTTAGCTGCTCTCAGCAATACAATGATCCAGGACAATTCTGAAGGACTTAGGAAAAAGAACACTATTCACCTCCAGAGAAAGAATTGGAGTCAGAATGAAGATCAAAGCATGTGATTTTTTCACTTTAGTTGATTTGGATTTTTGGTTTTATATGAGTATTCTCTTACAACAATGACCAATATGGAAGTATGTTTTGCATGATAATACATGTGTAATCCAGATTGATTGCTTACCAATTCAAGGAAGGTGGAGGGAAGGGAAGGAGAAAGGGAATTTGGATCATATAACTTCAGGAAACTTATGTGTAAAATTACTACCTATAATTGGTCAAATAAAAATATCTTTACAAAAAATAAAATAGAAGGCTCTTAAGTTGTGCTAGGGAGGAAAAAATGATCATCTAAAGGCCAATGAGGGAAATGAGTGTATCCAGATTAGCTAGGCTGGTCCTCAGGTAACATACTCTATTACAGATCTCACCCAAAGCCTCCCTCCTAAATCATTGACAGCTATCATCATCATCATCATTATTAATGGTGAAATCCATTCATGATGGAGGTTACTGGTGTTTGAGTTATAATAGCAGTGAGTTCATCATCAAGGTAATTAACATCATATTGATGAAGACTAATCATACATCTGAGCTATTTCTCTAGACCTGACCTTTAAAAGGAAGGCTAAAGAGAAGACAGAGCAAGAATTAGAAGTTTGGACAGAGAGAAGCCAGGAAGATAGATATAAATAGATATAGATATACACTATATGTATGAGTCCCTGGAGGAAAGTGTATGCAACCGCAAAGCTCCACCAAGAAGTCATGTGCTCCAGGGAACCAGGTACCCTCAAGGAGTCCCTGGATCAAACCACCTGATCCAAATGGAGGAATTCTTAGACCAAGAGTTCTTATTCCATGAATTTAGATGGGGAAACAAACTATATTCTTATTTTCACTATCTTTGGTTTTTTTGTAATCCTACATATTAAATTTTATTCATATAGACACTTTATTCTGAGGAGTTTCACCAGATTGCCAAAAGAATCCATGATACAAAAAAGGTTAAGAGCCCTAGGGACTAAACTAATAATAACTAGCATCGATTTCATGCTTTCAAGTTTGTAAAGCGTTTTGTGTACATATTCATCAGTATACAGTGTTGATTCTAAGATGGAAGATGAAGTTTATTTTAAAAAAAAAGGTGAGGGAAGCCAAAGCTAAAGAATAGCAAGAAAGACAATCAATCTTTTTACTACCTACTTTTTTACTACAAATTTTTTTTTATTTTTCCTTATTCCACGTAAAAGCAAACTTTAACATTTGTTTTCTAAAATTCTGAGTTCCAACTTCTCTCCCTCCCTTGTTTCCCTATCCCTCCCTGAGACAGTCAGCAATTTCATCTAAGTTATACATGTACAATCATGCAAAACATATTTCCACATTGGAGAGAGAGCTGATCTGAACACCACTCATTGTTGCCAGTACCCTGAGCTATATGGATTCTATGAAATCGGAAAAACATTGGGACCTACCAAAGGAGAACGTTGTTATATTCTCTAACAACCCCAAGAATACTTTCCCTACTTTGGGAAAGGGAAGATCTTTAATCAATCCCACAGTGGGAATTCT